>NW_028233339.1:40010000-41283454 GCF_057557595.1 Rhyacophila brunnea | reverse complement strand
TTTGAAAACTGAATTTTAGAAGTAGTTAAGACAATTAGGTTATGTTAGTCATAGTGGATATATAGGTATGTATATAGTCACACTTACAGTTGAATAGGTAGATAGATATACACTAATAAATGTCGACACAGAATAACAGCGTAGAATTTAAAAAAATAGATGGTGTAGTTTTAATCAAATCCTGAACGAATCAAATGATAAATAAATTTATAATTTTAATTTTAAGAATATAAAAAAATAATATGATTTCACTGTGTACAAAACCCTTTTTCGAAACTATCTAACTTTTAATTGTTTGCTTAAAGGCTGATAATGAAAAGCTTTCAAATTCTAGTCAACTCTATTGCAATTTGCCTGTAGATATGACGATATTCTATAAAAAACATGATGTTTTACATACGGATTATTACAGCCTTTGAACGCCTTTCATTTTTACAGTTTGTCATTAAGCGAATGAAATATACGACACAGCGTATCTGTAGGTAGATTGCGACAACTTTAAATAATCGCGTAGTAGAATACGTCGTCTTCGCCACTGGTCGGTAGGCCTTCAGTGGGCCGCCATCTATACGATATGGTACGAGGGGGCCACGGATTGTACACCATGGCATTCTTTATTAAGACTGCTTTGCACAAGTTGGCAATATTAAGGCCATGCATTAGTTGAGGCACGGTCTAAAAAGATCGTTGCTAGGCGATGCGCGGATTGCGGGTCGCGGGTGCAAATGACGCCTGTCAAACGAAATATTATTTGTCAAATAAATCCAACATACGTCCATTTTATGTTCTGTTTATTGATCCATTTCAATTCGTGACACTCAGTATGCGGGTACACAAAGCGCTTAACGTCAGCGGACAGCAGAGCCAGTCCAAAAACAAACATTTTCTTTCTTAACTTTCTTCTTTCAGCACTACGGTGCATTGTTGCAGCATCAGTCCCGTGCGGCTCCGTCTCGGGATGGAATGAGCACTTAAAATCACTTCTTTCAGACACGTTTAAAGCGTCATAGAAAGCGGCCGTGCATATCCACGGTTGTGCATATATGACGGGTGGTGGTGGGCACTTTAACGTATGTTCTATTAGTAACAATAATAATATATTCATTGACATGTTTTCTTTTTAAAGTAAATGGGTAACGTTTTTAGTCATCTTTACACGATTTTAGAATTAATTGACCCGTCGCCATCACGCAGCAAAGTGACGTGTTTCTGGCTCGACATTCTCTCACTGAATGGCAGCGAGTCCAAAATTTCGTCGCGCCTACAGTTGAAAATTATTTGGCGTTTCACTGATGCGTCACCTTAAACAACCGATGAATGGCAAAACGGTGGCATGTTAAATTTAATTTATTATACTCGTTAATTTAATCAAATGACGATCCTTTAATTAAGCACGTTGATAAATGGGCTCCAATGAAATATTTTCATTGTCAATGGTATGCTTATTGATTAATATTAATGGTTATTAATTGATCTTGGGGTCTATATTTTCGATATTATATTTTATTTTTATAGTTAAATGGTCGCCTGATAAATAGTGTGATTTATACATCTATCCAATTGAGAAATGAATTGACTTTTAAAGAGTCGACCGTTCGATTTATTTGAGAGAGGGTAAACTTTTTTAATACTGTCATTGATATCTTATTAATTATTATGTAAATAAATGATTGCTTATTTGCATGGCCCCACATTATGAAGCGGGCCCCCAGGCCAGAATTTTTTACGCCCCCCCCCCCTCCCTACCTATCGCTAATGTTAAAGACATTGTGACGATGTACGCTGTAAAGAATCGTTTTCCAAATGACGTTCCTGGTAAAATTAAGGGTATGTAATCAGTGTATTTGTAGCATTTTTTATGAAGTATTTAATTCATCCACTTGAATTATGGGTTGTTAAGTCGCACAGTAATCAAAAAATTCATGGCACAATCACATATTTTAAAATATCCATATTCTTGTAGGAAAATAGTGCCGCAGGTGGCTTTTCGATACTATTAGAGTAAATTGTGATGTGTTTTTAGCGCACTTACCTGGCCGAGTCCCCACGCCGGGCCCCTCTGAGCCCAGGCCCCCCTTTGTGGGGGCCATGTTTATTTGTATTGATATGATTAGCTGCACGCTGGGTTTACTTTACGCATTTACACGATTGTGGCATATTATGTTATGTGTTTGTATCGTTCGGGTAAAATTAATCAAGTCGGCGGTATTAACTTCACAGGAACGCACTTTAGTGGTGGAGGGCACGGCGAAGGGTGCCTAAATGGCGTTGAGCGCAAAGTGCTTTGTATGCCTATCGCGCCACGCGCATCGCACGGCCATTCGCAGTGTGGTTAGGTCATGTATAAGTCACAATACATAAAGTATTTCACTTCAATTTTTGACAGGTTAACTGATGTACCTACACAAAGTTACGTGTGTTTTGTGAATACCAACGAAATCACATCGACATATTCGACGTGTTGCAGTCGGCACAAATTTAGATGTGTGACCCGGCTGAGTGTTCCTGTCAACAACATACCAACAAAAACTAAATTTAATACATCAGTACGTATTTTATATTTAGTACATTGGAATATGTGAAACCACATGTATTTATAATCTATATTTAAAGTTTAACTATTATAATTATAAAGTATTTTACTTCAATTTTTAACAGCTTAAAAGCTTTTAAGTTATGATTTACGTGCTTTTACCCAATGGTAAAGCTATAATAAAGCCGTTTATTGCTTTTTTAGGATAATTTTCGTCAAAATTCTATGTAGTTTAATCTGAACAACGATGGAGGTAATATTTTTTAATTTAATATGTATTATTTATTGTTTGTCAATTTGGCTTTATTGATTAAATACGAATATCATTTTCTTACTGCCGTAAAAACGTGCCACAAGCAAACTTTATTGTAATTTGATTGACAGCATTGTTGACTGGTTCATATTGGTTTGCAGAGCCAATCAAATTATATTTTATGTCCCTGTAACAAACACAAATTAGTTTGTCATTATTTGGTTTCAGTCTATTTATTACGTATGTTGTTAAATTGCTTTTCATATATTATGTACTTATATCAATTTATATATTATATTAAAATAGAAGACGCGTAATGTGTGGCGCGGTTTATGTTAATTTGGCAAGATACAGGGCAGGAATTGCGAACCTGTGACACGTGAGTCACTGAATGACACACAGTGTTTTTACACTAGTTTTTTTATGATTAATTTATCTCAAATCTACTGATTTTTAAAAAAAAAATATTTCATCTGACAACACTGGCTGACTTGTTTAATCGAATTTGGAACAGATTACGCGATAATTTCAATAATACTTTTTATCGATAGACCCAATGTCTGTGGGCAATAAACTGACGTATAAAAGTCTTAGTCACGTGCCCTTTGCGTGCTGACTTGTCATAGCATATACTCTTATCTCTAGCACTATTGAGAGGAATAAAAAGATTTCCATCTTCACAATACCTTTACATTCGAAGTAATGCTTTTCGTCTACTTCCGCAAAGGTTTAGGTATTTTAATTTTAACATCACTAAACGCAACGAATATAAATGCAGGGGAGGGTTTTAGTTCCAGAAGAACCGCGGTGACGTGGAAGACTTGATATATAGCATTCGCACTGTAAATGCAATTAATTGCCCGACATATTTAATTCAATAAAAAACTTTGCAAAACGCTATTTTGACCATCTTTGGGAAGAACTATACATTTTCGTCGAAAACTTACTTATTTCCGATCGGATGTGAAACATAATATTGTGGAAGATCTTCGAAAAGTCTTAAGGCCATGCATTAGTTGAGGCACGGTCTAAAAAGATCGTTGCTAGGCGATGCGCGGATTGCGGGTCGCGGGTGCAAATGACGCCTGTCAAACGAAATATTATTTGCCATATAAATCCAATATACGTCCATTTTATGTTCTGTTTATTGTTCAATTAGTAACAATAATAGTATATTCATTGACATGTTTTCTTTTTAAAGTAAATGGGTAACGTTTTTAGTCATCTTTACACGATTTTAGAATTAATTGGCCCGTCGCCATCACGCAGCAAAGTAACGTCTTTCTGACTCGACGTTCTCTCACTGAATGCAAGCGAGTCCAAAATTTCGTCGCGCCTACAGTTGAAAATTATTTGGCGTTTCACTGATGCGTCACCTTAAATTGTAACAAAAAATTGTGTAAAAACATCTTACATTTTTATTTTATTATTTTACTTCTCTCACGCACGATTTTTTCCAAGATTTTTGCATAAAATTTGACACTTATAGAAAAGGTTCGCCATCACTGGTAAAGGGTAAACTATAAAGACATCGCAGGCTTGATGTGTCTTACGATATCTATCGCTAATTCAACGTGAATTTTATCGATTTTCCGTTCTGAAATGGAAAGTAGGTGAACAAGCCCGTATCATTATTTTGGATGTTGCCAATCACTTGGTGACCTCCCCTTGTGAAGTGATTTGCAATGAATTAAGTGCCAATACATTGTGTTTTGCGATGTCACTTTAGTGACATATTATTTTTATACCAAATTACTACTTGTGGGTGCCAGCTACTAGTAATCATCATCATCATCATGTCAACATGTTCATATTATACATCTTCAAAAAAATAAAAAAAACGTTTACTTTGTTAGTCACGGGTTTGATGTCGCGGCTGGGCAAAAAATTCATGTAGTTTTAATGTGTGTAGTCCAGTTTGACCAAATGGGCTGGGCGCATGATTATCAACAGTACTATTTCTCGTAAAATTGTTTGTTTATATAAACTCTACTCTGCTTAGATCGCTTAGGGGTGAAAATGGTAATTGACCAATTCCTGATAATTTATAAAATGTGTTTATTAGTTGGTATTCACATAAGCTTTATAAAGTATTAATATTATAGTTTATTGATTCCATGTTTTACGCTTCCTGTTTATTATATAGTCGTCTTGTTTATCTATCATTACTTTTTTTTTAATTCGTTGATACTAAATAGCGCTTGCTAGGGCGTGTCACACACTGACAATAATTTGCAGTGGAGTCGCAGCATTAACCATTCAGTTCTCTTTACACAAATACACCGGTGTTCCATCTACCGCAGCAGCCATACTGAGGAATGACTTGTATTGTGACAATAATTGGGGATTGAGGTTGGTAGGAAGAAAGGATGAATGTGACCATAATTGGCCCAACCAGTACCTGTAGGTACATAGAGAGTTAATATAAATGTAATGTATAAATGGCGGCCACGTCCTATATTAAAACTTCTCTTTCTTCATTGATTCTACGATCGGATGTGAATTTTGGTCTTCTCCTAAAAATAGTTTCTCAGCGAAAAATGGATGCTTGCTTCTTGCTCGGCATATTGGCTTTATGCTCTAGCTAGATTTGAACACAAATGTAAATTTGGCAGATGCAGGACTCAAACCAATGACCCACGGTTTCAATAGCAGAAAATATGTTAGAATGCCCGCTTTCTAAGATTGTAGTACTTACTGTTTATTTAGTAGAAACGTGAAAGAAATCACAGACTACTTTATGCAATCATTAGTTGGAATGTGTAACTTACCCAACGATGTTTCCTTCGTGTTCATTTACTTCAGTAAACTTTCCGTCTCTGTTTAGAGACTTGTGGTTGCTCTCATGCCAATTTAGCCAAATGCAACGAGAGTTGGTATCGATTGCTCTAAATACGGCAACTCTGAATAAGTAATGCCTTGTGGCTCACAGCCACCCGCACTCCCCCGAAACAATGCTCTTATGTGCCCGCTTGCCTTCGCAGTGCGCGGGGAGACAGCAGTCAATTGTTACAAAAGCTCTCACACAAACTGTTGACTCTTATCTTACGCGGATCCGTAGATATTGTTTCATTTATATTTCAGATGTATCCTGTCATGTCACGTCATGAAATAGTGATTAAATATTAAATGCCACTGAAATGTGTGTAAGCCACATCGGGGCTTTGTTGCAAGGCTCTAAAACGTACGGTTGGATGAAATTCTTCTGTATTGTAAAAGAAATTTCGGAAATATTTTATGTTGATGGAACCAGTGGCGAAGGATGGAGGTAGACTATTAATATCCGCTATAAATACTCCATACTAAACTTTGTCAGTCATACGTATTTGTTTTCATTAAAATAATACTACAATTTACAGATATTATTGGTTAGTTTTTAAAAATCAATTAAACCAAACCATAATAATTTTGGTATATTTTGGGCGTTACGACAAAATTGTACACACTTTTATTTCATACTTATTTATTTTCGTCGGATTAAGAATACATATTATAAGTACATATTGTTGGTTCATTTTTTTTAAATTCATCAAGCCCTGGCTAAAGTCTAAAGTGTCTTAGTTCAATAAAAATATTTTTTTATGACTTACATAGTTTAATGTGCACTATTTATGGCGGATTTTAATAGCCTACCTCCACCCTTCGCTACTGTGACCCACAACAGTTTAATAAGTAAACTGGATTTAATTATACGAAAATCTCTAGGTAGGTATATTATATTCCGAATAATATGTGGGATTTGACTTTAAATTCAGCGTATTTTTAAACTTTGTCAAAGTCTACCAAGTAAATTTAAACCCAATTAATAATTCACGTGGCAGTATTTATTTTCCACTGCTGATAGGCACTATCTTCACCGCCAAGAACAGCTACGTTCTTCTATACCGCCATGCTGCCTATGTCGTCTTTCATCTTTCGTCTTTTACCGTCATCTTCTCCTGTTTGTCGACGATCCTGCGGAAAATATGTCGTATGAAACCGTCTATTTGCCCTGGATGTGCGCCTCCTTCAGAATACAGACGTTCTTTCACTTGGCCGTGCAAACGTCTTAAAAGCTTCAATATTCATTTTCCTGTAAAAGCATATTAAGAAAACCAGCCATCGTATTAGACGTCCGTTAGTGTGTACAGTTATGTTTTTGATCTTCAAAATTCTGTCTTGCTTAAATCTGTAGACTTTTGCTTTACCTATTTGCCTACTGAATTCAGGTTCACGACTCCCATATTCTCTTACGTCATATTTGCTAATATAAACAAAGTCAATCATTGCGAAATAACTTGAGTATTGTTTTGTCGTTGTTTCTGTGTATTTCCTTTGAAAATACAACGGTATTGTGTACAGTGTACAGAGGATAGTGTTGCCAACTGTCATTCACAAAAATATGTCAGATACGGTTTAGAAACTAGCATTTCAAAACAATAAGTCATAATAATTATCAACTTGTTAAAGTTGTGTAAAATCTAGAAAGAGCTTCCTTGCTTGCCGCCTGCCGTGGAAATGCTGAATGATGAAGTAGAACGAGAGATGCGACTACGTAGCCCGACGAGAAGATGCCACCTGAGGGCACACAGGACTTCGCAGTTTGTAGGGCAATGAATCGGGTACGAACCGGAGTAACTAGAACCGAAAACAATATAAAAAATAGGGATATTCCGATGCTTCAAGCTGCGAATGTGGCGACCAGCTGCACTTATCGATGGTATGTTTGAAACCAGTGACGCAGCCATCACGGCGGCCTAGGCATGGTTGGGAAGCCTCTATGTGCATCTTTAACACGGATACGGCAGAAGTAGATTTAGTCGTTTCACAATTAATATAATTATCTAATTTTACTTAAAATTAAAACAGGTACCCGCCTACACCATTTAAACATTACTTAAATATTATAGAATGTAGTGGCGAAGGGTGGACGTAGGCTTTTAAGATCCGATATAATTAGTGCACAGTAAATTTTGTCAGTTTTACGTATTTGTTTTAATTGAACTAAGACTACAATGTATACATGGTGTTTGTTAGTTTGTTAAAATCCTATTAAACCCTGCCTAATCCAAGCCATAGTAAATAATAGTTAAATAATATTCGTGTATCTATAAAATATCTAAAATCATGCCATTGAACCATACACCATTTTAGATATTTTATAGAGGGCATAATATTTTTCATCGATTACGGTTTGATTAGACAGAGCTTAATGAATTTAAAAAAAACTGACCAACAACATCTTAATGTGTATTCTTAATTCAACGAAAACAAATATGTAAGTACCTATCACTGAAAAAGTTTGCGTTATGCCATACCTAAATTATTATGGTTTGGTTAGGCTGGGTTTGATTGAGTTTTAAAAACTATTCAGCACCATCTGCAAATTGTATGTAAACAAAATAAGTATGCCTGACAAAGTTTAATGTGCACTATTTATGTCGAATATTAACAGTCTACCTCTACCCCTCGCTACTTCTAGAATGTATTATTAAGGAATAGAAGACCAGCATATTGATTTTAAATTAAATCAAATCTGTTGAAATACCTACTTTACGAAACTGTTGCGTTGTCGAAAAATGTTATATTTACACCGTTTATTATGCTAGATCTGGCAATTATAATGCTAAAAGGTACTAAAGTTGGTACAATGCTTTGAATAGTTGAACTAATACCGACGTGCTTTTTCGAAGGATGTATTTAAAATGTTTATACGAACAACTTCATTATGAACTTCATGGTGACCCTTAATAGATTTGTTTTTCCTCGTTGAGTGGTCAACAAGACACGTATTACAAAAGAGCATAGAGTCATAGACCTTTGATAATAATTAAAACATAATTATATTATCTTCGCCATGTTATTTATTAATATTATGGTGTGAATCACGATTCTAACAATGGCAGGTAACTATTTACGGCTTGGAAAATAAAATGCGCAGTACTACACAATAATATCAAACAAAGGGATGATACTTGCATTTGAATTGACGCATTACTGTTTTTCATATTCTTCCATAACATTATTCTTTTGTCACCCCCTTTTATAGAGGTTTTTTTTTTAACCTTAACGCGTATTTAAAAAAAATGTACTAATTGATTCCACACGCGTGTTGCAATTTTATTCTACAACAAAGCAACCGTCTACTAGTCAAGGGTAGTGAGTCACTTAAAATTGAACATGACTATTCGCGTCAATAATTACATTTTCATGTCTCGTTCTTACTGATTAGGTCATATTCACGAATAACAAAAATTCTCATCGAACGCATTCACGGAGAATGCTCTGACTTGCTTATACCTTCACAGCATACACAAAAGACGTTGGATGGATTGAAATGTAGCTTAAATCATGACATCTGAAGCAGTTATGTCGCATTTCACAACTGCATAAAAGCTCGTGTACAACTGTTTCACGGATAGCCTCTGATTCGCATGTCGCTAGTCAGTCGCACATGAACGACGCTTATCTGCCGTCTCCCGGTCAAATGTTTCTGGATTGTCCCTGTTCGATCATGAACTTATTTTCTCGGACTGTAGGTACCCGGATGATAAATATACCAAGCGGATAGATCGAAAAACTTATTTTAAAAAGTGCAAAAAGACAATTTTTTTTTCTTCTATATTTGGAAGCAATTAAGCTCTTCTCTGAATGGAAGGTTATTCTGCTTTACAATGGTTTACAAAAGTATACATACATTTTTTAACGACAGGCATAAATAGTTACATTATTAATGATACAGAATTACATTTTTGTTACACTATACACTAGACATTTACGTTACATTTTTGGAGAAATTCATGTACAATTTTCATAACTGAAATATTTGGTTTTGCCAGGAACGAATTAATCGTAAAAGGAGGGTATAACCTGCATTTTCCCAACTTATTCAATAACACTTCTCTCTCCTGGTCATATGCATCACATTGCCAGACAATGTGGTTAAGGTCTTGAGTGGGATGTCCACACTGACACTGAGGGCTATCTACCACTTTAATTTTGTACAATGATTCGTTGAGACTGTAATGCCCTGTCCTGCTTCTAGCTATTGTCACTATTACATCTCGCTTTATTTTACAATGTTTACTAAACCAAGTTTTAGGAGATCTACTATAAAAGTTAAATTCCCGATTCACCTTCAGTAGGTGTAGCAGCGTTCTTCCTCCAATCCAACACGTCGGTTACCAAAAGTGTCCACAGATTCACTTCCATCTATACAGCAGAGTGCTTAGCCTTATGCGAAGCCACTAAAATTGCACTTAATTACAAAAATAAAAATATCAACATTTTCACTGACTCCTTAAGTCTGATTCACTCGCTCGAAAATCCAAATTTCAGCATCAAAACTAATGACTACATTCTTAATATTAGAACCAACATAAAGGAATATTGCTGATCAATTGGCAAAAAAATCTGTAAAATACCCATCAGAAAATATAAGAATTCCATACACAGATTTTAAAGCCCAGTTTAAACAAAAAGACAATTTAATATTAGATAAAAATAATAATCAACATAAAATGAATGTAAAACAATAATTATTGTATAATACGAGTATGTCCACTTTTACACCACACATATTCATCGGATTTTCTCCTTTATAATTAAAATTAATTATAATATGTACTTTTCAAAATAAAACATTGGTGAATATTTTATTGGTATACAGTTATACCGTTAAAATGTGATTTTGTGTGAATTAATAAATATTGCATTTCAAATTTGTTTTCCTTAACCCTGAAAATGTATATTTACAAACCATGATTGTGATGGTAGGCGATGATATTGGTCATATATATTTCAAACTGACCGCTGTAAAACTTGCTCATTATGGGCGCTGGGAAGGTAATTCCCAACCAAGATTAAAAGCCATGGGCCGAAAAGCACGTGGAAAACTTCGGTGCTTCCAACTGGTGTGTCCACATTTTTATGTTAAGTTTCCTGATTAATTGGATTATTCTAGCAGTCTCATTTACCTATTTCTTGTGCATGCACAATATTGCTACTGTAATAAAAGAATGGACATACATTTATTTCATATAATATGTATAATACTCAAAATTCAATATCAACCTCAAGTGAATCATATCTTTTCGGTTAATCTTCGATTCTCGCCAGTAGGAAGCAGTTGCATTTATTTTGTTCATATCGATTCTTGTCTGACGGATTTAGATGTTTATCACAAATTATTATCAGATGCAGACAAATGTAAAGCAGTAAATGTTGTAGTTATATTGTATTCTAACTTTTACTTATAAAATTTTTATGTTAACTATGTAGTAGTGGATTAAAATATTGATCTTTATTTTAGTTAACATTGTTTTAATATCTGCACTTAACACATGACATACCTATTTAAGTGCGCTAAGGTATTATATTCCACTTTAGCTTCCGACTGCTTGAATAGGGTTACTATTGGCGAGGGATGGATGTAGGCTGTTAATATTTAAAATAAATAGCGCACACTAAACTTTGTCAGTCATACTTATTTGTTTTCATTGAACTATGAATACAATTTGTAAATGGTACTGGTTAGTTATTAAAAGCCAATTAAACCCTGCCAAGATATGCTATGGGCGATCCGACAAAAATAATACACACTTTTTCAATCATACTTTCTTGTTTTCGTTGAATTCAAAATACATATTGTTACAGATAGAACCTGTTGGTTAAGTTTTTTTTTTAATTCATTAAACCATGCCTATACCAAACCATAATCAATAAAAAATATTCTTCTATCTATATAAATAATATATTAAGTTATGTAAGGTTTAATGGCATAATTTTAAATATTTTATTGGATAAACCAATATTTTTTGACTACATAATTATTATCTATTATAGCGTGGATTAGGCATGTCTTAATTGAATTTTATAAACTGACGAACATTATCTACACATTTGTAGTCTTACTTCAATGAAAACAAATACGTATGACTCATAAGTTTAGTGTGCAATATTTATGTCGGATCTTAACAGCCCACATGCACCTTTCGCCATTGACTGGTAGGAATACCTAAAATAGGTTTATTCCAACACCAGTTTTGAAAACATTGCAAAGTTTAATTATAATTATCATTTTTTTTTTATTAAAGTTGAACAACCTTGCCCGCAGCCTGTAAATTGTAGAATGCACACCGACTCAGATACTCGTGACATATCCCCTCTTGCGACAGACATCCGGCCATTCAGTCATCACTCACTAATCTTTGTTCTTGCCTACATGGATCAGAAGAGTAACGGCATTGTTGTGCTGGGAGTCAGGCCTGCTACTTTACTATTCTGATGGCGTAGGCTGGTCCTCGCATCCTGGGATCCTTCCTATCGTGCACCGGAACAGTGATGTTGAATCTTTGTTAAGACACGTTTACATGGGTGGTTATAAAAAAATGTATTATATTCGAGGAATATAATATATATGCGGTATTCCCCGATCATTTTTTTTTACCATGTCCGATCCTGATAAGATCATATGGGCCTCAACAGAGTGGAGGTTTTGTATTAACAGATGTTTTTACGAGAAATAAATGTTAGCCACTTGCTTAACCTATTGGGTCCATACTCACACATACACAAATTGAAAAACAATATGTGTACTTGCCAGACCCAGGATTTGAACCTGGGACCCATGACGTTATAGGCCGACGATTAAGCCGCGCGGCCATCGTGGGCGATCAAATATATATATATGTTAATACATGGCCATATATTTATCAAATTGTCTTAAATATTATTGTTGAATATGTTTGAATTTCTCTTTTACCGAAATATTTACATTCGATTTTACTTGATAAAGTATACTATTTTTTACACAATTTGTTGCTTATTTTAATTGTTTTAATTTACACGACGCGTGTTTCGTTTACATAGTATAAATTATCAAGTATGATTACGTACATTCCACGCAGGAACGTAAGGAAATCAAATAGTCGCGCCGTTTCCCTTTTTATTTTCTCATATATACTGTACCAATCTTAAAAGAATATCATCACCAGAGAAGAAGGAGATAGAGGGCCTACCCCTGGTGCTCCATCCTGAAGAATGAAAAGCTATACACGAACATACAGTCTTCGTCCAGGTCACATAATAAAATAAAGCCAGGTCTTCATTCAGGTCACATAATACATAGTTAATATGCATTCCATCATCACCATATTCGATCCCACGAGGAGCTTATGGGTCTTCAGATAGTGGAAGTTGTATTAACACATTTTTGTTATTACGAGAAATTAATGTTAGCCACTTGCTCAACATATTGGGTCCAAATACAGATTGAAAAACAACATGTGAATTTTCCTCGCCCGGGATTCACGACAGTATGCGCTGACACGTTATCCCTCAGCCATTATAATTACTATGTATGTACTTATTTTAAAATTGGTTCGGACTATTCATCATTAAATTCACAGAACTTTTGATAATATAATAATGTTAGCTTCGCCTTAACACATTTTTAAAATTAATTATTATAACTGAACAAAATCATTTTAAAAAGACTGCATTTGTATTTCTTTATACTTACTTATATCTTTCGTTTTATTATTTCTCACCATTGTCCATTATTATCACTTGACAATACCACGTTCACGAATTGAACCTGTTTGAAATCTTTTTTAAACACTTTTTTTCATTCGAAATTCGAATCAAATTCGTTTTCCCGCGCCCGCCACATTATTACTCTGCCTCATCTGCATACGAAAGCCATCAATAATCCGCTGCCGTTTGTGGCACCTGGTCTCCAGACGCACTCAATAGAAGCCACGTTTAAATCACAAATGTATAGGATAATTTAATCAACGCCTGGGTCGGCGTTTTGTGGACAGGTGTGAGAGGCTCGACTGCCCTCTGTTCGTGTCGACGAGTTTATAAAGTTTAATATTCATTGTATGATCAATGATCATTATGAGACTTAAAATATTCATAAAAACGATATGTATTAGATACTTCCTTAAATTTCCGAAATATAACTACGGACAGTGACGTCAAGTGGGGGTGGGCAAATAAGGCATGGGGAGCTATGCAAATCGAAGAGGGTGCAAACATTATATTTTTGGTTAATTAAAATTAGCTCTACGAAAGTAATTACCTAAGTATATCAGTATACATGACTACATTCTGCACTAAAAATTAAACAGAACCATTTAATTTTCCATTGAAATTATATTTGCCTGGGGCACTGCTACATTTTCCGTTATTGATACAATCAATTAAAGTGCTGAGGATTGAACAAAGCCAAATTGATTAAATGAATTTCAAAGGAACATTCTGTAAAATAGGTCTCGTTATCAATTTTATTAATCCTTCCATGAGAAAATATTGATGTTTATTAAGGCTATACTTCAGTTGAGGCATGGTCTAAAAAGATCGCGGCTAGGCGATGCGCGGATTGTGCAAATGACGCGTGCCGAACGAAATATATATTATGTTTATTATTATATTACTAATAATAATAGTATATTCATTGACATGTTTTCTTTTTTAAGTACATACGTAAAGTTTTTTAGTCATCTTTACACGATTTAAGAATATTTTCATCTGACGCCATGATAAAACAAATCGACGTGCGGACACCTCTACGGTCGGTCTCCGATTGGCGACTAGTGAGAAATTTCGTCACACCTACTGTTGAAAATTATTTGCCGTTTCACTGAAGTACGCTCTTAATATTTTAGTGTTTGAAGGAGGAGAACAAGTGAAGCCAAAATATTCAAATTATGTATGGTTATAATAACGATATTTTTATACTCGATGTCCATGGAATATGGTTACTGCGATGTTGGTAATATATGTAACACTTCAATCCTTTCATACGAAGCAGTTAGGTGGTTAAACCCAGCTTCAAGCATAAATATGGCGTAAAGAATGACTACTAACTCATTTCTTTAGATTTCATTATATGTCACCGTTGAAATTTAATATTGAGCACCTCAATCGTTATTAACTAATTTAGTAATCAGATTTATTTAAATATGAGTTAATAGAATTTTTTATGTATTCAACGAAACCAGTGGATGCAGGTTCGAGTTCCGCGGGAAGTCGTATTCCTTTCAAAGATTTTTTCTAGTAGGTAATATATCTGAGGTACTTTCAATTGAACGTAGTTATGCAGAATGTAGCCAGTCCACAATAAAGTCGAGCTGAGATAATGGTACTTTGGTAACAACATGATTGTTAAAAATGTATATAAATGGAAAATGTCAAATTGTAAATAGTATTTCATTTCAAGAATATTTTTTTTGCGGCTTGGCTATTTTCAGCAGAATATAGAGAAAACCTTCTCGCATCTGATCTAGATATCATATCTCATTTTTTATTTTTTGTGGACTGGCTACGTTCTGCATAACTATGTCCAATTTATCAATGTTAAAAATAATTGTTTTAGAATAGCAATCGTTGGTATATCATTCTAATTTAAAATTAAAAAAAAAAACAGTAAGAATCTGTTCGAACATAATGATTGATATACAAAATGGCATTTTGGGCTTTTCTTGGGGCGAGAGTCGGGACGTAGGTACATCGCTATAAAATAGGCATCAAACAAGAAGTTTAACTAAACCGCAAGATTATGCGGTTGAGTTAATCAATCTAACCAGACATCTATAAAAAATGAATATTTAAGAACAATAAATAGATACTGGGAATGCGAGATGTCTTGATATAACCACTGATGTCAACATTTATTACAATGTGGGTGCACTTCCACCAAATTACCCCTACTGAACAGTGTACGTGTATCCACCAATAGCCAAGAGTGGAGGTAGGCTGTTATTATCTGCCTTTAAATTTTGTTAGTCATACGTATTTGTTTTTATTCTAAGCTAAGACTACAATTTACAGATGGTGTTGGTTAGTTTTTAAAAGTCAATTAAACCCTGTCTAAACCAAACCATAATAGTTTTGGTATATTTTGGGCGATACAACAAAATTGTGCACACTTTTTCAATCATACTTATTTGTTTTCGTTGGATTAAGAATACATATTATACATATTGTCGGTTCATTTATTTAAATTCATTAAACCCTGCCTAACCAAACTACGAGTATAATAGATAAAAAATATTATTCTATCTATAAAATATCCAAAGTTATATTTAATTGCATAATATGCAATATTTTATAGATAGACGTGTATTTGTTTACTATTATCTATTATGGCTTGGTTTTCGTTGGGCATAATTGTATTTTATAAACTAACCATTGCCATCTGTAAATTGTAGACGTATTTCAATGAAAACAAATACGTATGACTGACAAAGTTTAATGTGTACTATTTATGGCGGATCTTAATTGCCTACCTCCACCCTTCGCCACTGGTATCCACCGAATATGTCACCCGTCATAATATATTGTCTACGGGTCCACAATAATATTATGTACTTTGTTTACTCATTGTTCATCTTTCTCTAAAGCAGAGGGGGGCAAACTTTTTGGATGTTGGGCCAAATTCAAGAATTCCGAAAGAGCGACGGGCCGCAAGTAAAATACCATTTTTAGATAATATACACTATTTATTATCACGAAAAATAAACATTACAAAAAAATTAATGAGAAGAATGAAACTGCTGTACATTTTTTAACATTTTTTTAAAATTCAGGTGTTAATTTTGTAGTTGATATTCTCAAAACTGCTTGTAAATGGGCATCGGAGATATTTGATCGTAAAGAATTTTTATTGAGGTTCATGATCGAAAATGTTTGTTCACGTATATAGGTAGATCCAAAAATAACGAACGTTTTTCTTTTTTTGAAGTTGGTCGAATTTGTCTCAATTAAGGACATTGTAAAATTTGGAGATTTCTTCACGACGATGCAATTCTCTTAAATCAGTGTCACACTGCAGATCAGTAATCTCAAGTTGTAGCTCTGTCGGTACACTATCAACATCTATTGAACATGGATCGCGTACTATTGCTAAACTTGTCTCAATTTTTCGGAAATCGCCAAATTGTTGTGAAAAATCGTCATTCAGAGCTTTAATAATTTTACCATATTCTTCAAATTTATATTCTGGTATATTCAGCAACTTCAAAGTTGGAAAGTGGTCCACGTTGTTATTCGATATTTGTCGAAGGAATAACTTGAGTTTTAATTGAAATCCATTCAAACTTTTTACCATATCATGGGCATATATTTTTTTCATACAACGTGGAGTTAAAAGTATTTAAATGTGTCACGATGTTCAACGTAGAAAATAGTGGTTACATAGTATGAGATGAGACGCAAGGAAGACGTACTGAGATAATACATTTACGAAACAAGAAATTCTTCAAATTTTAATCTATATATTTATAATATTTATTATTATTATTATTATTACCTATAATATTTTTTAAAAAATTATAAAAAAGTTATTCGTAATCAGAAGTACAATTAATGATGGCGGGCCACAAAAAAATACCGGGCGGGCCACATGCGGCCCGCGGGCCGCAGTTTGCCCCCCCCTGCTCTAAAGTCTACATCTAAATGAATGAGTAGCCTTCGCCAATGTTTCTTAACCTTTTTACATCTGCGGACCACAAAAAAATCAAAAAATGTTTTGCGGACCATCAACATTCAAATAAAATAATAAATATTTACATTTTCACTATTTTTTAAACAATTGTCGAAATATAATAAAACCCCGCTTCAAATGTTGGGTTTCTAGGTAACTATTTTTGAACTGCAGAAAATTTTTGCGGCCCATCTAAAAATCTTCGCGGACCACCGGTTAAGAAACTATGGTCTACGCCACTGGCTTCCGTTAAGATTTGATTATATTAATATAATGTCATTCCTTACATATTTTCTCACAGGATATGAAATTGATAGCGTTGCGAGCTCAGATTAATTTAAACGTGTTATCAAGTTTGCAAAGTTATGCAAACCGTTTCAAAGTTTCTTTATCGTGAATAATATGAATGATAACTGGACAACACGATGTTAACCCCTATGTCGCGCTATTTGACCACTCGACCGATGCGGAGTTGGTTTTATTTTTATTTTTAACGGTTCGCAAATTGGCGTTGGTGTGCGCTGAAAAGCGAAACGTTTCCGGCCACACCGTTACGATAATAATATTACTCCGGTTAACTTCTGAGAAAGTGAATAGAAATATTGACTAACATGCCGGAGATTGAAGATTGAGAAGCTAATCTTCTCAATATTCATTGAAATATTGTATCGTTTTATTATGAGAATCAATTTTTATAGTACCTAACTAACGTCTATCGGTGAAAAATAAAGCTAACAGAATAACTAGACGCAGTCCATCCGCGACCATGTAAAACTCATTAACTGTTTAATTCGAAATATGTATTATGTGTATCGTAATAGAGTCAACAACAACAAATACGATTCTATCCACTACTTTACTACTAATTCATTTTGCTCTTGACGTAATGTTTTTTATTGCGGATTGAGAATTACCATGCCTGAGGCTTTATATAAATAAAAGAACTCTCTTTTCGTTGGAACTTAATCATATGCACAGTGAAATTATTATTTACGTGTGCATATTAAAATTTTCACCAAGTATTATAACATAATAATTTAAATATTTTTAATTATCTGTAATGATTCACGAACGTCTATTTATTTTAGAATTTCGAATGCGTGGCGCCCAGTTGTCTCGGCGCCAAATCGTCCTAAACCCTAATAAACCAACTGCGAATGGTAGTAATCTCGACGACAGCGAATAAAACAATTGCACACAAGTGTAACACTAAATAATTACAAGATAAAAAGAATTTTTTATATAGGTACAACGTTTTTAATTTTTCTGTTGAATCATAAAATTGACTTGACTAGCTTAAACGATCAAAAAAATTGTACTTGATAGAAATAATACTGAAATGTCATATTGATTTCCATAGTAACGCACGTATATATTAATATTAATAATTTAGTTGCTAGGACCCACTTAGCAAACACTAATAGTTTTACTTTTTACGGATTTCTTCCGAAATAACTTTTCATACAAAACAGAATTAACTGAAAATGAAATCAATTCTACTTAAAGATGGCTCAAAGTATTAAAAAAATTGGCATCGTGGTCTGATATATTCTAAAAGTTTCAAATGTCTAGCTAGTCGGGAAGTTAGTTAAAAATCGATTGCAAGATTTGTAACGGACAAATAAGAATACGAGCTAAGAAAAACGTTGTAAAACAATGTTGTTAAAATCGAAATGTTTCATGACATTTTTTTTCATAACAAACAAATTTTTAATATTAAGTATTTTTTAGATTATACTTAGGTATTTGTTTATTTATACGATCTTCTATTTTATTTATAACCCTTCTTATTCTATAACTCCATAACACATACCTACCAAACGTTTGCGTAGAAATATCAAAGAAATAAAAGTGATAAACGTCTAGTTTTTTATACCTACTAATAATAACATTGAACTATTTATATAGCTATTTTGTTTTTTGATTCACTTTGAAATTACATCGAAAATACGTAGGGCATAGCATTATTCTGGGACTATTTTTGATTGGTTATAAAATCCCACGTTCGGTCTCCGACTGCGACGCTCGTCAGAACATAGGCGTCGAACCTGTTGATTTTTTTCCCACCCTTGTAATTGCAATTGTAATAGAACAATAAAACGACTTAAAAAGTATGTGCCGGTTCGAAAAAAATCATTCCAATGAATAACTATATCCCATCTCGAAAATTAGAAATAGTATATTATTAAAAGAATAACTATATAGGTATTACTGTAAAATAAAGATTTAAGAAACCGTATTATTATTATGTACTCAAAGGCATATAAACAAGGTTTAAGTAATTTCACGTAAAAAATTAAACTTGAATTTTCATAGAAACTTGACGAAAAAACAACGAGAAAATTAATGTTTTTCCCCGACGGCGATACTTGATATTATCTCTTCTCTGCTACTATCTTTTTTGAAGAAAATCTTGTTCGCCTGAATTACTTTCAATTATTTATGCTTACTTGGAAATTATAAAAATTACGTTATATTTTTTTTGAAATGCTTGATCCACAATAATTCTACATAGTAGTTCCACGTATAAAAACCTTTTGTGAACGCATAAATTTCTCTACAAAATCGTAGATGAGTGAATGGATTTTCTGTTATTCGCGCATTGAAAAGCAATATAACATAGAACACGGTATCCCTCTCGTGAATGTCTAAAAATAACACAATACATACCAAAAAATCATTGCTTGTTACTACCGTATTATTAGAATGATATTTTCTTATTCCTGAAAATATGTTTACAATGCTTGCTCTGATTCTATTATTAAACTACGTCCTACATACATGCTGCACATGTTATTTGTTACTTTAAATCCGCTTGTTTTCTAAACATTCTATTTATTAATTAATTGTTGGCAAACTAACATACGAATGGTATATCTCTGCACCAACAATAGTGATATAAGTATTATTATTTATTATCCTGGAAGTGCGTTGGTGTCCTGATTTTATTACTACGACTCCTGGTTTATACTGCATTGTAAATATGAAACCGTCTTTCCTGTTGTATTCTCGGCTGTCTGTCAAATGTATCAATATAATAATATTGATGTGCAGCTACTGTTTTGTTATCGACTGCATTTCAATTATTACACGTCATTTGTTGTTCACTAAATCATTTCTTTTATTCAACAAATAAGATACAAGATTGAGAATGTAACATTCTATATAGGTATTGAACATACCTACATAATTTGAAAACATCTCATGAAACACACCAGACAATAAGTCGATTTAAGGGAAGCCAGGCGGGAACCACGCTAATTTTCATAGCCAATTTTCGCAAAATTCAAGAATGAAAGCCTAATATAACCTAACCTAACAAATTATCCAGTATATCGGCTATTTTCAAAATTTGTATGCCGATGGCTTCCCTTAAACCAAGAAGAACCAAATCTTTTTGTAGAAAAAAAAAATACGACACCCGAGGGACTTGGACCTGTGTCCGCTGGATTCGCGCCATTGTGATTTCCTAGGGTAATTAAGGCATTAATTGATTTTCAGTTCCGAGGGAAAGACGATCAGCCCATTATTCGAGGCGATCAGACGCTAAATTTGCCTCTCGTGCGGAACAGGTTTAGAATATTAATTGTTATCAGTATCCACGATATTTTCTTGGACAGTTGCCACATTTCGGTTTAAAATGTAGAACTCCTTATGTCACATGGACTATCCATTGCACCCGTTTGCCATTCCGAATTGATTTGCACAACCGGTGTCTTCTCGTATGCTAAATAATTCGGCATCTTCAATAAAATTCTTTTCTTCGCATATCAAATCAGAACATGAATCGCGTACACCCTATTCGACAATCAAGGTCTTGGTAACTTAATCCAGGACACTCCAGTATAACTTTGATGGAATGGACAGAATAATGGATCAATGGATGTCGAAATGTAGTTCTTAGTGAAGGTAACTGGGGAAACTAGGGTATAGTGATGCGACTAAAGGCCCACCCACATTGAGGTGCATGTCACGGTGCTTGTCGCCTGCTGTCACGGGCTGCCGCTACGGCGGAAAAAATGTGTAATGTTGTTCTTGGTGTTCAAAATCTTATCAGACTGATGCTCCCATCCCGTAGCATATTTTGAACCTTTAAAGTTTAAACGAACATTGTCAGTTGGCAAAATCTGCCGTAATCATTAAAACAAGAATGCGCGCACTTCACGTTGAACTTCACTGCATCGGCACCTGCATGATTCAACGAACGACAATTGAACGTTTTTATCATATTCCACATGCCAACTATTTTCGTCTGTCACGTCAAACTGACGTTCTTTTTTGTTTTTAGCGGTTGGCACTATGTATTTTCTATGAGAATGTTGTCTATTATCTACGGTCTTCAGGCTGTGTTCTATTATATATGAATATCATGCCGCATGTATTTTAACGTACGCACACGTAGAAATTGAAATTGGCATGAATAATTAATAATAATTCAAATTACTAATAAATTATAGTAGGCACTCTTCATCAGTGTCCATTATTCAGTGAATTTACGAGATGTTGCACGTTCAAAATATTCTACAAGATGACGAAACCATAGACATTTTTATCGCCGTGAGCTCACGTGATAGTCCGCGACATGCGCCTCATGGTGGGTGGGCCGTAATCAAAGTTTATTTATTACCATGGTAGCACGTCAGCAACAGCTTCTGTCAATCAACACAGGGATAATGGCCTCATCTATGCCACAATAAGCTATGTATTCGCATCGATATTATAATAGTCGTAGATTTAGTTGAATAAACAAATGGAGTGTTTAAATACATAAATAGTCTACCAAATAATTTGAATCAATTCCAGCAATGATGGTTCAATACCCTGCACTACCTATCGTGTTAATTTTTTCAAAACGTACAATCGTCTTACTGGCGTGGTAGAAGTGCCTATAGCATTAAAGAAAGAAAAAACAATTAGTTTTGATAAGAAATATGCTTAGACTTTATAGATATATATTACAATTCACGCAAGTTACCTATCAATTCTAATTATATTATTTTACAAATGTAATTTGTAAAATAACGTTCATACAAATCGAGGAAGCTGTAAGCTGTCTCGTCCACGCGAAAGCGATCGCTTACGAAATGTATTATAATATTTTTAATGCTTTAATTTTTTTTAAGCATCTTGAAAGAACCTTTTCTAAAATTAAAAAAAACTTAATTGGAAATGAAGCTTTGTGGTCGAACTTAGTCCTTATTTAACCTACAGTCAAGTCAGTCAAATTTAAATAGTTTTTATGTATGTTTGAGTCCAGATCATGGACCCAGACATACAGATCCGTTTGAGCGAATAACTCAATACAAATCCTCGTGTAAAAGTGTATTAAAATACTGACAAACTTAGGTATCGTTTTTTTCGTATCTATAATTTCGTGTTATATTTTTGAAAGTTAAAACACTCGCTTTCTTTGTTTTGCCAATTCTATGAAATTGTGGTGTAGACGAAATAATGCATATTATTTGTTGTATTAAATGTCATTGTATGTGTCACATGATAGCACATGATTTTACGAGCGACATAAATAATAATTATCATAAATCATCACGTGGGTCTCGGCTTTGTCAGTCAAGTGATACTCGGTCAGAAATAGACATTAATTTCTTTATTTTCTTTTGAATACGAAAATAAGTCATTCTAAAAATATTTCACTTCCATGCTAATATTTAAAAAAAAATAACTCCCACGCGAAGCTTTGATTGTGTACTCCGCACATTTATAAATAGTCCAGCACAACAGGAAACTCTACCTTTATTTTTTATTGATGAAACTGGGTTTTTCTCTTTTCTTATTGCGTTGTTCCTTCAATGATTGTACATAACAGTATGTAATAATATTATATGTCTGCAAGTGTGACAGCAGTGTTGTTTTTAAACAATACTGTAAGTAAAGTGTAGACAATATACTTGCAGTGTCTATAAATATTCTGCGAACGGACTATGATTAGTGCAGTCGTATTGAAAGAAAAACTGTCGATACTATCTCGATGTATCTATGGTCTATGGTCGATACTGATATCGTGTCTAAGAAAAAGAATGTCGAAGTATCGGTAATTCAAATCCAATTCAAATAATTTATTTTACATAAAAGAAACATGATAAATATTGTAAATTCAAAGCATTCACGGCGAAATAAAATTGCTGGGTATTATGAGTAAATAATATAAATATACGTAAGTACATGGAAGTTCACTTACTAAGTAGTCCATTTCAAAAACTTGTTAAATCAACGTCTACTTAAGTCGTAAACTAATACCCCGTTTACACACGCATGGATTTACTGCTGACAATACGTATTATCGCGGCCATAACAACGTATTATCGTGGAAATCGCAAGATTTAAAAAAAATCAGATGCTTCTGAGTTTTCACGTGAAAATTGAACTGTGCGATATCTGCGCTTGCGCAGTAGAACGATAGTGGCGAACCTGTCGGTAAAAAACGAACTACACCGCGTAGAGACTCGTTTTGAGGTTAACCGATTTTCACGAACTGTCAAATAGTACCATACTATGACAACATCGCGTCTCACTTACTCTTGAGGAATGAGATTGGCGAGACAGTCCGCACTTCTACGTGTAAACTGTAATGCCGGGTCCACACTGGCAACATGTCGCCGGCAACCTCGTTAAATTTTACGATAAGTATGATAATTATCGTAAAATTTCTTAAGCAATTATGATAATTATCGTAAAATTTTACGAGGTTGCCGGCGACATGTTGCCAGTGTGGACCCGGCATTATTATCGCGATGGTTTAAAATACACACTATTGGTAACACCCTCGCGTAAAGTGGAATATATCAATATCGGATTATTTGATTTAACATGGTCATTGCCCTCCCAATTGACATTACTGATGATAGATTAGTTCTGCACCTTCAGAAAACAAACAACGGATACTCCCGATTTCTAAGATAATTATCAGACACACACTCGTCAATGCTACCGAGAATGGGAGAGTTTCCATTTACGCCGCGTATAATTCGGAAAAATATACCTATAGTTAAATAAAGATGTCTTCTAATGAACGTTGTTTGTCTTCGAAGGATTTATTTCTAAAAATACACCTGAAAATTGGTATAGACATCGAAAGTAATCTTTCCATGTATTGATACTTTTTTGACGTACCTGTCTTAAGCTGTCTTGACTAGGGATTCCAATCCCGGGATCCCGTGATCCCGAGCTATTTTCGATACCTATGAATCCCGGGATTGATAAACATAATCCCGGGATTTCGGGATTGATTTTTTTTATCAATTTGTATGGAAAATAAAATAAAAGCGAAAATATAACGGAAATAATACTTTTAATAAAAAATAACTACATTAGAAATAAACTGAGTTTGAATGAAGTTTGATTTATACCCATGTGTAGGTAGCCGATTCATTTTATTTTTTCACATAAATTATTAAAAATGAGAAAGATTGGAAAAAAACAATGCTTCGCACTTTTAACAAAGTAATTCCACCATGATATCATACGTTTTACGGCAATTTAATATTTGGCTGACTAATTAGATTTATGAAGCGGAAAGGCCATAAGTACGCCATGATTATTTGATTTACTATTTTAAATCTCGCTAATCCATTCATTATGTCTTTACTATCAGAAACAGCAATCTCATATTAAATTCACATTATTATTTATATTCCAATATTATTTACTCCATTAAACTTGTGTATTTCCAAGATTGAACGTATACAATATTAACAATAAATTTCTTAAATAGAATGAATTATACTAGATTTATTTTTGGTCGATTTTATCAGTGTTATTTGTAAATATAAAAATTTTATATAAACAATGGAAAAAAATGCCAATCCCGGGACCAGTCCCGGGATCCCGGGATTGTCAAATTGTAATCCCGAAATCCCGGGATCAGAATTTTGGCTCGGGATTGGATTCCCTAGTCTTGACGCCCCTGTCTTGAAGCCTATGAATAATATACGTATAATATAATGTATGATTATGCATAAATGCATGAAATTGACCGCAATGTTTGGGCTTATTTTAAATTTATGAGTCAATTGTTTAGATACATAAAAATATTTGTCATTATTGTTTTGAATTTAGCAATAAAGAATGCTATTTTAAATCTTGTGTATTAACTTGATCCAAAATACATTAATTAAATAAATGTATAATGTTGACTGACACTAATCGGTGGTTATAATCAAACAGTATGTATGTGTGTGCTTTATTATAATTAAGATATTTTTAAAATAAGTATTTTATTTTAACTGAAACTCCCAAACCAAGCAAAGGGCGCCTTTTGGCCCATTTTCAAATATCACATCATAATATAATAAAATAATAATATAAGGTTGTAAGTCAATGATTGATCACTTCTCGGCAAACTTTTCTTCGTCCGCATTTTTAACACACATTGTTTGTTACCTTGGGAATAAATAAATAAATTATATTCGTTAAGAAAAATGTTGATTGGCTGTGAAAAGCTCCCGCAGAAAAGGCGCCACGACGCCTGAATTAAGTTCGATGGATATATTATTGTAAAACATACAAGTTTTCGCGTACAATGCAAATAAATATATCCGCGTGGCGTTGGGATTTGAACATTATTTTAAGACAATCAAAGCGAAGGATTAAAACGTCTTAAACGAACAAACAATCATGTTCTGTTAAGACAATCTTCAGCTGTTTCAAAATCGTCGAGTGGGTCTTATTGTATTAAAATGTATTATACTTACCTGAATTACGAATACCTACACGAGGTTTACGCAAATAATTTGTTATAATCATATAATGGGATGTATCTGATAATCTATCCAGTTTCACAGATCAGATATTGGACATTTTATTAGAAGTAACAAAGTATTTGGTAATATTTTCTTTATTTTTGTTATTCCACAATTATTATTCGCGTCATTTTATTAGTATCATTCGTTGATTGGCAACCCTGGAGTATTAGTGATCTAAGATTGTGTATGTTAATTCAATAAGTAAGAATTTATCAGTTTCTCTGCATCAGCCATCAGCCGTCGGCGGAGTCTGAAGACTGTAGAGTCTCCTGACTTTGCCGAGCACGCCATCGCTGAACTGGATTAATTTGTCCAGCGACGACATTTAACTGATGGTTCTTCTTCATCCATAATGTTTCTATTTTTTAGTGATTCTGTATGCTGCGTAAGGTTACAGTAGGTTACAGCAAGTTACAGCACCCTATTCCACCCTATTATAATTACCCGTAAATCTCTACTAATTGTTCGATACTCTAATCACTTGATGTGCTGAAACTGCGTCTATTGCTTTGTTTTTTTTACACTGTTTTAATACTTTTTCTTTGTTTTTAAATGTCATGTTGTGAAAGTCTTGAATTTATAATTCGTAAAGTTCGCTATATGTAAATAAATGGATTTGAATTTGAATTACCGTACTACTTGTACGTATCTGTAAAACTATATTTTGAGAGTATCATTCTTTTCTTTCACAACCCGATTAAAATAAACGGATTTTTCAAATTTAGAATTTGATTTTATCCGTTTATGTTTGTTACCTAAGTCTTCTCCCTGTCTCCCTCTCTCTTACATTATATATGTGTTTAGGAAAAAGGGCGTAACCCTCGATTTTTCGAAAAGTACTTTTATTATAACAATGTATACAACTAAATACACGTTACATAAAAAGGAAGAAAGCCGCAAATGCCGAATTATTATCTAAATTCAGGTTTAAATTGAGATTAATTAATTTTTAATTTATGGAAAAAAGCATTAATCCGCAATTATAAGAATTTTTCTGTAATAACTTCTTTAATTATTATTAGATCGAAAATATATTACACCAAATCATCAATCATCATGCACCCAATGTCTGTGCCTATTTTTTACAAAATATTAAACTAAAAACTCTCAAAAAAAAATTTTTGCTTCTCCTGTAAAATTTGTTCAGTGAGGGTTACGTCCTTTTTCCTAAACACGGTCGATATGTTTTCTCTCATGCAATACAGAATAGTCCAAGACAAGTGTATATGAGGTAATTATTTGCTGTACTTACAGTGAATATTAATATCCTTGGATACTCTTATTGACAATAATATAATTTGTATTCAGAAATCACCGATTCGGTTAGCGGGAGAGCTTCGAAGGTTTGTTGACTCGCCCTAAATATAAACGCCAAATCGCTCGCCAGCACATCATCTGTTTGTGATCTGTCCAAGTGCATATCTACTAATAAGCTTAAAATCTCTCGCTAATACATAGTATTATTAATAGTTACATATTATGTCGCAACACTCGCAACCATATATTCGGAAATATGCGGAGATTTTTAATACTAGCACACAAATCTAGGTTATTTTAACCACGTTTAGAATATAACAATAAAATCTCAATATAGATGTTAGTAAACACGAATTTTGAAATGTTCGCTATTTACATAAATACAGCGAATTATTAATGCCTACATATTTACTATGGTTAATGCGTCAATTACATTGAGCTTCTTTACGAGCTGTTTATTGGCGAATTTATAATCTGCCTGTAAATTCGCCAATAAACAGCTCGTAAAGAAGCTCAATGTAATTGAGGCTTTATTCTGAAGTATGTGTAAGTTTATTTTAAAGCTTACAATAAACTACGATGTCCATCCGGCCGTGATACATAGCCCGGTCGCACATAAAAAATCTTCTCGACTGGGATATGGTAATAAATTAAAATCCTTGCGCAATGTTTCGACGCACATTCGCGCGCACATGCTAGCTAAGGGCTTGCGCAGACAGAGAGCGGTCGGAGTTCTGCGTTCAACCGACCGTTGACCGCTAGCGTTCAGGGACAGCAGACAGGTGGCGGTCAACAATATGCGTTCCATTTGTATACAAACGTTGTAGTGACACAGGCGCTGTATAATGCGAGACCGCTATATTCCGACTGCGAGTGGAAGTGAGAAAGCACCGCTGTTGCGTACTCACTCCCCCGTGTGGTTTCGCTCTATGTTGTTTGACTGCTCAAATTCCATTCAAATTTTTATTTACTTTTGCATGTCAATACAAAGCATCGATGAATTATATAATTTGATTACATTTGACATTGACTTGAAAACTAAATATAATCTAGGTACTAAAATTACTGCTGTAATCAATGCATTTTATCAAACCGGATATTTAAAAACTTAATATCGATGATTTTAAACGAAGTGACATATAAACTTATTTGTTTGTGTACCTACCTCTATCTATAATATTTGACAATTCGATTCTAACCTTTTAATTTTACCCATAACCTCACATGTCAAATTTATTCTATTATTGAACTATGAAAACTATAAATCTCGCCAAATTATCAAGTATTTATGCACGTAAATCAATCAAGTGTTGATTTAAAAACGATTTATATAATTTGCGTCACTTAAATCAAGTATCAATCTTCTCTATATCGATTCATTTTTCTGATCCGGACATTGCAACGGTTGAGGGGTACGGAGTTCTTTGTAATTGCGGGAATAGAACTCTAGAATGCTAGCGTTCCAATTGACCGGCGCGGTCTGACCGCCGGCTGTGTGCCCATACAGTATGAAGTCCGTACAGTACAAAGAACGCCGAACTCCGAACGCGGAACGCAGACCGCCTGACCGCTCTCTGTCTACGCAAGCCCTAACCCATGTCGGGACAGTCACGTCACGCGGTTTGCACCCCTGCAAATACGACAATGCGACATTTGCCTATTCTACCTGCGCCGCATGTCTAGTGAAATTTGTCACACGTGACCTACCAAAAATATCGTACCGAGGCTATGTGGCGGTACCTACATTAATTTACATATGTTTTGTGAATCACATCAAAATCACATCGACAAATTCGACGCGTTGCGGTCGAGAGGAGTTTCTATGTGCGACAGGGTTTATATAATAAATATTCTAGATCGATAGCCAGTGACTTAAATTCGCGTAAAATACAGAAATAAAATATAGATTACGACCCCCCACCTCACCACTCCATCGCTGCTATCTGACCACTTTACGTACACGTGATGAATTGTTGCAAGCTTAGAAGCGAGTTTTTTTTTTAAAGTAGTTTGGAGATATCGGAATGTAACTCAAGAAAGTTTGTACCAACAATGCTGTCTATAAGCTTAGCCTAGCCATTTTGTCAATATTGGCCGAGAAGTTATAACGGAACGACCATACGGACATAAATAAAACTGTAATATGCTGTGCTTTGGTATCATAGACATAGACGAAACGTTGATCACGAGGTAAATATTTCAAATGTGAAATTTAATGTTATTATTGTATAATGAAACTAGCATATGAAAAATATACTTACGAGTACTTATATCATTCTTAATTTAAAAGTTTCATTTCCTATAGAGTTGCCATTATATCGTGTTTGTTAACATCTTAGCGGCGATTGTCGGAAGTAAAATTACCCACGCTCTTTCGCGTACATCCTTGATATCTCATACAGATGTATGACATCGGAGCCATAATTTATAATCCGTGTACCTATTCCCTACCGAATAATATGAAGCCATATGCTGAATAATTAATTATTTTATTAAAAATATTTCTGTATATAACCTATAAAGTTTGCAAAGGGGAAAGACTTCCCTGGCTTGTAGTTTTAATTACAGCTTTGCACGTTTGTTTTATTCTTTGTGAAATATTCGCTATGATTTATGACTATTTTCCCCAATCAAAAATTATAATTATAATCTTTACGCTGGAGTTTTATATTTTAAAAAAAAACAGATTGCACTGTGATTTGGACGTTTTTTTATCCTGACCGTTTCCTAAATTCTCGGAATAAAGAATTTAAATTCTCTATGGCATATTCAGATTTCTCACAGTAGTTGCCGAGAATATTTTAAAATACACAGACGAAACATTTCAATTGATGTCTGTTTATTTTGCCATCGAATTCAACCTGGTGTCTGCTAGCACTTTTTTAATTGATCTCTAGTATAATTCATAAGAATTAAAACTCTTTTCTAGTACGAGTGATGTTTTCATAAAGTGAAACATTAACATAACGTTGATTATCTTATCTTATAATTGCACGTTAAGCCAAAAATTTTGCGCACTTCCAACTTTTCAACGAAAATTCTGTGACAGATGAAAGTTTCCTAAAATTCAACTACATTTTATCCCCAATTACAGTCTAAACTACAAACCTAAACGCTATTGTAAGTTTCATCAATATTTTATTCTGTACTTGTTGAGTTATAACTTATAACCAAGCAAACTGACAGACAGATACTCTGATTTTATTATTACTATAATATGGTCTTTTTACCTAGTTATACACAAAAGTGAGTCATATTAAAATTTCAAACAATGCGAAATATGTCTTGCACTAATATGCACTAAGTCTTAGAATAAGTAAGCAGGTTTTAAAATAAATCGCCTCAAATGTCGTGGCTCTGAGATTCTAACTACACTTTAAATGTATTTACTATATTACCACAGAACAGATAATAAATAGAATTCCGATAGGCAATATTCAATACACTACATTTTGATGCAGGGTTTTGAATGTTTGAGTGTCCTACGAAAATGAAACACGCATTATGCACGTGCAATAGTGCAAATTTTGCCACAAATTGATTACCAGCCCGCCCCACCATACTTTTTCGTCATACTAGCCGGCTTCACCATACTTTCATATAACCTGCCGCCCCTAGGGTTACCTGCTACTCCTTATCCGTTAGGTATTTCAGTTTCCATTATTTCTGAGTTCCGTGTATATTGCAGTGATATGATCATACATTTTTTTGTAATACCTATGTTATGTTTAATTCTAACACAATCAAAGATATTTAAGAAAGGCTTTCTTCTACGCAGATAGAGTTTAATGAACTGAAAAATGTTTCTACAGTAGGTATGGCTAATGATTAAATTTACTGCCAGTCATTACGCTTTTCAGATAGGTTTATTTTATAGCAAACACCGTGTTCTATAGTATGTTGTCAAGTCAAGTGTTGTCACTCGTAATATTACAAATTCGTAGTATTCCCTCTAAAGTATTTCGATCTGTTTCATGTCGATGGTAATTATTTATCTCTCCCTCGCGTCTGAGGATTGCGATCACTCCGAAATGTCGCAGAATTCTTCATCACCTTTCTTCATCTTTCCCTTTCCTCTATATGCCATGTGGCAGATGCTATGGGTTTTCCAGTGAATACCTTCACCTGCTCAGTCCACCTTGTCGGCGTTCACTCTCTACCCCTTATCATAAAATCAAAGTAATTTATTAAAAAGTTATTTTTTACTCTTTTTACGCGTTCGTGAATTCTATCAAAAACCAACTTTGACGTTATGAGAGTATACCCTCATTTATAGTTTACGTAGGTATTACTAATGAGGAAGTTATTTATTATTCAAAAATTGGGGTCCGAAATTCTTCCAAGAACTTTCTAATTTTAATACCGTTATAATAATGTCACTTTCACTTTTTTAAACGTTATTTTTCAAGGTGCTCCCCGAATTACCGGTTCCTTTAAAATGCAAAATTAGGGGAATTATCATTGTTTTCTGTCGTTTAAGTTAATGGTCCCCCCTTCAGGGTACAATTACTCAAAATAATGAACGCATAACTCATGGCGTTAACAGCTCGCTTTTGAGATGGTAATCGCTTAACAGGAAACGAAAATATTTTAAATGGCGTCGTATTTATCTTTAATAATCCTTTCAAATAAGTGAAACAAAGTATGTGTTTACAGTAAACATTTGTTTTTGTTTCAATAAATCGTCTTTGTTCGTTTGTCCTACAACGAAGATACTGAGAGAAATTATTGTAAAATGATTGGTCTTACAAAGGTCTAGGCACAAAAGACTATCTAAGCCTGATCACCCATACAAACTCGTCCGAACTGCAACACGTCGAATTTGTCGGTATGATTTTGTTATATTCACAAAACACATGTAACTTAATGTACTGCCGCATATAGTGTCGGTGCGACATTTTTCGTAGAAAAACACGTCTGATTATTGCATATAACTATTTTCACTGGACATGGGCTGCATGTAGATTAGCAAATTATTGCATTGGCGCTTCTGCTCTTTTCGGCCAATCACTCGTTTCGGCTGTCCGCGTAGCGTCACTCGGTGACAGATGAACAGAACAAATGAAAATATCGTTGCTGTCAATCGTAGGCATTGGCGTTTCTGCTCTTTTCGGCCAATCGTTCGTTTCGGCTGGCCGCGTGGCGTCACTCGGTGACAGATGAACAGAACAAATGAGAATATCATTTCTGTCAATCGTAGGCATTGGCGATTCTGCTCTTTTCAGCCAATCATTCGTTTCGGCTGGCCGCGTGGCTTCACTCGGTGACAGATGCACAGAACAAATGAAAATATCGTTGCTGTCAATCGTAAGCTTATTTATAGCTACCATCGAGCGCAGAAAAACTGCATACTTCTGCAATGAGAAGTATGATTTAATGCAGGATAAAGTAAAGGGGAGCAGTATATTGAAGAAGACTCTCTTTGCTACGCAACTAAGTAGTTAAATATCCAAAGTGTTGGGGATCCGATCCGACTGGACCAGGATAGGAAGGCGAACTGCAAGTTGGACTTCAACCTTCGATGAAATACGCCACAAAAAAAGAAGAAATCATTCGCATTACCTACGCACTTAATTAAATTATCTCTCCATATTATATTATATTATTGTGGTAATGCAGAACATTTTTGCAAAGCATGAAGAAGTCATTTCGACCATTTATTGTAAATAATACAAAATATTAGGATTAGTTACCAACTTTATATAAAGATCTTTTAGGCATTTTTTTTCATTAACTTAAATTATAGAGTTTCTAATAATAAATAATAATTTCGACATTTTTTCGTAGATCCCTTTTTTTATAAAAAGGACTTTTGAAGCTGGCTATACCTACGGTGAAAAATGCAAGGACTATGTTGGTTATATATAATAGGTATGTAGGTAGATACATTCTTACGGTAATAAACCAAGCGTGTCGAATTTATATTTTTGTACATCTTGCGTCGTATAATGTAACTCCAATTGTATTTTTTTCGATATGTTTAATGTTTAATAGCAATTTATATTAAGAATAGTGTCGACTGATAAACACCATTGTCGGTAGGTATCTACTGTCGACGAGATTTACAACCACACCTACTTGACCCAACAATTGCCATTATCTCATTCTGTTCAGTGTTTAGTCTATCTTTCTAGTGTTGTTTATATTCAGTAAATACTTGACGATGGTGATTTAGTTCGTATACTTTGTATAGTATCGGTTCTCATTGTGGTGAGTAGCAATAGGGAAATTAGATTAGACGTTTCTGGAACTATTTTTAATTCAATTTTTTTCTGAATTGGCGAAAAAAATTGGAACGTTATTGTATTTTTCATTTTTTGACTGCGTCAAGTATAAAATAATAGCGTGTATGTGCGGTGTGGTGTCTTAATAATACAATGAAATAAATTCGTTTTTTGAAAAGAGGCACAGATTAAACATATTTTTTTCTGCATATTATCTATTGTTAAGTCAAACAAAAATAATTTGTAAGTCATATATTAGTTATATTGGATTAATTACAATAAATTAAACGGAGTGATTCGAGTGATTTATGGGCGGGTAAAGGATAAAAGCACTCACCTGGACGGCAAATCCCACTTGAATGTATCTGACTTTTTAAATGTTTAAAATCAATTCAAATCAAAAAATATTACATTACACTGTAAGGAGAACTTAATAGCGCATTAGAATTTAGTCTATTTCCTAAAATTTACCCTAGGTACTTAATTCTTTCGTATAAGTAATCACCTCACCCCCCAACCACATCGCAAACTAAAACAGAATGATTTTTTATGATATAGTGATATGCGACTTATATTTAAAAAATATAATTACACGTAAGTATGCAGGGATGTGATTTTATAGTAACACCCTTCTCTTAGGAGGTTTGATGACAACATTGCTTAATGCTTACTTATAGTAAGTAATTTTTCGGAGTAGGTAGGTATATCAATAAATGTAATATGACTATTCTAAAACTATTATCTAAATCGACGGTAGGTTTTTTTTGAAATTCTACTGTTTTATTCCTGAGATCTATTAATTATGTATAACATACATAATTATCCGTTTCCATTAAGCTATATCCAACGTTATAAATCGTCGGCAGTTTTGTTGCGTTGGCTGTAAATAAAACAGTTACTTATCTGTTTTTGTACAATATTTACATTCGCGGGCCAAACAAACCGTCCATATGGAGTGTGTAAATAAGTTTGGTGTCGTATTTCCACATTTCAGTCAATATTTGCATTACAATATTATTTGTATGGGCTTCTGTAGTGTTGATAGAATCGATCACTTGCTTTAAACATCCCTCCATTGTCGTATTTTTGATAATATAATACTATGACTTGTGGGAGCACGTGGGCACCAGAACGTGTATAATGAATAATGATAATACATATTTTATCATATTATAATTATGTGCTTATGAATTTCATGTAGGTACCAAAATGAAATAGTATTAGTTTTGATTGATTACATCCCTTATTATGAAACGTATTCAATTGAACTATTTTTCAACAGTTGTCTTTCTTAGAATATTTCATTTTATTATCTTCCTTGAGCACATTTATTTTTTTACTCAATACAATTTATTACTTAAGTATATGTATATTTTTTTTAATTCACTTAAATTACATGCGAATTAATAAATATGTAACAAAACAATAATAAAACAGTAAACCAAATTTACAGTGAGAAAAGGTGTAAGTAAAAAAATTATGATATAAGGTCATATTATATAAACCAACTATTTATATTATAGTTGGTTTCCCCTTGTATATAAAATATATCCACCAGTCCCCCGGATACTTTAAGAGTACCTAAGCAGCGAATGCATTACGTCTTTTGATTTCTGTGCTTATTCACTGTCTAGGGTACTCAGTTGAACGGCACTCACCTGTTTAATCTGTCAAGACGACCGATCTTATTTTTTAAAGCTTATTGTTATAAATAACTTAATGAATGTATTGTGTGTATCAGTTGAGGTTGTCTAATTGAAATGGACGAAACCGGTCATATTCGTCATAAACTGTTGAAAATTATATACTTATTTAACATTTTATTTTAATAATTTTTATGTATTTTTACCAAGCATTAACAATGATATTAAATGAATCTTTTAAATTTATTAGCTTAGCCAAGTGATATAATTGAGTGAATTTGGTTATGGCTTTATTTAACTATATGTAATAAATAACTGATTATAATTTAATTTCTTTTTTTCAGGTAAGCGATCCTTCACGATCTATCGGAATGGCCATAAAACGTAAACCAATCGTAAGTCACTCAAATTATTCATACCATTTTGTTTTTCAATATATTGTCAATTTCTCAAACCCACCTCTCTCCTACTCCTATTATATGCGTTCCTCAAAATAACAAACTTGAAGACGTGTCGACACACTCCAGGACCTGACTTTTAACTTTCAGTAGGCATATTCTAGCATAGGTACATGTTTACTATTAACACGAAATTTAGTATCAACATGCGTACTTAAAAGCTTTATGTCCATTATCCGTTACTATAGCAATATTATGCGCCCCCAGATTCGTGGTGCAGTAGTGGCAAAACTGCCGCTTATTAAACCTTTGGGTTGCGGGCTCGAACTCTAAATGTGTTGCTTTTACAATACGCGTTCGAATCCACAGTACGACTATGATCAATGTATATTTCTCCGAAAAAAACTCACTTTATGAAACCGTCTCGGACGACGCCCAAGTCCACACCACAGAACAGTGTGTTACCCTAGACCTGGTCAACGATAAAGAGAATTGGGACTTGTGCCGTTCTCTATCCGAGGTCCGCCGACATCAGAGCGATATTTGCTTTATCATCTGCGACCCGTTCGGTGTTTTTAAGCCACGAAATGAGGTGTCGTCCTCTGCTACGCTTACCGTTGAATTTTCCTGGATGGCAAGTTGTGGAACGCTGTACTATTTCCTTTTATAATGTGGCCAATGTAGTTTTCTAGTTTTGATACTACGCAGAACTACACAGTCCTTCAGAACCTGGACAATTTTGAGGATGCGTCTATACAGTCACATCTCGATAGCCTCATCTCTCTGTGACATCTCCTGATGTAGCGGCTTTACCTCCATACAATATAAAATGATTTTGAGGACATAAGAGCGAAAGCAATCTCAGATCGAGGTTAAGGTCTAGATTACTAAGGAGGCGTGTCAATTTGAGAAAGGCACTCCTTGCTATTTCAACTCTTGTTTTAATTTCCTGACACTGGTCATATTTCTCATTGTCCCATGTCCCCCCCCCCCCCATGGGACTTGGGTAGGGCAATAATACATTTTGAACGCTACCAATGACCTTTATATTATTATGATAGTAAATTTGTAGTTATTACAACCATAATATTATATTTTCAAATCTTACAACGATGGTTTTTCACATTTTTTATCTAATTCTATTGAAATGGTTATATTATTATCATGCGTACCATATAATTATTTTTATAGAAATCTATCCTAGAAGATAGACACACAAAAGAGCACTCGAAACTGTATTTTTTTCTCATTTTATAAAATGTTATTCGAGTTTCCCGCTACGGCTGCGGATATCTGCAATCTGGCGCATTCAAAAACTTACCTTTTTAACATGAACGAGTGTTTGAACGGAATCCCATTGAAAAGATCTTTTTCCCATCAAAAATCTAAATCCACAGCTTGCGTGGGCGTATCTACTGTTTTCTATGTTCAATTCAAAAGTGGCGTGCCCGTTTCTTCTGAATCGGAGGAAAAACACTATTGATTTCAAGTATTTATTTATTTACTATTTTCGTGATTTAATAACTAAATTACTGGAACTGTATCAACGACTCGTATGGATCAACAAGTCGCCGACTGTCGTGAGCAATCGTAAAACATAAATAACTATTACACACAACGATAGAGATACCATTTCGATCGTCTCAACACTTATTGTGATCGGCTTATCATTTATTTTTTTGCTTATCTTTAAAAATATTGCTTTACCAAAAATATGCTGTGGTCAGTTGGTGGCTATGCTAATTTTATTAGTATCTCTTCGTTATTTATTATTTAAAGTGTCACAATTATTGTGTTTTGATAAGTCACAAATTGAATACGTGTATTAATTAAGGCGCTAAGTACCAAAATAATAAAAACTGACATTTTTATAGAAAAATGTTCTACATACCAACGCCGATAACTTCAACTATAGTCTAAGTGCCTCAAGAAAGTCAAAAAAATACAGCAAAATAATTAAACCTGTCGACGTTGTAAGTCCGTTGGCGTGTTTTATTTATAATAGTGTAAGTAGCACTGCAGTGGTCAACAGCATTCAATATAAAATAGCTGACGATGGTGTGTTGACACTTGCGAGTTCTTAATACCTAAAATTATAGAAGCTGCCATGATTGCTTCACACTGTAAAACTCCATTTTTCAAAAGGTCTGCTTTATGAAATTGTACTGCAATGACTCGGTATTTTGTAACTACAGGCAATACTACTTTTTGGTACTTAGAGCCTTATTTAACACACGTATTCAATTGCTAATCGCATTTACCATGTTCTGGTTTGATATAATATTATAAATGTCTGCCCGAATAAAAAAATATCGCGAAATGACAAGTTATCATCATGAAACCATAAGTCTGATCGCTTGATCAAATCGTGTTTACTGTTTCAAAGACTGAAATGTACTTATTAATTAAATATTAAACAATTCAATACTACAATATTATACAATTAGGTGCGGGAAAATATATCTTCAAAAACATAATTATATTGTGTTATAAAATCGACTGATGGTAAATAATCTGAGACTATAATTCGTCATGAAATATCATTAAGTATCAGAGCAGCTTGATATCCGATAATGTGTCCGATTATGAGATAAACGAACCTCAAACAAAAAATGACAAATTTTAAATAATAAAACATTCGATTAAAATTAATGAAGTTTCCTAGCAGAACAGTATTTTTTTTATAACAGAAATCTCATAATTATTATGTAGCTCTTTCGTTAATGAGAGTAGATATATAAAATATTAGATAAATGTAGATGGTCCGATCATGGCCCCCACAAAGGGAGGCTGACAGGGCTCTAACCTGGGGGCCCGGGCTCAGGAAGGGCCCGGCATGGCGAGTCGACCAAATAAGTGATATAAACACACATCACAAAATCTTTCTAATGGTAAAAAAGTCGCCTGCGGTGCTATTTTTCTTGAATACCTACTGTTATTATTTAAGATTGTGGTTGTATGATAATTCAAATGATAATTCAAATGGATGCATTAAAATATACAAAAAAAAAACACAAAATATTCACATTAATTTTACCGCGTACACCATTTGGAAAACGCCACTGTAGAGCAGCATCACACTGCCTTTGTTTTTAACGGTAGGTAGGGGGGGCGCCAAAAATCTTAGCCTGGGGGCCCGTTTCAGGATGTGGGGCCATGTGTCCGATATATCTACATAACTATTTCCTTTATTTAACCTGTGATTTTCTTCGAAATTTAACACGTTAGTATTTTTAGTTTAAGTGTCATTATTTAGATCTTCATTATATATTACTTCAGCCTTGCGTTGAGGCACCCACATTTTTTTTAAACAGTGATCAATTCACTGATGATCTATCTATGTGACAAACACGAATATAATATATGAATACGTGTATTAAATAAGGCTCTAAGTACCAAAAAGTAGTATTGCCTGTAGTTACAAAATACCGAGTCATTGCAGTAAAATTTCATGAAGCAGACCTTTTGAAAAATGTAGTTTTACAGTGTGAAGCAATCACGGCAGCTTCTATAATTTTAGGTATTATGAACTCGCAAGTGTCAATACACCATCGTCAGCTATTTTATATTGAATGCCGTTGACCACTGCAGTGCTACTTACACCATTATAAATAAAAAAACGCCAACGGACTTACAACGTCGACAGGTTTAATTATTTTGCTGTATTTTTTTGACTTGCTTAAGGCACTTAGACTATAGTTGAAGTTATTGGCGTTGGTATGTAGAACATTTTTCTATAAAATGTCAGTTTTTATTTTTTCGGTACTTAGCGCCTTAATTAATACACGTATTCATATGTATTCGTGTTTATTATATATTATTTAATAATATGTGCTATAAAACTCTCTGAAATCTGGACACCACTGCGTACTGTAATAGGATCGTTTTATTGTATCGCAGCATATACATAGCTACATTCTACCGTAGGACAATGATCAATTGGGAATACTTTGAAAGATAAATGTAACGGTAAATGCGGGTGTTTGCACGAAAGGATGTACCTTTCTCTATTGAAGTAATCTAATCGAACTGTGTCCTAATTTTGGTGATAAAACAGCTATTACCAACGGTGTGATTTTATTTGTACGAGTCTGGTTTTTTCTTTCGTTAGTCAAAAAATGAGGCTGCGCTATGATAATTAAATTCTTTTAGTATCTCCACGGAGTGGTCGTGTGAAAATAGTGACAAACTCCTGAACGATCTGCATCATGCGTGTGGTTGAGGAAAGGCGTCTTTTTCACGCGGCTGCTTGTCCTAATTATTCCAACAATTTATTATTGTAAAAATTCATTCTTCGTTATTTATAATATTTTTTTTCTGTTTTAAATATGCCATAAAATAATGCCTACATACTTTCTAACTGCTAAAAATTATACTTAGTGATAAACTCTAGTGAAAAACGAATTTATTTTGGATTATAATATTGATATTATCGACCGAAGGGACGTGATGGAATTTGAATTCAATTTCTAATGGTTTTAAGTTTTGTTCTATTCCATTTGAGTCGAATCAGTGTGTATTTGCCTTTTGGTGAGTGTACACAGTGCTTGAGGATGCCGAAAGACGAAACACGGGTCGCAAAAAACAACGTAAATGTAATAATGTAATATGTAGTCCGAAACTTAAATCCATTAGAATTTATTTTGATTACTTTCGTTGTTGTTTTTAGTTTGTTCGATTTTTTTTTAACAGGTAATTGATTTATTTAAGTAAATAAAGAAAACAAAATAGTTTTCTATATGCATAGTATTACGATTTAATAAGTATATTATAATACATACAAGAAATGAAAATATAATTAATATTAAATTCTACAGGTTTTTAAAAAAGGTTTGTCGATAGCTATACGTACTATATATATATAAGACTAGTCTTGATAATGGTGTTACAACCGAAATAGCTATCGACAAACCGTTTTTAAAAATCTGTAGAATTTAATATTAATTATATTTTCATTTCTTGTAAAATGGAATTCTACCAAGTAAATGCTAACTCAATTAATATATTATAATAGACACACGGTTACTGCTTATATTTCTTCAATAAGACTAAAAAAAATGCTTGTTGCTATTCACGGAAATATGTTTTAATCATCCATAATATGCATTTTTTGCGTTTCCTCTCAAATGTAAAATCTATCACTTTATATTTAAATTTAAAGGAGCAATCATCCCTCCCAGCTCGCAAGCTTTGTATATATTACCTCCTCGAATGCGTGACGGAGTGATACACATAAGACCGTATTCCGGCCGATTAGTTCACCTTTCCGGACAATCTGTGACAGCCAAGCCTACCCCCGCGCAGGTGCAAATGAATAGATAGCCTTTGTCACACAATCTCGTCCTTTTTAAAATCACTACAATGGAAAACGTGATGTTTTACTTGTAATATGAATAAATCCCAACTATAGATAATGATTTTACGAGAATGGCAACCCTTTTGATGGTTTGCACCTTTTATTGAAATTTTCTACAATGCGTCTACTAACTGACGTGCAAATTCGTATAGCTTATTTTTAGACCTTTTTCTGTATGTAGGCACTCAATTTGATCGATGAATTTCTATTTTTCCCAGGATCCACACGAAAATAGACAGATATTGTTTGCTTTTGATATCTATGTAGTAGTAGGTACGTGATGCATTATAAATAGAGCATTATAAAATACGTACTTTACTTAATAGTGTGAAAATCAATACATGTACCTATAACAATTCTAATGGATTTAAGTTTTGTACTATTCCATTTGAGTTAAGTACTTAAATCCATTAAAATTTAAATTCAAATTCCATCAAGTACATTCGGTCGATAGTATTAATATATGTATAACACTTTAAGTAAAGATATATTTTATTATAGTTTAAAAGATTGATGACAAAATTTATTAAAACATTTTAAAATAATTTTTCAATGAATCTGTTAAAACACTTTAGTTGTATTAAACAAGGATTAATTATTGTTAATTTAATACTCGAGCGAGTCGACAGTTTTTCTACTTGGGGGCGGTCCGAAATATTATTACCGTTCGAAATCGAATCTAGACGTCGTTGATTGATGAAATTACTTATATATTAATATGTATTATTGTGCCTTTTTTGACCATGTCTCATCCTTGTAAGATTATAATCGGCCTCCACAGAGTGGAGGTTTGTATTAACAGATTTTTGATTTTACGAGAAATGTATGTTAGCCACTCGCTTAACATATGAGTTCCGTACTCTACACCAAACACACATTGAAAAACAGCATGTGTGTTTGCCAGACCCTAATACCCAGAGCATGTGCATAATCGAAATAAAATAATTGTAGTACTGATTTTCACAAAAAATACATTTGTCGTACGTTAGGTTAGTTGTTTACTACCTATTTGAAAAATATTCAATTGTCAATGTTCAGTAACATAGTATTTATCAAGGAAGACATAAACTTCTATAACCTCCCCTGTCTAATGGATTTGTCGTATCGCCTTAGTCTTAGTTTATATTAATAAATTCTAATTTGGGTTTTCTGCATTATTCTTTGCGCACTCTAGTAGTAAATATCTGTATGAACCTATGCCAAATTTGATTTTACTGTGGCGAAATCGGGTAGTTTGTAGGTGAACGATGATAAAATCGAATACGTCCAAAATTTACAGAACGTATGCGGATGGGTTAAAATAATTAAAACATGAAAAATGAAAATGTCAAGAAATGCTTCACTCCTTAGACTATAGATACATCTTCACTCGGTAAATACAGTATAATGAAAATATACATATCACATATATAAGAATTGTGTAGTGTTGATTTATAACAAGCCTCTTACCTAACCACTTATTTCTCTATAGTGAAAGATTACTATGTTATTAGTATTATAGTAAATTGTGGCGTCCAATCCAATCCAACTCAATCAACGGGAGCAGAAACAATGGAGAGCAAGCTAGTCAGACGGGCGCACTTCTAATTGCTTAAAAAACCGACGAAAACAATACAAAACATCGAAACGTAAATTGTCTAAGAAACACGTTTTGCTCGACCTGTTGCCGCCCTTGCTTCGCTCTTTTTAACGTACGTAGGTAGTAGAATTATTGTAGGTTGTGTCCATGTTAACTTTCGTATGAGATATTGTTAAACTTTTTATTTTTTTATGTAAAATATCTGTTTTTTTTTAATTCACCAGATATAAAAATATGTAATGCCACACGTTTTTCGCTCATAAAGTACCTACGTACTAAACAGGGAACACAAAAATAATGCATTCTGGGTGAGGCTGTTCCTGTCGCGTTGCGTTCCTGTTGTTCCTGTGAGTCTGTTGCTGCGCCATTGCCATTTTCTGTGTTCAGGTTAAACCAATCGATTTACCTATAATATTTCTTTCTTTTGCGTCATCTATGGAAAACAAAAAGATTGGAAACAGCTGTAGTGTAGTGTGTCTTCGAATTCTGCAAAGAATCACGTCGAACCTTCCTGGCCAGAGAGCACAGAAATAAAGGAAGTACGTTGTCTTCTGGGCGAGGCTGTAAGATTAATTCTTGAGTGTGGATAAATATGGAATATTAAAAAACAATATGTTGTTTTATAAACGTAATCGAATCTTGCATTGAATATTGGTCTCATTTGAGAACACTCGGTGCGCTTTGTGTTTCTAGCGTTTTTGGGTAAAGTAATAAAAGGAATATGGCGACAAAGCCTTGATTCACGGCGACTGTCTTACACATTTCCATCGTATTTATATGTTCGGTGGCACTAAACTATCAACCGAAACTTCGAACAATTCGTCGTTTTATTTTTATAGTTTTTCGATTTTTAAAATCAAAATGTCCTGAAAATTGTTAAAAGTACGAGAAAAATCGATTAAAAATATCCTGTTTTGTTTTAATTTTTCCAAAATATGTATTTATATTTTATTTTGAAAATGTGTGTTAGGTACTAGGCACCTCCTACACGTTATTGCATGAAAAGTTTTCATTCAAACTTTGTCATTCATTACACGATCATAATATTAAATTTGATTGAAATTATTATGTATACTATTCACAAAATTCTAAAAATATATTATTACTTATAATTGGTAGCCTTATGTCTCATATTAATTTCAACCATAACATCCATATCATCAAAACTACCATTAGAAATTTTGGTATAAAAGAATTTAATTTAATTTATAATTAATGCCTTCATAATCCGAAACCAGTTATGACATGACCGTTTGTCATGTGTGGGCTTGGACCCATTTAGACAAACTTCGTGAGTTATATATTATGTAAATTAAAATAGCAATAATAATTAACTAAAATTAATGTTTTTTATACAATTAAACGTTTGAGATACTGCTTCACTCTTTCAAAATTCTACCAGAGGGCGCGCGCCCGTATGTTAGGTATATTTTCAATCGCATTGCCCTTGCCCTCCGCAGGACTGTGGACTACGTGAGGTACAGACAGACTTACAGTGAGACAGACCTCATCCGATGATTAATGCCACAATGAAAATCAACATTAATTATTACGACCTCAAGCCAGGAGCTTTCACGGCGAACTTAGCCGAAGCTCACTGCCTAACAACTGGGAAAGCTTTTTTAATTACTGCCACTGTGCAGTAGCGTTTATGGTTCTTCGGCAACCACCAACTGAACTGCACCATTGATATTGTTTATAAATGTTTACTTGAGTTTTGAACCCATATTTTTCGTAATCCTTAATGAAAAATTCCTGCCAGTATGAATCCTAAATGCATGTAGTATTTATTATACGGATGGATTTAAGTCATCATATGTACTTTCATTCTGGAAAAAATGCAATATTGACGGCACATTGGCAGTGGTGCTAGCTACTACATAACAGCGATTCTTACAGAAACGCACACATCGGTGTACCAAAGAATTTCTCGTTTGAAAGCGGCTCTCCGGGTTTGATCCCTAAATGCAAACTTAAGATAAGTTTATGTCATATGTGTACCCAGTACAAAATTCGACTAAGTATTACTAGTCCCCAAGTACCCTATTATTATTAAGGCTATACTTGAGCTGGGGCACGGTCTAAAACGATCGTGACTTTGCGACGCGAAGATTGTGCAAATGACGAGTGCAGATCAAAACATAATTTGTCATAAAAAGTCAACATGCGTCCATTTAATGTTTTCTTTTTCAAGTAAATGGGTAACGTTTTTAGTCATATTTACACGATTTAAGAATTAATTCCCCCGTCGCCATCACAAAACAAATTGACGTGTTCACAGCTCGACTTCGCTCTCCGATTGCCAGCCAATCCGAAATTTCGTCGCACCTATAGTTGAAAATTATTTGCCGTTTCACTGAAGTAACGTCTTAAAGGTCAGGATACAGCTGCGTGCGACTACAACTAGCAGTCCCAGACAGTCCGCATTGTATTAAATCATTAAAATTAATTCTTACTAGAAAATGCATATTATTATATTATTATCTATAAAATAACCTAAAACATTCATAACGTATGTGTTTATACAGTAATATTTAGTTATAATATTTGTTAACTAATGCGACACATTTACAACAATTCCGTCGATATTATAATATGCAATATGAGAGTCAGGTAAAGGTATTTAACATAGAAATAAGTAATGATCGGTGACATATTATAAGGGTAAATATACAGTATTATTAACAGTTTGAACTCCTCTTGTTTCGGTGGCCGGCCGCTACTTACTCTACAATCAACCGGCTCCAGCATCATCCATATATCTCCGAATTTATAATTATATAAAAATAATAAAGCAAAACAGATTAATGCCGTTCGGTAGTTTACGTTTTGTGGTTAGTGTTGTTAACATATTGTAATAATGCTGCTCGTATGTGCTCGGCCGTAGTGAATTGGCGGGCGCGACGCGGCGGCGTCTTGCGAAACTCAAACGTATAACCGTGCGTATTATGCCCCAAAAAAGACACTGTCTACGAACATTTTAGACACGGTTATACGTTTGAGTTCCGCAAGACGCCGCCGCGCCGCCCCCGCGCATCCACTACGTTCTTGCACTAAGGAAGCGCTTCCACCGACGCGGTCGCGCTGTGTAAAGAAACATGTTTTCGGCTGTTAATTGCCACGGTATTGAATTTATTATTATTGAACATTATGGTTCTTGCTTCTATTTAATATTAATATAGGTACTCTCGTCCGAAAATCTCTTCGAGTCACAAAATAGGGAAGGTAATTTATTAGTTTTACTATGCTGTTGTAGGAGTCTTACGCTTGAAAAATGTGAATAAAATTATACCTGCTGAGCCTAAGTTTAATAGTAGATTGCAACTAAAAACTTAATCAATGATGCGCACTAACAAAATACTATTTTATTTTTTGAGATCAATTGAATTTATATTGAATTTCTGTTAACGGTCCACGTGCTCGTCGTAGGTCAAAATTGAGTTTTTATTGTATTTTCAAACCATGATCCTGGACACTCCTTAAACGTTGTAGATAATCTATTTATATAATTTTGAAGCCTTATTATCCTTTATATTTATTTTAAACATTTGATGACTGCATAAAGTATTTTTGTTACATAAAATAGTATTCTTTTAAACCTCTAGCTCTAATGTTTTAGAATATAGTCATATTTCGGTACATGAATGTGCAGTGGTGTTATGATTTTTTACATTTATTAATTTTTAAACGCATTTATAAAACCATTAGTATAATTTATGACGAGATAATTTTAGTAAAATATTCACGATAAAAAATTATATTGATAATCTCTGTGATCCCAAATTTGACAAGAATTAGGCATTTTATTATTCAAAAAATCGGCAAGATTAACACATTTGAAGATAATTCTAAAGATACTAATTATAAGCTATGTCTTTGACCATTCAAGTTTGATAAACATCCTACGAATATTGATTGCTTTATAATAATTATTGACCTAAGAATAAGGTAGTGTTTTTTGAAATACGCCATTTCTTTTGGCATTCCCCAGTGGTTAATCTACAACATACGGCCGTAGCCATAAATTGACAAACTATAATTAAAGTAGGGAATAAAATTATGTTAACGCGCGTCATTAAATGAACACGTGTTGGTTTTTTGTGACAAATTATAATATTTCGTTCGGCACGCGTCATTTGCACAATCCGCGCATCGCCTATAATATTATAGCCACGATCTTTTTAGAGTTTTAGGGCCGTATGTATGAGATTCCCAAATTCTTTATAAGCTATTTAACCGATTTTCCATCGAATAGCTAATAACACTCTTTGTGACGTAAGCCATCTGACGTCACGCGCCATTAAAAATGGCTGCCTCAGCTAGCTGTCACTTTCAAATGTCATTTTAATTTTGCATTCATTGCAAAAAACATTTGGTTGAGGCCCTTATTCGTTTTGTAGATTCTGTAAAACATTTGCGAACTTTAAAAACAGTTCATAGTCGTGCTGTTTACAAAATACGTATAATTTTGATCCCTAGTCTATAATCTAGATAGTAGGTAACTGATAAAATGCCTCGCTTATTTCGCCTATTTCGCTTGCAATATTTCTCATGGAGACATAAGATGGACTTACGTAAGATTACGATAAAATATCTCCGCTAAACCACCGCAAAAATATGTATCTACTGCTGTATCTGGCATTAAAATATACAATTGTAAGCATTCTGCGTTCTTCAAAATATTACGGTACCACCTACCTACCTAGTTAATTATTGTAAGATAACTGTAATAAACGAGGCACAACTCTCAAATACACTGGAAACATCAATAGTATCATACGGTGATTGGTATAAATGATAATATTATACAGAGATCATTACATATTATTGTCTTAAATCATTTGCATTTTCTGTCATTTATTCTTATTCTCTTTTGAGATCTCAATAATTGAAGTGAAGTTAGTCATAATAATATTCAGTATTGCCACCAAATGTATTCAGTGTTGCCACCAAATGGAAAAGTTTACTGGCAATACAACCTTTCGTACAGTAGAATAATTATAAAATACATGTGATAAAATAGCTGATAAATTATTTAAATTTCATAATAATTATTCATGTATAATTATCAAATTTATATGGTACCGTTCGCACACTTTCAGACACATTTACAATTTCAAAATTTTGAATTATTTATCGGGGAATGAAATTTTATAATACGAACACCATGACACATGATATGTCACATTCGTGACGTCACTTAACAGCTAATTACGTTTTTACTCATGCATACAAACGTGCAGTATATAGCCTATAAGGTTTTTGGGAATCTCATGCATACGACAGTTAGACCATGACTCAACTGAAATATATCCTTAAAAGAAGTGTATTTATACTAGCAGTAAGTATAGATATTATATTGACTGATTTACAACACATGAAATTATATACTTAAATACAAATTTAATAAAAACAAATATGAATGAGAATTCATGATTTTTTGTTAAACTCATTGTAAAAAAAATAATACTCAGAGCGTGTCATAAACCTGTTTTTTTCGCCTGCGGCGCTGACAACATTTTGCGTGTCCTGATATAGTATACCACAGGATATTAAATCTATGACCACAGGTTGAAAAAATATTATTCCATTTGAGAGTAATTGAGTAAATCTGACATAGGTACTTCTTCTTGCTTTCTTTTTTTACCATTACGATTCCAATAAGATCATATGGGCCTATTAACAGACTTTTGTTTTTACGAGAAATGGATGTCAGTCAGTTATTTTACCTATTAGATCCATACTCAAATCACAAGTTGTAAAATAATATGTGTATTTGCCAGACCCGGGATTCGAACCTGGGACCCACAATACTATAAGGCATAAGACTACGCGCAAGCCGCTCGGCCATCGTGATAATAATAAAATTATATACAAATATTAATGTTTTCGGTAAATTATTGAGTGCCCTGGTTCGTAAAATATTCAATTTCAAACGCTGTAAAATTGTGTAATTAACTGTAATTTGACAAAAAGATAAATTTATATATTTCATCTCACATCACATACCTACACAGAAATACGCATGTTTTACTCAAATAAATACATTTCAGTTGTTATAATTATTATTTACAAAAATTGCTAATTAATGTGCACACGTTAAAGAAACAATTTTTATTAAACGACGGAAAAGCAGCAGGGCTGGCCAACAAAACTCCATGTCTGCGGGCTACGCGTCCGTGATCGCTTCACTCATCATCGTGAGTTTCCTTCACCCTTAATGTCTGCCAGCCCTGGGCGTACTTAATTTAGTATACACCCATAAGGAACCGAACCTGCGCCCGAATGCTGATACAGGAATATCTATCTAGATATCCTACCTCTCCACCTACCTGACGTGACGTCTCAGTGGCGTGCCGGAAATAATTTAGCCTTTCCCAGTTACAAACTGTAAATGACACAAAATACGCAGAGCATATCTAATTATTAATAACTTAACTACTACTTAAATATACTTTAATGAAAATTCTTCTTATCCATTGAAAAAAATGCTAGTATATGGGAATGTCTGAAAACAATAAAGCCTCGTTTCCTCGTTTCCGTTAAGGTGACGCATCAGTGAAACGCCAAATAATTTTCAACTGTACGCGCGAAGAAATTTTGGACTCGCTGCCATTCAGTGAGAGAATGTTGACCCAGAAGCACGTCACTTTGCTGCGTGATGGCGACGGGTCAATTAATTCTAAAATCGTGTAAAGATGACTAAAAACGTTACCCATTTACTTTAAAAAGAAAACATGTCAATGAATATATTATTATTGTTACTAATAGAACATACGTTAAAGTGCCCACCACCACCCGTCATATATGCACAACCGTGGATATGCACGGCCGCTTTCTATGACGCTTTAAACGTGTCTGAAAGAAGTGATTTTAAGTGCTCATTCCGTCCCGAGACGGAGCCGCACGGGACTGATGCTGCAACCATGCACCGTAGTGCTGAAAGAAGAAAGTTAAGAAAGAAAATGTTTGTTTTTGGACTGGCTCTGCTGTCCGCTGACGTTAAGCGCTTTGTGTACCCGCATACTGAGTGTCACGAATTGAAATGGATGAGTCTACAGAAGAGTCGGGACCATCCCGCTCCCCATACGACGCTGCAAATTTCTCAAATGCCGCAAAGTTGGCCTCGGTTGCTACCAGATCTCCATGACCAATTGGGCCCGTGTGAGGACGGACCCTGGCAAACAGCTCCGCTCGTTCGAATTCCATAAGCGGGCAATCCCAGAGGATGTGTTCAACATCTTGGTGGTCATGCCCGCAGGTACAACCCGGCCCATCTACTATCAAGCCAAACTCGTGGAGTCTGGCGGCGAAGTTGCCATGGCCGGTGAGGAACTGGCTAATCCAGTGCGAAGGTTGGAGTCTTCTAGTTTGGTGCCTGCAGAATACGTCTGGAAAAAAACGGTAAGTGTGCCGCCCCTTGGGGGAGGCGGTCCACCTCGCCTGCCATGCCGCAAATGCGGTCTTGTACACAATGTCACTTACAGTCTTCCTGTAAGGAACGTCCTCGGATCTCTGCGGTGGTGTCAGATGGACACCGGCGAGTATTGTGCTGATCCCCCTCAAAAGGAGGGTGATCGATCCTCTGACTTGGACGTGCAGATCGAGGGGTAGCACCCCCGCGAGTACGGCAAGCGCGTCAGTAGAAGTTGTGCGGTAGGCTTTGGTAAGCGAGATCAGCGCAAGTCGCTGCCCGCTTAATAGTGCGCGTCTCACGAGAGTTAAGGAGTTTACTCGAGAATGCCAAATGCTGGAGGCGTAACCGGCAATTCCCATGAAAATTGCGCCGTATGCAACCTTAAGGGCTCTAGGCTTAAGTCCCCAATTGCTGCCCGCCATTCGGGCCATTCTCTGATAGGCCGAATTGGCCTTAGAGACGGCCGTCTTGGCGTGGTGAACGAAAGACAGCTTGTCATCAAGAATTACTCCCAGATACGTAACCCTTTCGGAGAAACGCACTGAGGTCTGGCCAAAACGAACCGTGGGCGGCATAAAAAGAACATAAAATGGACGTATGTTGGATTTATATGACAGATAATATTTCGTTTGACAGGCGTCATTTTCACCCGCCACCCGCAATCCGCGCATCGCCTAGCAACGATCTTTTTAGACCGTGCCTCAACTAATGCATGGCCTTAAGGTTATACCTCAGTTGAGGCATGGTCTAAAAAGATCGTGGCTAGGCGATGCGCGGATTGTGCAAATGACGCGTGCCGAACGAAATATAATTTGTCATATAAATCCAACATGTGTCCATTTAATGTTATGTTTATTGTTCTACTAGTAGCAATAATAATATATTCATTGACATGTTTTCTTTTTCAAGTAAATGGGTAACGTTTTTTAGTCATCTTTACACGATTTAAGAATTAATACCCCCGTCGCGATCACGAAACAAATTGACGTGTTCACAGCTCGACGATTTCCGGCGAGTCCAAAATTTCGTCGCACCTATAGTTGAAAATTATTTGCCGTTTCACTGAAGTATCGTCTTAAATCCTCGTTTTATATAAAAAAAAATTGTAGTTTTACTTAAAAAGTAAATATTTGCTGGAGAACTGTTTTGCAAAATATTTTTGGATTGGGTTAACGCGGACATACATATATCATAAATCGTCAGGTGTACGTATTTAGAACTAAGCTCATCACACTATAAAAAGCATTGAATGATAATCGTGAGTGTAAATATTTTGGATATATTTATTAGGATTTGAAGTCTTCGTTTTGTTAGGAGAAATAGAGTTTCTAAAAAAAAACATAATATTTGGTTTATATCTACATTATATTGCATGTTCTTTCAGTTACTTCACTTTTACATTATCAAGTTCACGACTTTTGCTGTTGTTTTGCATTTAATCTCGAAATTGAAAAATTTGCAGATGCCTTGGTATTACACTCACGTTGCGAATTATGTCGAATGTAAACAAGTGGCACTTTCACTCTGGAGACAACTTATACTGATGGATCCATATGTACAGTAGTATTTAAATCTAACAATTATATGAGATATGTTTTCGATAACCAACTCATTTTTAAAATACTTTTTTGGAGCAGCTTATGATGTAGTCGCAATTTAAGTTCGTGTAAATACTGTAAGTATACTATAAATGTTATTTATAAACAGTGTTTGCAATGCGTCAAGTCGTAGATTTTTTTTTAAATACTTCAGTTGGTCCGAATAGGATTCGAACTCACATCTTTCTCATTCCGCATGAGTTTTCTAGCCTTTAATTAAGCTATCGATATTAGATTGAGTGCATTTACGAATAACACCATTGTTTGGCCCCTTGCTCCTACGCCATTGCAATGCCCTCATAATCCAATGGGCGACGACTGCTAAGCAATAGTGTGCAATTAAAATGTTGCAACCAATAATTTTCCCTAGTCCTTTCTTTATAGCAGTCATTGGTATATAGAGGGTAAAGGGTATAGGTATAGACATAGCATAGACTATAGAATGTAGGATGAGGCCATCGACTATTTTAACTTCAACTCGTGTTAATTCAGCATATAACGCGTCGATTGAGGATTTTATCAAGATCGTGTTTGGATTCTAATAAAAATAAATGAATAAAATAATATGAAATTTTCCCAAAAAACCAAGTAAATGATACACAATTCAGGCAAAACATATTTTTAGGTATGGAACAAGTTAGAGTAGATAGTTAGACTTATTTTGGTATAATATTTCATACAACCATTGACCTTCGAATCCTATTGCAGTTGTAAATAATTACTCCCCATGCCTCTTTTGCCGCTGTCACGTATATTTTTAATAATATCATTGGAATTGCTTTAGGACAGAGATGTTGAACCTGTGACATGACGAAAAATCTTTGAATTTTGTGTTCAAGAGTTTAGTATTTTATATAGATACATAGTTTAATTTAAATCTTCGGAATTTTCAAATTTATTTAAAAACCAATGTCGCAAAATGCATTTTAAAATTAATGGAACTAATGTATCGATATGTTTAATTCAATATTTATTAAATATCGAACATTTGGATAAACATAATATACATAACGATACACCAGTTCAATAGGGGAACAACTCAAAATTTAAAGGTTTTGAGTTAAGAATGCCATTTGATGTAGAAAGGTCTTCTCTTTATAATTCAGCAAAAAAAATTATTGAAAATTTCTTCAATGTGTCATAAAATCCAATAATCCTTTCTAAGATTAATCAGTAATTCCATTATATAATCAAATTTATTTGTTAATTCGTTATTAAAATGTACAATTTCATTGTGCATTGATGAATTCCTCTAAATCAAATACAAAAAAATATACACTTTCATCGAAATCAAGGCTTTAAAATTAAAATAAGAATTACTTACTGCAAAACATTCAAACGCCATTATCTCGGAACAAGGTTTTATGAGTTGTTCCCCTATTGAACTGGTGTATCGATACATAATTTAATTTAAATCTACGGAATTTTAAAATTTATTTAAAAACCAATATCGCAAAATGCACTTTTAAATTAATGGAACTAATTTATCGATATGTTTAATTCAAGATGTATTAAATATCGAACCTTTAGATAAACATATGACCGCGATCAACTATTTTCGTCACTGAATTATATCAAATTTGATGAAAAATAATTGTTTGACTATAATATGTCCAAGATGCTCATATAATGATGCCATATTATGGCTTCGAAAAGACAAAAGACTAACCGTGAGTAAATAAATTGATACCAAACAAGCAGCAAATGTCTCACTAATAAATTATAAATGTAAATTTAAAAGTAAGTACCTACTTCATCTTTTTTTTGTAAATTTATAATAATTGTGTAAAACAAGTTTTCTTTTGTGTTTTTTTTCATTTTATTTATCTTACTATTTTTCAAGATTTTTGCATATAATTTGTTAAAGGTTTGCCATCCTTGGCTTAGGACCTCAGGTAACAAGGGATGGGTACCTATGCATTGAAAAAAGATTCTAGTTTAGTGGCCCAATAAACTTTATTGGTCCAGTAACTGACTGCCTGAAAGCACTTTCCTTCCTCCATTTCACTTGCACTTCCACTGAGAATATTTTCAATGTTTTTTTGAATTAGAAGGTATTTTATTTATGTCTTCAAGTTTGATAAATTATTAATCCATCGTTCAGCGGAAATAATATGCATACATTAAATATATGAATGCATAAAAAATAATATAAATTACTGAGTGGTACACTTTCATAGAAAAATTGAAAACATACATAACTTATAATAGAGATCGTTGCACGAAAGAATTCATATTCGCCTTCAACCGTGATCTTACATTACGCTAATGGGTTGACCAATAACTAATCAAGAAGCGATATTGTTTCTATTATAATATTGAATCAGAAGTTCTTTAATTTAAAAAAAATGTCTGGAGCATAATAATATATCGATTAAAAATGAAGTAGGTAGCTCTAATATGACATTTTCTTCACTAACCGGCAGTCGTTGGACGATAATGTCCGTCATGGAAAAAAATCAATAATGGTTAGTTTTGTCGATTCTCGGAATTGTCTTAAATCCTCTGGGAAAACTACTCTGTAGTATCTTTGTATTGAAACACTGCATTTATGTATTTAACTTAATCTTTTTTATACTTACTTAATTAATCTACATAAATGAATTATGTTCAATGTCGATTTTGCCAAATTAGCATCTCAGATGAAAATCACAATAATTGTCATCTTATTATAATATGTGTGGCTTAAGGGAATCAAATACTTGTAATAGATTTTTGGCTATCACCGCATGTTTTTCCTCTCCTTGACGTTTCGGGCTCCTTTCAGAATCCATTCTCATTGAAAAGTGTATTAATGCAAACGCTGCTCTAACTGTGTGGAAATGCGGTCTTAATACTTTGGACGCGGAAGACGCACACGGCGCGTAATGACCAGGCGGCCGATCGATGTAATTAACGTGCATTTTAAAGGGGGCAATTAAAATCTCATTATCTCTTCAGCAGCGAAAGCGTTAATATTATATTTTCTGCAGAAAAATATGCATAAAATTATCATCTACTTTCCTACATATCTCTTTGTTTGTAATGTCCGCTCCTTCGGTAAATTATTTTCCTTAATCTTGTTCCTGGTTCTTCGATGCCTCGTACACTCGTCGAACTGTTTGAGTATAGTATGACTGCATTTGTCCAGCGATTGCTCACTCGCCGAGCGACATGTCCAGCCCGTCGCCATTTCATCTGCTTGGCGACCTTTATCACATCGCATACTATTGTCTCATTATCCATTGGGTACTTTTGTATCTTTCGGTGCTACTTGTTTTTTTTTTTTTTTACATTAATTGTCCCAAGTTTCATATTCATACTTAAGCACTGGTAGCATACAGTGGTTGACGCATTTGGAGATCATTTTTGAAGATACTATTCAGGCGCTCAAATTCACACCATGCCAGTTTGGTTATGTAAGCAGTCACACCATTTGAAAAAACCATCTCACCAAAGTTTCGGAACATTCACCGGAATAGCGCTATCAACTTTACTCTACCTGCGTCGTTTAAATCTAAATTTTATTTTAAGGGAAGACAATATTTTATTTTTAAATTATTTATACCTACATTTTAATGATGTCTAAATTGCAGGTCCGTTGCCTTGGCTACCGCTTTCAACAATGGGCCCTTTGAAAATATGTTTACAATAAACATTTTTACTTTCGACAGCGGCTCCTTTCCAAAGGGTGGTGTATGCCGTATGGCAATATAATGTAGGCTTTCTTTGAGGCTTAACTCTCTTTTACCGTTGTCCCTTTTGTTGGATGTCACAACTCAAACATCTTCCGTGTCTATAATATTTATGGCTTAGTCACAAAAAAAATCGGCCGCTTTTGTCGTATGAAGATATTTAACCCAACATGGCGTATCTATCTGCATATTTCACGTAAATATTTAACTAAATGCCATTCAACTTTTTTTGAAGATTAATGTTATCATTCAATTGCCTGTAGGTATATCAGTGGCGAAGGGTGGAGGTAGGCGATTACGATCCGATATAAATAGTCCACACTAAACTTTGTCAGGTATACGATATACTTACGTATTTGTTTTCATTGAACAAACACTACAATTTACAGACGGCGTTGTTTGATTTTTCAAATTCAATTAAACCCTGCGATACCAAGCCATATTATACCTAATAGTCAAAAAATACTCGTCTATCTATAAAAATATCTATAATTATGACATTAAATCATTTATTATTTGGATATTTTATAGATATAAGTAATAATATTTTTTATATATTATGACATGGTTTATACAGGGTTAATGAATTAAAAAAAACTAACTATCAACATGTGTAATATGTATTCATAATTCAACTAAAACAAATAAGTATGAGTGAAAAAGTATGCACAATTTTGTCGGGTCGCCCAAAGCGTACTAAAACTATTACGGTTTGGACTATGCAGAGTGTAATTGATTTTTTTTAATTAACCAACTGCATCTGTAAATAATTGCAATCTTAGTTCAATAAAAACAAATACGTATGACTAACATATATTAATATGCACTATTTATGTCGGATATTAACAGCCTACCTCCTACCTCCACCCTTCGCCACTGAGGTATATAAATAGTATTACTATCTTTCCATGTATATTCTGCAATGAACGATATTTTATACTTTTATAGTATCCCACATCAGCCTGTATCAGTCCTTCTCCATGACAATGTTATTCCTCACGGCCCTGTGCATCGCGTTGCCGCACACTTCCGCATTAAGGGGGAGAGGCATAGAAATTCATTATCAAATTAAAGCTTTAAACATATTTTAATCGATCGATACCTATCTAAATACAATGGGAAAAATAAAATATATTTTTTTATTTCAAAGAGAAAGCGACAAATTTGAAAAAACGGCTAAAAATAAGGGTTTTACTAAAATAAATATTTATTGTTCCAAGTAATTTCTTGAAACAAAATTATCGATTTAACATTGTTTAATAAGTTTTCTTGGAACTGGCGAATCTCTTTTGTCAATTAATTATAGTTTTAATGTTTTTTTTTCAATCTAAAATCAATCGATTTTTACGAAAAATAAAAATGTTCAATTTTCATTAATTGCATCAAGCGAATACGTGAGCCTGTTCAATATATTTTTCTTACTTTTTAGGTATATTTAACGTAATATTTTAATTTATATTTATTATGTTATTTACTAATTTCCAATTAAATACAGTCGTCAAGGACGTGCTGCCTCTAGCGGCAATAACGTGCGATACCGAAATAACTGTCATCTGTATTAGATTCTAGTTCGCATGAATAATAGGTACCTACCTCGTATGTAGATACGTGGCGGTTAGTAGGCATTCACAGAATATTTTATTATCTATGCAGATGTGGCAACGTTGCTAACTGGCAACATCGCACTTTTTTTGACATTGATTTTTATTGTTTACAGTTTTCCATTGCTTTCGAAAGTTAGGTACGGAAGTTGTGTCGATAGATACCTAATGTTAGTTAGTTAGTGTTGGTTTGATATTGCTTGGTGGAATAGTTAGATTTTTGGGTAGATAGCGGCTGTAACAGTGTCTAATACAAGTGTTGTAACGTGAATTCAGTTCATATTTTTTGCGGTTTTTCTAGGTAGATAGGCAGGGGTTTTAACTATGGAGTTTACAGATTCTCTTGTAATAAAAGCCCTGCCTATCTACCTAGGAAAACCGCAAAAAATATGTACTGAACGTTGTGTTATATTGTGAACGTCTTAAAGAACCAAATACTGCCTATTCGACGCTTTCATTCTGACGGTGCTGGTAGCCCGTTATAGCACTTTATGAAGGATCAGAGTAACTGTATACTGAGCTTTGAGTAACAGGCCACATACTGCAGATGCCTCATGAGAATTTCAATCTGATTAGTCTGTTCCAAGTCAACCTGATTATGACATCAGAAGAAGAAAAAAATTATTATATAAGTGAAGATATGACATTCCAATCAGTACATCTTGGCTAAGGACACACAGAATTTACTGATTGGCACATTACAGTGGCCACCTAGTCCTAGAAAAGGAATACTAAAAGTTTCACTGAAATATGAGATGAAAAAATCAAGCATATCATGCTATTCAAAAATTTTATTTGATAACGGGCTAGAGCAGTCAGCGGAAGATACTGTCGCATGAAAGATTCATGTGCGGACAGATCCATAACTTGGATAATATAAACAGAAGCTATGGATATGTGGTTTTTATAGAGGCGAAAAGATCATGTGGCATATGAAAATGGAGAGACTGCACTCGTTTGTTCAGGATGAAAGAAGTTTTTGAAGGAGGTCAAGACCCGTTGTAGTGCCATAAATGATGGTGGGCATGTAGTACCGAAACATATTCATATTTGCCGATATTATATAATATATTCCCACAAGAAATATTTTGATGCATTCTAACGTTGAATTATACCCATAATGTTATACAGCACCTGACTATTGTTTCAATGAAATTGTAGTATATTCATTGTCGTCCCTGTCTGTCCACAGCTTTGTGAATGTGAAATACTCATAAATTTTATTATCATCGATTCCAGTCTGAACAAAATTATAATACTTACATATAATTTCATAATTCACATTGATGCTCGCCTCTTTGTGTACCCGAGGAAAATTCTTTATATATGAAGTTTACACGTATCATGAAATAATTGATATAATAAGCAAAATGTATAAATCAAACAGAATTGGAGCCTTACCTATGCCTTGTGGGCTAATTAGCGTCGTGTGACCGTAATGTAAAATTTTCAATCAAACACTGAATATAAAATAAAAAATAAGAGCCCTTTAATAATTATTAAACTCATTTTTTATGTTGAATGTTAATTTTTATGTATCTCCATAACAACAGTAAATGGTTGTTGGTAAATATAATATGTAAAGAAGCATAATAACGATATATTTCACCTTCTTGATTTGATGATAGTATAGGTGGGCATTGTTGTGTATTGTGTATTTGTGTATTTTTTTTATTACTTCATGTATTACTATTATTTTTTTTTTGTCGTTTGTGTGTATTTTAAATTTATAAAGATATAATGGTGTAATTTTACTTATGCGATCATCGGATCTTATCAAACCGAATTGAATGTGTATGTACATTCAAATTGCCTGTACCGACTTATTTGCAGTCATCGCGTAAGCGAAATTACCAAAATATTGTTTTTATAGCACTGTCGCATCACTATTATAGTAAGAAATTATGTTATTATATTCTGTATGAACATTGCCTAATGTAACATGAGAAAAAAAATCTGCAAGACTTGAAGAGCTCCAAGAATACACATTGAGTTGTTATTTCATCTAGTCAATCTATGTGAAAAGACTATGCAAAGACTGATTTTTCATAAGACTAGTATTAAAGGTTGGCGAGCGATTTGCAATACACCTCCGGCTGCCTATCCTAAGTTCGTCATATCAGATCCCTGACGCTTTGGACAGTGAGACTGATAGAGGTTGCGTAGCCAACAAAATGTCATTCTACCTATGGCTTCTGCTGCCCATCCCTCGGAGTAAATCATACATCTCATTGTGGAGAATATGGCAAACACTGATGATGGGTGCAAAATCATCAATTGCATAATACACCATCACCCTGATAGAGCAGACTATGTACAAGACTGTTATACATAAGTAAAAATAGTCTCTATGAACATTATAGGCAAACGACACCTAACATCAATTGGACATGGATCACATTGTGAACTGCACTTTTTCTGGTAAAGAATCTGTTCTGCAAATTGCCACCATGCCAGTTATCATCATCTTCGTCTCCCCAATCCAGAGGGAGGGGGGCTACTCAAGGTAGCAGATTCCATAGTCGCCAAAATTGCCAACCGCTTCTTTCAAAGATTCATGAATACTGACACAGCACTGGCAACAACTTACCTCTGACTCTTAACATTCAGCTATTCTTCGACAACAGTGATGAAATCTCAAGAAAGTTACCCATAAGTGTGAACAGTTACTGTGAAGAACTGAATAGGTTGATAATTATCGAACATATTGGCATAATACAGACATAAATAATTGTAGACAAAAATATTAGGTACACAGTGCAATAGTCAGAAATAAAGACAAATTATGTAAATTGTAATGAAGCGAATTTATCTATATATTCATTATGAATGTATATATTATATAAAGAATGGTTGTCTATTAAAATATTAGCAATGACGAATGTAACATTAAATTATGTCCTGATATAAATTGTTTTATAATAAATAAAAAACATTGTACACCAAGATTCTTTTTCTTTCAAGCCTTCCTATCATTATCAGTCATGGTAAACAGGTACTTATAGTCTCCACTGTGGATTACTGTTGAATTCCTATCTAAAATCGTGGTACGGTTCGATTCCGGCAACTGCAAAAACACCCCTTTTTCTTTTTCCCTTTGTCCTGAATGGCTTTGTATTCAGCAGCATCATGAACGGTATCCACCTATAAATGATACATAATTATAAATTGTAATAAATAATCATAAAATATAGGTATTATTGTAATTAAGTATATGTACCTATGAGTAATATATTTGTAACAAAGCTTCATTGTCAATTAATTTATCTCATACATAATACCAAATAAATAATGTTTTCACGAGAAAATGGAAGTTAACCACTTGCTCAATCTAATAGGTCCATATTCTGACTCCAATAATTAAAAACAATACGCATGGCCAGACCCAGAATTTGAACCTGGGACCCACAATATTATAAGCCGCTCGGCCATTGTGAGCTTAATAGTGATTTACTATGCAATATATAAATAAATTCAACGATTCTGAACATACCTGAAGTAGGAGGTATCTGATCTTATGATACCATATCTAATGTTTCATCGGTGACTCGAGTTTGATGATAAATTTGAATCAATAAAGGGTTCATCGATTTCAATTTCATTATTCCATTCAAATGGGCATAACTCAATTAGCTGCTCGTTGCCTGGAAATATTAATACACGATTAACATGCTACCTACCTTATAAAAATAAAACGTATTTTGGTAACTCACAAACAAACGTAAAATTTTGATATTTGATACATAACAATATTATTAGTATGAATTAATCTTACCTGAAAATAAATTCAAGATTTTGTTGGTTTTAATATTTCTGATAATTTTTTGCCACGCAAATATTTTAAATATGTACAACATGGATAATAATTATGATACTGTAGAACAATATTAAGTCAAACTTTGAAATTGAGTGAAACACGAAATATTTTAGGTTATGTATAGAGTATTATGATATACCAAATGTCATGCAAATACCATAGACAATATACATAAAAAATATTATTATCACCAACTTGATAGGCAATCAAATATTAAATTTAAATATTATTCCATAATATCATATAATTTTAGGACATTGTACAATAATATATTCATTAGAATGACTATAAAATCCAGAATCTGGACTATTCAGTTACATTCATATAATTATTATTACTAGGTCGATTTTCAGTATTTTTATAAAAATATGAAGCCAGTTCGATTGAAATAAAATGCAATATGTTATATAGATGTATAAAACCATTGTTTAAATAACAACTGTAATTATAACACCGGTTTTTCGATTTTTTCATCGATTTTTAATACGGAGACATCTAGTTAAGATGACTCGAAGGTTCTTTGAATTGGAATGATATTCCAATATGATTTTTCGTATATGCTTTGCAAATCGTGTAATAGATGTCTCTATGAAATCACAATTTTTGATGACATCGCCCTTAATCAGACGATTCAGCGGCTTTAGGTTACCTTTCGTACCTATATGCCGAGATCTGACATTAAAATTATCCTTTTTAGAAATTTATTCTGTGCTCTGCCACGCCCATCTAGTAGGTACCTATACAAGCCATGCAGAAAGTTTGGTGCAAAAATTCAGTGGTCCTAGTTTTTAGCTGTCAAACTCGGGTAAAGGGATGATATTAAATATATGCCAAATACATACTGACATAATTGTGTTAGTTTTTTTTAGTTTTAGTTGTAATGTCACTAAACTTGAACGTTGGTTTTTAGTTTTTACTGTCTGAAAGTTATGTGCATTATAAATGACTTCTCTTTTATTTTATCCATCGTTTTTGAAAATTGAAAACAAACATTGAATTTAACCTTTTACGGTGAACAAATATCGTTCAAGTAGGTAAGTGCTGAAGTCAATGGAGATAATATTTTTATTTCAGTGTTGTGTTAACCTTTCAGTGGCATTATTCAGTCGATTGAATTGTGAACGAGTGAAAAGCAAAGTAAATAATAAACGTGAATTTCCTACTGCCTATTTTCGGTTTTGTTAAAATAATAAATGTTTGATTTTTACTCAGTTTTCTAACTCTTGAATATTATTTCATTACTTATTTAGAAATTATTTCCACTGCTTATCGGTATTTTGGATTTTAATATAGGTATGCTAATAATATACTTCCATTATAAATGATTTATTTGATAATATCACCAGGGGTTATAAAGTTACTAGGTGGCTTACCCTACCGGTGTGATATCACTAGATAGATACCGATCTCAATTATAGATAAATATGAGATAAACTTAAACACGTCGTGTTAAAGAATAATATGTTATTTTCAATTGTTTTGTCTGTCTCATAATACGCATTAAAGTTTTTCACTTAAACATAACTTTAATTTTGGGTTTAACTGAAGTAATAAAGCGAGCTGCTTCAAAAATGCTACCACACCCGTTACGGTAAACCAGCTCTCATTAATTTTGTGTTTCCTGGATATATCTAATGGAGAAGCATCTATTTTCTTTGATGCATATGACGCAATCGATTGGTCAGAAAATTTAAAAGGGGGCCTCGAAACAGTTCTAACAGCAAATATTTAATTTTACATAAATATGCACATTTCGCACAAATAGTATAAAAATATTTATTACCCATAGGCATAGCATAACAAAATACCTGCAACTAACGTCAAAAGGGTCCATTAATCCGATACATACTGTTATACTAAAAATAAAAAACTAATATCTTTTAGCACTGTCGTCCTCAAAAATAATCACTTTTAGTTTAATGGTGTGATTTTTTTAATGTGGTTCTAATTTTTTGAAGTTATACTTCTTTTGGAGCGAGAGTGAAATTGAGAGCTGCGCGCGCACACGACGACAGTATGAAAATATCTGCGAATCGGTCAACTGTATACAAACGTAAGTTTTATAGTAGAATTGTTCCGTTGCCTATGCAACGAATTTATTATTGTCGAAATATATATTATATTATAAAATATAAATATTTGCGAAAAAAATTTGTCCAAATTCATTACGTAAACAAACCATTAAACGTCAGAGTGACATTAATTGTTACATTAAAAATAAAAACAACGAGAAATAACAAGATAATTAAGAAATATTCGAAGAATCTAGGTTAGGTATCACAAGTTTTGTTTTTGTTTTGCTATTTTTTTAACTCCTTGTCCCTAAACCCGTCACTGAGCATCTTAGGTATATGTATCTCGGATATGTTTTTTTGTTACCTACATTTTACGATTTATAAATTTTTCGCGAGTTACGTTTGCTAATCATAATAAACAACGTAATAGCTCTCCTTAAAAAATCTCAGCTATGTGAAATGGGCCTATTATATTTTCATAAAAAAAAAAAACTAAATGGATAGCCAGTCTAAGGATGTACGGAAACAAATTTATAAATTCCTAATTTTTTATTACAAACTTTATGCTTGCATATATTATAATTTATAAACATGCCTCCCGTGTAAAGTCCCCATGTAAAGTTGGTAACTAAATCCCATCTTAATTTCTTTTTTACCACCAAGGGAAATGTCTTGGGTGTGTAAAAGTATTATTTCCACAATTAATAAAATGGTCTTTTAAAATCTTCCAAGTGAAATAATTCACTTAAAATGTCCTCACATAAACGTAATAAAAATAACGTAGTACATATTTACATGTCCATTTAATCCAGGGGTAGTCAACCTGGTCCCTACCTCCCACTAATGGGCGTTCCAGCTTTCATGGTGGGCGGCAGGGGTTTTAAAAACATTTTCATTATGTATGAAAATGTTCAAAAATTGAGCCAGATATCCAGTATTTAGTTTCGCAGCATCAGCTTCAGGGATCTCATTAATAATTAAATTAATTAAATGTTACTTCACCAGACTTCATACTTCTATGTATGCAAAGTATAAATAAAAAGGTAGATTTAACTACGATAAGTTATTTTCTAAAGATTTATTCTGCTAAATTTAATGTCTTAACTTAACTTAGCGAAAGTCTGACATAAAGTATAAGGTAAGTAATTATTATTACCTATAACTTGCTCTAATTCCGCTTTATAAATTTTATAAAGTAAAGTTACTTCCCTATAAATCACCATTACTGTGGAACCGGTGGGGGGTTATAATTTTTTTACTACTAACAGAGATACAAAAGTGTGCGGTAGGTATAAAAAGGTTGACTACCCCTGGTTTAATCTGTCGTATCCCCAGATGACTCCTGCTAGATTTACCACGATCTGTCTACGTCTGTCTACACGTAAAATATACAATTATATGATGATATTCACGTAACAATTAATCATTAGTCAATCCGATATAGGTAATATTAATGTAAGAGATATCCACTAAATACGAGTAGCGCAATGTGGTATGGATAGGTGCATGTTGGGGAAAGATCACAAATGAAACCAATGGGTAAGGAAGCAGACAAGTGTACGCGATGTGATAGAGGTCGCTAAGCAGATGAAATGGCGATGGGCTGGATATGTTGTTCGGCGAGTGGATAACCGTTGGACAAATGCCGTCGTATAGTGGTATCCATGGGGCTCTAAACGCCCAAAGGGAAGCATTAAAACCCACTGGATAGACGAACTCGTCAAGTTCGGTGGATGCAAAGAACTAGGGTCCAAGACGAGTGGAATGAGCTAGGGAAGACCTTCATCCTACGATGGATCGACCCCAGCTGATGATGATAAGTAATATATTATGTGATTGAGAATTAATGTCAATTTTCTTTATACTTAACTCTAGGTATAAGATATTGACACATATTGATAATTATTTTCGGAATTGTTTTATTTTGAAAATGACTACAAATTTCAGTATTTTTTTTTGTTCAGATAACAATGTGGTTAATGACAGCTGATAAGTAACCGGTACAATCAGGAATCGCATAATTTGTAATGACATCACTATTAAATTTTATTATTGGGTGTGTGTGACCTCCGATGATTTACAACTCCAGAATCCCGCTTGATTTCGTGAATGTCGGGATTAGTATTGACCTTGTCATTATCTATCAGTTAGCCTCTCTGAACAGACTGCTGGATGAAGGCTTCTTCGTTCTGTCTTCACTCTTCTCGGTCTTAAATTTTTCCGGTAAACTTGATTACTTGAATTATCCTGCCATCGTCATTACATAATAATATAATATATGTATCTCGTGCACTGGATTACATGATTTATCTAGAGATAATCTGGTCCTCGAACGATGTAACTTGCACTCAAGGTCATGTCACGACTTTTTTGCTCCCTTACCCATTTATTTATATTTCGATTCACGCGTGTCATGCGTAACGTGCATCATGCATCTCTCCGTACCGCGTTATCTTAGCCGGCTCTCACATCTTAACTCGTCTTGTCTGCCGCACAGCCATAAATCAAACCTTCCAAGAACGTCGATCCGATGTTGCATATGAAGACCGCGCACATCTCCTAGCGATAGCCACACGAAATCTTCGAAACGTATAGATATTTGGTTGCGGTTATCGGCTAGCCGGTATAGGAATTACCAATTCGTATGTGTATGTATGCGTCCTGGCGTCTTCGACTCGCAGCCCGATTGGAACAGTAGATGCTTTTTTCAAACCAAAAAGTTGCATTCGACCAATCTGCGGGAGCTACATTTGGCAACGTGTGTTTTGTGAATAACGAGACGTCACATAGACATATTCGACACGTTGCAGGCGGACGAGTTTTGATGTGAGAGCCTGCTTATTCTTACATCATATACCTAGTTATCTAGCTACTTTAAATATTATACATTATAATAAGACGGCATTTACCTGCCGAAACGTTAGTAACGATTTTTATTATTAATGAAATTCGTACTATTAATGGTTAAGTTACATATAAACTAACTATCACCAGCGTTGTCATGTATTGCTGAATGAAAATCTGTTGTAGTATAAGATAAAAATATAATATTCATAACTTGTATGAATTTGGCTGATACCATCCGTTGAGTCCGAGTGCTACTAAACTGGTGCCAAAAAACGTTTTTAGTACGATTCAGTCGTGAGCTTATGGCACATTTAAGTGCCAATCTCAATTCATTAGTCTGATAATAATGGCCGTTGGTACAGAATAATTACTATCGATTTTTTATTGCTTTTATTCGGCATGCAGTAGGTATGCGGGTCGTAACCGATTTCGCGGCCTCGGACGTTATCGGTGCAAAAATATTGGCAAAATCTGCAAGGCTTTCGCGAAAACTAAATTAGTTTATTCAAACCTATCGCATCTGATTATGGTATGACCTTAGTGTTACTCACACAGAAAAATGGTTTGTGTAAGGGTCCATTAAAAAAACTTAGGTTAATCGATAGGTATCTCGAGCGGCAGAAGGGGTGGGGTTAAGGCTATAGGTACCTCAGTCTAGGCATTGTCTAAAAAGATCAAATATAATTTGTCATATAAATCCAACATGCGCCCATTTAATGTTCTATTTATTGTTCTATTAGTAACAATAATAATATATTCATTGACATGTTTTCTTTTTCAAGTAAATGGGTAACGTTTTTAGTCATCTTTACACGATTTAAGAATTAATACCCCCGTCGCCATCACGAAACAAATTGACGTATTGACACCTCGATGTTCGCTCTCCGAATGCCAGCGAGTCCAAAATTTCGTCGCGCCAATAGTTGAAAATTATTTGCCGTTTCACTGATGTATCGCCTTATCAAATGTTCCACTGATTTCCACATTTACCCCGCTTACTACTTATAGCTTCTCTCCGCTTCAACCGCGGAATACTGCACTTTTCCAGGTGCATTTCCCATACCCAGACATTCATACCTGCAGGTTTACCTAATGGTGTATACTGTATACCTATTATAGCTGTGATGCTAGCTGTCGTATCCACGAGTGGTTATGGAATATGCTTTGCTTAATGGTCATAAATGTCATAATTATTCGTGTCCGTGAAATGTTGTATCGGAAATATATGATCGTATATTAAAGACCGTCCAACCTCTTTGGGTCGTATGAGATAAAATTCATGTTTAAATAAAACATGGTTCTTGTCGGTTTACAGTAAGCCAGTGGCATACAAATTTCGAGAATAGCCGTTATTTTGGATTTTTGTTAGGTTAGGTTTTCATTCTTGAATTCATAATTCTCTTTCCTCTTTCTCTCTTCTATTTTCTTATCTCTTTCCGATAAAAAAGCTCACGGCGAACTGTGCTACAGTGCAATGTAATACGTACAATTTACATGTAACCATAATTATTAGGATCGTTAGTATCCGTTTGTATCGTCCTCGCTTTGTTGTATTTCAAACACGCTTCATCAAATATTGGATAACCCAGGTAGTTTCACCAATTTATGAATGCCACGGCCCTTGCTTGCGGTAACATGCCGTGAGGAGTGGGGAAATCCATTGATATGGCTGTTCGACAGCCAACGCATTAACGTCACGATCCTCAGTCATGAGATTCTGACAAATAAGAAGACATAATATTACATTTACGTACTTCCATAAATTGTATTTTTTTCGTTTTTGGGGACCTTATGTGCGTGCCTAATATTATGTTCCTTCTGAACCGGATGTGACTATGACAAACAGGTGTAAGTGTCATAAATATTGCCGCCCATTGGTACGTGGAAAATCATTCCATTCCATTAATTCACAATAATTATCGGGATGTTCCCGTCTAAACCATAGACCGCAAAAATTTCCGGATATTTTGGATTTGCGGTTGATTCATGAAGCGTTTATCCGATACATTGTCAGATACATACTACGCGTGACCAATTACAATATTAGAAAATTTCCGCATATTACTAAGGTTTACGCAATTAGATAAGGATTCTTTTATCGGCACCTTATTGTCTGCGAATGACTATTGTGTACCCTACTTATCACTTTTTGCAATAAAATTTTAGGATTATATTTTGCTAGATAACCACTTTCATCTTGCCGCCCACTTTTCGACAGAGATTAGCTCGTTTAATTACACGTAATGTGTACGAAAAATTAGCTGAAGCCATCCGACCGATTCACAAATGCTAGAAAAGCATTCAAGCCGAATTGATATTTCATCGTTCAGCTCTTTGCTGGAGCGGCAATTTGTCATAATTTAAAAAAAAGTAGCAAAAATACTGTCTTATAAAATAGAATAATTGCGGTGGTTACCTTTGGTGGTAGTTATTCTGAATTGTATGACTTAATTAAAAGAATTCAGAATGACTAAAACGTTAGTATCATCTTTAATTATTATTATTGAATATTTATTTCGTTTTAATATTCAAATGTTCATTTTAATCGAAGAGGAATATAATTATTTTTTATAAATAAATGTCGTAAAATAAATAATTCTGCATATCAAGTCATTAAGTAAATTATTACCGCGTCGACAAAGACGAAAATTTGTAGACGAAAATTCTATTAGGTATGTTTAAATGCTTTTCTGTCATTCATGTTGGCGTGATAATCTAGATTCAAGGCCTATTTTTCTTTTCCACTTCTGAACGGTGGATCGTGGATTTGGATCCCGCTGGGTATATAAATATTCACATATTGATATGCCTATTTAGGTACATACCTACGACACAAATAAAATAAACAATGAAGGACTTACGTCTATTCCGCGAATCAAGTTTGTTATGTTTTGACGACTCCATACTATATAATATTTTGTAAATAAATAATAATATGCTACGCCGTGGAGAAAAAATGTTGATATCCTATTTTTTTTTGAATTTATGAAATTGTTACAGGATAGACGAAGCTTTCGTTGGTAATGTATTTTTGGTCGCCAACCTTCGTTAAAACTGTTTAAAATATATTATATATCCGTAAAATACCCTAACATTTTTTTTCTATTTTCATGCACCCATAACCCTAAACGTGTGATCAACGCAAGGAGTTTCTAAAATAGTAACCTGGCCCCACCTATCCTAAGGCTAAACCCTTTTTGTGACGTACCATCATATTCCAACTAATAAAATGATAATAACTCATAATCGGTATGTGGAGCTGATACTTGTAAATTCATTTGGAGCGTGCCTAGGCGTGTTTTATTCTGAACCATCGTCACGTTCTTGGGGCAGTTTGTCATTACCTTATCCATCGGCATCATCAGTTGCGTCATGGCGAAGATTGAAGAGTACTTCTCACTTATCACCTCATCTTCGTGCTGCCTTTTTAATTGGTCCAAACTAATCGTGCTTGTATAGTAATTTTGTTATGTTAATTCAGCTTAAGAGCGTACATAAGTGAAACGGTAAATAATTTTCAACTGTATGCGGAACGAAATTACGGCCGCGTTGCCATTCGGAGAGCGATAGTCGAGGTGTCTGCACGTCGATTCATTTTGTCATGGTGTCGGATGAAAATATTCTTAAATCGAGTAAAGATGACTAAAAAACTTTACGTATGTACTTAAAAAAGAAAAAATGTCAATGCATATACTATTATTATTACGAATATAATAATAAACATAACATAAAAAGGACACATGTTGAACTTTTATGACAAATTATATTTCGTTCGTCTTGCGTCATTTGCACCCGCGACCCGCAATCCGCGCATCGCCTAGTCACGTCTTTTTAGACCATGCCTCAGCTGAGGTATAGCCTTAAACAATATGTCATCATCAGCAAATGTCGATTTACTGCTAGATGAATGCATCCTTTAACGCTTCCTTCACTCTTATCGGTTGTTACTTTTTCGCTGCCGCGTATTTTCGCCGAACTTGATGAGTTTGTTTATCCAGCGAATTTGATGGGCTTAGTGCCCCGTAGGTAGTATCGTCTACTCGCTGAGCGATACACCCTCCAGAAGTCGTCAAGCTGATAAAAAAAATATGTGAAACCATGCACATATATTATAATCCTCCGTAGTTCAATATTGTGGCCATACCAAAACTAGATTTGCTATAAATAAGAAGGATTTCAAATCATACATTTTTTTTAATTAATTATTTTTTTATATTATTAAAATTTTTGATGACTCCACATTTTAAACTTTTTCAAGTCATACATTTTTTTAAATTTATTATTGTTTATGTATTAAATTTTTTTGATAAATCCACATTTTATAACTTTTTTTTAAATTATTTTTCTTAAAAAAAACATGTTATTTAAATATAAACATTTCTATCAACTGAGGTTGTTTCTTTCAAAGTCGGTAATGTCCATATTCCGTCATTTTGAGTATATGGCAATAAACAGTCCAGCACATTTAGGACTGCATAAACAATATGTTCTTGTTGCAAACATATTAGTAAACAATTATAAAAAGCGAAATAAAATGTCCTCAGCGTCATCAAAATTGACAAACGATCATGTGATATATAAATAATTACAAGATAAAAAGAATTTTTTATATGCCTACCACGTTTTTAAATTTTCTGTTGAATCATATAAACTTGACAATTCTATGTATTAATAAATACTTTTTTTGTACTTGTTAGAAATTCTGAATAAATATAGAATACTGAAATGTCATTTTGACATTTCATATTTATTTCCATAGTAACGCACGTATATATTAATAATTTAGTTGCTAGGACCCCACTTAGCAACCAATAATAGTGTTTTACTTTTTACGAATTTTTTTCCGAAATAACTTTCAATACAAAACAGAATTAACTGAAAATGAATTCATTTCTGCTTAAAGATGGCTATAAGTATTAAAATGATGCATTGTCGTCGTGTTCTAATATATTCTAAAAGTTTTAAATGTCTAGCTAGTCGGGAAGTTAGTTACAAATCTTCAATCGTCCAATACAAATCTTGGACAAACAAGAAAAAAAATTGTACTGTGCAAACAAGAATACGAGCTAATAAAAACGTAGTAAAAATGGCAAACTTACAAACAAAGCTGGATTCGATTTTTTTTATACTTATCCATACTAGGGAAACGTACTTACGGAACAAAATTATGAAAATATGAAAAAAATAAAGGTTAAAATGATGGTTACCTATATAGAAATTACGCATTAAAATAGTTTTACATTCAGGTGATGACAATTAATTCTTGATGTCATTTACCATAATATTATTTTTTTAATTCCGACTGGTTCAAGTTAGGTTTCAGTCTATAATAATTGAATTTCAGTTTCAGTTCAGAAAGAAGTTTATCGTTAGCTTTATCATACATAGTGTAGGTAGAATGTAGAGTCTTCATTTTCATAGTAGGTATGTATATAAAATAAACCGTACAATATTGTGTCAAGTCTTCCGCACTATTAGCTCCATACAAATTCGCTATCAAAGCTCTCACATTGTTTCCTAATGAACACTTCGTACATTTAGCACTCTAAGTAGTCAAGTATCGTGCGCCTTGAATATATTAAGCCGAATTTAAATATTAATAATTGACATTTACACTTAGTTTAATCGTCAATATTAATTTAGAAACTTACTTTGTTGTCCTCCATCTCAACTGAATGCACACTGCAATTAGTTTTTATGTGTTTTGACTCCTTTCAAGTGAAAGCTTAGTCACAGATGACTGCCTAAGACATTTAATAAAGCCATCGTAATAATTAATAAACATAATAACATCTATATAATTGCGCATTGCCTTTATTTTAATAATTTAAAGGAATGTTAACTTACTGTGTCTGTTCTAACAACATTTAGATTTATCACAGCCTTCATTTTTTTATATTTATAGTTTATTATGTTTATAAAAATGATTAAATAACACAATTACAATATTTACGTTTTAACAATAATACTTATGGAATAATAATTTAATTACGACAATTAATTATCATTTCCGTACACTTTTATTATCAGTATTATCACTTTAAAAGTATGCATTGGTTAAAACTATGTTGACAGTAGTGAATCCAATCCCGAGCCAAAATCTTGGTCCCGGGATTTTGGGATTACGATTTGACGATCCCGGGACTGGTCCCGGGATTGGCATTTTTTTTCAATAATTAATATAAAATTTCTATATATACAAATAACGTTGATAAAATCAGTCAAAAATAAATTTAGTATAATTTATACTAGTTAAGACATTTATTGCTAATATTGTGTACGTTCAATCTTGGAAATACATAGGTTCAATGGAGTAAATAATATTGTAATATGTATAAATAATAATGTGAAAGTAAAATAGTTTTATTTATTTATGAAAAGATAACAAATACAAGTTCAATTAAAATAAAAAAAAATGACAAATGCATTAAAAAACATGGTGGAATCACTTCGTTAAAAGTGCGAAGCATTGTTTTTTCAATCATTCTCATTTTTATTAATTTATGTGAAAAAATAAAATGAATTGGCAACACATGGGTAATAAATCAAACTTCATTCAAACACAGTTTCTTTCGAACGTATTTGTATGTTATTAAAAGTATTTTTTCTGTTATATTTTCGTTTTTATTTTAATTTCCATAAAAATTGATAAAAAAACTCAATCCCGAAAGTTTCGGGATTATGTTTACCAATCCCGGGATTCATAGGAATCGAAAATAGTTCGGGATCCCGGGATTGGAATCCCTAGTTCACAGGTAATTAACTATGGCTATAGGCCTGCCCCCTCCGTACGTTGGTGGACGGTTTTAGAGGGCCTTAAAATGTTTTTATTTTATCATTTTGTGTTAATCATTATAATTTTCAAAGTGATAGTGATCGTCGCCTTTAACAAAAATGTTACAACGATAGATCCGGCAGCATAAGTTGTCTCCTGAGTGAGGGCGCCACATGTTAACAATTGACATATCATTGTATATTTTTAATACTGTGATGAGCTTGGTTCTAAATTTGAACACCAGACGATTTAAGGTGGTATATCTATATCAATAACTGACATTCTCTCTTCTCGCTGTAATATGGAACGACAAATAGATAAGTATGCATATTTACGTATTGTCAGTCCAAGACATTTATATATTATACAATGTTGTTTCCTCCGAACTTCATGTTTCGGGCAGTCTAGTGGGCAAGGTTCAATATGCTTCTCATTTGACGGCTTTGATTTTCGGTGAAGTCATTATCCATTTTTTGACTCGACTGAAAAAAATCACATGCAAGTCGCCTCTTAACATAATCACTTTGATGGATAAATGGGGTAATTGTACGTAAACAGTTGTACGTATGCAATATGGCCGTGAACTTTTATTCAAGTAACAGTTGACAGAATAGCATTGAGACAAGATGACACGTTCTTCGTCCAGCTTTTCACCGAGCGGTAATTTTTACGCATTTAAAAAACATTTATATCTTTATTAAATACAATATTATCATGTTTCAGCAGTGGCGGGTTTCATGAATTGGAGGCTAGAGGCACTGACTAATAAAAAAAAAACCATAAATTTCAACGATTAATATTCCCGGTTAAAATATGAATGTGTATCTTTCATAGATAAAAATAATTATTATTGAAGACGACAGTGATTTTTTTTATTAATTTTTTTGTAGCAAAAGTATCTATTTGGGTGGTTGTTTTATAGACCTCTTCGATCTTAATTGAATGGAAGCTTTTTACAATTTTGGTATAAATTAATAATTTTACTATTTCGAGGCTTCCTTTTAAATTTTCTTGCGAATCGATTGCGTCAACAGCGTCGAATAAAATCGCTACTGAGTTTCAATATTAATATAATTTAATGTACCTACATATGTCTATAACTTACTGTGTACGTAAAATTTACCAAACACGACGCTAAAGTGTTATTAATAAAGACCGGATCTTTCGAGTCTTTAACCGTCAACCTATAAAAAAACACATTAAAATGGTGGACGAATCCAATATCCTAAGGAGACTTTTGCCCAAATGATTCTTAGTATGGATTTCTACAGTTAGTCAGTTGTTTTTTCTGGCAGCTCAGGTGCGATGGTAATTATTGTAATTAAAATAATCGTCTTGCCAATATTTTAACGCGACGTGCGGGCGACTCAAACGAATTCAAATTCGCAAACTGTAATTAAAAAGGTCGCATTACAAAATTGATGGTTTCTTTTATTGCAGGTAAGTAATGGTAAACCATTTTTATAAAATGCGTGTAGAATATGTTTTTTCATAATTAAATATCGAATAGCTTTTGCGTACCTACCACTAATATAAATACAAATATTGAAAGATTTTGTACGCTGACCCGTTTTATGTTCTAAGTGTATCATATTGATACCTATTAGTATTACCAAGCAACAATACCGTACCTACATATCGATAAAAAAGTCACATACCTACTTGTTTATTTCTTTAGATATTTAAGTATTTTGAGGATGCTCTGCCCAAACTGGTCTATTTGATTATAAACTATTGACATTGAAGAATTTCATCAAATCGATCGTAAGAAATTTCATCTTCAAAATACCAGTGGCGTACATCTGTAGATGCGAAACATCCCTGAAAATATTCGTTTGAACCTACTATTATAATATTATGTATTGCGTAAGCCGTAATTGCATTCTTCTAAAGGTTTTGCAATATAATATTGCTTCAGATTTTCACTTAGTCATTGTATTACGTTAATATTTATTGTTGTTTAATTTAATAAAACGCATTTTTTTGTAGTACTTATTCCACTTTTAATCAATAAATTGGGACCGGTTTCGTTCGCATCAGAGGGACATTTTCAACTGAACAAGGGAAGATTCAGTTGAAAATGTCCCTCTGAGGCGGACGAAACCGGTCCTAATTTATTGATTAAAAGTGGAATAAGTACTACAAAAAAAATGGAGCCATTGTCGAAAACTACGCAATCAAGATTCGTAACTGGACAAAATCTGACATTCGAATGAAATTTTCAAAATGGCGTCCTATGGTAGTTCGTAGTTCCATTTTTGTTCATTTTACAGGTAAGTTTGTAGGTGTGTAACGTTAAAAAAGTCCTGCCGTCCCATTTAATACATTGTACGCTAAAGGCGCGTTAGGTGGCCATTCGACAAAATTAGCATTATATTTTTATATTTAAATGTTGTAATTAAAAAGTAATTATCTGATATATGATTATATTATGTATTTGATTTAAATACTTAGATATTATAAAGTGTAAAGAACTATTCATCACATAAAACGACTGGTACCTAGATACATATTTCATTAAAACACTATATATGTACTTTCGTACTTTTTCCACATTTATTTCATAATTTTGATATTTAACCGATTTTATCCTAATGGACATTTTCAATTGAATAACATTACAAAATATAGGTAGGTACATATTATTGCATAAAAAGTCAATTAATTAAGTATAGATAACGTGGGAGTCGTTGTTTACTTGAACTAACTTGTTGGTGATATTTGTCCTTATTTATTAAATGACTGATTTATATACATTATGAAATAGCGCAAATTCATCACTGAAAAATTTTCTGTGTTTAAAATTCACCTACCTCAGATATTAAAAAAGGTTCCCTACCAATGACATATTTTGAATGTGGTTTTATTGTTTTCAATCGCATGATGAATACAAAAAGTCCACTACTTACGAATGAGTTATTTTCCATACGATAGTATGTATCATCATCAGCTGTAGTATATACCAATATTGTATATAAATTTATGTTTACCGTGGATTTACAAGAATAAAATTACAAAGCAAAGGATAATCTTAAAAAAATAACAATGCAATGTGCTTTTAAAACAATATTAATAGCAGGTTTAAATAGTGCATTTGATAGTCACGCAGCTTTCGCTATCGAGGCTTGACAATTATATATTGTATGTGCCATATTATAATTTTTAGGAATATTATATTTCATCCATTATTGTTATTTTTAGGTTAATAAGTCAAAAGAATAATATCAACTAAGATTTAATAACAATAAACAAAAATGCAAAATGTACAATAACCATCGTAAGTTGTTATAGTTGTGTGACGTCTCAATATAAAGCGATTTTGTGGACAAAAAATCAGTTCAAAAGTGTTTAAAAGTACCTTATATACCTTCTAGAGGAAAACGTGGTATAATGGTCCCTATATCTAACGGATACGAGTGGCAAAAACATTAATCAATAAATTCTAATTGATTTATGTTTTGTACTAGGTATTCTATTTAAGTCATTATTTACGACCCGGCGTATGCCTTCTTCGTGGACTATGCGCACTCACCGATCGTAAATGCACATTGACATCGAAAAAAGCTAATTTTCGTTTATATAGTAATTTAATATAATAAAAGAATGTGAAAACCTTCTTACCTATTAATAAAGGATCAAGTAAATAACTAATTTTGATTATCTGAAGTGTTTGTGAAAACTCGTAATGAATATCTTACATACTATTAATACATTCAATATGTAAGCCCGTTAAATCGTCATTTCCCGTAAACAATGGAACCAGCTAATGTGAAATATCACGAAATATACCTACTCACTAAATACAAAACAAATCAACAATTTTAAGCTATTATCCATAATCGTCAAAACTGAAGTGATGTCGGATTTTAAGAAAATACGTAGATCAGTTAACAAGCGCGCAGGTTTAGTTTTTTTTGTTTTTTCTACCATATTACTATAACATCAAATTATAGTTTCATGTGTGAGCTCCCAGATTGGATAAAGCAATGAGCTATTAGGGAAGGTCAACTTGTTAAGAAATGGTAGACACTGCAACTGTGTTATACCTATTTATATCTAATATTTCTTGATAAAATAATTTATTATCAATGGTATTAGGTACTATATATACACAATGTGTCAATGTCGACTAATTATGATTGTATCATTTTGATAACTTCCGAAACAATTCATTGAAATAATACTATGATATATAATTTATAGTATTAGGGAGTAGCAATTAACAGAAAACGCATATACTTACATATTTTGCATGATGAATATAAAGTGTTTAAAAATGGCCTATCAAAATGTCAAAAAAACATTACAACATCAGTACCTATATATTAAAATTGAATATCTCAACATGTCCAACCACTTGCTTGAAACACAGAAGTACGATTTGAAGTATCTTTCGTACGAAACTTTTTCTAAATGGTTTCATTAACCACGTAGGTCCGATATTCTCCATTTTACCCATCCCTAAATCCAGCTGTTGCATTCCGTATCACAAGAAACGTATTATATGTGAAGTATACAAAAATAATTACTAGTTTGGCTTAAGTACTTAAGTAGTTATGGTAAATATAACAGACGTATCTTGATATTCTCAAGTGGCCGCTGTTGTGCATTGTGTAAAAATCTGTCCTTACTCCGAGCTGATAAGCATTGATTTGAATCCTCGTTGAATTGGTTTTACAATAATATAATAATATATTTTTTATTATATATTTTCGTAGTATCAACATAATATACGAAATCATTCAGATTTGGTACGATTTTAATAATACACTAGCTGTCCGGTCCTTCTCATCATGGGAGCAAGTTTGATTTGTTATTTGGTAGTGAAAATAGAAGTAGTTTAGTGGAAATTTAAACTTTGATTTCAATAATAGGTATATAAAAAGTGGAATATTATTAAATATTATAGATATTACTATTAACACCTAATTCTTCCACTCTATACGTAAGCGCTTCATTAATGTCTCTAAATAGTATAGTATATCTACTAATAGCAGCGTTTCTATATAATTAAGTATCGATAAAGTCTCTTGCACATATTATCAATATCATTTATTTCATATTTCATTGTACCTACTACATCGTACAACTTATTTTTCTGAAAAACATAGGTTCCATAAATTATTAACGCATTTTTTAATTAAAAAATGTTGTAATATTCGAGTCCGTCCCAAAAAAAAAAGGACTCCAGATGTCCGGTGTCTAGTTATTAATAATAATAATAATGATATTATCATATTGCAACGATAAGATCTTAAATTATATTATTTTATTGTAAGTGGGCTTCGATAATATTTAACTTTAATATATACCTCATTATTTAGTGTACAAAACAGATTTGACATAATATCATCTCCTTCAGATAAGATCAGTGCCTCTTTTTTAAGAAAGGTCGTTGTAAGGCTTTTGTCACCGTGTCGCATAGCCTAATATTACATCGATTATCGATATTTATTGCCGCCTGTCAAAGCATTACATAATACTATGGTGTCATTATGTTTTTTCTTTGTGTTTTTTCTGTTGTTTGACGACAGGTCATTCCATAACAATACACGTAGGTGGCGAGGTCAGGTCGGAAACAATCGACCCCCCTAATTGCGCACCCCGTGCCGCGTTGTGGTATTATACCTGTTTAATTTTTTTTTATATACAACAAAAAAGGCTTACAAACTACCATCCAGATATTATCTGACAGTATAAAGGGTCAATGCTGTAAATTAATGTTTTATCGATTTTATTATACTACGGTTGATTTGGTAGTTATTGTTGAATTTTTGTTTGTGATTGGGATTGAATGAAGCCCTTATTACTGTGACTGTCAACCAGTGTGCCGCGATCTTTAGATATTATACTCAAAATCGTCATTTATATAAGCCTTTTTATTTGTTCTTGTTTAGTAACACAGACAGTGTGGAAGCAGCAATTTTATTATTTGATTCTGGTAGTTTTTGTACATATTCGAATTTTATGTATTGAACTAAGTACCTATATCTACATATATATCTTACGTAAATTATGATTTATAACGAAAAATCGTTAAAAACTGACAGTGTTAATTGACAATTCTTAACTTATTCAAGATAATCATAAAGAATAAGTGAACCGAATCCCGTTATGATTTTGCCACATTGTAAGTAAAGTTCGATAATTTTAGCTGGTAATAAGAAATGGGGGCGGTGTTGCCGAGCGAGACAAGGCGATACAACAGGCGTTATATAAACACTGTCGGCTATAGCGACCATATACATATCGGTCTCGCCTACGTATGTACGTACGTGTGCACCTTGCTCTCACTGTGGTACGATTTTTTTTTTAAATTTCCAATTTATTTATTTTACTCAGTTGCGTCATTGCTTTTTTCTAAATTAATAATAAGTAAGTATGCAGGTATCTACTATATATTTTTTTTCATAATATCTCAAAAATTACTTTACAAACTTTACACTATTGAAGGATGTAGAACAGACAAAATTTTATAATGCTACATTCTTTATTCACTACTTATAGTAATATAATTTATAATTATAATTTGAATTTGTAGTATAATTTGAAAAATTTCGTCCAGATTGTGATTGGATTTGGGTTCTTCAAAATACGGAATTCAATGGAGCGGGTTCTAGTGCCTCCCAGCGTCATATATTTTCAAAGATTTTTTGAAATGAATATTTTCAAATTATGTACGTTCAATAAAGAATGTCACACTTTCAAATCGTAGATTTTAATTTAAAAAAAATAATGTTTTAATGTTTCTGTTCCAAATTATGTAAGTAAACAGTATTGTAACATAACTGTTATTTTAGCAACCGCCGAATCTCCTATCAAGTATGTAAATTAATCTCGGCACTACAATAATATGTTGAACATCCGACCGACAATTTTAAAATAACTCACCGTGAATTAACCCGCTCCTCCATACAACGATCGTAACGCTAACCCGGCACGCGTTCACAATCCAACCACTTTTCCGTATTGCGATCGTCGGTCGTCCTTCGTAGAAGACAAAAAACGCCGTTTTTTATATAAACAGATATTATTAAAAAATATGCATGTATAAAGCGATGATTACAATGCATGCATGCGAGGGTCGATAGCCTTTGGACACTAATCTTCACTACGGTCATTTTGGTCCAGATCTGTGTCCAAAAATAATGTCTTGTTTGGCCTCCAGGTGTATTTAGCCGGCGTAGTATGAGCGGCTCACTGGAGCAGGTACAATATTTACATCTTTTCAATGTGTAGTCATGAAGGTAACTTCTTGTACATAATTTATGCCGGCGATGTGCTTTTACAGGTAGGTATATCGGTGTAATCGTCACGAGAAGGTAATACAATATTTTTTTCACTTTGTATGTGAATATGTTAACTCACACCCAAGGAATAAAAAATATTTCAAGTTCGAAAATAACATGTAATATCTTAAATCTACTTTGAATAGTGTATATTGATTTGATTGGCTCTACAATTCGATGTGGATTTTGATCGACTCACGAAGATGTTAATAGCAAGTAGATGTAAATAGGTACGTGCTCTGGGTCCAAACACACATTGAAAAAACAACATGTGAATTCGCCAGATCCGCGATTTGAGCCCGAGACCCACGACTCTATCTATACGGTATGAACCGAAACGTTGCCGGGCGTTTTTCTAATTTAATCAACACTATAAGTCAGGGGTAGTCAACCTTTTTATACCTACCGCCCACTTTTGTATCTCTGTTAGTAGTAAAATTTTCTAACCGCTCACCGGTTCCACAGTAATGGTGATTTATAAAGTAGGGAAGTGACTTTACTTTATAAAATTAATATATGAAAATGTTTTTAAAACCCTTACCGCCCGTCATGAAAACTGGAACGCCCACTTTTAGCATATTTTCCGTATATCTAGAAAATTTAAATTCGGTAGGTACATAGGTGATGATGTGATAAAACAAGTTTTTTTAAAAATTGCGTTCGGTCTGGTACTCCAGACATGTGGTTCATTAATACAAAATAACTTTTCTGTAATGACGCTATAAATAGCTAAGACATTCACTATTAGATTCGACACGGACGGTATCCGGATAGAAATGTAAAAATCATGGGTGTCGTCGATCTACTTGTCGAGATAATTAAACTTAAACAGTGCAATATACTCGTTTGACGAGTCCCACTAGTACCAATATAAAAATCTCATGATGATGACTTACGCCATTTGCGATGCACATAAAGTTAACCGCCGCGGACAATCGAGCGCAGGCGATTAACTATTATTTACTTATTAACTCCCGGATATTTTGTTATCATTCATTTGTTTACTTTATGGTTACTGCATTATCCAGGACTCCAGGACATGCTGGGGGAGGGGAATTCACAATTCCATCTAATTAAATTACGTATTCTAAAATACATTCTAATCGTCAGTCCGGGTTGAGCCACTGCTTGATGAAAGCCTTTCCTTAGCTCACTACTTCCACTATTTTCGGTCATTTACTCTCTCGTCGACCCGGCGGGTTTGAATGCGACTATTTTTTTTATTTACTCGTTTGAATCTAATAAATATTAGATCGACACGTTTGATAACTTCACGCAAGTTGTAACAGAAATATGATTTCGTAAATCAATAAAATATCAACAAGCCTTAAATTTCTCCTGAAATCGTGGGCACTGCCTCTTCCTTTGTGAGCACGTACCTCGTACGTCACTGAGAGAGAATATATACAAAAGTATGATCCTTATTTATAGCTGAAGTTAGTACATAGTACATACTATTTATACCTATAGTCACTCCTTCATACATACTACAAAATAATATATGATATTAAAACATTATTTTGATCAAGTTATTTTGGTATGTGACCTTTTTCTTCAATACTAAGGGCGAGTCTATAAATATTTATCTACAAATATATACTTATATTCAAATATGCTACAATTTCTTATGGTTAGTTTTCTTCATTGTTGGACCGTCGTGAACAGTGTTTCCAAATGTCACAAAAATAATATGCCAGGTAGGGTAAGAAAATAAGCCAGATGGCAGAATAAAATTGAAAAAGTATCTACAAACTATCATTACAAAGAAATGTGTCATAATTATAAGCATCGTTTTTATAAGAACGGATATCGTAAAAAAATAGTTTTACAACCAATAAATAGGTCATAAAATTTGAAATTAATGCAGGTATCTACCTAATAAATATGTGTATAGGTATATGTATTAATTGTCGTGATGTATCTGTCTGTAACGCTGCGCAAGACAATCAGATGCAGACAAATTATCTATCCCTGTCTGCACATTAAATACACTGAACGCATTGAGCACAACGACAAGGATGTTGACAGGTGACACTGCCACCTGATATTTTTTCCTAGTAAGATATAAACTACGTAAGACCAGCATGTTGATTTTCAAGCAAGTCTGATGTAATATTCTAGCGTTATTATGAGAAGTTTTAAGCTGTTTGCGGTGTCGAAAAACGCTAAATATAACGTCATACGTCAGATGAAAATTTTGCAAGCTAGATGCCTATTCAAAAAATGCTAGATCTGGCAAGATAAACATAAAGTTGGTAACGCTGGTCGTGAATGGTTTCATGTGATGCTCTTGTCATACGCTTAGTTTCTCCCTCGATTTGCCGAATCTGATAATAGTGATAACGAGCTCTTGACGAGTGTTCATTGGTAACCATCCCCTCAACCTTTTCAGTAAATTAAAAATAATAATCGGTGAGCTAAAGATGATTTTCTGAAACGTATAGGATTATATTTTGTGAAGATTTTTTCAACTACTTATATAAGTTATCTTCTCGTCTTCATTGTTATTTATTTCTTCTGTGTCATCCATGACATATTATTGAATATATAATTACAGTTTATTGTTTTTTTTTCTTATTAATATGGCCTTATTTGTAATATTATCTCCATTACAATAAAGTTACATTGTTTACAAGTGTAATTAATTGGAACTAATTCATAATAACTAGGTAATAGAAATTATAATGTTAATTAATTACTTAATTATATTTTATTTCATTGACGTTTCCGATGACATTTCCAGGTTGGCGTGCGCTTCGGCTGACATATTGGAAAATCGTTTTTGAATTACGGCATCGGAAAATATAAATATTTTTTTGTTTCGTGGCTATGTAACGAATGTCCTGCGCCTTGAAAACCGTTCTACAGCGTAGCGTTGCACTATTATCACATCCGTATGATTTGTTGTGCGCATCGTACAGACAAAACTAATAGATCACACTGACAAATTATTTTAAACTTCGCAAGTTTAAATCCTCGCAAAATATAATGGAGCCATCTATAAACTAACCTTAAAAATTGTGTCGTTTTAGTTTAGATATTTACATGTCTTTCTTATTCAAAAGTTTTTCATAGAACATTAATTTTTGGCACCGTTTATTTCTTAATACGTGTTTAAAAAAATCCTTAATAATATATTAATTTGTTCCATAGTATAGTTAGCAGCATTAGCGCATTATAGATACAATGGATCCGGGTTCGAACTACCATGTATTTTTAATCCATACGTATCTGCACGTAGACGGTGAATGTTTGTATTTTTTCGTTCATCGCTCGAAATGCAAAAGTTTACACACAGGAGCACTCGACAATTTTTACATAGCTATCAATTTTTGTGTGTATTTTATAAAAATAAGTGTTAGATTTTCTATTATATGATATATCTAGCTCAGACGGTCAACATATTTTTTCCACGAGACGGAGCGATAATTTTACCGATTTCGATTGGAACGACGCTCCGGTCCACTTCGAGCCCTGTAATTATCTATCCATACCTTCTAAATACGTAACGATTGAATGGTTTACCGTCAATTGTTGTAATTACATAATATATTATGTTTCACCTGGAGATGTCACGTTGGAAATAGAAAATGTTGTATTTATACCATTTTTAAGCACATTGTTTTTTATTTGGTATTTTCTTGTAATTTTTTTACAGAATCTGAATTCTGTTTGTTTGTTCAATTAGTGTAGGTTTATTTATATTTTTATATGCAGCTTCATTAAAAATTACATGTATTTAGAGATGTTGTTGCATATTATTAATGTAAGCACACGATAAGTTGAATAGAAAAGATCGCCTCTCCAAGATCTAAAATTTAACTGAATCAGAGTGCAGTGATTGTACCCCTGAAAACACACCAGTTTGAAACTTGGTCCTTCGCGCGCCGGCAACCACAAAACCGTCAGTTTTGAATTTAGTATTTAGTTTTGTCCCGCCCGGCGAGTCGTTGGCACGTTCACGCGCAGCGCCGTTTTCTCGCCGGCTTTCGTCGATAAAGTTTTTCATTCCTCACAACCGCGAAAAACGTACATGTTTGGATTATCCCGGATTCAGGATATCCTGTATTGTGATAAGAGCTATTGTACATAATACAAGGCGCGTGAATTGTTTTTAAACTAAACTTTAACAAACATTGTTCACTACGACAACTTTGTCTTAGTCAGAAGCTAAATAGAAACTGTTTAATTTGATTAACTAGAAGTTGGCTTTAATATAATAATTATTGTTGAATAAATACTTCATTTTACTGTCTATTGGATTTGTATAAACCTTTTCAAAGTTGGCATTGAATTAGATAACTCTTGTGTTTATTGACAAGGTGTCTATTAGTATTCAAATAAAAGTGCGCGAGGCGACACAGTGATTGATATTCCTTGTGACTTGGTAGAAGATTTGTTGATGCGTTCTGTCGAGTGAGGTGCTTGGAACCTGTTGACATATTCTGACAGATTGTCGAGTGGCGACGCCAATCCTCCGAGTGAACAGTGCGGGGTCTCCAGCCCCGGACGCCGTGTCCCATGCCGAGGGGTCGCAGCAAGCGCGCTAAATGGAAGGGCTGATCGTCTTCACCCCAAGAAGTCGCAGTCATGGGATTAATCACCAAGACCTTAGGGGTCTTGTTCAATTTGTAAGTTTAATAAGTAATGTAATATCTCAATATTAAATTCGATCCGTTAATATATTTCGACTTGCCGTATTTGTTAACCATTTGCCCAACACCTCTTCAGATGGAATCTTCTCTATATATGCGAATAAACATAATATTATAGACATAAAAGAAGAAAAAAAATAATTAATATTTTTTTCAGGATTTGTACCCGTGATCTTTGATATCATGCTAGTGATTATTATTAAATAAAATAATTATTAAGTTTTAAAAAAACTCATATTTGACAATAAATTGTATTGAGGCAATTTTAATGAAATGAAAAATATAGTTCTTTTCAGAAGTGGAATTGAAATAGGGTCTTAAGAAATATTTAAATATTTTAAGTGTCATCATTTAGTTTGGACATAATTTTAGTGTACGTCGCTTCTCCTGAAGGAAAATCTTTACGTCAACATAATAAGTAAATGTCTGAATTACCCATAGAATCATAGTCAGATAATATAAGAATAATTACTTACATTAAAACCCAAAATATATATTATTTACTAAAATACCAGTTATGATTTTTTTTCCGGTAAATCGGTAATAAAAATTAGGTCTATTTATCGATAAATTGGTAATGCGTGCCATAGTTCATAACACCATTACAGTCCCATAACCGCGATATCTTAAATAATTGTTCATTTGTTTAAACTTTCATTGGAATCACCCAGTGTTAAGATAGTATTTTTAATTTTATGAATGAATTTTTGGTGGTTTTTTGTCCCAAAGTAATTATTAAATAACATGATTTTTGTCAGTACCTAAGTACATAATTCTCTGCCACCTTTACCAGCGTCACGAACAAATCTCAGTAGTTTGTTTGGATTTGATTTTGATTATTAAATGATTTTTTTTAAATGTACGATTGTGCATTTGACACACTTATTTTTAAATTATTTTGTGGCATTGGTTTTTGGATGAGAAACAAGTCGAAAGTCCTATGCACTGTAAGTAGGTACTATCTAAAAATAATTTAAATTCCTATTTTTTTACTAAACTAAACGCAGAAAAAAAATCTACCTTCTCTATAATGTAAAATATCAATTGAAATATTAAATTAACAACATATTACGTATATAATGTAACTACGATAAGACAGATAATTCTCTACAAAATACCTAATTCTTGACATGAAAAAGGAATATTTATTATCGGTAGAGACTAGGTAGGTACATACTTACAAAATCTCAATGAAATAACAGAACCACCTTGTATGAAAACACAGACGTATGAATGACCTAATTAAACTAAAAAAACTGCGATAAGAAAATATGTGACTAGTTTTTTAGTTCCTGATATTCCTGCATATAATCTATCTATAGCTATACTCTAAACTACTTCGATAGATGTCTTGTATTCCACGAATCTATATGCATCAATCTGTGACAAATCAGCAAGTTACGGATAAAGACTGTACGAGTATTGGGTGTAGTTTTTACTTCTACAGGTACACAATATGCTTATATCTACTGCATTGCAAAACAGACATCGCAGAATATAATATGTAGGTACTCTGAACAGTCTAAACCAGGGGGGGGCAAACTTTTTGGATGGAGGTCCAAATTCAAGAATTCAAAATGAGCGGCGGGCCGCAAGTAAAATACCATTTTTAGATATACACAATAGTGTTGAATTATCACTAAAAATAAACATTACAAAAAAATTAATGAGAAGAATGAAACTGTTGTACATTTTTTAACATTTTTCTAAATTCAGATGTTTTGTAGTTGTATTGTAGAATTTTGTAGTTGATATTCTCAAAACTGCTTGCGTGTAAATGGGCATCGGAGATATTTGATCGTAATGAATTTTTATTGAGGTTCATGATCGAAAATGTTTGTTCACATATATAGGTTGATCGAAAACTAATGAACATTTTTCTTGCATAATCTTTAAGTTGGTCGAATTTGTCTGAATTAAGGGCATTGTAAATTTGGAGTTTTCTTCACGACGATGCAATTCTCTTAAATCAGTGTCACACTGCAGACCAATAATCTCAAGTTGTAGCTCTGTCGGTACACTAGCAATATCTATTGATAATGAATCGCGTACTATTGCTAAACTTGTCTCAATTTTTCGGAAATCACCAAATCTTTGTGAAAAATCGTCATTCAGAGCTTTAATAATTTTACCATATTTTTCAAATTTATTTTCTGGATATTCAGCAACTTCAAAGTTGGAAAGTGGTCCACGTTGTTATTTGATATTTGTCGAAGGAATAACTTGAGTTTTAATTTAAATCCATTCAAACTTTTTACAATATCATGGGCATATATTTTTTTTCCTTGCAACGCGGAGTTAAAAGTATTTAAATTTGTCACGATGTTCAACGTAGAAAATAGTGGTTACATAGTGTGAGACGAGAATCAAGGAAGACGTACTGAGATGATACATTTACGAAACAACAAATTCTTCAAATTTTAATCTATTGTCAATATTTTTTAAAAAATTATAAAAAAGTTATTCGTAATCAAAATTACAATTAATGATGGCGGGCCGCAAAAAAATACCCGGCGGGCCGCAGTTTGCCCCCCCCCCCTGGTCTAAACTAAAGTTCCTGCCTGTAGACGTCTTGTATTCCATGAATCCTATATTCATAAATCTGTGACAAATCAGCCAGTTACGGATAATAAAATACACTTTTCCACGGGTACTGATTCTGTTGTAGGCATAGGTTAACATATGTACTATAAAAGTGTAGTTTTTACTTCTACACAAGCTTATAATAATATCTACTTCATTGCAAAATAGACATCGCAAAGGGACAAATGGTATAATAATATGGTTTTGATTTAATTTAGCTCGTATATGTGGAAAAGAAGTGTCATATGAAAATTGGTCAAAGTTTGTCTTATCCATGTTGTGATGAATTGAGATTGGACAATAGCGCATAATGAAAGATGAAGGTTTGATGTCTTTGGGGTAGGGACTAGGGATGCGGGTGCATGTTGAGGATGCGGTATAGACCATTAACTAAAGGTTGAAAGTCTGTCTTTGTCGAAGGATCGTTTTTCCAAGATTAAGTCTTCGGAAAATTCTGCAGTTATTTGACCACATATAAAAAATAGAGAGTCATTGTTGGCGTAGAAATAATATGTAAAATAATAAATTATTACCAGTGTATTGTATATCGAACAATTGCGGTTTATTAAATTATTGTTACTATAATATATGGCGTATTTAGGTCGACCATTACTTTAATTTGATTCGGTATCATTAACTGTCTACATCTTATAATATACGATTTAAAATAATGTCTGTTTTATCGGGTACATAATAATATAACGTCTCATTACAATGTAAATTACTGGAAAACTTATTTAAATAGTATTTTCCGCATGTCTTGTATATAAGTACATATATTTATGGACAAACGTGTCAATTAATAATTATGTCAACATAATAATGATGGTTAGTATGCGTTTATATTTTTTTTATTAAGTAGCGTATAATTTTTATAAAATTGCTCCCCAGGGTCGGGGCTGGCATAATTTTTCACCGGGCCGCAATGCATTCTCGCCTAATCGCCTTTTCCTCATTTTCTTTTACGGCCTTGCGCCGTTTAATATTCCGGTTACATGAATAATACGCATTAAGTACACAGGAATCACCCCCAGCAATTTCCGTTAGGCGTATAATAAAATTGAGAAAATTTTATCCTTGTAAATATTATGATCTAAATATTATAAATATCACTTTATATGTGTTGGGCGAAGGTGTAGCTAAATAGACGTTTATAAGTTTTATAACAAACGAAAAGTAGCTGATTTAAGAAATATTCGAAGTTAACAATTTGATATTAGATGAGAAATACGATGAAGAAAATTCTGGAATACACACTGTTGAACAGGTGAAACTAGGATCACACACGTCATCATTTTGCTACTACAACTACACGTGGGGGGGGCTTTCTCCTGTCAAACCTTTCCAAAATGATGGAAAACCAGTTTGGAAAATATTAATAAAAAACAAGTCAGTGTGTAGAGTATAATATGCTTCATAACTTTGTAGTCCGGCTCTAGGATGAAAATGATGTAATATATTCTAAAAAAATGTTTTACATATTTATTATCTATTTATTTTCTTATTACTACTATTAATACAAGTGAATATCATTTGATCTATTTCTACGCGTGGTAATCAGGCAATGAGGCGTATCAGTCTAGTAAAAAGTGCAAAAAAACTGCAAAGTATAAAACGTATACTCTACAATAAAATTAGAATAACATAATAACAATACACACTTTGACAGTGACCGATCTGTTATCGACAAGTATCGCGTAGCATAATTTTCGGCCTAACTCGAAAATTTCATAACATCCGTTCCGTATTCGGAGTATTTGGGCACTGTGCCTCCAATAATCTCTCTCGCACACGAGTATTCTTGCATCTTCCCAGGTAACGTCAGCATCCCGTAGCTCCGCCATACATTCCCTGTAGTTTTTAGTGACTTGAAAAACAAGCAATATTGAAAGTATATTTAGTGCCACGTTTATTATCACGTGGCCGAGACAGGTTCAAAGGTCGCTTCTTCACTTTCACTCTTAAGATTACAGATCCAATAATGTGTATCAAAGGTGCCCGAGTTTTACAGGTTTTTATTTAATTACTTAAATAAATAAATCATTCCGCGTTGTAATTGCCTTGTAGGTATGTCGCTAGTAGGTATATATTACGCCAAACATTAAATTTAATAATCGCTTAGTATTTTTGCCACTGCTTTCTATGCAATATATTAAACACAATATTATTAGTTATTACCGAACTGTCAAATCGTAGTTGTGATTAATCTACTATCTTTAATTTTAGTTCGAGTAAATATTTGATCGATTCGTTCATAGTGCCAAACGGTGTTTGTTACCTGATAGTAATATTTATTTACCGTCAATTACTGTAATAGTTTATTAATATTATTTTATCATTAAACGCAATATTGTTTTTTTCTACTAGCTGATAAAAAACGATTAGGAGAAATTGCTATAATCGCGACTTGATTCATTGCTGAACAAATTAATGTCACCGCAAGAGCTTCCCACCTCTCTTGGGTCTTGACTGTCTACTGCGATGTATTACCAACGAACCTAGTCAATTCGACGTCGTCCAGCGGTTATCAGCCACCGACTGACAATCCAGAGCATTGATAATTCAACTGTTTTCGATGTTATCATTTCGAATACAGTGCGATCACATTCCAACCCCAACGGTCATTTCTGGAATTAAAACCCCCCACCCGTATTTACTTTCCCCGCTACTACATCCTCGCACCCATTTCAGTGAGTGTTTGATATTGCGTGGAGGTTTATTATCATTAAAATACCTTAACATTTTCAGAAGTAGACGAAGAGCATTATTTCAAATATTGTGATAAAGAGAAACGGAAAAGATAGAGTATTTGCCTAAGGGCGGCAGGTTATATAAAAGTATGATGAAGCAGGCAAGTATGGTGAGGTCGGCTGGCAATCAATTTACGGCAAAATTTCCACGTTAACATTGTATTATATGGGTACGTTATAATGACCAAAGTCAATCCTCCGTGATGCCCTGCATTTTTTTTATCGCTTCGCTATTTCTCGTAAGTTGTCGGCTATTGTTGGCCTGCTTCATTCAGTTGTATGAGAAAGCCGATTCCTTGCCCCTATTTTTATTTAATACCTATATGTTATTTGCTATGACAGGTCAACACGCAAAGAGCACGTGCCGTAAAAGTATCAGCGCATCTACTAGCGCTGTGACATAAAAGACTTAGTATAAAAGTCGCACTGTAGCCTTGTCATTTGGATAGTTTGATAGTTTTCCTACTGCTATGCCTAACATATCTTTAAATGAAACTTTATTGTATATAATCATTATCATTACCCGGGGTCGATCCACTGCTGTGTAAAAGCCTCTCCTAGCTTCCTCCAATCTCCTCTGTCCCTAGTTCTTAGCTGCTACGTACATCCATCGAACTGTATGCTGTGAGCACTGGTAGCACACATTGGTTGAATACTTTACGCTTAAGACACAACAGGAGGTCACTTTTGAAGATACTATTCACGCGCTTAAATGTAATCCAATACCAGTTTGTTTTTTCGTTATTATGACGTAAGCATGAATTTGATTTTACACATAAAGGTTCCGGCAAAGGGTTGGATTTTTCTCTTTTGTGAAATCAAAAAGATTACAGCAAACCTTCGTGGTATGGCATTTTCGCGTCGGTGACTTTCTTACTATAAATAAATTCAAAATACATCATTGGCAAAATACAATCCCAAATATATATGGCAGGCACAGTAGTTAGTTGAGCCTGCAAGATATCTGCTTAGTCGGCATATTATGTTTTTTTTGTATTTGTAATAAAAAAAAATATTAGGTTGTTTGACTTTCCTTTGTCTATTATTTGTTGTGTTTTTTTTTACTAGCTCCTTGTTCTCCTTGACACGTGTTCGCGATATCGACAATGCATTATTTTCACCCCTTTTAACAATAATTTAACCAGAACATTTCCATATTAACCAGTTACTCTGCTTAGCATAACATTGAAGTATAGGAGTAACTACGAATGACACAATATCCACAACGAAATAGTAGGTACCTAAATTTAATGTTCATTCCATTACGTTTATTTTGGGGGACAGGGTACTTAAGTATTAACTACTGCAAGTTGCTGTAATATTCTATTTTAATCAAGTAATCAGTTGGGCATGCATGGGTAAACTTGCAGCTGCTAAGTAAATTGTTGTTATTTATACGGAATTGAGTCTTTCTTCAACAGTATTTTACAGTTGCTAAGACTAAACTTGAGTGAAACATAAAAATCACAACGTTTCAAGAAATTATGTTTTTATAACAAACACCTTAAGAAGATAGTTATTATCATCATTATCACACTCGGTCCACTGCTGCATGAAGGCCTCCCCTAGCTCCCTCTTATCGGTATCTAGTTCTTTGCTGCCACGTACATCAACCGACATTTATGACTTGATCGATATTCCCCTTGGGTACCACTGTGTGACGTCATTTGTCCAGTCCATTGCCATTTCATATTATATCTAACGATCTCTATCACATCACGTACACTTGTCTGCTTCCTTATGCATTGGTTTCTTTTATGATATTTACACGTCATGCCCAACATGCACTTCTCCATCCCACGTTGCGCTACTTTATTTTTTTGGATTTAAGAGTCAATGTTTCACACGCATACGTGCGTATGTAAGACACAATGGGAGATCACTTTTCACGATACTATTATAAATCTTATATTTATATAAATATTGTCGCATTATTCTGGATTATAATTTGCAAATTTCTCCCATACTCGTCAATGCCACGGTGTGCTTGAGTTTGATTCTACTTGCACTTAGCAGTACAATTTCAATTCGTGACTATTTATACTTTAATCAAAACCTTATGCTTGCACTCGAAAAATAAATCATACCAATGAATATTTTCCCCAGCACGAATTTAACGTAAAACAACAGCGACGTCTTGAACATATTATTATTTAGTTCACTTGACTGCCGTACGTTTTGGTCGCCTGTGGATTTACGAATCATTTCGCGACTAGTGTAGGTATTACATAATATTTAAAATCATGAATGTAAATTATGATTAATCTAAAAAAATAAATTGTCTAAGTACTTAGCCCAAATACAAAAATCATGTTTACTTAAAATACATGAATATTCAAACAAGCAACAAAATCATATACTATGTTCAGCTTAAAAGTTCTAGTGATTATGAGATTTTCTTATTTTCACTTTGATACTACCTATGCTTTGTTGAATTAAACATTAAACACTTAATTCAAATAATAATTCTTATTTAAAAACACTCTCCAATCTTCAATATTCAAGTGGATCTTGTTCTCTCCCGAACAGATTTCTGAATTTTTTCCGTGTTCTGAATCCAAACATCACCAATGTGAATTTGCCAGACGCAGCATTCGAACAAGTGACAAACTGATTCAGAAGCGCGGACACTCGGTTGCGGGCGTTTTATAATCGTCAGCCATATGTTAATGCTGAAATGTTTGCAGTATGTATGTATGGTGTTGTTATTTTAAATCCGGATTATCAGATCTAAATGTAGGAATTTAAGCCATACTTTTTTTACGTCACATCACATCACTTTACCTTCCCATTTTTGTTAATATACACTCTCGCCACATGCATATTTAATTCGTAATAATAATATGTTATTAAAATTATTCCGCATTGTATGTTAAATACAAATTTAGCAAACGAGGCCGGTTTTCACTCGCCCAGAATGAATCTAATTTTATGGAAGACGAATTCACATAGACATAATACGCTGGTGACATGACAAGTCCTATTTAATTTAATAATAAAACAATTGAATTTGACCTTTCGCCGTTTCTGCATTGGTGCCCAATTATTTTCATTGTGGGCTTCTATTAAATAGTTCGTTTGCCAAATAATGTTCTCATTTAACGGGAAATTAAATTGATGTTATAAAAGACAATAAAATTGATGAATTAGTATGTATCTTTTAAACCACCAAAAAGTAAGTCTTAGTAATAAGAATAACATTGAACTAAAAACACATATTATATAAATATGATATGACCCAAATTAATATAAATTTGTATAAATGGTAAGTTTTGTCTTTACAACATACATGCATGGTCTACTGTCAACAAGATCGTCAATTACTAATAATAAATAAATGCTTGTGAAGAGGCCACAGAACAGGAATAAAAAATGTGAAAATCAATCGCCATGGATGATAGCTTTGAAGCCGTATCCTCGAATATTACCAATATCGAGTGCGCATTTCGTTTACGTGACAAACTTGAATACACCATTTAATGCGCCTATTGAAAGTTAGTGCTTCCTGAGTATCTAATATTCTAATATATTTATCTACTACGGGTTTTTACAAACACTTCAAATATTCAAATTTTGTTTTTATACTTGAAACATAATAATGTTTGAACTGAGATTTACCTCTGAGGAATTCAATTACGGTAAATTTTAATTTTCCCTCTTTAGTTATATTATATACCTTGACAAACGTATTTTATTACCTACGAGAATCGGTTGTGAATCTGGAAATTAAAGTGGTGAGTAAGTCGGTAACCGGACAAAACAGAACATGATAAAAACATAACATGAAGAAACAGAAAATGAAGAAACAGAAAATGAAAAACAGAACAGCCAGGGGAAAAATAAAACATTCATTTTTGTCGTATCTATTTATTAATTAAGTACTTATAAAATTTAAGTTTATTAACGAAATATATATATATATACATATTTAATATATATAATCTCACTGAATGTTGGCCATTCGGCGTAAAAAAACCTCAATTTATCTGCTTGATTTTGGTAATCATGCACAACTCCACAGAATTATTAAACTCATTATTTCGTTGTAGGTACCTAGTCACCCAAGCGTTTTGAACATATTATAATTTACTAATCAATCTAATATTATTAGATTGATTAAGGCGAGATGTACCTAGCTTGCCGGCAATACCTAGTTGAGTCCCGTTTAATTGAGGCTTTTCAGCGATTAGAAATGCAAAAATTATATAATTTGATTTTTTACGGCGTGTAGAAAACCTGTGTTATTGAAAATCAATACAACGTAAAGAGATACGACAAATTCAATATTAATGGTATATTTTTCCTGACAGGTTATATATTCTTCTATAGTCTAAGACTCTAAGGTTATAGTTCTATTTATCGCTGTTCTGTTTTGTCACTGTTCTGTTTTTTCATGTTTTTTTGTCACCGTTCTGTTTCTTCGTGTTATATTTTATCATGTTCTGTTTGTTTATACATGGAACCATCAAGTCATGTCTGAATACGTGAGTGCTAGGTTAGGCTAACCTTATTATTTATCGCTCTTGCGGATAATGCTAGTCTCGGGAGACGCAATGTCCATTTAACCGTCAAGTAGTGATATTCGTACATTATCATTTCGAATTATTAGCATTGATTCACTTGTTGTTCGTCATTTTTTTATTACGTCATTTCAGTGATCTAATCTGCAGTGATACCGTCAGCATATCTGACTTGTAACTGTAAAATTGAATGGATATACTATATTATATTGGATATAGTTTTTGTTTTGTTTTATGGCTTATGTTCAATGAAACATTGCACATTTGCGTTGCGTATTTTTTTTAAGATAATATTATGTCTAATGGTACGTTTACATCTGACACTTATACCGTTATACTTATTTTATGTGTCGGACATAAAATTTCATTTACTGTTTACACCTGCATGGATCTGACATAAAATTCTGGTATACTTCTCGTTGAAATAAAGTCTCGACACTTTATTCAATGGCAACATTGGAATAAATATATGCGGTGTTTACATATGATATTGTAATTTATTCGGACACTTATTTTGTATACTTCTCAAAAACGTTATGTCAGTTGTCAATATGGGAATGTTAAAAAAGAAAGCAGCGAGTGTTATTATTTTAAGTCTTTTGGCAACAAAAAGGAGGAAAAAATGGTCTAGATGGGTGCGGGAATGGATTCAGCGACGAGAAGAACTAGGTGCCTTCCGTTTAATGTCAGAGTTTAAAATCGAAGATCCAACTCAATTTGTGAACTTTAGTTTGCAAGATTGGACCTTTTGCCAAAAAACAAGACACACAATTCAGAAATGCGTAGAAGAACGATTAACAGTAACATTGCGATATCTAGCACTTGATCGTCATTGCATATTCAATATAATATTATCGTACCTAATACGAGTGCAGGTGTGGGCCAAAATGAATTAGGTAATACCATTTGAAGCGCATTTTTTCTTCACAGAGTGCATCAGAATTAATCGTATGTGCCGAGAACAAGCGATATTTTATTTTCGAACAAAATCCATAGAACACGGCACATCCGATTTATTTCTCATTGTCTATGATTTTTGACAGATCGCTACAGTACATTTATTGGGCATACATTCATGGTGTACCTATGATTATTGATTGTCCGTTGTTTTAGAAATATACATATGCAATTCACTAGGTACCTGTCAAACTACGAATATTGTGTCAGGTACTTGACATAAAAGTAGACGGTGGTCCAACTTCGGTGATATATCGCTCCAAGTTCGAACTTGTCGAAAACGCGGTGTTTACATTTGCGTATATAAGTAGATTGAATAAGTGGTAGGTGAGAGTCGACACACGCAAAATAAGTGGCAGATACAAATATACTTACTGTTTACACTTAAGTGAATATGGTGTCATACATAAATATGACGATATTAGTGTCAAATGTAAACGTACCATAATCTACAACCGGGCAGAGTTACGTTACCTACTTTAAAATAATATTTTACACATATTATGTGTATGTTGCTTGAGGCTTTCACGGTTATTTGTTACTATGTTCCTTGTTCATTCTACGTTTCGGGATCGCTGCAGAGACCATTCTCATGAAAACACATTACGAGTATTACGACATTACTGCCCTGCTAAGTACTTATATTATGTAAAATTATTGGATTGTTTTGATACAATATAAGATAATGGGTGGATTAATACCTGGGTTCTCATACAACAATTTCACTACAACCTGTGTCTGTTTTTTTACTTAGGAGGGCAGATTATCTATTGAGAATGTTATCTGTAGCGAACCTGAAACGCTGAGTGCAGAAGAAAGAGGAAGTGTAGGTATACGGTGAATGCCCAATAGAATGCGAAGTACCTATATAATATTTTTATTTAGGTAGGTAGTACATAAAACATCGTCGATAAAAAATAAAATATATAATTCTTATTCCACATGTACCAATATACATATTTTAACGTAACGCAATTTTAACCTAGCACTATCTTTCAAGTGCCTTATTATTTTCTTTTTATAAAATGGTGGTATTAGTTATTGGCATGTTATCATCAGTTAGGTTAATATATTATTCTCTCGTATTTAGTCATATTTTTAAAGTGACGTCATAGTACTTGTAAGCTTAGTTAGTAGAGTATATGCTTCATAACTTTGCAATCCGGCTCTATGATGAAATTGATGTAATATATTCTAAAAATATTTTTTTACATACCTACCTATATTATCTGTTTATTTATTCATTACTGCAATATTAACACAATACAGGTAAATATCATTTGATTTAATCTCATGCAAGGTAATCAGGCAAAGAGGCATATCAGTATTGTAAAGAGTGCAAAAAATGCAGTTATAAAACGTATAGGTACTCTACGCATCGGTATTTTTTTTTATTTCCATGCTTAAACAGACAAAGTAATGTGAGATGTGACATTACATGTTTTATTACATTACTTAGATATAAAATGAAAATTTCTGCATACAAAAAAGTTACTTACCTATTGTATATTCAATAAATTCGGGTAGCCTAGAAAATTAGTGTTTTTAATTAGATTCTGAATTCGGATGTAATTACTTAATTAATTAATTAGATTATGAACATTCGTGTCAGCTGTACTGCTTTGATAAGCTCGCGTATTTTTATTTTTGTTTCATTAACACTGAAACTGACTTTCATCACTTGACCTGGATTCCCACAGTGATTGCGAAAACAATTGCATTTCGTCAACATTTTTCAGAGCTTCGCATTACCCATTATTCTGCATCGTGCGAAAGATGATTTATCTCAGACTCTAATGAATGAATCAGCGAATGATTTTTCAAAATGATATCACACTAAAATTGAATGCACTCGGAATGTTTTTATCAATGACTCAATTAACTTTTCAATTCTTGATTTTTTTATTAATGGATGTTATTGGTATGTATTTTTTCTAATTAAACTTTTTTATTCAATTAATAGGTCTCGAGGTTTAGAATGTAGTAAGGTAGAGGTAGGCTGTTAAAATCAGATAATTTGGTCAGTCATACGTATTTGTTTTCATTGAACTAGGTACAAATTGCAAATAGTGTTAGTTAGTTTTTAAAATTCAATTAAACCCTGCGTAAATCAAGCCATAAATTGATAATAGTCAAAAAATGTTCGTCTATCTATAACATATTTTTTTATGTATTATGGTTTGGTTTAGGAATGAATTTTAAGAAACCTAATCAACACCATCTGTAATAATAATATGTATTCTTAATTCAACGTAAACAAAATAAATAAGTATGAATGAAAAGTGGGCACTATTTTTGTCGGATCGCCCATACCTAAACTATTATGGTTTGATTTAGGCAGGGTTTAATTTAAAAACTAACCAACACCATCTGCAATTTGTTCATTGAAAACATATAAGAATGACTGACAAAGTTTAGTGCGCATTGTCTATGTCAAATCTTAACAGCATACATCCCACCCATCGCCACTGATAGGTTTACATAATTTGGAATCTTAGACTATAGATACTTTGGAATGCTTCAGAACTATATTGGCAGTCGAGACTCAAACCCAGATCCAATGGATTCCGGCCAATCTGCTTTACAAAATAAATGAAGCCATCCTTGCCATGTCATAATATTGTGGAAAATGATTATTCAACAACCATCCAGAATACCTACCTTTCTGCTATGGCTGGATAAGAGCTATTCCTCGTCTTCAATGGTCCTAGGTTTAGAGAGCTCAAGTTGAACATCTTTCATCAGTCGTCCGAACTTCCGCGTATCTTTACAATCACTTATAACCTGGTATATTTCAAGCATCTTTAAGAGCAATTAGGCGATGATAGAAAACTAATTGTGAAGACTCAATTTATTGTAAATAAAACCAGACTTTTTGAAGTGGAGTTAGTAGAAAGGGTGCAGCCTCGTGTGTACTTGGAGTAGCTCCATTAAAATATTATCAGGCCTACAGCCTCTCGAAATAACTACATTTATTATTTCCGGAAAGTCGTATTAAAATTATATCACGTCATAATATAATGTAATAACCCACCCTTGGATTGTAGGACCTACCCATTTCACTCGTCGCACGCATTTTTAACACGTAATATTATATTTTGTTAATTATATCCGCATAATAATATATTATACAACCCATTCACAGTTTTAAGTTATAATACTTTCAATGTGGGCACATAACCTAATGTAAAGGAATACTTGAAGCATTCACCAAATAACTGCTGTAAAAACAGTGACGTCCCGTGGGGCTAGGCAGGCCGTGCGTTGCATATGGGTGGCGAATGAACAAATACAAATAATACAACCTTTGAGAGCAGTCGCGGTTTTCAATTAAGCATAAGCTACGATCACTTCTTTAGAATGTACATATTGACATTATGTTTAAAAAAAAGTATAAAATATACTGACCACGTAGCTATTGAATTTAAATAAATTATAAAAAAGATTACATAAATTCTCTAAAAAAAGATTGAGAGAACCAATTTGTTTATTTAAACTGTTGCACCATTATAATTATTAGTGTTGGAGGTAGGCTGTTAAGATCCTCAAGAAAAACTGCACATTAAACTTTGGTAGTATCTACGTAGTTTTTATTGAACTAAGACTACAATTTACAGATGGTACCCATTGGTTAGTTTTTAAAAATCAATCAAACCCTAACCTAAACCGAACCATAATAGTTTTGGTATATTTTGGGCGATACGACAAAATTGTGCACACCTTTTCATTCATACTTATTTGTTTTCGTTGGATTAAGAATACATATTACACATATTGTTGGTTCATTTTCTTAAATTCAAACTTTAATAGATACAGAATATTTTTATATCTATTAAATATTCAAAGTTATATGATTTAATTGCATAATTTTAGATATTTTATATATAGACGAGTATTTTTTGACTATTATCTATTATGGCTTGGTTTTCACAGGGTAGAATTTTAAAAACTAACCAATACCATCTGTAAATTGTAGTCTTATTTCAATGAAAACAAATACGTATGACTGACAAAGTTTAGCGTGCACTATTTATGACGGATCTTAACAGCCTACATCTACCCTTTGCCAATGCTCCCTCTAGTACCTAACTAGTTATCGTCAAAAAAATGACATTGATTTGATGGTATATTGCAATAAGCATTAAACTTTCGTTATGTTTTATCATATTGGAGTTCATTAGTACCTATTTAAATTTGAACGTTTTCCTAAGTTTCGAGAACGATTTTAACCTTGAATTTCCTTATATTTTATCGGACCCCATTCAGTGTAGTTTGTGTTATCTTATTTCCAACATCCTTCCCAGTTGGTTACGGTTTCTAAGTGGCATATGGGCAACTAACAGCTATCACGCAACGAGTTTATAATATTACTCTATACGCGGCCATGAGATAATGTGATGTTATAATGAGATCGGGGTGGGAGAGAGAGGAGAGAGTATTGTTACGATTTCCGGTAGGATTTTACTCCTTGCGAGGAGGTACTCCTCTTAATAAGAGTAATGAACGCATAATGCGCGGCCTCACTCTTGTTATGGTTACTAGATTAACTCACTGAGATCTGCCTCAGTATATTATGTTTGGAATTTAATATTATAGAATTATACTTGATTAAAAATTCTTCAGATCCGTTTATTTCTTTATACATTACTTACAATCTTTACAGTAACAAACATTCAAATTCTCTTAAGATTATTCGCTTCCTATCTTGTAGGATTTAATAAGCCAGGTCATTAACTACGACAATACTAGTTATGTATTACAGATTACACTAAACTTAGGTAGGTACTCGAAAAAATATTTTTAATACTCAGTAATCAGTGCTCGAAATAGAAAATCTTACGAACCGGAGCGCTGAAAAATCATTCAAAAATATCAAATTATGTTAAATATTTTTCGGATATCATAAAGGCGATATGTCTAATAATCAGGGTTTAATTTATACTTGAAGGGGATCTGCGCTAATACACATGACCCCCCCCCCCAATACAACATTACAATGTAGTTTTTTTTTAAATGGGTTACTACTCATTTTTGCAAAATCACTTATTTTTCGTAAATTTTCTTAGATTTGGGCTCTTATCTTCAAAATTCTAGAAGCTCGTACATTTGTGTATTCCTTCGCTGCAAGGTTCTTTTGTGATTTCAAATTATTTTTCAGGTTCTTGAGACCTACTAATTTAAGGTCCTGGACCTGTAGCCCCTTTAGCCATTTTTTAAATACATCCGAAGTCCGAACTGCCTATATTATATTATAGATCTTGTAGGACTAATCATTAATAAATAATATACACATATTGTCAGCGCCGCAGGCGAATTTTTCCCCACGAATCAGTTCTTACAACTTAAAAAACTACATACCTACATGCAATATTATCTCAATAACATGAAACGGAACGAAATTTTCAAACGCCACGAGCCGGAACGGTATCTTTTAGAATTTCACGAACAGGAACGGCGCTCCGGTGCGTTCCGGTCTATTTCGAGCCCTGTCAGTAATTTAATTTTTGTTTTCTGATTTTTATTCAATCAAAGCTCTGTGTAATTTCTTAATATTAATTGTGTTCTAGGCACTTCTGTTATATAATAAGTACGCATATAAACAGCGTTTTTCAATAGCACAAATGTCACTTATTGGGGATAAGGCGTATTTACATAAAAAATGTTCCTCCATTACAATGATTTCCTTGGAAAGTTAAAAATAGTATGTTTCTTTATGTAATTCTTGTTATCGCGAAATCCTCCAACAAACATTAATTTTATAATAGTTTTGCTTTAATTGTAACTTTCTTTTTCACTAAAAATATTTTTTTTGATAGTAGGCATCCACTAAATTAACTTTGGAGATTAGGCCGTGAATGATTTGGCTTCAATATTTAGCTAAGATTAATATTACGTTTTTTGTACATATTTGGTGAACTGTAAGAATTGTAAAACTTAACATACTACCTGCTGAGGCAAATTGTTCTGCCGGTGGGCCGTTTCTCAGAAAGACACACGGCAATTCCGCCAGAACGGCTACTTAAAACTAATCAAATATTAACCTCCCGCTCGCCTGTCGACCCTTCCGCCGTAAGAAATATAGAAGCCAGTCGGCGCGGTATACCTGCGCGGGGTACAGAGATGACAACGCAATCACCTGACGGCGTAATGGGCAGACAGCTTATAATCCTATTCCCCGACGTGGGCTCAATTTTAGTGGATTTTAATAAAATGTATTCAGAGGTGAATTCCCGCGTCAAATTTATTTCGTTAGGTAGTAAAAATAGCCTCAATATTTAAGTAGCGATCGATAGTTGGAATTTTTCTTAATGTTTTATAATAAGCTTAATCCAATGTTTCATTCAATCGTACGCTTTGCGGAATTATAGGCCCAAAATGCTGAAGTTTTTATGAATTTTATCTGAAAATTATTTGAATTGTTTTTTAGACTGCATAATACTTTTATAACATCCTTTTGGATTTTTATCATGTTCTGTAACGAACGCCGGTTGAATCGATAAAGTATCAGGGCTCCAACGCGTCAAGAGAGGATTCATTTCTGGTAAGCAACAAGTGCGAGTGCACTAATGATTTCTCTACCATTCCACCAAGTAGGACCGAGCACACTTATTAAGATGATCACGTTTAACGCTAACTGAATCATGCCTCTTAAGCAGGATTTCAAACTATTAATCATAATTATATAGCTTGAGGCCCTTGGTCTGATCAGAGGTACACTGGACGAGTATTGGTTGTTCGCCACTAGTTTGGGAAGCAGACCTCAGATACCTGGAGTCTGGGAACCACAAATGTGTTTTAATTTTTACAATTAATTTCACTTATAATCATTTCGTAATTAATAATTATATTACGTTAAATGAATGATTTGATGTTTTATGCTTTACCCAGTATAGTAGAGACGAAATATTAACTTTGTTATTACCACAGAACAGAATATAAAATAGAACTGCGGAAGCCAGTTTTGGTTTTTGACTTAATAACGGCCAGGTCATAACAATGTCGTCATATATTACCAATATTGAATGATCGTTTTGTTTACGCGACAAACTTTATTGCATTATATATTATGATACCGTCGTATATATTGAAAATAACATGTTCTTCACAGTTTAAGTTTATTCCACCACACTCGAGAATTGTACCTTCTTATAGCCACACCCTGAAGGTAACCCATTTTCCTCATTTTTGTGTCGCCTGGTTATTACAATAATGACATTCATTATTTTAATTACCAAATCTGTAAGCGATGAGATACTAGTCGCCATATTATTATGTTAACTGTCTATAACTGTAACTATAATTTTAACTGTCAAAATATTATAATCTTCCGAATTCAAATCATAATAGTGAGCGTCCTGTTTATTTAGTTTGAAATTATTCTGATTTCAGAATTGACGTAAATACATAATTAATTTGTTTATAAATTAAATACAACCTTTTTACAGGAGATAGTAAATACCTACAAACAGTACAAACTTATCTGAAAAATGGGATGGGGGAGCCACTTTCGAAAACTACCCAATCAAGACTCGTAACTGGACATAATCTGAGATTTTCAAAATGGCGTCCTATGGTAGTTCGTAGTTCCATTTTGTGCCATTCTATAGCTGATAAGTTTGTAGGTCTGTAATTTAATTACTGAATGTCATTTTTAGTCTTTCTGGTATTTGTGGATTCATTTTAGACGGTTAGACATATGGATGCAAGAATCGTACACAAAGGTAAAGGTAAATATTAGATAATACTATCGTTATCATTAAAGATTTTTTTTTTGGTCAAACTTTATCATAGACTGGCGATTTTTCATAATAATAATTAATTACATCATAATTTATTATAAATCGGTGCATTGCAGTTAGTGTATACGTTATTTATGAATATTTAATAAAATTGAAAATAAAGCATGACATAGTAATTCGCAAATTTTAATCCATGTCCAAAAAATGTTTTTAAGACGATTCATCCGAATGCAATGAATGACACACTAACCCGCTCAATAGAAACAATTTCCTTTGTATTTTATTACGTAAAAATTTATTTCACGCTTGCTTATAATTTATTAATTGTATGAATTCATTATTTTTGCAATTTGGGTAACTAGGTGACCGCTAGAAATCTTAATATTCAAACAACGCTTTTTTATAAATAGATTAATGAATTTTAGTAGAGGTGTTTTCATCTAAAAACAGTACTATTTTATTTACCTTTCCTTTTGATTTCCATTGTCTTACTCTATCTCTATTTTTAAACTTAGAATTATTGTCTTATTTATCTTATTGACTATTTGTGTATATATCCATTTAATTATGTAGATATGTATTCATTTAAAAGATCGTCAATTTTTGTCTATGGTTAGTAGCTATTAATAAATTTGGAAAACAGCAGATAATATGTATATTTTGAATTTTCAATATGGAACATAACCCATCTACTGTATGTCATCAATTATTCTTTCAGGCGTGTGTTCGCAGTTCTTTTTTCAAAAAAAAAAACTACATTCAAACCAATCAGTTGCAATGCCGTATATTTAATCAATATTATACAATAATCTTACTTTATCACGTATGCATTTTTCTACATGGCAACTCCGGTAATTTATTTAACATTTTACACGGATTCATTTAAATAATAATTTTGATAGTGGTCCATATTATATCTGTTGCTAGGCGGGATATCTACCATCGTCGATAGACCAACACTAGACTAGACTAAAGGGCGGTCGGAAATGATCATTGAGGCAACAGGTTCTCAGACAATTCATGGCCAGATCATAATTAATTAATGCTACCACTTATTATAATTTTCTTCGACATTCAATATAATAATATATAGAACTGTATTGAAACTTTATACTATATTGAGGAAAAAACCTTCTTTTATAAAGATATTTATAATACTTATATGGTATTAATAAACATTCTAAAACAGAAACACCTGAAAAACGTGTTTGTTTGAATTTTGATATATTATATAATATGTAGATAGTAGGTACCTATACAATAGCGATTTTATCAGAACTGTTAATAATTGTTATTATACTGCATATCCATTGCGCCCTCGGTGGAGTAGACCACACAACGCCTACGTCTAAATTCGACTCCTTTGGCTGAATCGAAATTACACTTTGTTGTTTTCTTCCAAAGCAAAAACGTTGAGCATATAAGTAAAAATCACAATTGTAAAAATAATCTTCACTATGTTGTGACAAATAATCACAAGATACTTGATACTCCATACTTGTCAGCGCCTCAGACGTCTACGTACTTAAAACCACCGCCGTTTGGGAGTTAGTTTCGTTGAAATGTTCTCTAATCCTCAGCAGATTGTGTGATTGTTTAAAGATTTTTGTAAGATGAATAATAAAATATGTATGTAGGTTTGAGACTAAAAATTAAAATTTACTAAGTGGTTAAGGGTGGCACTTTGCTTAGGGACGTCGTTGTATAGGTGCACTTGTTTATAGATACTGCGATCTAATGTTTACCATAATACTGTAGTTTTTATTACGTCTTATGGAATCATTTTAATCGACCCTTAAATAATTCCTGGAGACGAATCATCTGTTTCTCGCGGTCCTGCCGTCGCTAATGGGCATCCAGTGGTGATCAGTAGGCAAGAGAGTGAAGGCGAAGGCACCCGTCCCCAAGTCTCGACTGGGACTAGGATGTGAGTAGTGTAGTGAAGTCTTCTGTGAGGGCGACGCTACTCGTAGCCGTGGGCTGTGAGCCACTCACGCATCCGAGCGGCCATCCATCGCGTCTCTACGATCCTATGCGCGGCAAGGTTGCCACAAGTCGGCGGTCGGCACCAACTCTTGGATTTTTTCATTAATTTTGTTTATACCGCCATTTCTAGAATTACACTAAATTTGTATTTTGCTGTAGTCTGTGCTGGGAACGCACAAGATGGGGGGGGAAATTAAGTCGACAAATTACACATAAGTAAGTAATATCATTTACTGATATGCTAGTAATTGCTTGAAAATAAATTCTATACACTTATATATTGATCCAATTTCGGGTCTCTAAAATCATTCAATCGAAAATCTACTGAATGATGCATTTTAGATACCGATAATGCAATCATATTTACAAAAAATGACAAAACTAATTCTGCTTAATAATAATTTTCTATTTTTTTTTTTAATTTTGTGTTTTAGTCGTTAGCTTTATCATTGATAGATTCCTATTTCAATCTAACATAAAGGTTCTTGTCTATTAGTGGAAACCAGTGGAAAACAAATTTTGAATAGCCGATACACTGGATTATTTGTTAGGTTATCATTCTTGAATTCATGAATTTTCGGAATTCGGCTATGAATATTGCCGTTGTTTCCGCCAAAAAAATATCACAAATAATTTATTAGAATATGTTGTATGATTTAAAAAGTATGAATTAAAAAATTTAAATTTAAATACAAATTTATGCCGATATATTCATACCATTTTTTTTTTATAAAAAAAACTCTTATTATCGAACCATTATAAGGAATCTCCTACGCGTTCTTTATTCAAATTAGAGAAACCTCATAGTTGTAGAATAAGGATAGTATCACTGGTTTTTTCGAACAAAAAACGACTATGTATCGATTAAAACATGCACCATGATTTCTGACTGTGTATTTCTGACTATGTTTGAACCTAACCAGAGCACGTAATATTTCCTTCTACTGCAATGCTAATTACTGACAGTGAATAATTTATTCATTTCCGGTATTTATTTGTTTACACAAAACAGAAAACAAATTACCCTTTTCCCTGATTGTTGTACTTATAGATATTATGATCACTGATCACTGATAGCAGTATTATAGAGTACATACTAAAGTTGGTCAATTCATTTCGATAAATTATCAATTTCCTATGTTTTGTATTACAATTTATCTGATCGCTATCATTTGAATAAAAAATAGTATATTTTAGCTCCATTGATCCAGACAATTGTAATATGTGGTGCCGGATATATTTTGAAGAAACAATTATATATAAATAGATGGAGCTTATTAAACTGAAATTAGCTGCGAATTACTCGTATATTTGTAACAATTTTCACTCTTATGCGTAGAGATTTATTTGCCGGGGGCTGCACTTACATAAAAATATCTAGAATTATTGTTGCAAGGCAAAAAAAAAGTATTTTTATATTATTTATAATCACGTAAAATATCTAATAATATTACAGAAGTAATTAAACCAAAACTCGTCACAAAACGTCAAATCAAGCTGCCATTTTTTTTTAATTTACAAACAATGCTGCCAACCAGTTCAGCTAATTAAATACCAAATTCTTCTTTTGGCGCGATATTTTGAATGGGGACACTTTCTTATTATTATAATTCAACAAATAATTTACAAGGCTCGATAATGTAGATTTCTTTATCGTATATGCAGAAGTCGTAAATATCTCAGAAATATACAAATTCAACCACCCGCACTATACATAATCACGACGAAAGTAACCAATAACTATGCGTCCGTGTGTTTGTCAAATTTCGTTAATTTTAGCGACCACTTTTTGTCATTGTGGTCAAGCACATTGACCGGAATCCGATGGATGGGGGATCTATTTTCTTTTTAATACTATCTATGTGTTCCGAATTGTGTAGGTATTTAAGTAAGTACACTTAATATAATATTTTTAGTCATTGTACTTTTTCCTTAATCATAAACACCGATTTCGTCTAATGACATTATCAATTATTTAACAAACATAATGATAACGATAATATTTTCAAAGCCGTGTAGAGAAAAAGAGCACTGGTATTCTGATTAAATTAACTACAAGTGACTTGCAGGTTCATTTGCAGAGAACACCACAGTACTGCTACGACATTTATTTGCCAATTTGCAGGGCGTATAAAAAGACAATGTACAGTACTAATAACAGTATTGGGTTATATTTAATTTGATGGGTAGCAACCCTGCGCGCGAGTAATATACCCCAAAAGTCTTTCACTACGCGCATTATCGTAGATAACATTGTTTTATTGGTATTATGTAGAACCGCCAGCCAACCCGTGCTGCGTGCATCATGCAGCTTTTTCATGTTCCAGGATGAAAACTTTCAAACAAACAAAAAAACCTATTCGATTTTACGACATGTGTGTTGTGTTGTACAAAAAAATAATACAAAATAAAAAACGTACTACGTGATTTTGTCTGTCGAGGCCTTTATTTATCCTGATGAAATGTCACCCTCGATGGAGTAGTGGCAGAGATTCCGCTTATAACTCCGTGGTCGTATGTCGCGTCTGGTAAATTTGCATGTTGTTTAATCCAGAGCAAGGATCAATGAGTTGAATTAATGTCTGACAGTGACAACTATAATTACTAATTTTCCTTGTATCCTTATTTTTACAAAGATACATCTATTTTGGCTTATTCGACCACAGAATAGGAATAGTACAAAATTACTTACACGTGCATTATCCTTCTGTCTGTTTTGAATATGGTGGAAAGCCGTAAGCGTAATATGGCGATATTTCTATAAAATAGTCGATTCATAAACACCACACTCAATATTGTTAAATTGGTTCTAATCAAACTCAGTCAACCATTGTCAGTATAATAATAATATATGTTGCTTTACTATTACAACGGCTAATTTCAAAGTTGGTTACCTCCATTTATATATTTTTTGAACATAAATATAATTTGAAAACATCTCATATTCATCTCACCTCATCAACACACAATAAAAAATCTTTTTGTAGAAGCGACGTCGGTTAGTAATTAAGGAATTAATTGATTCTTACTTTAATTTATTATACTTACTAAAACCGATAGCCAACATTATAAGGCAATTCGATAAGCATTTCATGTAACAACTATTAGTTAAAACCGTCGTGATTAAATAGGATTTCCGTAGCTTTATTGGAATAGCACACTGGCGCGAATCCAGCGGATACAGGTTTAAGTCCCGTCGGGTTTCGTATTTTTTTTCTACAAAAAGATTTTTTGTAATGTGTTTTCAAATTATGTATGTTCATTATATAGACTGTTACATTCTCAAATCTTGTGTCTTGTTCATTGAATAAAAAAAATAGTTTATTATATATTATTATTAATAATTATGGTTGTCAAAGTACTTTTTCATTGTGCATTATTATGAATAAATTATAAATTCCAGCTTCGTGTGTTAGTAAAATAGTATTAAACCAGAAGTTGATTGCATTAATTATTCATCTTCCGCCAATTTCATAATTTTTGACCGACTTTGAACATGGTTGTTTATTATTTTGAATCACTGTTGGGACGTTTTGTTGTACTATTTGCTATTTATAATTAATTACTAGTAAATAATACTTATATATATATATATATATAAAAAGATTTTTTTATACCTATTTCCCGTCCTAAATAGTGTGCTTTGTTTTTTGTTTGGCAGTTTTTTCGTTGTTATCTCAAAATGACAGGATATGGAGGTAAACGATTTCGACACTAATAGTCTCGAGTATTGAAAATAAGCATTGCCTACTACAAATACTGACTGCACTGCAGATATGTCATTGCATGAAAAAATCTAGTGAGAATTAATTATTGATCGGCAGCAGTTTGATGCAAATATTATTCTAAACAGAAATGACTAAACACTAATATCTTACTAAAATAGACACTTTATGACCTCAAATTTTTGTCATGAAAGATATAATATTAAAGAGGTGAATTAAAAATTCACGATTCTTGTGTAATTACTAATTAATTTACCCGACTGTTTATGGATTTTATTATTTAATGTGTCTTAGCTTATCAGTGAATTAACGTGTTTGAATTTTATTTTCCGGTCGTAATCCTAAGTTATCCTATAATCTTAGCTAACGGAGATTATATAAAAGTCTTCATAAATATTATTGTTATTAAGAAGGTACTGTTGGTTTATCCAGCATGGTTTATTTGCATTCATGTGTTTGAGCGAATCAAATTATATAGTACAACCTTGAAAACCGCGGCTTCGTTAAAAAAATGTATATTACTGAGAAATATAACGGAGGATTGTGCAGTAATAATCGTTTATATATTCTTAAATTTAAATATATCTGGAAAATAATAATATTATCAACTGTTCATTTAAATTCTTATTGATTCAAGTTTAGTACTATTCAATTTTAATCGTTTTTAGCAGCGACGTGTTTTGCTTTTAAGCATCCTAAAGCACTTTGTACACATCCAGTTATATGCTATGGTAAATATACAACTGACTTATATTATATTTAATTAGGTACTGCTTATCATAATATATTAAATAGAAAACATACATTATTTAAATATCATTAAATTGCCCAGGTATTAGAAGTAAATTCATTACTTTAAAATAAAGTACTTACTCATAGCTTTTATGCTAAATAAATACATCAAAAAGCACAGGAACTGTCCAGTAGTTCGAACAGATTAAACAATGTTATGATATTATTTAGCCACTTGCTCAACCTATAACATCCATACTCTGACCCCAAACACAAATTGAAAAACAATACGTGTATTTGCTAGACGCATAATTCGAACCTGGGAACCATGACATTAAAAATATAGATAATCATTTACCATCCATATAATAATAATTACATGCAAAGTGATATGTCAGGTTTTAACTACACACATAGGCGAATGTGAATAATCGATTCAGATGCCAAAAGTCTAAAAAAAATGATTCAATTGGAGTAGTTCAAACATATTATATCAATTTTATATATGTTTTTCATTGGTTCTACAATCTGCCCAAGAAAAGGTTTCTTAACAGATTTTTTTTACCAAAAATGGATGTTTGCCACTTGCCCAACGTCTTTGTAGGCCATCCATGGACTGAAAACGTATGCGGTTTCGAACCGTGTGTCTTTTCTAGTCATGAAAATATATTTCCACAAAGTATATTATAAGCATCGGATCTAAACATGCATACATTCTCTGTGTGCAAATACACATTGAAAAACGATGAGTTTACCAGACCCGGGACAACTTTAAATGCAGACTCGTTACTGCTCGACCATCATGGACGCTTTTAAATTAATGTAAACGTCGGTTAGTATCGGTTTTATTTTTTAAATAAATCAATGCAACAGTTGATTAATTGTGTATGCATTTTTCAGTTCACATCGTTTTCGAAACAAAGATAATATCACGATCTTGACACAACTAAAAGGCACTTTCCAAAATGCTGCACACTCATTAGTGTTAATTTCATCTCGCATTTTCACGGCGACCTTATTTATAAAATATTCACCCAAAAACGAGTCGGCCTGATAATAATTCCGTAGCGGGAATAAATTTAGTATAATCGAGCAATGATTAGCTTCGGTGATTATCGAAATCGGATTCGTCGCCGGGCCAAACTGGAACTCGGCCCCTCGGCGAGAGGCCGGCCCCCGTAATGGGAGCCCCCCTGCCTCTCGGCGCCCGGGGCGGCTCACCTAAGCCGCCCGTCTTGCGTCATTTTATTATTTTTTTTATTCTATCCTGTACATCCTGAATCCTGTATATCGTTATTCGTATGGTTTTGTTGCGTTGATATTTTTGTATTGAGCATTTTTTTCGTCAGTTCGTAATAAGTGTATGTATGCGCACTGCACGGTGAATTCATTGTACATTAATACACAATATTATATTTTTTATTTTACCACGTTTTTCTTAGCTCGTATTCTTGTTTGTCCGGTGGTTGTTTATCCAGTACAAATCTTGCAATCGATTTTTTACCAATTTCCCGACTAGCTAGACATTTGAAACTTTTAGAATATATCAGAACACGATGCCAATGCATTCTTTTAATACTTTTAGCCATCTTTAAGTAGAATTGAATTCATTCTCAGTTAATTCTGTTTTTTATGAAAAGTTTTTTCGGAAGAAATCCGTAATCCAATCCACTATTATTGGTTGCTAAGGGGGTGGTCCTAGCAACTAAATTATTAATATAATATACGTGCCTTACTATGGAAATCAAAATGACATTTCAGTATTCTATATTTGTTTGTTGCAAAATAGCAAAAAAAATGATTTGTGTACAATTGCCTTATTTGTCCTAAATTATTAAAACATCGAATTGTCAAGTTTATATAATTCAACAGAAAATTTAAAAACGTGGTAGGTATATAAAAAGTTTTTTTTATCTTGTAATTATTTTTTGTATTTAGAATTAGGATTAGGTAAAACGAATCGATACATTATAATATGTCTCTCTCTTGCATCATCTATGGTAAAGAAGAAGATTGAAAATAGCTGTAGTATGTCTTCGAATTTTGCAAAAAATCACGTCGTACATTCAGATACCCAACATAGGGAAACAACAGGGTTAACAGTGCCATTTGATGTAGAAATGTCTTTTTCTTTATTCAACAAAAAAATAATCAAAAATTTCTCCAGCGGATCATAAAATCGAATAACCCCTGGGATTCATCATTAATTCAATTATGAACGGGAATGTTTGGGTTGATTATTCGTCAAACTGTAAAATTTCACTGTGCATTGCTAAGTTCGTTTGAACTAAATACAAAATAAACACATTTATTTTGTATTAATCAATTTATAATATTATGTGAAACTAGTACTAACTACTCATCTAATTATTTGTAATAAAACACAATGTTTACTTGGTATCTACTTATTTTACATACTTTAACAACGATCAGGATCGGCTTCATTCGCTTCAATAGAGCATTCTCAATAATTGAGGAATTATGTCAAATAAGTATACCTACTACACGCACCTACTACGAAGGCACCTTTTGTGTTTTATTTTAATGCATACTTTTGTCTCCACTAAGAATTGACAGTTACCACTATGTATCAACGTTAGGAACTATCAAATTATATAATATAAATTATGTGTATAAATATAGGTTATCAACACCGCAGTTTTATACCAAATATGGCCCTTTACAAAATTATTTAAATAATGAACTGAAAACATTCCGTTTATGTTGAAATTTTTGAGTTATGAATAACTACAGTCAAGTTTATTGTTTTAATTTCTTATCTACTCATTTATCTCCGTCGAAAACGAAACATGCATGATCCTATGGGTAATGGACTTCATACATCCGGGTACGCATCGTAAACCAAATGCGTCCAGATAGCTGCCGTCATAAAAAGGCGATGTCACTTCATTTTCTTCTCACACCCTGTCACGACCCAGCATTGGGGCATAGGGCAAGCACAAGTTCGCGCCACTTCCCTCGGTCCATCGCCCACTCTCGCGCCTCCCGTCATGCCAGACCTAGCGCGTAGATCGCTCTTGTAGCACCGCTGCGTGTGCCACAAGGGTACGAAATGTCGCACTCTCTGGCGGCATCCGGAACACATGTCCCAGCCACGTAAAGCGTCTCTTCGTGATTACCTCGATCACCGAAGTCTGCTGTGTCTGCTCACGAACTCGAGTGTTTGTAACGCGGTCGTCATGTACCCAAATCATATCACAATTTTTATTAATTTATTTGTTTACTGTTTACTCGTCAACTACTTATTTGTATTTATTTACCTAACTCATTGTAAGGTGAGCAATGGCTTTTGTTGACGAATCGCTAAATTTAAACTTTGAACGTGTTATGTAAGAAAGAGGATAACCTCAACCTCTCTCGGAATTACCTTAATCCAGGCCACCGTTATAGCTCGGCATTTGCATTTTATTAAGAGGCTACAAAGTAAGTAAGCTAGTAAACTAGCTATGCACTTTTCGCGCAGTTCCGTACTCGGCTTTTACTGCACTTTGCAACGACCTAATTATTTGGAAAATACACCGTGAATTTAATTATTAGGTAACTCGGCAACTATCTACGTTACGTTTAATGGTGCCTGCATAATGATTATTCGTTGAAGTTCCGATTTTTCGAAGCATTTTCATTGTATGAGAATCCACAATACATATTAAATTAATCACCCAATTCTAATAAAAAACTTTAATCTTCCAGGAATTATATTATTATGATTGCTTTTCCGCAGTTTTTCTTAGCACCCACGTTAACCTAGCGCGTGTACGCCTTTATATAAACACGAAGCCAATGTTCGAGGGATTCGAACCCGCGTCTGGTCAAAAATATCATATTTTTGTTGTTTTAATCAATAGATTCGGCGTCTACTTTGTAGTAATTCATTTCAATATTAGGTACTCGGTTAAGCTCGCGCTACAGACCATTCAGGTTCATGAACGACTACACAACCGTCCTCCAGGAATTTTATCCCGAGCTCTCACTTGCCAGCACACTCAACCTCTGCGTCCCTATAGATAGAGTATTGACGGTATCCACCCATACTATAAATAAATATTACATAGCTGAAAAAAGGAAAAGTAAAGAGTTCGTAATCAGCGAAGTGTACACCAAACAGATGTTGGGCATTCTGCATCCTGCACTTTCAGAGAACTAATATATTAATATTTAGAAAATTGTTTAATACGACGCGGTTTTCGCTCACATAGTAACATTTGTCAAGTATATGAACGAATTGAATTGAATATAAATGTCATTATATTATATATTATAGTATTATAGTTATAATACAATTCAATTATATAAGTCCAGCAAGATTCAAAATTTATCGTAGCACTAACTGATTTAAGGGGCCCTCTATCATCTCTTACACAAAGTGGGATGACTGTTGAGCAGGTATGCTTTGAAGATTTAAAACACCAAACTACCCTTAAGGCTCCTTCCCGATAGACCGGAGAGGAAAGGAGGGTCGAGACATCTAAACCGGGGTGCCAACCGATGCAATCACAATGTTCAAGCAGTAGAAAGAATTAAACTTGTATATACGTTTTCTGGAGACGACCAATACCATTGGTGCGTAGTAACCATGAGCGTTGTCACCAATTGCAATTATGAACGAGATCTGAAAATTCCTGAGAATTGAGACCTTTAATGAGAATATCTACTCCATTCGGATTCTATACTGTCTTCAGTTTTCTTTTCGGTTTGCATTTAGTGTCAGACGAGTGTTCCAACTTCCAACCCTGACGTCTTGCTCTTGCAATAGTTTGAAGACAAAAAAATGCAATGCATACTTTTTTTTTCACATGATGAACTTTTTTCGAATCGATAAAATTAAACAGCCCCGTTTTTTACCTGAAAGGGTTAAAAATCGAAGTGAACCTTTCATCCCGTATTATGAGGGCTTTTATGGCATTCGTGATTCGCCACTCACTGTCCTGGATCGCTGGAATTAATCATATATTATGTATAATAATAATTATATAACGGATAACTTATCGTTATAAGATTTCAACAGTGAATGAATTTAGTGAGCTATAAATTATTTTATAGTTAATATGCAATATTTTAAGGTAGTAAGTTATATAATTCAATAATGTATGAGTTGTATATAATCAAGTAGATTTATCCACAATTCAATCTTTGGAGCTGATGATGAAAAACGCTTTTGTTGATTTTTCGGCATTGAAAATTTAAGAACTGTATAAGCTAATTTTAGCTAAATTTGTATATTTATTGTTTAGATACGTACTTAAAAGATAGACTACGTTTTACATTGTTATCGGCCACATATTGAATTAGGGGTGGTTGTACTTTTGATTTTATACAACTCGTATCTTATTAACGAAGTTATTTTGTTTTTGCAACGAAATAATTTAGCTTTTGCGTATTTTTTTATTATATATTTGCTTGCTTTCACTTTGGAGCACCATTTCATTGTGTCCAGTACAACGTCCTGCGCGTAGATCGCTCACGTAGTGTTGCTGCGAGACAAGCTGGCCTCGCACACGACAACTGAATCCGAGCCGTTAAAGTATCTCGGCATCCGGAAAACACGCCCCTCTTGGACAGGATTGGCGTGGTGTGGTTGAACTAGCAATCTAGCGTAACTCCAAGATTTGACAGAGAAGACATCGGGCCTTCAAACCCATTAAATTCCAGTGACATTTGAGTAATGTAATAGCACCTGTAAACGTGCATGGATTTACTGGCAGCAATAGTGCGTATTTTAAACTATCGTGACAATAACTGTTTACAATTAAAAGTGCTGACTATCTCTCCAATCTCATTCTTCAAGAGTAAGCGAGACACGATGTTGTCATGTTATGGTACTTTTTATTTTGACAGCTGGTAGTGAAAATCGGTTAACATTAAAATGAGTACAGTTCGTTTTTTTGCCGGCAGGTTCGCCACAATCGTTCTACTGCACAGGCGCAGATCGAAAAAATCCCTACTGTCGCATGAAAATTCAGAAGCTTCTAAACTTTTTTGATTCATTATAGTATTATCAGTCTATGCGTGCATGCAAGCTTGCAACTGCAGGATAATACATACTTACCCATACATTTTCTTGTTATGGCCCCGATCACACTTACTTTCAACAGTAAATCCATGCACGTGTAAACGGGGTAGGTATAAGCGTTTTGTATTTAAGAAAAAATAAAATATTTTGGTAGGTAGGTATACTTACGATTACATTATTTTGGATTAAAGTTCAATAATATTACAATATATAATACTTATGCGTAAATCGTCTTCATTGTTCTCTTTATATGGGAACGTAATACCAAAGTAATAATCAATTACTTAATTGAAGATGGAAGCCGAGAATATATTTTGTAAATTTTATTTTCCTTTGGGTCACACCTGTGAGCGATCAATTTTAGCAGGGTGTCCTTTTTAGGTAAACCATTTTTTGGTCCGATTTTACAAGGGAAATCGTAAAAAAACATCCTAAACGATGCATGTAACGATTTTTTCGATGTCAGTTTTTTGCTTTTGTTTCTTTTAGGTTTTTTCCTTCAATCAATTTGGCTCCGTGACAAACGGCGATAAATAAGCTTCGGGTGCTTTTGTGAGTAGATTTTTTTTTACATCTAATGGGGACAAATGAGGATGCGCACTGTTTTTTTAACGCCTCGTGATTTTATTGGCTGTTTGGATAAAATCGCATTAAAATTAACATCGAAACGAACAAATCTTTCGTTGGTCAAAATGTATTCTTCCTCTTTTGGTGCCGTTTTGTACCGGAAGTTGGCGGCCATATTGCTCTTAGACCGACCGATGGGTTTGACAAGCGAATGGTACACATAAATTACCCGTAGCATCAATTGGTTGAACACATTATTTTAATTCATTGATATTAATCAAGTTTGCACATACTTTATGGCAGAAGAATTAACAACATCGCATTATATCTTATTATCAAATCGCGCAGTCAGTCGCTGTGCGTGTTTCGAGCTTGAGGGAGTGATTAAAATTATCCTTGTCAAAACATATCACTATGAACGGGCTCGGTAGTGACCAGGGAATGCATTAGGTACCTTCTGCATGTGGTATTAACAAGGTTTAATTCTTGAGTGTACCTACCTATAGTTACAATTGTTACGTCTGTATGCTATACAATTTGTCACGTTCCGGAAACGCGCATTCAATATTGGTAATATTTCTGGAAATTCCGGAAGCTTTGTATATTCCAAGCATTTTAAACAATATCTATCTTATTAAATCTGATATGTTGTAATTTTGCTTGTATGTGTTTCTCTCATATATGTGGTACTCTTAAGTCATGTAAATTCAGTTAAAGCACAATTGAGTGTATAACGATCTCAGTCTTTGATAACTGCTCCTGAGGTATTATCAGTCATAAAAAATACCGCTACTTCACACCCAAACGTAAGTTAATGTAATCGCTTGATTACGATCGGGTGTGGTGCAGTAGGGCCATTAACTTCAATGTTATGTGGTATTAATGAAGGTTTTGTTTTTTAATTTCTCGAATTGGGTCTCGCAATTATTATTTTTCAATATAAAAGGGTTGATTGTAGCCACATATACGTTCGCTGGGCCTTCTCTGTGGCAGGCTGTATCGCATTCTGCTTATTTAAAAAATATATGTATTGCAATTATCGAATTAAATATTGTTATTATTTTTTTCACAATTTTCTTTAAATTGTGTACTTGTAGGCTTTGCACTGTGCTATATCTTTTCCGGTGGATTGGGTATTTGTGATTTCGCCTTCACCGTTTCGATTTTCCGAAACGACCCTCATATAATGCTAATTGAGTGAGAATTAATCGACGATAAATTTCCTAATAACGATTCGAGAATTTAGATTTTGTTCATGGATTATTTTTAAATTACTGCACCTTCGTAGATGCAATAAAGTTTCCCTGATTGTGAAATCATCAGTGACCTCCCTCGCGTGGGGTAGGCAGGTCATGGACATGCCGTTCATTACAGTAAAATAAAAATTTGCAATAAATAACCTGTTGGAGTTAACGTGTTGGAGGGTGTTTGTATTCAGGGCATAGATTTTTGTGATCTGTTTTCTCTCCTCATCCCTCCATCCTATGAGGTTTCGATATTAGTAGGGCGTGACGTTGTATCTGGACGTCCCCAAAATTCAGGGCTCGAAATGGACCGGAGCCCACCGGAGCGGCGTTTCGGTTTGTGAAATTGGTAAAATTATCTCTCCGTCTCATGGAAAAATTATTTTGACTGTCATATAGGTCATAGGCCTTATAATAGAAAATCTAACACACTTATTTTTATAAAATACACATATGTAAACATCTTCAGAAAAATGTCGAGCGTTCCAGTTCATAAACTTTTCCATTTCGAGGGCTGCCCAAATTCAAAATAGGGTTGACCGAACGGGTACCAGCAAACCCATTTTAAATATGTATCTACATTGTAAGAGTTGGCTTGAATGGAATGTGTGATTTTGTCCCCAAATCTTTCCACCTGTCAAATACCCACTTTTAGTTGATATATTAGTTTCGTTTCAGTATACTTATTTGAATTGTCTTCTTCTTCCACAGCCTGTTCGAGCAGGAGATTATGAGCTATGTGCCTGCCGTAGGCGCAGGCAGCGGAGTGTCGGTGTCCGGCGGCGGAAGGGGCTCGCCACCGAGCGGCGCGTCTCCGGCCGCATCTCCTGGCCCTGCCCGCCACGGTGCCCGTGCCCCAGCCCCCTACCGCCGAGACTTCGAGGCCAAGCTGAGGAACTTCTACCGCAAGCTGGACAGCAAGGGATACGGACAGGGGCCTGCCAAGCTCAAGTATGCATACAGATTTTCACAATTCCATATTATTTTGTCAAAGAGCAAACAGTTTTGGTCGTTGCATCGAACTAGATATTATAGTGATTGCATCGTTTTTTTGAACTTGCTGCGAATTTTTTGTCGAAATGTTGGAAAAAGACCTTATCTTTCTCTACAGCTGAGATCGAAGATTACACCTTACAAGGAGCAGAGCTTAAATGGAACCGGCACTAGAATCCATTGGCAAGGATCCGGAAGTTTTATTGTTTTAATATTACTGGACATCATTCACTCAGGTGCAAAGCCGGTTATTCTAACAAAAAAATGAAATTAATATTATGTTTTATATATTCCAACATTAAGTAATGTTTTATAAATGTAGTTAACTACAAATTGTGGTGTCCATAGGTATGCTCCACCTTGTAAGTATATCTTCAAAAACTAGTGAAGACAATCTACCCTTTCAGATTTGAAATTAAATAAAAATACCTATAACTAAATAATATGTAGCTGTAATTAGGTAAGAAATTATACATTCTTCAAAGAATCTACCGAACCCTGGCTCCAGGTTCTCGGTTGGAGTGATTAATCTTGTAAATATGTCTATAAAATAATAGGCGATTTTGAATAATCTCTTTTTTAATCGAAATCAGAACCAGAAAATATGCCGCAGTCCAAATGTGCTAACAACGACTCTGATGTTACCGAGCGTCCGAATATTAACATACCTATAATTTTCAATTGTCATTACTGTATTGGTTGATTTATAATAAAATTAACCATCTGCTACATCTAGCATAATTTTAAATGTAGGTAATTGAAATATTTTTAGCTAGTTCATGATCTCTTTGTGAATATCATATTATCTTGTTACAACCATTAACCATCGCGGAATCCATATGGGAAACACTGGTCTACACAACTTCCCCCTAAGTTGTTTTTTTTTTTTTATATAAATATCTAATCTAAGACATTTTGTATTTCAGACTGAACATACGAAGAGACCACTTGCTGGAAGATGCATTCAGAAGGATCATGTCTTGCGGGAAGAAAGAACTGCAGAAAGGAAAGCTGGGAGTGACGTGGGACAGCGAAGAGGGGCTAGACTACGGCGGACCGTCTCGGGAGTTCTTCTTTCTCCTGTCGAGGGAACTCTTCAATCCGTATTATGGACTCTTCGAATACTCTGCAAACGACACATACACCGTTCAAATCTCACCCATGTCAGCTTTTGTGGATAACTACCATGATTGGTAAGTCTTCAAGTTATCTTGTTATTTATTCAGATTACTTGAGGTTGACGGTAAGGGCTTTCCTCGTTGATTAATCGGCTTATTTTTAATTTAGTAGAAGAAACCAAAATATCATAGTATGGTATATCCTTTTGGTGTCATCTTTTATCCGGAAAGTTGCAACAGCAGGTTACAGGATAGCTTATGGCTTGGTTATACAGGGTTAAATGATTTTTAAAAACTCACCAACACCATCCGCAATTTGTATTCTTAGTTCAATGAATACAAATGAGTATGTCTGATAAAGTTTAGTGTACTATTTATATCGGATCTCCATAGCCTACCTCCACCATTCGCCACTTGCATACGTAGACCATTTCAAACACAAGACTCACTGAAACCAAAGTATTTACATTGGAATGTGAACATAGTTGTAACTGCCTGCGACATGACAGATTTTGTCAATTACATATTGTGTATACATAGATAAACAGACAGCTAAATACACATATCATTATTTACAATATTTTTAGTTGGATACTAAAATCGCTTAATACGGAAATAATGCAGAAATGACACTTCTGCCAAAAATGGCGGCTATAAAAAATAGTTTATACTCAATATTAATTTTATTTCATCATCAAGCATCATTCATCGTTAGACTCTCTGGATATTAGTATCCAAATTCTATTGGATCCCATGGTTTGGTTTCGAATGGGAAAATTCATAAAAAGTATCCATAATCCATGCTTTTTTCGGCGATTATAGAATTAATTATCAATTTAATTTTTTTTTTATTGCAAATATGTTAAATACCCTTTAGTGGATGGTTATCGGTTTCGTAATAATGTTGTTTGATCAAAATAATGCATGTCATCCAATTGAGGCATAGTGGACCATCGCGCTGCGCTGTGTTCGAGAAAAGCTTGCTGTTGGAGAAACTCTGAAATATTGATTCGACTAAAAATAATATTGTATAGGAATAGAATAAAGTTATAATAATAATCTTGTCATTCTTATTATACAACTTTTTTCTCAACTTCACAAATATTCTCACAGATGGCATCCTTTTAAATGGTTTCAAGTTACAATTTTTTTTAAATAGATGGCGTTAGTCGAGCTGTTTTAGATTATTTTAATTACAATTTTGTCACAGAATAAGGACACATTTAATATGTTTGTAATGTAACTTACATGGCGCTTCCATTTCCAAATACCACATGCTGACAATTGAATATTTGGGGCAAATGATACTTTCAGTTTTTAATAATGTTTTTTATCTATCAGTATTTTCAAATTAGAAACATAAGGGTAATAAATTTAATATTAGCATAATAAAATACAACATTCTGGCATTTTGTTCACTTATATCTTTTTAATTTAGCGGCTTCTTCTCCCATAAATTCTTCTGGTCTCCCATAAATTTGTCCGTACGTCATTGGACATGTAAACATGCCCAAACAAATTTAGTCAGCATTAATTCAAACATGCCCAAAATTAATTATAATTAAATTTTATCGCAATTAATTAATAGATCATAAATTAATGGATTAATAATTATCACAATTTTTTTAAAACATCTTATTCATTTTGATGGATTTTGTAAGTTATTTTTTACATTATTCATTTTTTTTGTAAGATTGTGTTCACATGTGGACTCATCGTTTTTGGAAATACTCACCACTAATGTATATTACAGAATTATCAAAATAGCCATCGCGTTTCTTACAGAATATCAATTTGTCTATTGCTACCAATTCAAACACACTGAAAACATTGTTCAATCGGCATAATATTAAATGCTCATAAATCTCATTTAACTATTTATAGTCAAACCCCTATGATCTTAAACATCTTCTTGGCTACGTGTTAAAACTGTGAACTAATATGCTCCTCCCATTTTTAACCGCACTTCCATTATAAACTAATAAGCTCCTCCCATTTAGTAAGCGCTTCTTTATCTATCTTATTAAAGCTATTTCTAATACAATGTCTTTCCATCAAGAAATATGAGTGAAAAATATTACCTAATAGCGTTAAATAATTCCGTGATTCGTGAACAAATCAATACAAAAATGCTGAAATTACAATTTGCATGTTTGCTCATGGAAATAGTCAAAATATTACAATAATAAACATGATTACTTACTTATTATGTATACATTTATAATCATTTTGTCTCATATTCCATATTATGAACAACAATAACAATCAGTTCAAGGCGAATAGTTGTTTGATTTTCCTAATGTTGACAGTTGATTGTTTTGTTTCGTGGTTCATCAAATTCACAGACTTTGACATTATTTATTCAGGGCACACTGATGCTTTAAAAATAGCAGTGTTTACTGTTTGCAAACTGTGCAATAATTTCAATTTGCTGTATAGTCAAACAGTGTATGTAATGTAATTGTTGTTATTTCCTGCCATGTGTTGTTTGTCGATCATCAGCATTCGTGTTTTTAGTTTCCAATGTCGACCACCACCTTTTGTATCATCAAATAACATGTTTTTCTTTTTGTGGCTAAGATATTAATTTGGTGTGAGCTATTTTTTTATGTGGTTTTTTTCGGTTCATGTCCAAATCTAAATTTAATAAATACATAACCACAAGATTAGTCTTATCAATGTGTATTTATTTTGCTGAGATTTATCTACCCTAATTGGTTGTAAATGGATTTTAACCAATTCTCACTTTTGTTAGATAATATTATACAATGTTGAACTTGTGTTAATATGTCTTTTCGTACATCCGGTATGACAGTTGTAGGTCTCAATATAAATTTTCTCCGGCATTTACAGTTACTGAGATGTGCAGTGTATTTATAGATCGTGTCAAATGTTTCTGATTTATTGCTGGTCGTCTGCTTCGTGTACTGTAGTGCATATGAAAATAATCTCGTATATTTTACTTGCTTTTACAATTAATGAACATTTGAGAATTGAAGGTATCCAACGATCACTTGGTACAGTTAGCAAATTGGAGATTGATATAAATTTCTTCAAGTTGTGATTTTACTTATGTGATGATCGCACTGCATTTGAAGGATGTGGAAACTTACTTAAACTGTTACAGACCATTCAGGTCTCATTCAGAGCTCTCTCTCTTTCTCTCTCTCTCTCCACTCAGTCACACTCAGCCAGTGACGTCCCGTGGGGGTAGGCAGATTGAGCGTCGCTTAGGGGCGGCAGTTTCCTGAAGGGCGGCAAAATGAGGAGAATCATTAGTTATAATAGAAAACAACTACCTACCTACCTAAACTTAGTAATGACGAAAATATCTTTCCATTAAAAAAATCAGCTCACTGGTTGGAACTAAAATTTATTAATTAATTAACATAAAAGGCTTAACAGGACTGTATTTTTTTTTGTCGGGTTCGCGATGTCTAGTTTACTTCCGTTGTCCTTGGACGTCACGTCCATAATGAGTAGCAATAACACGTGCAGATTTTCAAATTTTATTTGAATTATAGATAGGTACTTACATAGGTAATTTAAAATGTATCCAAATATTTTTGCACTATACCTATTACTCGCGAGTTTTGGAAGGTATCGGGTGTATTTTAAATGTATCTGAAACAGTGGACTCGCAATATTGTCTATTGAAGCAGAGATGTCATTTAAATTAGATTTAGTGGTATATATTTTCTTTTCATACAACACATTTCTCAGATATCGGAGTCATGAAAGGATGATAAAAATAATTGGGCGGCATTTTGGCGCTGCCTAGGGGCGGCAATTTGTCTAGGGACGTCACTGCACTCAGCCTCTTGATGTTATCCGCCCATTTCCGAGGGCCGAGTGCCTACAGGGTTTCCTTCATAAACTTTGGAAACAAAAAACGCAATTTCTATTTTTGTAAAGTCAAAATGTTGTATGCATACTTTGAATGCAATGAGGTGACCTGTTCGCTGTAAATGAAGATTTTCGATTGAATATTTCATTCAAATCAATATTAAAGTATTACCATGGCTTTCGATATGAAACAATCATCATTTTCTATAAACAGTGTATCATATTGCACTCAAAGTGTCAGCAATAACTAGCACTACGATCAAAATTTACAGTTCTGTGCCTCGGCTTGACTAAATGGGCCTAGTTAACAGATTTACCAACATTTTTCAGAAATGGAATCTGCCATTTTTTTGTCTTATTTGTTCAATGCGATTGCTGAATCATAATAAATGTATGATAATAATAAAAAAATAATTGACGGTTCGATAAGCAGTTGCATTACAATGCATGTGCCTGCTATTCCTGAAATTTCATTTTCAATCTTTCCATGTTATCATCACAATTGAATCAATGTTATAGAATGGCAGTAATTTTACTTGGCCATGGGACAGTGGTTTGATACCAAATACTGTATGGGATCTAAATTTATTTATGCTAGTTTGTTAAATTATATAATATGTTTTGAATTAGCCGACTATCCTTGCTGAATTGAATGATATTTCCTACTTTGGATTGATGTTATTTTGTGTTTATTGTTTCAGGTTTCGGTTTAGTGGCCGTGTGTTAGGACTAGCTCTGGTGCATCAATATTTGTTGGATGCTTTCTTCACGAGACCGTTCTACAAAGCGCTTCTCCGCCTGCCTGTCTCGCTCTCCGATCTGGAGTCTCTGGACGAAGAGTTCCATCGCTCGCTGCATTGGATCAAAGATAACGACCTCAGTACAGCTTCAGCCGGCTTAGAATTCACCTTCTCAGTCACCGAAGAACTGTTTGGACAGGTCGTTGAAAGAGAATTGAAACCCGGCGGCAGAAATATACTGGTCTCAGAGAAAAATAAAAAGGTATGCGCTGATTGCTTACCTTCTTTTTATAGGGACTTTACACACGCATTGATATTATGTTGACTGTACTGTTGAAATATAAATGCATATTATTTAATGCAAACACTTACCGGCACAACAATTTTAACATGCATCTAACTTTTACTCTATCGTAAAGTTTAATGTATATTATCTATTGTTCATTATTCATGACAATCCGTGCTTGTGTAAAGCCCCTTTTATCCTGTAAATCTAACTCATACTTTGTTAACAAGGCATTCATTTCTCCATGTTTTGTTTTCCTATACATTTATGACTTCGGAAAATTATGGATATCATTCCAATTATAAATAATCATTAATAGTCACTGGACAATTAGTGTTGTAGTCGTGTAGTGTAGGAATTATTGTCAAAATAAATTTACGACACCTAACAACACCTTCTAAAGACAGTAAGACATCATTATGCATGAAGAAGTATAATAATATTATACTATTGACTATATTATTATAGTGAACAACTTAATCTTGAAATTGCGCAGATTACGATATCTTCTACTGCACGTGAATTACATAGGTTAAATTTTATCATTGTTACTATTATTATTTGAAACTGCTCTTACATGGAGCCTGTTTGTTTTCTCTCGCTCGGCATCGCTCTAACTACATGATATTTGCTGGCAAAACTATCAAACTTTAAGCTTATATGGGACGTATGTTTATAGTAATTATTAATGATTTCCAGCAGAGATTGACGAAAAACTTACTTAGGCCCAAATCCATAGACATAATAATTAGATGCCTAAGTGGCAATGCATAAATTGTACACCTCCGAAATCATCGACTTTGTGGTAGTGAGAAAAACATATTTATTATCCTTATTATTAAATTGTCTCAGTGAAGGCTGTAACTTCGACATCTCTGCATTTCGCCATTAAATTAGCAGCAAATTATTTAATATTGCAGAATCATTTTTAGCGAGTTCACAATAACTTTTTGTTTTTATATTGTCATTATTTAGATGAACAATCAATTAAAATTGCAAATAACAGTAGATATATAAATGATTAACTAAACCAATACGTTGGTAGCAGGCCGCCATTCCATTTTTTATTCACAAACAATACATTTTACTTTTATCTCTTTTTCAGGAGTACTTGGAGCGAGTAGTCCGATGGCGTTTGGAGAGAGGAGTCGCAGAGCAAACAGAGTGGCTGGTCCGAGGTTTTTATGAAGTGGTGGATCCTCGTCTCGTAACAGTGTTCGATGCTAGAGAATTGGAACTAGTGATAGCCGGTACGGCGGAAATCGATATTGCCGACTGGAGAAATAATACCGAATACAGAAGCGGATATCACGATCAGCATCCTGTCATCCACTGGTTTTGGCAGACAATTGAAAGGTAAATTAGATGTTATGTACCCTTTCAATAATCAATATTCATGTCGCCTTCATTGTCAACTGATGTAAAAATGATATTATTTGACCAAACAATGTTAAATTTACCAAATCGCATGGGATAAGTGTTTGTAGTGAAAAGATGTTTTGATTTATTTATTGAAAAAATACTATTTCTTGTTTAAATACATGTGTTTAGTGAGTTTCTCATTAGACACACATCTAAGAAATCTACGGATGTGGAATTATTATGACAGTTCATTTCATTAAATATATGCCTCTGGTTTGGGTTTTGTAGAAACCAATTTAGTTCCCCATTGAGTTTCTTTTATCAATAAATACCTCATATCATAAAAACATACTAATGCGAGGCATGATTGTTTTTGCACGAAACAAGATAATAATATAATGAGTGAAAGAAAGCATTATGATCGGTAAGTGCAGTCGACAATATTTTTGTTTTTTTTGACCATGTCCGATCCTAATAGGTTCATATGGTGCTCGCAGAGTAGAGGTTTTTATTAACAGATATCGTGTTTTACGAGAAATGGATGTCAGCCACTTGCTCAACCTATTAGGTCTTATTTTAGATTACAGATTTTGACAACGACCTACTTGTGCAGGGTGTATTAAAAACTAATTATAATGAAATTAATTTATTCTTTTTACATGAGACTTGAGTGCTAATAATGGAGTTTTCAAACTTTTTCGGTTCACGGGACCCCAATTTATTCTAGTCTTAATTCTTGCTCATTATGGAAGTGGCTGACTGAGTATATTTTTGGATTGCCCGCCCACGATGAACCACTAACACAGCATATGACCCCCCAGTCACCTGTCGGCCTAAAAGCCCCTTTTCTCACTAAATCAGTCAGATCAAAATTAATTATTTAACTACATATTTTTTCGACTTATACGAGGTATAAATGAGAACTCTTGCCATTCTGGACAGTGTTGACCTGTGTCCCCCTGATAACTATCTTAGAAATAGGGAGCATCAGTTGTTTAATCTCCCAAGGTGCATGCAACCAACCTGCCACTGGTAATGCCAATTGGGAGGGCGATAACTATGTCCAACTAAATTGCTTCGGGTGTTGATATATTCCACTTGCGTGAGGTGAATTTGGGTGGACGCTATTTTATAAATTCTTAAAATAGAGTCTCCTTAGCAAGCCAGGTGTACTTTTTTGAGCTACTATAGATGTATACTTGTATTTTCACTGCGTTTGTATTATTTCTTTTCCCTTTTATTACTTTTCTTTCTTCTTTATAATTTCCACAATATGTAAAATAAATTGAATTGAAAATCTGTCAATGTGCCTAATATACTATTCATAGAAATGAACTTTTTAGTTTGAAAATATTCATAGATTGGTGTTAATACTTGCCTTATTTCCTGGTTAAACTTATCCTATTTTAATTTTTCAGGTTCTCAAATGAGCAAAGACTGAGACTCGTGCAGTTTGTGACAGGGACGTCGAGCATCCCGTACGAAGGGTTCGCCGCTCTGAGGGGATCGGTGGGACCTCGCAAGTTCTGCATCGAGAAGTGGGGCAAACCAAACAGTCTGCCGAGGGCTCACACCTGCTTCAACAGACTGGATTTACCGCCTTACCCCACTCTGGAGATACTCTATGAAAAGTTGCTTCTGGCAGTGGAAGAGACAAACACATTCGGCATAGAATAACCAAACAGTTACTACACGTGCGCTTTATCTTAATAATTGTTTCTGCAAACCTTTAAAAACATTAAAAGTGAGCTCGGTCGAGCCGGTTGTAAGCTATGGACATTTTTAGGTGAATTATAGTGCGCCTCTAGTCAATATGATTTAAGAATATTATTGTAGAATGTAGATAGTGGTTCTAATCAATTATTTTGTAACGTTGCTGCAAATCTGATGCTGATGGAGATTTGTAACCTGGTCGTAATAAATATTTATATCTCACATCCTATTGGAGACTTAATAAAATTATTGTAGAGGACATGAACACATAAAAATATATCTATTATTGATTGTTCTCGGTAATAAATGTTATCCATTTTATTTGCTTCATAATTTATTAAAAAAATGTGATTTAAAAATGTGTTTTTTTTTCCATTTTATCCTCAAAAACAAAAATGAAAATTATTACACAAATTATTATTTCTTGTTTAATATAAAACACTGAATATTAGATACAAATATTAAATTTCTATACAGTTTAATATTAATTTATTTGTTTAAAACTGAGCTGCAACATCACTTCAAATGCAGAAAACCATCTGATTACTCTAATAATAAAAGAAAATACTTTTTTGTGAACATTCTAAAGCAAAAAAGTGCTTTCATTTATGGTTTTTAATTAATAGTTCCACACGAATGGACAGTGTTATTAATAATGTAGAATTATTACAACCTATACACTCCCAATTCAAAGCTAGCTGTTTTTTTAATGTTTAATAGGTTATATAAAATTAGCTAGGAAGGGTGGAAGTTTTAACAAAGTTACTAATCAAGATATACATAGTTTTTAATACAATGCTATCAAAGTCATTTCTTTCAATTCCTTCACCAAAAGGGTAAGCGAAAAGGACCTCCCGCCTCTGCCCCAGCATTATTTAATTTTATAAGATTCTATAGTGTATTCAAATTAACTCCAAAGCCTCACTCTAAATACCTCTGGAAAATTCATTTTTTCTTTTCATAATTTAAAAACTTTTTACAAAACAATAAATATTACCCTTGAGCACTAAAAAGTCAATACAATTTGGTAATAAATCAATTTTCAATTACTAGAGTAGAAAATTTAATAATTTTCATATTCTTTAAATATAATAAACAATTTATCATTATAATTTACGTTCAAATTAAATGTGTAGCTTTAATTAGCAGCGATTTAATGTTCATAATATCAATGAACTTTTTGTCGAACATCAATGAGGTACATCAAAGAGGTTTTTTAAAACATAAATCATTAGAGTACACTCCAGATCAACAAGGCTACAACTAGATAACATCCTCAAAGTTCATGTGTAACCCATACTATTGAGAATATAATAAGTTATTTGACAATAAAATGCTTATTGTACTACATGGATACAAAAATTTCAGTTTATAAAAATTAACTCAACTAAATAAATGCAGTAATTCCACTTTCAGCTGTATGCGTAATTTCCATTACAAAATAACATATTCTATTACAGTGTACTCCCGATAATCCGTTTAACTTTCTTTTATGACTTTAAAATAAAATACATAGCCGTCAAGAGATGAAACAGTTTTTCAGGATCAAACCAACTAAGCATTGCAATACTTCTATCTTAATAATTGGGTGGAATTATCGAGAGACAACTGTATTTTGAATTGACTGCGTTATGCATTTGTAGATCCAAGATGTTTGCGAAACTTGCATATGCATATAACCATCTTTAAAATTGAGTGTTATCGGATACATTCATGAGTAAATTAATATAGATGTATATTTTTGTTCAGTCAAGTCGCGAACCCTATGTACGCTCGCAATCCGTCGTTATTGGATTTCTCAATGCATAGCGCAACCTCGATGTTTTCACAACTACTTTACTTACTTATAGCATTAGGAATAATAGAAAATGCACAAAGAAAACCCATGATGCGGCTGCACTAACCACTAAATAATTAAATGACACAGTTTGTCATACTTTCATTCAAAATTGCTCTATTCTAGAAATAAGCAATCTGATACGTTAATAAATAGTATTTTTTACAATCCAAGATTTACACCAGGATATTTCTTATATATACGATAAGGAACACTGAAAAGTTTTTAGTATGATTCAGGAGGTAAAGGTACGAATATTATTATATTATACCGAAGGACTTCTAATAATATTAGAATCCCACAATGGATCTTAGGCCATACTTACAAATTACCTACCATGCCAAGTTTCACTCTCTACTACGCTCGGGGGTTTAAATACAATCTGCCACAGGTTTTTGTGATGTGAATGATTTCTCTACGAAGCCATTCTTCGGACTCAGGATAAATTTTTGTGGTGTCAGTTACAACTACAAATATGTGACTCTCAGACAACGGAGAAAACCTCGCTAAGATCAGGTAATTTTATATCAGGGTGATCAAATACTGCGATATTTGAAAGTTGCGTTAATATAAATTAGAAATATATCTATGGCAACATGGGTTTTCTAATGCTTGTCACTTTATATCAACCCAAATGAAAACTGAATAGTGAAATTTCCATGCTCTTACAAGAAGCAGCGAGATCGAAACGATATTCCACAATTTGAAATAAAATCAATAGAAAAGGAACGGCTAAATGACAACTATTCAGACTATCAATATCATATTTCATGCAGAAACTGATGTATAGGTTTTTTTTATCTGGCTGGTGGCTCTAACTTCAGTCAAATTCGACCACAAGTCTTGATTAAAAATACTATTTTTTTTTTAATATTCACATTTTTGTGAATTAAATAAACCATACTTTTAGGAAGACAAAAGCATAGCATTTATCAGAGAATAAAAATAGAATCGCATCGATACAGACAAAATTTATCTCAAAATAAATTATAAAAGGACGAGCCTCTCCCTCACTTTAATGGATAAAAAAACTACCAGGCATATTCGGTTGAGAACGGTAGCGTGTGCGCATTATTTCTGTCATTTGAAATTTACAATCTTTTAGTCTCTACCAGATGAATATTCTGAAATAGTCCAAGACAAACAAAAACAACACAAAACTCAAAATTCGTAACACCAAATCAATGTATTTCAGTAGTTTTTATTTAAAAACTATTATTATGTACAGACTTCTATCGCCATAAGATATGCTTACAAAATAATGAATCGTCAACCGACGGTCTTCGCGAGGTCAGAACGAAAAACATTTCTTGCAACCTCAAGAGAGGGACGTCCTCCGAAGATTAAACCAGCGGATACAGTATAAAAAACAATAACTACTAAGGGTGAAAAAATATTGCATAACACAAAAACAGAACAAAATGAAATCCCACCGTCGACTCCGAATCTACATCCGAGCCGTCGGAGCGAGAACCGCCTCTCCTCTCAGGATTCGGATTACTGCACCAAAAGGGGTGACCTTAATTATTTACATCCGCACGGCGGGTCGGCGAGATTCGACGCGCGCCCGCGGCCATCGTGTCTCGACGTTTATAAAAAATCTTCGACAAATTTAAAAAGCGCCTCCAAGCCGACGGGACGTCCGGAGGGGGAGCAGGCCGAAGCGAACGCCCCCGAGGCTTCGGTCTGTTTCAAAAATAAACATTTTCGTAAATAATACATTTACTTCAAAAATAACATTACATACGGGACCGGTATTCTAGTTCACAGGTGGTTATGCATAATGTTACCGGGAACGCTCCCCTCCATACCCTCGCGAGGGTACCTCCCTAACCCAAGGATGGGAAGTCCTTGTTGTCATCCACCTTCGGGGCATTCTGGCGAGACGCATGCGATCTGTCATCGGCAGCTGGCACCGCTTCGTCCCGACGAGGTCTGGGGCCCCGTTCGCCTCCGTCACGGTCACGGTCCCGGCCACCCCCGCCGCCACCTCCTCTGCCTCCCCTACCACCGCGTCCTCCGCGACCACCGCCTGGACCGCCACGACGAGGCTCGTTGAAAGTGAACTCGATGCCGATGACACGCTTCTGGCGACCCACTCGCTGCGGATATTCGGCAGAGTCGTATTCGTCATCACTATCTTCGCCGTCGGCCTTGGTCTTCTTGAGGACGACCATGTCCTTCCACTGGGAGAGGTCCTCACCTTCGCCGGCCTTGCGCAAGTTGTATTGTGGCTTCTGGCGTCCGGAGCGAAGCGCCTTCCACTCATCCAGAGTGAGCTCCTTGGCCTCCTCCTCCACAGGTGCGGCGGGAGCCTCCTCTTCGCCTTCGACAGGCTCGGCGACCGGCACCACGGGGGCAACAGCCTCGGTCTTCTCGGCTTCCGGCCGCTCGCCTTCGGTGGGCTTGTTCCACTCCTCGAGGTCGTCCTTGTGGGACCCCCAGTTGTGGGAGCCGCCGCCGTCGCGCTTGTCGACCGGTTTGACTCCGGTCCTGTCCGAGCCGGAGCGGCGATCGAACTCTCGCTTGCCGCGACCGTCGAACGGAGGCCTGCCGCCCCCGCGCTGTCCGTCCCGTGGACCGCCCCGCGGATCTCTCGCCGGATGGCCGCGACGCTCTCCTGCTTCGCCCTCGTTGTAATTGCGCCTCTCCGGAGCGCCTTCGCCGTAGCTTCGTCTCTCCGGCCGCTCTCCTCCGGCGTTGTCACCGTAATTGCGCCTTTCGCTCCTCTCGCCGCCGGCGTTGTCGCCGTAGTTGTTGCGCCTCTCGCCCCCGGCACCGTCTCCGTAACTGCGTCTTTCGCCAGTATTGTCTCCGTAATTGCGTCGTTCACCAAAATTTCCTGGCTTGCGATCACCGAAGTCTCGCCTGGGCGGTCTCGGGTTTCCTTCCCCGCCGTCGCTCGGGCCGTTCGGCCGGTCTTCACGGCGCCTCTGCGGCGGACGTTCGCCGTTACGGTCGTTGTTTCGGTCGGCGTTACGATCGTTATTGCGATCATTGTTCCGGTCGACGGGTCTCGTAGGAGGTTTGTTTTCCCTCTTAGGCTCGGCGGCCTTGCCGTCCTGAGGTTTCACATTTTGTGTTTCCTTGATACCCTTGCGAGGTGGGACGGCGACAGGAGCCTTAGCTTTCGCCTCGGGTTTCCCTTTGTTCTCCTTTTCGGCCTCTTTGGTCTTCTTTTTGCGCTCCTTCTCGAGCTCTTTCGCCTTCAAGGCGTCCAGAGGATCCGATTCATCGTCCAAAAAAAGAGCGTATCTATTCACCACCCCAACCCCGTAGGAGTTCTCCATGACGATCTGATTGTGTTTTACTTTCTCCAACGGACGGATGTTGGTAGATTTCGTCGACCCGACGACTTCACCACACTGACATTTCTTCACTTATTGATTAAAAAGAAAATGGCGGAAGAACATGCGCTACCGAGCCTTCTAGCACGCCATATGATAAGAAAGCATAGACAAACAGCGCAGGGTTGCCATCAGCTTCTTGTAACTAAATAGAACATATATCTATTTACAGTTAGACCCGTACTGCCGGCCAAATAAAAATAATTATCAATAAAATAAAACGATACGTTTAATCATAGAAATATTTTTGAAAAAGTGAGACAAAATACTCTAAATAATCTTTTGAAAAAAAATAATAAATGAGTTAATTTCTGAGACGTGCAAAATAAATAGTGGTAGGTAGGTACCTTTTGTAATAGCATTCATGACCTGCAATGCCAAATTACTAAATAATGATTCAGAAACCCGCAGAATCCATGTACCTAGATACTTAGTAGGTGACGTCTTCACGAAATGGCTATATAAATAAAATACAATGAACATTATACCTATTCCAAATCTATTATATTCTATTTCTATGTTAGGAAAGAAAGAGACCTGAATAATAATTATTCATAATCTATTTTAATAATAAATATTGAATTATCTAGGTTTTATCAGCTACCTACATATTATTATTTTTAGTTTCTAGCGGCTAGCCTATCGCACATTTTATTTTGAGAGTTACAATAACACCTAAATGTTAGGAATAAACCGGAGATTGGTTAAAAAGTTATTCAACTTTAAAATGAGTTATTTTCAAAGGGATGATTTTATTAATTTAATCATTTACCTTTTTTCATCATCATCATTTAATTAAATCATTTAGATTTTTTATTTATAAATGACATATAAAATTTATAGGTAGGTAGGTAGGTACCTACACAAAACAATTTATAATTAGGTAAAATATTGTGGAAAATATGGTTTATTTAAATTACCTACCTACTATATTTAAAAAAATCAAGGAGTTAAAATATATTTACTTTAGCTTTCAAATAACACTACAATCAATCATAAGTTTGAATACAATTATTTAGTAAAAATTATATTTTTGTTTAATAAATTGTCTATGCTCGTGGCCATGTGTGTTTATTTTAAAAAGCGAAAGTAATCCAATATTATTATTTCATGTAGGTGGGTACCTACCATTTCATAACCCGTATTTTGACAGTTCAATCTCGTTCAATCGATGATTTCGAAATTAGAGTGTTCCGTAGTCAAATAGTTATTTTAGTAAGGATAATGAAAATCCAATAAATATTCCCTATATTACTAATTATTAACAGCGCAATGGAAACGTAAGGAATATCATTAAATATTATATTTTTACTCCAAAGATGCGATACCTACCTATGAATTAATATTATATTAAAAAATAATAATATTTGCACACGGTTCATCGCTGATGTTTTATGTACCTTATAATGTATAAATCTTTATTTTATTATTGCAGAATAAACGCCAATGCAGCGTCTCTTTGCAATTATGAGGTCATGCAAATTTTACAAAAATTAAAAGATGATACACAGAAAAAATATAAAAAAGAAGCATCTTTAGCAACCGTTACCTATGAAGTAAGTTTTCCCATCTCATTTTTCACATTTCTTAATATAATATGCTTTAAAAAAGTTCAAACATTTCGATCTTATCTATTAAGATGATACGGCTTACCAGTCGCCGTATATTTAGTAATGATGTTCACATAAGTACAACATATATTACGTTAGGGTTATAGATCCCTTGAAAACGAGGTATGTTTTAGTATGCTATTTTCACTGACGGGCAATGACGTTTAAGATAAAACAGAATAGGTAGGTAGACTCTGATTTCTATAATCTTCGCATTGACGATAGTATTGGCGGGGGGGGGGGGGGGGGCGGACGTAATGCAGTGTTAAGATGCTGAAGCGGGCCAATTTAGTTACACTAGTTCATAAAATAACCGTGATGACATGTACGCCAGCTTATAGAAATCGGACTCTAGTAGGTTGGTTGATTCATGGAATCGGCTTAAATGCCCTAGTAAACTTTTTACAAAATGATTATTGTATTTCCGTATAAAAACACTCCATTAATTTATTTTACTTTACAGTAAGTCCTCGACTTGCGTGAATTCGTACTTATAGAAAAAAAATGTTAATGTTAATTTTTTCTTTACTTCAGACCCTGCGTTATCTGCAGGATACAGAATGTAAGAATCAAAATGAGAGCCAAATCAGTATCCTGCTGAACGCCCTTAAATCATATAAACTAACAAAAACTGAGAAACTTATGATTCTGAACACTCCACCAAGATCACCGTTAGAAATACAGTTGGTGAGTACCTATATTATGTCAAAGCTATTTGTTAGTCGTAGAAAAATGTCACTAACATGTGTCCGTAACATTCGAGCAGAGACACGGATAGACAAACAATAACCACCTCTAATTGGCTATATAAAAAGATATCCCACCAATCATGTTGTGTTATTTACGTCATTAAATAGAAACATTCATTTCAATGATTGCTTTGCATTTAATTGAGTGTGTTAAAATAAATTTTATTTGTAATTTCAATATGAAATTTTTTGTGCATTTTGATTACTTCATATGTAAATTGCAAGCAATAGAAATGTAAAACCGGGAAATGAATGTACCAAAATAAAACAGAACTCCAGAGACTAAACGCAATAGCAGTAAAACCTAAAAACAGGATTTCACTGTATTTTGTCATACCTAGTTCATTGTTAATTTGTTATATAAGAGTTGTAAAATTAAAACTACAGTAGAACCTCGATTATCCAGTTTTTTTTATGATCTTGAGGTTCAATTTAAAATGCATAATTAATAAATAAGAGTGATTTAAAAAAAATGCTATTTAAAAGGCTTATTCTTGAAGTAAAATAAATGTTTTATTATTTTATCGATTATCTGGACTACCTTCATCCTCGAATCAGACCAGATAATCGATGTACTATTGTATAATATGTCACGAATACGAAAAAAAGTATTATTAATTTAAATTTTAATTGATTTCAGTTTTGTACTATTCCATTTGAGTCATTTTTTACGACCCGGGTTCATTTATTATGTAAACAAGTAACTTATCGTTGTCAGTGTGTATTTCGTATTACCTATTTTTCATTGGTGAGTGCGCATGGTGCATAAAGATGCCGTAAGAGGAAACCCAGGTCGCAAAAACGACTCAAATGGACGAGTACAAAACTTAAATCAATTAGAATTTAAATTCACATTCCATGTACACAGTACTCTCATCGACAGTATTAATTATATTGCAAAATCAAATAAAATCATTCTGATTATTTTAACCATAAAAATGATGTACTTATATTTTTTGCTTCTAGATTGTTCAAGAAAGTGAAGAGAGACTGAGTGAAAAAGAAGTACAAGAAATTATAAATTTAGTGACAGAAATTTTCCCTGTAGACTTTGATTCTGCTGGTGCATTGTCAAAAACGTAATGAAATGCATAATATATTTTTTTCTACAAAATGCTATTTTGTTTTTACTTATTATCTGACAAACAACATAAGGAAAGCATCATCGATATACCTATCCACTCAAATACACCTTACTATTATCTAATATGCATGTGGGTATTGTAATTTTGTTGGGGCGCCTGGGCGCTAGGCCTTTATCCCTTCATCTCATGTATGGATCTCTTGTGAGTCTGGCAAATATAATCTGACCCCTGGGGATTTCATGGACGTTAGGGGCCGGTGAGATAGTGATTGTTTGATGTGTCGTCACCTGGGTCCGTCCTCAATGTTCTCTGTTCCGGTGACACTTCTTGTGTGGGCTGCTGTGCTGTTTGGAGGTATAGATGACAACTTACAGTGTAGACATTTAAGAAGAAATATGAATTATGATGAGGATAATGTACTTACTTATTTAAAACTGGCGCTACAGACCATTCAGGTCCATGGTTACCAGCACAACTGTCCTCTAGGAATTTCTATCCCAAGCTTTCTATTTTCAGTTGATCACAATCAGCCTCTCTGCGTCCTTATTGACGTTATCCACCCATCTCTTCCGGTGGCAGCCCAGAAGCTCTACTTAATAAACTTTAAGGAGAGCTCTAGATCAATCACATCAAATCATCTCACCATCGCCATCAAGATATTGACTATTTTGGACTTAAATATTTCGCAGTGCTCGTACTGTTTATTTGAAAATTAACAATGTGTTCTGAAATATTTCCATCCAGGACTTGACCCAGGTTATCAATTGAAAATAATATGTTACTTTGGGTGACCGTGGCGAAGTTTGCCTGTTCAGAGGTAAACAATTATAATAAGTTAAATGAATATTAATTCAGACTTTGATAGTAATAAATTACGTGTTATAAGTATACCCACAATAAATTGTAACATTTAGTCATTTGTTCTGATCAGTGGCGGCCGGTGGTCTTCAGAATAGCACTTTTTGGTAGTGCGCAATGGTTTACCTTCTATACCCAGCATTGGAGCATAGGGCAAGCACAAGTTCGCGCCACTTCCCTCGGTCCAACACCAACTCTTGCGCCTCCCGCCATGTCAGACCTGCAGCACGTAGGTCGCTTTTGTAGCACCGCTGCAGGGTGAGGGAGGGCCGGCCATGGCAACGAAACCCTTGAGGCTGTGCCATAAGGGTATGAAGTGTCACACTCTTTGGCGGCATCAGGAACACTCTTGTCCTAGCCACGTAAAGGTCGTAAAGCGTCTCTTCATGATTACCTTAATCACCGAAGACTGCCGTGTCAATAAGCTAATATTATAATATCTTAGTGTACAATAATGACTGAACGTCGAACTTCTCAGAAGATAAATTAAATATGTCTTTGTTTATTTATTCTATTTCTTAAAAAAGTTTTTAAACACTTGACTGATTTAATATCAATAAAGAAAAATAAATGTCACGGATGACGACACTGGGTCACTTTGTCAATAGTGAATAGCATTATATTTATTTCTTAAATTTCACATTATTATTAATTTAAGTGATATTATAAAATAAACTAACATTGCGTAGGTAATATTTATATTGTAAATCAGCGTTCATTCGAACTCAGATTTATTTCTAATGTATTTATATGTCATTAAAAGTATGTTTCTCTTATATTATCATTCTTATTTATTATTCAGCTACGACCTACTACCCATGTAGTGCTGCTGTGTTTTTTTTGAATTTTGATTTATTATATGAATGTATTTGAGTGGTTTAGAAATAAATGCGAGAGTTGGTATTTTCGTAAAAGTTTGGCGATTCATTAAATCTCAAATGTGAAAATGTTAAAAATTAGCTCGCCAACATTGTTATAAAACAGAAGCTGGCGTTTTTGTTTCTAGAGTCCTAATTTCGTGCGCCGATCAGAAAATGTATAAAAAATGCTACACACAACGCTACATAGGAACATTGGACCACGGTTTAAGAAGTATACAATGACCTCATTGTAATCTTGTGCAAACTGAAAATCTATTTGGATCGGAATCGCTTTGCGCCCATGAACGAAGTATTGTTCATAATATTGCTACATGTTCTACTTCGCTAAGTGAGTGATACACATATGAATAACAATGAAAAGTTGAGCGATGTCTTCAAAAATGCAGGCGGTGCGTAGCACTTGCATGGTATTAGAGGAGCCGCCGCTGGTTCTGATATATTTGGCTTAACCCATTGGTGCCCAAACACGAGAAATTCTTGTGTTAGAACATGTGCTTGGTAATGTTTTTTTACACTATATGGGCATCTATTGAAAATTTATGGTATTAAATGTGTTTACAAAAAAGTTCGCTACAGGTGAATATATTAGATAACACGGATACTTTTTTTTTCAACCATCTCCGATCCTAATAAGATCATATGGGCCTCCACAGAGTGGAGGTTTGTATTAAGGTGAAGCCTTTCTACAAGAGGCACCTAGCGGAAAAATACAAAGCTTGCAATTTGAGACATTTTTTTGATAATTTTATAAAAAAATCTCTCAAATTGCAAGTTTTGTATTTTTCCGCTAGGTGCCTCTTGTAGAAAGGCTGAGTAAAGGTTTCACCTTAACAGATTTTGTTTTGACGAGAAACAGATGTCAGACACTTGCTCAACCTATTAGGTCCATACCCTGACCCAAACACAAATTAAAAAACGATATTTGTATTCGTCAGAACCAGGATTCGAACCTGGGTCCCACGACGCTTAAGCCGCGCGGCCATTGTGACACGGATTCTTACCAACCGGTATAAAATATTGAATTTTAAAAATATCATACAAAAAAATAGACCTACAGCATTTTAAACATTTATTTTATTTTTCCATTTGTGAATGTGTCGAATATCTGTTTTTGTCGAAATCGACCTTTGAATGCAGAATGATTTTTTTGTATCTAAATGGACCAGAATCATCCTTTTCTTTAAATTGTTTTGTAATAAAAACAGCATTCATATGCTGTAAAAACAACAATTTAAATACCTTCATGTATTTAGTCTCCTGAACATTTGACATTTGGTCTATTCGACAAACCAATCTTACAGCGACGATCTTTTGAGCGCGTCTTTTGTCCTATATTTAGTAAAACCATTCACTGCACAGAATAAAATGATGATGATGAAGAAAATGATACATGTTTCCGTGATGGAAAACACTTAAAAATATGTATCACAAAAGTTATTGACCTTTTTTTTATCTGCGGTAAGAATGAACATCTGTAAAATATTTACAAACCTTGGAAGCGATTTTAGATATAGGATAATATAATGGGAACAGTGTTATTACAAATTATCATTTGTATTTTAAAGTTTCAAATATTAAATCAATATAAATATTAGATAATGATTATCAATCCTATACTTGCGGTAGTGAGTCGTGGCACCTTATGAAGGCTCAAAGTAACTGTATATTGAGCTTAGAAAACAGATGTTTAGGGGCTGATACTTAAGGAGTAACGAGGAGATAAGAGAGCGGATCAAGCAGCCTTTCATCACACTGTAGAGTGAAAAAGTGGTGTTGAACCTGGCTCAGTTGCGAGCTACAATGTCAAAGGAAATTCAACCTGGCTAGCTTGTTTTTCAAGCCAACTGGATTTCAACGTCCTGGAAGGCAACTAAATACCATCTACAAAACGTATATGACAGAAATTTGTCTTGCAATTTTAATTAGTTTGCATTCATTTCATATTTAACCCAATTGGAACATAGTTGACATTGAAACAAAAGTCATATCAGGCGTCCCTCGACTTTCATACAATTCGCCATTTCGTAAAAGTTAGATTTGTGTTGATGCAAATACTGGGCGATGCCATGCAGGCTATCCTCTCTCCACAAAGAAAAAAGCGTGGAAAAACACCTGTTTGCTATAATACGCCTAGTTAACTTTATTATACTCATTGATCAATAAATATTTTAATGTACCTACCTACACTTTTAGATGTTTTTTTACATTACTCTACTTTCATACAATCAACATTTTTACACATTTCTGGGAACCAATTACGTACGAAACTTGAGGGCCGCCTGTATTTAAATTATTTATTCTCTACTTATTTTTAATTACTTCAAAATTACCACTGTGGCATAGAGATGATTAATGAAAATTCCATTTGGGTTTGCGCCTTGTATGAGTTGGTGAATTTTTCTTAATATAAAATAAAGCATGAACCAACTGAAACACCCAAAATCCATTGTTTCACAGAAGTAATTACTTCCGTCTTCACATAATCAGATCATCACCACATAAGGGAGGTCGGGAGACCTAGAATTCAGTGATTAGACTAGTGTGTAGACAGCAACACAGCATTTTTTGAAAGGCTGTGGAAGGAGGTTCCTCAGATCGTAAGGGGCCTCAAAATCAGTAAATGCGTCGGCCAAAATAAAATTTGCGGCGGGATGCTGAAGATCAACACATTTTCCCCTAAAGAATTGAACTGACTGATCACATCACACACATTTTTGGTGGTTCCCAATTGGTTTCAACTTCAAAATAAAAGCGACATAACTTTTTTTATTCACGTGACTCAAAACTATAATTGCATGTAACATAATAGTATTGGAAACTATCTGGAGTGTACCACTGGTGACAGTAAGGTTAGTGTACGTAGTTGGTAAGGTATGAGATGAGTATTTCTTTAAGAAAAAGGATGAAGATTTTACTTTAATGGATTTCCACAACGTGTCAGTCCATTTACTCCGGAGTGGATATGCGGAAAGGGGAATAATAAATCTAGTTATTGAAAGACTCTATTATAGCTTTAGCGTTTTATTAAATAATTCATTTTAGCTTCAAGTTTTTTCGAATACGAATCCAATTTAAAAGCAGCATTTTCTAATTCCTGAATGCTAGCACCGATGGCGTCTATTTTCTCAAGATAAGGTTGCAATTCTTCGTATAAATTATCCAGTTTTCCTACTACTGTGTTCAAATTTCCTGCAATTATATGAAGGTCTGAGTATTTAGAGGCTGTTACGCGATTCATTTCCTCCAGCAGTTTGAAATCTTCTTGTGTCAATGTCAATTCTCCACTTAGATAATCTGCGGCTTTCTCGAACATTTTTGTGGCCAAGCGACTCAGATTTGGGTCATGAGGGTTGAGTGCTTCGAAGCTGGATGTACTTGTTGATAATGTTGGCCATTTTTTTGGCGTTTCGCATGATTCTGTCGGGTTTCCTTCTAACATGATAATAGTCTTTCTGTCTGGATACTCTTATATACTTATGTATATTTTAAGAATCTACTAGCAATACACAGAAAATTCTACACACAAGTTTGTACAAGTGCATACTCTTTCAGCGATTTATATTATGGGATTATGAGGAGTTACAACAAAATATTTTATATTTGACACTTGACAGGTCGATTAAGTTGACGTTAATTTAATAGACAATTTTATTCTAATACAACAGTAGACTATAAATTTGTTTCTCATGTGAAGAGCAATTATTATTTATTTCGGGAATGTGGTGAAATTGTGATATTCAAATTAAGCATACTTTAAATATTTTTTATGTTATCATATTATACATACATAGTATGACAATATTAATAATTAATAAAATGGTCTTACGCAAAAAAACACAGAGATGCTAATACTCTTTTATATTGTATTGGCAACATTTATTGTACAGTACTAATTCTGAATATAGATGGCAGCGCTTGTGTTTGATTTGAATTATTCGCGATTGCTGCGATCGTCGTGGTAAATTTGTGAAACGTTTTAGATCACAAACAAAACGTTTCTTTGAAAACGTAACATACGGAAATGTGTCTGTTGGTGGCCGGTCGCTGACTGTTGAGATAGTTCTCGTATTATCATTTTTTAATGATTTTTTTTCAAAATTTCAAGTTTTAAAATTATTACAGTGTTTAGTATGTTTTAAAACTTCATTCGTGTCCGTCGGTGAATGATATTATAATTATTCGTGTTAACGTATTATCGAAATGTTTTTTGTTCGGTTTGCTCTTACACGTCTCCAATGTATAGATAAACGATACGTTATCAAAATAATTGCAAAGGCGTAATTATTGTGGCCATATAAATTCTTAAGGTGAAGTAAATAGACCCTCCAAAACACCTGATTCTTTTCAAATTTCACCGAGCATTTATTTATTTGCTTTGATGCAGTTTTGATCTTCGGCTGTTTGGTCATCTCAGGAAATTCTTTTCTTTGTGAATTTTTATCATAATATTTTAATCAAAGTGTACAACCATACTGTGAAAATGAGTTATTTATGTGGTGATAAAGTAAAGAAAGACGTGAAAAGGAGTGGTGATGGACTCCTAGAACTTTCAGAGGAGAAAATGCGGGCCTTGATCCGGTCGGAACCTATTACTGATGTTTACCATGTGGAGCAGAAACCATTTGCAAGGTAATTTCAATAAAATTCTTGTTCTTGTTTTCCTTAAACGCAAAGCTATGAATTCTTTTCATCTGTTACTGGTAGAATCCTAATAATCTTTTCTGTATTTCGACATAGGTACTGTATTAATCTCGTTATGGCCTGTGCGTGTAGTAGACTGGCTCTATAATATTTCATTGGTTGTCATTCGCATTCCAATCTTTACTTATTGAACTATTCGACATTCATTATAGTGTTTCAAAGTGTAAATGCATCTCATAAATAAACAATGACCAGGATCACAGCTGTTCGAATTCATTTGTAATAATGATAAAGTACCTACCTATGTATTTGATTTTTAACCCAACCGTTTTCGAACTTTTTTTGAATAATATTTGACAGTTGGTGCCATATTCTATATTAATAAAATAATTATGGTATGTATTACAGACGTTGCTAACCCCTTTTGCAGTTTTAAAACTCAATTTTATTTAGTTTTTATCGTATCCATACACTATAATAATGTATAATAATATATTATCAAATCTTGACTATTATTAAATTTATTGTAAGTACCTACGTAGTTCGGATAACATCGTGGGTCAGAAACATCTTAGTGGATATTCTTGAAATAAATCCAATACATTTATGCTAGGTTCACAATACTAATTATTATTATATGTTGTTTTCAAAATTCACTCTTTTACCGGTGCCCCTTCATAATTATAAAGAGGCTTACCTTTTATCATGGCTTTATAATTGATTTTACGTTCACGTCTTATCTACCTAGGTAAGTACTACATTCTAATGCGGCTTATCCTCTACTAAAGGGGTATGTAAGTAATTTAATAAGTAATAATTATTTCAGCCTTTCTAAATGGAAAAAGCAACCATTAATGATAAAATAAACCCAGGAATACCCCTTCATTACTATCATGTATTTCACCATAAGTAAGCCAGGAGACTGTTCGTAATTCCGTCGGTTTTTAGTAGGTAGACAGAATGGGTCAATGGAACATGTACCTACAGGCATTTAAAAACAAAACTAAGTACAGACCTTATTAATTAGCAATGCTCGGAAACCCTAGGTTTCAGTATTGATATTAATTACATACATCTCATAACAACATAATGTTATGTTTATGTACCTATAACAAATAGACAATGGGCCAAATTATTAGAAGTACATTATAGGTCATTATTATTTATAGTGACACCATAGGCGATTCGCGTATGTATTGGAATTGTTTGCTGCAATGCATGTTTCGTTGCTTGCAAACAATACCACTGGAACTGTAAGCCGTGTAGGTACCCATCCATTGTGCAACTGCGTAATGATTTACCTATACTCAACGACGTCACGTGGGGGCAAGCAGCTCATGCGTTGCTTATGACCGGCAAATGAAGGCACGAACTCGACACATAACAACTTTTGAGAGTAGTGGCGGATCCCATGAAGTACACCTACAATGCAGTCGTTTATAAATTGCGGACATCTTAGTTAAAACAATGATGGAAGCATAAAAAATCCTGATAAACCATTCTATTTTGTGTTGTAATACCCAATGGCGGTCTATCGCATATTATGCATATTTTTCACAAGGGGGCCTCCAAACCTGTCAGTGTCTCAGACCCCCAAGTGTTCCTAAAATATCATTGTTCGAAAGGAGGATTTGTGGTAGATACACTTATCCGTTTAAGATAGCAGAAAATAATTATATAACTAAGTACCTAACTAATATAAATAGGTACCTCACAAATATTTATACAATTTGAGACTTTGCCTAGGGCCTAATACTTAATCCCTACTTGTGTTTTCTACAAATATTGTGTTCCGTGTGTAGGCCATTTATCTAGAGAACACATTGATTTATTTATCTGTTCTTTACCCTTTACTGCTGGCTAAACTGGCACCAGTCGTGAGTTCTCAGTATTTTTGAAATCGTCATATTATTTTGTAAAATAAAAAAATGCAATGTTTGACAAATTTTGTCGCAATTTAAAAACCGCAACCGGTGGTGTGGAAAGGATGGATAGATTGAAATTTCGTCTAACCTGCCCCGCAGTAAATAAAATAAGTAGATACTTAATAATATTATAAATGTAATTTATTATGAATAAAAAGAAATATGACTTGGTTAAATCCGGCCTCGTCGGTGCTGGGACGGTCGAGGGATTTTGCGGAATGGCGTGCTCCTTCGTGAAGAGTGACGAGCGTGGGAAATAAGATAACTCGTCGGCTGACTTTGCGATATTCCTCGCTCGCGGGGTTAATTTTCCAGGTAGAATAATTTATTATTATTTATTAAGCATTTTGATGTTGGGCAAAGCAAATCATAATGTAATGTTTGTTGCCTGACGAGCACATAAATCAATAAACAATATTGGTTAGTAATCCTAATCGGCCTTCGATCAGCGAGAAACAGTAGGCAAAATACAAACACGTGAGAGCAACTTATACTTATATCTACTTATTTTTTTGCGTTTAATGTTTGAAGTGAAATGAACTTGGTTGTAGGACCGTTTTGTTAATTATTTACTAACCCAGCAATTAAGTAATTTAATCCTGAATGCGATTCGCAGTCCTCAGTCAGTTGGGAGATGTGAGCTTCCATTAAAACATTAGGTAGGTACCTACTTACTCAACTTGATATTATAATATCTTCATGTGAGTATTTTAGACTTACTGCATATTAACTGGTGGTACATATTCACTGTTATTTCGATTTTTGTTCAGGAACTCTTTCTCGTGTATAGATCACGTCCAAGGTGATTTTTATGCACAATTTATTATTTACAGCATTAAAAAGAGATTGTGGCGTTTAATGTTATTGTATGTGACTGAGGTATTAGTTTTTTTTGCCAATTATAGGATAATAATAATATTGGTAGCTGAGCAATAAATAATGTTGTTAAACAAAACATTGTATTTAAGACTATGCGGAAGTAATTTTACAATATGCAACATGTAATAAAGCTTTATATTTTTGGATAAAACATTATAATTTGCTTTTTAACTCAAAGTAAATCTACTGTTTTATAGTTTTTTGTATGTGTATTAAGTCGTCATTTGCAGATAAGTATATAAGTAAGAGTCGATGAATAAGAACAGTAGTTGACTATCTAAGATGTCAACTCAAAATCCTGTCTCAATCCACTGCTGAATGAAGGCCTCGTAAAGCTCTCTCCACTGCTCTGCTCTGCCAGGTTATTCTGCCGAACCTTAATGATAATTTGTCGACCGACCTTGGGGCGACTATATTCCTCCGATACCATTGGATAATCGCATTCGTCCAGCGGCCATCCTGTCTGCGAGTTATGTGTCCGGCCCATCGAGATTTAATGATTTTACAATACTTAATTTTGGCGCATATTTCGTTTGCTTCCTTATCCATCCGATACCTTTTCTGTCTTTCCGGGCGATGCCTAATATGTGTGTAAACGTAAACAATTGAATGTCCTTTCCTGTTAGACCAAGTTTAATACACATACATGATAAATAATCATGTATGTAGTTGCAACAAAATACACATACTTATATTCTAATGGTGTACCTGTACACTGTACAGTCTGTAGATGATTAGCACCTTCTAAAATACCTACTCGATGAGATATGTTTTGATAATAAGTACTTAAGTTGGTGCTGAGCATAAAGAAATCAGGTCCACTTAGTTACAAAATTCTTAGGTTCCCAAGTAGATAATAATAATGTATCAGATTTCAACTGTATTTCCACTATTAATAGTAACCGAATTCTACCTAGTCAGTAGATATTTCTTATATTATGTATGTACATACAATAGAAAATTCATTGGGAATTAAATATTTTCATTACTGTCATGTGTTTAAATGACAATATTATGAATTATGATGTTTCGACATACGGCACACTGTATTGTCATTCAAATCCCATCTTCAATCACATCCAACTATGGAAATATCTGTAGGTACTTATCATAACCTATCTTATGTTTATAATGTTGGTAGATAGTAGTTATTTTGTGTTATTCCATCCGGATATTATAATTATTATAATTATGTTTACTGCACCGTTCGCCGTGACTCTTGGTTCCGGTTCGGTTCTCTCCAGGGGAGTTTTCGTTTTCTCCCATCCATGCCCTACCGGGAATGGTAATAATGCTTCCTGCGCTCACAAATGCGCGTTAATAATAAATAGGTTGGTAATGAAATCATTCTGGAATTTTCATAAAACATTTTTAATTGCATCTCGCGGTTCGCCCCGGTGCTTGATCTAATTGCATAAATTATTACTTGCCTGTTATGTATTAAACGTAGTAAAATTCCGTTCTTGAATTTTCTGATAATCATTTTATAGCATCATTATTTTGTGTTGATAAGAAAATGCATTCAAATTTATCGATTTACCGTTGGTATTGTTTTCATATCATTTATTGCATTCTAAACATTATTTCAAACACCGACATCATAAATTTAATATGCTTACTTACATCATAAGAATAAATAATTCTCTCTGACAAGCTAAAACCGAAGAATGTTCTTACTTTGATGGTAAAATATTTTCAATATTCCACACTAAACAGTGGCGAATACTCCATACTAGGCGATTATTTAAAGAGTACCCTAATATTCTACAAAAATAATATAATTTGCCAACGACACCTGTCGGTGTGTATGTATTATTGGCCGCTTGCACAATTTACGTAATCAGCTATGGGATTTATATACTAAGGCACACACATAAACAATATCAAACACAGTATCATAAATTATCACATAATCTGAGGCTGTAGGTATTTAAGCATAACGGGATCTACGGTGCTTACAGCGATTGTACCTATAAACACTTTATCTAGGCCCTAGGGGCGCTGGACATGATGCCAAATAATTCCGCGGTCAAAACGACGATCGCGGTTGGGCATTACTTTTTTTATATTTAATTTATTGCCAATTGAATTTTTCCCTGTAATATCGATTATTAAAACGTAAAATATAATCTGTTCAGTATAATACTGAAGAGAAACACAATTTAAATTTGACTGTCCTACGACTTTTTTTCAGTTATCTACTTACAACAACGTGCCTACCTACAACAGACACCCTTCGACACCCAACACGCATAATATAAAACTAATAGTACGTATATATAGTTGCCTTGATAATGGTGTTATAGCTGACGTATTATAGCTATCGACTATAAAACGAAATTTGTGGAATTTATATTATTACAGAATTCTAAGTAAACTTATGTCACTTGATTAAACGTATAGTTTTCAAGTCGGTAAAAACTTGATTTAGGTGTGACCTATGATCCATGTAAATGACGGGAGAAACAATTGAATTGAAATTGAAAAGGTTTTGAATCAGGAATAAAACTTTGCATGATTGAAAATTAAATGATTTTTTATCACAACGTTTTTATTACCTCGTATTCTTGTTTGTCCGGTGGTTGTTTGTTCAGTACATATCTTGCAATCGATTTTTAACTAACTTCCCGACTATCTGGATATTTGAAACTTTTAGAATATATCAGAACACGATGCCAATGCATTCTTTTAATACTTTTTAGCCATCTTTAAGCAGAATTGAATTCATTTTCAGTTAATTCTGTTTTGTATGGAAAGTTATTTCAGAAAAATCCGTAAAAAGTAAGACTATTATTGGTTGCTAAGGGGGTGGTCCTAGCAACAAAATTATTAACATATACGTGCGTTACTATGGAAATCAAAATGAAATGTCAAAATGACATTTCAGTATTATATATTTGTTTGTTTGTTTGTTGTTTATATACTTCATATCAAGTACAAGTTTGAGCATAATAATTCAACAGAAAATTTAAAAACGTTGTATATAAAAAGTTCTTTTTATCTTGTAATTATTTGAAGTGTTTTCAAAACCCATGTTGTTTTAAGTGCAATATCTAGGTAGGAACTGCAGAAACTGTAAACATTCAATTTTACTTTCTTGTAATTTTATTTCATATCGCTTGACATTTTAGATGAGGGGCAGGGTTCGATTAATCTTTATTCATATACCAATTGATATTATTGATACTTGTTTTGAAATATGTGATGCTGCTTGACGATAAACAATGACTATTAGATATTATTGAATATTATGGAACTCTGCGAATTGAATTGAGTAAATGCCGACATTTTCTTCCGTCAACAAATACGAATGCATACGTTTCGTATATATTTATAATCTTGTATCGTTATGAAAATATCACTGTTAATGCGACCAATAAGGCACGCCAATAAAAACGTCCACGTCCACGGCGTTATTAATTATTATTTCGCAGCGAATAAAATCAAATGAAATTTCCTTGTTGGCTGAGAGAAGGCAAGGTCGGCGCGGGCGCAGCACACCACGGGTAAATAATCCCAGTATCCTAGCAACTACTGCAGATACGTGCTGTCACTCTAAATGCCGATGCGGTGGTCGCATTATAAAATACAAATCGTGAGCATTAGCTTACTCCACTATCGAAACAATAAACTATTTTGGAAGCAGTAAAGTTTGCCATTTGATGTAGGTAACAAAAAAAGCTCTCGGGTGGTATGTATTGAGGTTATCTACGTGAAATGTTTACTGGCCTCGTTACGGATATTCTTTTGAATTATATTATTATGCATTTGATTGTGGCTCAGGTTTTCCTTTCGCCAAACTTCACCTGAAAATGTCAATTTGTTTTGTTACTTAGTTAAGTGCTTAGTTACATCGGATATAATAATTATATCTATTAATTTAGCGGTGTAGTTATCAATGGCAACACAATGTTCTTCAGTTTGTAGAATGTCATTGCATCTTAGTGGGCATGGCTAATGTGAACATAGGTGTTACACGCTTTGTACTTACCCGCACTTCTATCGTGGGGGAGAAGCTCCGTTGACCTTACCCATTATTCGAGACTCTCAGAAGTTTAATTTTAATTCACTCCCCATACTCAGGATGCTCTACCCAGGGAGTGGACATGCTTAAAGAAGAAAAATATCGATTTCTTAATGTTCATTTTACACTTGCTTAGGTACCACATTCAACTTATATAGTATACAAATATAATATACATAGTAATCACTAATCAGTGAATAATGTAATAGGTGGATACGTTTTCCAAGAACAATCAATTGTTGACACGCCTGCTTGTATTTTATATTACTAAACCTTTATTTTTAAATAAGGCTTGATATTTATTCCTTTTATATTTTTATTGTATTTACTCCCAGTTGGAACAAATCGTTCTAATGTCGAGAAAAACTTGACTATTGTAAGATTAGACATCGACGCTCGAAATTCGCAACCCGTAGCTAATAATAAATACCTATTGGCCACTGTAAATTCGCGAACACGACTGTACGCTCGGATTTAAAGATTATGTGTCGAACTGGTTTTTCGAATAATCAATAAAAAAAATTGATTGGGTAACTGTGCGGGCGGTTTTAATCAGGTTACAGAACGGGGGCGACTTGACCTTTGCTTGATATAATATTTTTTTATTATTCTCCCCTCTCGTGGAGATAGATGGATGTTTTCGCGTTGTCCTAACAACTTAAAACATGGTATTTCGTAATACTGTCATTTGACCGTGTACTGAATCAATTCAATCTGATTATGCTGTTGTACCGGGTGATATTTTTAAAATTAATGAGAGTGTGCTCATTTTTTTGTGTTTGCATTATTATCGATTCGATTTTTCATAATGCCCGTGTATAATAATGGGATACTGATTTGAAGGTCACCGATTAATGAGTCATTTATGCTATTCAGTTCGTTTGATTGAATAGGTTAGTACTTAGTAAGTACTACATGTCAAAAATGTCTAGATTGAGGTGTAAAATATTAATTATTGGCAGGTTGACAGGTTCGCAGCTATGGTTACATACATACGCGCGAATTAATTGTCTATTATCCGTATCAATCACCATAGACAGGAGTGTGGATTGAAGATTGAATCTAACCGCCGGCAATTCAATTAAAATTGGTGGCTAATTTATTAACCATAAAAAACCACGTTTAAATGGCATTTGTTTCTCACAGTCGCATAACTCTATAATGTATTTATTTAGTTGAGTGATTTTGTAGATCGTGATATTATTTTAGGGGTAACTTGAAGGCATGAAGGGTGGAGGTAGGCTGTTAAGATCCGCCATAAATAGTACAGACTAAAGTTTGTCACTTAAACGAATTTGTTTTCATTGAACCAAGACTATAATTTACAGATGGTGTTGGTTAGTTTTTAAAATTCAATTAAACCCTACAAAAACCAAGCCATAATAGATAATAGTAAAAAACCTACTCTTCTATCTATAAAATATTTAAAATTATGCCATTAAATCATACATCATTTTGGATATTTAATAGATAGAATATTTTTTTTATCTACTATGGTTTGGTAAGGCAGGGTTTAATGAATTATAAAAAAACTAACCAACACTATGTGTAATATGTATTTTTAATTCAACGAAAACAAATAAGTATGAATGAAAAAGCGTGCACAATTTTGTCGTATCGCCCAAAATATACCAAAACTATTACGGTTTGGTTTAGGCAGGAATTTATTGATTTTTAAAAACTAACCAACACCATCTGTAAATTGTAGACTTAATTCAATGAAAACAAATACGTAAGACTGACAAAGAGTATTGTGTACTATTTAGGCCGGATCTTAACAGTCTACCTCCACCCTTCGCCACTGCTTAACGGCATTGGTAATATTTCGATGTGTGTTCTTAAATGTCGCCTGTGAAAATGGAAATCAGGCGAAGACTGTAATAATTTATAATAGTCATACGTAATAGTATATCAATTCGCTAAATTTAAATTAGCATATTAACGTCTTTTGTTTGGTATTTGTAAAATAATGCGAAACATGATCGTTTTCATTCATGCCCATATTTTGTTTGCTCACACTAATATGCTGATGGAGGCGATTTTTTTTAGTTGTTTACGACAGTCTGATGATAATTTGATCGGAGGATATTTCGGTTTGAAAATTATTATGCAGATCGCTGCGAGAGTTCACCGGTCCGCGCGACCTCCGGCCGCAGCTATTCAAACACACCGTCGAGGCATCGCCTCGTCTTCGATTCGAGTTTCCTGCCGTTCATTGTTTGGCACTGTTTGCCAACGGTCTCGCGACAGCATCTAGGAGTGAGATATTTTATTTTACTGACGGGATAACTTGAAATGTAAGTGCTAATAAGACTAGTGAGCGGTTTCACTCGCTGATCTTTTTTTAAATTGAAGATTAATCTGTCGTATAATTAAAGAATTGGATATTATGTAGCAGCGAAGATCAGCTGGTAAATTTAATGTGCATTTAACCTCTGCCGCTTCAGTAGACGAGGATTATAATAATGCCGTATGTTGGTGGCTTCACAAAATATTGAGCGGTACACCTACCAACTGAGTCAATGGTATTAAATAAATAAATAAATTTCATCTTATTTAGGTATGGTCCCAATATTGACGCTCATTTTGATATAAATCAATAGGATTTCAAGTTGTACACATTTATATTTTTATAAAAATCGATGTTTTTTAAAATGAATATAAAAAATATTAAAACTATGAATTAGTCAAAAATCTCTTTCACAAAAAATATAAAACTTAATAAACTAAATTTAATAATAAATATGACTATAAAATAATATGTAATAATAACGTGGGACCCTGCACCAAATTCACATTTTATAACATTTTTCTTAAATTGTAGGTTTATTTTTGATGACTTAAAATAAAAAATATTTTTCTTTTTAATGTTTTCAGATACATATTCATTAATTAATATTGTTAAAATTGTAAATTATCAAAAAAATGTCTCAAATTGCAAGCTTCGTATTTTTCCGGTAGGTGCGCCTCTTGTAGAAAGGCTGAGTAAGGGCTTCACCGTGAGTAGACACTTAAGTAATGGTTTTTTTTATATATAAGTTTGTCAATTTCTGCGTGTGCAATTGCAATGGGGAGGTTTTTAACGACAACATTTGCATGATATTTTTTGGTTTCTTTGTTACCCTACCTGTAACTATGGAAAGGGTATTTGAAATTATATTATAACATTGTTTGATGATGCTTTTTTGACATTGGCGTTACATATATTGAGTATCTATTATTAATTAATGTTATTAACAATTATTTACCTATCTGCTTATGACGTATTGAAACCCAGTTTATTTTTCTCTGCGACGATCACGATTCACGTGTTTGGATCTATTTGTTGTGTGTGTTTTTACACCAGCTCCTCAAACCGAGCGAGCAGAAAACTATTCAGCATACCTATTGAATTTCATTTTAGATGATTATGAGTTGAATTTTTATTCTTTCCTCGGTTCTGCGTTAGGCTATCACCCTCAAACTCGCGGTATGTCGCTCAACCGTGGAAACTATCGCATAATAAAATTCTCTTAACGGCTTTTCCAGGCGAGTTTGCCGTGTCGCAAGGTCGCTCGCTCTGTGAGAGTTGCGTCACGGTATCATGCCCCTGCGATTTGCGCACGCCAAACTATTCAAATAAAAAAAAAACTCTGTACCTACTTGCCACTTCACTGGGAAAAAACACCAAATAATCAACCAACTTGACATTTTTTCAGCTATCCACAGAGATCTCAATAAGAAAGCGTTTGATACAAAGTATGGAATGGACACAGCGGCCGATCCATGATTGTAAATTTATTTTTCACGTCTGTATATTTTGTACACTGTAATATCGCCAACATCAGTATGGATTGATATACTGTTGTGGGTATTCCACTCGTCTCAGTGTGTGTATATTATTTCGTTGCCTTGATTCTGTTCCATCTAACTCTTGGTCACCCTTTAGGGTTTTATTATCACTTTGTGATGATTTCAACCCCGCGACCATATTATGTTGCTCGAGCGGTGTGCCTGCCTCTTTCTATAACCATCGTCAATCAGAATGAATCCAATGCTGAATGAAGGCTTCTCCAAGATATCATAATTATACGGGGGGGTTGCTTACCTACTATACGAGGAAAAGTGGCTTTTTTCGTACAAAGAGCTTATCGCTTGAGTTGATATTTATGTGATCCACTTAGTGCGACCCTGAGTTTGGTGTTATATAAACCCATAATCAGAACACCCAGTCTCAATTGAGTTAAGTTTATTTAAATTAAGTATATGTATATAGTTAATGTACGAGGGTGGGTCAATAATTCCTTAGAAAAAAGCATTAAAACAGTTTTTATTTTTGTATTTTTTTTTTATTTCTCAACATAATCTCCTTGGAGCTCAATACACTTGGTTAGACGTTTCTCAATTTTTTTTAAACCGTCAGAAAAATAAGTTTTCGGAAGGTCCTCAAAATAAGCATTTGTCCGATCGATGACTTCTTCATTTGAAAAAAAAAACGTTGTCCACTTAGCCATTTTTTTAAGTTTGGGAAAAGGAAAAAGTCACTGGGGGCTAAATCTGGCGAATACGGTGGGTGGTCGACCAATTCGAACTTCAATTCTTCAATTTTAGCCATTGATCGTAAACATGTGTGAACACGGGCATTGTCCTGGTGAAAGAGGATTTTTTTCCTGTTTAAATGAGGCCGTTTTTCTTCAATTTTGTTTTTTAGCTGGTCCAATAAAGATGCATAATAATCCCCTGTTATTGTTTTTCCTTTTTCCAAATAGTCAACGAAAATAATTTCACGTGCATCCCAAAATACAGTAGCCATAACCTTACCAGCTGATTTTACGGTTTTCACCTTCTTTGGACATGGTTTGCCTTCGCAATCCACTGCTTTGACTGTTCTTTCGTCTCGGGAGTATAGTGGTGTATCCATGTTTCATCTACAGTCACAAAACGACGAAAAAATTCATCCGGATTGCGTTGCATGAGCGACAACAGGGCTTTAGAGGCCACCACCTTATTGCGTTTATTGTCGACTGTGAGCAAACGCGGCACCCATCTTGCAGAAATATTTTTCATGCCCAATTTGTCATGTAAAATAGAAATGACGCTACCTTTTGAGATCCCTGTAACCTCAATTATCTCACTCAACTTTAATCTTCGGTCACTTAACACCATATCGTGGATTTTATTGATCATTTCTGGTGTAGTCACCTCTACAAGACGTCCTGAGCGTGGTTCATCCTTTGTTGATGTACGACCACGTTTAAATTCATTTAACCAGTTATAAATAGTTGCAAGTGAAGGAGCAGATATGCCGTGAACTAAATCCAACTCATTTTTTATTTCCTTTGCTGTTAACCCTTTTATATTAAAATTTTTAATAACAGCTCTAAACTCAATTTTCTCCATTTTCCATTTTTCCATTTTCCACAAGCAAATTTTTTTTTTAAATGTACGAGAAACACACAACAACCCGACCAATCTGATTGAAACTTCGCAGCATACTGAATCGGTAGTGCCGCTGCATGAAAACAAACCGCTTACAGTACTAGTCGCGCCACCTGTCGGCTTTTCTAAGGACTTATTGACCCACCCTCGTATAACAATTTGTGGTAGTGTAGGCCTCCGAATCCTCGGCTAGCTCCGGGCCTGGAGTGGAGGTACATTCAGATTGTAGGAAGAACAGGTAGGCACTATGTCTAGTCCAATGAAAGAACTTTTTACTATATTAAAGCAATTTATTAGGTTCCGCGTCCACAAAGGTCACAAAGTTCGAATTATCTATGTCCGAAACCACAAAATTATTAAAAAGTCTTATTTAAGATATAACACTAATTATATAAACTAACACAATTATTATTCAGTTATTTAAGAATTAATCTATTTTTATCCGTAAGCGAGATTGCGCGAACACGGGGCACCGCGATAAAAGGTTGGGGACCGGTCCGGTAATAAAAGGATAAATCTCGCGAATAAAACGTCTAAGTCGCTGGTTGACACTTCACTCCTATCTGTCAAAGTGACAGTAGGTAGAGAGGTAGGTATCTGCCTGTAGGTATCAGGACCTGGGCGAGTACCTCCTCACAAGTCCTGGCGACTTGTATGTGAAAATGTGAATAAAATTACGCCGCTGACCTTCGCAGGTTCAGGGTCGTAAAAGCGGGCGTCGACTGATCTAGAAATTAAAAATAGGGGGTTTATATGCAAATCTGGCCGATTTCATCCCTTAGCTCAACGTTTTTCGGGTGACAAAATGAATTAACGGTTTCCTTACGAGAGTGGCGGAAATTGTGCAATGACTAATTACCCGCGACATCTACGTAAGGTCCGACTAAGTAAAATTATGGGCGCGAGTCGACGCTCGCCGGTGGGCGGCGTCGCTCACTCGTCACATACGTACTTCGAGTACCTGTCGGTACCGAGAGTGTGTAATTGCTGTAGCAATACTGCATTGTTTCTGGGCCAGCCCCACGAAAAACGCACCTACGAAGGCGTGCGAGGCATCGACGGATTCGTGGTTGAATTACCTATCGATACAGCACACCCCCCGCGTGGTGGCGCTCTTCATGGCTGAGGGAGGGGCGTTCGCGCGGCGGCCGGCTTTCCGGGCTCTAGCGGGGCGAAGGTACCTCTCACTCAGAAACAAGAGTACTACAAAGTTAGCCTGGATGATATGGCGTCATATGCCAGTGGTTAATTGGCATATTGGTGGCACCAGGCCTACGACAGCGCATATCAATCTTTCGGCCAACTACCGTCGGGGGGCTCAACTTTGAGGCGTCCCGACGGCCTGAATACCTACTTGACGTTGGTCTAAAAACATGAACTCGGTAGATTGGTAATCTGACTACAAAATAAAAGCTTAATATAAAACGATATTACGCGGGGAAGTTACTTGATTCTAATATATAAACGTACTGGTCGCGCAATCTTTCTCACATTAACAACTAATATAGCTCGGTGTCGCCACAGGCACATACTTACGACTAGTTGACGGATGTCATTCCGTCAACCAAACATATAGGCAGTAATAATTGTTTAGTACATACTCATACCTAGCCGATCAAAGATTTCCCGCACTTTATTCCAGTACGTGGTCTCCTTGATCGACCAAAATCATTGATCCGATTCTCCCGTCGTGCGTGAGCGTGATGCCGTCATACACGCGAGCGAGAGGGGCTCTGTCACTGCAAAGCGAGAAAATTTGTATCGCGAAATCGGTTTCTACACATACGACAGAGACGCCGTCGTATGTGCGAGCAGGAAAGCTGCCAGAATACCGATTCGGAAACGCCGCGCGCGGAATGACCGCGGATATTAATAATCGAAATTGAAATGAACATTAATTACGCGGGATCGTGATTATAATCGGATCGATGATTGCCTAAGTGTTGCTACGCTTTGTGATTGCACATACGTGCAAAAGGGAGCCTTCGCAACAGGCCTATGAGCATATATTAACAATTACTGTGCCGTGTACGTGCGACGCGTAGCGACATCGATCTATATACCCTTATCACTACGTACATCTTAACTATCTAATTACATACCCTCAACGCCCATCCATAAGTCCCCCTTTATTACTATTTAATCCTTTGCCTTACATATGAATATTTTACAATTTACACTATACCTTATCATAAACAAATCACATTTAATTTAATTACCCTTTACCATATTGACAACAAAACAAAAATTTAATCTTATACTATATTACCTATTACCTATTATTTACATGGTCTGTGGCGACCGACTTAACCATCCACAGTTCACTCTGAGAAGCCGTGGGGCCTGTCAGAGCAAACTGCGGGACTTAACACATGAAATATTTTGTTCAGCTTTGCCAAGGGTCGTCATCATTTCATCGGTGGCGCATTGACTACCAGGGTCAGACCGAGCGGCTGGGTGGCACTACTCCTTATGGGAGCGCCCCCCTCAGGGGCGGAAAAACCTGTCGGTGACAGTAGCTAACAATTCTACTTTATTTTTTTTTGTAATTATCCGGCTTACCTTTCACGGATTCGAATCTCCGTTAGAAAATTAACGACAATATTTGGTAACGTCATATTATTTATTATGTACACAAGATCTAGTTTGTATTTTATATTCGTAATAAATAAAACTGCTCAGCGATAGTGCGAGTAGGTAGATAGATAAAAGTATTAAGTATTTTAAATATTATGAAGTATGTTTCTCTTTTGAAGATTATTTGTTTAGTATTTTTTATAATTAGGAGAGTCTCGTGATTGATTATTCTACAGTCTCTTTACGAGTTTGCAATTACGTATTCTTAAAAATATGTTTACTATCAAACTGTGTTTATAAATTCATATTCGTTGATAATCAGCGTAATAAATTGAACGCTCACTAAAACGTTTGCTGACGACTTACGTTACGACACATAAAATAATAATATAAACAAACACAATCAACTGAAAAATCTCTTGAATAAATTTGAATCGAGTACAAAACTCTTGACTTGGCGTAGAGTAGAGGTGAGTTTGTACCTACTAGATTTATAAATGCTGCCACCGTGGTTCGGTCGGCAACACCGCTTTCCCAAGCCGACCCGATTATAATTAAATAGCCATACAATATTTTTAATGACACTATTGAATACAGTGCAATCAGCTGGCGGGGAATAAAAATGATTATTTGAAAATCGAACGGTGATTGTATTTAGGCGAACGCCATTTTCGGAAACGAGAGTGGGCATGGCCAATTTTATTGTTGTGGACTGTGTTGAAAAAATATTATATTGTTTTCATTGTTCGATAATTAAGTATTTATATTTTATTTTATGCGCAAATCTTTATCATCGCATCTTGCGCAATTTGCGGGAGTTTTTTTTTATATTGTCTGATTGATTTTTTTTTAATTGAATGACCTTTGTAAGAATGAAAATTTTTCTTATTATTTCGGGCATCACATAATTAAATAATATTATAATTACTCACGTAATCTACTGTATTCTTTTCAATTATTAAAAAATGTATGATGTATCTATTGTATAAAAATCCGTAAGTGGCTCAATGTCCAAGGCGTTGGTGATTTGATACCACTGGCGTAGGATAGGGGATACTGCAATTTGGACGCCGACCTTCGTTTGAAGACAGCAACAAAACAAGCAGAAGTAAAGAAAGTCGTGGCACACTTACTTACTACTTGCATGTGTTGCATACTATCGTTTCCAGAAATGACCGCCCATTATCCTGACATTTAGTTAAAAGGTTTGTTTATGAAGTGCTAAGTATATCTGGTTTTCCATCTGACAAACTCAATTTATGAGCCATTTTCTTGAACGATTTGTTCAGTGTGTCATTCCAACCTAGAAATTTAATTTATATCTTGACAATCAAACGTATTTTATGTTTTCTTCTATAATAATTTACAGTAGGTACCGGTAAAATAGGGTGAATAGACTATAATATGACACCTTTCCCCTTTACGACTATGTATCTTCATACTTTATCTAGGCTATTTCGATACGAATAGTTTAAAAATCGTTTCTATTGCCCTTCTACATTGTTATGAATAAAATGACTTTTTAGATTTATTATGAGAATATGATACTCAGCATAGATTTTCTTAGGTCATTAGCGGTTTTCCATGAAGCAGTCGCTTCGTCAGAAAGTATGCAGATCTGAAAAAGATGCTTATTTTGTTACAATCACTTCCACAAAGTGTAACATCAACCGAATAATCAATCACATATTTCAAAAACCTGGCTAGATACTCAACTATATTGCTGTAGTATTGAGCCTACAAGAGGCTCGAGCTTCTTTTTTTCTAAAACCATCATTGTATAATATGGTAAATTGGCGGCATCAAATTCAAGTTTTGATAAGGATGGAATTGTAATTAGGCGCCTACTTCAACTTACAGCCTAACTCCACGATGCATGACTTTCAAATTGAGAAATTAAATAAAATTATTATCAGTCGTGTAATTTTACTATTACACTAAAATCGAAAAAAATATGCGGACACATAAAGGCATTTATTTAGATGTTTATATTATAGAATTGATTTGTTTGAACTGTAAAGGCTGTGATTATGTTTTGTGTTTGTGCTTAGTATTTATAATTAAGGCGAGAAATCAATGCTTTCGGGTTTTCACGACATTTTGATAGAGAAAAAGATTTCTTCATGTCGCTGCCGGCGTCATTAAAACTATGGTTTCATTTTCTCTATTCCTGCATTATTAGAGATTCATTTTGAGCGTGACATTTTATTATTATTATGTTGCCATTTAATTGACGTAATAGTTCTGCTTCTCTATTGGCTTTGGCAACAGCGATTCTTGCACGCGATCACTGTAAAAAGTGGTCAAAATCATCAAGCGTCTCGAAGATAATAATATCCTCTCAGTTTATACCCCGTGAACTATTCCGTAACGCTTTTTCGAAGTAAAATTTGCGTGACAAATGATCGGATCTTTATATTATTATTGTTAATATGGCATGCAATTCTTAATCCCGAGATGCTTACCACTCGATTTGTTCATCTTGCAATCCTGAGATTTAGGGATCAGCTTTCACAGGATTCTCATCTTAAATATTATAAAGAGATGTAAATTATGTTTCTAGAAAAGACAGTTTAAAATAAATATGAAAATTATTCATTTTCTAATTTATTATAAATTTCGTTTTTTTAATAGCGCTACAAATGTGTGCCGGTTTTAGTCTCCATCCATCTCTGTCCAAATTCGCTTCCCTGTACTTTTGGACGCGTAATGTTATTGAATCTGACTATGTTACACATACTTATTTGTTTTTAACACATACTGAACATATTATGAAGTTTTCGATGTCGACATTATAATATGGAATATATCTATAAGAAGTATATTATAATGTTCGTCGTAGAAAACGCTGTATAGATTGCAGTCGCGATGGGTGGAGGTAGGCTGTTAAGATCCGCAATAAATAGTGCACACTAAACTTAGTCAGTCATACGTATTTGTTTTCATTTAACTAGGCACTACAATAATTTACACATGGTGTTGTTTCGTTTTTAAAATTCAATTAAACCCTGCGAAAACTAGGCCATAATAGATAATAGTCAAATATTCGTCTATCTAAAAAATTATGCCATTAAATCATACATAATTTTTAATATTTTATACATAGAATATTTTTTTATCTATTAAAGTTTGGTTTAGACAGGGCATAATGAATTTAAAACAAAATAACCAACAAGATGCGTACCGAATATGCATTTCTAATTCAACGAAAACAGATTAGTATGAAATGTGTCCACAATTTTGTCGGATCACCCAAAGTGCTACCAAAACTATTCTGGTTTGGTTTGAATGGAATTGATTTTTAAAAACTAACCTACATCATCTGTAAATTGTAGTCTTACTTCAACAAAAACGAATACGTATGACTAACAAAGTTTAATGTGCACTATTTATGTCGGATCTTAACAGTCTACCTCCACCCTTCGCCACTGATACTGATACACACTTGGGTTATTTTTTTTGTTATTGCGAATCATGTCGCTAATGTGGAATGTTTATTTATACGGTAGGTACCTTTCTTTGAAGGAAAATCATGCTCGGAACATCGGACAAAGTGTTAACGCTGATCCGAGGATCGGAATTGGAAATAATATGTACTAATTACCGGATTATAATAATCACTATTGGTATTGGTTACATAATTATTAATACGATATTCTCTGGGAAACGAAAATCGTGGAAAACCATTATCGGCTGCACGCAATGCGGAAACACATTCAATGCGAGAATCGCTTACTTACATACAAATTAGTGTGATTTAATAAATAATATGCCACTGAGAGTTTTATGAGATTGACTACCAATCGCGGTGGGCTGTGATTCGTCGTTTTATTTCAGAATAATAAAATGTTATCGTGCGAATTGATATCGAATCTTAAACAAGTGATAAGTTTGCGCGGAAACGACGGAAAACATAGCCAAAATACACGGCTGGGCTGGGTGTGTCCCAATATTATTATTTATAAAAGTAAAATTAATCTTTAGATTAATCGCGGACTCTTACTAGGCTGTAGGACTTAACTCTTATCTATAGGTGTTTTCGCAGTATATTAATAGCATCTTTCATTGGAATCGGTGACTCACTCTACCAAGGACACAGCGCGAATTGTCGCCATTCAGGTAATGAATTTGAAATGAGGTTTTGAATTCAAAATGCCAATGTATTCAGGGAAATATACCTATAATAATGTGATATAATACTACACATCCCAAGATGTTGTGTCAAAATTGTTTGTTTATGCTGTTGGAAACTACATTTTCTACTCCGTATTTTTTACAATAACGATAGACGTGAGACCATGGCCCCCACACAAGGTGAGGGGGGGCATATCAGGCAGTATGTGGTTGTCCCTTGCAATTTGGTTTGATATGATGATCGATATACTTGATAATTCCCATGTAGAATTTGGGAAACACTACTGTAGAGCATCAAACTGTCCTTAACCCTAGCGATAGGTGGGTGGGGCCGCCAAAGACCCTGGTCTGGGGGCCCGCTTCAGCATGTGGGAACCATGGATGAGACCTTGGTTTAATGGTGAACTTTGTACTACTGTCTCGTTTCATAATTATATTGAAACTATACAGTAAGAGAGAGCATTTTATTAGTTATATTCATTACAATTTCGTGAGTCAGGGTTCCGCTGAAGCAATTTCGTGATATTGCTATCCATGTTCGTACTTTGCATTTGAATGGTTCCCGTATCATAATCTAATAGAGAAAAAAAATGTTGGTTGAGAATTTGTGACTGTTCCCTATTCGTGAATTCCAGAAAACTTGGTAGGAAAGATTCCCTGAAATAATAGACGTTAACGGAGGGTTGTTTTCTCGGCGGTATCTCGACATGATAGGCATTATGGTACTTGTATTTTCTGTTTTAATATTTCTAACGGATGGACTATGCACGCGTTCCAATAATGTGACACGCTAGCCGTATTTTGCAGACTATCTAACATCACTCACAAAGTGGTAAATTTATAATAAATTCTTCACATAATAAGTAGTAGCCCGTTGCGAGATTGTAGATAATAAATATGGCAAAATTCGCCATGCAAACATGGCAAGAACGGAGCACAGTGAACGAAGCGTGGGTCTCCTAATCCTACCCGTTTTTTGTCCGTATCAGACAGTGTTTATGATTCACGTGCAAATTTTCGCCGTGTAACTAGTATTTCTCGTTTGTGTTCGTTGGAATGAGATGGTGTTTAATCATAAATATAATAAAATTTTAATTGAATTATTATATTTGCCACGCGGGGGACTCGTTCGGTCTTGCCGAACTCGCGCATGACGTCAGTCGCTTTTGACGGTTTATTTTTTAATTTTTTTCACTGTCGAATCAAAATATTCACATGCGGTCGTCATATGACTAGTTTCGCCCCGTCTATCTATTGCAACTGCCGCTGAAACGTGTCATTTTTATTAGAAATTAGATTTTTATTTTTGATTAAAATAAATCCCGCAATGGAATTTTTATCATTGATCGGTTATATCATCCGCTGTGGATACTTATTTTACTAGCCCAACCTCTCCAACCTCTATATATAATCACAGCATACATTGTTAGAAGCTCCCTGTGTTAACGGGGCAGATTGGGGCATATGACACGAAGCCTAACCAACCCGAATCCGTTAGTCTTTAATTCTTTAATGCTGTTAATTACGAATATTTTCAAAGTAATGATTGAATTTTAATGCACAATGTTGCCGTGTGATTTTCAACAGTTAATTGTGAGAGAATTATTTATTTATACGTCACGTTGTTGATGAAATGATAACGATAAAAGCTCATGATAAAAAATGATACTATATAGCCCCGTATTTTGCGCGATAGTACTTCAATAATATTTTGTACCTGTTATATTTAATGCCACGGGAAATCGAACCAAATGGACGAAATGAGAGATATTCCGCGTAAAAATCAGCTTTTTTTCATTTCAAGGTGAACAAACTCTTAAGACATTTTCTAACTCTAAATTTGTTACCGTAACTAATTAAAATCATAGCAAAGAGCAGTCTTCGTTTCGCAAATTTAATATTAATACTTTTATAATATTCTGAAACATTTCTAATCCTCAAATCGCACGAAACCGTGCGATCTGCCCCGATGATTCGCGTCATAAAAATGTCACTCTGAATCGGTTTCTACAAATCAAATCAAATGGGAATTTCACTAGACCCGATTCAACAAAATTAGGGAATCCAATCCCGGGATCCCGAGCTATTTTCGATACCTATGAATCCCGGGATTGATAAACATAATCCCGGGATTTCGGGATTGATTTTTTTATCAATTTTTATGGAAAATATAACAGAAAAAATACTTTTAATACAAAATAGCTACATTAGAAATAAACTGAGTTTGAATGAAGTTTGATGTGTAGGTTGCCGATTCATTTTATTTTTCACATAGATTATTACAAATGAGAAAGATTGGTAAAAAAACAATGCTTCGCACTTTTAACAAAGTAATTCCACCATGATATCATACGTTTTACGGCAGTTTCATATTTGGCTGACTAATTAGATTTATGAAGCGGAAAGGCCATAAGTACGCCATGATTATTTGCTTTACTATTTTAAATCTCGCTGATCTATTCATTATGTCTTTACTATCAGAAATAGCAATCTCATATTAAATTCACATTATTATTTATATTACAATATTATTTACTCCATTAAACTTGTGTATTTCCAAGATTTAACGTATTCAATATTAACAATAAATGTCTTAAATAGTATAAATTATACTAGATTTATTTTTGACCGATTTTATCAATTATATTTGTAAATATAAAAATTTTATATTAACAATGGAAAAAAATCCCAATCCCGGGACCAGTCCCGGGATCCCGGGATTGTCAAATTGTAATCCCGAAATCCCGGGATCAGAATTTTGGCTCGGGATTGGATTCCCTAAACAAGATAGTCAATGATGGCGTTACCGCCTCGTTCGAGAGGTATACAGATTACATTATATAATATTGTGTTGACGATTGGCTTCATAATTTATCACTCGCACTATTATTCACTGTAATTATCAAACTGGCTGATATTATAGAGTATAGGTAGGTACCTACTTGTAATCTTCGACACTAACGATGACTTGACAACGAATGACAACAAACGCTGAGAATATATAAACCGCTGTGTGTAATAAATAAGCAATTTTCTCATTTCTCTCATTCATAAGCTCATTCCTAGACCTAGAACACACTGATCAAATTTTCCTATAGAGTCGAGCGGCATGAGCAAAGTCTATGTATTACCATTGTCGAGGTATACCGTCATCCCGTGTAAAATATAGCTATACATTTATGTATGTGCACAGAATGCATCATCAAAAATCGGTATGCTATTTCTTGATATTACACTACGTACAAATGCAATCAACGTTTTTCATTTATTATGTTAAATAAGTAATAATTAGAAAATCACAATTTTTATGATTATTCTCGTTAATTGTGCGCACACGCATCATTCTTATACCTAGATTTATTTACACAACCAGAGGATACTGGCAGTGATAACAGAGATTGCGCTAATAAATGATAATGTTACATTGTCATATTTTGTACTATACACAATACGTAGTTACACAGTTTATCAGATACAAAATACTTAACGGAACTCAGTATTATTCGTAATAGTCCTGTTACGGGAAACTTTTACTAACATTGATTAAAGCTGCACTTCCACTCACTGCGATATTGAATAAAATTAACAATCAATATCATAAAACAAGTAATAATTATTGGGTATCACTTTATTTCACCAGTCCTGCTTTTTTATAATTTTAATTAACAGCTCCGCAATAAATATAATATACAATACGGTAAAGCTAAACGATTTTCGCTTATATGAATACAACTCTACTATATATTATTATGCTTGCTTTACGCTGGACACGAAAATGTCTGTAAATTAAAGTAAATTTAGTACTCACTTACTATGGGTAATTTTATTGCACGGGCAATGTCAACACGAACGTGACCCGATAGAAGTTCATTCGGTATCTCGACCCTGTGCCGTATACGTTGTCGTTTTTTTTAAACTCTAATCTCACTATCATATCTATGAAATAATGTTCTTAACTTGTACCTGTATAACATACCCTTTGTCAATCCGCGGTCTGCTGTAATGACAACACGGCTTCTCAACATACAGATTATAAATTAATATAGTCTTTGTCTTATTAATCTCGTGACTATTATGTGACATTTTTGCATTTTATTTTTACTGTATGTATGTTCGGAATGTTTGTATTCTAATAATTTGGATACATTGGGAGATACATGTTGTAACAGTGAGTTCAACAACATTCTTAGCGAGGGTGATTGGAGAAAGTACACACAATCCTCATTCTCCCAGTACGATGTGGCCATTGATTTACTAAATAAGCCAGCTCATTAATAAGGATCTACATAAATATAGACAATGTGGTTAAAAGTTCGCGTTATTTATGACGTGTCCATTAATATCGAGACTATCCTAAGTAATTATGCAATGGGTGTAACGTGCGGGCACAAAAATTGAGAAGTTGATGGAGAGCTGGTCTATTGTGTATACGTATAGGTACAATTATTATGCACTAACACAGTTTTCTGTTGTCAGACAATGCAAGAGATTCGTGCGCGCCACTGTACAATGAAAGCATTTTCTATTGGACATGTAAAGTGATTGAATAATCCAGGTGAATTCGATTTATATATTATATGGTGAGGGAATTGCTTAATAGGAATGTCTGATAGGTAGTATTTATCAGTGGTGAAGGGTGGAGGTAGGCTGTTAAGATTCGCTATACATAGTGCACACTAAACTTTGTTAGTTTTATGTATTTGTTTTTATTGAACTAAGACTACAATTTACAGATGGTGTCAGTTAGTTTTTAAAAATCAATTAAACCCTGCCTAAACGAAACCATAATAGTTTTGGTCTAATTTGGGCGATACGACAAAATTGTGCACACTTTTTCATTCATAGTTATTTGTTTTCGTTGGATTAAAAATACATATTACACATATTATTGGTTCATTTTTTTATTTCATTGAGAACTGCTCAAACCACACTATAATAAATAAAAAATATTATTCTATTTATAAAATATTCAAAGTTATGTATGATTTAACTGCATAATTTTAGATATTTTATAAATATACATGTATTTTTTGACTTATTATCTATTATGGCTTGGTTTTTCAGGGTTTAATTGAATTTTAAAAACTAACCAACACTTTCTGTAAATTGTAGTCTTATTTCAATGAAAATAAATATGTATGTCTGAAAAAGTTTAATGTGCACTATTTATGGCGGATCTTAACAGCCTACCTCCACCCTTCGCCACTGGTATTTATTTGCTTGGACATACGTACTTCTTCTTTTTGTGGGTTTGTCAACATATTTCAGAATATGTACTTCTGAATCGTATTGTCAATTTGCTTTTTACTCGTAACGAACATTGTTTCTGTGGGTTCTTATAATATAACAATCAGACCGATCGGCCGAGGGCTAATTAATAGAATGCGTAATAAATCTTCAGGGAGCGAATCGATCTCAACACAACACAGAAGAGTTTCCAAATTAAACAAATGCTCCTCAAACATTCCTATCAATCAACTGAAGGACGCATACCATTATTCTTTCGCTCTGTAAAATTATTTTTAAGGAGGTACCTACTTACATTTATTTATATTATACAGTTTCAGAATCGTAGTCCAAAGTGCATTAGCAAAGACAACGCGACCGGTAGCTGGTCGTAAATTAGTTCTAAGGTAAAGCCTGTGCTCTGTACCACTGTACCTACGCTTGGAAACGTATGGAAGGAGTTAGTGTCTATATTTAAAATGGATATTAGTTATCCACTGGAATGCCTTTTGTTTATACTTGGTCCCGAAATGAAAGAGTCAATTTAAAGTTATGTACCGTATTATTTTCATTCACTTACTGCAGTAATGGTATACCTACAATTCGATATGTATGAAGTCATTTCGAAATAGATACATTTTATCGTTAAACGAGTCTTTTTTTTTAAAATGAGCAAGGTATTTTTTTATGGCGTTCAGGTGGTCCAGTCGGAGTAAAATCAAATTTGCAATCGATAAAATTCCTACATACCGACTTACTTACAAATTGGAAAGTTAGTTTTTTAATGAATTATTTTTATAATGCTCTCTGCCATAGCAATACTTATGTTTTTTTTTTACTCCATGTTCATCTATCTATCAGCTGTGGACGAGTTTGCATCCGGCCTACATGGTTCGCGTTTGAAAATGTCTCGCGTTTCAGCAGTTTACGCCGCGTTTTTGCGGATGTAACTGACGAAGTCGACATCGGACACGTCAAATTTGTAATGTCAGATCCGTATCAATCAATATAATATGCCTGCGCTGAACTTTTATTTTTAATGAGCTTCAAATTGATTAACGTTAACGTTCACTAGGTGATTACTGATTAGTTACTTGCTGAAGAATCAGTATAATATGTCAGTGCATTCAATAGTACTAACACATCTCTGTCTAATTATCAAAGACATGGAACTTGTAAATACAACAAGTTTTATATGTATAAGTAAAAATTATTATCATTACGTTTAGCTCATACTTGAGTCGCAAGTGAATTCTTGCGTTTTTCTGTAGGTATAAATAATATGCTTAGTCCGTCTAAAAGTAACACTATCATACTGAATGAAGACTCGCTTCCGTGTGTCTTTCGGTCTTTTGCGTTGCGTTTCCATGTACTCGGTTATTTTGTCTATCCAGCAGCCTTCGATTATCTATTTGGTAAGTTTTATACCTACTGATCTATGTACCTACTAGATTTGTTCAGCTAATCTCTTCGACATGTGTCATCTGCGCGTGTCTATGTCTATAAAACTACTCGCTTACCCCATACTCTTGCCTATTTTCTTATGCAATGATTTCGTTTTTGTCATTACGCGTTATGCCCAGCGTGGACATTTCTTTTACTGAGTGTCAATGTTTCGTGTACACGGTAGGTACCTAAGTACACGTCCACTTATATCTGCCTATTGCACAGAATGAAATCACTAAACCCTCAATCGTATTCGTTATAAAAACTTAGATTTGACGATTCAGATAGTTTAATTGAAATCAATGTTTGAATAACTTTTTACTGGCCCAATTGCTGAATTAAATATAAATAAGAGTATATTAATGCATTTGTTTAACAAATTCACTATAGTTATTGATTTCATTGAACGTATTTACCTATATTTCCCCACATTAAGTAAATGATGATATTAATAATTGCTTAATAAGTTAACTTTCGATTAATTTTAACGTAATTAATTAACTATTATCGCTCGTTTCTCCGATGAACCCTATAAATATAGATATAACTGTACTCAAAATCATTGAAACTCATTACAGTTGTTTGTTTCAAATTGGAGAATTATATTATAATATAATACTTAAGTACTGCTGCAGTCTCATAATAAGATACTGGTATTATTTTTGTTTTGTTTCGAAGAAGAAGCATTAATATTTAAATATTTGTCGGCGTACGTGCATTCCCCTAATGATCGTACATCACCCGGGTGTAGTTTTTTTTTCTTTTTCAAATTCCGGTGTCTATAATTAATACACTTTGACTAGGACACGGCTGTTGGCATTAGGGTTCCGACATTCGTTCTGTCTTATGGTTGTCTTCTAAATTTGGATTCTACTTACCGTGCCCACATCCTATGGAAGGGGACTCCCTACAAATGTACATGTCCTGTCGATAATTAAATTTCCTTTACCAGTTAGAATTTAAATAAAAATACATACTATTTTGGTAATTTGTTCACCGTTTTAGTTATCATAATGCAACGTGGTTTTGGAGAACACAAAACTTAACACAATCACTGCGTGCGTACCTTTAAATTAATTTTTAATTACCACATTTAAATAACATGCTAATTGCATCTAATGGCCGTTTAACGGGGACACGGCAGCCGTGTCGTCCGCGTCGAACGAGTTTACTACGTGCCGTGAGGTAAAGATACGTTTGTCAGTCTACCTATCTCAGTCTCGGCTGTCCATATCATCTATTATTCTCGGGTATGTCGGGGGGATGAACTCAGCGTTATTCTTCCTCCCGATGTTAAGTTTAAGTTCAGATGGTTGCTCAAGTGTGAATGACATAATATTATGTTCGGGCAGTGATGAATAATGCACGAGTTGGTATTTTCTTGGTTTTATTCTATGGTAATTGAGTTCGGTAACACGGTAAGAAATGACTGTCATATTCATTTTAGTTTGAGTTGAAAGGTTTAAATAATTATTCGTTGGAAATTAGATATGATGAGTGACACGGAACAGTGGCGCGTGTCGACTACATTATAAGAAGGCTCAATGACAGCTGTGTTTTCGTTGCTTCATTGTCTGTGGTCTATCGATGACCATAGACAACAACATGATATTTGTAGGGTTATAATTGTACAAAACCTCTGCAGATACATAGCCCGCCTTGTTGATTGCTCTTATAATATTATGCAGCCAGCCACGTGATCTTTTCGCCCCCATGTTAAACGATTTAATAAAGTGTTTTCAAAACTTCATTTATTGTATTCTAGACATGCCTTACGCCCACTGTAGTATTTTATCTTCTCTGTAGTTAACACAAGTGGTAATATGTAATTTATATTGAAAATAAAAATACTTTTATTCCTGGGAGTACGGTATCCACGTACATTTTATTAATTTATTCTTTAGTAATTTATCTCTTGTTATGAATTTTATTGGATAAAACATTCGTATTGTAAAATATGCGTTTTTAATCGCTGGCCATAATATATGATATATTAATGCGATTATACTGTAGCTAAACGTTATTGCGTTTACATACTTAATTTTATAGTCAGGTTTGCGAATTCAATAACATTTATTCCAACATGATACGTGGTAGGTAACTCGATTTTATTGGCTAAACACTTCGGTTTGTGAAGACTGAATAAAATTATCTATTATAATCCTACAGTTATTATGATAACGCATTCGTCTTATAATATTACTATGAATATTCAGATCGAATTTGTATTATCGTAATATAATGCACATTGTATTAGAATTTTAAATAAGTTTGCTTCGCGGACCAGAACGACGAGAGTTAGCTAGATTATTATCAGCTTTGAAGAAACTGGTTTTTATGTGTAAAAAAATGAGAATTAAATTCCCACCGAAGGAGTTTGGGTACTTTTACACATTATTGTACTAATCGTGTCCATTATTTAAATTGTTTAATTGGGGTAATAGTTTGTTTCCCAGAACATTGAGATGGATGTTTTAAATTTTCACACATAAATTCTCTTGAATGGTGGTTGACAGGTATTTTTTGTGGTGGACACAATTTTCCTTCATAATAGTAATACATAATAAATACAAAAATACAGGGAGCTTAATTGAATCAAGGTAGAAAATGTTGGGCTAATATTCCGCAAAACACGCCTCACTGAATAAAAATATTTAATGCATTTTAAAGATTGAGATACTTACTACAGTAGTACCTCGATATAACAGACAAAATATCTGGTCAAATGTGAAGATTGTTAAAAACATTTGTTAATGTTATACATAATTAAATCTAAGTGTCACCCACCGCTTCTAAACGATGTTTTCCGAGTGATAATCTAATAACATTTATTGACTATTCGTCAGATAACGAAATAAATTTAACTCTATACACGCATTTTCGTAATTTTAGAGAGTTGATTATAAAAAAGGAGCAAGAACTGAGATTTTGCGGCGACACCACAGCAAATCATCTCACACATCTGTAAACCTTTTATCTTACTCTAGCGCGTGTCGCAGAGATTATAAGGGTGCCGAATACCTTCTCACTCGCACTTATGCATCGTTTTTGTTCAGGACTTGGCAGATTTCAAAAGTGCAAACGAAACTTGCTTCTTTTTTCGAATGAGAATTTACCGAAAGCAATCGAACGTTTTCACGCCACAGTGTATGTATAAGTATATCATTCGAAGACGAATAAACAAGATTTTGTTTTGAGTTTTTATATAACGGACTTCCAGCTTTAACGGACACCCCCTCACCCGCATTAGTCCGTTATATCGAGGTTCTACTATATTCTAATTTGTTATAAGAGCTAAATTTTTTTCTGCTTTTCTTTCAAAATAATAAGGTTTTACAAGCAGTATATTAAACGATATAACAAAGTATGACATATCAGATCAGTGACACTATACTTACGTTTGCATAATATACGATACCTTTTGTTTTAATTTCATTGAAATATAATTGTAGCGCCCGAACACGTGCATGGATTTACTGCCAGCAGTAGAGCGTATATCGCGGCTATACCAAGAAAATGTACTGTAAACATGCATTATCCTGCATTTGGCAAGATTGCATGCATGAATCAAAAAAGTTCGAAAGCTTCTGAATTATTCACTGTCAGCTGTAAATCCATGCACGTGGAAAATGGGTGTTATGATTGATTTGTACACTGAAACAGTGTATAATATTTGATACAACGCACCTCGTGTAGGTATATGGATAACTGCGTAGTGCTAACCAGTAGCAAATAAAAATATATTGTGCGATTTTCAAGGCTGGTGGTCCATAATATAGATCGTTACAATCTACGTTGGGAATTAAAATAATAATGTGCCTACATATAACTATTTAGGTAAACATATTTTTTTAATAAAATATTTAATAATCTAATCGACCTTTAACATCATTCGTTCGGTGATAAAACGGTCTCGTTATTATTATTTTATTCCCCGAAAATAGTTCACACTTAGTATAATGCCACCTTTTTATTCGAATTATGTGTAGCGTTGTCAAAAAATACAAACCGCCTTTTCACTTAGTGGAAGTTTGAGGTTTGAGTGTTTACCTGAACTACTGGACTGCTACGGTCATTAATTTGGAATTTCCATACAAATTAATAATACGTATATAATTTGGTGTAGCCACGATTCATGAGCGTTTACTTACAAAAGTGATATCAACATCTTATACCTAATCGTATATCAAACATTTATGGTGTGGTCACTCACCAATCACCACATCATGTTTGTTTTCTTTCTTCGTACTATCGATTTACTGTCTAATGTTCGTCATTGTTAATATTTGAAAAAAAACGCCGTATACTTAGTTGCATAATATGTACTCGGATTTGTTCTCAGATCCATTTCCTCAAACACACCAACACAGAACTGGTGGCTGTCTTCCTAGGCGGAGCGGCGGTGTTCGATCGCGGTTTCCTCGCGCTAGCCTCGATTAATATTTAAATCCATTGTTATTATTGTATTGTATTGAAATGGGTGTACCCGTTCCTATAAAAAGGGGGCCGGCATAATTTACGAGATCCGCTCGCCGGTGCTGGTCCTTCCTCTTGATCGATATCTCGCATTGTTTCTTCCATGCCATCTTTTGATATTGTTGTCCGTTCAATGCTACCCTGGTCGATTAGCAAGTTACCTCTGTTAACTCGAAACTAATGTGTTACCTAATCATGCATTCAACTAATACTTATAATTTAAATAGCCAGACTAATACCTAGATAGAACATTTAAATAAAAAGTTATTGTCATTTTTGAAGTTTGGATTTTTATTTAAGTATTTCGTTTCCTAATTATCAACTGAGGTAACCTTGTCGTCCCTAATTCTTCGCTGCCATCTATTGAATTTATTGAAAATTATATTAGATTAGTCTGACCATAAAACGAGTTGGCGCATATCATAAAATGTGTTTACTATGACACTTTTGTTTCGTTTACATTTTTATATTAAAGTGAATATACTTACATATAAAATAATATTCGTCATGTGATTATTGTCATTACTGACCGTTCAAGGGGAGGGAGACCTTTGCTAAAAACATTAACTATAGAATTATCATGAATGACCACAAAGAAAACTCCAATTTTACTGAGGATATTTCAAGATATTAAATGTATCAATTGACCTCAGTGTAAAATACCTGTCCAACTAACTATTTGAAATAATATTTAACGTTTGATTGCCTTTGTGAAACTTCCTTGTCTAATCTGGAAAATACATAAGTAGTTAGGTACCACCTTAATGCGATAGCTGTCGCGTGCGTCGTGTCAAACCATTCAATTTTCTGCTTAGAATTTTTCCTTTTGTGGTTTATTTATTTTATCGATGGAATCATAGTATATTTCCTCAAGTTAGTAGAGTATTGTGTCCACTGATAAAATACGCCTCCTTTTAATCAAATTGCAAAAACAAATTCGCTATCAATTTCCCGGTAAGCGGTTTGTCTATAACTGTATTTTTTTATCTGCAGTTTTTACTAAATGATATCCATAATGTCCTTTCGCAACAGACACATTTTCTTTACTAACATATCACTAGGGAATCCAATCCTGACCCAAAATTCTGATCCCGGGATTTCGGGATTACAATTTGACAATCCCGGGATCCCGGGATTGGCATTTTTTTCCATTGTTAATATAAAAAAATTATATTTACAAATAACATTGATAAAATCGGTTAAAAATAAATCTAGTATAATTTATACTATTTAAGACATTTATTGTTAATATTGTATACGTTCAATCTTGGAAATACACAAGTTTAAAGGAGTAAATAATATTGTAATATAAATAATAATGTGAATTTAATATGATATTGCTGTTTCTGATAGTAAAGACATAATGAATGGATTAGCGAGATTTAAAATAGTAAAGCAAGTAATCATGGCGTACTTATGGCCTTTCCGCTTCATAAATCTAATTAGTCAGCCAAATATGAAACTGCCGTAAAACGTATGATATCATAATCATGGCGTACTTATGGCCTTTCCGCTTCATAAATCTAATTAGTCAGCCAAATATGAAACTGCCGTAAAACGTATGATATCATGGTAGAATTACTTTGTTAAAAGTGCGAAGTATTGTTTTTTTCCAATCTTTCTCATTTTTAATAATTTATGTGAAAAAATAAAATGAATCGGCAACCTACACTGGGTATAAATCAAACTTCATTCAAATTCAGTTTATTTCTAATGTAGTTATTTTTATTAAAAGTATTTTTTCTGTTATATTTTCGCTTTTATTTTATTTTCCATAAAAATTGATAAAAAAATCAATCCCGAAATCCCGGGATTATGTTTATCAATCCCGGGATTAATAGGTAACGAAAATAGCTCGGGATTCGGGATCTAGGGATTGGAATCCCTACATATCACTAGCTATGATACGACTGACGTACAGCTTTATAAATCATATGAATAGTGATTTATGGTGTATTAAAATGCGTAGTTGTAAAATTATTTACTACAAATGAATTTGAGTTAGGTTACCTGGACTAAGTAACTACGTGTTTTTCCGAGAAAATATACTTACCACATACAGTAGACTTTCCAAAGTTGTGTCTTCGTTTCTCCTGGCACAGATACTTACATAAATAGCAGTCTATTTACCCATTATCGCAGTAATCTGAACATTGCAATTGTGTGATAAAGACTCGGCTTAGCTGATAAGACGTAGGTATACTCTGTTTTAGATATCTCTCTTGCGATTAATAGTCAATATAGATAAACCTCGATGGAATTCTACGATGGTTGTGTACATTTCTACTGCACATGCACGACCTTGTCACATTGTATCTGGCAATACAATTCAATACAAGCCGATAATACTCACAGAAAGGAAAATACCTAACTGGTTAATTTATTTCAAGATCATTAATAATACTATATTTGACTCCAGATTTCACAATTCTTTTTTGGGTCAAAAGTCCAAGTATTCAACGAAACACGGACATGATCCTTATAATCCAATAACTTGCACTACAATCGCAACTCGCTATTCAGTACCCTGACCTGGCTTGTCTGACCTGTCGGCCTAGGTGGGAAAACCCCTATGGCTGGGTCAGTCCTGGTTTTACGTACATATTTTATTGATTTTTTCTTGACTGTATTTCTACTTTTTATAAAGCAATTTCTATTATTTATAGCAAAAGAAGATGGTCAGCGTATTTTCTATGCAATACCGATATGTCAGTAATAATAATTATTGCATTCTCCGCTCTCGCGTCCGGCTGTCCGAATCCATAAAGCGCATTATTTTCTGTAAAACGTGAGACTCGAAAACGTTGGCATTATCGGTCACGACGACGGCGCTCGGGTCGTGCGAGCTCGCGCCGTCCCGTCCAATAACTCCGATTTATTGCCCTCGGGGAGCGAGACTCGAGAGGCTTTCCTTCTCTTCTTCGTCCGGTAATCGAATGTTTAATTATCACCGTCGGAGTGCTCGGCATAGCGGCACGACTGCTGCAGCTGAACGCTCCGGAGTCCGGACTACTCGCGGTTCAAAGGCCGCGGAGGCGATTCCCATCAGCTGCGTGAATTACCACCTCTCGCTCCGATCCGTGATTGAGCGCCTCGGATCTTGATTATAATTTGAAGCTAGGCGTCAGGTCAACGCAGATTGGTGTTTTGTCTTTTAATCGATCAATTTATTTAAAATGTTCACTTTTATTATGTTGATACAAAGTATTGACTTAGGAATATACGTTTTGACAATTTCTCCTATGCTATTTTGTATTCATGTGCGGGGTGACATCGGAGGTCGGTCGCACCGACATGTTGTAGACTTTTGCTGCGTGCCGTGTGTTGTGTTTAACGTCCCGTATAAACAATATAACAAATTATTGCAGTCCGCAGCCACTTGGCTCCCACAAGTGGTTATATCTGCGTTATGGAGTATTTCAATATTGATATGCATAATGTAGTTACAGGTAGTATATGTTATGTACCTACGTATAATGTACGTGTAATATATACTGAGCTTCGAAAACAGATGTTTCCGACGGATACTGGGTGTAGGACCAACGAGGAGATAAGAGAATGCACTAAGCAGCCTCTCATCACGCCGAGAGTGAAGAGGCGACGTCGGACCTGGCTCGGGACACGTGCTGCAGATGCCAGAAGAGAATTTCAACCAGACTTGCCTGTTCTTCAAGCCAACCGGATTCCGGCGTCCTGGAAGGCCGCTAAATACTATCTATAGAGTGTATCCGGCGGAGCTACGGGATGCTGATTTGACCTGGAATTTGATTTGAAGAATTCATGTAAATATTCTCGTTTTGTGTTATAATGTAAGCACCCACCTTGTTATTTTTTCCATCTCAGTGTACAATAAATCATCACACCGGACGTACGCCTCTAATGTGGTGTCTTCCCTGTGTATCCATAAGAATATTACCGGCGATTTTACTATCAATTTGTCCGAGAGCCGTTAAAATAGATCGTCAATGTGTTATTGATGGCTAGCGTTTTATTACACTGGATTCTCTGCCAGGTAGTGGTGCCTCGTTCGTTAAGCCTCTAATGCAATTTGTTAATACATGGGCTGGGGAGGTAGCGCTAACGATATGTATAAGAACCTGTGTTTTTACGATGGTGTACTCCTGATTCTTAACCGGTAGGTACCTAAGACTATAAATTATAATCAATGATCAGTTTTACTGTCGTCCTTGTATAGAAGCAGAATGCAGAACTATTCTAACTAACAATTGAAATTTTTGAGGGGAGAGTTTTTTTAAATAACTCACTGAAATTACTTATTATTTTTATGGATAATTAAATGTACGCATCATATTTTAGTAGGAGTGTTGATGAAAAAAATGGTGCATAATTTGTAAATAATAATAAAAATAATAAATAACTGAAGTAGGCTGTTTCAAAAAACTCTTCTGCAAAACATTTCAAATGTTAGTTTGAATAGTTCTGCATTCAGCTGATCCATTGATTGTTTGTTACAAACATGCATTTTTCCATTATAATCATTTTGAAAGCACTTGACTATCTCGGTGCCGTCCACTGCACTTTTTTCTGTTCTCTGAAACATGGTAGTCCGGACTACACGGGATCGTCTCGTCAGCTTTAGGTGCTGTCACGTTGGGGTGCCAAATGATAAGACTCGATATGAAAATGTCAATTCAATGGACGATATTATTAAATCACACTAAATAATAATAGCTAATTAATTTCACAGGGATATTATCATTATTATACATGTTAATGGCGGAGCACACTGCAAGAAGCCGTGCGATGCGCACAGGGGGACTAAACGGCACTAGCTTTGCGCATTCGCTGTGTGCTTTTGACGCCTCACATCATGCACGCATCGCTCGGCCACTTGCAGTGTGCTTTGGTCCTAACGCTCAAATTTCACCCAACTATGCGATCCTAATTACCATCTGATGATATGCTTCACATAAATTACACTTGATCAATTTGAGTAATACAGAGCGAAAGAGAGCTTAAATTTCTGCTGGGCCAAACAAACTCAAGGGATTTGATCAACGGATTGTCTATGGTGACGTTAACGCGAACCATCTTGCAATCCGCCATGTTGACATTTTGTTTCATAATATTTTCGCTCGTATGTTATTCGTTATTTTAGCAAACAATACTAAAACTAAACAACAATATAGTAGATACAAGCAGTTACTTATTGAAAATTCCAGAAATATTTTTCTTTTATTGTGCTGGTTGCAATGTTACGAACATAATATCATAATTAAATAAATTCATTATAATATTATTCAAATGTATCTAAGATTTCGTAAATGCATTCTTAACCATATTGTAATATTCAGATAATATATTAGTTTAATCTTATTCTTATTACTTCCCAAGGACAAAGTAATAATACACCTAGACGCAGGATATTTCTGGTTTACGTTATTATACGCGGATCGCCAACGGACAATACGATCATTGGCGCGGATAATCCGCTAATCGCTTTATTATTCCCGCCCGATCTGGTCATAAATCACCGCCCGGTGTTGCCTCATCGCGTCCGTCCGTGGTCCGCATCAGCGAGCGCATTAATGATTAATATGCACTGGCAACACCGTTTGTAATCCATCCACCCACCGCTCGTTCGACCTGCGTTAAATACCCATTTTTCGCGACCCGGCAGCCATTATTAATTGCTGCAACGCGAGAACACTGAGGACGCGAGCCGCTCGCTCTCAAAGGACCACTCCTCATGTGGTTTATGATTGAAATTTGTAAAAAATGTGTCGTGGATATCTTGAAAAAAATAAACCCTGCAGAGTTCAATCTCACTACGTCGGTGTAATTTCTTGCTAAATGCATAGGCAAGGTCAACGTTCCAATATAGATGTCATCATCTCATCAACTATCGATCCACTGCTGGATGAAGGACTCCTGTCAGTCTGTCGTTGCCACGCGTCTATTTCGTAATTGTGTCTGTGATTCATATGACTTAAAACTCAATGCAAAAATACTGTGTCAAAACCCTGCAGATGAAATTGTTTATTACTACTTAAGCTCGGTATCTCTTCTAAATAGTCAAGATCAAAGCTCCGAAACAACACTATCATCATCATTTCAGTCGCTATCAGTATCAGTCCACTGCTACGGTCAGGATTCGATTGAGATATGAACTATAACATATTTGCCTGTCTGTTTTTTTCCCTTACCCAAAATATATACATAAGAAGTACATATTATATAAATGATTGGGGCTTGAAGAATTTTGTCAAAAATGAAATAACAAAATTATGTGTGCAGGCACATTTTTCATGGATCCCTCTTTCTAGTTACATTATAGGACTACATCTTGGCTAGGTAGACTAAGTGAACTAAAACTAGATTGCACAGAGTTATGAAAATATTGGCAATATGATAAGAACTAGTATATTATAATCAATATGTGAACTTATTCACACACAATTAAATACATTACTAATTAGTTTCCTTTGTGGAATTTATACGAACCATCGTTTTTGCTGTGGATACAGACTGACCCTTCCTGTGGGCGGTTCATGGAACTCGAAGTGACGTGAATTAACTACGACATTTCGCGGACGGCGATCGCGATAACTTCATAAAGCGATTGGGAAATAATAATTGTTACGTGCACTTGGCGTTGGGCTGGTGATCGATCGGTGCGTGCAAGATCCTTGCACAGATTGTGCACCTTGGTTATTTCACACTGCGAGATCGGACATGAGGATTAAAATCACTCTGGCGGTTTGAATAACACCAAGTGCCGTAAATTATTTCGTACTGGCATTTATCTTCGTGAATCGTTGAATATTATTTTATTCTCGCAAAATGGTACGCCCAAGTGAAGGACGCTACGGGTGGGTCTCTACATTAACTTCTGCTATGCGTACGGCGGAATGCGTGCACATAATCAATGTAGAGTAATAAATAACTTTAAGTCCCGTTTACATGATTCACTTTTGACGATCATCGCGGAGGAATCATCCGCAGTGACCAGTGTAAATGCATATTCATCAACGAATCATCGAAAGTGATCATCCGGAATCAAAAGTGAATGAAGTTCAACTTGATCTACTTTTGGATCATTTTGTGTTCAATGCGGGATGATTCCAAAAGTCCTGTGCATGCGCACCGCGCCCTGAGTACATATCCCCACAGTATTACGTCGCATTACCCATGTATATTAGTATACCTATTTGTCTATGATTTTATCCACCAACGACTCTTTTTTCCTATTCGTCTTTCTCTCGATGAAATTTCTGCATTGATATAACAAATTGTTTGAATTCTAATCTGCAGTGTAATTTCACTTGACGCCATTTTTGATGAATTGTGTATTTCACTTTCAGTGACACTCCATAGAAGAAAATGTATCGTTCAACAGCTCGTGAAACAATAATTGACTCGTACTCATAGTACTTGCAATATTTTCAGTTTCTTTGAATAACTTGGAGGATTCAATAAAGACGGTTTTATATCGAGAATGATTGTGGAAGTGTTATGGCATTGCCAGTCGAATTACCTAGTCCAAAGTGACACTTTCCTTACCAATAAAACCTCCGAACCGATGTCACGGTATCAACATTTAAAAAAATGAAGCTCCGATACTGATTTATATTTTAAATACAGATCGGAAAACACCTGACAAAGTAATGATGTACTTTTTATGCAATCTAAATTTGTACTACAGTTAATGCAACAAAATTAGCCAGTCGATAGTGTCATTAAGACTAAACCGGTTTGTTTTAAATACAAAAACGTGAGAAACGCACTATAAACGAAAACATACCTAATAGTAATAATTTTATTTTATTTCTCTCAATTTATTGACTTATTTATATAGAAAATATTACGTAGTTGTTCTCTTCACACTTAATCGAATAGAAAACCAGAATCTGTTGAAGATTAGAAAATTAAAAGCCTTTTCTGCATATCACATTGTTAATAACGCTAACCCACACACGAAGCGTACCTACATTACAAGTGCGAGGAGATCGACAATAATAATAACATTATTAATTCGTACCATATTCACGAGTAAATAAACCAAATGAGTGTGCGCGAAAACCGCCAACGCATTTTTATTTACTGCACAAGTTAGTGGAGCCAATTCTTCAAATGACTTCCTCACTTGGAAGTCAAAAGTGCTTTCTCCAAATTAGAAGTTCACGCTCTGTCATTCTCCATTCGTTATTCGCCGGTGACAAAGCAAAATAATATGATATACAATATACGAAAAGAGAAAACAATAATAATATTATCGGGTAAATTCCGTGCCAGTAAATTAATGCTTGCCTATTTTATTTTTATTCACAGCGAGTGGTATTCTAATTTAATGCCTATTCTTACAATATTGATGAATAGTTGAGTATTTAAATACTTTGTAATTATTGTCGTCATAACTGCAGGCAGTGCAGGTTCTTGCTTGGCTGGCCACAGATTCAAAGATTTCGCAGATAATATTATATACATACAAAAAAACTATATAATTAATAGTGTACACGATGAATGAATAAACTAACATGAAGTTTTATTAATGTCTTCATTATAAAAATAATAATATCTAGTCGTCTCTATTTTGTCCCCATTGTACTTTCGTATATACACTATATCTACTGATATTTTGGTTAGATGAGAATATTGTAATACTTTCAAAACTACTATGCCATCTTTGCGAGAGATTCAGCGTTTAATTCATGTAATATTTTATAAAATATAGTCAAGTATAACGTCACATTTCTTCGTTTGAGTTTACATGATAGATATTTGAAAAAGCTCTATATAATGTGTGAAAGGGTAGCTGATTTGGGCAGAGGGGATAGGAATATATCATGGATCTTTTATCCCTTCCTTTCGTACATTATATTTGGCCCTTGTTATCTGCATCCCATCGCATACCAATGGCAATTGATGTGATGTGGATTGAACCAATACGAGTGCACAGGTGTCCTTTTAAGTTTTAATCGTCTTCAAAGTGAAATAAATATGCAATTGACGATTCTATATAACTGTTTTCAACATTTCGTATCGTTCTAAAATAAAACGATCCTTCATATTATTCCTCGAAATAATATTGATATTCCTTTGTTGTTTATTAATGTTTTTAGTCATTATCTTATACACTATTGCTATGAAAATAATGACATTTTATACACCATGTCCATGGGATATACCTACTCCAATTTTGGGAATATAGGGCTTACAGCTTTCCATGGAAAGCAGTTACTTTCATGTTTGAATCATGTTTCACCCATAAATATAGGCGGGTCCTATGCGTGTTGTGAAAACTGCTGAAAACTCATTGTTTAATGATAGGTAGTATATCTTCTGTTTAATTATGAGTAGAGGTAGAGACTTGTTTAATTCGCAGCACGAAATTATTGTAATAATACTAATAATATTATGTACTTTATAAATCTCACTAATTGTCTCACTGTATAAGCGAAACACGTAACCAATTAAATATTTTTTATATGGTGAATATACCATGAGGATACTATAACTTATAAACTAATTCGAAAGCATTAAATATTCGTACATAAGTTGTCTGCATTTCCATCAATTAAATGTTTGCAGTAAGTTATTTCTTTCAAGTAGTTACCTAGCTACAATATGCTTAGGTAATGTCAAGATTCATTATTTTAACATTATTTAATTGTCAAAAATATGATAATACATTATAATATACTTTCGTCGTGCGCGTTTGGTATAATTAGTACCTGTAAACAGGTAGTACAAATTTATTCGATATTATCTGCAGTTTTTACTATAGTTTATTTAAAATAATGACGTGTAGATACTCATTGTTTACTACGGTGCGGGGGAGAACGAGCAGGCAATTATGTAATTGATGTGATGGTACCTATTGTGGTTTGTCGTGATGATGGTCACAGATTCGCCGAAGGTCTCTGTAGCGTGCATCATGCTGCCATTACAGTGTATTGTTGATCTCCTATTATATAATTATTTCAGTCTTTGCATTGTACATGTTCACTCAGTTGGTTTTTCTTATTCTATTTAGACAATAGGTACTATACTTAATATTATTATAGAATTATCTTCAACATTCCTTGAGGTGACCGGGTGACAAAAATGTTGATGTCGAATGGGAAATTACAGGGGAGAAACTGCAGTAGCTGCATCGTCGCATTCTGTCTAATTATTTTATTTTATACTTTCTCATACCGTCTCGATAATTAATTAATGATGCAATGCTATTAACAGCTGTTTAAGTATCAATAGTATCGAAACTTACCATATTAATTGAACAATAGTGATTATAAACACACCTGGCTTGGCAAAACTTTAAAAGAAAGTGTATGTACGCCTATCTGGTATGGTATATTATTTTACTTGTTGCTTTACAAAATGAAGATTCATACATGGTTGCTTGCTGTTTGGTAACAATATTAGCATTCTCCTTTGCATTGCACAAGGTTCCCAGGAAAACCAGTAAGTAACTTCTTAATAATATTATTTATTATTGACTCATTTTCACTTTTCCATCATAACCTCTAAAGTTGGCTAATTTAATTTTGAAGATTGGCAGGCACAGTATTTTGCTGATGTACGAAACATCTCTTAGATTCCTAATTAGAGCGCTGGATTTAAATTTCATGCCATTTATCCATAAGGTTGGTAGCTCTAAAATTTTAATATGTGCTATCAGATCTGTCAGCCTTATGGGAATATGGAATGCTATACGAAATAACAATGTGTTATTATTTTTAAAATTCATTTGGAACACCTGGGTTAGGTCCTCTATCAAACTAAAAAAATACAGATAAATATTTTACATAGGTTGTCGTCGCAGGTCTTCGGTGAATAGTCGGTTGCAGTCCAGAGTCAGACCGCATCGTGTTATTTGAGCTGTTATATTGGAGATAGTCTCTGATTGCCATCAGCAGAGCGATGCAATTCCCTATGTTCCCTAGTTGAGAGATTATTCTCGAGGGTAGGTCGGATTGTAATCCTGCACGGGGTTGATGTATGAGGTACGATGGTAGGAACTGTAGTGTAGTGACTTGTTCAACAGGATAATCCTAGGCCTCATGTAGACGTAGGTATAGGTAAATCGTTCTACAGTGGTACTATAGGCGACACGCGGTTGTACTGGAATAGTTTTCTGCAATGCTTGTTTCTATGCTAGCAAACAATTCCACTACAACAGAATGGTGGTTTTACCGTGTCCATGGTGCCACTGTATACTGATTTACCCATAGTCTGGATTGTTTATATTTAATCATCCCTTTTGTTGACGCTCAAATAGGTATGCGATTGTGAAATGTGAAAAATTCTTACTCAAAAGTCAAGTGTACTCCTTTAATTCTCAGCACCTTATGTTATTATTTAATAATTGAGCCGTTGCCCGGAATAACGTTGTATCCAACAATATTCTTGTTTTGAGAAAAATGGAAAAAATTAAACCAGTTATGTTTTGCTCCATTTTATATTTTAGATACAATAAACATACCATTATTAAGAGTTTTAAATGTAAAGTGGTGAAGAAAGCCAATTACATTTGAATTTATTACAAAAAAATATAGTAAATTAGTGGAAAAATGTTGTATATGAAAATTTCACATACAACATTATTCCGCAAAATGTATTTTATTTATTTTTCCTCTGCTGCTGATAAATACCTTTTTCCTACATCTTTCAGATTCCTAGCTTTGATATGTTTCCCGTTTAAAACATTAGATGTCCGTTTTCTTCCTTTATTCAAGTGAATTATACCACGCTCCGTGATATTGACGGACGACGACGCCATTTTGACAATAACATATACAACGTTCTTCCACAAACCAATAACTTTAAAATGCTGCCACAAGCCTAAATATTTGTTCTTTGCCATACTGCCTACCTTAAACGATGCAAGATTATTCCATCAATAACTCAACATTGATAATTTTGTTGGATACAACATTATTCCGGGCAACGGCTCAATTATTATTACATCACGATTTTATTATGGACTTATTGGCTTATTGGCATTATGTAGGGCGGGGATTACTGCACCCGCGTTTCAATTATGTGTCGGTGGTGCATCCTTCCATTAATATAATAACATACCTCGGTTTGCGGGGGAAGATAATTAAAGCAAATAATTGTACTAATGACACTGAAGATCCAACCTCTAATCCTCGGCGATAATTAAACAATCCATCTTCAATTATGGCGTAAACAGGTGGGCATCGCATTTTCATGGCTGCGGTGCTGTTTACTCGCGCAGGAGATGATGATTATGAGCGAAAAATGCAAATAAGACCGCTCGCAATCGATTATTTTATTATGCATGTGGACGATTGATTAATACGAGATGGCGCACTGTGGGATCTCCTCTAATGGGATTATTAATTATATTAATTGAGTCAATTAATTATTGTGTGCAAGTTAATGAGAACTTATTTAATTATAATTCTATTTGACCGTCTCCGTTCCCTTCTTCATTTGCATTGGACAATGTCAATTAATAATAATTCGTAAATAACAATATCATTCTATTTTAACAGTCCGTTTGTTGTTTAAGTGGAAACTACCATCTGAGCACACACGTAATTGTAATTTTCTAATTTAAAATCAGCAGTATTGCCAACTGTCTTTGAGAAATATATCCCGGATAGGGTAAAAAATAAGTTAATTGACAGAAAAAACTGTGGATTTTCTTATTATTAAAAAATCTAGTCTAGACACTTAAAGAATAAGTCATAATTTTTAAGATTGTTTTGAAGAAGAGTTAATTGTTTCCCCAACTAATAAATAAGTAAGTCATGTACAAGCAAAAATGTATCAAATTAGAAATTTGATCATCACTTATAACTTAAGTAGTGTATGTTACATTTAATTTATCGGTAAAATATTATTGAACCGGCATGTTGATTTTTAAGGAAGTTAGTGTAGTGTTCTAGTTTTTTTTATAAGAAATTTTAAGTTGTTTACGTTGTTCAAAAATGCTAGATTTAACACCATATTACGACAGATGCGTATTTTGCAAACTAGATGTCTATTAAAAAATGCTAAATCTGGCAAGAAAAATGGTGAATTGGCGACGCTGCTATCCTTCACCAGTGCATTCTTCCTAAAGTGGACGCGACTGCCAGAACAGACAGTCAGAAGACAAGTTTTACATTCTATAGTAGAAAAGATGATATAATAATTATTAGATATTATTAGTAAATAGTTTAATTACTTGGATTTTATTGGATTTAGTCGTTGAAATTATATGTTGCAAATATAAAATATATATTCACTATATTATGTTATAAAAGATCGATTTAGGTCCCTTCCCAAACTCATTATCAGAAGCGGAGGGTGGATTTCCTTCGAGGCTTTCACTGCTCTCTCCGCCTGTCCCTATCCAAAGTGGCCGCTTCCCAGTTTGATATGCTAACTATATGGTTGCCATTGGTAGTTTCATCTCGCGAAAGACCAATGGCCTGCCTCATTTTCTCTGGCATATTGAATTGCTGAAAGACGACTATGTAACTTTACCTAATGTGGTACATAGTTTTTTAGGAATCTTTATTACTATTTAATGTAGTTTCGTGTTCACGATAAATAGTGTTACATACTTACTTTAAAACGACAACGTGCTCTTGGTATTTACAAGTAGCAACTTTACTACTTATCTTGGATCTTGGAGGAGTTACATTTTTTGAAATACCGCACTATTGAATACGATCTAATCAGTCGCTAATGTAGCCTCATAATGTGTACGGCCTTTGCCATGGCTTCCCTTTCCTTTGACTTCAACCGCATACAAACTAGTCTCTGTAACTATTTCCAATGGTTAACTTTTTTTTGTTTACTAATTATTCCTTTTAGTATGAACATGGCAAGTGTTTAGAGTCGATTGTCGGTGCGATATATCGCGTTGTAAATTCTATGGAATTCTCCACACGAATGTTGTACTGCACTCCAACGGAAACTATGATAAGATAACTGATAATGAATACGGCTGCTTTGCAAATGTGTAATAATATTATAATCATTTGCCATTTTCTACATGACCGCAATTGATTTTAAATATATTACTGATAAAGATAGCTCTTTTAAATCGTACGACATTAAGTTGCATATCAGGAGCGCATTATATGCGCCTAGGAAATTAAACGTACGCGTCCTTGCCACGTAGCAAATGTATATAGAAGTGTACATGATAGATAGATTGTTACTTCAGGCATTCCCTCTCTTATAGTTTTCTGGGCCGTAAACTGGCATACTCTGGATCTACACATTAACAAAATATTCTGTTCTGGTATGGAATGGAGTCAATCACGCAACATTCGAAATTCGAAACACATTTTCCATACGATAACTTAATTTAAACTATATTTTCGAACGATATCTCTGCGATATTCTGTTTGCATAATAAATTTTATAATTTAGTTTTTACTAAGAACACGAAAAATGGTTATTTTTTTATATGAATGCAACAGAAATCGCAACATATCACTGAATTAGGATTTCAGTAAGCCTAATTTAATTGTTATTAACTTTCTTTATAGATTTACAATACACTTTTAGATTTTAGTTATATGTATATTTTTGAAGTTATACTTTTGGCGTGTGACATGTTACACATGATTTATTTTTTCACACGAACAAAAACGCACTCGATTGAATTCGAACCACCGATTGTTCGGTTATCAGCCGAACGCACTACCTTTACGCTACAGTATGATCCTGCAATCGTGACAATTATACAGTATAACATTATAGTTTAGAATTGTTCTGTTGCCTAGGCAGCGAATTCATTATTGTTGGCCATTTGCAACTCCTTATGTAAACAAACGATTAAACGCCAGCTTGAAATTTGGTACTTTAAAAATAAAAAAACGAGAAACCATTTTATAATTTAATAATATAAGTTAAAGTGTATAGAAATAAACCAACGGCGTTCCAATCAGCGGTCCTTTTTCTTGAGTGTGTAATTTAACAAGATAATCAAGAGCTAGTCAAAGAATCTAGTTTATCACAAGTTTTGTTACGCCAAAGAAGTATAACTTCTAACGCGCTTACATAAGTACACACATCGATATTTTTTATTATACTTTCACCTAGTCATTTGTTTGTTTGAATCTATGAACATAGACACCGGTGTATGTCAACAAGATACACAGTAATGATATCACTTTACTGCATACAATAATATTGTGTGCAACCTTAAACGGATCTCGTGGTCGCAGTCTCGTGGTCCACTAAGAAATTGATCCGAAATTCACCGCAATCCCAGATACATTTCATAGTATTCGCCTACTCTAAGCTGCTGTATAAAATCTAACAATAAACTATTATTGTTAGACATTATAATATTATTTAAAAATATATCTAGTTTTTTTTACCATACAACATGCAAACATCGTCTAATTAATATTGGTCAATAGGTCGAACAATTTTGCATGTTTTCTGTCCAGTGTACGGATGTTTGCATATTGATTACGCGTATTCGTTTTATTATTTTTTTATATGTAGGTATATTGTACTATTTTGTATTGAATAATTAATTGACGTAATGATTATTCAGCCGACTCTCGATTCGCTTCATCAAAATGCGTTGGTTGGCAGCAAAAACGCTTGTAGCAATCAGTTTTTATTTGTTTCCGCTTTGAATCCGCTACACTTTTTTTCAGCATGCGTTAACAAATAGTCGTGTCGTTTTTTTCCACAAAATATGAACAATTAATTTTAGTTTGGTTGCAGTATATTTCAACTTGTTGACAAGTGTTTGTTTTCTATAATATTATTCTCCTCTCCTAATGTACGCATGCGATAGCGACCCTGTCAATATATCCGTATTTGCGACTAGCATTTATGTATGCTGTATTGTAGTACATATTTAGAGTCATTCTTCTTGGTATATTATTTATATAGTACTATTATTGTTAGTACATAAAAAAATATGTGATTTTTAGCATCTCAGCCTGTATTTTGATTCACCATTCGTAATATTATCACTGTAATAAAATATTATGTGTCTAATTTTTTGATATTTTCTCAAACTAATTAAAGATCGCTTTATCATGAAACAGTTTTCAAAATCTGTTATAAAATATTGTATGTACATACATGGTTTCCATAGATAGTGACACCCCTTTTTTATGACACCACCCTTATGCACGCATTGCAAATTGCAAGTCCTGCTGTCGGCCGCAAACCTGACTCTTTCATAATATAATACATATTATGCCACTTTAATCATCATTCAATTATTTATGATATTCGATTTTGATCATAATAACTCAATAAGTATACATAATATAATGAATGTTACAAAACATACCTACTTCTTTTTCCTACTTCTTCTCTTAGTGTCTAATGTAAAAATGAAGATGAGTTTATATTAAATGAATCACATTATTATTGTAATATTGGAATGCAATTTTTGTTTTGCTCGATCTGCGGCCGCATCCGCTGCATTCTTTTGTCATTTTATAATTATTGCAACGGAATTTATATATTTATCTAGTTATACTTTTATCACGCGAGTATCGGAGACATCATTGTGTTAGCGGTCAGCGGCATACTATACGTACGTAGGTCCCACTGCGATAATCGTGAGCAAAAAAATACGATAATAATAATATGTGTGCGATCTTGCAAGGCCGGTTTAACTGGCGTGGAGTCGACATTGCGGACCCACAGACAGATCAACACTTCACTCACTCCTCGTGGTTGATATTGATGCCAATTCGCTATGCTTTTGTGCAAGGGATACAAAATATCTACTCACTCACTTAAACAATTCGCAACACGACTAAAGCCGGTATTTCGATTGCTTTTTAACCGGTATGAACAATAGTGTTTGTGCTACGGTGTGATTTACATGTACATTTTTGATCTCGATTACTTCGCGTGATTTTATTTAAATGTTGTTAGTTGAATACTGACGACTGTTAGACTAGAGCGGACTATTCTCTTCTAATTGTTCCTGGCCTTAGTTGAAAGAATGACAATACTAATGAACATTCTACCGCAATCTTGATTTGATCGTCCAGCTGTTCTTTTTCTTCCTCCTTCACCATTAGCGATGCCCAATTATAGTCAGTCTTTCCAAGCTGTTACCCCCCACATGAGCCACATGGGCATAAAACTGAAAAAACGTCAAAGTATGCAACGACATATTTATTATATTGATTGAAATGGTAGGTATAATAATTAATAGAGATGGGTATTTAATGACTTTAGTTGGATTTTTATAAGCAGACGATTAAGTAAAGTTCGCCCTGTTGACATCCGACCTAGCCGACGTGGCGGACTCGAATCTTGCGACTGCATAAAAATCAAATGTTACCTTTTCAATCAATGGTAGATATAATATTATATAAGCCCAATAAATTGAAAATGCAAGCTTTAAATATACAAAATGCTCTTTATACTACTGTTATCCAAATAGCGTTTCAGTCACGACATTAAACTACAGACATTCTTTTTTATATTACTTAATTCAATAAACACTACACATGTTTTTAGACACTGGAAAGTTGTTTTAATTATGGCAGCTCGGTATATTATAAAATATATATATTTTACCGGTATTTTTACTAGTGTGCAACCCCTTCTATCTACTGATTCGGTTACTAATCAATTCAAGTACAGAATATACAGAAGTGTGATATGAGGTCGCGTGGAAAAGAGAAAACAATGCATAAATTGAAAAGAATTCAGTTCTCTGCGGTTGATACAATATAATACATGTTGCTATTATTATATTCCTAATCGATTTCTTGTTATTTGTTCAGCAGCCGCTTTATATCCAAATTGTATGCTGACATTGGCCCAATTGTTACGGTCACGTCCTTATGTGTTCCTTTGTGGGAATAGAATATTGTCGTATCGATTATTCTAGTATTATGGTAATTAAAAGCTTCGTAGTAGGTGAATCTTTGCTCGATCAAAATACTATTATTATTTGAATTGTCTAATTATGGTGATATTTTTCGTGTCCTTGTAGGTACATCCGCTCCCTTGCTCCTGATTTTATACTTCGTTATCATATGTGTATAACATGCGCGATTTTTTATGACTGACTAAATATTCTTAACTAATTTCGGTATATTCGTAGGTATGTGTGTAAAACCTGGAGCCTAACGGAGAAAGACTAGGAGATTATCAGAATATTTCGAATATTTGAAAACAAATTCTTCTTCTTTAACGTCCTTGAAAGAGATAGGTATATTATGTTTTCTTTGTTTGAAATTATTCTAGAATCATCTCTTGTATTCAATATATTTCTTATTTCATTAGATAACGTTATTAATGTCTTTCTGGTGATGCAAAATGTGTTGATGAAATCCTGTCGCAAAAATAAATCACTGTTTTTTATGACTTTTTAATCAGTTTGTTTTGAAAAGTAATGATGTTTTATTATCTCAAACATAATGACGTTATTATTAGCTATGTATATTAACTGAAAGATACTGGAAATTAACAGCAGTAACAGCACCATTTCGACAAGGTCGTGTGATGTGTTAATATACACAATAAATAAATTGCTCTGGTGATGTAACGAAAGAAAATAATAAAACGAATTTATTTTTAAATCTCTTGTTGCATTTCATGATTTATTCAACAGTAATAATTATTGTACGCGTATACTTGTATAGCATAGGTATCGTGAGAAGAAAGCCTTGGGAGAATTATTTTATCCGGTGATTTCTGGAATGTAGGATAATAATGCTATATCACTATGCCATAATGAATCGTTGCACATTAATAATTTGTTGTTTATTATTAATTATGTTATTTTATTAATGAAATACTTTCATTCAATTTGCATAGTATGAAAATAGTTTTTAATTTTATCTCACTATGTCAAGATGCTGATTTATTACCTTTTTTAATATTTGTTTATGCTCACCAAGAGTTATAAGAATCTACATAAATTGTAAAAGTAGCCAACTGTAAAGTCCGCGATTCGGTGTACTTATTCATTCTAATTTAACAATGTATTATTGAATTACACCGACAGATTTCCAGGGTGCTTTCGCCTAGGTTTTATTAGATGATCCATTCATATTAGTTTTTTTCAATCGTTTACTTTGGTCGTGTTGGAGAATACGATGACAACCGATTTGTTGTCTCTTCATTATTTGATATATTCACTGATGGATGAAGGCTTCTTATTTATAAGATAGTTATATTCTCTTGATCTATGTCTCGCGTTAAAACGTACTACCGCAGAGTTGAACTATTTTCTCGATCCAGCAGTTATATCTACCTTTCGGACTTGCTCTATCTCTTGGGTACCATTCGTAAAGATTTATCTAATGATTATCTCTTCTTCGAGCAATGTTCCTTCCAGTTACTTTATTAAATCGCATACAATCGCCTTGTCGTCTTAAAACTCACCATTTTCACCAAATTAGTATGCAGTTATAATGCAGTAGGTACACAGTATTCAATATTGCCAAACTTTCGTAATTACTTGGAAGTCGGGAGGTTTTAGCTAGCCTATCTGGCTCGTCTACGTGTCAAAAGTCTATTAATTTCTAATATAGAATATTATTGTAAACGTCGTTGTTAATTTCCACTACCTAGCGTAACGAATGGCAGCTGTCATGCTCAACTAACCGACCGATCAAACGGCGCCTTGCAAAAAGTGTACAGGCGATTTTATAATACTAATGATTATTGTAATTATTATTTCTCGCCTACGATCTGCCACCGGCAGGCGCCCATAGGCCTCACAGGTCTCTCTCTGCTCACCCGCCCATTGCAAGTTTAATGCAAAACGTACCTTCAACAGTCTGCAATTATTCGGTAGAGTCGGTTTTAGTTTATCATAATAAGACAGTGGCGAAGGGTGGAGGTAGGCTGTTAAGATCCGCCATAAATAGTGCACATTAAACTTTTTCAGACATACATATTTGTTTTCATTGAAATAAGACTACAATTTACAGATAATGTTGGTTAGATTTAAAAAAATCAATTAAACCCTGAAAAACCAAGCCATAATAGATAATAGTCAAAAAATACACGTCTATCTATAAAATATCTAAAATTATGCAATTAAATCATACATAACTTTGAGCATTTTATAGATAGAATAATATTTTTTATTTATTATAGTTTGATTTACGCAGGACTTAATGAATTAAAAAAATGAACCAACAATATGTGTAATATGTAGTTTTAATCCAACGAAAACAAATAACTATGAGTGAAAAATTGTGCACAATTTTGTCGTATTGCCCAAATTAGACCAAATCTATTATGGTTTCGTTTAGGCAGAGTTTAATTGATTTTTAAAAACTAACTAACACCATCTGTAAATTGTAGTCTTAATTCAATAAAAACAAATACATATGACTAACATAGCTTAGTGTGCACTATTTATAGCGAATCTTAACAGCCTACCTCCACCCTTCGCCACTGTAATAAGACAATCCTGTCAATATGATTCCGATTTTTTTAGACTGAAGAATGCATTTTTTATTATTAAATCGTTGGTCTTAATTATTCATGAAGTGGCAAATCTATGGGACTATGCATACCGATAGGCGTACATCAGCTGTCGATGGATGCCGTACGACGACTGTAAAAAATGCGAGATCAACCATCGCGAAATGATCGGATAAGAAATGAATCCTCAAATCTTGTAGCAATTCTCATCTGAAATTGAACGTATTGAGGATATTGACCAAATTGGTGGCGAAAAATTACTGTCATTAAAAAATCGCTTGTACCTACTTTACTTCGTTCGCAAAGTGTTCATTCTTAGTGGAATTACAGAAGTGTTCTTTGAATCATATTTAAGTTATTTATTATTTATAAAGACACATTTGTGCATCATTATTTTCATCAATAGTCCTACTAAATTTAACTACAAACATAATAAATATTTATAATGTGAGTTAGAATAGTTCTGCATTCAGCTGACGATGATACTAAAATAAGGGATAGTGTGGGTTCATGAGCCTATGGTTATAATACATATATTTTTTTTGTCTAGTCTGGTCGTTCACAGTGTTCTTTTTCTTCTACTTTACCTGGCATTTCGAATTCATTGCAAATGGAAATTGTAAGAATTAATGATACTTATAAATTATCTATACGTAATATTATTTTTTATCTGCGAAATAAAATGCAATGACTACGATAATACAAGTACGTAATTCTGCAGTATCAGGTTGTCTAAAACAAACAATGATTACAAAATTATTACATCATGCACTACTGTAAGATATTAAATAATAATATTACTTATGCATAATTGATATTTTAGTATATTATCCCATGTTGGGATATTACGAATCGACTTCTGTTTGATATTAATGATATTATGCACCGGTTGCGCAATCCCTAGGTAGGTACACCAATCTCACACGGATTTTAATGTCGTGACAACGTTCAATTATGGAGTGTGACTTTAATCATCGAAGAAAAGCAAAACTGGCAAAACCCCGTTACGCATGTTGTGAAAAACAGATGCGTTTTTTTTATTGTTAGGTATTGTACTTTTTATAAACAATGAAAATGTGGGCAACCGACTAGGACATCCGTACAGGATGAAGAATCTTGATTTATTGATTATAAAAATAGTATATTATTTAATATAGAAATGAATAACAAAGTGATTTTTTATGGTTTTGTGCGGGTTTATTTGCTTATATTATGAACTTTTTTCATATACAGAGAATAAATACTGTTGCTATGTATTTGGTATTTCATGTTTCGAGTAAATTTTGAGTTTAATTACATATAAGTACAAAAACCTCAGTACTTACGTTTTTATTTACCAATTATATGTGTATACCTTTATTCTACCTACATATTGAAAAAAAACTATATCCCCAGTTTAACTCGCCAGAGTATGTGTGCCTCCGTAGAGTAGAAGCTATGTTAGACTTCTTTACGTAATTAATCCTTATTTATTTATTTAAGAAAAGAAAACATGGTGGACATAAATCTAAATTCAAGACGTTCACAACACGATATTTACGTTATAATAAATATTACACTGACAAGAGAGAAGAAGAGAATATAATATATTGTATTATAATAATAATATTAATAATAAAAAAAAGTTACAACTTTATACAGAAAAATGAAAACAAAAACATACTCACAATTTTATACAAAAAAAAATCGAATACAGAATAGGTACATAATGGCTATTTGCTCAATTCATTCGGTTCTCGCTCTGGATCAAACACACAATCAAAAACAACATGAAAATATTGCCAGATCGAACCAGTGCCTACGCTTTTAGAGACTGGCGCAAAACCAGTTACGCCACTATGGAGTCTACTACTCTTTACTAACGCACTGTGTAATTCAAATTTATTTATTTACATATTATAGTGAACTTTACAAGTTCAAGACGTGTACAAAATATGGAAAAAACAAAGAAACATGAGCAGTTATCGGAAAATAGTATAAAGAATAATATTAATGCAAGTAGATACCTACCTGCATTTAAATATGCCGAAAGAGCTAAGTCGACCCTATTTTAATATATAAATCAGTAAAAATTCTACACTAATTCTCACGCAAGTGGAATGTATAAATATCCGAGGTAACTTGGTTTAACACACAGTTATTGGCCATCTAATTGCCATTTCCAATGGCAGGTTAGGTTAGACGACATACGGATTGAAATCCGTCCTTACAGAAAATATACATGCTAATAATTAACAATATTAAATTTATCCATTCACCACATTATTAAATACAATGTTTAATACGACACGTGTTCCGCTTCCATAATAAGCTAAATAAAGTTTAAGAGGTTGATAAAATCTTGAAAATAAATAAAATCTACCAATCAGGCACATTTTTCGTATTATTTTATTATAAATCCAAGGTTTAGAAAGGGTTAATAATGGATACAGATTGTATTTTATTCCACCGTCAAACTGCTTCAGTGTTTAAAAGTGTCCATTTATTTCACTTGTTAATGATAGGAAATCAACCAGAAAGTGACTCAAAATTGATTACACCGCAGGCGGAGCGTAAAAGGACAGAGCGCAAAAAACATCAATAAAAAATAAAAACAAATCGCTTATGTAATTCTCGGATTGGAAGTGTAATAATTATTGTGGTGAAACGGTAGTCGGTACACAGAGTTAATTATTGATTCGGTAACAACGGAATCTATAGATAAATGTTATGCTAATAGAACTTAGATTTAATGCAACGCCACTGACTAGAGATGCCTCTCGCCAGTTGTGATTTTTGGTAGTTTTGCGTGGTGTCCATTATAGTGGACGTGGAACAAGTAGAATAATCAAAGTGCTGTCTGCATATTTAGACTGTTTTTTAGCTTATTCACTAAAAGCCTGAATTGATTACACATTAATGTGCTTAATAATGGTTATCAAATAAGAAATATATTCATTGAACTTTTGTCTCATTAAGTTGATTGTGTTACGAGTTGTATGGCATGTTGCACCATCATGTTTGAACCACATATCCTCCCTACCAAAATCAGTAAACATGTTTCTGTAGCATTCTCCTGCATTGCCATTTTCGTTTTAAAAAAAAATAGGTCAAATGCAAATCTTAATGACGAATATTGAATGTAGTGCCATAAGAATGTCCAAGCTCTCGAGAACGACGTGTAATTGAATGTTCTGAATTTTCATTTGCACTTTGATTCACAACATCGATATTTTCAGCAATACGTTTACGTTTTGACGGGTTAGATTCTCAATATCGCAAACATTACAATTTGACTTGAATTTTCCAATTAAATGACGAATCTTTAGCTCTGTACGTCGATTATTTTGATCGAATAGATCGAATGAATAGATTTATTATTGTTGTGATAAATTTTAACAATTCGTATACGCTGTACAACTGTGTATACTTCAATGATGATTTGCCAAACAATACTGAACACCAAATGTCAATTTTTGTGGGAATCAGAAAAAATTGGTTGGTATGAGTTTTAAAAATTTATAGTATGATAACCTTATAATATATTGCCTACGGATTGATTATCTATTTAATTTTATTATTTATTTAAAAAACAAAAAAAATACAAAGCATAATATTCGAATATTCTTCTCACAATACAGCACTGTCGATTATTTATGATTACGTCTATGAGTGGTGCACTGATAAATGAGATATCGACGTAACGACAACCCGGACATGTCGAATATTGTTAATGCTATATATTATTATGCTCACAATGAATAACAGTACTAAAATTATACTTATATTATTAATGTAAATTTAAAACTGTTTCTATTTACAGTTTGCTTATCTGTCTGCAGGAAGGCCGAGGCTTTCGAGGTTTTTCTAAATATTAAAATAATGCACTTCTGCAAATAATGTAATATATATATAATCACCATCATAATTTATGGGACACAACCCTTGGCGGGTCTTGGTCTCCTTCAAAAACTTCATCCAGCTTGGATGATCCAGCGCAACTTAACTTACTTATTATGCTTTTACCGAGCATTCTTAAGTCTCCTGTGGCGCAGTCCAGTCATCTCAGTTTCGGCGGCCCAGGTATTTTCTTTCCATCGGGAGTTGTGTACTTTCTGGTATTTTCTCGGTCATTATTTATGTAGATGGCAGATCGAGCGCAGTCTCTGTATTTTCGTATGCCATCTTAGTGTATGTAAGTATATTTTTTTTTTTTTTTAAGATTTCTCTTGCAAGCTTTAACATAATATATTTCGTCTCATGGCATCATAGTCTGTAGAAAGACCGTAATTAATAGCTATCGACTTATTTCGGTTCTTTCTTTTTCTGCCATACCCGTCAGATGTCGCCCTTTTACAAGGACACGAAGTGATGAGTTCAAATCTGTCAAATTTTGAGACAATCCGTAGACTTATAATTCGGATTAGTACCTACGAGGGTGGGTCAATAAGTCCTTAGAAAAGCCGACAGGTGGCGCGACTAGTATTGTAAGCGGTTTGTTTTCATGCAGCGGCACTACCGATTCAGTATGCTGCGAAGTTTCAATCAGATTGGTCGGGTTGTTGTGTGTTTCTCGTACATTTAAAAAAAAATTTGCTTGTGGAAAATGGAAAATGGAGAAAATTGAGTTTAGAGCTGTTATTAAACATTTTAATATAAAAGGGTTAACAGCAAAGGAAATAAAAAATGAGTTGGATTTAGTTCACGGCATATCTGCTCCTTCACTTGCAACTATTTATAACTGGTTAAATGAATTTGAACGTGGTCGTACATCAACAAATGATGAACCACGCTCAGGACGTCCTGTAGAGGTGACTACACCAGAAATGATCAATAAAATCCACGATATGGTGTTAAGTGACCGAAGATTAAAGTTGAGTGAGATAATTGAGGTTACAGGGATCTCAAAAGGTAGCGTCATTTCTATTTTACATGACAAATTGGGCATGAAAAAAAAATCTGCAAGATGGGTGCCGCGTTTGCTCACAGTCGACAATAAACGCAATAGGGTGGTGGCCTCTAAAGCCCTGTTGTCGCTCATGCAACGCAATCCGGATGATTTTTTTCGTCGCTTTGTGACTGTAGATGAAACATGGATACACCACTATACTCCCGAGACGAAAGAACAGTCAAAGCAGTGGATTGCGAAAGGCGAACCATGTCCAAAGAAGGCGAAAACCGTAAAATCAGCTGGTAAAGTTATGGCTACAGTATTTTGGGATGCACGTAGAATTATTTTCGTTGACTATTTGGAAAAAGGAAAAACAATAACAGGGGATTATTATGCATCTTTATTGGACCAGCTAAAAAACAAAATTGAAGAAAAACGGCCTCATTTAAACAGGAAAAAAATCCTCTTTCATCAGGACAATGCCCGTGTTCACACATGTTTACGATCAATGGCTAAAATTGAAGGATTGAAGTTCGAATTGGTCGACCACCCACCGTATTCGCCAGATTTAGCCCCCAGTGACTTTTTCCTTTTCCCAAACTTAAAAAAATGGCTAAGTGGACAACGTTTTTTTTCAAATGAAGAAGTCATCGATCGGACAAATGCTTATTTTAAGGACCTTCCGAAAACTTATTTTTCTGACGGTTTAAAAAAATTGAGAAACGTCTAACCAAGTGTATTGAGCTCCAAGGAGATTATGTTGAGAAATAAAAAAAAAAATACAAAAATAAAAACTGTTTTAATGCTTTTTTCTAAGGAATTATTGACCCACCCTCGTACCTAAATCTTAATTCAATAATATTCTAAACAGGTTGGTGACCATAGCGTATTGTCAAGCAAGATGATCTTATGTTATGTTATGAGTTTATGCTAATAGCAGATAGGTACGGTAAATCAAATGCACGAATAATTAGTAGGTGTCTTTATATATTCTAATTATGCCAGTATATAATATAATTGTATAGTATTATGTTGTATAAAATTTTCACCGAGATTCAAATATATCCACACATTTCATATGCATTTCTAATGTCCTGTAAGTATTTTATGAAGAGAAATTCTTCGGCTTCCAGTTTTGATACTAAATAATATTGTAATTACCTAAGTTAAAACTTTATGAACCGGTTAGAGCGGATTTGTCTATGTTAATGCACGTTGCAAGTACTACCTGTATACTATGCACCAAGTAGATAAATACATACTTAGGTACTCGTTTATATTTATCCTACAGCATAAATGGTAATATTCAGACGTATTGCATAACGCTGTCAAATGCTGGGTGCAACAAGCGTTTAATTCGTGATCTGAGAGTAAAATGAATAAGCAATTTAAAGATACCGTCTTCTTTTCGCAACGATTGCAATCAGAACTGTCTCACGATATCTCTGTGGTAGGTAAGAGTTATTTCTGAGTCTGTCAGAATCGATTTTGTAATAATTATTTTAACGAAACTAATTAAGTAATGAAATGTATAATAATTGAGAATTAATACAAGGCTTGATATGTTAATGAACCTTCGCTTGTCAAATTCAACTCCTCTCGGTATAGTACGCATTGACAGCTTCATAATGTGCAACTTTATTATTTCTACATTATAATTACGTTATCCTTGTGATGCATTCATTGGTAATACATTATGGCGCCATTGTTGTGAAGCTAGATTATAATACTACTCATGTATTTGCGTTAAGTAGGGTCTGGAGCTATATGTCTACGTGTATGTATGATGTATGCTGTATCAGCTGGAGAGTCTGTATGAGCGATGTTGAAATGCGGTCGCCAAAAGCCACATCGATGTATAAGATATACCATCATAAATCGTCTGGTGCTCGAATTTAGAACTAAGCTCATTACAGTATAACAAGTATTGAACGATTTGCCAAATGTTCGCATGTGGTGCCCTCACTCAACTTATTGACAACTTATACTGATAGATCTAGGGTTTGGCAAGACGCGCCCGGGGTGCCACCATTTAGTTACATAGTAGATACTTTCGGGAGGGCGCATTTTGTATGTAATTTTCTTGAAATAAAACTGTACAGTACTTGTCATTATCATGATTGCTTTCCTGCCTTGTCGTACGTGACCTTAAGGCATAAAGCCCATTGACGCAGCGAGTGCGGCGCTCGCGCAAAATTTCTACAAGTGGCGCGTAAATCATCAAAAATACAACGTAATCAAATACGCCAGCGCCCACTGGACTTCACGATGCCTTGCGCCCCGCGTGCCGCATGAGTCACCGTTTTTCGCTTCTCGGCGATACGATTTAATGAAAATACAAAGAAGTCCATTCATTGAACACGGCTACCAAAATTACGCTGCTCGAGGCCTCGTCGATCGACGGGCGAAAAGCAATTATTTAATTACAGAGAAGTCATTGTTTAATTTTATTGCGTGTTCAGTTTATCGCTGGTTGAATAATGTCGTCGTAAATATTAATGACAAGCCCCGAAATAATATAATATTTTTATTGCTTTGTTATGAGAGACACTGTAAAAATAATTATTTTGTGCTGCTTGGGCCGCTTATTACATAGGTGAAGGGTAATGCGCGGGAAGAGACGTGTGATTATGGTTATGAATAAACACTGCATTCGCCGACTTCGCCCGCTCGACGCGTTCTATGAGCGCTATCGCTTGTCTCATTTTTATATTCATACGAAATGCGGTCTTCTGCCAGATACTAAGCTAAATTACCACCACCGATAATGTACGATCAGTAATCTATTTTGATGACGTTTTGGAATTGAAATATTGTGAATTTCGATCGTAGTGAGTTTACTTTGTTATACTTTGAACGCAATATGTTTTTTTAAAATTTTTTTTTACTGAAAACGATTGTTTCATGCAATACAATATCTTCATTAACTGCGAATAGGTTGCCAAAATGCATTCGAAGTTAAGCAATAACTTGCACTACCATCGAAATTCGCAGTTTAGTGCCGCGACTAGACTATAGACGGCCTTGACATGACATCTGTCACAATAAACTTGCCCGATCGATGAGTATTATGTATAAGTATAATGTCACTTTTGTTCGTGGATATAAATTTTGAATGCTCACACTGCAAGAGAGTTTTCATGATAATTTATTAAATGTATGCATACTTATTTGGTGTGTAAGTAGATGACGTGTTGTATTAATTACTTTTTTATACGCTGTTCATGCCTAGATAGTTTTTATAAATTTAAATATTTTTATTCTGCGGTGCTGCGTTGGTCGCGGCCATTGATAATTATTGTTTACATAAACGGAGAATGTCGTTTTTGCAAATATTTTGCCAATGTGGTTGCTAATACTCAACATAATCTACCTATATTAACACCTATAAGTGTCCACGAGTTGCCAACCAGTTCAGGGTTTTTGCATATTGCCTTATCTCAATCTCTCGCTGCAACTATTAAATAATTTAACTAACCACCGTTATGCATTATATTTTTTACTTTTCGTCACTCATTAACTTTGGTTTTTTGTTGTCTCCTTTTATATTGCCAGTTTCATTAATTATTAGCAATTTGTATTGCCTTTCGAATCGCGAGATAAGGAACTTTATTGTTGATTATATTATTTTATTAGAGCTCGTGAGTCGTGACAGGGTTGGCCTTTTGACACGTCAAAAAACAAACCCGGTCAATGGTAAAATGTCAGGAATGTGAATTGTGTTCATTCCTAAATTGTACATTATGAGTACCTAGGACAAATTAATTGGTTAATTATTATTTTAAAAAAGCAGGGGGCGAAAGGTAACCGATATCAATATTAGATTATTATTACATTGTTAGACACACAGAACAGAGGCCCGAAATAATCTTGAAAGACAGATTAGTGGTTCTTAGTAGTTCAATGCAGGTAAATAATCACGCCAGGAAAAGTTTCCTTATGTCAACCAAGGAGATCCCGGAGCCGAGAAGCCGTATGGCGAGGTGGCGCTAGAGATACGACTATTCAGCCTTATTCCATAAATATATTCTACCTGGGGCGCGCAGGACTTTGGAGGACGATGAATCGGATTTACATGTTTATAATGACAGAGGGCCATCACGGCGGCCAATACGTAGTTGGGAGGAGTTTAGGCACATCTCTCGCATGAACACGACAGAAGAAAAACACAGGATGCAAGTATTTGGATACCTAATTAATATGAACCAATGCAACATAAAACTCACTATTAGAAGATTTTTAATTGCAACGAAACTTTCTACATCAGCTTCGGAATAAGACATATTGTGCCTAGTATATGTTGGGTTGTGGTTATTCCAAATTACTGGTAATCAAATCGAATACAAGCTCAATTCATTATTGGCTGGGTTTTCATCCATATCTCGGTTAGTATTGCACTTTTGTCTCCCATTTTTTTTCAAACTCTCGCTACAACCGGATTCGAACGGGTGACCTTTGCCGACGGTGAATGCCCATTTGTCTCACTGATAAGTCGTGCCTTTAATTCGATTGTACTTGCTCGCCTCTTTCAAGTCGCAACCTACAACACAAGTAGGTATACGCTAATTCGCATTTGAAATCGTTTCGATAATACGTTTGAATGCTCGCTAATGGTTTTTTTCTCCGTTTAAAACGATTCATTTATCAATTTTGTGTATATATTTTCCTGTGCCTTGATGCCATTTAAACCAAGATGCATCATCTGAATAAACGTGTGGGTATTTGCATAAAAATTTAACGATTTCCTTGGTTTTAAATTTCATATTGAACTACCTACCTTGTTAATTTTTTGACGTATAGGTAGGTACTTACACTCTTTTATTAGTGTTGCTATACTATTATATTACATTAATTTTCCTTATACATACTTATAACTAGGGCCTGGATTTATATGCTAGTGCATGTTTTGTTAGGGTGTATGCACAGGTATGAGAGTTGCACAGAAATCTGTTTTGAAAGACACAGAATCCAAAAATAAAATTTTATTGTGCATATAAATGCATATTTGAGACATTAGTGCATATTTCATAAATAAATGCATATTTTAGAGCTTTTGAATGTATAATTTTAGTTTTTTTAAATTATTTTATCGAAATATAACTTAGTTAGGAAGGAAGAAAGTTTAGATGCACTTGCATTTTTAATGCTTTAAAGTCAACTCGGGCACTATTATTTAAAGTTTGCCCAAGTGGACGTTGAGAGGTAGTTTTACGCATATAAACAAAATACTGACAGTTACCTATGCGGAAAAATTTAATTGCAGAGCATAATATTGAAAAAAATAATGTAATTTTTTTTCGGGCGAAAAACAGAAAATAGTATTTAGGAATAGTTAAGTGTGTCGTTTTTGTTTTTTTAGTTATGTTTGGTATACATTGCATTTATTATTCAATTATTTGTAGGTACTTGTGAAAAAACTATTTTAAAAATTGTAAATGATTAACTTTATATTCTTTGTTTGTGTTTTTTGTTCTGATATCGTATTATGTTGAAAAATTATTAACTGTTTATTCGATTTTTTGTCAGTAATATTGGGTAAAGTGGGTATTTACAATTTTTTCCCACAAAAATGTCAATTTTTAACTGCATATTTCTTCGGTTTTAGTGCATATTTTATTGATTTTAAGTGCATACGTGCATGCATATAACCATGTTTTTTGTTGCATACAAATCCGGGCCCTACTTATAACCTGCAAAACATCCTTTAAAATAATATTATATTACAATACTGTCAGTTTTCATTCTTCGGTTGATTCAATCCTTTTTTTTATTTCCATGATTAAGTAAATCTAGAGTTGTATTCGGCATAGTTTTCAATTAAGCAGGTAACATTTATAATAATTAATCATCGCTGAGAGGCGCTTCACTTGTATAACTCTTGGGTTAATTTTGTCGTAATTAGGTAGGGTAAAGGTGGCTAAATTGTTAACGCACATATGTGGGAATCCGATGGATACTTTTTGAGGTGTTTCCGATTATACCTATAATAATATGTTCAATAAAGAATGTTCCTACATCGTTAAATTTTGTCAACAGCAGGGTTTTTTTAATTGTGTTAAAATGTTTTTGTTTTTTTATTTTAATAATTGTACTAATAATTTTTTACAATAAGAAAACTTTTATTCAAAGCAGTATAATTGAATTGTAGACATTGTAATGTATCTGACACTATGCTATTTCTCATCACACGAATTTACATTAATTATTACTAAGATTTTACATGACAATGCTGATTAAGACTTTTTCATGTGTGGTTTGCATTAGATTTATCACAATATTAGCAGATAACTTACCCGCTATCTTATCTTGACAAATTCCTCTGATAAGACTGTGTTCTATATTTTCCTCCGGCGACTGCATTGTTTCCACCAAGAAAATAATAAAATGTATAACCATTTGACTTCAAAGGAAAAATTATCATATAAAATAGATTATATGGTATAATAAACATATAACTCTATCTTTGGTACCGGATGATTATGTGATTTCCTAAGGCGTTTTTATTATTTACACTTTTTTAATCGTATTCTTTTTCTTAATTATATTTTATGTGCATTGCCCGTTTCTATTCGTATGTACCTATTCGTTTAGAATGTTTATATTCTGGTGGCTGTACTCAGATATTTTTATTGGTTATCGAATTACCCTATGTTACGTTATTTTCACACCATTTCAATACCAATTCAATCAACATGATATTTTATATTCATTAGCAGTGTAGCATTGACTGTTGGACAGCACAGCAACAAACCTCTTACGAAATCGCAAAACAATCAATATTTATCTGTCACAACCATTCATAACCCAAAATAAATTGACTTATTTATATCAGCCGCTGCCATCTGAAGTTATCAGACGCCTTTTATCTGATGTCAATTGTTGATATATGTATTTTGACCGCCGGACACTGCTGATTGGAGTAAAATAATGACCAGAAACGGCCGCAACTCACTGCCGGAGAACAAAAGGGAGTCAAGGCTTCTCGCAGATCACGAACCTGCGACATTAGCCCAGATTGATTGGGTGCGTGTTGGTTTGTTTTTCCATCTCACCCGCCGCCAGTAGTTGCTCAAGCGATCGATTAGTTCTGTGTTGTGTCACGATTGTGAAAAAACTTACGGCTCGTATAAATTAGGTAACTGTGCCATAATAATAATTATTTGCCTACCATGAACTCGGGCGGCGGCGTTTTAAATTTGTTGTCGTCCATGCCAATTTTTACAATACGATTTTTTTCGTTCTTTTGACATTCGATTGTATCTCTCGCGAACGTGGTTAATTATTTTTTTCGCGACCGTATTATTCTGCGGTTTGTTTTTAATGTATAGAATTACCTTAAGTTATTTTAACAGGATGTAAATTGTCATGTCCTGATAGTAGTTTTTTTTATTCAACATCATAATTATTGCATTATGGCCACCAATTATTGTGTAAAATGTAATATAAATTTTATTAATATGTCTGTGCCATAAATATTAATGCGCGATTTGATTTAGCTGTCGATCAGTTGTGCACGCGAAAAAAATACAAGTTATTAATCTCGTCAGGACCTCATCACTGAGGATCGTGACCCGAATGATGTGACTGTCGAACAACCTATAATAGCTCACTCCTCTTGGCATTCTACGACATGCAAGACCCGTGGTACTCATAAATTGGTGCAACTATCTGGGGCATTCAATGTTTGCTTCTATATACCGATGCGGCATGTCTACGAGACAGGACAGCGCGGACGACACAAACGAACAGTAACGATCTTAAAAATTATGACCGTTAAGCCATGCGACATGTGGATGTGACAGCTCGAAATAACTCGTCGATAAATAAATACGGACTCAAAATGCGGAGTGTTTGGGTATGAGGAATTTATCTGGAAAAGCTCGTTATTTAGCGGTTGAAGCGACAAGAAGCTGCGTGGAGTAAATGTGGAAGTCAGTGGCACCTGCTAAATTTTCTTAACCCCTCATCCTCATGCGTCAATTTATAAAAAAATATGTATATTTTTTCAAAATGGACCCCCCAAATCATTTTCTGTTTGCGCGCCAGCTATCGATTGTGATTTTCGTGAACGTAAATCTTACTTTGGTATAATTACTAAATAAAAATGCAGGAAATATGCTTTACAGTAAATGGATGGTGTGTATGCTTCTTTGTATAGGCATTAATGAGCTTCTGATTAAGATAATTGCACCATTGATGAATTATTGTTTTACAACGTGATAGGTGAGATAAGATAAGTAAGAACAATTTAATGATGAAATATTGGTATAAGATTTTTTTAATTATCACCGAATGGTATTTGATTTATGTATGATTGAACCTTATAATTAAATATAGCTTTAAGTACGTTATATATACTTCCAATCGACAAATATTATAACATAACCGTATGTAGTTTTTTTTAATCATGTAAGTTTCCCGGTCAATTTAATATAATCTCTGAAACGATCTAATTGAACTTTACACGTTGGCTGATTTACTGTATGAGGTTTAAATTACTTATTCAGATGGGTAAGTCTAGCCCAGGGGGGGCAAACTTTTTGGATGGAGGGCCAAATTCAAGAATTCAAAATGAGCGGCGGGCCGCAAGTAAAATACCATTTTTAGATGTACAGTGTTTATTATAACGAAAAATAAACTTTACAAAAAAAAAAATATGAGAAGAATGAAACTGTTGTACATTTTTTAATATTTTTTTTTAATTCAGGTTATTTTAAAAGTTAATTTTGTAGTTGATATTCTCAAAACTGCTTGTAAATGGGCATCGGAGATATTTGATCGTAAAGAATTTTTATTGACGTTCATGATCGAAAATGTTTGTTCACATAATAATAATATATAGGTTGATCCAAAAATAACGAACATTTTTCTTGCATAATCTTTAAGTTGGTCGAATTTGTCTGAATTAAGGGCATTGTAAAATTTGGAGATTTCTTCACAACGATGCAATTCTCTTAAATCAGTGTCACACTCCAGATCAATAATCTCGGGTTGTAGCTCTGTCGGTACACTATCAATATCTATTGAAAATGAATCGCGTACTATTGCTAAACTTGTCTCAATTTTTCGGAAGTCACCAAATCTTTGTGAAAAATCGTCATTCAGAGCTTCAATAATTTTACCATATTCTTCAAATTTATATTTTGGCATATTCAGCAACTTCAAATTTGGAAAGTAGTCCATGTTGTTATTCGATATTTGTTGAAGGAATAACTTGAGTTTTAATTGAAATCCATTCAAACTTTTTACAATATCATGGGCATATATTTTTTTTCTTTGCAACGCGGAGTTAAAAGTATTTAAGTGTGTCACGATGTTCAACGTAGAAAATAGTGGTTACATAGTGTGAGACTAGACGCAAGGAAGACGTACTGAGATAATACATTCACTAAACAACAAATTCTTCAAATTTTAATCTATTGTCAATATTTTTTTTTAAAAATTATAAAAAAGTTATTCATAATCAGAAGTACAATTAATGATTGCGGGCCGCAAAAAAATACCCGGCGGGCCACATGCGGCCCGCGGGCCGCAGTTTACCCCCCCCTGGTCTAGCCGATGGATGTTAAATATTATATTTTTTTCGAGTTTTTTGGTAGTTAGAGATTTGTGAATGATGGCCAAGTAGGTAGGATACTTGCCTAGAAGAGTTGACGCAGACTCGACGAAAGTGGTTTGACGCGCATTCTGTCTTCACAAAATTGAGAATGTGCCGGCTAAGTGTGTTATAGGAATATTCTTTTGAGTTGAGCTTTGATACTGCGGTCATACTAAGTAGTAAGAAGATGTCATTAATAAGCACACGTGTTCGATGTCGTTTCTTCACATAACTAGAGACTCCGTTGTCTTCAACAAACCTCCGCCATTATTTTCTACACTCCATAAGCGAAAGGATAGTTTCACACGGTCACTCTTACGAGTCGGGAGCTTTCAGTCTCCAAATGGTGAATAATTATGCGGAAAATGAGATCAGAGAATTTGAGAATTTGGCCCGTTTCAGACGAGACACCGGTGTCGCGCTCGATATAATAATATAGGTCTAAATCTTTGTATTCGAATAAAGGGGCTTTTGTATTATGTTTATGAACGCCCCAGAGTTAATGAGTCAACGCATAATTTCGCGTTATAAAGTGGAACATAAAACTGGCTGCGTAATAAAAACAAGTGTATCGGCGGCTTGAGAATGTAGCGGCCGACGGAGAAGTGTACCGGACACGCGTTGACTCATTGGCTCTAGGGCGTTCATAAACATAATACAAAGGTCCCTTTATTCGAATACAAAGGTTTCCTATGTTATATCGAGCGCGACACCGGTGTCCCGTCTGAAACGGGCCATAGTCTCAACAATAACCCAGGGTTTGTGTGGCGTTGAATATTTAATTAATGTGGCTATAGTTTTTTGTTTGTTTTATTCAGTCGCTCTGTTGTATTCAAATGAAATGCTGTGACTTTTAAAAAATATAATTCTTCAGATAAGCGATTTGTGGTTTTACGCACTGATATTGAACTTCAGCGATGTCACGCAATTAATGTTTCATATTTTATCAAGAAAAATAGCTTACGTTTCGTGATTTCTTGTGCCGTGGCATAGGTTAGACTTCTCTTACAAAAACCCGTTTAATTCTTTCTTCTTCTCGTAACGTAACACCATTCCCGTTGCTTTGGAGCATTAACAGGATTTGTATTGAATAAAACTAGTTTAGAAGTGTTATCTTTTTTTCGTTGGATTTGTTTAGTTTTAATCTGTCATACTGGCTTCGCGATGAGTTTATTTCGACGAAAGAAAAAAATCCGAGAAATGTTCTGACCTCGATATTAAAATGTGTGACTGCAATCAGTATGCCGCATGGCGCTAGGTACTGAAATGGACTCGTTTATTTATTGTTTTTATTGATTTTTACGAAAAAAAATAAACGTATTCATAATATAATTATATCGGAAAACATCCCACTCTAACTTTTAATGGGCACCATTGATTGCTACACAACTTGATATTAACTTAAATGCAACATTTTCAAAACACTAGTTGAATGGTGCTAACAACAGCTGTCAATCCTGCATGGAAATAATATTATTTAGAATAAAACAACATAGGTAAGAATTTAGTTTATTTTTATTACATATAATTAAAATTTATTAACGATCAGAAGCTGGTTCGCCCGCTTACCAGGACATTCTTCATACAACAACTTCTAATAAAAAGTGGTAATGATCATTGTTAAGTTATGCAGAATATTAAGTATATTAAGTATCAAAGTATTTATGTCTGATTATATTAGTAGCTGTTTTATCGGATATATATATTTTTAATTTGTATATAATATAGTAATATACTCAAATTTTTAAGGTGTTCACTATGAAACAATTAGATTTGTTTGAAATGTAGCATTAATGTTGATACGAGAAACTAACAAGAAAAAAAATGACTTTTATTCAATGTGTTAATCGCTTTACTCTTTAGACATACTAGGAAACTATCCTTTTCAAAATAATATTGATTCAGTCTGCTGGAAAGGTCGAATTGAATCAATCTGTTTGTCATTGAACCAATCAACGTTATTTTATTTCCCGGTCTTGTGCAATTTCACAACACAATCAATTTGCAGATGTTGATTATTTTTATTGCTATTTTTACCAATGGTAATGGAGCCGACTAATTTATATTAATAAAGGCCATACTTAGCTGGTTTCCAGCAGTGAAGATGTTACGTGTAGGCAGTCGAGATCACTGTATCCCGTCTCTTGGTGCTGTCATATCTCACAGAGTATCGATCAGATTGGAGTACACCAAGGCGTTGGATATTGAGCTACTGACGGAGGTTGCATTGCTGAGAGAGAATTCTCAAGTGAGCCTTCTTCTCTCTGAATTATGAGTTAGGGGAAATCATATTTATTATTGCGGAAGATACGGCCGAATTTGCATTTGGTGGATATAAATTCTCTTGACTAACTGGCTCACCTTAAAACTTCCTTATTTGATACTTGGGCACCTCAGAAAACCATGATTGTACGCCGGCCAGTACAGTTGTATTTGGAAAGCCTCTAGTTTTCTGATGGGCTGTTACTTTTGACATGTTAGTTGTGACTCTGTAGTGCTACATTATCCATAGATCGCCCTCCATCCTTGATCTCACAGCCTGGGATACAGTTTTACTGAAGACAGTGACCGAGCTATTTTACGTGGTCAACTCCTTTTACCGGCTTGCTGTTAATGTGAAACTGGACATTTTTTTACTAATGCCGTTATCTTCTCATAAAATATAACTATATATTTTGTCGATACTGCCATTATATTCATTCTGTATGCGCAACATTCTAAACGCAAAGTGCAATTTAAAATATGCATTAAGTATTAATCTACTTAGCTTTATCAGTATGAACTTTTACCGTACAATACCGTGGCATTTAAGAATTATTGAACAAACACAGTTAACCCCGAAAGGCATTCGCTATTTATGCAAATAATCCATTGTAACTGAGCATTAATATATTATTCATTACCTACACTACAAAGATAATTCGAATACCTGCGTCTCGGTTAACCTATTGAAGTAACGGATAGCAGGTATTTTTTTCCACGGAAGATGTTTATCTTACTTCTACACAATTAACTCAGTGATTTATTGGTGTATATAAATTATATCAAGAGTAGGAAACGACTCTAAAAAATAACATTAAAACCATCTTTCAGGTTTTACGGCTATTATGACATACTTATGGAGCGATACGAGATAGCATAATGGATAGTCTTTTTTTGTTGAAAATTTTAACGTTGGCCACATTGTAATGGAATACATTATAGATCCCCGACGGGGTTACCTAAGTTCTCGTTTTAATTCGGCTAATTAACGATATCGGTTTCGTCTAACTTCTTCGTCGTGATCTCATAAGTCGGCCGATTCGTGATGCGCATGACCGCATTCTCACCTCGTCGCTCGTTATTATGTTTGACTCTTAATCCACCGACGACCTATTAAGTCGTATGCCCCCCTGATACATCGTTGTGAGCTGGCCCTGGTAATCAGATATCCGGGCCGGAGGTTGTACGCAAGAAAGGCGTGACAGTTTAGGCATACTATTTTTCCGGCATAGGTATCGCAATATTTTGATATCAATATATGTTTTTTTTAATATTTTACTTTCAATCATTACGGATTATTTTATCCTGCTTATCTACATTTTTTAGTTGTTAGTGAAAAATGATTATTATTTTTATGATTTGCCCATTTTTTTAAATTTCCATATTTGTTTTTAAATACAATACATTCGAGATATTATTCTCTAATGAAAGAGCATAGCAAGTATCGGAGGTAAGCAATTCTTTATTAAATCGGTATTGTGATGGCAGACGTGTATAACTGCATTTTTTTCACTTCTTAAGTTTTCTTCCTTAAATGTTCTAGAGTGTACATAATTTGGTGTGGTAAAATATTAGAGCTGCAACCTTATTGGTAACAAAGTAATGTTAAAAGATATCGGCATCAGACCAAATGTGAAAAAAGGTTGATATGACAAAAAGATATATAGATATGTTTAGAATGCAAGATAATAATAAAACTTAAATTTTTTTTAAAAGAAATGATTAAAGGTTTGTATTGGGATGGGATCGCTTATTTTGATATAAAATACTTCAAAATATCTTAAACTAATTTCTAGACTGATTTCAAAATTTTGTTTTTGCTCTCCTGTAAAATGAGTAAACAGCAGTTATAACCGTTTGCCATCACAGTAGGTACCGAAATATAGTATTTAGTTAATTTAAAAATTCTTCAATGTACAAATCGGGCAAGCTTAAAATAGTTATATCTACCATCCTATAAATAAATTAAAACATTGAGAGTAATAATAATTAATGAATGAACAAGATAATTAAGCATTCTCCATAAGTAACCTAGCTAAAAAATACCCTCTACTCAATTGTAAATTTTATCAGATATCTCTCGCTGACATAATATTTGTACCCAGGAAGCAGACTCCATTTTTGTCAGTTTTCTACAGAATAATTATGTTGAAACTATTTTTTATAATTAATAATAATTTTAAATTTCTAACTCCTATAATAAAAAGAATAGGCTCTTCACATAAGATGCAAGTGCCATACCATATTAGAACCAAAATTATGCAACTCCATAGAATGTATAAGAAATAGAGCGTGTTGCCTGAAAGGCATACGCTAGTCAACTATGTCTGACTTTCAGTTGGGTCGATCGACTAATTTCACCTGGAAAGCAGTTGGTAAATTTGGGATATCATACGAAGAGAGAGAAAGCCTATTCTCGTTAGTACTCAACTGAAGTATCGATATATTCTGATCTGATCAATTATCTGATTGTATTCATTAACAATAATTATTATAATGTTTTATAAATTCAATCATCGCATTTCAAAGCCACAGCGGTAACCATGCAACACCTGATCTTATTTTATATAGGTACCTACGTTTTGTTAAGATATTAATTTATGAAATTTCCATACCTAGTAGTTGCAACGAGGCTCAGTGTACTAATTCAATGAATACATTTATAGACGAAACCTTAGACACAATTTTTATTCATGTTGTTTTCGGATTAGACTTGTGTTGTGTGATGTGTTTTAATTACATTTATTTTGTTCGATTCGCGTATAGAGCAGTGCTATTGCGCCTTTCAAAGTCTTCTGACCTTAGCCGCAAACAAGATTAATTTCCCATAAAGTAGCCTAATTTGAAATCGATCCGTCGATGTACTCATCGCTAACGAGGCTAACAAACCGATACAACTCAAAACCGTACCGATATGGCTCGATGAGATAGGTGTGTGATGTTTTGAAACAGTAATAAAACACAGAAATGTTTGTTTAAATTATCTGTTTTTTTTACTTCCTGCATTATTATGCCATTCGGCTATATATTATAGTAAATATAGTATTATATTATATTGCCCGTTAAATACGAAATGTGCATTTAAAATATCGCATGCATACAGTAATAAAAACTGCTTGAAGATCATGGCCGTTTTTGTTATGAAAGAACTTCAAACGTCGTTTCGCAATGAACCAATTTACCATTACGATGCACACAATGTAGTTTGAAACTGCATTATAATTCACAGAACTGTAAAATCTTGAAAATCTACATTGACCAGTGGGTGCTATTGTTTTAAATTTAAATATGGATCTGTGGAATTATGTACTAGGTATATCGCCCAAAATAAACCAAAATTATTATGGTTTCATTTAGGCAGGGTATAATTGATTTTTAAAAACTAGGACCATCTGTAAATTACAGTATTGGTTCAATTAAAAAACAAATACGTATGACTAACAAAATTTAGTGTGCATTATTTATGCGGATTTTAACAGCCTACCTTCACCCTTTGCCACTGTGGTATATATGTGTATATATTTCACACGATGGGTTTGAACCGCCCTAGAGATTGATAATGTTTATATACCTACATGTAATATAATATATATTGCACATGGACACACCGCAATAATATAGGCATTGCAGTCGAGAGTAGAGGATAAGGTGTATTGAGAATGTCCTGTGAAACTGAAATAAAACCTACGTTTCTATCGAGAATGTCCTGCGAAACTGAAATAAAACCTACGTATTATAATATTGTACTGTGTTTTATTTTAATTAATACACTGTCTTTACACTAATGATGTACGGTTAATTAGGTAAGTACACTAAACAAATATAAAATTATCATCTCTAATAATAAAATCTCTAAATAAAATCTCTTAGAAACGTACCACAAAAAGTTGTTGAGCGAATTATAGTAATGAAGATTGTTTTAATCAGCCAATACATATTTGGTACATAATTCTGCATATTAGAAGTAGATATTTTGCCATTTGTGGAATGATTTGAGAGTCAGTATATACAATTGAAATCCTTTTCCAGTATTTGATAGCGACTTGTTGCAATGATAATAATTGCCAACCCGATACAGGGGGGGCGCATTCATGATACGTTAATCCTGTCAGTAACTTTAATCGACGCCTTTAATAATGTTGCCTGTGATAAATGTTTATCTCGTGGGGTATGTACTGGGTACCCGTCCGTACTCCGACATCCGCATTGAAACGAAGACTTTCATCGGCCGGCCGACCTTCGCGAGACGATTGTCTGATCGCGGGCGTAGGTCGGTCGCCGTGCGAATCGACACAAGACGTTTCCTTTGTTGTTGTTTTATAATCGAATCCGCTTATAATTCCATGCTAATTGGTATAATGTAATGCTGTTCCCACAGATTTTGTTAAATGTGTGCGGCTCGTTCAGAAGCTGTTGGCCTCCTTTACCTTCTTACGATATCGATTTTCAAAATAGTCTTGTTCCACACCTGTGGATTGTTGTATTGTAATATATACAGGGAAATAGTCGAAATTTACATAATAATCAACGATTACGTTACTACTCGAGTTTTCGGTAATACGTTTAGGTACTGAGCGACAACAAGAAATCGGCGATAACAGGAAGTCGCTGTAGTCGCATATCGAGTGTGTTTAGGAAAATGGGCGTAACCCTCGATTTTTCTAAAAGTGCTTTTATTATATATTAACAATGTATACAACTACATACACGTTCTGTAAAAAGGAAGTAAGCCACAAATGCTGATTTATTATCTAAATTCAGGTTTTAATTGAGGTTTAATTAAGTTTTAATTTAAGGAATAAAGCATTTACCCTCAATTTTATTGATTTTTCTGTAATAACTTCTTTAATTATTAGTAGATCAAAAAGATATTACACCAAATCGTCAATCATCATGCACCCAATGTCTGTGCCTATTTTTTTTTAAATAATATTGAATCAAAATCATTCAAAAAAACATTTTTGCTTCTCCTGTAAAATTTGAGCTGTGTGGGTTACGCCCTTTTTCCTAAACACGGTCGATATAGTAGACTTCTCAGTGACATACCTGTCATCGCGGCAACGCGTGCTAGAGGCATGTTTAAATTATGTATCAGCTCTCTTTTCAGATGCGACTCCTTTTCTTCTTCGCAATAAACCAAAAAATGAACTAATAATAATTCTAACATCACTCCTGATCGTTTAAAACATATTTTTACTATAATAAGTTTCAGATTACATATATTAATTGATAGATCCGTACATCACGGGAGCGTAAAATGAAATGATAAGCTTGAGCGCGTTCCTCATTTAAAAACGGACGTGTGATTAGCTTTACTGGAGGGGATTGTTAGTTCACAGTTATAACACGTGGACAAGAAATGCTTGTTCGACAGTAGGTACTAACACCCTCTTTTTGTGACGACACCGCTGTATAATCAAACATATTATATTATACATACTTATATTGTAATATCTATTGTTTCTCAATAAATCTGTTATTCAGTGACTAGTTAGTCTTACAATGATCAGTGTTCATCGTGAAGCAACCTCCTTACAAAAAAACATTCCACCTCTCTCTCCAGAGATTCGTCCGGAGTCGAAAGGCGGTTAGTTAGGACATGCCTTAATATTTTAGAGTAGGTATTTGCATGTTCAAAAGACTGACAATTTTATAAAAATGCATTGCAACGATTTTCTGATCTTAACCACTCGCATAGATTGTGTGTTTTTTTGTGTCAGATTAATAACAAAAAAATGCGAAATTCAGACGCCGTAGTCCGAGTTTTTGAAGCCAGTTTTACTCAATGAAGATTATGCCATAAAACGCAAGAAATACAAAGCCCGACATGTGCTTTCAAATATTTCCAATAGTTTTCGTCCCAAACTTTAATGCATATTATCTATACATAGGTCATAATTATTGAAAGTACTACTCCACACTCGAGAATTTTATCCTCTTACACCCTCGTACAGATGGTAACCCAATATTTGTGTTTCCTGGAATACTTGGGCTACTCATTTCTTCCGATTTAGTCTTGATACTCCGACCGGCCCTTCAGTCCTGGGCATCCAACGAACATCATTTGAGAACTGATATAGATGTGTCGCAAAATCTTTCTTTCGAAGCTGTCCAGTGGTAGTACGGATAATTAATTATTGGTTAATCTGACTTGTCTTCGCATAGTAATATTATCTACTATTTTCAAGAATATATTCGTTGAACAGAATCTAATTACTCGCATTATATTTTGAAATAAAATATCACGCGCTGCTTACTGTAGTTATATTAAATGATACGTGTGTGTGTAATCTTAGATAAGAATACACGCTCATTATCTAAATACTTCGATATGGAGAAGGAAAATACTGTATATAATATAGCTTGGAAAAATATAAAATTCCACCTGACTCATATTTAGCAGTTTACCGTTACATGAAGTCAAACGTCACAATATTACACATCTGATTATTTTCTTAAATTCTCATGGATTCTTCAGTATAGTTACATTCTCCCAGAAGCGTTTTTTACAAAAACAATTAATTAATGTTATAATATCTCCAACGCCGTTTTTACAGTAATACCGTATTTGTTTCTTGCTGAATACCGAGTAATTTACCCACCACAGGTAAGTAAGTGCACGAGATTTCTCTTGCAATATTGGCGGCGGTCGACCTTTGCGGGAGAGTTTCCCATAAGAGATTAGAATTACCGATTACCAAAGACCTTTTCGTCGAACCGGAAACGAACAATTCGAGAAGAAACTCGGGATATTAAAAAGCACACTTTTCGATCACGACTTGATCTTGCCTTTACCTACACAGTTCCATACATATTGTCTATACTCGGCAGAATATTCAATATTTTATCGACAGAGAATATCGTCTCTGTTCTGGCAGAACACACTAACTGGAGAATACTAGTTTTGAGTAATTTGACTTTGAAGTTGTTAAAATGTTTGAAATGGTCTATCATGTAAGTTTATTAAGTAATCGTAAAAAGGATGACTTTAAAATAAAGACTGTTTATTTATTAAGAAGGTTTTCAGACGGTAAAGTTTGAAATAAGGAACATTTTGGTACTAACTCAATGTCATTTTTTCGAATTAGTGTCTTCTGCCAGAACAGTGACGATATTATAATTTCATAATAATATTTTCGTATTATTTAGTTAATCTTTTGTAAACTTCGGGTGATATCTTTTTGGTATCTATCAATCACCATGCTTTTTATTAAGGATCTGTACTATGCTCCGCTTTCGATGCTCGAACACTCCATCGTTATTTATTACTTTTTTTATTGAACTTGTAGACACTCATATAGAAAGCACAATAGAAGGACGGCGACTAATCAAAAGTCAACACTAGTCCTGACACTACTGGCAATACTTTGATTGAAGACTTGTTCCAGAGAGTTTCCTGGAAATACTCCGCCAGAATCAAGATGCATGCATCGGTCAAACTGCATACAGAATGTCATAATACCTAGGATTTTATCTAGGCCGTATATCGCCATGCAGCGGAACTAGATGGCTAATTTCGATGGTAGTGCTAGTTATTTCTTAACTTCGAATGCAATGTGGCAACTGGTTTGCAGTAAATGAAAATATTCCATTATATAATATTTCGTTCATTTTACCAACATTTTTTTTTTCAAAACGAAACAGTTACCATATTGGCATATTGCATATTGCGAGTGAAATTTACGAAGGTAGTAAACTTTATCGATTTAAAAATAACTTAGTATAGTTGTTAGGAAATTTCTGCGTGGTAGCAATATCCTGAGTATCTTAATCACGTTCGGATTGCGATGATTTTGGTGTCATATCAAATTCGTTATATTATTTTTCTATAGTGAGATATTGATGTTGTATATTATAACGAAATCATTGAGTGATTTTAATATCACTTATTATTTCGGCCTTCTAGGTCGCTTGTTGGTCGATCGGCGCAGAATGCGTTGTTATTTTTTCTTCTTGAGTTATGACGGGTTTTGCCGTCCGACAAGAAGAGATGCGCTTTGTTCCGGCAGGGCGGGCGAAGGACGCCGAGGCGGCGACGCCCGCTGTGTGCGCGACTCGAGACGATTTTTCTACCACCGCCGTCGCCTATCTGGCGATGTGGCACCATGCCTGATAAAAGTGATAAATGAAATGCCTTTCAGACTGTTCACATTAATATCAATATCGTATCGAGCTTCATCGCCGTTGTCGTGCGTTAACTTTTACTTTTTTTTATTAACTATAAAATTATTCAGTCTGCTTTATATTTTCTGTCATTAATTTTAATGCTTGAATTTATTTGTAAATATATTATTTTATTTAACCTTTTATTTACACCAGGTACATACTGTCAAACGATATAAAAATCTTATTATTTAATTAATAATTGTATACTTACATATATATTATATTATATAACTTGACAGTCAAGTAAGTATGTATTTATGCACGATATTATACGATTTAAATAGCCAGCTAATAATAAAATGCATTTGTGTTCATAGAGAAACTTAGATAACTGAAATAAAAAAGGATAATGTTTCTAGTCATATTATATTATAATTTGATAGATGCGCAACAAAAATAAACATAAACATGACTTACAGCTCATTTTTAAATATGACAACATCTTCCAGCAGTGCATTTATGAGTCGTAAAACGTTTCCAACTGAATCATTGAACTTATATAAATATAAATGATCATTCAAAGATGCCAGTAGTATACGTACTTTTTGTTAATACAATCTTCTTCTTGGTCGTTCCCTCATATTTTTATCTGTTGATTGTGACCACATTTCAATTGTGTCATCTTTTGAGCGACCAAGAATTTTCATCCCTCTCGATCCTCTGCTTCTCTTAAGCCATGGTGAATGCTGCCTCTAGTCAGCTCCTTCATTCGGTCGCTCCACCGCGCCGACGCTCTTCGTCTGCTACAATAAAGCTACATTACTTTGGGCATTTGTATCATTTTCACCCCTTCCACGTTACACGTCACACATAGGAACTTAAAAAATATATATTTATTCTTCTTTCTGCTAACAAATCAATTTAATATGGTTCTGAATTGTATCTTTTTTGCCAGAAGAATTTTTTGCAGTGCTCTGAAGGAATCTTTTAGTATATTTTCCTTTGATTTATCAAAACGCTACTTATCTTTTGTGTATGTATTATAAGGAAACTATTTAAGTTCAACCATGGTATTTATACGTGAAAGCCACGTAGTATTTTTTTCTTTAAAATACCTAGTGATCATTAGTGAAGATATTCTATTATATGTTATATAATTTCCGCATATTTGATGTCCGGAGCAATTGTGCAACATATTTTGCAATTTTTCATCGCTACATAGTTGCCTTTTTTTCTCTCAGCTATTATAGTTTTATGCAAGGTGCTCTTGCTTCTCTTTGATGACATAATTCGAAAAATATTTAAATTACAGTTAACACTTCAGACTCTTTCACTCGCTAATGAATGAGTTAATTCTTTTAATGCAGTTATTTCGAGACGTTCTCTGCAGAAAATGACCGTGGGACATACGGAATAGTTTAATTGTTGCAGTAGTCATTAGTTTGTTCTTTTCGGTCGTAACGGCATTACTGTCAATGTTGTATAATACCCACTTCCGGGTTATTTACATAATGAAGGATTAATTTTATTTACAATATAATACTGAGGATTAACAGATACCAGTTTGGATGACTGATTATTAATCGAACTCATTAAAATAACAAACTAACTTAATATGCGGATCGTTCGTCTGTTTGTATCATCCCAACCAAATAAAATGTATTTTACAGGTAAATTAGCATTTTCGATTGTAAGTAGAGCATACTATGAACCTCCAAGTAGTGTAGGTTATATTTACAAACTTTTTACAAGGGAGGAACACCCATCCATTGATCCCAAACACACGATATCCCGAATTCAACGGTGAATGGACTTTGTAGCTGTCCAGTTCAATAATAAAAAATAGTACCCTTGGCTGGTTTAGGGACGTGGATGCCTGAAGCACTAATTTATTTATATTAAAAATATCAATGTATTCATTTTCTATAAAAAACATGGATGGATGACATTTTATTATAATTATATTATATTAGTGGTTTTTTGTGTTAAAGTAGGTACGTATGTATTTGTTTGACTAATTATGTTACAAATCCTTTTGATATTAGTTGCAGAGATTTTGTAATAGTTTGGGTAATATTATAAACTTTTTTGTTAGAAATACCCATCTTATAAATATGTATTTATAACTTTATAATGTTTATTACTGGTTTGATTTTTGACTTGAACGAGTCCTAATTTTAAATCTTCTGATGAATTGATTGCTTCATCCGCATCAATCTGCTGATTTAATATTAAGTGTATAAATCTCCATACACCCCCCCCCCCATACATCCCCAATATGTCATCCATTAGAATATTTTTTTTTCTTTGTCCACTAAATCGTCTGATGATGATGACAGCGGATAATTTTCCATCAAACTTCATTTAGTGTAATGAATTTAACATTGAAATCAAGTGCCTCGATTTGTTCCTTTCCGCGTTGAATGAATTCGTTTGGAACCCGTGTACGCGTGCATCAATAATAATTGTCTCTAAATGGATTCGATAGTCGCATTATTGAGATTAATTAATTGTTTTCTTAGCACCAAGACGCCGCACGATTCGACATCAACCGCAGTGGAGTGGTGTGTTTTTTTGACTGCCGTCGAATTATTGTAAAGATTGCATATCTTCTTCTTCGACGGCGCTACAGCTCAAGTTGAGCCCTGGCCTCCTCCACCGTCGTCCTCCAGCCGGAACGGTCCTCCGCTTGACTTTTTCCAGTTCCTGATTTTTAGCAGCTGGTTGGCAACTTTTGTAATGTTATCACCCCAAAAAGATTACACATATGAAGCCTTAATCTATACGTGCAAAATCATTGATGAAAACCGGTTTCAATTGTTAAGGGAAATTGAGTTATAAAAATTAGATACTATGTAATTTGTGTTTCTTCCTTCACCGAAGGATATACTATATAGTATATATATATATATATATATATATATATATCGCTCTCATGCATGGAATTCTTCCAAATTTTCTTTCAGTCGTACGAGATATATTTTACTTATTGTAAATATTCTTGATTTTCTAGGATGAAAATCATGTTATATCGCACCTCGCAAGTAAACCGCCACAAGTCCAAACTTACGTGTTATGAGTTAATTACTATGTTTCATTGTCTATCGTTCATAGTATATGTACCGAAAATTTCATATCTCATAAGTCATCAAATTCAAGTCAAAACTTCATTCAATATCTAAACATATTTCAAAAACATAGTACAAAAATGCGAAAAGTAAAAACTTCAAAGCTGATTTTCTCTGTTTGACGTTTTTTGGATTGTGTTTAGTTTAGTTGCGATATATTCTAAAAATATATTTTTACATATATTATCTATTTATTTATTACTACATAATACAAGTGAATATCATTTTGATCTAATTTTATCCGAGGTAATTAAGCAAAGAAACATATCAGCGTAGTAAAAAGTGCAAAATTATAAAACGTACACTCGGATGATGGAGTTCTTCTACCATGTAAAAAATTAGTTCAATTAACGAGTAAGTACCTAGTCTTTTAACTATAATATATTGGATGACTACAGCGTTGTCTATAATTAAGTGTCAGCTGGTCACGAGCGATCTACTTAATTAAATACTTAATAAAAAATTGTTTACAAGACGTGTCCTTATTAGTGGTGCTCATGAAAAAAAATCATGTCTAAAATAATCTTCTGTAGATGGTGTGTTCTCCGAATCTTTTTTAAAACAAAGGATCCACTGTCATGAATCTGTGACCATTTACGTGTGACCATTGACCTTCATCTATGAACACCACTGGATCTCAGCATCGACACACTAACGCAATGATATAACAATTTATCGTGGCGCTTGGTAAGTGCTTAGTACTAGAGTACTATGCGAAGAGATACGTGTGAGCATTATTTTGTTTGGAGTAGTGTGCGGGTGGGCAGTGCAGGAATCCTCGGCCGCGACTTGCGTGGCGCTCAGATTTAACGGGGAATCGATTGTTGTGGTTTGTTTTGCATCCGCGGTATGCGAAGGTGGGTCTCTCTCTCGCTGTGACTCTTGATCACGAGCGTTTAATTGACGCCCTGCGACTCTCGGGCTGGCGTGGTCATTGGATTACATGAGCACATCGAGAATGACTCGGCGCATTGCTGAAAATGGCTTTCGCAACGCTATCCCAATCATCAACGCTTGTCTTGTGGCTCGGTATCTGTATATATGTACTTGATTCGCTTTTTCATAGATTATTTAGTGTATTTTGGACATTTTTTGGTTTTAGTTACGTTAAGAATTTTCTCGGTCGCTTGCGAATTACTGTTCTCCCGTTTGGATTATCCAACGATTGAACATGTTCCTACTATAATTATTATACTTATTTTATAATTACACTAATTATATAAAGAGTCTTCTTCTTGGGTCTAAACAATATTCTTGATCACCAAATATGCCTCAAAGTTCATTTTAACTTATGTTTTAACTGCTATTTATTCTTTGATCGAGATTAAAATAACGAATCAAATTATACGCGACGTTGTACATATTATTATGTACGTTTGTATATAATTATCTAATATTAATTAAATAGGTACTTATATCACTTTCTCACGAACGCACTGTCAAATTTCTGCCGACTCTTCTTTAGTTTAACTTATTAATTTTTTACTGAATAAAATGATTATCGTTGCATGTTTAAAAATCTAGTTTTAGCTTAAGGCTATACCTCAGCTGAGGCATGGTCTAAAAAGATCGTGACCACGCGATGCGCCGATTGCGGGTCGCGGGTGCAAATGACGCAAGCCGAACGAAATATAATTTGTCATAAAAGTTCAACATGCGTCCTTTTTATGTTGTTTATTATTATATTCGTAATAATAATAGTATATGCATTGACATTTTTTCTTTTTTATGTACATACGTAAAGTTTTTTAGTCATCTTTACTCGATTTAAGAATATTTTCATCCGACACCATGACAAAATGAATCGACGTGCAGACACCTCGACTATCGCTCTCCGAATGGCAACGCGGCCGTAATTTCGTTCCGCATACAGTTGAAAATTATTTACCGTTTCACTTATGTACGCTCTTAAGCCGAGAGGAATTTCTATAGTATCTTTAGTAAATACCCTACGAGTACCTATATTATCTTCTAACCGAATATATACAAGACGCAATAATATGTTATATCTTGATATGTATATTTTGAAATAACGGTAGGCAGTGATTCTTTTTTCATTTTCATTTACATAATGATTTTTAACATTTTTTGTTATAAAATTGTTGTTTAATGTGTGATCAAGTGGTTTGCAATTTTAAGCACCATCAGATTGGTTCCTGTACTTATAGAGATTATTATAACACAGTAATTAAGTAACTTTACGCAAAATATTTGGCGAAATCGATTTTGCCACAAATTGGATTTTACTAATGTATTAAAGTAGGTGGTGACACTGCTTATCAAGCGAGTAGTTTACAGCTGTTTCATTCCGATATTTAATGATACAATTCGTATCTCAATATAATTACGCATTTTTGTGACTGTAAATCTCGTCTGCAAAAAGTATTCCTAAACGTCTCATTATGTACTTGACATAAACGAACATTTAAATTAAGAGGTACAAAATACCACGGTAAGATAATATAAATAACACTGTGCTGCTAAAAACTATTGCCTCTCTCTCCCATTTTGCTATATGAAATACTATCTGCTTCCATTATGGTATTCTCGATAATCTTGATGTACGAATGATGGGGTCGCCGCGGAGTGAAGGTCGCCATAAGCCTCTCAGCGTGGCGTCCATATTGTTTTGCGGCCGTACATTCCTCGGGCGTCATTCGATTTAATTACACAATTAAAACTTCGCTCGTTCGTACTTTTTTCAAAGATGAAATATCATTTTGTTTCACAGTAGCGTTGTATCTGGATAGCGGAGAGAAATATTGCATTATATCAAGGCAAAATGAAGACAGCCGACTGATTTATGTATATTTTTGAACCATTATTCTAAGTGTTCATTGTGTTAATAATACGATCCTTTGAAATGTTGTGATGACAACTAGAACGATTTCAAAGAGCCCAAACAAAGTTGGTAGGCTTGTATAAAAATGCCTACCTTGTTTTGAAGGTGATGGAATATGTAGGTACCAACATTTTAATTAATGACTAACGATATGAACGCCTATGGACCATAATCAAATCAGGACCAAACGAGTGTAGGTTTTTCATTATTATAATATGTTAAAGCTTTTTCTATCACAAGAAAATATAAAATTATCTCATTTGAAATACGTTCGCCGTTATTTGGTTTTCATATCGTCAGCTAAGGAAAACTTGTTCCGAAATAATTATTATCTTTGGGAATAATTTCCATATTATATTATATTTATTTGATAAAATCAACGTAGGTGAAATCTTACAAAAGCTACATTTACGACCGTGTTAGAAATACATGGAAAATATATATGGTAGCGACTTTATGTTTTTTTTGTTTTGTTTAATTGCTGTAGCTAAATGCTTATCATTATATCAGTGCTGCGGATATCTTATCGTAGATCTGCGGAGCTACAAATTCTACCGCTTTACTTACAGATCTATAACTGACTGCGAATTTAGGTTTTGAAATAGTTCTTGTTTGCATCGCCGTGTCTACAATGCAAAACACGACCATTCATTAGAATTAGTACAATATTGTATAGATAAGATCTGAATTTATTTTTATCGAGTGTTGTCTCTCGTGTTAAAAAAAATACTTCACTTGTCATACTAACATTTCCACGGCTTGTAAAATTTTATGTACACGATTTTTGAATAATTACAACACAATAAAACGTTTCTTATCGTTGCGTTATCTGATAAGAGGAGAACCACATTGATAAGACATTTTAATCAGGTATCTCCGTCGTTTATCTTCTGGTCACCTTGTAACTAGGGATTGTTTGTAATCACGGACAGAATGTTCAATCTCGGGATTTAGGGTTTCTCGATTATGATGAATGAAAAATTTCACATATGGATACAATTTTACTACTATTTCGAAACACCTTAAAACAATTCTACAATAATTTTCCTGTTCTAGTACTTAATGAAAAATAATAATGAGGTATGTAAGAATTTATATGTAGAGGAAAAAACAATATTACTTAATTAGCTTTACGATAATTTGCTATACATATTAAATTATAACGGTAGTTTCTTTAAATATTAATTAAAATAAAACACAGTACCTATGTAGTATTAATTAGTTCAATAATAAATAGGATCGGTCACGTTTATTATTTAACTTAGTGGAATAATTAGTCCTGCATATTGTGTTTAGTTTAATTTGGTTTCAATTTTAAACTCTTACTTTCATTGAGTTATAGTAATGATTATTGGAATCATGAAATTACTCTATTTTCATCAGAATCATAATATTTAGGAACATAATATTAAAACCAATGTCGAAATATCAAGCGAGATCCCGGGATAGTAAACCCTATCTTTTGTACACATATATTATTATTGATGTGTCTTTCTTGATATATTGTCACCTCAATACAAATAATATTATGGACACACCCGTCGATAAACATTCAGTGTCACGTTTTGATTGATTGCTCCATTAAATATTATAGGTATTGGATAGGTTCCGAATATTGTGGATTTGGAAGATGGTGTTCCATATTGATAATTTATTTCCACTAGTGGTTGGTATTATACGAGATATCACGGGACTAAGTACCGAAGAGCGCTGTTTCATCTTTCAATTCAATTTAGGCGCTCGTTGTTACTAACTTAAATACTTGTTACATTTTCGCGACATGATTTATCAAAGTGCCAACACTCGTGTCAATTTTATACTAGGCCCGAAGCGAAGTACGTGTTTAATGGTGATTTGGGACAACCAATTATCGTTTATCATTGTTGAGATTCGGCATTCTAATTCAGATTTTCTTAAACGGTTCATGTTAAAATGATAAGTAATATTATTATTACTGCGATTTGTAGTAAGAGGGATTACATTAATAATTACCTATTAACATTAGGCTTTCAGTCTCACCCATATTGACCATTTCAATAGATATTGATCTTCAATATTTGTATAACATTTTTTGACGAATCTACATCACATAATAATTATTAAATTTTGTAAGTTTTCCCCTACATTTTCTTCTAACTTAAACCTTGTGATCTGAGAGGCAGACATCGGTTTCCAGGCTAATTATATTTATAGGGTTGGGTCTAGTAAGTACATTAATGCTCTTTCCTACATGTACCTAATCTTCGAAGAATTGGAATGTTTGAATTTGCTTTGCCAACGAGTCTTTCTAGGGAAACGGTTAAGAAAAATATAATAATACCCTTATGGGACCGACAAATAAGAAGTTTACCCTTGTACGGGATGTTCGGCTTGTGGCTCTGATCTTGATATTATCATTTTGATAACATTAAAGATATTCGCCCAGCTTACGGTTTATGTGTGTGTGTGTGTGTTTTAAATTCTTGAGATGCAGTTTTGTGTCATTTGGGTCATCTGCAGTTGAGTATAAAAATCGATAAGCGTATATTTCAGTAATAAAGGTAATCAGTAAAAGTTAAATAAATTCTCTCTTAAATTGCAGTTAATGATTATCCGTATTCGACGTGGAACGGAAACAAGTGACATTAAACTGTCATTAATTTTATGAAAACGAGTTAGGTGCATTTTTTTAAATTTAAGTATAAATTTTTTAAATTTTAAATATAAATAATGTATCTTGTAGGAAATACCACGATTTATTATGTATTTTACAAATTTGATATTAAAAAAATATATTCAGCTTAATTAGGTGGTTTAGTGGCAGCGAAAAACAAGGAACCGAAGATTGGTGAGAATTTGATACTTAGTCTGCTACTTGTTCCCACTGTAGCACTGTATCATCACATTTACCTTATTTTATCTACGTCAATTTTAATCAGAGTTAATGGTACGAGGGTGGGTCAATAAGTCCTTAGAAAAGCCGACAGGTGGCGCGACTAGTACTGCAAGCGGTTTGTTTTCATGCAGCGGCACTACCGATTCAGTATGCTGCGAAGTTTCAATCAGATTGGTCGGGTTGTTGTGTGTTTCTCGTACATTTAAAAAAAAAGTTTGCTTGTGGAAAATGGAAAAATGGAAAATGGAGAAAATTTAGTTTAGAGTTGTTATTAAACATTTTAATATAAAAGGGTTAACAGCAAAGGAAATAAAAAATGAGTTGGATTTAGTTCACGGCATATCTGCTCCTTCACTTGCAACTATTTATAACTGGTTAAATGAATTTAAACGTGGTCGTACATCAACAAAGGATGAACCACGCTCAGGACGTCCTGTAGAGGTGACTACACCAGAAATGATCAATAAAATCCACGATATGGTGTTAAGTGACCGAAGATTAAAGTTGAGTGAGATAATTGAGGTTACAGGGATCTCAAAAGGTAGCGTCATTTCTATTTTACATGCCAAATTGGGCATGAAAAATATTTCTGCAAGATGGGTGCCGCGTTTGCTCACAGTCGACAATAAACGCAGTAGGGTGGTGGCCTCTAAAGCCCTGTTGTCGCTCATGCAACGCAATCCGGATGAATTTTTTCGTCGCTTTGTGACTGTAGATGAAACATGGATACACCACTATACTCCCGAGACGAAAGAACAGTCAAAGCAGTGGATTGCGAAGGCAAACCATGTCCAAAGAAGGCGAAAACCGTAAAATCAGCTGGTAAGGTTATGGCTACTGTATTTTGGGATGCACGTGAAATTATTTTCGTTGACTATTTGGAAAAAGGAAAAAAAATAACAGGGGATTATTATGCATCTTTATTGGACCAGCTAAAAAACAAAATTGAAGAAAAACGGCCTCATTTAAACAGGAAAAAAATCCTCTTTCATCAGGACAATGCCCGTGTTCACACATGTTTACGATCAATGGCTAAAATTGAAGAATTGAAGTTCGAATTGGTCGACCACCCACCGTATTCGCCAGATTTAGCCCCCAGTGACTTTTTCCTTTTCCCAAACTTAAAAAAATGGCTAAGTGGACAACGTTTTTTTTCAAATGAAGAAGTCATCGATCGGACAAATGCTTATTTTGAGGACCTTCCGAAAACTTATTTTTCTGACGGCTTAAAAAAAATTGAGAAACGTCTAACCAAGTGTATTGAGCTCCAAGGAAATTATGTTGAGAAATAAAAAAAAAATACAAAAATAAAACCTGTTTTAATGCTTTTTTCTAAGGAATTATTGACCCACCCTCGTATTACAGTAGCTTGACTGATGTTTCAATCCAAGCTTTTGTGTTTGTGGCGTGATCTCTAATATATTTCAGAAACAATATAATATATTATAATATATCGCATATTTCCAAGCCAGTTCATAATTTGGGTGTAAGCATTAAATTCATGCTATTCTGATTATTGTACTGGTTCATCTCCACAGGCGACCGACCCATTTGTTTATTTGACATTATCAATTTATTCCGCGCCCATAAAATGAAATCATGCAAAAATCTCTTCACGTCTAAATTCAAAGTTCATTAATCTTTTCAATGGCTGTAAAAAAAGTCACAACCTTGCAGCGGCTGATCAGAACGGATGGGGTTCCAGTTTTATTGATCTCGCGTTCGAATATTTACTTTAATAATAAATAGTATAGGTATTTTGCCTCCGGACTCCGGAGGCAAACATTTTCGTTGAGGTCATTTTCGAACACAGGCAATGCTTCTTCTTTTGATCGCATTAAAAAAAATCATATTTATTTAACGATGTGATTGGTTGTGGTTTGTTGCATGGTTTTCGATCGGTGCTGCCACATGTATTACCACCAGCTATTTATTTTATTCCAACCAGATGTGGCGTTTTTCCGTTGAACTTTTATTTATATTCAATGAGATACGTTTCGATGAATTCTAAAAAATATTATAAGTATGTTTATTACCGAAATTTAATGCTTCGTTTTGTTGCAAATTTGTGATAGCCACACGTAATTTTCTCGAATGAGATATTTTTAATATCGAATACTGGTTGCGGTACATCATTCATTGTTGGTGCGGTTGTTGCGGTGTTTGGCTATTGGTAACACCGCTGCAACAGATGTTTTCGTAACGCGTTGTTCTCACGTCGATCTATCCGTTCGTTCGATTTCGCTGTGATTCCGTATTGTGTTGTGGAATCGACGATGACGTTGCATTGCATCGATCGCTCGGTTTCTTGTACCCGGAGCTAATCGACTGAAATTAATATTACATATCGTCTGATTCGTTGCAATCGCTTGTTTTCTTCTGGACAGGGCTGGTTAGGGTTCATTATGAATATATATTTAATAATTATAACTAACTATCGATTCAATGTGAAAATTAACCAGGGGCGTTGACCTCTAAGTTGAGATAGGAAGAAGCCAGACAAAAAATCGAGACTAGATTCAGAGTTCAGCAATGTTGAAGAATGGTCGCATTCCTAATTCTTAAAGATGACAACGAATATATTGATATTGATTCAATTTAATACTATTCTAGATCTGTAATTTTATACTGCTTTTAATTGCATTTCTCTTTATTATGAGATATTCAAAAAATCCATTTACTGTCGAATGCTCTATATCTTCTAGTGTGCACGAAATGGTACAAGCCGGTTTACAGGAAGCCGGACGGGAACCGCGCTAATTTTCATAGCTGATTTTGGCAAAATTCAGGAATTCAAGAATGAAAACCTAACCTAACAAATAATCCAATATATCGGCTATTTTCAAAATTTGTTTGCCGCTGGCTTCCTGTAAACCGACAAGAATCGCCGAATTTGATTAGTGTTAATTATGGCTTATGTTCCGTAAAATCCATCGTATTTTACGTTGATGTGGTATGTTTATAAGTCTTTTAAATATGATCGCCAGTTTGATCTTTCCCATGCGTGGTCCATCTGTGTCCTGTTGCCTGTTTAATCGTCCACCGGTCATTATGTATGTCAGTATGTCATTCATGAAAAGAAAGGTTGTTTTGGAAAATTCAATAATGAGAATTTACGATATATCTATACCTACGACATAATATTTTACTTGTCGGTTTTGAGCAGACAGACAGCCGACATATTAGGCATAATTTATGTAGATGTACTTCCTTTCAATTATATGCCATATTCACGCAATTATCATCATCATGGATCTATCGACAGCTGGTTCTATTCTTCTCGGTTCTGTGACTTGGGTATATATCAGAATTACGTAGTATATTATGATGCTTTCTGGTGTTTTATTGGGATTAATTCCCATTGACTGCTAGTACTAAAGGTGTACATTATTCTAATTCGTTTAAATTGCGAACTGTATGTATCTACTTTGGATTGATTGCCACATTATTTTGTAGGAAAAAAACATAGTGTGCAAATCTTAATTAGATCATTTTATTTTTGTATTAGATCGATCGCGTTCTCGCAGATTTTGAAATACACATAGTAAAAGACTTCGCCCGAAGCTGTTAGTAATAAAGATTGTCTATCAGTAGTTATTTAATTATACGAAAAAAGTTCGACTGCCAAATCATCCGATCCGATAACTGGACATTAAAATGATTTATATTTAATTACACTGTGCTGCGTACTGGAGTATATTTTTTTTTGTAAAATTCGACATGCTTTATTTGATGTTTTTAATTAAATTTCAATCGGGCTACCTTTGTATGTAAAAGTAGCCCAATACAATCGATGGTTTTGTTAGTATCTTGTTCTAAATAACTTTTACTACATTTTATTTTCATGCGTTAAGAATTGAGATAATTTGGCAACAAATTTAATATGGTCTACGTTCGGATTTAATCTAGGTATCTACGTAATGGTAATACACAAAAATATGAACGGTCCTGTAGTTGAAAGCTTCTGTTTCAATAGAAACGTTTTGACGGGTCGAATCGAGCGACGTTATGATGGATAGATACGCTTTTTCTTGATTACGCCATATCGGCCCAACGCCCGTTCAGATTGTAATGTAAAATCTGCCAGCAAACGCTTCCTTGCCCGCTCACAATACTACCAATAATCAGATCAGGCGTTGTGAAATTCATTAGGGCATGAATTATTATTATAAGCGCCCGCCGCAGTGAACTTTTTAGCCACCGTGACACCGATAAATTATGCGTTTGCACTTAATCCAATCAAGTTTGGGCCCCGGCGCGCGCCGCTAGAGCTTTTATACAATGCAATAAATTATTGTTATAATATTATGGTGCAATCAGCAGTCGGTCCGGTCCGCCTATAATGCAAGCGCTTTAAACGCTTTGTCATTTTCATTATGGCCATTATGCACGCGTTTTAGTATTCGCGGTGCAACTAGACCACCCTGCTGTTTGGTCTATGGTGAAACAACCGTTATTGGATTATCTATTCGTGTTATTTAATGTAATAACACATAGTCGTTTTATTAAATTATATTTCTTCGCAGTGTTTCATAATGAAGGAATCGGAATAAACTGGTTTCAACTGTAAGTCTGTTTAAAATCTATGTATGTGCCATATGCGGGAATCTTCCCTAAGATGTTTGTAAAAAACTGATTTAAAACTCTACCGATAAGGGTGTTTTCGGACCATAATTTCTTTTTATCTAGAAATATTTATCGATAAATTTATGGCTCATGTTTGTAATTGATCAGATTTGATGTATTTTTATTTGATGTTATATAGAATGTTTATACTTAATTTTTGTCAAAACTATTGACATATTTTTATCCCAGCTGCTTTATATTATGCTGTCTCGGCGCATTGACTGTTTTTGAACCCCCACCCCCTACGATAAAAACTATTTTTCATTTGTATAAAATAATACAAATTTTAAATATTTAATACCTCCATGATCATAGACATCCCAAGACCATTTGTTTAGTAAATATCATTCTTGAATAAAGTTAAAAATAACTTTGGTAAGTGGTTCGGTTTTAGAGACCCTCTTTAATTAAATTTTATATTGGAGTCATTTTATTATGCGCCGAGCAATATTGCACACTCAATTTTTGATAAATATATTTTTTGTGTATTTTTTTAATTTTATGACTGATTTGGACTGTTTCGAGGCCCCCTTTTAAAACTTTTGACGAATCGATTGCGTTTTTTGCGTAAAATAAAATGGCCGCTGATTATGTAGGATTTATCTGTCTTGATTATTTTACAGTTTTTGTATTAATTTGTTGTACAAGTGGAATACTTTGTGATTTAGGTACCTATGACACTTGTGTCCTTGTGTGTATGTTTTGTCTCCGTCAGTAGGTGCCTCCATATTTTTACAATCGGCATAAGTCCTCACAAATCCGAATTCTATTGTACCCTAAATATATCCATACATATTATGATTCAATTTTCAAACCCAAATAACTCAAAACTTACCCAATTAATATAGTATCTTTGAACTTGGGCGACGACGTTTCGTATTGAATCATCATTCTACCAATCATATTGTGTTGCGGTCAACAGCAAAAAAAATACCAATAATTATTAATCTCGTTTGACCGTGAAATGAAATGATTAAATAATAATCTATAATGTATGCTTCCTCTTCTAATTTTCCCTCAAACAATTCATATTATAATATTCGGAGGTATTTACCATATCCGATAATTCAACACCCCTATGTTACAATATAATTAAAAATAAATTGTAATGTAGATTAGAACAAGGAAATTCTAGCAACAATATATAAGTTTTTGTTTATATTAGGTGTGTTAACATTTCTCAATAGTCAATAGGGAAAACATTGTTGCATAATCTGAATTCGAACAATGGCTAACATATTATTTTATATTAATGATATAATAATGAGTGCTTTGTTTGTATCGTTAATTTCTAATTGTGTCATGGCCGTTATTGATTATGGACAAACAATGATAATGGATCGAGAGGCTCTTCAATAAATATGATTATGCAAATGATATTGTTTTTCCAATACCAATTTCATATATTATAATTATAAGTCTTGTATTCTTGTAATACTCACCCATATATTTTTCTTCTTTTCCAGGTAAGACATTGAGGATACAGTTAAGATGTCAGTACTCTTGAAACGATGAAGACAGACATCGGCTAAAAGAATTCGTAAGAAACCTTTACATAATATCTCATTTTTATATATTATATAAGGTGAATCATATTATTATGGTTTGGGCACTGTCCGAGTTTTGAAAATTGATTGTTTAAATTATAAATTTCTACCATCACGACATTTCTTTACTGCACAAACATTATTAAGTCAAATATTATGTAATAGCGCTAATAGTAAAGACGCTACTCGCTTTCTACAGTTATCAACTTACAGCATCCACTAGGCTTTATGGATATTATCAAGCTACCGAAGTCAAGATCTTGACGCATTTCGTTTTAATTCTGGTACACTAATCGTGAGGCACTACATCCACACTTATGTATCCGTACCTACGTATTCCGTGGTAGGGCCAGGGCAGTAGGGACGTGGCAGGGCGAAAAATGCCACTCTTGAATACCTGCAACTTATACCTATCATATTGTTTTATAGTCTGTTATTTAAAAAAATAAATACAATCCAAGTCACGTAAACGGTACTGTAGGGCCATACTGATGCACAGAGTTTGCGATATTTAAAAAAACTACCCTGCCTATCATATTTTTATTTAGGTTGTAATTTATGTCATGTCCAAATAGATTTATTGTGATTTTCACATTAAGAGAATAAACTGCAATATTTAATATTGCATTGATCATCTGATTTCACAATAATTTATTGTTATTGCCTTACCGCAGTTATTTTTACTGATCTATCTCGCAATGTATTTTTTTTATATAATCAAAAATCGTAATAATTATTAATATTTTTTTATCATTCGGTACCGACAATCAATATTGTCATAAATGAATTTGGCCTACATTTAAAATTTAATATATTTCACAATGAAGTCCACTTCACGAGTTCTGTAATCTAAATGAGTTTATATTTTCTAGATTGGTAAAAGTACTCAGATGACATTAATAAGTTCTCGAACGAGCATTCAATAACCTGCCTTAATATTGGGACAGATCACAGAAAGTATCGTAACATGTTGATAACGATTAAATCGTTTCATTGAGTTAAATAGTATTGCGCACAGAAAGTAAATTAATCTGACACATATTGTAACTTCGAAGTACACATTATTAAAAGTAATAGTTAAATAATGTCGTCCATTTTTTACAATTTACAAACGCGCTAAGGTATTAAGGTGAATACCAGTTTAGCTACAATAAATTACGCAAATAGTAACTAAATATAGGTACATACAGTAAAATAGACAATGACGATATATTGCAGCTTCTAAAATAAATTACGTTATATTCAATATCATGCTTTAGAAATAAACTTAGGTACATATTATATGGAATGGTCCAATAGATTACGCATTCCTAATGCAGTTTGTTTTGTTATAGTTTCCTAAGTAATTACATCTATGTTACTTTATTTTATTGTTGAATCTATTGTTACAAACTGAATAAAGGAATTGTCATACTATTGTGATGCGATATAGTTATCGCGTTTGGGATTAATTTAACCAACAGTTTATTTTTCAATTAATATCTTACACTGTTTTGTGTTAACTTTAGTATTGTGAAGGAATACCTATGTACCTATGTATGTACCTAATAGTTTTTTTTGAGTGGTCGAAAGGAGGAATTTGTCAAGCCATACTACGGGGGTTCCCTTTTCTGCAATCCAGTTTATTACAATATACGTATTATAATCTTTATAAAACAAAATAAGTTCGTTGGGACGAGATAAGATGAAATCCTGACTCGTAAGCTGTCTGCATGTCTAGTGGAAGGTAACCAACAGTCTCAAGGTTACTTGCACAGTTGCTAAATCTGCGTAGTGACGAACCCAATAAACAAGAACTCGGTGGAGATAACGGCTTGTGTTGTGCAGATAAACACAGCGTACAGATTACAATAATTATTCTATAGTTAACTAAATTATAGAATAATTGATAAAATGAACCTGTGAGTTTGCGGCGTATTACTGCCGACGTGAAGATTCTTATAGAATGTTCATCAGTTTTGAGTTAGCTTTGTTTTATATATATTTGTTTAATAATATTACTTAGGTACTTATAGTTTTTATTTTTGTTAGTTCTCCGTACTCCTCTCTACCTACCATGGGAACTTTCATTGAATAAGTCAATTTACACTTGGTCAAAGCACACTTGGGTGCGTGGCGACCTTGGTCTTGGGTAACTGCTCCTGAGACATTCTCATGCGTAGAAAACTTCTGACGCTTCACACCAAACGTAGGGCCTCGTGATATGCTTTATTAAGACCGAGTGTGGTGTGTGGCGGGTTGATTTGATGTGTATATACGTCTGTGTTGGCGTTATCTGCAATAATTATCAGGTAAAACAGCAAGTCACGATCCTATCTAATCGTGATCCCCTCTCGCTACAGCGTGACCTTCTCAGTAATGGCTCACTGGCAAAACATTCTGGAACCACTACCAAATTTGTGGAGATACATACAATACTACTAAATATTTTTATTACCTACATACTTTAAGCTACTCCTAGTTATGAGACCATCAGACGTCGGTTACGGTCTGATCCCCGAAGGGCATTAAATATAGTGGATGTTGTTTCTCATTCATTCACCAAAGTTGACACTACGTCCTGCGAACCGGTGCGTTGATTGTATAACACCAGACACCAACGAGTTGAATGGGCCAGCGAACCATTCGGGTTTTGTAGTCGCCAGTCTGCTGTTGTAGGCAAAGTAAAAACGGCCACCAACCCGTTTTTACCGTTCCCGAGAGGTATCGGCAGAAGCGAAACTTATCGTCCGGCCACGCCGCGGAGTGACGCGGAGGAAATTTGTAAAAAATCGACAACTGCGGCTCTTCCGCGTTGCGAATCGCGAACGGTACACGGGCCGTTCAATATTTCAGTCGTTAACCGTTTGACCCCCTCATTATTGGAAATCAATGATCGATTTTCGAAGATCTTCATCTGCTATGTTTCTTCGCTGCCACGTAAATCCACGAACTTACTATGTTCGCCTAACCAGCGGGTTTTAGGGCGCCCTTGTCGTTTAATGCCACCAATAATGTAGTGGTTACTTGTAAGTTGTACGTATGCAGTTCATCGTGGGACACTTATTCGTGCGCCACAGTACGTGAAACATGAGTTCGTATAACATTTTTATCAAATGACGAGTTCTTCGTTGAACATTTTACCGTGGAATACATTTGTACGTATCTTACAAAATGCGGCGATAGTTTGCAAATAGTACTGTTCCAATTAGATGAACCCTAACCTAACCTAATCTAGTAAAGACATCTCATAGAACTCGATACATGTTGTAGCATACGTACAAATATACTCAACGGTGAAATGTTCAACGAAGAACTCGTCATTTGATTAAATGTTACACGAACTCATGTTTCACGTACTGCGGCACACAAATAAGTGTCCTGCGGTGAAATGTTTACGTACAAATTTCCGGATACGTAATGCCGTATACTTTTTTCTAGTAGGTATACCTATGCATGCGATTAATTCAATTCAATTATGTATGTTCTAAATATCGTCTCTGCTCTGGCAGAACACACTAACTGGTGAATATTAGTGTTGAGTAATTTGACTTTGAAGTTGTTAAAATGTTTGAAATGGTCTAGCATGTGAGTTTATTAGGTAATCGTAAAAAGGATGACTTTAAAATAAAGACTCTTTATTTATTAAGAAGGTTTCCAGACGGTAAAGTTTGAAATAAGGAACATTTTGGTATAACTAACTCAATATGTAATTTTTTCGAATTGGTGTTTTCTGCCAGAACAGTGACGATATATTAGTTGCAATCTGATTGATTATATTGGTTTATGTTTATATTATAATATTGTATTTTATTTTTATCCGACCGATTGATCTGGAATATTAAACTGGTTTGCTGTAGTATGGGTCCGACGAAAATCGCTTATGTCGAATTCGCGCAAGTCGGGTACAACTTTGCATATAAATACATATAAATGTTGTTTAATTGAGACCGAGGACTAACAAAACACTAGAACAGTAATATTTAATAAATCTGCAGTTACATATTAATATGTACGAAATATTTAAAAAAATAAAAAAAAATATGTATCGACTCTTTTCTTAGATGTATTCTTTTGCAATAAACCAAAAGTTTGGTAATAATAATGCTAACATCACTCCTGATCGTTTAAGACATAATATATTTATTATGAAAAGCTTCAACCTAAATTATAAATTTACGTAAAAAAGTTATTTTGATGTCGATGTCTAATCCCTTCTTTTTATCACGCATAATTTCTTCGTAGCAAACTAATAAAAAAATTATTCCTTGCTTTGTAGCTTTAAAACGCGGTCTTCGTTGGAGTCTGTTTTCTAAAATCTTAAAGCCCTTTTCAATTGAGTTAAGATCTTCTGTCAAGCTTGCAATTATTGTCATGTGCTTTTCTGGTGGAACTGGATTTGAAGTATCGGATAAAGAACCGCGTAACTCCAAGCTCGTAAAGTCGCGGCGGGTGGGGGGGGGAGGGTTGTTGGTAAGAATCTAAATTAACCTAAGTTCAGCATAATATGGCATGTCAACTATTAATTCTTATTCATTCAAAAATGTACTTTATATTAAGTACATTGAAGAAAAAAAACACAGTACATTATAATATAACTTTTATTTATACCAATCTCAGGACAGTGTTTTGATTAACATGGCATTCTTATGTTATGTTATGACTTATTATCTTAATAATATCAATAGACATTTTACTGATTAATTGTATAGATATTAACGCATTGATATATTATGAGACAAGAATAATTTAATTTATCTAGCAAGGTAGGTCACTTTATCAGTAATTATGCCACGATTTTTTTTTTCATATAACTTTTTTAATTTCTGTAACATTATGTTACGTTATACTTAGGTATCTCGTAAATTGCACATATCATTTTTTTCCGAGTGTCAACCTCTCGCGCATAACTCAACACCTCTGCAAAAATGTATGAATAAAAAAGTAATGTGTTTTTCATTCAAATTATTCGACTCAAGCTGACACCTATTTATTTATTTTTACCTGGAATCGGTATGATGCAAAAGGCAAGGTAATTTTTTTATGATTAATAAAATTGTCGAACATTGCAGTTTTGTGGCATGATTTTTTTGCGGTTGACGGCTTGATAAGGAAAATTATTTAATTAAATGTTTTTTTTTATATACATAGGTACCTTCTTATATTCATTTTAAACTTATAGTTGTATGTTGCTCATCGTGTGTTATTCCAACTACTCTCCTAGACTCTTCGCTCTTTGCAAGAGTGGGTACTGACGCCGTTCACCTCTCGATAATCGATCTACGCATAAAATCCCAAATCAAAATACAACGAAAAATTTAATAAACAAGAAGTTCGTACTTAAGTACTTCTGTCAATCTTCGTGAGATCGTCGATCCAGCTTGTTTTGTGGAAGCCTCGTGGTCGTTTAGTGTCTATCGGGTGCCACCGTATTTGACAGTAGTTGCAATAAATAGTATGTATTACGGTCGACGTTTATATGCAATTGATTTATTTGCAAGCAAAAGAGTTTGCGTCTTTGTTGTGCGATCGTATAAATAGAACGCCCACGGTGCGCGTTGCACTTAATCGCTTATTTACGTATACGCATTTCGCACACACGAGCCCATTCACTGTATTGTTTTAATTAAAGTTTCGTTATTTTTTAAATAAAAAAAAAACTACTTTAAGACAATACCAATGTACCTAAAGCACGCAAAATACACCTTGTTTTATCGGAATAGATACCCACCAATCTATATTTGTATTCAAATCGACTCGTTCTGTAACTATGAACATTGTTACCCTATATCGCTTTGCTTGTAATGTGAAACGTGGTATTATTAGTATTAGCTAAATAGTATCTGTGAGCATATCGACAATATGTTGACAGGTCGCGAAGCTACCTGGTATTTTTTTCAGTTTTATTATATTTTTATCTTACAATTTGTCGCTAGAAATTCTTCAATAATTTTACATATCAGACTGACCGCCAATTATATAAATACTAATTATGTTCATTATAAATATTCATAATGTATGTTGTCATTTTTAGTTTCATTCAATAGGCCTTTGCGCAAAGCACTCGGAACACCTGGTCCGATATTCGACCAGTCCAGACTTCACCACCAGCTCAACAATATAACTGTTGTAAATTGAAAGTGACGTTGTGCTTAAGTGGGTTACTCGCCTCATTCATTGAGGGAGGGGTAATGAAGTCGCGAGAAAAATGGGTTTGTGAAAGCCCCAGCCTCTGGGTTGGTGTGTGGGTATTCTTCGCAATGACGTCGGGCCGGCCGGCGCGAATATCGGTCAAGCGAGTGCATGCGAAGATCGACCTGCAACGCTGCCATCTTCGCGGCGGATGGCCTACTATTATTAAAATTTCATTGTGATCTGTTTGATAGTATGAAGAATACAATTTATTAGAAGCAAACGCGACGGAGATGCACTTCACTGTATTTGGGAAAACGGCAAAAACACTCAGAGTTAATAATATAATAATAATACTATCGACTATTTAAATTCCAATGGATCCAACTCATCAAAAGGCAAGTGTCAGTAAAAAACTTAAATCCATTAGAATCTTCATAATAATTCTTAATATGTTTGTAAACTACCCCATGGAATAAATCCTATTATATAGATTCTAAAATCAAAAGATAAGCTTCATACAATAATTGACGAGTAGTCTAATAAAAAGAATGATATGAATTAGTTTTTATAGTGGTGTGATACATAATTTCTTAACCGGTGGTCCGCGAAGCTTTTTGGGTGGGCCGCAAAATTTTTCTGCAGTTCAAAAATAGTTACTTACCTAGAAACCCAACATTTGAAGTGGGGTTGTATTATATTTCGACAATTGTTTCAAAAATATTGTAAATATAAATATTTATTATTTTATTCTAATGTTGATGGTCAGCAAAACATTTTTTGATTTTTTTTGTGGTCCGCGGATGTAAAAAGGTTAAGAAACATCGGTGTGATAGACCTAAATAACCGTCAACTTTGAAACAATTTTGATGGAATTTAACAGAGTACCTACCGTTTTATTTGTAATAGTTTTGTCTGTAAGAAATATTAACGGCAGAGACAAAATATCATATTTCTATAAGTATACTATTAAGGTAATAATGTGTTTCCAATTTTATCACAGGTGATGAGATTTGTCCAGCGGTGATAATTCTGTTGTTCACACTATGTATTATATCGAATAATTTTGTCTGTTTCTTTACCCATTTTTTTCGGTATCTACACGTTATGCCCAACGTGTATCACCCCATATCGTTTTCTAATAGATATTTCACGAAAAAGGGACAACATGCACTAAAATGGATATAAAAACTAATGCCCAACAGCGATTCGAACTCGGGCTAGAAAATTCTACAGTCTCGGTAGTTCAGTGTTTAGTCGAAGGAACTGTTTCGCATCGAGTCCCAGAATGAATAGATATTGTAAATATGTCAGAATTTTATACCAAGAGCCTCAGGTTTTTGATATTGAGTGTTTTTTTTTTACGATACGTGTGTAATCGTATTCTATATACGAGATGCACCTGCCTAATTGGTTGAAGCCTTTATTAGATTGTGTTATATATAGCCATTTACGTATTATGTTCTGGTACTGGAATTATTGCTACGAGTCGCCTGATTGACCAAATCGACAACCAATTTATAATACTCGTACATCCATTCCAGACAATACCTATGTCGTTGGCAAATTATATTTTTCGTAGAATATAAACATATGTTTAAATACGTATCAAAGCAAATAATTTATTTTATTTAGAAGATACCTACGCTGCAAGGGGCGACATGCTCAGCGTAGGTCAAAATGGAGCTTTTGTTCTATTTTCCAAGCATGATCCTGGACATACCTTAAACGTTGTAAAACACGCGCGTTAACATCATTCTACTCCCTACTTCAATTATAGTTTGTCAATTTATGGCTACGGCCGTATGTTGTGGCTTAACCACTGGGGAATGCCAAAAGAAATGGCGTATTTCAAAAAAACACTACCTTATTCTTAAGTCAATAATTATTATAAAGCAATTATTATTCGTAGAATGTTTATCACACTTGAATGGTCAAAAACATAGCTTATAATGAGTATCTTTAGAATTATCTTCAAATCTGTTAATCTTGCCCATTTTTTGAATAATAAAATGCCTAATTCTTGTCAAATTTGGGATCACAGAGATTATCAATATAATTTTTTATAGTAAATATTCCACTATAATAATGTCGATATAAATTATACTGATGATTTTACAAATGCGTTTAAAAATTAATAAATGTAAAAAATCTTAACACCACTGCACAGTTATGTACTGAAATATGACTATATTTCGACTATATAGAGAGGTTTAAAAGAATACTATTTTATGTAATAAAAATACTTTATGCAGTCATCAAATGTTTAAAATAAATATAAAGGATAATAAGGCTTCAAAATTATATAGATTATCTACAATGTTTAAGGTATGTCCAGGATGATGCTTTGAAAATAGAAAAAAAAACTCCATTTTGACACGATATTATGGGATTTTTCGCCACTGATAAACAGAAAGTAATGCTAATTTTCCTTTTTTTTTTAATTGTTCCTTGTGGTATCCCGCTTATGGTTAGGTGGTTGTTGGATTCCTACGATAAGCGTGCAATTTTTTTAAATTAATTATCTGAGTAATGTTGATATAAAACAAATAAAGATGCACCTTGTACCGGTAGCATTCCTCGGCGGCCCATCAGTCTAGAATCGCCGGCACACAACGAGGCTGGTCGCTTTCGCCCCGGTGGCCGAGATCCACAGTCGGCCTCCGCGTCGTCAGCCGCGCATCTCGCCGCCGCGGACGGGGGCCCCGCGGCTGCCCGATAGTGGGTCGCCGATCGCCATCTCGGCCGACCTGGATGCCTCTCGCATACTGGTGCTCGTGCCAATGCGAAGAGAGAGGTCGACTCTTCGGTCTGACAAAGAGTATCTATTATTCGATTTTTTTTCACCCGTGGATCTACCGATTCAAGCTCTTCGAATAGGTGAGAACAGCATAGATAATTAGATAATATACGCGTGTATGAGCATGCACCCGTAGAGATAATAAAATAATAGAGTAGACGTGCAACGACTTTACAATACAATTAAACGGAGTTGATTTTAAACATGCGTAGATTCTTTACTTTGCATTGAATATTTGTGTGATATTATGTGTAACTATTGTCGAATCAAACAATCATTATTATTTGTTAGTTTTTTTAAAGTGAATCGCAAGTCAAAAGTATATTGTAGGGAGGACGTATTTACGCATTCATTTTATTTACCACACCATTCTTAACCATACTTTGAGTTAGGGGTGGAATATTTAGTTTATTAAGTTTTCTAAGCATCACCTAAGCGATTTTTGACAAATTCATAGTTTTATTATTTTTTATATCGTATTTTAAAAAACATCGATTTTTATAAAAAATATAAATGTGTATAACTTGAAATCTTTTTTATTTATATTAATATAAATATTTTATTTATATTTATAAAAATTATTGATTTGATATAAATAAAAAGGATTTCAAGTTACACACATTTATATTTTTTATAAAAATCGATGTTTTTTAAAATAAATATAAAAAATATTAAAACTATGAATTTGTCAAAAATCGCTTAGGTGATGCTTAGAAAACTTAATAAACTAAATATTAATAATAAATATGACCATAAAATATATGTATTAATAGGGTGCGGACCGATAGAACAAATTCACATTTTATTACATTTTTTAAAATTGTAAGTTTGTCTTTGACTTAAAATAAAAAATATTTTTATTTTTAATGTTTTCAAATACATATTTATACATTATTACAGTTGAAATTGTAAATTATCAAAAAAATGTCTCAAATTGCAAGCTTCGTATTTTTCCGCTAGGTGCCTCTTTAAAAAAGGCTCAATGAAGACTTCGCCTTAAAGGTGAAAAATTAGCTACCTGCAGCTAACAACACGTGCAGCGCACTCTGCTGAGGCGGTTGCGTGTAAATTATTTTGGCAATGCGTTTCTTTGGGCGTCGCAGACGTGCCACCTGCCCGTGCCGTCTGGTACCCCGGATATAGGGGTCATTCGCTTTGAATATTGCCCCTAAAACAACTCATTTGCATTTCGAATGACGTGCAATATAAAAACAGAGTTTATTTATTTTCTCGAAAATATCATAACATGTTTTGATTGTGTTACGTGGAGATGATGAAACCCTCGATCATGCTGATATTGAATTTTACCTTTTTTATAATAGGTATGTTATAATAATATGATCATGCATAATTACTTACATAATTTTACAACTTATTTTTTTCTTTTGTCAGTTATGATTAGTAATTTCCTGATAGTTTAATTATATCAACCTTTTATTTCTAAGGAGTAAAACAAGGGTAAACCGAAATAAAATATATTATTGTTCTAGTAATAGTAAGTTTAATAAAACTAACCATCAAATATGTACTATCATTATCTTAATAGTTTGGATTGACCAAATGATAAAGCTCACAAACCTGTCAATTTAAATTGTCGTGTTCGTGGAGATGTTGAAACCATCGATCATGCTGATATTCGATTATTACCTTTTTATATTTATGATAGGTACGACATACTACATAACTTATTTTTTCTTTTGTCACCTTATGATTGATATGATTGGTGATTTCCTGATAGTTTTAATTATACGGGTTTCAACTTTTTATTTCTCCCTATAAACTGAAATAAAACATATTGTTCTACTAAGTTTAATAAAACTAACCATCAAATACTATCATTATTTTAATAGTTTGGCTTGATCGATCATAATTATGACAAAGTTCACAAACTTTGTATTTTTTAAAAAAATTATAAAGGACCTTTTAAGCGTTGGCAGGTCTAGCATTCTTGTATAGGCATATTAATATTTGCTATAACTTGCAAAATATGTATCTGGTGTAAGACGTTAAATTCAGCGTTTTCAGATATAAAGATACTTCCCGGCGCATCCCGGTTGGTGTGATTCCTCTTGGGGTTTTTACGGGTAGGGGCGATTTAGTACCCATGTCTCTGGCACACGCTGGACCTGCCCAGTTTGAGCTTCGAATCCTGTTGTACAATAGCGAATCACATTTCTATTATTTTTTCACCATAACATTTTTCTCTCAAATGTCTTTTATCAGTCCAGCTGATTTCACAGTTAGTGTCCACGATTCTAAAATTAATATAAAACTACATCTTGTTATTTTTTCAGTAATTAATTAAATTTACCATCATGAGTGTCCTTATTTTCTTAGATTTTTATCGTAATTCCGATTTATCAGATGTGAGAATCTACATTCAACATAATTAAGTTATAGGCATTCGTGCAACTATGAAATTGTGAACCAAATACTTATTCGCTAAAACCTGACAGTCTCCAATAAATTATCCAACACCTGCCGCCTGCTAAAATAGAATAGCTTTTAAGGCCGCGTTGTGCTTCCACGTCTGAAACGCTATCAAGATTCTGCTTCACTTTGTATGTTGCGACTTTTTTGAAAATTTATTACCATCTATAGCCGCTGTTTTTTTTTGCTCGACTTTGTGTAGAAGTGGCTCTATCGGGCCATCATAAATACTGGTACATTGTAGGCAGAAATATTAGACTGGCTTTAAGCTGACGGCAAAACGGCACACATCCGTCGAAGTTAACATATTTATGTTGTTTTTTTTTGATTTGACTTTATTCCGTTCAACCGTCCATCAGCCTTTACACATTGAACGACTCGTCTCGAATAGGTACCTAACAGTAAGTTAGCTCTTTGGGTGAATGTTTATCCAGTAGGTCTATCTGCACAGGTATTTAAACATTTCAGAGTTGATGTTAGTATTGTCCGAGGTGTCACCGCGACAGTCTCCGTTCTCGCACAAAGAAGATTAATAGGGCATTTATGTTATTTATCGCTGTTCGACGTTATATACGATTCTTACTATCAGCGTAATTGTGATTGTTGTTTCTACGGTTTGGCCGTATCCGCACGTAACGAATGACATGCGTTTTGTTTATCTAAATGCCGTGCGGTTTTGACAGCAGCGACATTAAAACTATACACGTCCCACGTCATCAAAATATATCGTTGCTTTTAACTAGAATTTACTTATTCTTACTTCACCGTAACGTCCATAACCACCACACTTTGGTCCTTTGCAGGATATAATATAGGTACATACTTCCCTTTACTCCTCAACACATTTTTTTTTACTTTATGTTTCCATTTAAAATGATTTCGCCAACTGCGTTAGAAGAGGAATGGAATTTGCACCTGGCCATTCAGCCCCCTTCGATTTTGTAAAATAAGCAGCTATCTTAATAATGTAATGAGATAGGCGCTTGCTTACCATACAATATTACTCGAATATTTACAGTTAAGTAAATAATGTATCCATCCTACAATCTCCCCATTTTTTGACTGATTTTTTGAACGTTGCATTTATCATTTTTTTCCTTTCATGATGACAACGTTACTGTTAATTCTTGTTGGAAGTACATAAAATAAAACATTGTAATAGGTACTAATTCCACTTATTTGTATATCAGTCGCTTCAAAGGGACATTGACGACTGGTGAACCTTGCCATTGTCATTAATGTTGTTTTTTTTCTTTCTTCAAATTGAATATACTTACCTACACAAGGTTTTTTTTAGGAATGTTGATTCTTTATTATAGAAATAACATAATTTTGATAACCTCAAAAACATACATAAGTATTAGAGTGTGGACTCACTCGGTCTAACTTTTTTTCAAGATTTTTTCTAATGTGTATGCTTCTGAAGTTTTTCAAAATTATGTTATTTCCGCATTGTTTTTATTTTATCAATATCATTTTTCTGATAAACAAGCCATGAATATAAAACAAAAACAGTGAAGACAAACTCAATCAGACTTGCATAATAATATCTTCATTGGTTGTAGTGTCTCACATTTAAATATCAAGCTATTATTCCGCGTAAATCGCCTCTTTTCAGATGTCAATTAAATTCTGCAGATTGTTTTATTAGTCCATAGTTTTAATAATAATATATTATTAAGGTTTAAAATTTAAATAACTAAACTCCTTATGGATGTCACAAGATCTGTAAAAACGTGATTTATTTTATGTCCCCGTATTGACCACTAGGTACTAAACTATATAGTGCTTAAAATCCCTAATGTAAATTTTAATTAATGTGCCTACACAATATTATATCCGAGATTCGAAGCTACGGTTGGATATCCTCTCTTGACTGTTCTCTACGTTTACCTAGAACAGGAAAAATTGTGTCATAATTGTATTTTTTAGACATTAACATAATTACAATAGTGTTATCAATTATCATACGTTAAAAAAAATATTTATATATAACTATATGATATTTCCCCAGTGAGTAATTGCTTCTTGTTTATTAGACTCATCATAATATGTTTAGGTATTGGTGGGATTTGCTAAGGTGACACGCGAGGAATTTAATCACGCGATTATAGCGCCACCTTGACATTTTATGATAATTTATGTTGAATTACCTATTTATTGTATTTTTTTTTGTCTATTTGTGGTATCAGTTTGGACTGTATGTATCTATTCGCTTTCTGAGTGGGAGTAAGTAAGTCTCTTTCCGGTCGTTTTGCAAATTAAGTTTCGCTATATATACGTTTCTGTTTGTCAAAAAATAAAATGTTATTCAACCGGTTTTATCAACAGGGCGATAAGATAGTGGATATTTTTTTACTATTATGAAACGTTTTTTTTTTTAAATTTTGCTATGACAAAATCGCGCATACGGAACAGGCAGGATCGAGAATTTTATGATTAGATATTGAAAATTTTCGACATTGTTGCATTTTTACTGATGAATATCACAAGCTTTTTAGGCCGAAAGAAAAAGTAATGATTTTCTGTTCATTCGAATATCTTTCAGTTAGCCGTATCTCCAATGAATAGTTACCATTCCTTTACCAACCTGTGATTCTTCTCATATGTTTAGGTACCTATACCTACATACTATATTTTATATCGACTTCCCATGTTATTTATTGTATACGAAAGAATTGAAGACACGTATGACATTTTTTGATGGAATGCGGGGTAAGTCGATTTCTGACGGCTGCTTTTTCCAATCACATTTTATTAAATATTTAATCGGCAACACATGCACAATGCATTTTCTTAATGTATTCGATTTTACTACTATTTTGATACTAAACATTTTTGAACTTTGTTAATCTGGGTAGGAATCAAGGGCGGGTCGAATTTTCAATTGTTTGTTTTTAACGACTGAAAATAACATAAGTAACAATTTATAAATTGAAAAAATATGTAATGTATCTTTGTGCATAATTACGTTGATGAGCATGTCGACAATATAATAGTGTATTTATTGAAGATTCAGTGGTATCTACAAACTCATACAGTAAAATCTATCATCATAAAGTACCTATAACTGACGAGCTAAGACAATACTTCAGTACTCGTCACTCGAACATCATATTAATCTGTCGATGTCAAACCTTTGAATCAACCAGTTCAAAATTGACCTCTCAATTAATTAACCGTTCTTTGCATAAATTGTAATAATTGTCCGAGAATTACATATCACTATTAAATAGGTAGGTACTAAATTAATGTAGATAACCAAATTAATATTATTTAAAAATATACATCCTCAAAATGTAATACAGTGTACAAAGTGTATAAAATACTTAACCTTTCTAAACAATTCTGTTTATCAATCAATGTAAAATGTAAAGTAATCATATATGGACCCTGTTGGAAGCAAAGGCAGCAATGTCTGATGTAGTCCTATTGGACTCTTTGCACATGTTTCTAATAATTAAATAATATTTAAGTAAATGGGTACATTATATTGTAAGATTTTTTGTGGTGATGATGGCATTGGAAGAATAAATCTTTCCGGTTGGTAAGCCGTAAAGGTAGATAAATAAATTATTGTGGCGACTCATTTCCGAACTAATGGCTGCTAAAATTGCCATCGAAACCACACTGATTTATTACCCACTTAATCATAGGCCCAACCTGTTGAGGCCAGGTTATTTTAATATTCGATTATTCGATTATAGCAATTTTATATCGTGTAGCTTTTGACCATTATCCACAACGCTATAAGTTTAATCAACTTATTTAATTATCATTATAATATTATTATGTCAATAATATTCATCAGCTTAGTATTTTCACAGTGGATAACTTAACATAGTAAAACGCTGCTCCTGAAAATATTCATGAAAGACAAGAGGTTTGTCGCATTCCATTGCGTGTAAGTACTTGTCTATTACTTGACCGTTGCGATGGCGTGCAGAAAACGTAAACGTAGATCTCGTTTCGATAGTCATGCTTTCTTCTGATTTGCACCCATGTGGAATATTCCTTGAGTAGAACATTCATCCATTATCTTGCATGACGACAGGGTGTAGACAACAATGTATAAATTACACACAAACAAAACCGCAGTTACCAACACAGGGTTACATATTTTTTTTTATTTAGGTCAACCAACAGGATCAATCACAGATAATAACTATAATGAGAATATAGAATAAAAGAATATGACGTGATGGTCCCCAATAACAGGCGGACACAAAAAGAATGATAAATCAAATTAAATTAGATCAAATATAAAATACAGTTATAAAGAATATATTGAAGAGTTATCGAAAACGATTAAAAAAGAAAAACACATCTTCAGAAAAATAGAAAATATACAGAAAAACGTAGATAAATATATTTATGTAGAGAAGACGGCAATATAAGAAAAGAAAAATACAATAAGAAAGCAGTCGTCCAGTTACAGTGAGTTCAACTTAATTTGAAAGGCAAATGAACTAAACAGATCCACTCGATCACTGTGAAGATTCATAGTTCTGCAGACTCGATCCACTGGTTTTGTATGATGTATAGAAATGATGTTAAGAAATAGTTACCATCAGAGAGGCACTGGTAGTGCATGCCAGCTCATTTTCACTAAAACTGAATGCTAAAATATTGAAGGAGGTTATGATTTAATTTATGAGGTTTAAAACGTGATTTGGTTCTATGTATCAGTATGTTTTGATTATGCGTGGCAGATGCATGTTTTCAGTCAGTGTTTAACTGCGGTGTATCCCCTGAAAACAGCAGTACCGAAATAACGCGAATACACCCCACCACAATAAAATCGCTAGAATATTTTCAACTAGTTAAGTGAAGAAGTCACCTGTGCATATCGGCAGTTATTTATTTTAGATCTCTCGTCATCTGTTTTTTTATCAATCCAATCAATAAAACTGCCGACCAGTAAATCAAGTTTTAATAACACAGTTCTTGCTACACGAGAATTTGTATAAAAATATTCTTATTTTTGTGCATGTACTGGATCCAATTATTATTGATTATTGCATTAAAACTGTACGCACGGACTCTTAATAATAATTATTGTTCACGTATCCTGTACAAAATGAGTGGATCAATACAATTAAACTAAATAATTGCTATGATGAGTATTTCTATGCATCGTATACCTATCGTCTATCTGGTTATTAAAACTAATGAGTGTGATGATTATGGATTTATTGCTTACCTGTGTTCTGCGTTTAATAAAACATAATTATTGTAGAATTTATGTGTTTTTAATCGTAGTTCTAAAAATATCCATTGCACATTGGCAGGTATTATCGCTGTTTTTTACCAATTAATAGGAAAAGAACTAGACATCTACTGCTTTCGATTATTTATGTATAAAACTGAATAGGTATTCGTAATTACTGTTAAATTATTTTTCAATACGCCAGTACGGGTATTTACTTCTATAAAATTTGATAGTGGTGACCTCATTCTTTGCTTATACGTACATGTAAAGAAGATTAATTTTTATTAACGGTTGGTATTTTTACTTGTTTTTACATTTTTAATCATTTTATTTATACAATAATAAAAGATAAATACATTATTGATCGTTCAAGAGACTTTACTTTGGCGTTCGTTTCCTTCTTACGGATTATAATAAATTATATTTTCCGGCGTTTACTGGCTTTCTGTCGTGTGAAATGTAGAAGATTAAAAATTTAGGTGTTTGTGATATCTCAAGTTATTGCTCTATGTTTTATGTTGATCTTTCTCGGTCCATGTCCGCAATTTATTAGGGCCAGGATGTAGACAAAATTAAGGGAAGTGGACATTAAGAGGGAACATAACCACGCCATATACAACATCGCATCACTCACCTTCGATTCGACGGCTGCTTGACTCGCTTTCATATATCCAGGTTATTTTAAAACTATTTATCTCTTTTATAGTGTAGCCTTTTTATTTAAAAAAAAAACGTGGAAACTTTTGAACATAAAGGTGTTAGGTACTAATTATTAATTAATCTGTGCCAAACTAAAAACTGTTTACGACTTATCAATGAATGAATACTTAAGAACGATTTTTAAATTGTTTTATCCAATCAAAAACGAATCAATTTTTAACATCGCTAATATTTAATGTCGCATAGCAATAATTCCCCTACGCACAGGTCTTAATAAAAAAAATGGTTATTATTTTTTATTGTCCCAGTCGGGCATAAATTATGTCATTTTAATGGGTTTTATATTATTGAATCGAATTTTTATTGTCCGACAAGCAATTGCGCTTTGATGGCTCTGATTCGAACCAAGGCCGCTTTGAATTGATTCGCGCACCATGTGGACACGTTGCCACTAAGCACCGGGTCGCTGCACAATGAACTGTTGCATAAATATTAATAATAATTTAGCGCTGCTGTTTGAATTATTTTCACGACGGTTGTTTAAGGAAGTTGCAATGTATATGTGCACCAAATATTGATGTTTAATATATTTTTAACAGTACTGAGTACATAATATTATTATCAAGGGGAGTATTCGTAAAACGTGACTTATCCGATCCATAAGGAAATGAATTCATTATATTTGTGCAAAATGTTGAATGGCGAAAGAATAACTTTTATGTAGAAAAATCTAAAACAATATTTGTATTATATATGAGTCCGTTTATCTAAGGTTTATATACGGTTGTAAATCAGTTCATTGGATCAATGGATACATTCGGTTTAGACAAAAGATATTGCAGGATAGGACTCATGTATTATTCATTTAATTCAAATAAATCCTTTACCGACTTACATATTTGTAGGCATTGAATTTTTATATTATTTGTTTATATTTTAAGTTAATTTTGCATGTCAGTGAAATGAAGTAAATGTGTCAAATATTGCTTTTTTGTATTTAGAAGATGGAGTGCCATTATATGTTTTTTATTCTCTCAAACACGTCATTACCAACCGAAATTTAAATAAATTATTTTGATAAATTGAAATTAAAGAAAGATTTTTTAAATCAAATAATTATTTAAAAAATACATATATCGAACTAGGTAACATCATAAAATCACCTAAAGCTAACACCCAGTCTTAATCGGGTGAATATCGAGATCTCTCGTTTGGGGTGTGAAGGCATCGGTTCTTTTTTATGACTGGGCATATCTCAGGAGCAGTTAGCCAAGACTGTGACCCAAGGTCGCCATGCTTAGAGTGCCCGTGGAGGAGAGGAGCGCATATAAGCAAAATTAAACTGTAGCAAAAAACAACTAAGTGTAGAGATCTTCACGTTGACAGTACGACGCCGCAAATTTTCTAAATGCCACAAAATTTACCTTTGCTTTAAAAGCAGTTGAGTTTTTACAATGGTTCATTCTTAGCAATTTGAAATAAATACTGTAGGTGTGTTTTAGAATTTGGGTGAGGACGTAGCTTACGAATTCACCATTACAATACATCTCTGACAATGCTGACTCGCGGCAATAAATTAAATGCATATACGTCGTTTTAAATTATGCTGATTATACGGTATTAGGTTTAAAATGGTATCTCTTTACCTTTCATTGACGTCCGTCCAACCCCCGACCCGGAAAACAGCGGTCCAACATGCCTATTACTCCTCAAATCGGCGCTGCGTTTGCAATAATGTTGTGAATAATGTGCGAACACTTCATCAAGTGCCAGGAAACGTTTTGTCTTCGCCTCGCCGGTTTGTGTAATCGTAATCGCGCTTTTTGTGCAATCCATTATGTATGCTTTGAAATAAATTACAACGTTTGCGCGCGAATCGCTCTACTATCGCGCCCACACTCACCAATTCGGGTACAGCGGAGGGCACAGTGGTTATATACTAGCAAAGTGCTAAATTTATTAAATTGTAACTACCTACTTAGACTCAATCAACATTTTTTCCCTCTATTTTTATGTTTGCCTAGGTCTAGAATAAAAAAATGGTTATATCAATAAAATTAGGCGCTGGATTCAAACCGAAATAGAAATATTGCCACAGGTATTTCAATGTAGGTAGGTACCTTCTTTTTTCTTTCTGTACAACGCAAGCATCAAGTTCTTGGGTCTATTAATTCCTATCTACCATGTCCGATTCTGATAGGATCATATGGGCCTCAGAAATATTGCCACAGGTATTTCAATGTAGGTAGGTACCTTCTTTTTTCTTTCTGTACAAAGCAAGCATCAAGTTCTTGGGTCTATTAATTCCTATCTACCATGTCCGATTCTGATAGGATCATATGGGCCTCCACAGAGTGGAGGTTTGTATTGACAGATTTTGTTTTTACGAGAAATGGATGTCAGCCACTTGCTCAACCTATTATATCCATACCCTGACAAACACAAATTGAAAAACAATATGTGTACTTGCCAGACCCAGGATTCGAACCTTTGACCCACGGCTTTATAGTTCAACGCTGAAGCCGCGCGGCCACCGTGGGTGTATCTAGTGTCTTATATTTCGCAGTCAAAACAAACATTTCCACCCTATTCGTCGCCGTTGCTCTATTTTCCGCTTTACAATAATTAAGTTGACTTTATACTTCGGGCATCTTAAATCCGAAGTAGGCGATTTTCTTTAGGTACGTACCTACCACAGAACAGATTAATAAATATAATTCCCATAGGCTATATTCCAATAAACTACATTTTGACGCAGGGTTTTGAATGTGTGAGTGTCCAACGAAAATTAACCATGTATTATAGACGTGCAATAGTGTGTTGCAACCTTCAATACCTACACCAATATTAAATGAGCGACAATTCATAACCGAGCGCAGTTGTCAGTATTCGACGTATGACGTATTCTTGACATGTGTTTAAGTTTATCCCGTTTGTTCCACACTCGAGATCGGTTGCCTGCTTCTCCACACCCGTTAGATATTTCAGTTCCTATTATTTCTGAGTTCCCTGATTTCTACTGTTCATATCTTCGTTACATGTACCTAGTACCTACTAACAAACCGCCCTCTAACTCCGGACGAATACGGCGAGGAATACTGGGATTGAAAGGATGGAATGTTTTTAGTGAACGGAGGAGAAAACTGATATTAGAAATTATAAAGTTATGTATAATATTTTGTTTATACAATGCGTGTGCGTGGAGAACCACTTTGTTCATATGTCAGGAGAATGAACTATATTTGATAAACAAAACGCGTAGCGAATCGGCTATACGACGGACATCGGGGCTTGCATTGCGTGCATATGGTGCATCATAAAAAGTGATTCCACTACCTATTTACACTAAATTTATTTGTACAAAGTGCAAACCCATTATTGAATCCAAACTGAGATAAACGCTGTAGTTCAGGCGCATTGAACATATCGTCGAAATTTGACCTTTATTGAATTGGTGTACATAAAGCAATATCTACACGTAATTTCGAGTGTCTTTTCAGAAAATACTTTAATAAAAACAAAAAAAACGCTTATAGGTAACTCCATTTGAATTAAAACTAACTTAACACATAATCTCTACCACTATATGTACGTTATAAACTCTACCCATTTTTGAATAAATTTACTCTTGATTGACGGTGGCGCCTCTCTGTGGGGGGTATTGCAATTATCGAGAAACGCAGCGTGTACTAAAATGACATTGTCGCCGAACTAGCATCCGACCGAATGTCAATTGAATTGAAGCGATTTGATTGGTTCGCGTTTTCCTGGAAAGTAGCGCCGCAGCACTGGCGGTCCAATTATCAGACGATCCATCTCAATTAACGTTTGCCAACCGAAAGGAAATAAGGCATATGAATAGAGTATGTAGTTGTTAATGACAGCATTTCTTTAAGGAGCTATTTTTATGTTGATAGACCATGTTCAGTTTGCTGCAGATAAGGAGGTATGTAGAAAGCGATTTCGTGATATGATTCGACCATCGGAATATTTTGTTCAAATTGACAATGCTAATTCGTAAATTGAAACCGGTCCTAAATATAATAAAATGTGATATAATTTTTATGTATGTTTCTATGTCACCTTTAAAAATTATCCAAAAACTTATGTCAACTGTCAGAGAATTGGACTTCGGTAAGTTAATCGTTATTCACCGTCATGTCAATAATGAAATATTTCAACACATGTTTAAAATTAGTAATAAGATACCTTAGATGGGTTACTGTTACTAGTATTCTATCTAACCAACCAATATCGATTTTATGAATTCCAATCAAAAACACGTTAATAGATTCCAACATGACCGTATTGTATCATTTTTAAGAATCATTATTTCTTCTTTATACTGTGTACCTACCGTTAATATTAATATTCATTCTATGAAATGAGCTGTTGTTTAGTGACTGACTCTTGGGCGATTCTTCGAAACGGGCATCCAATAAATCTCATGCTAACTGTTGCACCCGCGAAACGACTGCAGTTCGCGGGAGCGCCGCTCCTCTCATTAGGCGTTTAATTGTTCGACCGGTATCTCTCAACGGTCTCACGTTACGCCACGCATTCCACATATGCCCCCTGCAACATATTGTCGGCAGAGATAATGCATGTTTAAAAGACCTCCAGTACGACGATGAATGATTGAGGAGCCCACCGAAGAAGTTGTGTCGTCATATAACTAAGAAGTATAGTAGTATACTTTTACTCTCATATAATAATTACTGTATTTTCTACATTTGGCCAATGCTCCAACATGATTTTAGAATCAATTTTGATAAGAAATTTTATTCAATCAGATTCATTCAATCGGATTTTTTAGTTTAAACATTTTTGTTTTCATCAGTCGTTGGAATATTTCTGTCTACCTGGTATCATTAGCAATGTTATAAATTGTATAGTTGTATGATATGTTGGTACTTAAATCTTTTCGTTTAGTTATAGTCTTGTTATATAGGGCTATAGGTCTATAGAGGAATAGCAGAATGATCACGTAAAATCTATTCTTTCAGACACATTTCAAGCGTCATGGAAGGTGGCCCTGCGTATCCACGGCTGTACATGCATTCTCTGTAGGTTTAAGCCGCCTCCCGAAGAGATCTCTAAATATTTTTTTTTAATGAGAAATTTATATTGTTAGCCACATGCTTAACATATTTTGTGGATTATATTATGTCCAAACACACATTTGAAAAAATTGCCAATCTTGGGATTTGAACATGCCATCCATAACTTTATAATTATGCGGACACTGTATTACTCGGCGCCGTGGACGAGTGGTAACTATATGCCTTGATAATGGTATAAAAAGACAGAGGCGTTTCTCAAATTGTCGTACGTTTACAATTATCGTCGTACGTAATTATTTATACTTTTAATCCAAATACCGGTTTATGAAATCGTTGCATTTATTTAATGACACATTTCAACGCCCGATTGTGTTCTCGTTTAACCTTTGCAAAGCCGCAGTCAGCAACGCATTGCAACAGTTGGTACATCCTTGTGATATTAGAAACCACGACTCGCTTCCCGATATTGATTTTAACCTTTGCAAAGCCGCAGTCAGCAACGCATTGCAACAGTTGGTACATCCTTGTGATATTAGAAACCACGACTCGCTTCCCGATATTGATATTAATTGAATTTTCTGAATACTACATACTTATCGCCTTTCATTTCGTAACTTGAGTGTCTGGGTAGCTATTGTAAGGAATGACTTCTTCGTAAAAGAAGTATCGTATCGATTGTCGGAGGCATTTCAATCTCGGATGTCTCTTCTGGGATATACTATCGTCAGCGGCTTCTGCGTGCGGGGGTGCTCTCACTTTGCTGCCGGTTTCGTGTTTCGACCGTCCACCGCGAGACTATCGTCTTTTCAATTCAATTAACAACGAATCTTTAATTTTTGTAATAAGTAAATTTATATTTTAAGTCGACTTAATGGATCGTTTTTGCCACATAAAAACATGCTTTCCATATTTTGTTTTAAGGTACGTTTAAAGAATTAATTTTTCAGCGTTAAATATTTTATTGTGTTGTCATTGTTTTAACATTACATTCCGGTTCTGAAGCCGCGGGTTTCGAGTCAGAATATCGCGCCGGGCAAATTCACATCTTTTTTTCTACGTGTTTGGGTTCAGAGCGAAGATCTAATATCTGCCTTGGTTAATCTAATGGTTAACAACGATTCCTTGCAAAACAATCTTTGGTAGGTGGCCAAGATTCACACCAAGTCGTGTAATTAAAAAATATAACTCAAAGCAAACTATATGCCTGCTTGAATACGAGCTATCTGTCATGTTGTCCCCAAGTACCTATTTGGATGTTTCAATTTTCAATGCGTTAAATTGGTTTGTTTGAGTGAATTTTGAATGCTCGTTCTTTTCTATACACGACAGTGATACTAAAATATGTTACGAGGCTTCTCATTCGCTGCTCAAGTGGAGTGTCCTATATGCTTGAGTAAATTCACGTGTGGTATATCAACACGTATGTTAGATGAACATTCAATCAGTAATTCCAGTGTGTTTTTAGAAATCAATAATTATTATGTACATCGTAGTCTGTCTGACAACTCGCTATTTTTATTTACATATCTTATTTAGTTGGCTTTATTTATCCGACACTGTTGCGAATGTCTGCAGTAAAACTGTAATTTTTCTCCAAATTCCGCTGACTGCCGGGTTTTTTTTTTGCTGACTCGTATAATATGCGAATATAACGCCGTATATTGAGCATAATTATTATTACATTGATCGCCGCAGAACAGTTACCAAACTAGCCGATCGGGGTCATTCCGGCGATTTTTTTCTCTACACCGACGTACGTATCTTCGCGTTGCAGAGAACCTTCAAGCGGGTTTTGCAGCAACTGTTTGTTCTGACGTTGTTGCTATAACGAGGAAAGATCTGTACGGATAATCCGTTTAGACAAAGGAAGTCGTTAGCAGTTAGCACCGTTTTCGATGGAGGATTTTTTATGCAACGCTCTTTCTTCCGCAACAACGTCGTAATGTTGAGATGTAATTTAATATTTTATTATTGCCGGCTCGTTGAGATTCAAGATGGGAATGAGATACCGTTGCCAGTGAGACGTTAACACGTCGACTTCTGCTCGGTAAATAAATATTAGACTAGATATTAACACAGTTCATGTCTTCAACGCCCTTCAGTACCCGTGTACTATTTATTTATTATTCTTCCTGAGCTCAATACAATATTTTTTGCGTGGCATGGCGTTAATTTGACAAAAACATTTAATTTATTAAAATAAAATACCTACCTCGTATGTAAACATGAACAAGTGCATTTTGTGTCATTAAGCGTAGGCACATTCTAATCAGAATTAAAAGAGGTCGACAAATTTGGACAAGATATTTCGGCGGTGGTTTTCATCTTACTAATAAAAAGCTTGGAGCGGACCATTTTTTGAGTTGCTCCGCTCCGGGATCTAGTACTTGCTCCAGCTCCGCGCCAGGGTTTGCTCTGCCCCGGGTAAAAATAGGTTAATAGGCATTACATGTATATAAATATTAAATAATTAAAATATAAGTAGTTTTGAAATAAGGTTTATTATTCGTCTTTTTAATTATTAATTATCCTATTAAACAAAATTTCCAACAGCAAATGGTCTTTCATTATCTGCCTCTTCTAACGTAGAATTAATTAAAATATTTCCAGTACCTATTGCAAATATATAATATTTTATTTGGATGTTAGGACGAAAATTAATATTAAAAAAAAAAAACACCCGGAGCAGTGGAGCACTACAAATGTACGGCGCTCCGGTTCCGCTCCTGCTCCGGTTCCGCTCCTGCTCCGGGTAAAACCCCATTGCTCCACTGCTCCGTGCTCCTGTTCCGAGTTCCGCTCAAATAGGACTTTTAACTCCATGCTTACGAAGTCGTTGATATCGTGCTGATTTTTATTAAATGTGTATTTACTACTAACGTGTATTATTAAATAGCAACACCTATTTTCGCTAAAGGTCCATGTTGGAATGTAGAGCTAATGAAAAAAAGCACAGTATACGTAGGTACCTTATTTAAATAGCGACGGCCTAAAATATTTTGAAAATATAAATTCCATTCACATGAATAGCTATGCAATTACTGACTAATATGGTTCATTTATTTTTGTTTTGTGTCTTATTTTGGTAAATGATTCTGTCCGAATGATCTACGGACAATTCTGTATAGTGCGCGTAAATATTTTATGGGCTTTCGCACTTCATAAAGATGTTCACTCCGCAGCTCGTAGGGAACGCGTCTTACAACAGGCGTGACACAGTACAGCCTCATAGACAAGTTTCCCTTTTTATTTCGCCGTTACAGATATTGCAGAGAGAACAATGAACATCGATCCATTGAACGGATTGCTTCCCACGCGATGCAAAGGTGCAAATTAAACCATACCAATTACGTATTATCAACAAGGAAATATCTGGTATTGTTCCCAACACTTATTTTCCTTACACGCTTTTGCTACTTGCACGTTATGCAGTCCCGATCAGTAACTGAAACACTTTCTCCTTTATTCATTTATTTTCTTCATTGTATAACACTGTTTTCTTGTGATAGTAACATTTAATTATTTGATAACATTGTACTTTAACTGTTTACCCTAATCCGGTTCTTGATCGTTTTTAAATCACGTTTATTATGTACTATCTATATAATATTGTATTATTCTATAGCGTGTCAATTTACGTTTAGTCATATTATTTATGTGTTATAACTTTTTCTTTGATGGGGCATCGGATGACTTTCCTTATGACAGCCTTCTCCAGGCATTGGTTCTGCCTCCCTCGGCATTCAAAGCCTATGTCAGCGGAAAATCCGTGTCCATCGTGATTTTCTCCGTCTAGAGACTAGAGGGAGCTCTTTCTAGTCCTCTCCGAGTCTCCGACCTTTGACTTGACCAAATACTACTAGTTGATCCAGGTTTTCATATTCTCTGCGGGATATATAAACAAAAATGCCTTACAAGCGGTCCTATTAGTTTCATTATTGTTGGAAATCATGATTTCTTTTCCGATAATCTTGCGTTTGTGCTAAGAATTTATACTACTTCCCCGTTTGTTGGTATGTTAGTTTTTTTATATTATCGTGCTGGACCTCACTAATTATCTAAAATTTAAACTTTCCTCCTGGCGTTTTGTTTTGTGCTAGTTCCACAAGACTTCGCGCGGTTAAATGATCTGTTGACTCATTGATTGTGAAAGCATTTATATTTATAGTGCACTCTTGAATCTTGATAATAGTTTATTATCAATTACACCCATATAAAGCTTACAGAGGATATGTAAAGATGGAGATGTGTGATCCTAGTCTAATTAGTCATGAAGGTATCCCGATACAAAAAATAGATTCTATTGCAATGTACTTAGTACCGTTGAAAGTTAAGACTATAAAACAAATTATATTGATGTATTCCTACAATTAGATTGGACAATTTTTAGTTATATTTGGTGTATTCTTTGTATGTTCTGCCATGTAATCCGTGTGCCTGGTGTAACCGTAAATAATTTGATTCAATTTCATTGCCCAATTGCCCCGCTCAATAATACTACTGCTAAGTGAACGTCTATTGTTTGAGTAAGTCAGATTTAATACGTGCAGCACTTTTCACATGCCGGCCATCGGTCTCAGATTGTTTTCATTGTGCTACGCGTAAGTGGATCTTTCCGATGAAAATTACGACATACGTAATGTTCGTGTAAGGCTAATTTTTACTAACTTTCAGATGAATAAACAACATAATGGGTTGCTCTTTGCCATTTTGACAAACGTAATTGTGATATGCAGTTTTGATAGTGAGTTTTCAGTGATTATGATTACATATTATCCATTTATTTCTTATATAATACTAGCTGACCCGGCAAACGTTGTTCTGCCATCTAAATTATTTCTAGTAAATATTTTGGTTGTTAAATAAAAAATAACGAATGTATTGTAAGTGTGTGGGGATGATATCTATGACAGAAAGAGGAATGGAGCACTGTAGACGATGACCGCCGATAAAATATTCATTGTTTGATCTCTTAAAAGTTAAATGTAAAGTGAAAAAAAATTATAATTTTTTTATCCTAAAGTAGGAAAATGAAATAAAGAAAATCAATATTAATTTTGAAGAGCAATTGAGTGTACAATATTTTTTGTCAGTCCGTCTTTAGCTAACACGAATAAGCTCGATGGTTTGCCCACGCGAGAACATGCCACGTACAATTGTCCGTGTGAAAAACATGGTGTGCCCAGATCTAAGCCGCAAACAGACATAGATTGGCCTTGCGACTTATTGATTGTCATTGTGAATGCCAATCTAATAGGAAATTGAACGCGTTTGAATTCAATTGGCACGTCTGTAAGAATCATTGGAATTCGTGGCAGCAAAACATTTTCGGCTTGGAATTTGCCATTCAAAATGGTGGCTTCGATAATGTTTTTCATCAATTTTTTAATGACCAATCGCGTGCCATTGCACAGCCGTGGTGGGTTCAAATTCCGAAGTAAAATAACCGGAGATCCAACTTTCAGTCGTAGAAGGTGTGTTGACATGCCTGGTAAATCCAGTGAGTTCAAAAACTCTGTTGGTTAATTTACAGCTTCGTTGACATCGCAAACTGTATCGATCGATTTGTATGATACCAAATCGCCTGGCAATGACTGCTGTATCTTGAAGTTGAAATCGTCAACGTCCACATTTTTTGCTGCCAAAATGGCTCTTTCTGCTAGCCACGCATGATTTATGTATTGTGTGCGTACATCGGGAAATATGCGGTCAATGAGAGCATTTTGCGAATCAACGATTCTGCAGAAATTAGTGGGCAATTTTATGCATCCAGTATTTTCATAGACAGCAACTTTTCCATCGCCGATATCTAACAATTGGTTCGAGAATGTGTCAGCAGATGGATCTTGTAACATTTGCACGCGCATGTTTATTTTTAGCTGGACCTTTTCAACATTACGCCACAGTGGCGATGATTTCAAGCAAGCGTTGATCTCATCAGCGTACGTTGAACGTGGAATGATGGGAAGTGTTTGTCTGAAATCACCTGAAAGGAATAATAGAGTGCCGCCGAATAGTTTGTCGTTGTTTTTTATATCTTTAAGTGTTCTGTTCAACGCCTCAAGAGAATGTTTGTGTGCCATAGTGCATTCATCCCAGATGATAATTTTGCATTGTTTCAGCACTGTGGCCATGGACGATTGTTTTTTTATATTGCACATTGCGTCTGGGTTATTATGAATATTCAGTGGCAGCTTAAATGCTGAATGAGCTTTTCTGCCTCCATCCAATAAAGTTGCTGCAATGCCAGATGATGCAACAGCCAATGCAATGCCATTATTTGATCGTATTTTGGCGAGAATTAGCGAAATGAGAAATGTTTTGCCAGTTCCACCTGGTGCATCCAAAAAAAAGAATCCACCTTGTCCCGCCAAAACTGCCAGCATAATGCGGTCGTAAATGATTTTTTGTTCATGAGTCAGTAGTGGGACATTGCGAGTAACAATCGCTGCCATTTCTGCAGTATCGTACTGCAGTTCACGATTCATTTCGGTGTCCATTAAATCAGAAGTACTTCGATTTGGCGAACTTTTGGCGAACTTTTGGTAAATTGGCAATGACAACGCAAAGATCCTCGATAGTAATCAATGCTTCATTGTACATAGCGTCACTGAATGTAATCGTTAGATCGTTGCGCCGTGTACGAATTCGATGCAATATATCGTCAGTCATTGAATCTTTGTGCTTATCCCACAACGTGTCTGCTCGTCCCGGGAAACATGTAGTCAACACTATAGCGAATAGTAGACGAATTTGTGTTGCTGTACAGCACAATGCTGCTTCAGCAAGCATATCGTCCCAGTGATTGTCGTCTTCGAGCAAGCCGAGTGCAAGGCATGCATCTTTATATGTTGGATACTGTTGCCCATTCACTTTGCGTATATCTTGAAATGATAATGAGCCGGTGACATTAACCAACAACAGTCGCAGATAGAAACACTCAATCTGCCTTGGATTGACTGTATATACTCGGCCCAAAGTGTTTGATTTGAATAGGCCGGGGCACGCAACAATTGGTGTGCCTTGCTTGCGGGGCATCCATTTTTTTGTTTGATTCCGTGTGAAATAGCGAGGTACTTCGGAATAGAGTAATGTTCGTGCAAAGGCACCGAAAGTATCCGCACGATTACACAATTCGAAAAATTCGGTGAGTGTAGTTTTTGGTGGATTTATGGCACGCTCAATTGCTGTCTCGTTGGTGAAAAATACGCGCTGGCCGTTTTCAAGATGGACGGCTAAATGTATAACTGCTGGGTCCCGTTCATGAATTGGGAAACCAAAGATACGCCAGACAGCTTCATTGGAGCTGATGTACCGGCCAATTTGGTAGCGCATTATTTCGTCGTTGTCATTCAATCGAGGAGCATTCACATCGGTATTTTGAATTTGAAATACAGCCATATCGCTGCCTTTATTCACATACTTGCAAATGTATTTGATGCTCTTCACCGAACTGCAGAACTCAACATTGATATGAGCATTGAATGTTTTGCTCAGCAGAGGCGAATATGGTACCACCCAACGATTGTCAATGTCAATGTCTGCGTTGTTGATATTTAGTGTAAATGATTGTCCGCCATTATCAGTATTTCTTCGACGATACATTGGATATCCGTCGACATTTGTGATCGTGTCGTTGGTGAAATGTTTAGGAAAACGCTTTGTACATTTCCATCTGCCATGCAAGGCGATAAACGATTCAGATCACCGCATGGGCCATGAATCATGTTTGTGGTAACGATATCGAACAGTAGTTGATCAGTAGACGGATCTATAATTTCCGCGGAAATTACACTATCGATTTCTTCAGGGCGTATTTTGTCGACTAACCAAATCAAAATGTGTGCATGAGGTAATCCTCGCTTTTGCCATTCTACCGAATACATCCAGCAACGTGTGGGACCGAATACGTGTAATTTTGTAATGAAGCTCATTAAAGACTTCAATTTTTGTTTGAACACACGTGCTGTAATATCATGACGATGTATTGCATTTTGGCCTGGCAATAGCAAAGATGTAATCTCCTGCCACTTTGGATTACATGTAAACGTTATAAATAAACACGGTCGTCCGTACTCGCGCACGAAAGTCATAGCATCCTGTATGTATTCTTCTTCTACGTAGGATGATGGTAGAATGATAGAGTTACCAATTTCGGCGGTGTCGGCGTCGCTCATGATAGCGTCTCGCAAGTGAATGTATTCTTCCGCACGCAGCTTCTGTTGATTGTGTCGTAGGAATCGCAGTCGTTCGCTCTCTACCTTCGCGTACATGTCAACCATGAATTGTTGGCACAGCTCACGACATCGCAGAATGACGTTGTCCTGACCGCGTCGAATCATCATACGATACGCATAAAAATCCATCGAGCTCACTTTCTTGTTTGTTTCGGCTCCTGTAACAACATATTCAAAAATATTAATTCATTCATAAATATTAATTCAAAATGAATAATGATGTTTATAATGAATGAATTACCTGTGGCGGGATCTCGTTGTTTAATGTTTATGCAATATCCGTCTTGTCCCTTCCAGAAAATTAGCGGATATTGGAGAGCGTCGTATGAACGGTGTGTGTCAGCGATGAACTCCAGATTATTGTTTCTTCTTCGAATCACGATTTCTCGCGGCGATGTGCGGTCGCCAACCATGATTCCAGCAACGTCGTCAACAACAGGCGCATTGAATCGACGCACGTGCTCTCCAGCTGGTGTTTTATCAGGATTGATGACAATAGAGTGGTTGTCACTTTGCAATTCGTGCATGTATGATTTGAAGAATTTCAATAATTCGTTGTGCTCATTCAATAGGGTGTCCAGTTCGCCGACGATGCGCCTAGCATTAGGCGAATTGAGGTTATTGTAGCCGCAACGTGCATCTACGCGATTGATGTCCTCACCGCCCATTAAGTAAATTTGTAAAAATTTATGTGGTTCGTTTGGCATTGGCAGCAATGAGCCTACTTTGTGGTACACTTGGCCTTTGATTTTGAACGTTGAATGGAATTGTTGACCATTTGCCGCAGTATTGTGAACTATTTCTGTAGCTCCGAACGAAGTCATTTGGAAGCATGAATTGAATGTGCGAATGGATTTCAGGAACAGGTTTGAATCTGGATCCGTGCCGATGAGCAAGCCGTTCAATGGTTCTGGTGGTGTCTCAATTTCTGGTAGTTGCACTTTTCCTGATGCGCAACACATACCGGCTGACTCATGTTTGAATTTTAGCGCATGACAATGGGGACATTCTTTGTCCATAGCACCAATCAGCACTTTCGGATGAGCGGAATATTCAATATCTGGCTCGTATTCGAATGCAAGACGAAGGAACGAAGCGGATAATGCTCGATGTACTTGTTGGCGTTGTCGGTCATTTGCTCTGCGCGTGTTAACTGCAAACCGGCGCGCTTGTCTCCGTTCCAATTGTTGTTGTTTATTTCGTTCAGCTTGTGCCTCTTGTGATTGAGATTCACGCAATCGCGATATGCTCACACGCACATTTTCGTTATCTTGTTGGATTTGTTCGTCTGTGATTTCTGCTCTAATGTTTCGCATGTTTGTTGCTTTATTCGTTTGACGGCTCAAATAGGCCCCCTCACGTCTTGCTGGCATTGTACACTGTAACACAACACACACACACACACAAATAGATAAATTAAAATAAATCGTACAACATTTTGCACACACTGTCTTGTGATATGCCGAATGAATTGTCAAAATAACGTGACGCTTCTCGTGAATTCTTCTCGGACGTACCGCCACCTGTCATTCAACAACATAAATAATTTCGTTCTGTTTGAAATACGAACGACGGTTCATTTGTTCATACAAAAATACTAAAATCGCGATTAAAAAATGGGAGAGTGGAGGTAGCAAGGTGAAAATTTTGGGTTATAGGTATTTTTTGATGCCAAATAAAAAAAAAATACAAAAAAAAATTGTCAAAAAAATAAAAGAAATTTTTTTCTGGATAGAGATACCCGAATCACCTAGCGGTATGAAATATACTTGTTGACCTATTCTCATACCTAACAAATATACATAAAAAAAATCATAAAAATCGGTCGAGCCTTAAAGAATTTTTTTTCTGGATAGAGATACCCGAATCACCTAGCGGTATGAAATATACTTGTTGACCTATTCTCATACCTAACAATTATACATAAAAAAATTCATAAAAATCGGTCGAGCCGTTTCGGAGGAGTTCGACCACAAACATCGTGACACGAGATTTTTATATATATAGAGATATATATCCCTAATTATTAAACTATTCTTTTATTCAATGAATGTTTTCTTTTTTTAAAACCATGTTCGATCCCAAGATCATATTATGGGCTTTTACATGCTCACCGTGGTTGTATTAACAGATGTTTGATTTTACGAAAAATCGATGTTAGCTACTTGCTTAACCTATTAGAGTCTGTATTCTATAAGTTGGCGTTCACGTCACGTCGTTTATGGACAGAAAGCATTTTAACCTATTAAGAGTCTGTATTCTATAAGTTGGCGTTTACGTCACGTCGCTTACGGACAGAAAGTATAGTGCCATCGCGTTCGACTGTTGCAAGTTTTCAATGGGCGGGGGGGGTGAGAGGGAATGCAGTGCCGAATGCTGAAGCGGGGGTGGGGGGGAACCGCACGTCAGCTTATATAAAACAGACTAGGTCTATAGTCTGGTTCCATACATCACGTTAATTTTTGTCAGCACCGGTGTTCGAACCCGAGACCCACGACATTATAAAAATGATGAATAAATACATAAGGTTTAAAAATTTAGCATTCTTATTTCTTCAAAACTATTTTTTATAGTGGGTATGTTTCTGAAGTGTTATTTATTATAACTATGCCATTATGCTATTACAAATGCCATCATCAATAATTGAATACTGGCGAGAAAAATTGGTAGCCATAATACCTTCGTCTCTGCTTTCGACCTCTGCACGAACGGTTGCCAAAATAATATTTTTACTGCGTGAAATGTGTCCTTAGTACTTAGTTTCCTGGGCTTATTGATGCTTTTATTGTCACTGTCAGTTTTCTCGAGCAAGGGTCGGCCCACACGCACCGCACCAAGTAAAGTTGCCACAAAACACCGTATAATGTCGCAGCTTCCGGTCTGTGTGGGCCGTTCTTTCTGGCGTAAGTGCTTCATTTATTGGTTTTCCACAAATGATACGTAGAAAATTCTGAAGTTATATTATTGATACATTTATAGCGCAAATATGTCATGAAGTCTTAAGGTATCTGTGGCGACATTATAATGTTACAGTTCACGCCATAATTCCGAGAAAGGCAAGTGTCCATTATACCCACAGATTATTCTGTTGGAAGGAATGCACAATATCATATTTACTATACATACTTTGAGATTCTAAGAAATTTATTAGATTAAGAAGCATGTTATATTGTTAATAGTGCAAGCATATTGTTTGTGGGTATGTACAACTAGGTATATATTCGCAATGAAAATCCAATAAATTTGATATTCTTCATCGTTTTATCTTTTACGAATTTGTCGGCGATTTTCTTTGTCATCAATGAAATACCGCAGGGCAAGATTTACCCCTGCAGAGGATCTCGGAAAAACGTTTTCAATCGTAATTAATACTCTTGGTTTTTTTATTAAGTTATAATATTTTTTCATTTTAGATTCAAAGTTGACATTAGAATTAGAGTATCTGATATTAATTTAGGCAGTATTTTGTTCGCTTTCCCGAAACCCGTTTATCGTAGAAATTAATTGCAGATACCTACCTATACCTACAATCACAAGAGCTTTGAATTTTTTCGTATTTCCAATTTGACTTTAATATAACACATGTATCACAAACAGAAAATTTAATTCATGTTCATCCCCTTATCAAAAAATTTTATCCTATGTTCATTATTTTACTGGCCCTAGGGCCTTCACTAACTTGGAGGTACTGGGCAGTATCCTCTTTATCAGCACTGCGCAGAAGTTGACAATATCATAAAACTGTAATTCGGCTCGATTTCCCCATTAGATCTCGGTTAAAAGTAATAAACATAAATGAAAACCCATTGAAACAACTTATGATAATTGATAATTCCATATTATACTGAATTTGTATGATGTTGTCAACTTTTATCTGTGTATTGAATTTTAATTGCGACTGATAATAGGTAAGTGCTGCATTTGTCCTACTGATGATAGCAATCAGCTTCACACTAGTGACTTCACAAAAAATGCTTAATATTGATATGGCTGTCTCACGGAGAATAATAATTCAATTAATAATTAACGCCGACAAATTGTATAAATTGAAAATTCCAGTGATTGTGTGAAAAATTTGCATACAATTTGATTAGTCATATAAATATGGTGGCCATTTTCCCAGCTGCATATTGTGTCGTGACGCAAGTTGCACAAAGAAAACCATTTAAAATTAGTGCCATACACGTTTTGCATTGCACGCCATTCTGCAGAACGGCGACTCGATTTGCATACGAATCATTGCCGTGAGTCTCATGGTGGAGCACGTGCGAATAATAGCAGCTCGCATCATCCACGGATGGGAGCCATTTCGACGGCATTCCTCTCGGGTGACGTGACGCATTGTCCATCTCTCACAGCCGCCGCGCCAGGTGTGTTCGATCCGACTAGTATTATCCCGATTGTTTCGCAGTATAATTATTATTGCCACGCCTGAAATCTATCAGATAGCTAAAGAACACTGGCTGTCTGGCTTGTCCGGTATGTGAGTACAGCCGCTGACGCAATCCTCTTTCTTCTCGTCTTGTTTTGTAATACCTGTCTTAACTCGCTCCAGTTGCTGACTGCTGTGTTGGATATTGCCAAAGATATCTTTGGAACACCTTCTTCGATGCAGATTTTATAAGTGTTTGGAAATGAAGCAGAAAATACGGTTACAAATACGACGTATGGGTACTTAATTAATCGGTTGCGAGTCATTTTGTATTTCGGATTAATTTGTAGCAAGTTTCTTAATTGAGCTTCGAGACTTAATTTCCAGGCCTGTAATGAGATAACGCGAATAAAAATTAGAAAAAAATACCGATTGGCAGTGCCACCTGTCAACATAAATTTCTTGTATGTGCCTTAGTTCTGCAACTGAAATTATTTTGATTAAAATCACATGTAGGCTTTAAAATCATTTGTCAAACTATTAAGAGAGTATCCTCTCATTTGTTTCCTTTCACGGCCAGATTAAAATAAACGATTCCTTTATTTTCGTGTATCTTTTCTTTTAACTTATCCCATTTAATACGTCTTCTACTTGCCTCGAGTTCTCCTACATATTTAATATGTTTTTTCTAATGCGTTACAGATAAATCAAGACAAATATATAAATAAGGTAATTACATGCACAAACACGTAACATCCTGAATTGCAGTATAAGACGTAGGTACGCGAGTAACTCAAGGCAAAATTATCAGCAGTGGATCGAAATTTTCTTTTTTATTTCCCTACAAGGTCGCCAAAAGCATAAAAGTCAATTTAGTACTGATTACTTACCAATATGAAAACGATATTTCATGATTATTATGTTTAACCCATTCGATTGTGTATCGCCAATTTAGGATGTACCTATTTATTTACTCTTATCGTTGACATACATATCTCCCGATTTAGCTCGATTACTTAATCTGTCCTTTGTTATTACTAGAGACCTTCTTAACTGTACTTTGCTAGTAATAGTGATATTATGACAGTAATATCCCATGTATAGAACAATTTTTAATGCCAATTAGTATAACGCTCTGCAATCTGGCTTGTAAAGTTTTGGAGCTAGATGGGGGATCAAATAGGTACTGTAGAATCGAAGTCCATTATCAGCCGCACTACGTCCGATGTGTGTTTAACCATAACCATTTCATTATAGTCAGATAAAGAAAGTTCTTGGAAGCACCCTGATTCAATCAATTTAAGTAAAATGCCTTAGGTGCCTACTACTTATAATTATGTACAACCAATAGCAGTAGGTATTTGAATTTTAAAAACTAACAAACCGTTTAGAGTGCACTGTTTATATCGGATCTTAACAGCCTACCTCCATCCTTCACCACTGACCAATGGTCATATTATATAATATCTGTGACTTATTTAGTTAGAATACTGCGATAATAAATACCGTATGATATACCTTTTTTCACATTAGATACTAAGATATTAAGACGTTTTCCACGATATACTATGTAGTGTCTAAAATGTTTTAAAATTATTTTTTTATCCAGAGAATTCATCGTAGGTGTTCGCTATTTCCCAACGGCATTGTTAAGTAAACTAACGTGATACCAGCATATTTGTTATCTAGCAAGCAGCCATTGTTGCTTTTAGATAACACGCATTGCAGTTGGAGCTAATTATGTAAGTACACCGGCTTTTCAATTCCACTGTTGATAATTGCAGAATTATGCATGCATACATGACCATTGGAGCTTTTGTCTGTACCGTTCGATTCCTACACGAAAGTATAGTTACCAGATCAGACGACTTGTGAAACATATTTTTTTTAAACCATTTTTTCGTAAGGCCTGTTATTTTTATTGCGGATTCTGCGAGAAGAACTTCCGCAACGCTATTGCGCGTGGCAGCGTTGAAAGTGAATCGAAGCCGTGGTATTTATTTACTTACTTATTGGGTCACCGCTAGGGATGCCGTATCGGACGTAAAAAGCATTTGATACCTTGAAGCCTTTTCCAGGGAGCCTCGAAATATTTTAACATTTGCGACTAATAATAATACATATAATATTATCTGAAAATGATGACTTTTTTTCTCATCAAACCGCATGGTTAAAATATAACACAGCAAATGACCATAATATACACTTGGCCATTGCGAATTGTATAACGTAAAAAATGAAAATAATATGCTTGTGTGTTATGTGTATGAATGTTGTGGATCTCTTATTCTGTCACCAAACATCAGTATAGTGTGCTCAGATCGATAAAGTATGAAAAATGAGAACATTACTACAATAATTTTCCTATGTTTAATCTAATTTCGTTATTACTTACTTAGTATGTATAGTAAAACAGTCGGTGGCTCAATTATATTGGGTATTTTGTGTACGTTGTATTCACACGGACGTTAGGGTAGGAAGGGAAACAATGTCATTGGGTATGTTGTAGTGTCAAAAAGGGGAAACATGACGATACTGCATATTTTTCAGCTTTGGATAATTTTTTCACTTTTAGCCTTTTTCATTAACCTGTTAATTAATTATTTATAATGAAATTTCGCTATTTTTATCTCATATTACAAGTCTACGAAATTCTCTATTATTTATCTCTTACTAATTAATGCAACTATCTCAAATAATAATAACTTAACAGAGCAACCAATGACCTAAGTGTCGGAAGTATTGATAAGAAAGTGTCGATAATTTTTTTGACATCCCTAGTCACCACCAACCACACCACTAGCCACTCGTGTTGAAAGACTTTATTATCAGCTGCGATCGCCTCCTCTGCTTGCCCACGTCTCTCACTCGCTCACCTGAACGACTTGAGAAAAAAAAATGTCAGCAATCGACCTACTGAGAGTCGCACAAAGCGTGCATCAAAGCGCCATCATACCACTGCATTATTATGCTAAATTATTTGAGTAACCATTGAAGAATTTTGGGTCGATTTATATCAGTGTCACATTTTTTGTCGCATTCTCTTTCTATAGGTACACTCCGAATTATTCTCTCAATAATGTTGTGGCACATACTTATTCGTCATGTTTTTAGTTCTATTTGGTATTCTACTGCATGTTGAGTACCGCCATGACTATGCAGATTGGAAACAGCTGCTGAATTTGATAAAAAAAAAAACAGGATAATGTGTTGAAATTGAACCGGTCCCGTAGATTTTTCTATCAATCAAAATTTTCACTTTTATAGTTTACTTTGCCTTGAATCGTAGGCTGAAGCATTTTGTATTTACTGTTTCGATTTTGTATTTATTGTTTTTATTTTTCATCGTACTTGTGTATTAACACTTTTGCCAAGTGGTCTCTCCAGGAAATGCTGTGAATAATTCTATAAAACATGCTCTTCGCTTTAACTTTTGCTTGTACCTAATATGGGTCAATTATTGCATTATTTAAAAATATGTACATTAATGCTAATGCCTTGCACCATGGAAAGGCACATTTTACGGTAATACTAGTATAAAATGAAATATGTCAGAGTAAATTCATTGTTGTTGAATACCGTTTCCAAGTAATTATGTATTATTCATGAATAATCCCAAGGGAGAGAGTCATCTCGTTTCATCAGTTTTATACATATTAGGCGTACATACAAGTCGTTTTAGTCTGTACAATGATCTTTCAACCGAACCATAGAATTTAATAACATTTATATTATCATTTTGTAAAACGTAATTCCACCAATATTAGAATCATCACCAATGGACAAAATAAATGATAGCATATTAGCATATACGATGTTTCTATTGGGGAACGGAACTTCTGGTTATTTCTAATCTGCTTTGGATCTATTAATTCACTGTGGTCCAATTTCTGGTTTACCATTACCTCAGAATATGATATTTTACTCTATTCCCTGAGTAATAATTACTTGACAACGACCATTTAACAAATCGAACGACACTCATCATGATTGCAGTGATGTTGTTTGGATTACGACTTAGATAATATGTTTGGTTTAGTTTTCTAAATAGTAATAATACATTTTTCCATTTCTTGCATTATAACATTTATAACTATTAAAATTTTAAGTAAGTATTTGCATCACATTTAAACTCTAAGCGAATATTTTTCGTACCTAGTCATTGTTCTCATCTAAAATGAGCGGTGTAAATGACTTATGATGACAAGCAACTGACAGAAGACAAAGAAGCAGTTGTGTGATAATCTTAATAAACTAATTAGTTTACGCGGAGATGGAAAATTCTCACGCCGGCTTCGGAATTTCAACAATCGGTCCGCTTCAAACAAATATTCAACACTAATGCAACATTCCCAGTGTTGTAGCATTCTAAACAAAGTTACACAGCTTCTTTGGTAATCGCTCTGTAAACAGAGCTACTAATAGGGCCGTCGGATATTGAGCCAAAGCAGGCTTCCTATGGTTTGCCATGCATTTAGCGGCCGTTGCACAAGTCTGTTTTGATCGTGCACTCGTTCCGTGTGCCCTTACCTCACTTACGTAACACTGCCAATCTGTTGCATTATCATTATGGTTTGACGCTTTTGTTTAGCGAATTGTGCACCTCGTGCCGAACGGTATCGCTAATGGATATTGCGCTTATCTGCTCTTTTTCTTCGTATTTCAGTCGCTGTGTAACCCATATAATCCATTCGTTCCGCATAATCTATAGTCTTAAATTTTCGCTATTCTGATTTTAACCAACGTCGTAATATTAATTTAACAAAGTAGTATAGTTTCTCAAAATTGTGTTTATCATCTAAAAATTCTAAATGATATTTTTATTACGTTAATTTGTATTACGTTTTTTTATTCGAGTTTAAAGATAAAGCATGAGATTTATGTAGCGTCATTACGTTCGAAAGGTGTCCACTTTAAAGTAGTGTATAAGGTAATTTAAACAATTAATAACTACTTAACTATTGTTTAACTAAGTTGGTTTTGTAGAGATAATTGTTGTTGACCTATTTGCGAGAGATATAATATTTAGTTTTATGTGAAGTCCGTAGAAGTGGGTTATGTTCCTTCATTTATTTTCTTCATTTTTTAATCGCCAGAATTAGATTAATAACTAAGTCATTTGAACATCTGCAACATCAACCAATAATCAATACCATTTATTAAGATCATGATACAGTAATAGAACTACAAGCAGGAAAAACTATTTATTTTAAGGGTATTGCAGCCACTGTCCATGCCCACCTGGGGGGGGTGCGACAGGGTTCTAGCCTGGGGCCTGATGTGGCGGGTCGACCAGTCAAGTGAGAAAAACACATCACAAATATGCTTTAATATAAAAAAGTCTCCAGCGGCGCTATTTTACTCGTGACTTATTTATGTTGTGATATGATTGATATAATTAAATCATACTTTACGTTTATAATTATATTTTGTAATTATTTTTAGTTCGTTGCCTGATTAATATAAATGGCTATTAATCCAATATGGCGAATGGTCACATTATGCTACTTGGATATTTGAAAAGTGGGTCGCAATCATAGCTTCATAATATGATGCTGAGTGCCGAAAACTCAATAATTCAGGTGGATTCATTTAAAATTATAAAGAAACCTTAGACTATAGATACATCAAAGAAACCATTTGGAGAACACTACTGTAGAACATTATACTGTCCTTAACTTAGCCTTATAACTTATAACTTATCCATAGCGATAGGCAGTGACTCGCTTCAGGATACGGGGGTCATGCCACTATTACTCATCCAATACTAGGTTTTTCTTATTCATTATTATTAACTTAATTTAATTTTTAAATAGGGATTCCATACCACTTTGAATAATTATAATATCGATTCACTGTTATAAGAATATACTAGAATGTAAGCTGTTGTGTCATGTTTTATACTTTTGGTTGTGTAGTGAGTGTTTTCGATGAGCCATGTAGGTATATTGTATACAGTGTAGATAATATCTAAGTTTGGAATGAAATTTAACACGTTTAGAAATGTCACAAAACGCCGTAAACATGTTCAAATCCGTCGCGATAAAGCCTTCCCCCAAATACGGAACAAAGCGCCGCGACAATAATATTATGTATGCCGGGAGTACGTTCGTTACCAGGGCACCAGCGGCCCAAGGCGGTATCGTACTGTCAGTTTTGCAACGCGGCTGTATATCATTTCGCGCGCGACTTACACTACGACAATAGTTTGTTGGGAGGACATGATATCGTGCATCTTTCTGTTTCGTAAATGTACGTAATATTCTCCGAATAAAATGTCATGCATATTATGCACCTCGGTTCGTTTCTGAGAGCCTGATACCTGTGCGCTCCTTTGTGCTCTCAGTCTGCTAAGTTTTTTATGTTAAACATAGTACTTATATAATATCTAATAAAGTATAGATATTTTTTTTAATTTATATCATGTGGAATTGACTCGGTTATATTATATTGTGTGGATTGCTACATAATTATTTTACCGTTTGACGAATAAGGGCTCTGGCTCGAATCACACGACACTACAATATCGCGTAATATTTTCTGGTCAACCACGTCCTGCCCCCTTTATTGAAGGACGTACGTTTTCTTAGTTCTAGGAGTAAGAACTTACCAGTCTGATTTCACTAAACGTTGAGCATTATTGCGACATGCAATCTAAGTAATAATAATTAATCCTGTAGTAGCTATGACTCGCGTATTGAGCTTATCACGTTTTGCATTGCCATTTCGCAGCGTTGGTCACAAAAGGCACCCAATCTCGTTTACCCACCAAATCCGGGTGGGGTCGTTTCCTCCACGTTGCGTATAACGCTTTTATAATATTATTATGTCACCGCGTTTATTCTTATCAAGCCGTTCGACATTCTTTGTCGAGTTATCTTATTTTAAAATGACACACTGACCCAGCTTGCGGCATCGACGACCGTTACCACAATGAAACTGCACTATATTTACATACATACTCACAATATGTCTCAATCGCGCTTGATTGGAAGATAAGTGCCTACTTACTAATTAAAATTAACTCATGTGACTAGTTAAAAATGTCGTTTTGACACGGTTAATTTTCATACATTCAATTAACCTGCACATTTTTGTAGTTCTGCGTAGTTAATGTTCAAGACAATTTTACAAATTTAAGAACAACATTCCTAAATGTAGGTCTATAATTATTATTTTAAGATGGTCCTATTTTTATCATTTTCAACTTGTTAAGACCTTATTCGTTAAGATCATTAATTATGTTGAGAAGTTTCCTTGACAATGTAGAATAAAGATAATATTACAAAATACGTACATTAAAACCAACTTGATTCTGCATGTTTCTTCGGATCTTTCAACTATCTTGGGCACTAACTATTATTACAATCCACTATCTATTTCTATTATAATACGAAAAATGTAATATTGGCCTCGGAGTGAGTTGCAGAATCATCTGGATTAACTTAGCTATAAACACCGTCCAGAGTTGGTAATTTAGTTTGACTTAGGTGTGTCTTGACTGTATTTAAAATGGTTTCGTTCTGTGCCACTGCCTTTTTTCCGTGGATATACCTGCTATATGACGTATTATTATGTATTGATACCTTAGGCGACGCAATCTACGATGCCGATATTGGTGTCTTAAAGATAGGTGCGTATCTTAGGAACGCGCTCTTAGTTCGTTTTGAACCCTTCTGTTAGATATTTCACGATCCACGAAGTTAGTTATCATCGTGGATCCGCGAGAATAGACCGTGAAATAGGTGCAAAACGTCGTAAAATAATCGCTTCTCAATCAGTGCCTAAATATATAGACTTTGGCACATTCAACGTAACTATTGATTATCTTTATTTGAAGACGTTTATTTATGCATGATCACTGTTTTTCTCCATTTTTATTTCATCGGTCTTCTTGTGTATGGTTGTTCTTATTCTTTTACGGTGTTCTTTGCCAATCACGAACATTCTCTCTAAGCTATCACCTACTGCTCCCCTCCTCCCTAAAGAGTTCGACTCAAACAACTAGTTGAGTCTGTATTTTATTCTTAGCTCGTATTACGATGTATTGTAATTATTATCACATTATGAAACTCCCCTAAGGGTTGAGACACATGAAACTACAGTTGCAGCAGGTCTAACTTGATTCCAAATGTACTTATCCAATTTGAATGTCAAATTTATATTTTTTCAAGTTTCGATGCGCTCTACTGGCATCTGTTTGAACCCTAAAGGGCGAGAAGCCGTATATGGACGGCTTATTTAAATCCATTCTGATTGTTAAATTTATACCCGGAGATTTTAGTATCATTTTGTCATTAAGATAGATGGCTCCATTACAATTGTTTTAAAAATAGCACCTCTGGTTCGAGCGGCTTGTACATATATTATGTTCATTGTGTCCAGGCATTTCCGGAACGCGTTGCATCAATTATTTACGTCCGTGGATCGATAAGGCAAAGTGCACCAGCATCGCACAAGAATGCGGCGATCTATAAATTTCATATTGTGGCCGAATCGGGCGAGACCCGCCGCGCGCAGTCAAGATAGTACCTAAGTCAGGGCTCGCGAACCCTTTTACGTACGCGTGCCAAAATTTTCCAAATATAATCTTTTGACTGTCTGACGTTGACGTGCCGCGCAGTTTTTCGAATAGTTCGAGCAGGAAAAAAATAGTTGTAAGAATTCTATTAAAAAAAAGTTTAAAAATTATAAGAAATTGAGTTCCTGAGTATTACTATAAATACTTCCTTTGTTTGGTTCTATGCGCACAAATCGTCGCGAAAATTGCTCGGATCAGATGAGGCATCCTCTCCTCGACGCGGGTTTTCCCGCCGCCTGATGAGGTCAGTGCTATAATATTATTATCTGTGACCTATGCAATTTAAACTATTTATAATGCTTATTCTTTAAGAGTATCTGCCTGTTATTTTTTATACAATGCGATCTGTCATTTATGCGTACATTTCGTCGTTTCGTTTGCCCATCGATTGATACATATTATTGGTTAAAATATTATTAAAAACCGAAGAATACACGCATTCTTAATGTTGTATAATGTCTATTTAGGTATGTGTAAAACCTTTTTTGTATTTTTTTTTTAAATTACATATATCTATTTTTTGTTATCAACATAAAAAATTCGCGTGCCATGAAAAGTCATCTCAAGTGCCATAGGTTCGCCATCCCTGACATCAGTACTCCACTCACTTGCAAGAGAGTGGGCCGCCCATATATAATTCCTTACGTTTTGATTATCAAGTATGCCCAGAGGCGGGACGGCACAGTTTTTGTCTACGATTTATTTGCATACCGAATCTCGTTTATTAACTCCCATGAACTCGCCGAAGAAAACACAGGTTTTGTTCGGCGTATCGAATTTTTAGTGTCAGTCGTGACAGGGACTCGGTAGTTTTGTGTAATTAGTCTTACTAGCACTTCCTGGGAATCAGAGCATGTAGGCGCGTGGCTCATCACGGAGGAATACGCTTAAAAATTTTGAAGCTTTCGAAATGATGGTGTGCAGCGTATGCTCCGATCAGTTGGAAGGACGAATTTACGAACGTGTAGGACTGTAGGTGATATCGAGAATGAAAAAGACCAACGCAGTTAAAACCAAAAACATTTTACTTTGACCACATGATATTGCGTCCAGAGACATATCAACTTGCATATTATTATCATTAATTGTGCAATCAAAAGAAGATTTCTGGACAGTGAGGTCATATAAGCAGATTTACGTGTTGTGTGTCTCAAATCCAGACCCGGTAAGCGGCGGCATATGACAAAAAGTAGACTGTTAATTTCATCAAGGAAAATTGTCCAAACAGCTGATATAAAATGATTATTGCGTAAAGCAATGGAACCTAGTCTCACGAGTTTGAAGAACAAAATATTTATTTACCTATGTTTCCTCCGTTTTCCTTAGGTACCTAGTAAGTATATTGCTCATTGCAGTTATTCCTGTTTTAACTTGCAAGTGAAAACGAGTAATGACAGAGCAGAGTAGTAGAAGGAGAGATAGAGAACCGATCGATCAACCTTGAATAAGCATTCAGGATCAATCCTTCCTTATACTTCAATATTATATCTTGTGAGCAACTATGAGGTATGACGTACTGCTGACATTGTTGGATCAAGGCTTTTACATTTGAAGTCTTCTGAAATCTTTCTACTACGCTCTGGAGGGGTCCTCGTGCTTCAATTGCCACTTCACTCCCGCTATACAATTAAATTGACAATTTGTATTTTCATTAATTTAATGAAAGTATTTGGATGTGATAACCCTAAGTTCTATGTTAGGAGTGTCTCGCTGTGGAGTCGAAGCCTGCATACGATGATGCGTGTTTTGCAACGCGCGTTTTATGGGCTATGTTTTTATTTTCGTTTCCGACCGTGTTTTGTTTTATTACAAATTTATTATCGGCCATTATTGTGTAAACAATGCCGATGATTTCGAGAATTCGGTTACTTTTGTCCATAAAAATTCCATCCGCCCAAACATGGTAAATTATTGGACATCCACCTGCATTGCCCGATCTTCTTTATCTGGTACAAAAGTCAAATAAATTACTATTACGCAACACGGACAAAAACGTTATTAATTATTTTTGTTTTGTTTTTTTATATCAGATGGCCTGTGTACGTGCCATGTGGGATGTCATGATTCATGATAATTTTAATTTATCCGAGTAATTGTTTTTTTTTTTTTTCAATTTGCGTGTAATAAAATTGTGAATTTAAAATTAAAATTAAAATCTCACCCGTTGTTCAATTTGGTCAGTTACGAATATATATTATAGCGAGGCATATTCGGTGCAATAATGAATACAATATAATGCACTGTCGATTGGACGACTTTTGTGAGCAGGACACGTCCAGGGAATGTTCGACAACGAACAGTCCAAGCAGGTATTTTGTAAAAATCCTTAAAGGCAAAAAGCAGTTGTGGTGTCGGAGGTGCACCGGTTTTCTGAAATTTCGCTAGTGGAAATCGAATACAGTCGACCTTCTACTTATTCTACGTGAGGACAATAAAGTAACAAAATACATTCATTAGAATTTTTCTATTGATGTATCTACTCTTATAATAAAGTATGGTGTATTGCGCAATATTTTTTCATTGCAAGGACGTCGGGACCTCAGAAACGAGGTGATTTGGACGACTGTCGCCGTCTCCACAGCTTTGGTCCATCCCGCTCTACATTTTGTAGTACGCAAGGCCGTCGTTAATGTTAAACCTTGAACTCTTAATTTGGTCTTCGATTCGGGGGAGCTCTTCCTCGTCGCATCCTGCCGTTGTCTCGACGCAACCAGGTCCAGGTTGTAACCTTATCTGCGGCCTATATATACGACTCTAGAATCCGGCAAAGACAAAGTAAGGACAGCATATCTCAAATCCAGAATTGGCTGATTATGGAATCGTTGGTACATTTACATTTGGCTATCCACGGAATTCTCAGATGCATAAATATATGGGACTCAGGCATCTTTATTTTAGCCCAACCACGGGATTCGAACCGCCACCCACGGTCAGGTCTTATAAATACTCGACTACAAAAGCCCAATCACATTAGTATTAATAGCCACTAAAAGTTTAAACTTATAGCTGATTAATGTCATCGCAGGCAAGTTCAGATTATTGTCTCGCATTTTTTATATTGTCTATTCTGTAATAATGCCGTATTATGTACGGATTTATAAATAATCGAGTGACTCCGTATGTCTATAATCAACATATATGATGCTCTTATTTTGTTAATCAGCCGCATTAGCATAATTGAACGCCCGGGGCTGTTGATTTTATCATACTCGTCAGTGAGAAAGCAATGTTGGGTTGCAAAAAAAATAATCTCCATAAATATTTAGTGCTCATAAATAAAGATTTTTACTTGTTAGAATAAGTAATCCTGCTTTATCGGCAGCGTGGCTTGTTTTTGTATTATTGATTTAAGTGGGTAACTGGTTTGCCGTTGCTGTAAATATTACCATTATAAAAAAAATGGGATTATGTATGTACATTCAAATTATTAAGTAGCAAACGGTTTGCCAATATATTGATTGCGAGATGTCTTATCTTGTTGAATATACATTATGTAGGTATGCCTATATTTTATCATAGAACTGCATGAAACAATGTAGATTTCGAGATAATTTTAACAATAAGTAACAGTGTTATTGCAAATTTCAAATAAATTATCATTCACAAATCTATTGTCTGTAAGTAATAGTTAAAACTATCACGTTTTAAAATCGTTTTAACGTACCTCGGCGATATTATGAGAGGACAAAATTACAGCATTTCCCAATTATTGATTATCCAATAGTAAACGTAGCAGAAGGCGACGCCGCATTTAATTGCTAAAAAATATCCGTGATCGGTACGAATTCAGCTCCAAATAGTAAAGATCGTCATGATGGTGGCCGACCTCCGATAGGGGATGCCACGTTAAGAAAAATAACATCGTTTTTATTGCATTCAACATACAAGTTTTATGGCCGTAAGGATTTTAAAAATTTTGATTGATAATAATTGATATAACACAAATATATTCGACAGGAGATATATTAAAAAAATAGGCAAGAAGAGTATATGGCACCATAACTTTGCACTCCGGTTCTATGATGAAAATGACGTAGGTGCTTAAGGTTGTACCTCAGTTGAGGGACGGTCTAAAAAGATCGTGGCTAGGCGATGCGCGGATTGCGGGTCGCGGGTGCAAATGATGCATGCCAAACGAAATATAATTTGTCATATAAATCCAACATACCTACGTCCATTTTATGCTCTGTTTATTGTTCTATTAGTAACAATAATAATATATTCATTGAAATGTTTTATTTTTAAAGCAAATGGGTAACATTTTTAGTCATCTTTACACGATTTAAGAATTAATACGCCCGTCGCCATCACGAAACAAAGTGACGTGTTTCCAGCTCGACGTTCTCTCTCAGAATGCGAGCGAGTCCAAAATTTCGTCGCGCCTATAGTTGAAAATTATTTGCCGTTTCACTGATGTATCCTTAAGTAATATATTCTAGAAATATTTTTTTACATATCTATTTGTTTATTACTACATTTATATTCGTGGAATTCTTTCCAATTTTCTTTCAGCCAGTCGTACCAAATATATTTTACTTATTGTAAAAATTCTTGATTTTACCCTCACTTATTTAACTCAATAACTAAAGGTTCAAGAGTATATGCATTATAGCTTTGCACTCTGGCTCTAGGACGAAAATTATGTAATTTCTAAAAATATATTTTTACATACTTATATTATATTATATTTATTTATTACTACATAATATATTAATACAGGTGAATATCGTTTAATCTAATTTTACGCGAGGTAATCAGGCAAAGAGGCGTATCAGTATAGTGAAGAGTGCAAAGTTATAAAACGTATACTCTATCTATCTGTTTTATGTAGTGCGACTTATGAACTGTGTGAAGTGAAGTATTGTACCTATTTAAATGCAGTAAAATTCTTCGTTTCACCATTATTTTGAATTTCTTAATCGTCTGTTGGTTAGGTCGCTGTGGCTGCATATAGAATAATATTATGATGGCGTGTTGTTGTTAGTCGAAAAGTCGTGATGGATCGTTTCACATGGCCCGCCGGCTGGCGGAAAGGTTCCTTCGCTCGGTCGTGATGAAGGAGCCCACTTCCTCGCCACCATAACTGGCTGCGGAGGACAAACCTTCAAACACGAATAGTGTATTAAATTAGTCGCAGAGTTTTCTTAACAAACAAATTGTGCACTATCAAACATGGAAATAGTATTCATTTGCAAGCTTTTATTATGATGACAAATATGTATGGTACTGTTCGGTTATACCGGAGGCAGCGGAAAACGCATTTTGAAAATAGCCGATAAACTGGATTATTTGTTAGGTTAACCTAACCAAACCTAACCTAACCTAACCTAACCTAACCTAACCTAACCCAACCTAACCGAACCTAAACTAACCCAAACTAACAAATAATCCAGTTTATCGGCTATTTTCAAAATGCGTTTTCCGCTGCCTCCGGTATAACCGAACAGTACCAAAACGTTGCCCATATTCAAATCGTAGTTAATGAAATTATCGGTAATAATGACTAAATTCTGTTAAGACAATTTCACTTTAGCGTAAGACTATGTACGAGGACAATTTTTTGAACCGTATAATTAATAGTCATAGTAAATGCCAACCATATATTATTATTATCCACCCTTTTCCAATTAATTTTATACATATAGAAATGAATGTATTTTCTTGCTTGAAGGCTTTGAATGGATTTAACATTAACGTGAGGGTTTTCTGTATAAGTATGGCAATAATTTGTCATACGCCGTACTTGTCTACTCGCGTAATGGTTGTACCTTTTGTAACAGACTAACATCCAATGAGTGAAGGAAAATTTAACGCATATATTTTGATTCCAGGATCTCAATTTCCTTAAGTACTCTATATTTGACACATAAACGCATGGTATATAAATTTCTTAATATGTTACGTTTTAAGTCCACATAACATTGTTTTTCTGTTTTGTATAAATTATAACATAGGTCATAGGTGTATGTATTCAATTATTTTTAAGTACAATCTGTCTGAAAGATTGGTTTGATTATGTGTTGAATAATATAATATTATACGCTGCCGTGGGATATATTAAATTTGTCTCCCCTTTCAAAAAAATGAATGAAAATTCTTGAAAACAAACGATAGTTATGTAAGAAAGAGTTAGAATAGCGACAGATGCATACAGAGAAGGGAGATGTGATCCACGATCACAGACTATTATGCAAAGAGGGAAATGAAAAAAATATCTAAACTCATGTTGCATAATATCTCGGGTGAGCCGGAAAATCGCACGACTGGTAATTATTTTTTACCATCTATGGTCTGTTTACAATAATTATTATCTTTATGGTAACAACAGCATGTCGAGTGCTGAAGAGCGTGCGACATATTTTAAAATGCACATACATATTTTATTATATTTACAACTCCGTACCTTTGTTCTCTGTGATACGTTTCGTAACCGGCTATGTTATATTATATTATACGGTAGATACTTTCGTCGTGCATATAGCTATAGCTAAAATGTCAACTGAAAACATTTTGCTATTAATTTTGTCGTTTCACGTTGGTTATAGAGTGCATTAATTATTCCAATATGCCAATCAACTCTAGCCTGCATTTTTTCTGTGGTACCTACTAGCAGTTTCATATTATATTTTTTTTTATTTTAACATTACAAACGAAAAAAACCCATGTTGGATATAATCGTTAAGGAGAGACCTGACATTGAAGTAAATGGCTCCACCAAAGAACATCCGCCACACACCACACCCGGTCTTAATCGGGCGTACCACGGAACCCTACGATTGAATGTGAAGCATAATCTTTTTATGACTTGCCATTGCCTTGCCATTGCCTTGCCATTTATTGGAGTTTCCAAAATTCATAAAAAAATGTATGATGTAATACACCATTATATTTTTAATGAGGTTGGCATCTATCTTAACGTAAGTCGTTCGTTTAAGCATACTATATTAGTAATAATTAAAATAATACACAAATTTAGTACTTACTAATTACTAGTAGATACTATTAGTACTGAGTGGAATAAATATTGTGCTTTATTACAACGTTTTAATTAGCTCGTATTCTTGTTTGTCCAGTGGTTTTTTGTCCAGTAAAAATCTTGCAATCGATTTTTAACTAACTTCCCTACTAGCTAGACATTTGAAACTTTTCAAATATATCAGAACACGATGCCAATGCATTCTTTTAATACTTTTAGCTATCTTCAAGCAGAATTAAATTCATTTTCAGTTAATTCTGTTTTGTATGGAAAGTTATTTCAGAAAACTCCGTAAAAAGTAAGACTATTATTGGTTGCTAAGGGGTGGTCCTAGCAACTAAATTATTAATATATACGTGCGTTACTATGGAAATCAAAATGAAATGTCAAAATGTCATTTCAGTATTCTATATTAAATTTGTTTGTTTTTTATTTACTTCATATCAAGTACACGTTTGAGCATATTGAGCATAATAATTCAACAGAAAATTTAAAAACGTTGTATATAAAAAGTTATTTTTATCTTGTAAGTATTTTAATTGTTAATACAATGCATTTATACCAGTAGTAGAAGTGAAACAATCGCATAAACAATCCAGGCTTAGAGTAAATCACATAGATGTATTGTGACTAGGGAATCCAATCCCGAGCCAAAATTCTGATCCCGGGATTTCGGGATTACAATTTGACAATCCCGGGATTGGCATTTTTTCCATTGTTAATATAAAAAAATTATAATTACAAATAACATTGATAAAATCGGTCAAAAATAAATCTAGTATAATTTATACAATTTAAGACATTTATTGTTAATATTGTATACGTTCAATCTTGGAAATACACAAGTTTAACGGAGTAAATAATATTGTAATTTAAATAATGATGTGAATTTAATAGGAGATTGCTGTTTCTAATAGTAAAGACTTAATGAATGGATTAGCGATATTAAAGCAAATAATCATGGTGGAATTACTTTGTTAAAAGTGCGAAGCATTGTTTTTTTCCAATCTTTCCATTTTTAATAATTTACGTGAAAAAATAAAATGAATCGGCAACCTACACATGGATATAAATCAAACTTCATTCAAACTGAGTTTATTTCTAATGTAGTTATTTTTTATTAAAAGTATTTTTTCTGTTATATTTTCGCTTTTATTTTATTTTCCATAAAAATTGATAAAAAATCAATCCCGAAATCCCGGGATTACGTTTATCAATCCCGGGATTCATAGGTATCGAAAATAGCTCGGGATCCCGGGATCCCGGGATTGGAATCCCTAATTGTGACCTCACCGGAAACCTAATTCGGACCCCCCGGATCAGAAGCCAGTGCCTTACGTACTGAACTACTGCCATTGGAGTTTTATTCTGGATGATCGATTCTTGGGGTTGGTTATCATCCGTGAAATAAATTGATTGTCCATTTTGTAGATGACAACTGGATTGGACAACACGACGTGAATTTGGATATTTAGATTACGCCAAAATTAATCGTTAGCGTTACTACTTATACACTTTCCTTGTGCAATATAAAAATAATATTGATGTTAATATTATATAGAAAATCCATGAATAATTTTATAGATATTTTATTACATCCGATTAACCGACTGCTATTTCTGAAAAATCGTGAACGATTATTTTGTGATAACAAAACGGTTTACGGTTGTGGTTTCGCTATCTTATCAGTGTTATCAGTGCAGCCGACATTTTGAATTTGGAACACGTCTAATTATTCTACTAATTGAGTAACATTTTGACCATGGATTACATAAACGGCGATAACCAGTGATCATATTGATTTTTTGTTGTTGTTCTGCTATCTGCTCACCTGAGTTATAACCTAGATTTAGTTACCTATAACAATATTCACCTTTAGCTGGTATTTTTTTTCAAAGTATCTAAGCACCATTTTCACAATATGTAGGTACCTACTTGTATTTATTTGCCGTCTTCTAAAAACTAAACGAAGGTTTTCCATCATTATTTTCATCCTCGTTTTATTCATTGCTGCTTTGATAAATAAGTGACCTTGTGTTAGTTCAAACCACTGATCAGCCTTCTTCGTTCTTTTTCTATTGCCCCTTTTCCTCTCATGTTTGATTAACTGAAGCAGTACATAATTTTAAATTTATCATTTCGGACATTGCGGTCTGAAATGAAAGATCATGATGAATAAGCTTCCTGGGATTTTTCTACCTTTCCAGTTCTCAAGTAAACCCTTCTTCCTGGCGGTGCAATCCTGCGTGGGTCTTGGCCTCCTCCTATTGTATAACTATATAGCATTTAGCCAATCTAGGCGAATGCTTTGTCTAGGCGAATATAATTTGGTTTGGGCAGTTATATATTTCTTTACTACGATTATTTTTGAGTATTGTAACGAGACAATATAAATGCAAGTTTTTCTTGAATTGACGATTTTAAAACAGAGAATTTTTTGTTAATTCTACGATAATTGATTAACAAAAGCCTTATAATGGAGTTATACCATGTAAGCGCTTGTTTAATTAGCTAAATATGTTGGTATTTTATTTCGAGTCGTCTAGTCACAAAATCTGCTTGGGCCATTTTTCTACTTAAAATGTATAAATATCACAAAAAACACTTATATGTATAAGATTTCACTTCATATCCAATATATCAATATTTATTTTGTTTTCTCAAAAATTTTACCGGTATAAAACCGTGATGATAAATACCCCAAATCGAAAGGGGGTTTTAAAACTATACATAGCGGGTTTTGTGAAATTTCCACATCGGATTTGTGACTAGATAGGTACTACAATAAATGTCTTATGTATAGTGAATTAACCAACTCGCACCATAGCATTTTATCAAACTGAATCTCGCAAGTATTTGTTTATTCAAAATCACCTCTGACCCCCTGTGATTATCATAAACTGAGGTAGTTATTTACCTTTAGTTAACCGGGGTTACGTCAGAGGGCACAATTGTCTTAGGACCTAGAACCGGGATTATTATTGTTGGCAAGTGATACTTGTGTTGGCTTGTTGTACGCGGAACGGGCCGTTCTCGCCTTGTTCGGAGTTCATTATCTCCATGGGAAAATGTCGAGTGCTTTGTGTGTGTCTAATGTGCTTTCGTCTCTTTGTTTCAGGTAAGACCTTTCGGCGCGGCGGACAACAAAGGGGGGTTTCCGGAAATGGAAGTGCAGTGGTAAAGTGAAATTTCATGCTCGGCTTAAAACGGAACGCCGCCGACTGCGACTTCGCCTTACTTCACTGCCAATGTGGAAAACTTGGCCCGATAACCAGGGATGGGTTTCTCCATACTGATCGTGGTTCTTTGTCTGTTGCTCTGCATGTTATTAATTATTATAATGGGACTTTATTAATAATTGCGTGTTCTTTGTGTTTGCGGTTTATTGTTTATTTATTCTATGATACTAATTACGCTTGTAATTATTAGTAGTATTAGTCATTTGAATACATTGTTTAAATCCAATTTTATGTATCTTCTTTAAAACTCTTGATAAAATTTATAACTTGGTATCCAGGGCACGTGTTTCGCTCACGTGGCGATGGAAACTCTGCCCTTATTGTTAGTTATTGACTTGTGTGTCCCAGAATAAATAAATCAGAATTTGAAAATATAGTGAATTCGAATCAAGTGTGTACCGAAATTTACGTTTCGGTTTGCTTATGTAAAAATCGAAAATTATGAAATTAAACAACAGAATTCATACATTAATAAACACATCTACGTTTGGTGTGATTCGATGAATAATGAATGCATTTACGCTTCAAAACGGAGTAATCAAAGCGGAGTTAATTGTTGTGCGTTGTTTTATCTTAACCTTGGAACATTTTCATATATCTAAATGAAACTATAGTAAATTGGTACCATAGTCGATAAACTGTGTGTTTCGTCAATATTGGTACAGTAATTTTTGGGTTTTCGTGTTATTTTTTTCAATATGTGATTGGTGTCAGGATCTTATATGTTGAGCAAGTGGCGTGGCCAATACTCATTTCTCATCAAAACAAAAATCTGTTTATTACAACATCCATTCTTTGGAAGTCAATAGTGATCCTCTTAGGATCGAACATGGTTGAGTAATGTAAATTTTAGAATTATTAGTATTGAGTGGTTTTTTATTATCTCTCTACTATAATTAGTAATTACCTATAGGTAAGGTGAGTGTTTAAAAATAGTAATAAAAAATAATGTAGAATGTGTAATTTGAATCGATCAAATCTGGAAGGTGAAAACAACGTTTGTAACTATATTATGTTGAATGCGTAGTAAGTAAGTATTTAAATACGTTGTCCATGGATTCTAAAAGTATTATACACAGAATTGTTTACTTTAGTGTTGATTTTTTACGATTATGCGACATTGAGAGATTTTGGTATGTTGATTATATTACGTATATATAGGTATCCATTAAATTATAAGTACTATCCATGTAAAAAAGTTTTACGGCTTCTAAATTTGTATATCAGACCAGTGATAATATTTCGTGTAAAATAGTATTTTTTATGATTCGTCTCTTAATTTACGACTGGCTTATCTCGTTGCGACATTTACATGTTTAATGCTACATCCGCGAGAGAGAGACCCCCTGGATTTTAGCGGAGCCTGTTTATTTGTATACAAAAATTTAACGTATCAAATTATTACGTGGATAGTAAAACATAAAATCCCATAAATGTCGCCCGTACGAAGACGCATTGATTCGGTCGGCCGGCGTTAGAAGATTAACGTGCGTGTTTTTATTGCTTGTTTGATGTGAAATTTACATAGTAATTTTGTTCGTACCACTGCTAGATTCGTCTCCCAAAGTAATAAAATGACGTCATTACGTCCCTGTCATTTGGTGTAGTGTATCACGTGTTTCATTGAAATAATCCGAACCCTGGTTGATCGAATAACTATATAGTTTAGGCGTCTTTGCACTTGCTAATAGTTTTAATTAATAATTTTATTGAATACTATGAATACGCAAAATTTTATATTTCAACATTTTGAATTTAATATTGATATCACGAAGGTTCAAACAGCTTAAGGTTAAATGTGAGAATTATAAGATTGTCGTCCTGGAGCCATCGCCATCTATGAGCCAATGATGGTAATGTACTTTTTTTAATTGGCTCTACAATTATTAGATACATGTTGATCTTGGCCGCCTCACATAGAAGTTTCTTAACATTTTTTTTGAGGGACCCTCGTTTGCCTCGATTTAATTAATATTAGAACAATATCGTTGTCAAAAATATTACAGATGCGTAGTTGTTAGTAATATCTGAATTGGTAGTAACTACTTGCTTCTTCAGTAGCTTAATTAATTGGTAAATGACTCGCCCGGCATGCGATATAATAATAATATGTGTTTTTTGTATCTCACATGGTCCATAATTATTGGAAGGATTTTCTAATATGTTTCTGCAGCTGCAACTGATTGTAATATATTATGCTTTTTAAAAATCTCAGGTATTTAGGTATTTTTTCATTTTCATATTTCATGCCATGTTGAACGTTAAATAATCTTTAAGAACCGATTTTTCGTACCGATACCTACAGATAAATTGTAATTAAAAACGATCATTATACCTACTCAAGAGCTGGTTCCCGTTTTGAATGCGTTCTATTACGGAACTGTTGCGTATTAATTATGAACATTGATTTGTGTTTTGTATGACGTTTTTGACTAATTAAAAATTAACGAAATTGATAGACATTTTTACGTCCTAATCTCTCAAGGAGCAATCATTATTCATTAACAATATTATTATAATGGTTATGTTAACGACTTGTGTAAAAAAACGTTTAACTTGGCGGGCGTGGGAGGGAAGTCCGAGCCGAGTCGTTTTACGGCCGAATCCAGTTTCCCATGCTTCGAAGGGTTTAATTAAATTTCGGAGTTTTAAACGATCTAGTAGTCTCAAGGTGAAACCTCGACGCACGCCCTGCGGCCACAGACGTTTGAAACGATTCATCCACGATCGTCGAACCTAAGGCTAATAAAAGTATCAACAACTGTGTTGGATTTCCTGATTTGTTGGCTCCTAAGCATAGTAATATATTTGCCATGACATTATTAATGGACGACGCACTCTGTACAGTAGCTAGCAAGTAATTTCGCCCATAGTGACATTCGCACGTGCATAGGTAGACGTCACGCAATATCCATTATGCGATATCACGCATCGGGAATTTATAGCAATATCACCTTTATTGTAACGGCGTTAGAACAGTGTTTCTAGTATCAATGTTCGTTTGAGCGAACATGTTCGAACCGAACCATTCGGCAGACCCGACAAAAAGTTTCGGGAATTTATAGCAATATCACCTTTATTGTAATGGCGTTAGAACAGATTATGCCATTCGGCAGACCCGACAAATAAAGTGAGTGTCATTTTTTTCTCCAGATGCTCCGCCCATATTAATGTCATTGTGTATTTGTGATAAACATTTTTTCGCAAATCTACTTCTGGCAAATCTACTACTGTTCATAATATCTGCTTTTTGATGGATTATAGGTACTACCGTATTATAATACAATGGCAATCCTATCAGTACATTATCGATATTTAGGTTCTTATGCCGGGTACTCATTAGCGAGCCGTAACTGTAATCGTTCCAGATACTGTAACCACCTACCGATCAGACACAGGATATCTCCGATACAGGATCTCACCGACTGATGATGATGCTAGGTACGAAATAATGATTTATTAGGCTCGCGAACTAATTATTTGGCGTCCATACTGATTACTGTATCTGCAACTGTCACAGTTACGGCTCGCTAGTGAGTACCCGGCAGTATACGTGATAGATATTTTAATTTACTTCTTCTTCAAACAGTTATAATCGTCGTATTGTGAGTATCTTCTTTGTCGGGTGATTTCATGAATACGGATAGTGACCCAGGTGATTTGGCCTTGTCCTCGACTTTGTTTCATCCCGATTCCCTTATGCCATTATAATTAATAGCCTTGTTTATGTTAGAACTACGTTTGACATAGCGCTTTAGACGGGACTCATCATGTAGACGTTAGAGAAGATCAGAATCGTTGGTAGTAGATAGTCATGTGGAGAATCGATCCAACTGACAGCTTATGCTATAAAATAGAGGGAAGGAGAAGTGTTAGCGTTGTCATTATTTTCTTATTAACAATGTAAGCATGTTTGTCTAAATAGTGTAGTGTAAGTTACTTGTCGATATTAGTCATGTTGTTCATGATGGATGCGTCTATCAAATATCTTTGACAAAATGTTCTATCAAATCTTTTATAGCATTGCTTTTAAGCGCATTCTTTTATAAAACATGGAAGGCATAGTACACTGCCTCCAATGTATGTTTGGTTATACGTTTATGTTTCCACTCTTTTTTATATCAAATCGTACGTAATAATATAAGGCTGTGTGTTTCAAAGTAGGTATCGGTAACCTTAATCCGCCATTTTGAGATAATCGCAAAAACCGTGTAGCTCACTTGAGACTACAAATAAAATATTTTATTTTTACTATTAGTAAACAATTTGAAAAAGCGAATAGAGAAATAAAATGTCACTAACGTCATTAAAATTAATGAAAAATCATATTTAAAGTTTGTCGTATAGTATCAAAACTGTCTTTGCAGTCATGATACGGTTTTATTTTCATTAAACGAAGATATTTCATGAGTAATATACTTATACATACGATAAGTAGGTATTTACATAATCAGTTATCAAGAAAAATAAAAATGTAGGTTACCGATGACACGAACAAAAACGCCGACCTTCAGTTAGTGTTTATGGCAGAGTATGGTTTAACGACATAACTATACAAATCTAGCCTTGTAGTCAATTCTACTTCTCAAATAGCCGTGCGACAACCTCACGACGAGGTACAAACAGAATATATAAGTCCCATGGTCCTAAACTATGGAAGAAGCAGAGAAGAAATGGTCGAAAAAGACCATGAACAGGTAACCAGTAGCGTAATCGTTTAGTATTAGGAAGTAAAATGTATGTTGTTAACCTTTTCTTTGTAAAATGTAATAAAATTTTACGTAAAAAATTTCGCCTCGGAGAATCGAGACTGTTCAAGTGTAATTGGAACGCTGTGACCGCAGACCTCGAAATGACACGCCATGAAATTTCAAATCGATCTATTTCGGAAATAATTTCCGGGAAATCTCCATTAAACTTAGAAAATAAGTTATGGGAGAGATTGTTTACGTAAAATTAAGCAGGTACATGCTTCAATAACTTTTATAGCTATAATGGAAGTGTATGAAAATTGGAAAAGAAAATTGAATATTTATAAATTTATATACTGTATAATTGTAAATAAAGAATTTTAATACTAATTTTATCAATACAAGATAGGAGTTAACTACCGTTATAAAAATATTGTAAACGCGTATCTATATCTATAGACGCGTAATTATAATTATAGATTTTGTTAATGCTATAACTTGCTGACTATAATGAATATTGTAAAAGTAACAATTGGAAAAACTTGAGATTCTGGTATAGATGGGTTTCTACCCATAAACAATAATAAATCTTAATTGCCTCCTAAGTAATAAAAGAATCAAATACTGCGACTAAAAACACAAATTGGCGCGTGACCTTGAACCTTAACTGAATTCTGTTCGACTAGAATTTACGGCCCGGCTGTGTTGAGTTGCCGGATAAAAATAGATTCAAGGTTACGTTTAGATTACTATGGAAAAGCCACTATTAAGGACGAAATAAATTTGTAGTCGCTTGTAAATAACATCTTGTTAGGATTAAGCATTTATATATTTAAGTTGAAATGTTAAGTATAATATTATAGTATTTTCACGTAATAATGTTCGTCCGAAAGGTAAATATCGAATGAAACGTTTTCTGCGGCTCCAAATAGTTTTATTAAAACTTAGTAAAATTCTATTGGCCTAAAAGGGCCAAGAGTGGTGGAAAGGACTAGTACGTGGGTGTCAACCTTTCATTTTGACATTTTAAATTTAAAGACTGCCATTCCCTTATTTAGTACACGAGTACCTATTCTGATACCTCGTTGGAAAGCTAAAAACTTTCCCCTTCGTTTGAACACGAAAAATCATATAAAATCAACTATTTTGCTGACGTCACCGTAACTACGTATTTAAAGGACATGTTCTAGAGGGTGCTTAAAACACCCCTATTAAGTCTTAATTTTGCGGAAATAAAGTAGAGTAAATTTAACCCGATTTAATTAGAAGATATCTCTATTAGAAAGTTACCAGGAACGGGAGATATACGTAAATTTATCCCGTGAGAGAAAGATATACATCTGCTATCCCTTACGGACTGTTTCCTGTTAAACCTCCATCCCGAGGGTATAAAAGGTGACATCCTTTTTCCGTAAAATCATTAGTTTCTACACTTCTCACCAGCGATCTCCTACTAAGCAGCAGTCCTTCCGCGGATACGAGATACGGTTCTCAGTAACATTCGTGAAATTTACCTACAATAAGTCCCCATCGACGGGCAAAAAGTAACGCGAATATCTCGTATCTGCCGGTCGTGACGTGTGCCGCAAAACGTAGCGCGAATAACACGTATCTGTCGGTAGTGACGTCGACCGCTAAAACGTAGCTCGAATACCACGTATCTGTCGATAGTAACGCGCTCGCGGAGTAATTTCATTTTTCATTACTCATCATACGAGGTGACGTAATCGGGATAAATTACGTGATCGGATTTGTTTTATAAAAACAAATTAATAAACTCAGTTTGTAATAATAAATTTTACAAATCTTTTTTCGGAATTATAAAATAAATTTTTGAAACTTTATTAAGTAAACATAATTATAAAATAAACTTTTGTAAACAAATTCATAAACATAAAAACAAATTTTAGTAAATAAATTTGTAAACATTAAGCAAACCTTCTGTAAACAAGTCTGTAATCACAAATAAATATTTGTAAATACACTGTGAATATAAATAAACTTTATAAACAACAATAAAATAATTCTATTCTTTTTTATAAACCTAATACTGTGTGACCAAAGAATAATTTATATTTTCTTTCTTATGGGAAAATATTTCTCGAATTAAAAATATCCAAAGAATATCTGCGTATACATTCTCTGAATTAGGTGTGACTTTTCGGGAATTTGTGAAAGATTTCACAGAGATCCTATAGTGAACAAATAAATAGTTTGCTGATACTTTAATGAGATTTAATTACGGGAACAATGACAGTTAACCTTATTGTGTGACCGTGAACTCTAGTACCTGAATAAATTCGGCACCACACCAGCTGAGAGTTTTATTCGGGAATTCAAAGGTTGTGATACTACAAAGGAGATCCACCTCTCCTAATTCATCACTAGTCTCCTCAGTGACGGCCCGGTAGCATTACTGAGCTAGCCGTGAGCCGGGTCATGTCATTATGGCGCCCAAATGCGTGCGGCATCTTCAGGTTGCGAAAACCTGAACGATCCTACAACTAAGATCTACTAAAAGATTTTAAAAACAATATATTGTGAAGTGTATCAATGAATTGTGGTTACCTGAGAGGTTTTAAGAACCTTATACCGGAGCTACAAGAGCGATCTACCTCAACTTTATAAATGTGAGTACAATGAAATAAAGTGTAACTCGCATTAACGAGGAACCAGTGATGAATACTTTTGAAAAATATAATTTGGAGAAGAATATATACGTAAAGGCAACTATATATAGAATACTTTTCTTGATTTACTTGGAAAAGGAAAGAATAAATAAAATAAATACTTTTGGTAATTTATTAGAGTCAGATACCGACATTAAGCAAAAGTATGTCGATGAGACTATCCAAAGGATCTCTCTGACCCTTTTAAGCCATAAAGAAAGTATAAAAATAAATTGTGTTACTCACCGTAACAGAAATAATAGAATTAAGAATAAAATGCACAATAAAAATTTCGTGTGAATTTTTAAGCTTTTTTCTAATATAAAGTTGAGTACCATACAAGTATAGGTACAAGGACCCAGACAAAGAAAAAATTTTTTGAAAAAAATAAATTTATACTACTTTGTATATTAAAATCTCGATAATTATCATAACTACCGTGACGTCATGGGTATAGGTACATGAAGGCCTGTACCTATTACAATATAAGATTTTAAACGGAGAAGATTGGACGCTTGTAACAGGAGTTGCAAGCCTTCAGGGTTATCAGCGACAAGCAGCGCATGCCCTCAAAATACTTTAAACGTCGATTGCGGACGAACGGGTGGTCGTAGGAAGCTGAAAACCGGCGCAATCGATAGCTGAATTTTTATATGAATTTACGGTCGAAGGTCCGCTTCTTCCAACTCCAGGGGACGGAGGAATTCGAAGAAATTATGCCGAACCCTGTTCCGGGTCCGAGTGTATAAGAAGACTTCATATTGGAAGAAGGCTTGCAAAACGCGCAAGTATTCCCCGAAGAGGATTCATTTTTGCAAGTAAGCACGTCGGATCCCAAACAAAAAATGGCACCACCAGAACCAGCCGTGTGTACCCCGTGCCATGTTAAGCCGGAACTCCATTCCACCTATGAGGGTAGCCCAAAGCAGAGCGTTGAACTTTTTCTCCGACGCTGCAGAGAATATTGCGAAGCTGTGAAGTACCCAGCTGAGAATTGGACAGAGTTGGCTATGCGTCAGCTCAGAGGAGAGGCCAAGACTTGGGCCAAGAATATTGACACATCGGACAGTTGGCGGTCGTTTAGTAACGACCTGAAAGAGCACTTCGAATCACCTTCAAGGCGTCGTGCTCAACGAACGGAGCTCGAACATAAAGAGCAAGGACCTCAAGAGGGAGCTTATGGTTTCCTCCTGAAGAAGATGGAATTAGCCAAGGTACTCCTTCCGGAAATGAAGTCGGAAACCCTGGCTTCAACCTTTTATGACCTACTCACCGTGAGCGATCAAATAAGGGTTAATCAAGGGAAATGGAAGACGATGGACGAGCTGCTTGAAGTAGCTCATACACTTCGACCATTGAAATCGGCATTGGCTTCCGAGCCATCTCCAGGAAATGCCGTCAAGGCAAACAATGAAAAGAGGCCCGCTCAGCAAAATACTTGGCGCGAGAAGCCGCGTTCGGTACAAGAGACTAACGCGAAATCTGATAAGACCACGGAGGCTGTTGATAAAAGGCCTCCACGGCAATCAGACCAGCAAAACGATTCAGAAAGACCTGCGTACCGCCCACGTCCTCGCGTTGAAGAGCGAGGCAGTGCCAGACAAAGGCGTTGTCAACATTGTCCTGGCTTCCATGAAAACAAGGATTGCCCAGACAGGCAAGCAGCTCAGCAGACCAGAAAGGAGCCATGAAGACGGCTCGCGGACCGGGTTGATCGTCGATGGCTCCAAGACGACGAACACTGGCGGACCGCCGAAGAGAAGACTCAAGAAGGTGACACGAACGTTCCTCGAACGCCGTTCAGCCGAGTTCTAGCTAGTGACATAGACGCTCTTCTGGCGAATAGGGTTAACTGTGAAAGTGAACTGAAGGACACCCTTCCGGTGAAATCATTTAACCCTAAGGTTCACTGTGAGGTCGAAGCTGGCCCCAGTAACCAAGTTAATCTTTGTACAGGTCCTCTTGTAAAGGATAGCAGCGTAAGACCGGAGAATTATCGCAAACGCGATATTAATAATTCTGCTAGTAAAATAGTAGAAAATCTTAATAAAAAGAATAGCGGTAAGACGTTGTCCAATGTTGAGACTTCGCGAGCTAATGATTCTTTTACCGGCGGCGAAATAGAATATAAAAAGTTTTTAGATAAATTAGAATTAGGGAGTTATGAAATAAATGTTGGCGGCAAGGAAGAAGGTTATCAAGATAAGCAGTTAAAGACAGCTAGCAGTGGATGCGGCGAAGGCGTAAGCAGTGGCGCTCTTGGTGTGCTGAGAACATCGGCAAACGTAAGTAACTGTAGTCTCGTCGATACTGACGACAGATCTTTTGTAACAAATAATCTAACGAATTATTGTGCTTCCGCTAACCATTTGTGTAAAAATATTAATAGTACTAATTATACTAAAGCCGAAGCTGGCAGTTTACTTGATATTAATAGCGATGTATGTAGTTTAGATAGTCGATCGTCGTTGCAATCGAGCAACGAAACTTTAGGAAGGGACTCACCTTTTAAATTGGCGAACAGACCCCACGAGGCTGACGTTAAGAATATTATTAGGAAGAGTCGAACTAATCGTCGACTACAAAACATTAATACCTTCGGTAAATTAAGGCGAAATAAACTTAATGAAGAAGAGCTCATAGCATTAGATGACTATAATCGTTATCTTAAACAAAAATCAAGTAAATGTAAGTCCTTTAGTATTAAGATTATTAAAAATAAGTTACGTAAGCTTAATAAGATTAATTTTGATAGCGTTAAGTTTGAACTAAGAAACATGAACTTAATGTATATAGATAAAGCTAGATATAGTGACGAAAGAGTTGTTGTGTATGATCATCGTCTCAAAGGCGGTGATATACTCAATAACGGAGAACAAGAGTTATGGGACTCAGCTACGGCGGCCCATGACCAACAAAGCAAAATATCTACGGATTTTCTCGGTTCTGTAAATATTTTAGATCCTAGGGACAGGTGTAGTCGGGGACAGAACTTTGCGGCGTGTCAAAAGACACTACCATCTGTAACGACTGCAGACCGTCCAAATAGCGTAGTCAGAAGTACGTGGACAATTGTAGGTAGTACGTTGGATGCGCCGGGTGAAGAGAAATTGCCAACTACTGCAATTGCACGTAATAAAAATAGTTTACCTCCTAAAGATTTAAATATTAAATTTGATAAAAATGTTAGTAATAAGAGTGTTTTAAATACTAGTATTAATTTGATATATATGATTATGATAAGCGTGATATACATATCAGTGATAAGTGTAATATATTTTAAATTAATAGCGGAAAGAGTGTTGCTAGTTAAGGCATGGGGAAGCGCATGACTTCCACGCTAAGTCCTTTACTAGTATTCGGAGCTGCGGTGCGAAATAGTTTGAGAAGAATCTGGCTAATGAAAGAGCAGACGACCCGGTGGTATCACCTACGCCGCTTTCCACAGCTACCAACGACAGAGACGAGGGAGTGCACGCCCTGTCAGAACGTCGTATGGATGCGCAGGAATGTGCGCGGGAAGAACTACTGGCGAGTTCAGGAACAGATTCCGAACTTAGCGGTGGAGAAGCTGAAGTGGAAAGAATTGTTGACTCGACAATATCTAATGAAGAGAGGATCCTTGGCGAGAGGCTGGATGCGTTGGACGCAGTCTTACGAGACGCCCCCATCAAGATAGCGCCCCCCAAGAGAGAATTTAGGAGAGTGGGACGGTTGGGAGGGCGGCGCCCTGCGAGGACCAACTTCCCAACGCCCTGGAGCAAAGATCAAGGTACTACCTTTGGCGAGTGGCGGGATGCGTTGGACGCTGTCTTACGAGACGCCCCCATCCGGAATGCGCCCCCCAAACGTCAGTATCAGCGTATAGGCCGATCAGGTAAGCGTCGCTCAAAGCGATCGCTACCGCCATCGCCTGTAAGCTAAGTCTCTAACTAAACCGAGCTATAAGTCTTCGAGAGGAGCGATAAAGAAATAAGTCTATTATCGAAGCGAGCGATAAGACTTCGAGAGGAGCGATAAAGAAATAAGTCTCTGATCGAAGCGAAAGACAAGTCTTTTCTCGAAGCAAAAGAGAAATAAGTCTTCGGGGAGAGCGAAACGAAGAACGTGTTGCTAATTAAGGCGTGGGGAAGTCCGTGACTTTCACGCTAAGTCCTTATTAGTATTCGGAGCTGCGAAACAAACAAGTCTTCGAGAGGAGCGATAAAGAAATAAGTCTATTATCGAAGCAAACAACAAGTCTTTGAGAGGAGCGATAAAGAAATAAGTCTATTATCAAAGCAAACAACAAGTCTTCGAGAGGAGCGATAAAGAAATAAGTCTATTATCGAAGCAAACAACAAGTCTTCGAGAGGAGCGATAAAGAAATAAGTCTATTATCGGAGCAAACCACAAGTCTTCGAGAGGAGCGATAAAGAAATAAGTCTATTATCGGAGCAAACAACAAGTCTTCGAGAGGAGCGATAAAGAAATAAGTCTATTATCGAAGCAAACGAGTCTTTTCTCGAAGCGAGAAAGAAATAAGTCTTCGGGGAGAGCAAAACGAAGAAAGTGTTGCTAATTAGGGCATGGGGAAGTCCTTGACTTCCACGCTAAGCCCCTAATAGTATTCGGAGCTGCGAAATGAAGACGTGTTGCTAATTTAGGCGTGGGGAAGTTCGTAACTTTCACGCTAAGTCCTTATTAGTATTCGGAGCTGCGAAAAATAAGTCTCTTAATTGGGATTGATTTCAAATTCTGTAGAATGTAATATATAGCCAGGAGTATTGAGCGTTGGATTAAATAGGTTTAAATGACCCTATGTAATTTAATGTTAAAGGTATTGTCAGGGGAGTCTCCCTGGCATATCATGGTACTATGCCGTATTTTCTAGTAAGCGGGAACGTGATTCGCGACGGGAAGTCGAACTCTACTTCTGTCCATGGGTCGTAAAGGGAGCGTCTCCGTGAGTCCTCTTCTTTGCGGTTGTCCCTCGGCAGGAAAAGCAGTAGTCGTCCCATACAGCACTCACCGTCCTCGAAATAAAATTTTTAACTTCAGAATTATTGAATTATATAATTTTCTTTTATTAATTAGAATTTTAAGACCTGAATCTGGGCGAATATTAATTATAAAAAGTAAAAGAAAAACTTTGTGTGCATGCGCAGATTTTGTATATTTTATTTTGAATATGCTTTACTGTTGCTTTATCGCTTTGCATATTACTGAGTCCTGAGGTGTGGCAATGGTGAATTGAGACTAGACATATACAGTTATGTCTTTATTAAGGGTGGGCATTTGACACGAACAAAAACGCCGACCTTCAGTTAGTGTTTATGGCAGAGTATGGTTTAACGACATAACTATACAAATCTAGCCTTGTAGTCAATTCTACTTCTCAAATAGCCGTGCGACAACCTCACGACGAGGTACAAACAGAATATATAAGTCCCATGGTCCTAAACTATGGAAGAAGCAGAGAAGAAATGGTCGAAAAAGACCATGAACAGGTAACCAGTAGCGTAATCGTTTAGTATTAGGAAGTAAAATGTATGTTGTTAACCTTTTCTTTGTAAAATGTAATAAAATTTTACGTAAAAAATTTCGCCTCGGAGAATCGAGACTGTTCAAGTGTAATTGGAACGCTGTGACCGCAGACCTCGAAATGACACGCCATGAAATTTCAAATCGATCTATTTCGGAAATAATTTCCGGGAAATCTCCATTAAACTTAGAAAATAAGTTATGGGAGAGATTGTTTACGTAAAATTAAGCAGGTACATGCTTCAATAACTTTTATAGCTATAATGGAAGTGTATGAAAATTGGAAAAGAAAATTGAATATTTATAAATTTATATACTGTATAATTGTAAATAAAGAATTTTAATACTAATTTTATCAATACAAGATAGGAGTTAACTACCGTTATAAAAATATTGTAAACGCGTATCTATATCTATAGACGCGTAATTATAATTATAGATTTTGTTAATGCTATAACTTGCTGACTATAATGAATATTGTAAAAGTAACAATTGGAAAAACTTGAGATTCTGGTATAGATGGGTTTCTACCCATAAACAATAATAAATCTTAATTGCCTCCTAAGTAATAAAAGAATCAAATACTGCGACTAAAAACACAAATTGGCGCGTGACCTTGAACCTTAACTGAATTCTGTTCGACTAGAATTTACGGCCCGGCTGTGTTGAGTTGCCGGATAAAAATAGATTCAAGGTTACGTTTAGATTACTATGGAAAAGCCACTATTAAGGACGAAATAAATTTGTAGTCGCTTGTAAATAACATCTTGTTAGGATTAAGCATTTATATATTTAAGTTGAAATGTTAAGTATAATATTATAGTATTTTCACGTAATAATGTTCGTCCGAAAGGTAAATATCGAATGAAACGTTTTCTGCGGCTCCAAATAGTTTTATTAAAACTTAGTAAAATTCTATTGGCCTAAAAGGGCCAAGAGTGGTGGAAAGGACTAGTACGTGGGTGTCAACCTTTCATTTTGACATTTTAAATTTAAAGACTGCCATTCCCTTATTTAGTACACGAGTACCTATTCTGATACCTCGTTGGAAAGCTAAAAACTTTCCCCTTCGTTTGAACACGAAAAATCATATAAAATCAACTATTTTGCTGACGTCACCGTAACTACGTATTTAAAGGACATGTTCTAGAGGGTGCTTAAAACACCCCTATTAAGTCTTAATTTTGCGGAAATAAAGTAGAGTAAATTTAACCCGATTTAATTAGAAGATATCTCTATTAGAAAGTTACCAGGAACGGGAGATATACGTAAATTTATCCCGTGAGAGAAAGATATACATCTGCTATCCCTTACGGACTGTTTCCTGTTAAACCTCCATCCCGAGGGTATAAAAGGTGACATCCTTTTTCCGTAAAATCATTAGTTTCTACACTTCTCACCAGCGATCTACTACTAAGCAGCAGTCCTTCCGCGGATACGAGATACGGTTCTCAGTAACATTCGTGAAATTTACCTACAATAAGTCCCCATCGACGGGCAAAAAGTAACGCGAATATCTCGTATCTGCCGGTCGTGACGTGTGCCGCAAAACGTAGCGCGAATAACACGTATCTGTCGGTAGTGACGTCGACCGCTAAAACGTAGCTCGAATACCACGTATCTGTCGATAGTAACGCGCTCGCGGAGTAATTTCATTTTTCATTACTCATCATACGAGGTGACGTAATCGGGATAAATTACGTGATCGGATTTGTTTTATAAAAACAAATTAATAAACTCAGTTTGTAATAATAAATTTTACAAATCTTTTTTCGGAATTATAAAATAAATTTTTGAAACTTTATTAAGTAAACATAATTATAAAATAAACTTTTGTAAACAAATTCATAAACATAAAAACAAATTTTAGTAAATAAATTTGTAAACATTAAGCAAACCTTCTGTAAACAAGTCTGTAATCACAAATAAATATTTGTAAATACACTGTGAATATAAATAAACTTTATAAACAACAATAAAATAATTCTATTCTTTTTTATAAACCTAATACTGTGTGACCAAAGAATAATTTATATTTTCTTTCTTATGGGAAAATATTTCTCGAATTAAAAATATCCAAAGAATATCTGCGTATACATTCTCTGAATTAGGTGTGACTTTTCGGGAATTTGTGAAAGATTTCACAGAGATCCTATAGTGAACAAATAAATAGTTTGCTGATACTTTAATGAGATTTAATTACGGGAACAATGACAGTTAACCTTATTGTGTGACCGTGAACTCTAGTACCTGAATAAATTCGGCACCACACCAGCTGAGAGTTTTATTCGGGAATTCAAAGGTTGTGATACTACAAAGGAGATCCACCTCTCCTAATTCATCACTAGTCTCCTCAGTGACGGCCCGGTAGCATTACTGAGCTAGCCGTGAGCCGGGTCATGTCACCGACTTAAGCTTTATTTATGTGACAAAATTCCTCCAATCGTCCGCCTCACTGTAATAGTAACCAGCTTCGTTCAATTATTATGCTGTAATGTTACGTTACGTTAGTTGCATTGTTTTGAAGCGGTATTCCGTACAAACTGTGAACATCTAGGTGTAATTTCGTATGTAAATTAATGTTATCGCGAAGTGGCGGTTAAGGCAATGGCAGCAGGAAGCTTTTGGGAACGCCTCAACTTTCGAAAGTTCGTCTCGCCACTCAGTAATAAGTCAGTGAATTCGATCATGTTTGTTGTGAGTACCTACTCGGTTTCCCAACACTCGCATTTCGTAAGCCTAGCCCTCTCCGTATGCTTACTTACCTGTGCATTTCGACATTTATCCCTCGCGTGGATATATCATTCACGGTTAATTAATTATCCGAACGTGCCCATTATTAAATGATCGGTTATTTTCGTTCATGCGGTCGCGGCTATCTTCTTAGATAATTGGATTGATTGCGTTTAACTTTTAACTGGGTAGTCACTTTTAACCAACTGTTTAAAAACGTTTTAAAATATTAGTTAAGTGTAATGCGTATTACTCTTCTTCGTTTTCGTCAGGACCTCACGACCGAGGCTCCGATTCGGCGTATCCGGAAACTTGTACGTAGTTCGCCGTATCACACTTAACCGTGAAATGTTGTATCGGAAATGTCATCGTCATCAGGTTGAATCTATCCACTGCTCGATGAAAGCCTCTTCAACCTGCTTCCACTTCTCTCGGTCATGTGCGTTGCGTTGTCACGTAGGTACTTCCGCAGAACTTTATCATTTCATCGATCCAACTTTGCTGACGTTTTGTACCTCTTGGATACCACTGGATGACTAAATTTGTCCAACGATTGTCTCTTCTTCGAGCTATGTGTCCAGCCCATCTCCATTTGAGGCTTTTAATGAACTCTATTACATCGCAAACCCTTGTTTGCTTCCGAAATATATGGCCGTATATTAAAGACCGCCTAACCTCTTTGGGTCGTATAGTACTGACATAAAATAAATTCATGTATAAATAAAACACGGTTCTTGTCGGTTTACACTTATTACAGGAAGCCAGCAGCTTTTCAAATTTTGAAAATAGCCGATCTACTGGATTATTTGTTAGTTCAGGTTAAGTTACGTTAGATTAGGTTAAGTTAGGTTAGATTTTCATTCCTGAATTCATGAATTTTGCCAAATTCAGCTATGCAAATTGAATTAATGGTAATATTGAATCTAATAAAATAAATTGGAGACCATATAGTATACGGTCATCTCTTACCGATAAGAAAACTCACGGCGAACTGTGCCACGGTGAAATATTTTACGTACAATTTACATGCAACCCCGATTCGGATGGTTTGACTAATTACGAGCCTTCGGTTTTGTGGTTCACGGGAAATTTACCGTGCGATAGATTTTAATTCCAGGATTTTTAACCGTGTTTCTTTACTTTATGATTTATGTGTTATTTAGAAATTATTACTATGCAAGTACTGTAAGCTAGAATTAATCATTATAAATGTGACTTTTTTCTTTTGTGATGTCAGCAATTATTTATTTTCTTCGATTTAGGTACCTGTTTGATACTCTTGCGAATCTAACCGCACGTGCAATTATTGTACACGACTAGCATGGCTCTGTTGTTTTGAGTGCACTCGTCTAAATACGGCTCTTGTGACTTTTGCAAACTTTGACTCTATCGCAGTGGTTCTTAACCTTTTTGAAGTCACGGTGCACTTTTGATCATAGGAAAAAATTGCGGTGTACCAAAATCAAACGGTCAGAAAACAAAGAAAATATGCGTACCTACATTACTTTTATTACAAATTACACAAATTAAAAAATTAAACAGATCGATTCGGCAAAATCTGAATCACATTAGAACTTTCGCTTTCATAATTTAGCAAAGGACTTTCTGGTTTTCACTATTTCGCGGATCTTTCTGCTTTTATCATTATTTTCGCGGTGCACTTACAACAAGCTAGCGGTGCACTCGTTAAAAACCACTGCTATATCTAATAGGTACGACGAGTTTTCCCAAGTGGCCATCCTGCTGGCTAAGCTGCTAAAAACCTAAACGCAGGCTAACCGAGGAAAGAATGTCGATAATAGAGATATTTACAAAATAAATATTATGCAAAATTGTTTATCTCAGCGGTATACCATTTTTTTTTTTAATTTGGCGTTCATTTTCGGATTTATGCTAAATAATATTTTTAACAGACTGTCGTAAGTTTGTAAGAAAATTAATAGATTTTTTTTCTTCACAGTGTTTAGACTTCCTTCATCTAAGGTTTTTTTTTTAATTTTTAGTAATTTAATCGATTAAATCGTTTTATGGATTCTCAACTCGATTCTCAAGTGCTTCATAATATTATTTTCCTCCACTACGCGCACAAATCATTCACAGATGTAATCTATGACTGACTCGTAAGAGTGATTCAGTTAATTTTCATTAATACGCTTCGTAATGAATGTTGAAAGTTGTCATAAATCGTAGCTGCACTTTCATACGTACACAACGCGTGCGAACTTCGCGCCTTTGTATGCTTCGGGGTTGAGTGACGTGAGCTGGCAGCTTACGATATTTTTCGTCTTTATCTCTACCATAATAAGTCTCTTTGACACCTCACTTGACAGGGGATTTAATTTACTTCGCAGGTAAAAAGTGTGCACGTGAGAATTCGACACGCGGCTTGCGAAATATGCACTAATGCTAATCGCACTTCCCAAAGTGCATGTTAGTCTTAATAAGCCAGTTGTGTTATTTTATTAATTTATTTTTGTCTGGCTTTTGGTCGCACATAATATATTACGGTCTTTAATTGTTGTTCATGTTTGCAAGCTTAATCCATAATCCTAATGACATATCGATAGTTTTGTCTTAGTGAAGATTATCGTGTTGTAAACATTGTGCTCGTCTATGATATGATACGTATTATGCAATATAAACATATTATTATCAACACTTTGTCGGATCGTCAAATCTCGGCACGCGAAACATGTTATTATTTACGCGAGCGCGGTCTTTCGGAAATATTTTGATGTGAAAATAAAAATACCATAACCGCACCGCAGTCGTCTCCGGAAACTTTCACGTATGCAGTTTGCCGTATGACACTTCACCGTGAAATATTATGTCGGAAATATATGGCCGTATCTTAAAGACCGTCCAACCTTCTTGGGGCGTATAGTATTAACATAAAATACATGTATGAATAAAAAACGGTTCTTGTCGGTTTACACTTCACAGGAAGCCGCAGCAAACAAATTTTAAAAATATACTAGATTATTTATTAGGTTTGGTTAGGCTAGGTTTCATTCTTGAATTCATGAATGTTGCCAAAATCAGCTATGAAAATTGAATTAATGTTCATATTGAATCTAATAAAATTGGAGACCGTATAGTATACATACGGTCATCTCTTTCCAATAACATAGCTCACGGCGAACTGTGCCACGGTGAAATGTTTTACGTACAATTTACATGTAACATTATGTACCTACTTGTCAACAGCTACAGTGTACAAGTAGTAGCATGCTACAAGTAGGTACATGCTACAGTATGTACCACTTGTCAAATACTACATACTTAGGATACAATGCCTCTCCTACAGACTTTTTTCTGTGAATGTTTCTGAAATTGAGAAGATTTAGGTACAGAAAGTATTTACCACGATTTTGTACATGCGAGCGTTATTCCTCTTTAACCGTTTACATTGTTAATCATGGGCAGTCCATTAGCTGTCAAATCCCCCTCCCTCACCTCCATATCGTAATATACATCGCTGGCTATAAAGAAATCTAAATCCTTTTATTAATTGAGTTAGCATTTACTTGGTAGAATTCCATTTTACACACATATATGTGCATATGTATATACACTACATGTAGTCTATGCTATATTGGTCTATCTGGGAGGCCAATAAAAACTCGTTTCGAAAAACACCTCCGGTCTTTCAGGAATGGTAAAACAGATTCACAGTTTGCTAAACATTTGATATCAAATTCGCATAGCATCAGTAATAATATAACGCCGGAATGTTTTCATATATGTAATAAAGGTCTAAAATTAAATTTACTCGAACAGTTGGAAATTAATCGCGAATTATCCAAAAGTAATCACATAATTAATGAAAATTTGGTATTGCATTCGTCGCCACTAGGGAATCCAATCCCGGGATCCCGAATCCCGGGATCCCGGGATTCCGAGCTATTTTCGATACCTATGAATCCCGGGATTGATAAACATAATCCCGGGATTTCGGGATTGATTTTTTTATCAATTTTTATGGAAAATATAACAGAAAAAATACTTTTAATACAAAATAACTACATTAGAAATAAACTGAGTTTGAATGAAGTTTGATGTGTAGGTTGCCGATTCATTTTATTTTTTCACATAGATTATTAAAAATAAGAAAGATTGGTAAAAAAACAATGCTTCGAATTTTTAACAAAGTAATTCCACCATGATATCATACGTTTTACGGCAGTTTCATATTTGGCTGACTAATTAGATTTATGAAGCGGAAAGGCCATAAGTACGCCATGATTATTTGCTTTACTATTTTAAATCTCGTTGATCTATTCATTATGTCTTTACTATCAGAAATAGCAATCTCATATTAAATTCACATTATTATTTATATTACAATATTATTTACTCCATTAAACTTGTGTATTTCCAAGATTTAACGTATACAATATTAACAATAAATGTCTTAAATAGTATAAATTATACTAGATTTATTTTTGACCGATTTTATCAATGTTATTTGTAAATATAAAAATTTTATATTAACAATGGAAAAAAATCCCAATCCCGGGACCAGTCCCGGGATCCCGGGATTGTCAAATTGTAATCCCGAAATCCCGGGATCAGAATTTTGGCTCGGGATTGGATTCCCTAGTCGCCACTATTAAATATAATTTAAACACACGATTAAGACAGTTATACTAATAAGATTATAATTGATTAATAATGTCAATAAATAACTCACTAAGTACTCAAACACTGTAATGTTGATAAATTTTGATATCCATTTAAAAAAATCCCACTTAGGGTTTTCAAAGTATTAATAATATTACAATTAAAATAATTGTACAAATTCATAATATTGCTGGAACGAAAAAGAAAATGTATTCTGTCTCTATCTATACACGTATAGTATTTAAGCAAAGGCAAACGGCCTATCTGAATAGTCTTGATAATAGTGTTACAACCGAAATAGCTATCGACAAACCTTTTAAAAACCTGTAGAATTTAATATTAATTATATTTTCATTTCTTGTAATTCTAAATCCTTATAGGTAGGTACTTGCTACTAATATTAAATTTGGTTCTTCTGTGTCAAAAGTTTGCCGACCCCTACCTTAAAACAAGAGACTACGGTTGATGGGGAGTGAACCAAACACAGATGTTGCATTAATTATTGCAGCATTATTTATTTGTTAATTATTAGTGGATTACAATCTATAAAATTGAATTAATCAATTTGTCTAAATGTCTAAATATTTTTTCAACGTTTATTAAAATGACATAATGACACTTCCTCGTCTAAATTGCATGATGTTATGAATTTATAAACGGATTAATTAATTATATTTATATTTTATGTCTTCATGAATATGTATGAAATCTTCATAACGCTGTTAACTTTTGTAAATGTTGACTACATAATACGAAAAACTCAGAAAAACGTTCGATTGCCATCCGTTGCCATTGTATCTACCATAGTCAGTTTAGTTAGCTGTTGATTTGCAAGACAGCGCGCGTTGAAGTCCCTCCTAGATAATTCGCATAATCGCCGTCTCCGCCGAAGAGCCAGGCGGCCGGCAGAAGGGTTACGGCCGAGGCCTGCAATTTGGTGGGGCTGTCCAGGGCCGAATCGGGCCGCTCGCGAAAGGCTTTCCCACAGTGCTGCCGCGAACGGACGGGCGCCGGAGGGCATCGTGATGCGGAAGAATCGCGCTAAATGGTCACCGCGATTGCTATGCTATCCCCGCTGAGCTATTCACACGTCGGGTTGGGAGCCAAGTATATCTATTCTAGATGATTGCTGTTTTGCGAAGTTATATTCGCTCTGGTCGCATGTAATATGCCAATGTTGGATTAGAAAATGAAAAGTCATGTTAAACCCATAGTAACCGACACATCGTATTTCACATTGAATACAATTACGTTTTGAAAAACTTCAGAAATATAAATGTATACCTACAATTATTAAAATTATATTAGAACGATTGGGATTCGATCTCCCATATTGCCTTTTCAGTGTGACAGCGCTTATCCGTTATGCTACCGATTCATCTGACTTTATTATGCTATCTAATTTCATTTATTGTACTAATGTAATGATGGTAATTGATTAGAATCATTTGTTTTTGTTGTTGTTAGCTCTCCGTGCTCCTCTCTAAATAAAGTATCTGTAAACTCAGTCAAAGTACACTTGAGTACGTAGCGACATCAGTCATAGGTTTCTGTTCCAGATTTCCTGATATTCCCAGGAGAGTTTTTGTAGTAGTGTTTGGCTGCATATTTTTTTCATGCATTTTCTCGAGATCTATTTTTTTTTTTGATAACATATTTTTGTTGCATATAAATGGTACTTAATGTGATAAAGGGATAGTTAATAAGATTCCAAGCTATAATAATTGAGTAGAGAAGGTGGAAATTTTTATTGGGGAACGAGCTTGGAATTTGGTACCTACTATCCCGTTAAATGTAAATACTTTTCTCCTCCTACCACACAGTAGGTATAAATTGACAGTGATAATTAAAACATTACGTAAATTTCAGTAGGTAAACATAAACTTACCATGTGAGGGAAACGCGTATCGTAAAATATGTTTTTATTTGGTGAATGGCACATTTTATAAATTATTATCCGATGAGTAAATTCGTGACAGTAAAAATATTTTATCCTCAATATTATATTATAATATATTTAAAGAAATTAACTGACTGGTGGCGATTGTTAGATACGTAGGTACCTAATGATTTTTCTTCAAACAAAAAATGCGGATCGGTATGCCAAGGTTACAAAAAAATATAATAATAATATGATGAAATTGAATTCCTAACGTAACTAATGTCAGTCGTCGTTATGCGAGTATCATTTATGGTCGACAATGTTTTTTTTGGCGTTTCGCGTACAAAATTATTCTGTTTGAGGTACGGACTAGGGATTGCAATCCCGGTCGGAATTTTAAATCTCAGAATTTCGGGATTAGGTATTTTTCTTGGTGCCGGTATTGGTGAACTCATTATTAATTGCCCAATTACAGTATTTTTTTTAACAAGGTCAGTAATATAGAATTCCATACAAAACATTTTCACATTGTTAACCGGATTTTTTAGGCAAGGGCTTAATAGTATATTATGTCTGCTCCACACTGTCGCCGAGACCACGAATTCAAACCCCGAGTCAAAAGGCGCTAGAGCGATGCGGAAAAACCCCACTTTAAAGACCGACAATTATTATAACATCCCGGTGTCAAACCGCCGCACCTCAAGTTATAATGGTGGCATCTAGCGCTAACGTCGATGACGTCCATCATGAACGATACAAGAGTGAAGATAGTAACATCCAGTCTATTATTACGATATGCATGTACCATTGGCTAAATCTTACACACATTTTTATTTAACATAAAGAGTGACATGAACGAGTTAACTTTAAGTAACCCTTACTAAGTTAACGAGATTGTATGTACTGTCAAGCCACAAGCGTGATAACTTGCGACTTCACTGTCAACGTCACGCGTGTTTTCTGTCTATTCATGTATGTTTGCAGGCCAATATTTATTTATCGATGATAATATTATAAATGCTGCTATTCATATTCGCCTGAAAATATTCATCGAATAAATCGAGAAACGTTTTTCATATGTATTTGTTAGTGGTAGTGAAAATGTGAAATTAGAATTGTCTCGTATAATATTAAATTTATAGTCAATTCGACGTAATTTGACACATTTTTTTTATGTAGATACTATTAATTTCATTAATTTATATGTATATACATCTTTAGTTGACAAAAAATATAGTATTTTCAATCCCGAAATAAGGGCATTGAGAAATTGAGCGGAGTTCCGGAATTGCATACCCTGGTTTGTACCTATTTACACGCTGCATAGTTGTATCGCACACAGAATACGTTATAATATTGCGAGTTCACGATAATAATTGGTTTCCATTGCGGACTTCCTCTTATGGTGGTGATAATTACAATTTCCATACAACAGGTGGAGGTGCGTTTTAGAACCGGTTCGGAAATGTCCGTTAGAGAGTAAAGCGACGAATGACTCGACTATTTTTCGTTCGTGTTAAATACAGCGTTTCGCATTTCTGAATTCTTATGGAACCTAGCGTCACTTGTAGTCGGTTCGTGACACGAAACTGTAAATATTCGATAGTAGTGCTAGTTATTTGCTCATATATCGAGTGCAATGTGGTTGTTGATTGTTTTCAACGAATTTTAAAATAGAATATTGTTATTTACTGCAAACATGTTACCGCATTGCAAACGAAAATTATTAATCACTAGCACTACTATCGTAACTTGCAAGTCAGTGCCATGGCCAGTCTATAGTCGGCATTGTATGAAACCCAACTATATCTAAGTAGAGTTGTAACTTCATAAGCATTCCGGCTCTAGGATGAAAATGATGTAATTAATATATTCTAAAAATATTTTTTTACATATTTATATTATCTATTTATTTTCTTATTACTACATATTATTATATTAATACAAGTGAATATTGTATGATCTAATTTTATGCGAGGTAATCGGGTATCAGTGTAGTAAAGAGTGCAAAAAATGCAAAGTTATAAAACGTATACCTACTCTACTTCTACTTACTAGAAAACTATATTTATTTTTGGTAATAAGAAGATAGTCAGTATAATTTTGTGATTCAGAATTGGTATAAGAGAAATAGTAATGTTATTTTAATCACTGTACCTACTGTGGTAGTATGTATAGTAGTAAACGATAATACTAATAACCCTCGTTTATTACGACCCCCTCGACTGCCAATTCGTTATATCGCGATGGATATTTAATAACATATTTTTTTGTCTGACATTTATTTTGACATGTGACACGTGCCAGGAACTGTCACAATGAGTGGAATCAAGTGCGTATAATCTGATTATTGATAGTAGTTATCGACAAATTGCACATAATAAGAACAGACAGGCCAGGCATGGTATTTCCTGTCGATTTTTTTTTTGCATCGGGGTATAAAATGAATATTATTTTTCGATGTAGGTATTGCAAAGTTATTTTACTTTTATTTTAGTATGTCAATATACTGTTTTCATATTTCAAATTGTTTTGTTTTTTTGAGTTAGTTATACCAAAATTTTCCTTATTTCAAACTTTACCGTCTGGAAACCTTAATAAATAAACAGTCTTTATTTTAAAGTCGTCCTTTTTATGATTACTTAATAAACTCACATGATAGACCATTTCAAACATTTTAACAACTTCAAAGTCAAATTACTCAAAACTAGTGTTCTCCAGTTAGTGTGTTCTGCCAGAACAGAGACGAATTATGGCTTTGTGTTTCTATGTAATTTTGATTTGCACCCGTCGCCCGACGATCAGAACAGCAATAGGTAGGTCTACATTAACTTATTCTTTACAGTACGCGACATGCCATATTATTATATTCAATGGATTATGACTTTTTGTATTTCATTCATATTAATCGCTTTCACGGGATGATACAATATAATTGTATCCCTACGCGGATTAATAATAATATAATGATGGTTCCATAAATTGGATATAAGACGATATTGTTCGGCTAACATGGCGTGTGTTGATGCGAATTAAACCAATTATTTCGTGCGTTTTCTTCTAAATAAATACTATCGTAATTATATTTAAAATTTGAAAGTTGGCGTTGTAAAAAAAATAATCATTTAAACTATGCTCGGTTTATCCATAATTGAGAAAGTATACCCGTGTATCCCCGCCAAACGAATAGGTACTGTTTGACGTTTTACAGCGGTCCGTTCAAGATTTTCGTCTTCCGGGAAGCGAACATAATAACGTGACATGTCGCCGCAGCGAGACAGCCGCCTAATGAGACACTTTTTTACGCTCGCCATCATCATCATCGTTGTCCGTGAGAACCGAAAGAGAGTTCGGATGTGTCGCGGATTAGTGGGTCAGCCGCGAACGCGCGATTGTCGGATGGCGTGACACCCGATCATTGTCTCGCGCTATCTCTCGGCGAGAGCGGGGAAAGAGCGGCAGGCGCTAGCGATAATCACACCATCGTTAGGGAAACCGTCTAATAAACTGTGCGCGACCGCTAATGTGGGCAATACCGCGGCTCTAATTGCGAATCCGAACGCGCGGTTTCTAATCATATTATAGTATTTTGTCGCGCGACAGAAGAGGATTGGTGATGCGAGTCAGTTGTTGAATCTCCAAATGAACTGATATCCTATGAACTGAGCAATAGCGCATGATGCCGCGCTACGGGTCTTTACACAAAGTCGTGTAAATTCAGTCAAAGCACACTTCAGTGAATGGTGACCTCAGTATTGGGTAACTGCCCATGAGACATTCTTAGTCATAAAAATACTGATGCTTCACATCTAAACATAGAATTTCGTGTAAATTCAGTCAAAGCACACTTCAGTGAATGCTGATTGGGTATCTTCTTGTCTTCGGTCTTGGGTATATGCTCTTGAGACATTCCCAAGCGTAAAAAACTGCTAATGCTTCAGATCCAAACGTAGGGTCTTGTGACACGCTCGATTAAGTCCGGGTGTGGCGCGGGGCGGGTTGGTTTGGAGGGATTTATGTTTGCGTTTTTTACTCTCATAGTGAACCGATATTATTGGAGCAATGGCACATGACGCTGCGCTGCGAGCCTTAACACAAAGGCTTGTACATTCAGTCAAAACATACTTCAATTAATGCTGACCTTAGTCTTGGGTAACTGCACCTGAGACATGTTCAGACATTAAAAAAATACTGATGCTTCAACACTAAGCATAGGGTCCAGTTTTAAGCCCGATTAAAACCTAGTGTGGTGGGGGCGGGTCATTCCCTTAAATGCGGTTTGACAGAAGCGTTGGACAGTGATGTCCGTATGCACCATGTGAAAATAATACATCCCTCGTAAACTAGTCTGCCCAAATACAGAAGAAAGTGGTTGAAAAATCAACTCTCGCTACATTGCAATAATGGTCATTAGACCAAATTTGGTTTCATGTATTCATAATATCATTGTTGTTCTTTTCTATATAGGCTGTTTGTAAAATGCAGTCTCCATATATTCTAAACTGTGGGTGATTAGAAACATTCAACTTTACTTGAGAATCACATAATATTATTTGCACCTGTTTAATACATTTCACTTGTCCAAATACATGTACTTAATTGACTTTTAGATTACTGCTTGACTTTTGGATTCTTGACTTATAAAATAGAAGGAGCAAATTTGCATGCTGTAATGCGGTCAATCAACCGCACAAACACGTATCGGAGATTAAAAAAATCACTTTAATAAGCTTCTCTAGTGCCCGATCCTCGATATCTTTGAATTGAGCGACGTACTATTAATATTAATATCATTGAAATACGTTACTAATTGAATTGGCATTTGGTAGAATATATTCAATACCATAAAATATATTAAGTCGATAGCTACATTTTGGTTGTAACATCAGTGTCCATTTGTAATTTTGCGATATCGAATATTATTATTGATTTCTAAAAATAACTTTTGAAACCATAACGCATAACATAAGGTAAAAAATAATGTTTCAGTAATCGAACAATATCCCTTGCCCGATTCACTCCTGATGATTTCATATAATATAATAATAATCTACGACAATGAGATGCCACGGGTAAAATTCTCATTCGTTTGTTGTGTTTATTCGAAGATTTCAATGTGACATCTTCAACTTTAAACTTGCACAACTTGATTTTTGGAATCGCAATCGACACTTAAAAATCAAATGCTTTAATTATCTTGTTTTATAATATTTATTACACGAAGACTGTTTTATTATAATATCTTCTTTTTGTGATGGTGTAAATTAGTTAGTAGAGAATTAATAAAATATTCTTAATGCAAACAGCTGCTGGTGTTCACAAGATGCAGCTAACTTACCATTTGGGGGGGCATCGGCGAAATTGTTTTGAATATTGATATATTATTACACTTACATACATAAGGTTAAACGTTAAAACTTCGATTAACTTTTTTATTGATGCTTATGGGGTTTACTTAGACTTTAGAGACTTCTCACTGTTCTTCCTCATTACTTTTTTATATCTGTTGTGGTTGGGCAAGTCTACATAGGTATCTAAGTCTAAATACCAAATTCACACTTTAAATAAGCAACTTTAAAATTATTATTATTTATTTTATTTTATAAATCGAAATAGGTTGGTAAAATAATACACATGAATCATTTTATGGTCAAATTGAAACTGGTTCTAGTTTATATGCAGTGTTTTATATAGATTTTCAATAGCTTACTGATGACTTGCGTACTTTTTATTAATACATTTGGTGGACAAGATGCTGTCAAATTGTTTTTAAAACTTATTTTCGACTAATGTTATTTATCGTGATAGGTATCTACGATATACGCCACGCCGTTTTTCGTATAGGTTCGAGTAAAATATTCCTACATTTTCACGAAATTATAAGGTAGACTTCAAAAAATGATGTCTCACGGATGTAATTGCTTGATATTAAACATGACATGTATAATTAGTTTTTTAGATAGTTTCTTGTATAATACTGTCGTATTTTATTATCTTACATTATTTATTTATCTACACTATTTTATTATCGATTTAACAGTTTTCGGAAAGAAATATAGGTACTGTATTAAGTGTCTTTTCTCTGACACTATTTTAGTTTGAGATACGACAGTATTTTATTAAAATACCAAAAAAAGACAAATCTAACCTTATCCATAATTCTAAAACGACGATTCCAGACTTACGACAGTATCTTACTGGCGGTGCGATATAACTAATGATTTTTTAAAAATATTTAATTTAACTTTTGGGTTTTAGTTCACGGTATTTTCAACCGGGCCTGACACGCAATATGCAGATAGTTTTTATCCATAAATCTTATAAGTAGTGTAAAAAGTCTTATAATTTTACAATGTCCATTGTTCGTTTATAAATAAATATATTGAAATTGAATTACTACCTCGTTTATGTCAACATTGCCATGTCGCGGTGGAACAAAATAATAAAATGAATAATTATAACTACTTGAGGCGTAATCTGCAATCGCTAATCAATTTGATTAATGATTTTTTGCGTGTAACATTTGTGTTATTTTTTTATGATTTGCCATTAATAATTTATCTCGTACAGTTGGCTGCATGTGTCACTACTGATTTGTAACACAACAGAGTGCATGTGATGTTGCTGTCTGCACATAACCGGCAACCGAACGACCTTCCTAGCCGGCGGCGGGCGCCCCGCACCACCGCACACACGCACACATACAGCGGCAGTTCACAATCGTTTTACCTTTTTTTGTATTATTTTATTCCGATCAAAATCACCGGCGCAGGTGAGTCATCTGACGTGAAGCAACGTGCGACCTACGTCCCGGATTCGCAGGCTTTTTACGGAATCGACGAGAGAGCCATATCGGTTTCATAAGCTTTAACAACAATAACAGATCATCGTAAACGCCGCCCAAGGAGGCGCTTAATATGTTTTTTTTAGTATTACACAACAGCTGAGACTGCAAATGTATGTATGCAAGTATATAAAAAAAGCGAAACGTGTCCTCAAAAAGGAATCGTTGGTACGGACGCAGTGCGTAATATTACATTAGAAATAGTACTTAGCTCTCCTAAAATCATTTATCCATCAACAGGTCAACATTTTGGGAACTGATAGATTGAGGAAAATGGTTAGATGGATTATGTTATTTAAATTCTTAAAATAGGGCATGTTTATCAAGTTTAACTCACTCGATATAACTCCTTCCCAGATTAATTTAAATAATCAGATCGAGTGTTTCTAATTTTCTATAAAGACATACTGTTAATTAGTCTGTGAGAGAATTTGCCATTCCTATTAATCGAAAATGCTTATAATTGTGCTACCATCTATTTACATTTTTTTAAAAAGGGATGAACCGTTTTACGACCGTAAATTTTACCGGGTTTTCAATAAAATTGATCTATACCTACACCAAACTTTGACTCCTCACTGTTTCTACTTTATAGTATTATTATATTTAATATTCTTTCTCACTTTTACAATATAAACACATGTTGTGAAGGTATGTGACGTCCACACTGTCGACAATAAACAAATATGGAATGGGATTGAATTAATTTGAGTTTCAATAATTCATCCATTTGGCATTCACGTGCATGCTTATTTTTCCAAAGATTCTTTTGTATGTTATGCAGGGCTCATCCTAGAATGAAAACACTTGTCAAAATATGTGAATGTGATCTAACTGAAGGGTTCTCGCCTACGATCCAGTTGCGATCCTACCTCTGCTCTGCGGTGGGTGCACTTCATGACGCGGTGAGATTTATCCTCGTTATTTTACTGAACAAAATAACTAGTCTAAAAAGATGTTAATTTTATGCAGGTACTATAGAACAAACATTATAACTAGGTTATATCGAATAATATCATTGGAGTGATGGTTCTTTGCTTAACGAAACAGGGTCTCGAAGAAGTGAAGAAGTTCCTTCACTTCAATTCAATTTGAGATTTTATTTCAATCGGACACGAAATGTTTCAATCAACGCCTCTACTTTTCGATACCAGGTGACTTCATGTGTTATTTGTCAGAAAAAAACATGAATCGATATGCCAGACACATCCTTAAAGGGTCGCAGAGTTCAAACTACTCGCATCATCTTATTTTGAATCCCAACCGACTGTCGGCGGTAATGTTCGTGTTTCGTGGTAAATCCTCCACGGAATTCCGGCCGCATTATGAACGTATGTCCAAACTGTGTCCCCGCGCGCTGTGATCGCAAAGCATTGCCAACTTAGCGGTAATAATAGTGTTTTCAAAATTATGTATCTTGTGAAATAAAAATTTAAAAAAAATGGTTGATTAAAAATTATTAGCAAGTTCAAGTTGCGACAAAAAATCTTGGGAGTGATCCGTGACGTCGGTTAGTAATTCTAATTAAACTAATACCTACATTGATTTAAAATACAAAAGCCGATCGCCAATAGTAGCTCAATTTGGAAAGCATTTCATTGAGTATTAAAAAAGCCATTAATTAAATTTTGTCACAATTAAGTACGACTCCTTTAGCATAGTGGTTATATGTGCATGGGCGCGATACGCAAGAGATGCAGGTTCGATTCCTGTGGGGTGGGGTGTGGTTTCTTGCTTTTTTCAAATAGATTTTTTCTATTGGTTATAATATTATATTTTCTCAGAAGTATTTTCAAAATTATTTATGATCAATAATAATAATAATATATGAGGTTTAATATAAGTACCAAATTTTGTATTATTTTTTTAACTTTCTTGATTTTGTGGACGAATAAACTTCTTAAAAAAGTAATTCGCATGTTTTGCTGTTAACGTCGATTTTCTTCAATTAACCATAAGTGTTGTTTTGAAAGATATTTTTGTTTTAGCATTGAAGATGTCTACAAGATGTCTAGCATGTATCCAAATACTTTCACCTTCCCTTTTCAACCCGCCTGGCATAGCATGTTGGATGACAAGAGTTGGCAACACTGGTTCGCGAGCGCCGGTACATTCCTGCCAGCATAGCTTTATATGGCACGGCCGTACGGCTACCGTCCCCTGCATTGGCGAGATATAAATAGCCGTCGGTATTCGGAAAGTTATGCAGATATATGTATTATACCAATTTTGGGATATCACTTTATATACAGAACGCAGCGTAATGATGCTGGACATTGACGTGAACAAAGTAGGCACCGTGTACCGTGAGTCACTGCCTAGTTACCATGTTTGCTGATGGTGAATTTAATTAGCGAAGTTGTTTTTTTTAATCTATTAAAAATAAACATTGACGATTTTAATCGTTTAAATCTAGTAATTTTTTTACCTGCCCCTAGGTATCGTGCGATAATTTTATTATAATCACCTGTCATATTAAAGCACGCGTATTTTAATCCACTTTAAATCTCAGGTAATTGCTTCACGATCTGGACGTGATATTAACAAGATTATCTCGTTTTGTAGCCACGATTATAAGTTTAACGACTTTTGTTAAAGATAACCAACTACAAATAAGGCCTCGTTTGGCCCATCTAAGGCCTCTCCAATATTTCATTAGTCTGTATAAACGTGGTTTTATGTCATCATCAAAGACTCCCTTAACATCTTCTACCCGTTACAGTCCTTGGTTGACACACTTTTAACATAATTAATTCTTTAATCCAGGTAGATTTAGGACATTCAATGCATCTTGCCCACTGTCCGCGAGACGTGTTCAGTCCAGATGGAGCGACATTATCATTAAAGTGACTGAATTAACAATGGCAAAAGCAACAAAGGACATAATCGATTCAGGTGTTAGGAGATTGTTGGCAACTTTTCGTGTCACACGTCATTTCAGTGATCACCTTAGTACCGTATTGATGGTAAAAGGAAATGAAAAGATTACCCCCCTACTGTCGTCTACTTGCACTGCTGGAGTCAACGGAGTTATCCAAAATCTCCCTTTTAAAATGATACAGGTATATTTCTTAATAAGTACTATTTCCACACGTGTCACCTGACCGTCCTGTACTCACGATTCATATTTATTACACTTATATTTTTGTGGCTTCTAAATTTTGATCATTTTTTCCGTCTGTGTTGAGAGTTTGAAATTAATATTAATATTAAGTAAATCTCCACAGAGTGGACCATGTATTATGAAACGTTTACGTGGAATACTTATTTGTTAGCACAACCCACTGTGTTTATGGACTGAATAAAGTACAAATTGAAATAAAAACAACATACATTTTTAACCAGCCGATCCACGGCTTCGTATTTTTACAAAGATGGTCGCTCTACCAACTAGGCCAATGTGGATGTAATATTTATCATTGTGCCTACAAAGCGGTGACACCTCAATCGAGTGATGAGTAAACGGGCTTACATATTCGCAGCGGGGAAGTTTTTCATATTCATTGTAGTGTTATTATGAATTCGCAAATTGTTTCGTCATCTCATTCAAATGAGTAAATTTAATTCATACAATATTTCACGATATTGTGATCGTTCGCTTCGAGAAGAAATCTTATTAATTAAGTAATCGATAGCCAATGAATGACGCGTGACTGTAGTCTTTTTTATGTGTGAATTTTTAACAAGGTATATTGTGGTAGGTGCCTATATCTTGTCATGTTATTATTTTTAACTCATCTGATTAATTTTATTGTGTATTCATCGATGGAATACAATAGAACCTTCTTTTATAATGGAGTTTTACGTTTAAAACTATATTGAATTTCTATGTTAGATGTTTGTTTTTTTTTTATTTTATTAAGATGTAATTTTAATTTCCATTAGGTACTTAATGAATGAGTATGCTACTACAGTGTTGAACATTTTAAAGAGATTTTTTGATGAGAAAATTTTCAAGCACGGCACCACCTACCCTTCGCTTTTCAGCCTGAGCATATGCATATATCGGAGTCCTTATCTCCAGGTACGTTTTTGAAAATAGGCACGTCACATAGCTCGATGAAGAGACAATCGCTGGACAAATTTAGTTACTTATCCAGTGATACATCAGTGGTAGAAAATGTCATAAAGGTAGACCTATACGCCGTTGAATCCGCGAATTATTTAAGAACCGTGGAAATACGTTTTAATATAACGCATACGACAAGAAGGGATGAGATCAGTCTTGAGAAGCCTTCATCTTCATGATTATTACCAGGCAGGTTCGGTTGAATTCTGGAAGGTCTTGCGTACCTACCTCTTTCCACTTTCTTCTGTCCGTTGTTTTTTACTGTCACGTATTTCCATCGCATTTATAGAACGTATGTAAATATAGGTACCTATATTATGGAACTCCATTAAAATATAACTGCTGTGTCATATCATAATATGGCTAAATCCACTTAAAGTTCAGTTCTGTATAATATCTAGTCACTGGTGGTGTACAAAACATTTTTCTGTCTCAATAATATGTAGAAGTAGGTAGGTACTGCTTTTGCGCCTTGATTTATCGCTTTTTTTATTCAACTGTTATTTATGTCTGTTTTACCATTTAATTATATGCCATTAATCAATCGTGGTATTTTGCGTTACATCTGTTTACCTAATTGCCAGCCTCGTGTGAAAAAAATCGAAATTGGCGTCCCGGAAGCTTGGTTTCTATGAAAATAAGGAAGTATTTGGCAAGTACGATAACTCTTGTTTCGAAAACGTTTCGCCCATTTGGACACCGGACAATTAGCGAAGCGCCCGTAAGGCGCCGTGTATTATTTTCATTTATGGAGGTCCTTAATTTTGGTAGATTTGTTAATAGCAGAGTTGAGTAGATTAGTATTATTTTCCTCTTTGTTGGTTTATCATGAGCCCTGCTATAAATTGGAAACAGGACTTTGTATGATAGCAGGTAGGAATTTCGACGTTAATAATAGGTTTTTTTTTCGACCATGTCCGATCCTAATACGATCATAATAATAGAGTGGATGTTTGTATTAACAGATTTTGTTTTTACAAGAAATGGATGTCAGCCACTTGCTCAACATATTAGGTCCATCCTTTGACTCATACACAAATTGAAAAAACAGTATGTGTACTAGCCATACCCAGGATTCGAACCTGGGACCCACGACGCTATAGGCCGACGCTTAAGCCGCGCGGCCATCGTTACACAACTGAAACACGATGAAGGATTTTGATTTTAATTTTGATGAGCTCTAGCTAGACCTAGAGCCTGCGTCCATTACGACGGCCACAGCAACACATCGCAACGTCGTAGTGGGCGAGGGGTCTGAGATAGCATATCCAAAATAGATAATAACTGAACTGAAACTGAATAAATAATTATTGTTGTCCTTATTTCTGAAACTAAATATGACAGGAATATAATGTTTGAGACTTTCACGTTGTTTTTTTTATCGTAATAGATTTTTGGGTTTCCACCGTGTGTACTTCTTCCTTCTTTCCTCGACGTTTCGGGCTGATTGCAGAGGCCATTATCAAGAGATATCAAAATAAGTCCCACTTCATCAACTTAAAAAGATGTCTTGTTGATATAGTAAAAATATGAATATATTCAGATAATTGTCGTTTGCACCGCATCTAGGTACAGCATATTATTATTCTATAATTGATAATTAGATATAAGTACCTACCTGCATGCTTTTCTCATGATATGTTCCTGGCCTAAAGTATCAATGATGGACATGGACTCGATAGCAGTCGATTAACCGAAGAAATTGTAATAATTATAATTAATATCTACATATGTAGGTAGAATATAATATTACATATTACGTATTATTTTTTAACACTACAACAGGCCATGAGGCCCAATAACAGTAGTGTAGTTAGTTAGTAGTATAAGCGAAACACTGCTCCTACGACATTCTTAGGTGTGAAAAACTGCTGATGATTCACACGCAAACGTAGGGCCTCGTGATACGCTTTATTGAGATTGATGCTAGGTGGGTTGGTTTAAAGAGGTATATGTTTGTGTTGTCCAGTTTAGTTCATAATCCACACACATTAGTTGGGACGTTGAGCAGTTTTCTTGCTATTAAAGGAGACTGAGTGCAAAGTGAGGTCTCTTCGCAGCAATGGATTTGAAACAGCTGACGTTGCCGCGTCACGTCTAGGTCGACCATTATCTCAATTTGTTTTGGAAACAATCCATACTAACAACTGCGGCGGTAATTATTATCATTAGTTTATCTGCGTTCCGGCTTTGAACTTGGCGCGCGGCTGAGTCACCTTCTGCGCCCGTTTTTGGTAGAGAGACAAGACACGAGCGACGAGGTTTGTTTGCCCGTTGCCTAGGCTACGCCCCCGCGATCTATTTCATATGGCGACTCGATCCGCTGCCGCAATCATCGTAATAATATTGTTATTATCCTCGTTCTTTTTATTTCGCTATTAAATTTAATTTTATGGCGTTTTAATAGTGATATGCCGGTCGTGAGTCGAATCCAAACAGTCGTATATTAAACCGATAAAACACAGACAATAATTTAGTCTTGATAATCTATTGTAACAATATCATAATTTTATTGTACTGTTGTCTAACAAATCAATGCCAGTTATCTCTCAAGACGACCTGTAAAAAAAACATCTTACAATCATTCTACGAAGATGGAATCGTATATGTACTAAGGGGGAAGAAGAAGAATACACAGAGCCGAAGATACCTGTAGTGCATGTTCGCTATTTTCAACCCCACAGAAAAAAATGTATTAAAAAATGTTTTAATCTCAGCTACTGCGCGCGGGTTTGTGTCTTTCCCGTACGTATGAGTCACCGGTTAACCTGTATTATATTATAAGAAAATCTTTCCTTGCTCACGTAATAAATATTACGTCTGTTGCGACTGGCGGGTGCGTGATGTTATTCCTATGCCCGATCTTGCTTAATTTAGAGTAGTTATTCATAAATATATTACATTAATTTAGACACACTTGACTATTTTAATACTTATAAAAATATACTCATGTAAAATTAAAAAAGTATTTTCCTTTCCAACACATGTTTACATAATCACCTATCTAAAAATATAAATTAGGTAGGCACCTAATGTTATTTTTTTTTTTTAATTAACTCAAACTTGGGTTCTCATTTCACTAAAACCAAAAACGCTTTTTACTTATTATTTGAGCAGCGACATTTTTTTAAGAATTTCAAATTTATGCAAAAAGGCATGCCTAGTAAATCTATTTATCAAAAAAAGGCGTTTTCGACTTAGGTACGTGTGTTACTTTACTTAAATGTGTTGTGAAAAAATGCTGCATTTAATGTCATAATATGCCAGATACGATTTTTGCCAACTAGGCGACTACTTAAAAATTATATAGGTATCTGGAAAGAAAAATGCTATCTTGGCTACGCTGGATTATAAGTCAACGTGAGCGATTTCGCCACTAACTAAAACATTTTTGTATTCATCATTATAAGCGTTGCAGCCATTAGCGGGTTTGGCGTCCACCAGAAACTTTACCGTCTCCATTCCGGGCGACCCAGCAACGCCTCTTTTAATTTTTTGGTGCTGTTCAGCCATTCAAGGCTGTCCAGCACCAGGTTGTCTTTTATCCCTGGGATATGCACACGTATAGGTATATCCTGTCTTCCTAGTAGTAGCATCTTATCAGTGTTTTTTTTTATATATAATTTATAATAAGTATAATTTTACCCACGGCGGCCGCGCGGCTTAAGCGTTGGACTATCACGCCGTGGGTCTCAGGTTCGAATCCTGGGTCTGGCAAGTACACATATTGTTTTTCAAATTGTGTGTGAGTCAGGGTAATGGAACTAATAGGTTGAGCAACTGGCTGACATCCATTTCTCGTAAAAAACAAAAATTCTGTTAGGTAATACAAACCTATACTCTGTGGAGGCCCATTTGATCCTATTAGAATCGGACATGGTCGAAAAAAAAATTTACCTTTCATTAGTGATACCTATGTATTATAGTGTTTCGTAAAGTTGAATGATTCTTTTTAAATATGTATATTTTGTGCTCCCGGTCGATTGAATAGGCCCAAGCCTCACTAAAAGTCATGGTATATTATAATAACAGTCGTTAAATAAACACAGTGTAGGTGGCGTTCATATATTGTGTTTGATTTTTTTTTAACAGCTGCAACATTCAATTTCGTAATGAAATGTTCTGTATTTGAAAAAAGAAAAATGTTTCTATATAAAGTGCCAGAGACAATGTCAATATTTAATGTCGAAATTGATTTATAGTATCGTAAAATGTATAATATTTCCAACCGAGCAACACAACACAACACCAAATGCCACTTGCGATAAATAAACTGGAGTCGTTCGCTGTTGTACTGTTGCCGTCCGTCTGTCTGTTGCACAAGTCTCGTAACGCCGCTTAATTGTCATGTACGGAATTGAATTCTACCACAATCGATAGTGTGCTGTTATTATTTTGTATTTGAGGCGTCGCGTAAAATATTTTCGCAATAATTTATTGGATATTGCATGTTAGTCGAGCTCGATTCTGCCACGAGAGTTTTCTTCAATGCTATTTATGCTAGTATTAAAATGAATATATTATGTAGGTAATATTTTAATAATTATTTATTTCCATCGTAATATTGTAAAACGATGTCGATGTAAATCTTAAATGGGGCAAACGCCTGAGTAAATTATAATTAAAAGCAATAAATTAACATTCACTTGTATGTGGGTACATATATATATATAGTATATAACAGTAATGGCGAACCTATGGCACGCGAATGTTTTATGTTGAAGAGAAAAAAATTAAGCAATATAATTTTAAAAAAATACAAAAAAGTTTTACAAATAAATAATACTTATATATTATATAAGTAGGTAATTTAAAAAAATTACAACGACATTGCCAATTTGCCATTCGCATTTTCTTCGGTTATTAATAATATTTTTACCAATCGATGCGCAAGCGGAAAATACTAAATTCAAGCATAAAAATGACAGGCATTGTATAAAAAATAGCAGGCAGATAGGAATCATTACATTTAACTTTAATTGAATAGGTTGGTCCCTAGGTTTTATGTGTCACGTATAATATTATCACACTGACCTCAACAGGCGGCGGGGAAAACCAAGCCGCGACCCACTGATTTTGATCGATTTACAATCAATGTACAATACTTGAGACCACTGTAGCGAGCGAACGCCTTATCTGATCTGAGTAATTCTGACGTCAATTTGTGCGTAAAAACCAAACTAAGTATCCAATAAAGTAATAAATTCTCCAATAATAAATTATATTTTTGAACCTTTTTAATAGAATTCTTATGTTTTCTTATTGAATGAATTACTATTTTTCCCTATACAAAACTGTTCGGCACGCCAGACAGTCAAAAAATAATATTTGGGAAATTTTGGCACGCGTGGGTACGTAAAAAGGTTCGCCAACCCTGGTACTTATATCAGTATATTATACTGAATATCGTCAATTCGCTTTTCCCCGTAGATATTTGTCGTCTTCTCAATGTATTCTTTTGGATGATTCTTCCGGAAATTGACAGCTTTAAATGACTCTTGTGACGTGTCCCGTAGATTTTTTTTCATGCACATCTTCCTTACTTGTACCTCGCCTTTACATCTGAATGGATATTATCATTCTCTAATTTTCACTCCTTGCTGGAGCTCAACTGGTTGCTTATACCAATAAGGATTCTTTCGTATTTTTATTTGGTCGGCCCAGTGTGCCTATTTTGTCATTGGTAATCCTAATCCTCCCCTCCTTGCTGCATGGCCATATCCCGGTCTCACTTTCAAAATCGTCTCAACTGGGATAGCTAGCCGAAATTAATGAAAAAGCAGCTCCTACACATGTGCTGATGCGACATTTTGGATGTATTCCTGCGCTGCGCATCATGTCAAGTGAAATTTGTTGATTGCCAGCTGTTTTTTTATTTCAAAATGTCGCGTATGAGCTTAGTATGGGTACATTAAATTGCATTATGTTTTGTGAATACCAAGAAAATCACATTGACATATTCGACGTATTGCAGTCGACACGAAGTTAGATGTGCGACCCGACTAATTGAAGAGTTCGTCTCTGACAGATGATTGAGAGTCTCTTCATCACATTAGCGACATTATACTAGACATTATATTAGACAGTTTTGAAGTCGAAATCTTTAAAGTTTATTGCCATTTATTTATAGGACATGATGAATTTAGAAATTCCTAAGCTGTGCACTAATCTGTCGTCAAATAAATATATTTATTCTTGGGTATCAAATTGATATTAGCGCTGGCTCGGATCACCTGTGTTGATATTTGCATACCGAAGTGCTGCACGAACGTGACCTTTCCATTCTTTACACCTATACTAATGACTGATATTCAAATCCCGCTTGTGACTTAAACATGTGCAATATATTTTATATTATCAGTTTTATCCGTAAGTGCCGAAACGAAATTGTTTGAACTACATATACGATTAAGATGAACGATAGGGCGTACTAACTTTTCGTATTACAATAACTATTACAGCACTCGATTGAAAATTTGAATGTTTTTAATATGGTTGTATTAATTGGTCGACACAGATAAATTCATATTCACATTAAGGGGTTAAGTTGGTGCTTAGACACACCTTTTCATTATTGACAGCTATTTTAACGTAGGTATACCTATACTATTATTCTTAATATGATCGATGCTCATCTAAATATTGTGTATTTAGCTGAAAATGCGGTCAATATCATTTATTATTTATTACAACTGCATTTGCCTTATAATGTGAATGCTCTGGTTCGGTACGAGTCGATCGTGTTTGTGCTCGAAATGTCCATGTATATGGGCATTTTCGCCAAAGTTTGTACATGTTTGAAATTTGGGTAATATTATTTTTTCACTCAAATTAACCATTTTTATATAGCTAGCAGATTCCTTGTTCTATTGCTGAATTGGTGATAGCAATTTTTCAGCAAAATATTGATTAATACAATATTTATATCATTTTTATTATGAAATTGGGCATAATAAGTTTCCGTTCCGTGACTACGAAACTTAGCTTTTAAAACATGAATGAAACACTTTTTATCACTTAAAAGAGCTCTATTAGATTAAAAAAACCATACACTTCAAAATAAAACTACAAATAGTCAAAAAATATTATTGAATTTTAATTCTTGGGCACATTTCGTTCCCCTCCGTTACCCTATGTCTATAATGGCAGAGCATTTTTCCTTTAGTATTTGAAAAAACCAATCAATGTTCGTTCTGCTATTTTTTTAAAGACAATAATCACTTTTACTAAATTTTATTGGAAAAATAAATAAGTTTCGTTATTTAATAATCAAATGAAAAATAGTTAACGTTCAACTTTTTTGGGGACATTTTCGGAATGGAACGAAATGGTAACGGAGTGTAATTTGTAAAGCTTAAGTTACATGTTACCATAAAAACAAATTTTTGTTTTATGAAATTTATTTGAATTTTTTGATAGACAGATAAATATTCAACGTGCGTCAAAATAACAAAACAAATCAAACTTAATCACTAAAATAGACATATTTTATAATAAATTTCACAATACTTGTAAAATAAGGTAGGTAATAATTTTGACACACTATACATTACCATAACTTTATTTGGCATTTATATTATTTGTAACTCAGATAAAAAATATTTTTAAGCAAATTAACAATATATGAAAAAAAAAATCAGCAAGGGATTCAGACGCGAGTTCCTAGCGCGGCACGGAGTATATAACTTTTACGAAAATAATTATAGTCAAACTCGGTTATTACGATCTCTGACATAGCGAGATCTCGGATGTAATAACGAAACATTTGTTGACAATTGGTTTATGATTTTCGCCATACATTTAATTCTTTCACTGTTATAACGAGCAACTTATCGGATATACCGAGCTAAAATACTGTTAATGTGTCGACCGTTTTAAAACATTTCGACCCTAAGCAATAAAATCCGATTGGACAGGATGCCGCCGGGGTCGGATTACGTTTATGACACTAGTAAAGTGTCTAAGTACCTACCTTATTGGTGTTTCACCGACAATAATAAAAAAGTATCCACGCATATGGTTGAAAAATCCAAGGTTTGTGAAGTCCGTAGGTACCTACCAGCGTTAATTACAATAAACAACTTCTTTTGTAGTTTATGAATGCCATGCTCGTTTCGGGGATTTTTACGATGGTTTCCAAATTTTTTATTTTCGGCTTTTTGTGTAATGTGACATGCTCATTTAAAAATACCTATTCTCTGATATAACGAGTAACGCTTATAACAAGCAAATTCAGTCGGTCCCATCTTCCTCGTAATAACCAAGTTCGACTTTATGTTGTCTTGAAATTTAATTGTATTCATCAACATAAAATGTAGCTATACAGGTTGATTGTAATCAAGACGTACTTTTCTGACATTTCGTGAATACCTACAGTTCTAGGTATTAAATCTAATCGAGAGTACACATTTCTGTTAAACGTGACAAAAAAATACTTTTTCATACATTTTTATAAATTTCTATGCCTAAAATGTATGGAGAAGTTTTAAAATTTTGGTGGCGTATAACAGAAAGAGTATGACAGAGCCAGTGCCTGTCTCGCAATTATTTCAGTCTGGTGTTTTTTCTTTTCCTTCTGTTGTTTTTTTTTATCTCCATACTTTTATGTGCGCTATTTTTGCGTATTCAGACATATCACATACTTTTTTAATCTTTATTATATTATTATATTATAGTCAGGTTATTTTTTATATTTTTTAATGAAAATATTTTTGTTTTTCATACGAACAGACAAAATAATTTTTTTTATAATCTATGAAGAACTAAACACACACTGTAAACCCAACTTTATGCATGCCATTTCGTTACTTTTACATTCCACATATACGTTACCACCAATATAGTTTCGGAGTGGAAGTAACGGATTCTGTTTCAGAAGTGTTTGAAGCCAAAATTTAGCTTAGTTTTATTGTTAAACCTGCGATATGTTTTATTATATCTGTAGTATGAAAGATAAGCTCCATATGTGTAGTATGTGAAATAGAAATATGTGTTTTCTTACCTTATAAATCGTGGTAACAGTAGTGGAACTTCTTAAATGACCAACCCAGAAAGCAACCTGTTCCGATAGCGATACCGACACACACCAACAATTTAAAGTGTACATGGCGATCAGTGTTATACAAAAATGTTGCTACATTAAAAAAAAACATATTTATAGTGAAAATTTTTCGCCTTCATGCTAAAATCGTGGTAACGGAATGTGGAGTTCCACTTTTTCAAATATCCTGGGACACACTTTAAACGTGATTTTTTTTCAATATTGGTACAAATTTACGAAAAAACTATATATTTTCCAAAAATATATAATGTAAGCTGTTGAAAACACTACGAATTTAATTTTACACACTCAAAATTAATGACGAAATCAGACTTTGTTTATTTGAATTTATGGGTGGGACATGGTAAAAACGCACTACCTTTCGATCTAAATAATCAATTAAAAATATATACAGGTCAGATAGTTGTATTTAACTGATTGAATAGAGTAAATTAATAAATTTGCATGTTAAAAGTACATAACTTTCCAACATTTTATAATATAATAACTATGAAAAAATCAATCAAAGTCATGGGACATGCCAAAAACGCAATGTACAAACTTTGGCGAAAATGCCCATATAGTAGTTATCAAAACAATAACATTCGCTTTTGTAACAAATTCACAATAATTTATGGAATTGATCTTTTGAGTGAATCTATAAACGCGAGTGTTAACAATGTAAAAGTTGCTAAAAATTAATCTGTATAGCGAAGTCTAAGTGTAGCCTTTTTCCAGTTACACTCAAGTTTTCATCGTCGTCTTTGGATTAATATGACAGCAACTGATGTCTTTGATCATGTTTTGAGTACATTAAATGAGAATCATTCTATCTATTTCCTTTTCGGCTCCATTTTCATTTAGAGCGGTTCCATCTTCTATATAAGGCGTTATTAGACGTTTTTTGTAGTAACATTTCTCGTCAATATCGCAAGCACAAGTTTTCTTACATACTTATACAATAGTTCGTCTGCACCCTCTATGTTGGGCAAAAGTGTTTGGCCTTTGGCGTGTATAACTTAGCATGGCGGCTGATAACGGGCTTTTGTGTCTCGCGTTCGCGCACCTCGTCGACAGGTGCAACCGTTGGACTCCCGGCTGGGCCGAGCGCCGAGTCGGGGGCAGGGAGAGGCTCCCAACAGTCGCGCGTGCGCACTTCCTATGCCCACAATGGAGCCGGTTCGTTACCCTCGCAAGTTAATATTACTGTTGGTTTTATTCGTCCAATGCATACATACGATGTCAACTAGTCGGGCAGTATTTAAAAAAACAATATTAGAAACTTTGCTAATTTATGTTGCTATTCTGTAATTACATAATTCGGGGTTTCTTCAAAGTCTGGCGAAGCTATATTATATAATATTATCGTTTATGTGTATACCTTGTTTTTGCACTCTTGAAATAATCATATCAGTTCTAAATCCGCTGTGGCCAGCTATATAATGTTACCTATAGATAGAATATAATAGATATAAATTATAGATCAGGCAAGTCCAACTTCAAGTATTCAATGTTATATTATTATACAGTAGTATACCGCACTCTACTATAGTCATTCTTCAACAAGAAGAACCCACAGTGTGGGTTTCTTTTGTGCACCCATTACACTCATCGTCAAACTACATACTTATTTAATATGTAAAGGGTCTACTGCGCGACGGTAAGGGGAACTACGGTGAAGTTTAAAACGCGGAGATTTACATCTTGTCTTTCTGTCACTCCTGAGATAGGTCTTTAGTGATGCAATACAAATAAAGTGATATGATGAGGCCACGCTTCTGTAATTCCTCATTCGGTACAGTAACGATAATTCGTCCAAATCCCCCTGTAAAAATACGGGGTGCTAACACCGAACCCTAGACAATGGTTTTTTTTTAAGTAATAATGCTTGCAAATAATATTCATTCATTCACAGCAATCACAATCATATACTGGCCCGCGGACTGTGAGTTGTACACCCCGTTCGCAAACAATGCAGCGCCCTGACAGCAGTCGGTGTTGTCGGATCGCCCTAGGGCAGGTGACGACCGAATCGGATCGGACGTGGTCACTGGTCGCCGGTGTGATGGTCTCTCGTGAAATAAGGAGGCTCCGTTACGATGTAATTAATATTCGCGACGTCCGAGCGCCGAGTCATTGCCTAAACTAAACTGTAATTTGGTTTCTTCACCTTTTTTCAAATTCAATTGGACATCACAATTTATACATTTTATTCGGTAATTCTGTTCACAGGAATAATTGGATGATTTTTAACAGTATATAGGTACTTCCTTGGTTTGACAATGTAGAATGATTAATAAACTGTTTGAATTATATACATCAATACTTCGACTGTGATTTAGCTCATGCCTTGCCGATAAACACATTTATATTTCAACATTTCATTAAGTATTGTTTTCTTTTATTTTCAGGTAAGCACTTCATAATCACAATTGTAGAGCGTAGTCGTAGCTCAGCAGTCTATATAACTCACCATAAAGGTTTGTAAACAAAATATTCACTAATAGGTATATTAATTGTCAGCATTTACTGGTATAATTATTTCATTTAGTACTTATATTAAATTCTAAGTGTTTTTTTTTTAAATTTTGGGGACCCGCTTGAGGATTTGGGGACCATGAACATTATTATCAAGACATCATGAATGAACTCGGCTGATTAATTGTGCTGTGTTTGATAAAATGTCACAATCACCGACATTTCCACATAATTTGACATAATAATTTAGCTATATTCTATGATACGCATGCATATTCTGAGGGTTCAAACTCTCGACGAAAACTATATTTTTAAACTTACCAACATGTCATATATAAAATGTTATTAATTCAAAAATCTATTACATTTGTTAAGTATTTGAAAGTCACATATTATGTTAATCGGAATACAATGTACCTACCTATTATATTTTAAGTAGGTATTACATATCACTCAACTCAATTAAGATATTTTGTTGAGACTACTTTATTTACATACTTAATTAATTATTTTGATCCCAAGAGTATATAAATAAATATAATGCTTTGTAAAATGTAAATGCAATCGTTGTTATTGTGTTAGTTAAATATTTTTTATTTACATTGACTTTTCCACATGTTTAAAATACACAGACCGATTTGACGGCATTATCGTTTGGTTACAAATAGTTTAAACGTTTGGTTTTGTATTATCGCAATACTTACATATTTGATAAATAGGATAATAAAATACTTGTGTTGTTATTTCGATTAATATTGTTATGTTTTCCCGTTAAGAAATAACAGGTGCATAGTGATGGATACAACACTTTTATTCTCAAATACATACCATGGATAAGACGTTGTGATTACGTGTGATGAATTAATTTATGATACAGCTGACCTTTAACACTTTCAATTTACGTATTTATTACCTTCCCAAGCCAATTTGGCAATGACAATCGCTGAGTAAAAGTTACAACGTGATTTATCGATATCCAAGTTACGTAACTTGTCCGTATTATCTCGTAGTAATACTATTTGTCACAAAGCCTCTGCAGAATGTTGTTACTTGGTGCGTTGTCGCCGCCCTCGGTGGTGAGTGTCGATGTGTTGCCCACTCCACCAGCCGTCTCCTTCCTGCTGAAAGCTGGCTGCTGACTCATCATCTACCGGTGGCTGGCGGTAGGCGGCATCACGCATCGATGTGGAAAGAAGTAATAGCCGCGGAATTCCCTACGCATTACGTTTCTCGATTACTTAATCAACACGGGGAGAGTATTATTGATATTTTTGTCTTGGGTTTGTAATAATTTCTTTTGGAATAAGTACTTAATATATTTCTATTGAAACAACAGGTGATTATGGAGTTGAAAATATCTTGTGTGTCTGTTTTAATATACGGATTAAATTGACATGTCTATATGGATATGTGTCTGTTTTCTTTGACTTAGGTATGTATCTAGATGATTTTGATTCACATAGTGATTTATAGAACAGACTGATTAGATATGGATTTTACTATGCAGTATCCATACACGCCAATGTTAACTTTATAAAACCTAGACAGAGTTTGATAACTAAAATGCAATTACAATATAATCCTGAAGCCGATGGTGGTGGCCAAGGCGTCGTTGGGAAGAATCTAGCTACTAGGCCCATCTCTCGCACTGACTCGACAGAAGTAGAAGAATATATTCCTATTCAATATTTGTGTTATACCTAGTTGCATATTTTGTCCGTTATTAGATAGGCTTGTTATTATACCATAATATTACATGGAATACGTACTATATATTGACTATTGATTTAATTAATTTAAAAAAAAGTATAAATTGACAGTTAATACCAAGTGCCACTAATAAAATTCAAAGTGTTCAGTAGCTTGCAATTTACCTATTTCCACTTATTTTCATTTCCGTAGGTATTCGTTTAAGCAAGGAATCAATTACTACGTATGTAACTTAACACCTAAGGAGAAATTCCGCGGTGGACTCATCCTAAAATCACATTTGGCGTCTGACAAATAAATGCAAATGATATTTGTTTCATTCAGTAATGATTATACACGAGATTTAAGAACGTTAGATTCTTCAAAATGTTAGACCGAGTGGGCTGAATTGGATGAATTTTACGTATCTCAGATAAACATAAGTATTAGAAATAATTTGCATGGATCATCTACGGATCAATAGCTTAAATTAAATGATACAATGTTTTTCTAAGATACTGTAGTTTTTCAAAAATGTTATTCATTTAATTTTTTGTTTGGTTTTGGATTCAGAGCAACAATTTCTCTAAAAAATTCTGCGAAGAAACCTTTACAGGACTGAGCTAATGATTGTGATTATTATATCTAGCCCCAGACTAATGTAATATGTAGATTATCATTTATTACCTATTCGTGATTCTCAAAATATACTATCAACATATTTAAATAAAATATGCCCTGTCGGAATAGATCAACCAATAAACAATAGGTACAGAATAATTGTATAACATCCTACATAAATAGCCCAATGTTTTCTTATATACTGATGCCTCGTTCTCTGTACGTAGTCCATTGACTCCAAATTACCAATGTTATTGTAAGTAGGTACACTGTATAAAAAAACACCTTAGTAAATAGATATACACGTCTATTATGTTGCAGTGGAAATCTGAAATTCCTTGACATCTAGTTCAAACTAGTTTATGGCACGATGTACAGCGATGAATCATTGGCAATAATTTTATCATCACATCACCTATTTTTCCATGGCATCTTATCCTCACAATTTATTTAAAACGAGTGTTTTTTAGGCTTACGGCCGTATTTAAATCTTGGCCGTTGATTATTCAAAAACTTTGTTCCATGTATGCGCTTTTAATGCATTAATTATTTCTCTTATCCAACTAATTAACACTCGGTCAACATTTTAATCGCAGGTGTAAATCGCGGAGTTTATAATGTAGTATAAATGCCACGTCGTGTTTACCTATATATAGAGAGCTCATGAGGTCTATTTAGATAATTAAAAACAATAATGTATCGCTTACGTTATTGGCATTAGCGTGTATCTGCACTTTTAACATGTCATGTCGATAATTTATTAATTTTCATTACGAATGCAATGCCATCTGTGGCATTTCAAATAATAATCAAGACGTAAGTTTATTTATTTTCCTTGATTTGCTATACTCAATTATACCAAAATATTTTTTTTGTATAAACCAATTTTAAAGCTTACTGTTATGATTTATCTAATTCTATTTCGACCACTGCAACTTTTATGGTACCATCTTTGGAAAGTCGACGTTCTATATCTGATCAATATTTTCTTTTTAAAATTATCAATGGTTCTGTTGACTCGCCAAACCTACTCGAAAGGGTGGGTTTCCATTGCCCATCAAGATTTACGCGAAACCAAACTTTGTACCACATCAGTTGTAGCGGTTCTAATTATGCACAAAACTCTTTTATTCGGCGCTCTTGTTTAAATTATAATATGTATTTTTCCACCGTTGATCCTTTTAATAAGTCACCTGTTTCATTTAAACGCGCTTATCTCCAAAATTTTGTATAATTAGATATATATACTTATATATTTTTTTTATGTTACTTTTTTGTATATAATTTAATTATTCATTATTTTTCCTCATTTTTCTCTAATTTCTTTATATTTATGTTATTCTTACTCTCTATCTTGTTAGGCTTAACTATATTATAATGTATACATGGAAACTTTGCTGGTTGCAATAACTTTTCATTATTATATTTTAAATTGTTGCAATCAATATGTAACTGTTTGTTTCCTTAATAAATAGAATTAAAAAAAAAATAGGTATCGTATAAGACTTTTTTTCTAATTATGTATATAGGTACCTATTAGGTGTATTTTAAATTGGAACTATTAGGATACTTAGATTTGGTCTTTGATACATTTTTTGGAAGATTACTGATTATCTATCGGCGACTATCCAGTGCCTAGTATGTTCGAGTCCGGCCAAATAAATATTGACTAATTAATTAATAATATTAAATTTATTAGGACTGTAGGTAACCCGATAGAATTCGAAGAGTTTTGTATCACCCCTGTAGTTTTTATTCCTATTCAAAATAGTACAAATCTCAAATATTTTTTTGATTCTCTCTCTAACTCTCCTCTTTTCGTCATTTTCTCATACTTATATAGATTATGGCCTCGCTGAAATGCTGTAGAATTCTGTATTCGCAAATTTTTGAACTATGTTAATTTCCATGTACATTGATTGAACATGGTATTCATAAATATAGAATGTAATTTAAGTACCTACCTAAAATAACACGATTAAAAAACATTTCTTGATAATCCGGCATCCAATGATTGAGTTTAATGTATTACATGAAATTTCACGTTTAATTTAAGTAATGTACTCAAAATTTTCAGTTACGAACTTGTGTCGGGTACTATTGCGCGATGTCGCCAATGTAAAAAAAAAACTATGTCGCGCAATATAATGTCGCCAATTACAAACTGATGGGTAATTAATCTAAATGTGGATTCTGCTCATCTCGTATTCCGATTGGGTTTTATTAATTTACCCGCCGCTTTTAGATGGCGGGTCGTGTGGGAAGATGGCGTCTCCGAAATAGAGATGAATAATAATAAAAAATAGCCTGCAGAAAATAATCACTCGATCCTCGTTTGGCGCGTGCTTCCTGCACTATCCTGTGAGGGCGAAGTCATCGGACTTTCATCCTGAGTCATTATGTCTGATTCTTCAGGATTCTGTTATGAATAATTTAAACTTTTTGTCATCGGTATGCCGTATCTCAGCCGAGATACTTTTAGGTCTTTTCATCGTAGACAAGTTTCCTTATTGTGAGTGGAATAGGCCCACGTGTGTTCGGAGGATATTTATATCTAACGACTTCTTTATTAAAAACTAGTTGTGTCCAAGGACGCGTGGGCCTTTATAAAATAATGGAGTTTATCGTATATGGATCGTTGATGGAAGAACAGGAATAGGTATTCTGGTTTTGGAAATGAAAGTCGCTTTAATTGAAAGTGCAAAATTATGGCGCTTATTTGAAAATATCATGTAATAATAATAAATTCTGTCAATGTTTACTTTTGATATCGTAGGTAGATTTAGCAAAATTAGCAAAGCCTACTTATGTATGTAGATTTGAATTGATTTGATCTTCCAATTTTTTGGGATAAGTAGCAAAATACTTAATGATTGATTAGGTACTGGATACTTTTTGGTAAAAAAAAATGATTTAAAATGAGGTAGAAAATCTTATTCAACAGTAAAATTTTGCATGCATGTTAGGAATTTAATTATTCTTCTATTGATTTTTATACTTATTAATCAAAACGTAAACATTAAATCATATTTTTTGTAATTTAAAAAAAAATTGTAGAAAAAAGTTATAATGATTATAAAAATATGGTTTCTAATATTGAATACCCACTACCACTGTACTTAGGTATATATAGATCAACGCTTACTATCATTATTTTGTTTACGCAACGATCAACATAATGACATGTTACAATTAGGTACCTATATGTACCTAATTGTATTTTTATTAAAGAAAATGTTTCATGGAAACAATTGCTTTTCTAATAAGGATATAGGTACCTACATAATTATATTATTGTGTAAAATCTACTGTTTTGAAAACTCTACAGAAGAAAATTTGCTTTATATCACTTCGTGTTAACATTTCTCATAGTCATGACAGTAGGTACCACAGATTTACTTAGGTATTACTTATTGGCGAGCTTTTAATAATAAACTCTTTGCCGTTTGACACTTCCTTGACTACTTCTGCAAAATGTCAAGGATCAATTTATTATTAGGAACCTATCCCATAATATTCTGTCGGTATAGTTCCCTTCCACTCAATTGAAGAGATGCGTGAATGTATTTGCGAATCGAATTCGTTTTTTAGTCTTGCAACAATAATTACTCGTCTGGCGCTAATTAGGCATTCCGTCGGCATCGCTTAAAGCGCTGTTACAAATAAATACAAAAATAACATGCATATTCACAGCATCTCCGCAAGTGCAAATGAATAAATAAATAGATGGTGCACGTCGATAAACAGCCGTGGCGCCTGGAATATCTTGAATTCCTTCGCCGGCGCGTCGGAGGCCAAGGCCCATCATCACGTACCGGTGTCGGGTCACCAGCGAAGATATTGCGCTGGGATTAGCCAGTGTTTACTGTATATTGTTGCCGTATTGAAATTTAATAAACCAATATACATCTGTCCATAACTAAATTATAGAATGGTTTTTACACTTTCATCACCACACAAATGTACAATAATATGGATGACGTCGCTAATTATTGTGTAAATACGGTTAATATACGGACATTGTTGAAAATCCTCTGCACACCTAATTACATTAAGTTATTTCCATATAGAGTCCTTGCTAACCGCATTCTAAAAGAGTTCACAATATGTTCCCTCTCCTTATAAAGTTATTTCGTAGTGTATCACCGTGTGTAAGCACTTTGCCGTTCTTTGATTATGTTTTTTTTAAGAATTTCTTTTGCTAACATACCTAGTTGCTTATTAGCATAAAGCAATCAATCTCTTCCTATTCGAAATGTCTGTGTTTACGTACGGCGAAAAGTGATTTAATGCGGTGTTTTTGTTTCTTACTCTCGTATAGTATTAAACGTCAACGTATTACACAAGTCCAGCGACAGGACAGATTATCGTTGACTTTGATGTATTTGCAGAACGTATTCGTGCTAAATTTAATGTTATCAATAATTTACTGTCGCTGAATAAATTATTTCTAATGGAGGTTTTGCAAGTTATCTGATCATTGTGTTATTGTGCATAGATAGTTACATACAGTTAGTTTTAATAAATCTAAAACATATAGGTACATATTATTATACGTATTTATTAACTATTTCCCCATAACACCCACGATGGTCGCGCGGCTTAAGCGTCGGCTTGTAGCATCGAGGGCTCCAAGTTCGAATCCTGGGTCTGGCAAGTACACATATTATTGTTTTTCAATTTATGTATGAGTCATGGAGTATGGACCTAATAAGTTGAGCAAGTTGCTGACATCCATTCCTCGTAAAAATAAAATCTGTTTATATAACCTCCACTCTGTGGACGCCTATTTATGATCCCTTTAGGATCAGGCATGGTCGAAGAAAAAGAAGAAGTAGGTATTCTATATCTGTTTAAACTTGCCATACTACTATTACAACATAATAATAATAATAATGTAAGATGCAGTACATAATCTTTTCCGTTCCTAGTTATTTATGCTTGGGTACCTACAAAACTGTTCCATCGACTGTAAAATGTCAAATAGGTACCTATATTCTTTGAACACTTTATTTTGATTACCCACCCGAATAAAAGAGATGATATTAATATGAAAGGGTTTGACGAGTTGAAACGAATATCCTTATAATAGCAACCATTATGATGCCGCCCTTTATTATTGTGATGATTCACTTTCGTGGAATTAAAAGCTCTCTTGTTTGTAAATGCAGTTCGCGAGTCTGGCGTCAGTGAGTTGTCTCCTCGCAGCTTATGACTCACGTACGCAGCTTTTTTAGCTTTTTGTGAACCGGTAGTTAGTTTTCATTCTTCGTGCTTCAGAGGTTTTGTCTACCACCATACTAATTCTACGTAAAGGTGTTAATGTTATTTTCCCATATTTTTATAGTTTTAATTGTAGCTAATGTAGATTCTTATTTATAATTGTGTTAAGGTTATAGATATGCAGGTATTGAAAACGTAGCCAAGACGTTGAAAAAATTAGGCACATTTCTCTCGCGGACACAACATAAAGAACACATAAGACTGATAGGTACATATTATTATATTACAATCGGTCGAGGTTGCTTGCAAGAACCACGCTGGCGTAGAGCGCATTTCGGCTCTTGAATAATATCATAAAAAGTGACTTCCCAGTGTGTCTAATACGTCGTTAACCAATGTCACCAAATCGATTGTCAGCCAGACAAGACTACGAAATGTGATAAAGGTCATCAAGCTGACATAATGGCAATGTGCCGGAATTGTTCTCCAGGAGAAATTAGTTGAATTGTCTTTATCAAGTTCGGCAGGTGTATGTTCCACTGAAGGACTAGGAGAAGTCTTTATCCAGAAGTGAATCGACCACGGATGCTAATGATGACCAAATGGATGGATACAGGGCCCACTACACTCAGGTTGTAGCAGTGAACTGCGAGTTTCTATGGTAGTGCTAGTTATTACCCATCTCGGAATGCAATGCATTTTCTATTGCATATTAGGTACGTCAACCCGCGATGGCCTAGCGGCTTGCGCGTCAGCTTATAATGTCGTGGGTCCCATGTTCGAATCCTGGGTCTGGAAAATACATATATTGTTTTCCAAATTGTGTTTGGAGTCAGAGTATGGACCTAGTAGGTTGAGCAAGAGGCTAACATCCATTTCTAGTAAAAGAAAAATGTTAATGCAAACCACTCTTTGGAGGCCCATATTATGGATCCTATTAGGATCGGACACGGTCAAAAGAAAATAAGATTACGTCAAATTAATTAGCATAATATTACCATATTTTTTTGTATATGAACAGTCATTTTCTACAAATAGTGCCTTCGAAGTTTGAGCGTTAACTAGCACTAAGATATAGATTCACAGCTTAGTGCCGACTGCCGCGCCTTGATTATTGTCGGCCTTGGGATGGATACTGGATAGGTTAAAAGATACTCAGATTCACACAGGGCTTTGTCTTTATCACGCGTTTTTTTACCGTAGATCGCACGATGCTTTCTTCATCAATTAGGTAGGCAGTTTTTTTGATCCGGGTAAAAGTATTTTTACGCGAACGCTGCTTATTTTGTTCTGCGTGTAACATCCTCTTCGACCGGCCGTAACCTTTCTATTTCGCTTATTCTCCGCAGTTATGTCTGATGATTGCCTTTATATAATGATGATCCCGCGGTCTTAATCGGAATGTGTGCGGACGATTCACTTTCTAATGATTGAATGTGCCCGCTGAGAAATGAAAGAGACGTGCCGGGGCGCAGATCACCGCCGCTGGACCTATGCGACTGGCAGGCGTGACAACGCCTTGAAGAAACTCTGCCGTTCTTCAGGGAACGAAGGTCGGATTTAATAACGACACAGCCACGGCCGTGGGAGTTTGGACATCACGGTGGATATCTTTAGTTTGTAAATCCTCGATTTAATTAAATTCCGCCACCTCCTCTGATTCATCCACGCGGATTATATACACTATACCTACAGCAGTAAATTTTAACAAAAATGCGAATACACATTTTGCCTGATGGCGAAACCCGAGTCGCAAAAAACGAGTCAAATGGTATAGTACAAAACTTAAATCCATTAGAATATAAAATATTTTTATTAGTAGGTATTAAATAAATCACTTTCAGTTTATTAATGTTTGGTTGCAATGGCAAACATGCCCAATTTATTAGAGAGAAGCCCTTCTTCTAACCCCAATGAAGTTCGCTGATTGGTAGTGCCTTCGTGATTGCCAACAATGATAATTTGTGATTCGAAACACGACTATTTTGTATTAAGAATCAGTTACACGGTACACGCATTAGAGTGAGAAAGACATTGAACACGTGCATTTTTTATTATCTCCGTGCTCAACACCTTTGGGGATTTAATTATTTTTCTTTTCGTGATGGCTAGGTTACGTGAGTCATCCATTTTGACCGCTGCAAGAGCCGGCTGCTGATTGCACCCATCTTATCTTGTGAGGTTTTTTTTCTACACATTTTCCTATTATGTTTCACAAAATGCATATGTAATCGTTAGGAGCCTATTAATTTTTTCGTGTGTTTCGTAGAACATCGCTTGACCGCGAGCTGTAATCAATTATTATTTTAATATATCTCCCCGCCTGTCTGTATGAATGTAGGTGTTAACTTATTCAATATTTCAAAATTGTTCCTAAAGCATCCACGTACTGCCACAACGACGGTGATGTTGATAGTACCTACGTATAGTAGCGACTAAGAGTGCTTCGTAACCCCATTTTTTACTATGGACAACTGTGTAGAAAATATACTGTTTCCTTCTTCGTGTTGGGTGTTTTCAAGGGTGTCGCTACACATACATTTTTTCAGCTTATATACACGATATCAATGAAATTTTATTTTCTTAGGCGTACCTTCCTTAAAAAACGGGTGATACCTACTTGCTTTTCATTTCGCTGCATTTGCAGGCTTCGTTATTTCACCACAATGTCTCGAGTGCGCCCTAGTTCTAATCTGTTAAGGGTTTTCCATATTCGGTGAATAGATTCTGAAACAAATACACAGTCCCTCACAGCTTACTTTTTTTGCTAAATGCCTTGCTGATTTAAAAATATATACAGACATAAAATGTGGAATTTCGAGTAAAAAAAACATTAGATTAGTGCTTTCTAATCATCATCATCTACTGATGTATGAAGGTAGGGGATGTCTCGCTTCACTCTTATAGGTCCCTAGTTCTTCTCTGCCACGTACATCCACTCTGTCCCTCGGGTACCACTGATTGACGGCATTTTTATCCAGATATCGTGGCGAAAACATAATATAATTAATAGATACTTCTATTGTTCAGTTTATTATTACCAGGTCAGAGAAAGCTTCCTTTAAAGTGACTTCTTATACCTTTTTCTTTTTCGTTGATAAATACGCTGACTGCCATATTCAGTATTTTGATCAAGTATGTTATGTGAAATAAATCAAAATACTTAGGTACTACAATTTAGTTTATGCAATTTATCAATTACTTCGTGTTCACAACGTATCAACCACAGAACAGATAATAAATATAATTCCGATAGGCTATATACCAATACAGTAAGTCTTGGCTTGAGGGTTTGGAATAATATATGTGAGTGTCTACGAAAATTAACCACGCATTATAGACCTGCGGTAGTGTGTGTAATACACCAATATTAAATGAGCGTCAATGTATAAACCGAGAATAGATTTCAATATTCGACGTATTACGTATTCTTGACACGTGTTTATCCTGTATTCGACCTTACTCGAGATCGGTTGCCTGCTTCTCCTTACCCGTTAGGTATTTAAATTCCCATTATTTCTGAGTTCCCTGGTATAAACAATATTTTACCACATCTCTTTCTCAAGCAACTACTTCCGGAACGTAATGTTTCAACATAACAATACGTATAATACAAAAAGTATGTATTACTGCCTCTAATTAAGTACTTAGTGGAATCTCTTAGATACATTTTTATTGATAAATAAACATGTGAGACTTTGAACAATATTGACAATAATCTTTAACGAGCTTACTGCCTTTTCGTGGAACGGATTTGGCTGCTAAAGTCACGACTCTTAATCTCACCTTTGAGTAGGCTCTTTACACTTTTGTATTAGATCTTTCAATGGGTTAGTAAACAACGCTTTCTTTCACAGTGTAGAGAAAATATCATTCAATGGAATAATAGATAAATGATTGACATCCGTAAATCGGTGGTTCGGATTTCTTCGCCAGAAGTACAAGTAAAATTTAACGCCTGTTTTGTGACTTAAAGAGCTTAAATATTTTCTCCTTACAAGCGTTTGCAAGAAAAATGACTTTGTGCAGCGCATGAATAGAGCCTCATTAGACTTAAACTTCTCAACAGTAGAATAATATTATTTATCTATCTTTATGTCAGTGGCTGTTTCCTTTTCCGTTGCTTTCGTGCCCATGGACGTTAATAGATTATAAAAAAAAAACTTTCCCTTTTCATTACTTGTGAAAATATTCAGGTGCCCGTTGCATAATACCAGTGGCCGCCCTTAATCACAATAATTATAATGACCACAGCCATTTTTAATTATTTTTCGCATTGTTGTTCCTTTGTCAAATAATCATTTGTTTTCAACCATTTCAATAAGGGAAATAAGATGAAAATCTTTTAAATTATGACATAAGAGTATGTATCAGTGCTTGCAGGGTTATTTTGCGTTTAAAAAAAGGAAGTAAAAAGTATATAATATACGTATTTCCGCACCTAAGCTGCTTATGTATTACCCACCCCCACAACATAACTACAAATAAAGTACCTATGTCAATATGTGACGTGACCTCATCAGATGCCGCGTGTGACATACGGAATAAATTTATGTCGGTGTTTTGTAGTTTCTTTTAATCCGTATTTTTTTAGAGTGTGTGTATAGCCATTCCATCAGTAGTAATTAAATGTGACCGCGTGAAAAATGAATACAATAGCACTGCATATTTGATATATTCAGAGGTGAAATACTGTTATGTTTTATGAATGATATGAGTGTAATTTCACCCACCGGTTCTAATTCAGTTTAAAGCATCGGCGATTTTAGTTTAACATTTAATAATATAAAGTTCCCACAGAACCTCTTGTCCCTTTTCGATCCTCGATATTTATTATACGGGCTCGGTAAACACGGCTAGGTATCCAAAATATATGTTAATGGCTCTTAGCACAATTCTATGTAGTGCCTTTGAATCCTCAGATCTCCCGTTGCGTCGTTTTTTGATGCTATTACACGGTCAGATCGATAAGAGTTAACATATTGCAATATGGAAGAAATAGTATGCACCTCAATTGATATTAATTATTGATGTCGCATTCTAATATTGTAGTAAATTGTCACATGTAGATTTGTCCCATGTAGGTATGGATATGAATTGAAGAATAAGGATATTAATTATTATGCAATATATTGCATAATAATTATAATTCTATAGAATCCAATCACGAAGTTTTTTTTTGTTTGTCGTTAGTGAAATATTCGAAACTAATAAAATAGTATTTCAATTTTTTCTGCTGTCAATTTGAGAATTGCCCTTTTTATTTCAAACCTGGTCTTATCCTAACCTAACATAACGTAAGCCAGCGTAGTCTTTATAGTATTAAATAAAATCAGCAAAATTGTCAAAATCCATCAAAATCAACTGGGTAATTTTGCTTTCTCCATTACTTGCATGTACTTATTGTTTTTTTATCTCCAATTTCGGGAATATGTTTTTAATAAGATAATTCAGTTTCATTGTCAATAATTATTATCGATGAAATTACATTATATTAGAACATTAATATATCTAATAATGATCGATCACAGTTTCTCTATGAGTTATTGTCAACACCTTGGATTATTGTAATCAATAAATTTATAAAACACAGTAACATGCATTCTTCTCGTGTAATAATGTCCGCGGATCGTCGAAGGCGGTCATAATATTATCTACTATGTTGTGTATACTCGCGCCCTTACCTGTCCTCTCATCCGCCGCCGATGCATCCTTCCACGTAACACTGCCTCAGTGTGTGCTGTGTCCATAAGATTCTTTGTAAAATAAGAAAAAAATACACATTGTTAGTTTGTCGCATTGGTCGTGGGCCACCTAGCCATTTACTTTGTGTCATTCCCACGCCCTTCCTTGTAAGATACTATCTATGGAGATAATATTATAAAAAGTACCCCCGAAGCAACTTGTTATTTAAATATTTTTTTTGTATGTCGAATAGATTGAGGTTTCTTAACATGACAATAATATTTCCCGTTACGTTTTTTTATACAATTAATGCACCTTTTGTCATTTTATTGTTTTTGAATTTATTATGGTTGCTATGTAGGTTAAGTTATGTTTTGTCTTTCGAAAAGGTCAGCATTTCCTCAATAATACAAACATGCAAGATACTTTACAACAATGATATTAATGTTATATAGAATATCAGCTGTTTTGAGATAAAACAGAATAGACAAAGAGAAATATACTTATAACGACTAAAGTATATATAGTTTAATTTAACCTAAATTGCATTGAATGAACATGTACGTATGCAGTTTGCCGAATATTATTTGACCGAATGGTAATTTTGTACACACGTGCGTTTTTTTTTAGATAGGTACAACGTTTATGTTCTTTACAGTGAGTGATGTTACAATATTGAACTTGAGCCATTATTTGTAAAAATAACGCGTAAGTACCTACTTTTAGATCATTCATATTATTTCTTACATTTATAGGCAGGTTTTTTTTTGAAATTTCTTAGGTATGTATCTACATACCTATAATCGTTTGTCTTCCTGGTTTATTCCAGTGCTTATGTGTTTTATATTGCAATGAAGCTGTAAAAGTAGATATAGTTATAAAATGCTCCACAAACAATCATGTTTAGTCTCATTGCTGTATAACCTTTTGTCAGTATGCCACCCGTAAAAAAGCTCACGTTGATAATTTATTAGGCGATCTGTATACAAACAATTTACCGGAAATTAAATTCAATGTGTCATCACTCATCGTAATAGATTGGGGTTTTCACTCGCATATTGTTGATGTCAGTCAATTGGCATTCATACTTTTAATGATCATCTACCTACTGAAATATTATTGGTTGTCGTACTTCATCCACAAATTTGTTAATAACGGCAAGGACCGGTTTCATCTGATCTGTACAGCACTTAATTATGATGACTGATGGTGGGTGCCACTTCTTGAAACGAATGGTTAATTAATCTTGGCCTGTATGTTGATCGCTCTGTGACTTATCATTTATAAATATCTGTGCGAAATTTTAAATATTTGGTGACATCGGCGTGCCTTATATTTCTTACGTGTTATGATGGTATGACCGTCTATATATAAGTCATGAACCAAAACAGACTTCAAGTCTTGGTTTATAACGACTGGCTTTTGCATTCGTATTATATTAATCTGTTCTATGGTAAAAGTATAACCTTTACTGTATAGGTAAATCATTCAACAGTGGCACCATGTACGATTCGCGTGTGTATTCAAATGCATGTTTCGATTATTTTTTTAGCTATCATTATCAATACAACTGCGATTCGCTTTTGCCTTACCCTGGAGACACTGTAGTTTATGAACCTACTATGATTTACCTAACCTGATCAGACTACCATTCATGCCATTGTGGTTTGATTAACTGTAGTTTTTTCTTCAAACTCGCCGCCAGGATCGACCGGTAAAATTTTGTTGTTTTTTGTCGTCGATAGTTCGGTTCCTGCATGTGATTTGTAGCAAGCGATTGGATTGATCACGGGCCGCGCCTACCTGTAGCAGGTCTAGGAGGGACTATGCGAGTGATGATGATGCTGGAAGGCCCAGGTAGAAAAATCCTCGCGTCCTTCTCCCAAATTGAGAGGTGAGGCCGAATCGTCGATGCGCGTTTCCCTCATCGACACCGTCAGTGCTCGTCAATATTTTTATATAACCGAGAGCCATCCTTTGAATTTGAATGTTGCGTCGTTTTGTTGATTTTTTTGTCAAACATGTAAAATAAAAACGTAGGTACGACCCTGTATGGTCCTGCTAGTAAAGACGTGGCCAGATATTTGCATGGAAAAGGGACAGAGTAAAACTTGCTATGTTATGAGATTGCGTTAAGTCAGTTGGGACAACGTTGGCAGTCAGTTAACTTTGAAATCATAACCTTATTAATTACCATATTATGTAACTATTTTTTAGATAAATCACCTGCGCTATTATTTTACAGACAAGACTCGAAAAATCCAGTGTGTTGGACAAAGTTTAGGTACATTATTACATTCATTGGTAAAATGTAACTTTAAATAGTCGTGGAACCAGTGGGTTTCGAACACGCAGCTTTTATTTGCTGGAAGAGCACTCCAACCCAGGGTTTCCCAAAGCGATGTTCTCGCGGAACGTGAATAGGTGATCCGCGAATTTATTAGAAGAGTACCCCAGCAGTATGTCAAACCAAACTTATTGTTTTACTTCCGTTTACTAAGACATATTTATGCGAAGCAGGGTTTTCCTATTTATGCTGCAACGAAGTCAAAGACCAGGAACTGGCTCGACGCCACACCAGATATAAGAATTCAACTTCCTAATATTTGTACCTGATATCAAGAAGATTTGCAATTCAAGCACCCAAAGTCATGGAACATATAAAAATTGATTATGTATTATTTACCTACTCTACAAAATAAGCAGGTGTTTCGTTAATATTTCAGGATTTGCGAAGTGTTCCATCGCAGGAAAAACTGTCTAACCAATTAGCTATTGACCCAAGTAGACTTCGGTATGTTTCTCGAGATATTCTAGTTATGTATTTTCAATAATCAATCTACATTTCTAAATGAAAAATAATTTTGATCTAAATCGGTGGTACGTCATAATAAGCTACATTTTGTATGGATTCTGTTATGGATAATATGTGGTCCGCGGGCCGCTGTTTACGTGCCCATGTTTAATAGAATGGAGGCGTAGGATATATCCGAGTCGATAATTCGTCTCGACGTTCGAACAGGTTGTAGGGTCGAATCGAATTGTTATCGGTCCACCTCGTGAGTCAGGCCGAGAAATACCATTGTGATGTTTTCAATTGAGTGCTATCAAAAAAGCTTAACATTTCCCATTCAGAATATGAGTTGGTAGGTACCTACGCTGCTACGTATACCATTTCACAGTTAATAAAAATTATCAACACATTATCAGCATCAGCTAACGTTTGAAAGTGACCTGTGAGTCCTGCGACTAAAATTTTACATAATGAGAAATACTGGTTTATTCTTGTTTATCGTGTTTTCGGCAGTCTACAAAATTATATTAATTAATGAGAAACTGTTCAGTAGGCAGAAGATTTATATTTCAGCTCAAAAACGAGACGTTTCTATCGCCATAGAATTGAGAATTTAAGGGCAAGATTGGAAATAATTAAAAATTGTAATGGAAAATATCGTCATCATCTGCCGGGGTCCATCCACTGTTGTATCCACTCTTATCGGTCCTTAGGTCTTCGCTGCCAAGTACATCCACCGAACTTTCGTTTCGTTTATCCAGGTTAGGGCGTCACTGTGGTCGTCTAGTGCTCCTTGGATACCACTGCATGACGGTATTCAGCAATTATCCATTCCCCGAGTCACGTGTCCAGCCCATTGCCACTGCAACTCTTTAGCGACCTCTATTACATCACATAATCTTATCTGCTTTCTCATCCATTAGTTTATTTTGTCATCTTTCCGCGTTATAAGGGCAATAACTCTGTTCAACCTAATCGCTTCGGATGTTGATATATTCCACCTACGTGAGAATGAGTAGGTATGGGTGAGCATTGTTTTATAAATTCTTAATATAGGGTCCGGTCCACTTAGCTATTTCGGTGTGCTTCCATGCTTTATAATTTTTTGACTGTACTTTTTGACTGTTTTTGTGATACTGCTGCATACATGTATTTCTTCCTTACACTCTTTAATTCTATTTATTTGTTTTTAAATATCATGTTGTGAACGTCTTAAATTTATAATTTGTAATGTTCACCGTTAAAAAAACAAAATTGAATACGCTTAGGGCACAATGGGAGGTCACGATACTATTCAGGCGTCCATAAGCACTCCATGGCAGCTTGGTTCTGCGAGAAATCTCGTCATACATATCATTGTCGATTGACATTTTTGTTGACCGAGATAGATGTAGTTGTTCACGTGGTTGTTGGTCAAATCAAGCAGGTTAATTATTGGAAAATATATATAGTTAACATTTGTTTATCTTTTCAAATATCGCATTGCTGATAGGACTGCTCAATATAATCGTCAATATTCTGCTATATCTATTATATTGCGATGGGTTTTATACCAAACTTCTTTTACGATACGTAGAGGAAAATTGTATCGTAGCTAATGTACTACGTAATATAAAAGATACAGCGCTCAACTGGTTCCAGCGTATCGCTCAAACCACAATAATAATAACTCGCCTCGCCTAAAAAGGCAATAACCAATGTGTAAAGTTAACCCAACTCCACGACACCATCTGTGTAATATGCCATGTTATCAAAATTGTTCTCGTGTCTAAGTATGCATGCACCGCGTACCTACATGTTTTTTTTTTTATTATTAATGCAATTACACGCTCGTTAATGATGATTTTATGCGACCAGATATTATATTATATCCAAGTGCACCATTATCACTATTATAAAAATATATGTAAGATGGAATCACTTCGATCGATTTATATTACGTAGATACATATTTTATTAAGTCGATTAAATTATATACATGCGTACATAATCTCGGGTATGCAGAGAACAAATTCTCATGTTGCAGGGCTGTCTATTGCTTTTTGTATTACTTACTTATAACCATTGCCGACTAGTCAGCTATGTGCATATGCTTTTTTTTATTAATCACTAGCTGAAGTACCCGGCTTCGCACAGGGTCGCTTCGTGGTTATATTTATCTTAGATATTTGAAAAATAATAAGAGGTAATTATTTTTTTAATATTAAAATATCTGTGTAATACAATATGGCAATATGAAAATAATTCTAATAGGAGTAAAGGTCAAACATAAGAACACTAAATTAAAATCGAATCCAAAATATTAAAACGTTATTAATGTTATTAATATGTAGTAAAAAAAAAATCAAAATTGGATGGAACAAACAAACAACAAACTTTGTATTTTATATAATAATAATTTAGAAACCTTTGCAGGTGTGCGCACACCAACTGACAAAAGTTTCATCGCAATCGGATGATTGGTATAGGAACGCATACGAATAGTAGAAGAAGATGATTTTCTAATTCAGAAATCTTCGTGGGCATGCACATGACAACTCACCAAAGTTTCATTGCAGTCGAATTAATGGAATAGGAACACATACGAATAGAAGAAGAAGAAGATGGTTGTACTAATTCAAAAACCTTTGCGGGCGTGCGCACAACAACTGGTCAAAATTTCATCACAATCGGATGAATGGCATAAGAACGCATACAAATAGAAGAAGAAAAAGATGATCGTACTAATTCAGAAACCTTTGCGGCCAAGGGCACAACACTTGATAGAAATGTCATTGCAATCGGATGAATGGTATAGGAACGCATACGAATAGAAGTAGAAGATGATTTTCTAATTCAGAAATCTTCGTGGGCATGCGCACGACAACTCACCAAAGTTTCATTGCAATCGGATGAATGGTGTAAGTACGCATTCGAATAGAAGAAGAAGATGATGGTTGTACTAATTCAGAAACCTTTGCAGGCGTGCGCACGACAACTCACCAAAGTTTCATTGCAATCGGATGAATGGTATAGGAACGCATACGAATAGAAGAAGAAGAAGATGGTTGTACTAATTCAGAAACCTTCGCGGGCTTGCGCACAACAACTGGTCAAAATTTCATCGCAGTTGGATGAATGGTATAAGTACGCATAGAATAGAAGAAGAAAAAGATGATCGTACTAATTCAGAAATAATAGAATAGAAGAAGATAGAATAGAAGAAAAAGAAAATGGTTGTATCAATTTAGATTGCGGGCGTAAACACAACACTTGATCAAATTTTCATTGCAATCGGATGAATGGTATAGGAACGCATACGAATAGAAGAAGAAGAAGATGGTTGTACTAATTCAGAACCTTTCGCGGGCGTGCTCACAACAATTTTTCAAGATTTCATCGCAATCGGATGAATGGTATAAGAACGCATACAAATAGAAGAAGATAGAATAGAAGAAAAAGAAAATAGTTGTATCAATTCAGAAACCTTTGCCGCGTGAGCACAACACTTGATCAAAATTTCATTGCAATCGGATGAATGGTATAGGAACGCATACGAATAGAAGAAGAAGATGGTTGTACTAATTCAGAAACCTTTGCGGGCTTGCGCACAACAACTGGTCAAAATTTCATCGCAGTTGGATGAATGGTATAAGAACGCATACGAATAGAAGAAGATAGAATAGAAGAAAAAGAAAATGGTTGTATCAATTCAGATTGCGGGCGTAAACACAACACTTGATCAAATTTTCATTGCAATCGGATGAATGGTATAGGAACGCATACGAATAGAAGAAGAAGAAGATGGTTGTACTAATTCAGAACCTTTCGCGGGCGTGCTCACAACAATTGTTCAAGATTTCATCGCAATCGGATGAATGGTATAAGAACGCATACAAATAGAAGAAGATAGAATAGAAGAAAAAGAAAATAGTTGTATCAATTCAGAAACCTTTGCGGCGTGAGCACAACACTTGATCAAAATTTCATTGCAATCGGATGAATGGTATAGGAACGCATACGAATAGAAGAAGATAGAATAGAAGAAGAAGATGGTTGTACTAATTTAGAAACCTTTGCCGGCTTGCGCACAACAACTGGTCAAAATTTCATCGCAGTTGGATGAATGGTATAAGAACGCATACGAATAGAAGAAGATAGAATAGAAGAAAAAGAAAATGGTTGTATCAATTCAGATTGCGGGCGTAAACACAACACTTGATCAAATTTTCATTGCAATCGGATGAATGGTATAGGAACGCATACGAATAGAAGAAGAAGAAGATGGTTGTACTAATTCAGAACCTTTCGCGGGCGTGCTCACAACAATTGTTCAAGATTTCATCGCAATCGGATGAATGGTATAAGAACGCATACAAATAGAAGAAGATAGAATAGAAGAAAAAGAAAATAGTTGTATCAATTCAGAAACCTTTGCGGCGTGAGCACAACACTTGATCAAAATTTCATTGCAATCGGATGAATGGTATAGGAACGCATACGAATAGAAGAAGATAGAATAGAAGAAGAAGATGGTTGTACTAATTCAGAAACCTTTGCGGGCTTGCGCACAACAACTGGTCAAAATTTCATCGCAGTTGGATGAATGGTATAAGAACGCATACGAATAGAAGAAGATAGAATAGAAGAAAAAGAAAATGGTTGTATCAATTCAGATTGCGGGCGTAAACACAACACTTGATCAAATTTTCATTGCAATCGGATGAATGGTATAGGAACGCATACGAATAGAAGAAGAAGAAGATGGTTGTACTAATTCAGAACCTTTCGCGGGCGTGCTCACAACAATTGTTCAAGATTTCATCGCAATCGGATGAATGGTATAAGAACGCATACAAATAGAAGAAGATAGAATAGAAGAAAAAGAAAATAGTTTTATCAATTCAGAAACCTTTGCGGCGTGAGCACAACACTTGATCAAAATTTCATTGCAATCGGATGAATGGTATAGGAACGCATACGAATAGAAGAAGATATAATAGAAGAAGAAGATGGTTGTACTAATTCAGAAACCTTCGCGGGTGTTGGCACAATTACTGACGAAAATTTCATTGCAATTGGATGAATGGTATAAGGACCATACGAATAAAAGAAGATAGAATGAAGAAGAAGAAGAAGATGGTTGTAAAATTCAGAAACCTCGCGGGTGTTGGCACAATTACTGACGAAAATTTTATTGCAATCGGATGAATGGAATTAGAACGCATACGAATAGAAGAAGAAGAAGAAGATGGTTGTACTAATTCAAAAACCATTGCGGGTGTTACCACAACAACTGACGAAGTTTCATTGCAATCGGATGAATGGTATAGGGACCATACGAATAAAAGAAGATAGAATGAAGAAAAAGAAGAAAAAGAAGATGGTTGTACTATTTCAGAAACCTTTGCGGGTGTTAACACAACAACTGACGAAGGTTTCATCGCAATCGGATGAATGGTATAGGAACCATACGAATAAAAGAAGATAGAATGAAGAAGAAGAAGAAGATGATAATTTTTCTAATTCAGAAACCTTAATGGGTGTGCATACAACCATTTACCAAAATTTTATTGCAATCGGATGAATGGTATAGGAACCATACGAATAAAAGAAAATTGAATGAAGAAAAAGAAGATGATGATGATTTTTTTAATTCAGAAACCTTCATGGGTGTGCATATAACCACTTACCAAAATTTCATCGCAATCGGATGAATGGTATAGGAACGCATACGGGACAGACACACAGACAGACAGACATACAGACAGACAGACACTCATTTTTATATATTAGTATAGCCTATACTCTTCCCGCAAGTGCAAGCAATAAGTTTACAAAGTTTTATTGCAATCGGATGAACGGTGTGGCTGCGCATTCAATACGAACAAACAAACACACAAATATTAATTTTTATATATTAGATTTGGAATATTTCACCTCTTGGGAAAAAAAATGATACAATGCAGGAGTCAACCCGCACTCATTGGATTCCGTCGATCGTGCTTAGTCAGGCCGTGATACAAAACTTTAAATTTCAATCGTAGTGCTAGTTATTGATCATACTTCGAGTACAATATACTTAACTGTTTGTAGAAAATTGTTTTATATTGAAATAAATGGTAATACGTTAAGGCCATGCATTAGTTGAGGCACGGTCTAAAAAGATCGTTGCTAGGCGATGTGCGGATTGCGGGTCGCGGGTGCAAAAGACGCCTGTCAAACGAAATATTATTTCTCATATAAATCCAACATACGTCCATTTTATGTTCTGTTTATTATTCTATTAGTAACAATAATAATATATTCATTGACATGTTTTCTTTTTAAAGTAAATGGGTAACGTTTTTAGTCATCTTTACACGATTTTAGAATTAATTGGCCCGTCGCCATCACGCAGCAAAGTGACGTATGTCTGACTCGACGTTCTCTCAATGAATGCGAAGCGAGTACAAAATTTCGTCGCGCGTACAGTTGAAAATTATTTGGCGTTTCACTGATGCGTCACCTTAATTGAATTGAACGAAATATACGACAGGTTACCGCATTGAATAAATAGCACTACAATCGTAACTAATTCAGTGCCCCGGTCTATCTATAGTCGGCCTTAGCTTCACCAATAAAGCCATCTGTATCATACTACTCATACCTAATCACGACGAAATTAACCGACAGCTATGTGACTGGAGTTAATATTAAGTTTCGTTAATATTGGCGACCAACTTTCGTGATGGATATGTTTATTTTGTTTTTCAAATAACAAATGCTACATTCTTAAACCTTGTGACTTATCCATTGAATACAAAATGTTTGATTACAAATTTTGTTACTTATATATATTATATTTATTAAAATATAAAAAATAACTAAAGATATTTAAAAAAAATGTTTGGTGCTTACATTAATTGCATGAATATAATGCCTGGTCCACACCGGCAACAAGTCGCGCGACAACTCGTTAAATTTTACGATAAATATCATAATTGCTTAAGAAATTTTACGATAATTATCATGCTTATCGTAAAATTTAACGAGTTGTCGCGCGACTTGTTTTCGGTGTGGACCCGGCATAAGACTGACAAAAATACATCAGGCGTAAGGCTGTGACTGTTGTGAGTTAACAGCAGAACTGATATACATATTGATGCGGATCGGTCGACAGGCGAGCAGGGGGTGATCGAACGTAACGTTTAGTGGTTGATGTTTGCGGACAGCCTGAGAATTGTGGAAAACATACGAAAAATAAAAATATATCTTGCGTATTATTAAAGTGTTTATTTTTTATTAATATCTTTCCATCAATAATTATTAATAGTGAACATACTAATAATATGATAGCAAGCCTAATGTGGCGATCCAGTAACATGCCCCATTAAAAACCACGCAGGATTATTAATGAGTTTGTCATGTATTTAAAATAACAGACATTGTTTCTCGATTTTATTTTATTACTTCCACAACTCCTGATTTACTCGTTAACCATGGGATCTGGCAGATGCGCCTTTTATGATGTGCCGAAATTACAATTAATTAGTCAATAAATTCATTTTCAAGTTCAATCAGACGCGTTAATAATTCAGATGATTTCGCGTGTTGTTTATTCCTCGTTTATTTTGCTTGTACGAGGAAATATCATACGAAACGGTAGGCGTATATTTATGTGTACCTCTCGCGTACCAACATTTTTATGTTTCCTAAAACATAAATCTCCACCGAAATCCCACCTTTTTATCGTTTTGTTACTCAATATTTTGAATATAAAATAACATCAGCTTTCTAGTTGATACTTGCTGGACATCATCTCGCACGGGTTTGGATTGAAGGCTTTTAATATCCATATTGTTGCATTAAATAAGTTCATGATTTTTGTATTATCAAAAGAAAGCGTGCGTTTAGTCGGTTTAGCTCAGACGTCCAATTAATTAATTACCCTTGCGGGCGAACCTTCAGTGTCCAAATAAATATATGGCATGTACCTATGTGATAACTTTCGCCTCCTATTTACTTTTCTTAAATAATAATCGATCTCATTACTTCCAATTTTCCTCTCCGTAATGAATATTTGATGACGCTCTTGTTACTTGAAATAGTGAACAAGCATTGTCAATGAGAATCTCACTAGATTATGACGTGTAAATCGATTCTGAGGCTAATACTATCGACCGAAGGTACTTTTTGTACTATTCCATTTGATGGAATGACTTATGAGGATGACATATTATATTTATAATTATGGAATCATCTCAGAGCTTTTGTTGGAATGCATTTATTAATTTTAATCTGCTGCATGAAGTCGATTACCCTGTCTCATATTTTAATATGTTATATTTCACTTGATAATAATAATTGTTTTGTACCACCAACACACAATTGGCGTTTTTTAACACGCAACAGTAGTAAAGTAGTAAGTAGGTATTATCGCGTTTCACGTGAATCACCGTTCATCTAATTTGGCAATATTTGGTATCAGCCGAAGGCTAATCGAAGGGTCACAGGTTCGTTTCCGCCAGTGGGCATGGCCGTCGCGTAGGATTGAGTCGCACGCCACGTAGCATTTTGAATTTGGCTATTTTTGTACGAATTATTCACGGTGAATTTTTGTTTTCGTGTGTTGAATCGAATGATTTGTCTTCCTGTTTTAGTATTCTCGGCGATATTTTGCCAAGGATGCGGACGGCGTGGTCCTTGCGCGTCGCCGACACTCGTTTTTATTCAGAAACTGTTGTTGAATTTTTACATATTTTAGGCATTTTTTATCGGTGGATATGCATTTTGCATGGCAGGCGGGTTGCGCCCGTTATGGTGTGTTCGCGGCTGCTAGTTGCTTCCTTGAATTCATAATCGTTTTCGGTTTGAAACTTGCTACTTATGCATCTAGTATACGTATTTTTAGCTTAATCTGAGTTTATAGGTGTAGTACCTAGTACCTGTAGTATCATCAAACGAGAATTATTTTTGTAAAGCATTCTAATATTACTGTAATATAAGGGTCACTTCGATGTTATTTTTATTGACATTGAATTGCAGTGGCTAAGGGTGGAGGTAGGCTATTAATATCTAATATAAATAGAGCACGCTAAACTTTATCAGTCATACGTATTTGTTTTTATGGAACTAAGACTACAATTTACGGGATGGTGTTGGTTAGTTTTTATAAATCAATTAAACCCTGCCTACGCCAAACCGTAATAGTTTTGTTACGCTATGAATGATTCGACCAAATAGTGAACACTTCATTCTTAACAAAACATATTTAACATCCTGTTGGTTATTTTTTAAATTCATTAAGCCCTGCCTTAACCAAACCAAAATAGATCAAGAATGTTATTGTATCTATAATATATCTGAAATTATGTATGATTTAATCATTTAATGGTATAATTTTAGATATTTTCTAGATAAATGAACATTTTTTGACTAGTATTACCTATTATGGGTTGGTTCCGCAGGGCTTAAATAATTGAATTTTAAAAACTAACCAACATCGTCTGTTAATTATTGTCTTAGTTCAATGAAAACAAATACGACTGACAAAGTTTATTGTGCACTATTTATGTCAGATCTTAACAGCCTACCTCCACTCTTCGCCACCGTTGCATCGAGTTATGTCCAACAGGAACAAGGTTTTAGCCCGGTAACGATAAAATGTAATATGCTATTCATCCACATACCAATTATTTCGTAACCCACAAAATAAAAAATGTTGGCGTTGTATGATCAAAATTTTAAATTACTTTTTATGAATAATTTTGACAGTTATTTTTATATAACATGCAATGGTGTTATTAGAATTATAATGAACATGTTTCCATTATTGTTTAATATTTTATAATTTTGTAAACTATTTTGAAAGTTCTTTTGAAAAAAAAACGATTGTTTTTCCAACTATATCTACATATTTGTACTCCAATTGAAATTATGGTATTTACTATATTATGTAGGTACATAGTAAGTACACGGTGGCGCCATAAGCGATTCGCGGATGTGTCGGAATTGTTTGCGGCATTGCCTGTTGTATGGTAAGAAATGATACCACACTGCAATGAGCGTTTATCGTGTCTATGGTGCCACTGTATACTGTAACTCGATGTTATGTCATCATTTCAATTTATATCATTGAATTTATATCCTACCTGTCCGGTTATCCGACATCATACCTTACACCATAGCCCCCACAAGGGGGGGGGGGCTGACAGGGCTCTAGCCTGGGGGCCCGGCGTGGCAAGTCGGCCAAGTAAGTGAGATAAACACACATCTCAAATTTGCTCTAATCGTAAAAAAAGTAGCCTGCGGTGCTATTATTTAAAATTAGGTGGTCGGACGACGCAATTTTTAATTGTGTATCGATACCCGACAACTCCATAATTCAAATGGATGTATTAAAATATACAAGAAAAAACACTAGATATATTAATTTTACTGCGTACACCATTTGGAAAACGCTACTGTAGAGCGTCACACTGTCTTTATTCTTAACGATACGTAAGGGGGCCCGCCAAAGTTCCTAGCCTGACGGCCCGCTTCAGGATGTGGGGGCCATGCCTTACACCTTAACTATTTAGTAAGTATTACTTACCTAACTATGCTTACTATTCTTGACATATGTATGCCCTTTAGATATTTCTTAGTCGTATTTATACAAAAATTGAATAATTTACCGTATATGGTGATATTTTGATCTCGGTACCCATTTTTGGGGTCAAAAACATCGTCGGATTTACATAATTCTCCACAATGCCGCGACTAATCGCTGATGTCGAATATAATGTGAGTCTCGAAAACAGTTCAGATAACGTAGTGATACATTTTATTTCACGTTCTGTAGGCGTTGTGCGTCCTCTCCTCCTTCGTAATCGAGCAACAATCATTTATTTTGTTTCATTTCTCCGACATGACTCATGACTCACGAGTCACTGGCGGGATTCTCTCACTTATGTCACCTGTACCGACTTGCGTAGGTACTTACTATCTTGTTCAAATCACGGATTATCCTGCAACTCATTCGGAATATTAATGTGACAATGTTTCGTATGCGCCTGTGTGAACGGCCCAAAGTTACTGGTAGGTGAGAATTTACGCAAATATTTCGACTAAAGAAGGCTTGCCCGCTTGGGTCATTGATCATGAAGATTTTTTGAAATATCCTCCGAATCACTTGTTGGAACATGAATACGAGAAACGTGGTTCGAGATCGTTAGATTTAAGTGACAGTTCTGGTTTTCCCAACGTTGCCGATTACCTATGAGAACTAATTCGGTATTTCATAATATAACAGTCCAATCTATGACGTTTTTTAGCCATGGTTTTTTCTTCCTTCCTGTATCTCGGTGTCCTTCAATGGTTCCTCCAACATTAATTGAATAGATACTATTATTTGTCAACTTGAAAATGTAATATTTATTGCGCGCATTAATTGTATTTTTGTGTGGTGCGATATGAACGTATTATTATTCATTTTGTCTATATGTAGTTATTGTTTTTATTAAAATCACGTTTCTTATAAAGTGTGAGTTATCTCTCTCTCTTTCTCTCTCTCTAATCTTCCTAATTTGTATTATAGTAACCCTATGAAACTTGGACAAAAAAGTAAAACGTTTTATTCAAAAAGAAAAATACGTTGCAAAACAATATTTGGATGGTAAGAAGGGTAAGTAAGAGATTCTTCTTTGCATTCGCCGGACTCGCGAATTTTTTGGTGATATGTTCCAGATTAAGAATGCCACGGGGTGTCCACTGACACACGCCCTGCTTGCCTGAATGCCGAAGGGGGTAGAGCCAACTCGTGGAGAAGGCTGTCAGCCGAGTCAAGATTAATATTATAGGAATGAAACCCAAGACAGAGAGTTCGTAAACCAATGTTTTTGGGCATGGTGGTGTCTAAATGCAGCTGTCGACATTAAGGCTTTTGATGTCTCGCTTAGTAATTACGTATATATTCCATTTGTACGATTAAGCCTGTTCAATAATTCCTGTGATTAATTCGTCGCCAATTTTGGAAACACGCGGAAGTAGCAAAAAACCGTGTATATCGAAGTATAAATTGATTTAATTTTGGTTAGCCAATTTTATAATGTGGGCATCAAGTGATAGGATCAATTATTAAACTTCTGTTTTCATTGGAGCCTTCGGAATATTTGACTTCAAACAAGCTATCGCGAAAATCTTTAAATATTTTGAAACAGCATCCTGACTAATATATCTAATCCCAATGTATTTCCATTGTCGATTTCAATCCTTGTTTGTGTCAGATACCTACTTATGTTGCGATTTTAATCTCACAGAGTGAAATCAGTAAGTACCTAAGTGTTTGATAAATTTTGAAAAAAAAAATCTTATCTTGCAGTATAATACTTGCTTATTATCCGATATTATAAATGTATCTCGCAGATAAGGAAAATGTTTTATTGCAATTTGTTCTATCGTTGAGTTTTTTGTCGTTGAGATTATCATGAAGATACTTGGGAGTGTTATTTAAGTGTATCCATTAAATGTGTGGAGCAATGGAAGAGGAAGTATTGGTGTTTATACCACGCGAAACTGCGTGCGATATTTTTTTGCTATAGCTCTGTGACAGGTGATGAAACAATCAAAACTGCATTAACACGACGTCTTCATTTATTCGTCTCCCCCGCACATTGTTTGACCTTTTTTTGCTGCCTGATTATTTTCAAGATAAATATTCACTTTAAAAAACACTCACATTCACGTATATTATTACTTATTAGTTAATCCATTAGTTATGTTGTATGAATAGAAGAAATGCCAAACCACAGTTTTTTAAGTATTTTTAACAGTTATTTGCATACCCATTTATATCGAATTACCAAAAAAAATGGACATGTCTATATTTTTGATTGCCGTCTTACAAATCTATCGAGTGAAAAATAACTGCGATTATTGAATCGGACGATTTATTTTAATTAAATTCTTTTGCTGTTCGCATGGCATCTGTTGCTTCTTTCTTATGGATGTACCTACATACGAACTACTCAATTTATTATCAATTATAAATAATACATCATTTTAATTTTGCCTTATTGTGTGTCGATAGAACGAACATCTGTTTTTTGTACATTACTGTTTAAAATTACTTAAATATCTACCGTTAAAATCAAACGATTTTTAATGTTAATATTGTACAGTTATTGAATATGTTGAGACGGTCTTTTTAATTTAAATATATATATATATAATACGGTCTAACCATTATACATATTCCGAAAACCAGTAGATAGATATGTGTCTTATTATTTTTTATAAATCCGAAATCTTGATTGTAGTTCCCACCTGAGTTGTATTTGGCTATATGTATGAGTTACCATTGTTTATTATAAATTACTCGCAAATTTGAATATTGCGAACATTTTAGATTTTTTCGCTCATAATTGAATAGTTTTACAATGGATTAGGCGTTTACTCTGTGTGCAATTAATTCCATTACCTGATTAATATGATTTTAAAAGCATTTTAATTGACATTACACGTCACGAGTTTTGCTATGTAAACCGAGCACACGTCGTGGTAAAGACAATTCTATTTTTTGAATATTCATGGTAGACTCATGGTACTTTATAAAGACTAGCAACTGTATGTTGAGTTACGAGAACGTAATATGTTTGCGGCGTATACTCGGTGTATGGCTTTAAGAGGAACGATGAGATAAGAAAGCTGTCCATGCAACCTCTGTCACATCTAAGGTGAAGATGCGAAGTTGAACCTGGCTTGGTAACGTGCTTGATGCGGACGTTTTAAGAGTCTCAAATTGGCCTGCCTTCTAGAGTATATTCGGATTAGGGCATGTTGGTCCGCTAAAACTATCCACATGTTATAATTGCGACTTCCGATGGTAGTGCTAGTTATTGTTTAACTTCGAATGCAAAGCGGTAACATGTTCGCAATAAATGAAGGTCTTCGATTGCATGTTTCGTTCAAATTAATAAACGTATTACCATATTACATAGGTACGAAGTTTGAGAAATAACTAGCTCTACGATCAACACAGTTTCGTGCTGCGGCCTGACTATAGTGGGCTTTGCCGCTTGGTCTATAATCACCTAAGGAACGTATGTATATAGTATATAGCGTTAGAAGAATTGGTTGTAAAATATAAGAACCAAGTAAACATCAGTCCTAATCTAACGTAAAAGTGATTCTTTAGTCGTTTTTCATGTATAATCATGAATCAAGTATTTAAAGTGTTGCATTAAGATATAATTTGTGAGGTGAGGTGGGTCACTTACCGCGTTCATTTTTATGGCTATCGCAGATTCCTACACTTGTATCGTAATACCTACCGCGATCCGCCAGGTGACAGTATTTGGCGACGCAACAACGCGCTTTTGAAGTGTCGCCGAGCCGGCTACCGTTGCCGTCTTTTCTCTCCTTCATTTTCATTGTTGTCAGTGACGACTGTCACAATGGTATGTGCTCGGGTGACTGGCAAGGACGTCGAACTCGAGTTCATGCACGTTTTGGGAAATTTTCGCAATGAATTTGAACACTCTCGTCGATCATTGACAACCATCTCCAGTTCGAGGTTAATAAACCACTGTAAATAATTAACACCATACATTGGTTACTGGTTAGAGCAGATATAAAAACTCCTTCAATAAATCGTAGTGAAAATTGGCAATTTATTAATTCATTCCGTGCAGTGAAATCTAGATAATGCTAACGCAACGAATGGAGACTATGTAGGGAATAATTTATACTTACTATACGAGAACAATTGATATCAAATTGAATAGAGATGGTGGGTGTACTCTCTGTTCGGAAGTCACAAAATATTAATTAGTCATTCTGAGGTGAACATATTGTGTAGGTAACATCGAAAAAAATACCTACTAAACGTCACTAAATTATTTAGTGTGTGTATGGATTAGGGTTACCAATACTGGGGCAAAAATTGGTGGATTTCCGGATTGCCGGAATTTCGGGATTAACGTTTTTTGCATGATATCAATCTAACCCAAAGACCATTATATAAGAAATATACTGTCCATTTAAAAGTATTAAAACTATTTATTTTTATTTATGTAGGTACACTATTTTTTTTCGACAGGTACATATTTCGTAGTAGTATCGGAAGTTCGTAAGTAGGTTTGTATTTAACAGTTTGTTTTGTTTATGTAAAATATCGTAACGGTTACTGATACTAAGTAATTTTGAACCAGACATGCATGAAGTATTATTATTCTTGGAAAGTGTTGACAAAATATGCCAGATAGGGTGAGAATATTAGCTATTTGACAGAAAAAAGTTTTTTAGATTAACACTTATATGAAATTCACGTTTAAAAAAAACTTACTATTTAGTCTACAATTACTAAGTTTTAAGAATATATAATTTATTCTTCTGCAGTTAGTAACTTAAGTATGTCGTACAACTAATTAATTCAGAAGACAGAAAATGTTGATATTAGTGTGTGGGTTAAATTACTGAAAAACAATGCTAAAATATGAGTTATAGCCAATACCGGCCGGTATCGTAGGATTGAAGAAACTATACTACCGAAATACCGGGATTATTTTTTTTAACTGTCATTTTAATTTGTAATACCTTAGTTTCTTTTCGTTTGTCATAATAATTTTGCATCCACACACTATTTTTATTATTCAATTTCTTTTTCGTCATCGTCACGACATGCCTTTTTTAAAAACAGTCCTAATAAAAAATAAAACAATACCTAATAGTAGGTATTGTACTATTTGTTAGAGATAGTCCATTATTGCGAAAATAATAATTGTGTTCCAAAGAGAAATCCAACTGACTCCTAATTCAAATGTATTTTTTTCGTGCGTGAGATTTAATTTTCATAATGTAATAATTATTATTTGCTTACGTTTATCGCTACGCTACACCCATCACGAAAATCCTTTTACAAACATGGGACAGATTTATATATCAGCTGTCGAAGTTCATCGAACCAATATTTTAAGTTTTGGAGGCCTACACTATAATAATCGCGACAAAATATTTTTTATTACGATCTAGCAGTTGTCGTTATTCAGTCCGATGGATCAAATTTAATAATAATCGCTTGGTCCCTTTGCACGTTATTGGCGTTATGCATTTACTCATTCACTATTGATTGCTAGCAAGAGAAGCCAGAAGGGATAATTTACCAAAATGTAGGTTGATGCTCTGTTCGTAATTAACCAAGTAATTAACGGATAGGCAAATGCTCATGTCTTATGCCATGTTAATTCTATACTGATTGAGTGCATGTAACTATCTGTCAATCGATATTTTGCCCGTGGTTATTAGAAAGAATTATTACCTTCTCGTTTACTTTTAAAGAATTTTTTTTATCACTGGGCGAAATATTGCGAGTTTAATTTGCAATCTTGTCCGATACCGTTATCGTCTGAAAATAGTGAATCCATCACACTTGGGGGGTCGTCCATTTAATAGGACGTTAATCCCTAAAGGCGAGGGGGTTGATATAATGTTCGTTGACGGAGTTGGTTGCGGAAAATGCGACGTTACAAAACTACCACGACATATACTATTTTTTTTTGAGAATATAATATGTCAACATGTTAAAGGCATACATAAGTGAAACGGCAAATAATTTTTAACAATAGGTGGGACGAAATTTCGCACTCGTCGCCAATCGGAGAGCGGTAGTCGAGGTATGAGCACGTCAATATATTCTTATATCGTGTAATGATGACTAAAAAACGTTACGCATGTACTCGAAAAAGAACATGTCAATGAATATATTATTATTATTATTACTAATATAACAATAAACATACCATTAAATGGACGCATGTTGAATTTTTATGTCAAATTATGTTTTGTTCGGCACGCGTCATTTGCACAAAACGCGTCGCATAGTCACGATCTTTTTACACCATGCCTCAGCTGAAGTATACTTCAGCCTTAAGTGTCAAAAGATTTGGTAACAAGTGTGGCGGAAGGGGTGGGGGGGTGGGGGGGTGCTGGTCAAAAATACCTACCGAAAATAGTGTAACGTCATTTATAGACTACCCTTTTTGAGCGATGTATTTGATCTCTTCCACGACTTCCGTCCACTCTTGTCACACGTTTTTATATGCCTTCCCATACACACATTTTTAATGTCCTCTCGTCTTTAAATACAAGTTTTTTTCTTAATTGGCAACTTTTAATCAAGTATAGTGTTTATGAAAATGTTGACAGTTTTTGGTGCGATCTAGTCACGTCATCGTAAATATAATTATTATGTTCTGCCGATTTGTGTTTTTGTTAATTAAATACAAAACTGGAATCACTTCTGTTCATTGTCTTGTATCAGTAGAAAATGATTAAAATTTTACATAATTAAATACGTTTTCTACGATATTGCGTAATGTTCGGTTGAAGTTTCCTTTTACTGTCATTAATCATTGTTACGTATATATGTACGTAATTTGCGTGCGGCCAACGGTTGCGACCTTGCCTGCGTTTTTTAATTACGTTTTTTTGTTCTTCTCGTGATGATTATCATTATTTTCGGAACTGTTATGTCTTCGGAGAGAAAAATCGTACCTACAGTTAGAATTATTTATCATAACATAACAGTAAAATGCGTAGGCAGACTTCGAAAGCTCGCAATCTGCCATCGTATTATTATTAAAATATGTTATGAATAAAATACTTTACAGTGTCAGTTACAGCTTTATTAGTGCTGTATAAAGTTTCACTGAGCATTATTTGTATAGTGTTTTTATGTAATATATTATTATGTTAAACATATTCTATGATGCTGGGTATCTCGCTGCGGAAGTACAGCGAAGGCCGCGTCTAAATTTATTGATAGTTTTTTTCATTGGCGCATTTGTGCCATACGTAGTGGAGGGTGCTATGGAAAAAATATAAAGCTCCAGATCAAAATATAATATATATATTATACTGTTATTATATATATCAGTGGCGAGGGGTGGGGGTAGGCTTTTAAGACTCGACATAAATAGTGCACACTAAACGTTGTCTGTCATACTTATTTGTTTTCATTGAACTAAGAATAGAATTTGCAGGTGGTGCTGATTAGTTTTTAAAATTCAATTAAACCCTGCCTAACCAAACCACAATAGTTTAGGGGTGCTATGGGCGATCTGACAAAAATATTGCATACCTTTTGATTAAATTATGTCTTAGTCAAAGCACACTTGGGTGCATGGCGCCCTCAGTCTTAGGTATCTACTCCTGAGACACTCCCAGACGTGAATAACTGCTGATGCTTCACATCAAACGTAGGGCCTCGTGACACGGGTGTGGTGCGGGGGTAGTTGGTTTAGAGGGAACTAATAGCGCATGAATATGCCGAAAGGCGAAACTCGGGCCGCAAAAAACGATTCACGCGAAAAAGTACAAAATTTTAATCCATTGTAGTTTATAATCAATTTATGTTTGTTGTTCAACGAAATCATTTTCCTCGCACTTCCATTCTACCTTTTTATCTTTCTTCATGATCAGCAGTGTCAGCGCCATCCCGGTTGCGCCACTGAGTCCACTCTTCGGGGTCTCCGCCTTCGCTCTCGAGTGACCACTTCATCTCGCATTATGATCATGAAGACGTTTTCCACATTCCGTTATCTTGTTCGCCGCCCGCCATTGTATGCCGTTGTGGCCACTTTGCACGCGACTATCGATATCACATGGGTCGTAAACGATATTGTGGATTCGATACTACAATGTAGCGTCCGTCCCACGGTAGCTTTTAGATCGGGCTTACATATAAGGGCCTCGAGCTTAGTAATTCATCGCTAGGTTTTGTGTTTTTTTTATTCCATAGTCTATGTAGGAGGCGGGCTATTCCCATCTTGTTTAAATGCGTTATCGACATTGTGTATATCTACATTCTACAATATACTTCCTTTTATAGTGTCGTCTTCTGTGCAGGCAGGGTGCATGTAACTTTTCTGGATGTTGTCAAAAATCTATTAAATTTGTGTTTAATGATATTATTACCTACTACCTGAAATTAAGATTTGACTTTTCCTGAGATCAATAATTAATAAAATACTCCGTAAGTTAAACCACTTCTTCCTTTCTTGCACTACATCCAGGGATGAATTTTGGCCGACTCAAGTAGATTCCTCTATTTTGCCTGGTTCTCGGCTAACCTTTTCCACCCAATTACATCTACCGCTCGCGAATCTACCGAAACCGTTATCTGGAACATTAAACGTGATACGCTTTGTGTGTGGTTGGTTCTTCATCTATAAAAAATAATTCACGTGACCGACCCATCACAGTCGATGGGTTTTGCTGAATCTGTCGTCAGGCTTGTAGATTTTATGATTATCGCCATGACGTCGCCAGTTGCCATCATCCCAGACTAGGGGAAAGATCTTTCTCAAGACTCTGCCCTGAAACACCTGCAGCTTCTGGGAATCACTGTCAAGTAACGGACTCATAACACAAAAGTCATAAGTACATGCTGGAGTATTAATTGTAAACATACAAAATTATTAGGGAAATATTGAAGACTGGAAAAGCATTTCCTCCCCATATTCTGGTTATTACATGTTTGATAAAACCAACATTGCTCTTAGATGCCAGACGAATATGGAAATTATTGGAACCTTTGAGCTTTTTTTAGGCAAATGACTTCTGCACTATGTTTTTGGGTTCATAATTGGTTAATAACTATCAAATATCACACACCCATAGATAATAATATAGTTTTCATTAGCTCTTTGAGAGATTTGTTTAATATACTTGCTCGAATCACAGCTGTTATGGCTTCACTATTTTTATACTTACTCTATATTGAATATGTATTCTTCGAGCCATCTTTGCCCAAAATTCTCATGTATTATTGTAAATTACCCCTGATCAAAGGGCCGGCGACGAATGTAATTGACGTAGTTTGAAGGGACCTATTATAATCTATTTTACGTTTTATTTTTTAGTCATAATTACACAATCCATTAGAAAGCAAAAGACGTGGTATATGGCCGATTCATAATACATAATTATTTGGAATATCAATCAGAATTGCCCATGTCAAAAAATGCCGGATAATGTTCAAAGCTAATTAATTTTATTTAGAATGCACAATATTATTAATTTCTAGCATTTTTTACGTTTCATAATCTGCAAATTATGATTGGCAATTTTATTTTTTTTTTATTTATTTAAAAATGTGTATTAACAAATTAAAAATTCAATACGTTATTATTATGCTGAGAGCGAACCGCTGACAGACATCTCGTCTGTTTTTGCACTAGTCGAGGTTTTCCTGTGGGCGTTGATTTATATTAGTTTTAATTTATATTTGCGATTGTTTTTTTTTCCTATGGCTGCATAAATTAATTATTCCTCGTATTCGTTTTATTCGCGAGCAGAAACCGCCGTTTTCGGAACGTAGCTGGGTACTCTGGCAGCTGAATCTGTTCTATTGGAAAATTTATTGTTCTCGTTTTTTAAGTCGTTATAGTAATTATAATATATTTATTGTGGACCAGAGGTGTATCGTAAAGAATATGATTTTGAAATTAACTATCTATTTAACTCGATTAATGAATGAGGGTACATTACATTTTAGTTGCAAAATCGGTTACCTTTAGTTTTAAGTATGTAGGTACTTTTCTATCGACCTCTAATACAGAGATCTCTTATACACTTTTTACACTTACGGACCGGTAAAAATAGAAGATTATTTCGGGAATTGCAAATGCCGAAAAAACAGTTACATATAAATTGTACGTAAAACATTTCACCGTAGCACAGTTCGCCGTGAGCTTTCTTATCGGAAAGAGATGACCGTATACATACAATACGGTCTCAAATTTTATTAGATTCAATGTGAACATTAATTCAATTTTCATTGGTGATTTGGGCAAAATTCATGAATTCAAGAATGAAAACCCTACCTAACAAATAATGCAGTATATCCGCTATTTTCAAAAATTGTGAGTTGCTGGCTTCCTGTAAAGTGTAAACCGACAAGAACCGCGTTTTATTTAGACATTAATTTTATGTTCGTACTATACGACCCGAATAGGTTGGACGGTCTTTAATATATGGCCATATAATATTTCCGATACAACATTTCACGGTGAATTGTGATACGGCGAACTACATACAAACATGTTTCCGGATACGGAAAATTATAAGTATTGTTTATTGAAATAGTAATCAGAAACCGATTTGGAGCGGTTGAGAAAGACTGCTCTAATTCATTAATTTACTATGAAATCCAGCTAATTCTGCTAGTAAAATTCGCTAATATTCATCAGCTGAGATTTATATAAGTATGAACGTGCAGTTCACGGCGAACTGTGCTACGGCAAAATGTAATCCGTACAATTTACGTGCAACATTTTTATTTAACAACTTAAAATGTTTGTCACTACTGCTCACTATATTTACGAGTATATAGGTACTACCTAAACATATATTTTACTACGTTTTCATTAGCTCGTATTCTTGTTTGTCCATTACAATTTTTTTCTTGTTTCTCCAAGATTTGTATTGGACGATTGAATATTTTTAACTAACTTCCCGACTAGCTAAACATTTGAAACTTTTAGAATATATCAGAACACGACGACAATGCATTCTTTTAATACGCTTAGCCATCTTTAAGCAGAATTGAATTCGTTTTCAGTTAATTCCGTTTTGTGTTTTGGAAAAAATCGTAAAAGTAAAACACTATTATTGGTTGCTAAGGGGTCCTAGCAACTAAATTATTAATATATACGTGCGTTGCGTGGAAATCAATATGAAATGTCAAAATGACATTTCAGTATTATATATGTATTTCTATCAAGTACAAAAAAAAGTATTTATTAATACATAGTATTGTCAAGTTTATATGATTCAACAGAAAATTTAAAAACGTGGTATATTTATAGTTCTTTTTATCTTGGAATTATTAGTAATTGATTTGTAATTTCCACAATATGCTGAAAAATTGTAAATTAATTGAACTGAATGGTGTCTTAAGAAGTAGGTACAGCTTTTTTTGACCCCAATACACCACTGATTTCGCCAGCCTTGATTTAGGACTTTAATCCAGATTATCAATTATTTCACTATCTCGCCCCATATACAAAGAGCCGTCGATATGTGTGGGCGAATCTAATCTCTAGATGTCTTTTCGGTAATGCGATATTGTAATGTAAACACAGCCGATTAATTTCGAGTCGCCGATCGATTGAATTGTGTGTCTCTGCGGTCCAGAGTCGACTCCATATATGCGCGATTATTTATTTTATTCGATTTGTATGCAAATTATTCGCTTGCCAAGTCAGCAACGTCGGCTGGTCATACTTGTATCACAGTAATAATATCACACTTTTATCACTTTGAAATAGATCAGTTACTATCTTAACCAATCGAGTGCTTAAAATCAAACAACGTTATCTACAAAAAAGTGTTTGTTTTTTTTTTTTTTAGATAACGTTATTTTACATTCTCGGCTACATGATAGTCAAACAACTGTTTGTCAATCTTTTCTAGTTTCTTCTTAAATCGTCAGTAATGTTTAACGTATAACGTACATAATGTTACCCTTGTTTTTAAAACCATACCTATAAATTTTAATATCACCATTTAAGTCAGATAATTGTACAATACACAATAAATTGTAAAATATAAACATTAGGTTTTAAATAAACATCTCCTTTGTTGAGTTACTAGAAACTAAAAAAACGTTTTCTGGCCTGTCTCCTGTAAAGTTGCACTTTTGTAGATAGTGTTGTTTGTAATTTAGCCCTGTATATATGTTATTTATACAGGGCGCGATACCCAAGAGACGCAGGTTCGTTTCCTGCCGGGTGTCTTAGTTTTTTCGAAAAATATTTTTTCTATTGTCTATATTTTCTCATGAGTGTTTTCAGAATTATGTATGTTCAATAATTAGAATGGTACATACATTCTTAAATCTTGTAAATTATTCGTTGAATAACAGAAAATAGTAACAATTAATTTTTTATATAAGTGATGCGCTGGTACATATTATTTTGATTATAACGCTATTTTAAGTAAAAAAGAATAGCTTGCAAAATAATAAAATTATGAAGCAGGACGCACTTTCATTTAGCCATTCAGAAATTCTATTTGACTTACAGAATTGTTAGCTTTGACAGGGTTAACAATCACAATACATATTTAGAAGTAATATTAATTGTATATTTTTTCTTTTCAGGTAAGGGGCATTGTTAATTACTTATCATGAATACTTCGCGGCAATATTGACATCTGCATTAAGGTACGGTAATTTATTCTTGTTGTAAAGTTTTACATAATACACCTTTTCGGGGTTGACATATTAATTCGATTGAAAAACATGACATTGACGTAGGTACTTATGTTATAGATTTTCTAAAATAATTAAATCTACTTTTAAAAGATCATTATATTTTGATTTAAAATTACAAAGTATGATTTTTAATATTGATATTCAGATACTAAGTTAAAAACTTTCTGCATGGATAGTAATTGACCTGGTGTCATAATTTTAATTAGTACAGCATATCGATCGACTTTTATAATAGGTAGATACCAATTTTTCCGAGTGATTGAGATTATGTGAACTCTACCAACGTTCAGTGATTATTTCAAATTGTAATCTTTTTTTTTCGTAGACATTGTAATTCTTGTATTCTGATGACTCTGACTGCTTCATTTGCTATGACGGAAACGTCCCGGCATAAATAAATCAACGACTAGTTACTAATAACATAAAATCTTCGTAATATAATTATTATCTACGTATTGGTATGAATATACTAACTTGCTATGCGTATTTTGTTTTTCTTTGTGAAGCGTGTGAACGTAATCACATATTGTATTGCATTCGGAAATACAAATTAGTGTTGAATTAATTATTGCCAACATGCGAAGTGGATGTATTCACTTGTTCACTCGAAAATTGCTTTTCGGGATTTTTGCCCGTGAGAAACAAATTGTCGTGTGTATGTAAGGTATGTTGTACACTTTCGTTTGGCAACTGGCGTTTTTTTTATTTGATTAATTGGCCATTCCGAAAGTGACTTTTCACTATGAACTCTCGCGATTTTTTTTTGAATCGTCTCACGCGGACAGGTGAACAAAATCTGTTAAAATTTGATAATTGCCAACTGTCTATTCAAAGTCATCAACATTATGAATTAATTTGTATTATTCATTTTGTGACTTCATCGTTTTGGCATCAACTTTGTACATCGACTTGTAATATAATGCAAACTAATAATTAAATATACAATATCTCATTATTTAAATGGACATGTTAGCATAATAGAATAACAAAATATTGCTTTCTTCTTTACGAACATCGGCCATCATTATTATATATTTGCAATATGCATTCTTGTCACAATCTGGTTACGTAAAAGTACAGTCATTGCCCATAACGTCCTGATGCTTATTAAATTATCTGGAATAAGTATTGGGTACATAGTGTCTTTTATTTTAATTAATCTAGTGTACCTACCTACCTAGTTTATTCTTGAAGAAAACAAAAGTTTTCGAATGTGTAAACAATAACTCACTATCATAAAAATGATGTCCAATATAGGTACATACTACCCGCTGAAGTTAGTAGTCCCAGCCAGGCTCGTTCTTAGGGCGATTGAACCGATTGGGCCCAATTGATCCTCGCGCCCTAAGTGACTTCCGATGTAATAAAAAAAATGAAACGATGTATTAAAGTTGGTTTAATGCAGGGGAGGGCAAACTGCGGCCCGCGGGCCGCATGTGGCCCGCTGGGTATTTTTTTGCGGCCCGCCATCATTAATTGTACTTCTGATTACGAATAACTTTTTTTATATTTTTTTAAAAAATATTGAAAATAGATTAAAATTTGAAGAATTTGTTGTTTCGTTAATGTATTATCTCAGTATGTCTTCCTTGCGTCTCGTCTCACACTATGTAACCACTATTTTCTATGTTGAACATCGTGGCACATTTAAATACTTTTAACTCTGCGTTGCAAGGAAAACAAATATATGCTCACAATATGGCGAAGAGTTTGAATGGATTTCAATTAAAATTCAAGTTGTTCCTTCGACAAATATCGAATAAGAACGTGGACCACTTTCCAACTTTGAAGTTGCTGAATATACCAGAATATAAATTTGAAGAATATGGTAAAATTATTAAAGCTCTGAATGACGATTTTTTACAAAGATTTGGTGACAAAAAGATTGAGACAAGTTTAGCAACAGTACGCGATCCATTTTCAATAGATATTGATAGTGTACTGACAGAGCTACAACTTGAGATTATTGGTCTGCAGTGTGACACTGATTTAAGAGAATTGCATCGTCGTGAAGATATATCCAAATTTTACAATGCCCTTAATTCAGACAAATTCGAACAACTTAAAGATTATGCAAGAAAAATGTTCGTTGTTTTTGGATCAACCTATATATGTGAACAAACATTTTCGATCATGAACCTCAATAAAAATTCTTTACGATCTAATATCTCCGATGCCCATTTACAAGCAGTTTTGAAAATATAAACCACAAAATTAACACCTGAATTTGAAAAATTGTACAACACTTCTCATAATTTTTTTTGTGATGCTTATTTTTCGTGATAATAAATAGTGTATATCTAAAAATGGTATTTTACTTGCATTTTAAATGGCATTTTGAATTTTTGAATTTGGCCCTCCATCCAAAAAGTTTGCCCGCCCCTGGTTTAATGTCTATTAAATAATTGAGTGAGTAAAAAATATTTTATATGCGAGGCCCTCGTGCACTAGAATTATAGAATTTTCGGGATAAATCGAAAGCGACACGTTTCTAATGATTCCGGAACTACTTAAATTGAAATTGATAAAAAAGACTCTTTGAAACATATTCAAAATAATTCGGTTGGGGATCATGGGAGATGCGGTACAAAGCAATATTGAAAGATGACTTCTAGAAGGTAAAATATTATTTTTCTGTTGTCATTTTAATTATTGTAACTATTCACAGTGATAAGCAAGACCCCCTCCACATCATCAACCATTGGGGGGGGGGGGGGGGTAAATAATATCGCGCATAAGATCGAATCGGGATTTGCATTTCCCTGGACCGCCCTGCACCCAGCAAATGCATAAGATAACAATACTCCATCGTCTTTTAAACTACGCATGCATGATAAACGTTAATTGTGTAAACACGAAGATGATACAATTTACCAGTAAGTTTGATATTTATTGCATAACGGTTGCGGAGATGGCTACTGTTTGTTAGTTTCAAAGGCACCATTCTATTCTTTGCCGATTTTTTTCGATCTTATGTATTAATTTATAATTTCTTGACAATAATGAATTGGAATTTAAAAAAAAAATGAACAACTAAACATAAATAAATATCCAAAGAACTAAAGTGGCGTAAATATTATTTTATTAAATAACTTGATATTTTTTACTCGATTCGGATTTTTATTGTACCTACGCATTGATTGGATGATAGCATTGAATTTTAATTGTAATTTAAATTAGTTGTAAAGTCCCGTTAAATCTATTTTGAATTTTGCCAATTTAAATGACGAACTTTGCTTACCTTCTAGTTTACGAATTCTTTTGGATCCTTGTACCATTGATGGTTTTTATTCAGTATTTTTTTGGTTTGTTAATATATTTCTCTACATACAGACGACTTACTTACTGTAACTTGTTTATTGCCACTCAATGAAAAAAATCTTGCTTATCATCGAGTAACGGATTTTTTCTCCAAAAATTCCTTCTATGGTGCGGAGATGAAAACAAGATTGCTTTTTTTATACAATGGCAATGTGTGGCAATTTCACGCGTCTTAATTGATGTAGGTAATGCACTGCTACGGTGTTAAATCAATCTGACTACGTAGCCAAGTGGTAATGACTGCAATATTATTAGAGAGAAACAACAATAGTTCGATACTTGTGTGGTTTAAATACAAATAGTTAAAATGCTTTTTAAATCTTCTCCTTTTGCAATATATATTTATGTCGTTTTATTGCAGTTTTTGTTATAATTATAAATTATAAAAATCTCATTGATAATTAGTATGGGTTTACTGAAGAATCCTCGGGATATCTTATGAATCAATAATCCATAACGATATAATTACTCGAAAAGAGCACTTAATGACCACTAGGTTGTTCAAACACATTCTCGATCTATGGGCTTATCAAGTTCGGCAGTGAATAACTAGAAACCAAGAAAAGTGGCAAAGGCTATTGACAGACCTTAATGATTTTGATATAGGTAATTCAAAAGAATGTATCTAAGCGGCCCATTTATTTTGATGAATCGAAATATCGAATTATTTGGCGACATGTCATGCGAAATATCAAATAAGTACCGCTTCAGTTAATTACAGAGCTTTGGAGCGGAGCTCGGAGCCGGAGCAGTTGAGCAATGGGTTATACCCGGAACAGGAGCCGAGCCAGAGCACCGTAAATTTGTAATGCTCCACTGCCCCGGATGTTTTTTTTTATTATTAAATTTTCGTCCTAAAATCCAATGAAAATATTATATTTGACACTTTGCAACACTGGAATTATTTGAAATACGGCAAGATTGGCGTTTGATAAATAACATCATTTTTTTGACAGAAGAGGCAGATAATGAAAGACGATTTGCTGTCGGTTTTTTTTTATAGAAATATCTAATAATAAAAAGGACGAATAATAAACCCTATTTCAAAACTATTTATTTTTAATTTTTTTTAACATTTGTGTACATATAATTACTTATTAAAACTTTTTACCCGGAGCGAGGCAGACCCTGGCAGCTCACAAAATGGTCCGCTCCAATCCTCTGGTTAATTGCACAGATGTAGTAGAGGTGCATTTCTTAGCTGATTAATCTGCTCAGTGGTTAGACGAAAGCAAAAACTCATTTTTATAGCCTCGATGAAAATTAAAAAAGATAAGTATTTGTCAATCGTAGTTTATACTTGGTTATTTATTTTCCATGAATTTACTGGTCCATAGCATATAAGCATGCCGCAATATTAATGTGGACATTACAGTCACTTGAGGTCTCACTTTCGTCCACTCAGCATACACGTCCTCGGTCTCCTTTGACTTTCTCGACTGCACATGACACGGCGCGACCCCCCGTGATTTGTTTTCATTTTAATTTAAATCATGTCCCGGCACACCCACCTGCGCCTTTTCATTTACAAATCTGTTAACGGCCCGTTAATAATCTTTGCTTTTGTCTTGTACAAGTCCGTTTTGACAATAGATAAATCAAGTGTCGCAATTATTTCGTAACTGGCGATTTTTATAGCTATCTCCGTTATTTAAATTTTGTATTACCTTATTACCACAACTAGGCCAAGTGTGTTTAAAAATATTTAATTAGTTATCGCAATATATGGCTAGTTAATCTGTGCCCAACTAATAACGTTTTATCATACGGTTCAAGTGTTCGTTAAATTGAAACTCAAATTTGACACATTCTGATTAAATACTGATGCTTGATCTACGTATTGACAAGATTTCACTTTTCATTATCTGTCTTAATCCACGGAACAGCCAAAATCAGAACATATATTTTTAATTAATAAAGGCTTAGTGTTTCCAACTGGAGAGAGAGCCTTCGGGTAGAGATTCCTGGATACGGTTGTGCAGTTGGCCATGGGTCTTAATAGTCTGTGGCGCCAGCCTAAGTAAGTAATTATTAAATTGAAATATTTTCCCGTCAACTACTTTTTGATTTGAATTATGGCAATGACCACTATACCTAGTTGTTAGGCTTTGATACGAAATTGTAACCTTCGATAGGTAGTGCTAGTTATTAATTGCTCATACTTCGAATGCATGGTCAACTGTTTAGAAAATGATGGTTATTGCATATGGAAATAAATTTTCAACAAAAACTAAAACAACCGAAAATATTCATTTATTGCGATCAATACAAACATAGACACCTCCAAACCAACCAATACTTTCAGTCTATTTACACGACAATAATTTCACCTCTGAGAGTTTTAGTTTCCAGTTTAAACTCTGTTGGACATTTCCACAATCACGTGTGCCGTTTGCTGTATACCTTTCGCCGAGTCTTGCGATAAATAGCGATCCCTACACGCTCCGCTCGTGTATGTTGGTTATGTTATTATGAAACTTACTATCGTGGCCGGTTTCAATGGAGCACATCAATCTCCGACGTTGCTTTTCCATTTCGATATGGGCGTGCATCATTGTCGACCAATTTAATCGCATTGATTGGGCGAATACTGGACTTACACGGTGTGTTTGTTGCCCGTGAGACGCGAGTCGACGACGAATTTTGCTATCGAAAAATCGAACATTACTATCTCATTGAATGTTTTTTTCCCCCTAAATTTACCTTCGAGACAGTTTTTCACTTCAGTTACAACAACTGTTGTTCCGTATTATGTAGTTATATTGCAATGTTGTCATCGTTAATTAATGCAGAAATTTAATTTTGAACGTCTTAATAACCAAATCATCTATCTCAGTTACATAATTTTAAAGGTTTCAGTCTATTATGGTCCATAAATAGGTATAGTTGGAAAAGTAAACTTTACCCACTTCGTAATAAGGATGTATATTGCAAATTTGAGTTCATGTCATTAATATTATTATTTTCTATATAAGCTAGTGTCCTGTATAAATAAATACTTTTTTAAATAATTGACGTAGGTACCTACCTAATTTACGACATCTATCGTGAATTTTATTCGTCTTACGAGTTGTTGTCGTCTTCTTGTCCAGTATGCAGGATTGGATCGTACCGTGTAACCAAATTGTATCATCGATTCAATCGCCTAATTTTCTTGCTGCACCAAATTGCATGTTAGGCACAACGTATAATGATAATAATTCTCCCGTGTTTTTATCAATGCAATCAAGAGTATTTCATAGAACTTTATTAAAAGCAATCCATACCATATATTATTAAATGTGATGGTTATTTTTCAATAATTTCGAAAGCAGATCAAAATCTGTAATTTAATTTTATAGAGTATCCTTTCCTAATAATTATGAGATGAAACTTACGTAATTTAACCTGTATAAATTATCCATTTTTGACTTTCTAGAATAAACTTTTAAGTAAATTTAGAGTCAAAGTAGCTTATTAATGACGTGAACAATGTAATAATGCATCACTGAGGGGTGTTAATTGGAGAATTATTATCATTGTGAAATAATCCAATAAAATATGACAGTTCATTATTAAGATTCTTAAAATTCATAACTTGCGAGATGTTGTATTAATATTGCAGTATTATGTACGTATATACAAATTTCATAAAATTCACGTAACTGTGTTCCCACAATCCCAATCCAGTCCTTATACGCATGGCTGTCGGCTTGCCAACAACTGTAGTACTTAACTTGTTAGAAATATAAAAAAAAAATGTAAATTTATCCTGCCATCGTTTCTTGGGGTGAAGAAAAATCAGCATTTCTAATTAACTCATTTATTTCTAACACCACGACTGGCGTGTTTGGAGTACTTGGTCATTAGATATAATTAAAGTGTTATTTAAATGTGGTAATTAAAAGTTCAGCAGTGATTGTGTTAACAGTAAGTATCGTCACATCATCACACGTGTTTTTCTTTTATTGTCAAACTTATATGAAAATACATACGTTTGGCGGATTGTTATAGTTTTTGACCGTGGGATTTTTTTTATTATTATTTAAATACGCAGACCCTCAAATTGAAACCACGCAGGATGGTTCTCTGCTTATTGCTATTGCTCTGGTAACGGGAATAGAGGTGGTTGCCACTTAATAATACATACCTACTACATTTACCTTAGTTATTGCTCGTTGTCGTTATTAATTGATTTGGTGTACTATGTTAAAATCCTTTATTTGAAGGTACCTATGTATTTTTGGTTATGTGTGTGATTTCGTTAATCAGAAATGTTAATTGGCGTTAAATCGGTTCGATTCATATTTGGACAGTTCGCCCCGGGAGGCCTGACGAGTCAATTCGTTTCGCAACGAGATTACTTTGTTTCGTATCGACTTTGCGCAAAAAGCGTTAACGGAATAATTGCCGATCGAGCGGCTTCCCACGACACTCGCCCGATTAGGTAGCCAGCACAGTCGGACGCCCAAAATCCAAATAATTACGTTACTAATATTTCAAATGTGATCTTTTCATTAAAACGTTACGGATATCATCCTTTCCATGCAGTGTCGAATCTAGGCTATGGTCAATGCTGATCGTCCTGCCTTGGATAATTTCTATAATAAAATGACATATTATATTATTATAGTAGGTATAAAAATGATGAGTTCATTTCCTTGGCATTTATATTCTGCAGAATATAAGAGATTTACTGTCATAGTTTTTATTTAAATAGTTAATAATGTTTCTATATTAATGTGGACTATTATTCAATTGTTATATTATTATATGACCTTCCAACGATACCTGACAATAATGACATTAATTCTTGTGTATACATAATATAAACGTATAACTGTGGAAATATGATTAATGTAAGTTAAAGGTCTCTGATTTTTAGATTTGAGAATTTATATTCGGAGTACACTTGTACGACCGCGACCAGAATTGTCAGTTCTTGATGATGGATGTGATTAGAAATAGGTGCTTCGGATGCCGTGTGTCCCACAAATTCCCGTCTTCGTGAATGACCCTCCCTTATGCTTGCTCTAGGTACTCTCCGAAGCTGGATATCAGTAGCGAAGGGTGGAGGTAGGCTGTTAAGATCCGATATAAATAGTGAACATTAAACTTTGTTAGTTATACGTATTTGTTTTTATTGAACTAAGACTACAGTCTACAGATGGTGTTGGTTTGTTGTTAACAATCAATTAAACCCTACCTAAACCAAACCATAATAGTTTTGGTATACTTTGGGCTATACGACAAAATTTTGCACACTTTTTAATTCATACTTATTTGTTTTCGTTGTATTGAGAATACATATTATTACACATAGGTATCTATTGTTGGTTATTTTTTTTAAATTCATTAAGCCCTGCCTGAACCAAACTATACTAGATAAAAAATCCTATTCTATATATAAAATATCCAAAGTTGTGTATGGTTTAATTGCATAATATTAGATATTTTATAGATAGACGAGTATTTTTTACTATTATCTATTATGGCTTGGTTTCGCAGGGTTTATAATTTTAAATACTAGCCAACACCGTCTGTAAATTGTAGTCTTATTTCAATGAAAACAATGACTGACAACGTTAAGTGTGCAGCTTACCTCCACCCTTCGCCACTGTTGGATATTAACAATGCGAAGGAAGTAATATCATTGCAAATCATTACCATCATCTTCTCACGTCGAGTCCTTACTCACTGCAAAAAACCTTTTGTCGTGGATTTGTTGATTACTCATTTAGTGCTGACACCGCGAGTAGCGCATTTGGAGCAGTTGGCCGTTATATATAATTAACGTGTTATTTAAATCTGGTAATTAAAAGGTTTGCAGTGATTGTGTTAAATAGGTACATACTCGAAGTTCTAGAGTAGCTAGTTCCACGGATCAAGCGAAATTTTTGCTTACTTTTCTCCTGGCTAGAAAATCAATGATCATTTAAGAATACGGTGCACAAGACTTAACCTGCGGCAATCTCGTCTTGATTAATTGATAAAGCAGTTTCATAAATTTTATTTGTCTTTCAATTTACAAGGTTGGGTATTTAGTATATTTTTATGGGATTTCAAGTATAGGTAGGTACGTTGCATTTATATAAAACACTAACAAAGCTGGTGTCATTCGATACGGGTCTGCCTGATTCCATATAGTGCAGGATCCCATAGACTTGTCGTATACATAATATGCGGAACGCATTCTGACAATTGGAATAGGTTCTAGGGGTCACCAAGATATATAATGTCGATGTTGCCAGGCGATATTAGTGGTCAATTTTTTTTTATTGAGGTTTTAATTTTTTTTCTTATAACCCACCAAAAATTGTTCTGAGTTCTTCAATGAAACCATGACCGAATCAGTAATTGATTGAAAATGCAATAATTGTACCATGCCATCGGCATGGTCGTAGAACGGTTCGTCCCATTTGAAAAAATAAAAATAGCGGGTACTGCAATGTGTTCAAAATTATCGATTCTTAGGATCCTCCTTGGCTTAAATTATATTTTTTAGTAGCATTTGTGTATAGAATCACCCAGATTTCTTTCTTTACCATGTTATATGCATATGACATTGTTTTAGTATTATGGTTAATACAGAAATAATGTAGGTTGCACATATAGGTTGGTGAATAAATGAAATAACGATAACGACTAACCACACTAAGTAGACACTTAATAAAAAAAAGAAACAAGTCAAGTGTTCAAACTGCTTTAAGTATCATGATCACAGTTTTTCCAACACTACTTACACATTTGCACAATGATATGCATGTCAAAGCCGATTTCTTATAGCTACATGATAGTGTACGGCAGTTAGAATTACAAATAGTGGATCAGATGAGCTTTTCCATAAATTAACTTGTGCTGAAGCCTAACAGTGTAAATACAATGAATCATATGTGCATATCACTCTTGACAAATTTAAACTAAATCCAATATTTTGGGAAATAAATTTATATCGAAGTTCATCCGCTGTTGTTTTTTGTTTACATAATAAGTAAGTGCAAACTTTTTCCAGGTCTTGAAACTGCTGTGGTCTCCAACAAACCATTTCCTAAAGCTGAAAGTGCATCCTGAACAAAACTCTTTGACGAGATGGTTAAAGCTTGTTTTTTTGTACCTATGCAACTAGTGGTGTAATAGCCGGTTAAAGAATGTAATACTGGCAAAATATTACAAATATTTTCACCAAGAGATTCAGCTGCCAAATGCCATCCTAAAACACGGGATTTCTTTTGAGATCCCTCAAACCATAATCCACGGCAACCAATCGTTGCAAGTTTATTCCAGAAATAAATGCCTAAGATTAAAACATCTGTATCGGGAGTGTGTTAATCTCCAAATTTTGCATTTTTTACAGCATGAAATATATAACAGAACATTCTAGAATCTAGAGTTCATTCTAGAATCTAATGATTTTGATTTTAAATCAATGGCGTCATTAAAAATTGATCACTACAATTTAAACCATTGTGTGGGGTCGTCAAATCCACCACAAATCAGTACAGTACAATACAGCTCACTTTCTTCGTTGATTTTTGCAAATGTGGGAGCATTTTCGCAAATAAATTTAACAAGCTGTAATTTATTTTGAGGGCTCACAAAATAATCTTTGCAATTAATCCACAACATCTAAGGGAAAATCTTCAAGGATCTTTCTTTATCTTTAACGCTGTTTAAGGGCTTCAACACAAGTTTATTTATGGAAAAGCTCATCTGATACACTATTGAGCCTACTGATTTCCTACAACTTGGCTTTGAGTTACGAGAAAATAATTCGTATCCAAGAAAAATGACGAATGAACCTCTACCAAATTATTTAGTTAGGCCATGCAAATGTAATTCTAACTGCCGTACATTATCATGTAGTTATAAGAAATCGGCTTTGACATGTATATCATTGTGCAAATGTGTAAGTAGTGTTTGTAAAAACTGTGATCATGATACTTAAAGCAGTTTGAACACTTGACTTGTATCTTTTTTTTTAAATAAATGTGTACGTAGTGTGGTAAGTGGTTATCGTTATTTCATTTATTCACCTACTTATATGTGCAACCTACAGAGTTTCTGTATTAACCATAATACTAAAACTAATGTCATATGCATATAATATGGTAAAAAAGCAATCTGGGTGATTCTATACAAAAATACTACTAAATAAAATAATTTAAGCCAAGGAGGATCCTAAGAATCGATAATTTTGAACACATTGCAGTACCCGCTATTTTTATTTTTTCAAATGGGACGAACCGTTCTACGACCATGCCGATGGCATGGTACAATTATTGCATTTTCAATCAATTACTGATTCGGTCATGGTTTTATTGAAGAACTCAGAACAATTTTTAATGGGTTATAAGAAAAAAAATTAAAACCTCAATAAAAAAAAATTGACCACTAATATCGCCTGGCGACATCGACATTATATATCTTGGTGACCCCTAGAACCTATTCCAATTGTCAGAATTCGTTCCGCATATTATGTATACGAAAAGTCTATGGGACCCTGCACTAATAACAATCGTCAGGTAAGTAGCTAATCATGAAATAAAAATCGCTCGATTTGAGTGGGCTACGGTCGTTCTCTTCCACGTTTCTTTGTTTGTATGCTAATCCAGCTGTGTGCAAACGGGGGGTCACGACCCTTCGCTCCGCGCCGCATTACATTGTTAGATTTTGGCAGAGAATTTATCGAATTAATTCTAGTCATTGACCTTTTACAGTTATATTGTTCGGTCCGTGTGTTTCGCCGTGTAGGAGGTCGTAGTAATATGATACGTTTTTTTTTGTTCGTGTAAAGTTGTAAAACTTGTATGCATCGTTACTGCTGGTACCGAATGATCACCTGATATGTTAGTAAATATGTATCTCCATGCATATGTGAATATATAATTGGGCCTATACTGGTACAATGAAGGTAGGAATATCGCGATTGCAGAACTACAAGGTTCTAAGTGTTTGTTTTTAGAAAAACAAAAGTAACTTAGAATACTACTGCATTATTAGGATAGTTTTGTCAAAAAATAAACACTTGGAACCTTGTAGTATTTGGCTCGCGATATCCTGAAAACAAAGTCTAAAGCTGAAATGTATCTCACTTGTAGATCAATAATGTCTGGTGTTGCTGGGTTGGCGAAGTGGGCAGACTGTGCAAGAGCTTCTCAAAATAAATATGTAACTTGATTTTGCTTAACGCTGTTTTTTTGCAATTATACTGTATTTAATGTATTTAGCTTTAAAATCAATTTTATCGTGAAAACTGGTGATACATATTTTGAAACTAATAAATAAAAAGTCATGGGTATTTATTTCTTCACACATACAATTTACATAATATATGATTTCTTATGGTCAACTACAATGTAATCAAAATAATATTTTGTATTATGAATAATATCATAGACGGAAAACACGCTCATACGTATTGACAAACAAATACGACCATGTTTTTAGCGTTTCGTCGGAAGTAACAACGCGTGGTCCCATGGAATTTTGTCTTAATTATATTGTGCAATTTTTTACGACGCCGACTGCCCTAACTACGTTTAGTTTTGATAGCTATGTTTGCAGAGTGAGTTGGATTCAAATAAATGACAGTGCACGGACATTTGTATATTTTTTTCGCCCAAAAATATTTTTTGGTCATGACAAGCTTCCTTCCGGCATAATCTTCCTGACATGCACAATTTTGTAAACCAGTATACCTTTGAATGCTAGAATGCATTAGATCTGACACACCTATTTCTTTATTCGAGACATTGTTATGTGACATACAAAAGAAGAAAATGAATAACATATCAGTATGTATGTATTGTTATTTATTTATTAAATTTATTGGGCGGGCGCTATAAATCTTCGTCTGGCAATAATAATACTATAGCTCTAGGATATAATTTTGAACTCACCGAGTTCACTTGACATACAATGTAGATTTTCTATGCTCTTCTGGATTTTATTGTGCAAAGGTGTCAGTGGAGATGATCATTGCCGCTGTGCTAATCTCCGGTCGAGTGCATGCATGTTCACGCGAATGCTTTCTTCTAACTTCCACCACATCGGCTATCAACTCGACATCTACAACAATATTTACCGACATGTAAAATGCAAGTCTCGAGTGTAAATTTAATATTGTCGCTGGCGTTGAGAGAAATCGCTGTCGAAATTATTGTTTACGCGGCACTTCTCTCTCGTCTTATCTCATGTCGCAGATTCACAGCTGGTCTCCGGGCACCGGTTTGTTTTGCTGTTTGCTGAATCGTATTGAGAATGAAACCGAAATGTACTCCGTCGAGTGTTTGCCCGAATGGTTGAAGTCACACTAGAAACTATTCAACCTACTTAATCTTACTGAGTAATAATTATCGTTGTCATGGCAATATTATCCCGATATTCGCATTGTCATTGCACAGTTCACGTGGTGTGCCTTGATTTTATCGCGATACGAATATTATATGAAACTTTGTTTTGAAAAATCGCGGTTCATCTGACGAACGTGTCTGTAAAATTTCGTGGTTGCAATTATTAAGAGCGTACTTCAGTGAAACGGCAAATAATTTTCAACAGTAGGTGCAACCAAATTTCTCACTAGTCGCCAATCGGAGACGGACAGTCGAGCACTTCGATTTGTTTTGTCATGGCGTCGGATGAAAATATTCGTGTATCGATGACTAAAAAACTTTACGTATGTACTTAAAAAGAAAACTATTATTAATTTAAGGAAATATAATATTAATATTAGTAATATAACAATAAACATAACATTAAATGGACGCATGTTGGATTTTTATGACAAATTATATTTCGTTCGGCACGTGTCATTTGTACAATCCTCGCATCGCCTAGCCACGATATTTTTAGACCATGCCTTAACTGAAGTATAGCCTTAATAAGCCAGGCAATGGTCTGTTGAGTTATCCCACATTTTATAAATAACTGATTATACCTATACTTAAGATAAAATCATTTTCAACATCGTTGATTTACAATCTAATTTTAATCTTGATAAACAATTAATGTTTCAACACAATTTCAGGTTGACTTAAATTAAGCAGTCGTTTGCATACATTATCAGATTATTAATCTAATGAAAAGCTGCATACTACTTCGATATTTGCCGCATCGAGAAGTATGATCTATCCATTAACATCATTGGATCTATGTAACTCATAGTGCATGGGAAGGTAGACGGGGATTCTCTTGGCTTCGTAAGCTTCGTAAATGTCTCAATGCCCAAGGCGTTAGGGATCTGTTACTACTGGGTCGAGATACGAAGGTATACCTACTGCAAGTTGCTCACCAACCTCCAATAGTAGACGGCACCAAAGGAAGAAGATTAAACGTGCAAATATTTATAATCAGAAATCCTGATACTTAACCTGTTATGTCCATGGTGTTACTTTAGTATTAATGCTATACTTCAACTGAGGCATGGTCTAAAATGATCGTGACTAGGCGATGCGCGGATTGTGCAAATGACGCGAGCCGAACGAAATATAATTTGTCATAAAAATTTAACATGCGTCCTTTTAATGTTATGTTTATTATTATATTCGTAATAATAAGAGTATATTCATTGACATGTTTTCTTTTTCAAGTACATGCGGAACGTTTTCTAGTCATCTTTACACGATTTAAGAATATATTCCTCCGACGCCATCACAAAACAAATTGACGTGCTCACACCTCTACTGTCAGTCTCCGATTGGCGACGACTGCGAAATCTCGTTCCACCTGCTGTTGAAAATTATTTGCCGTTTCACTTATGTACATATGCTCTTAATGATTATATATATTATATATATTGACCATGATATGAAACGTGTACGGGAACCAAAACATTCACATTAAATGTAGGCTATGTTCTGTGAAAGCATAGAAACAAATACGCCGGATTAAAGTTATTTATGTGAACAAAATCATATTATATTACCGAAACATTTTAAATATGATTTTTTTATATTGCTACCAATTCAAAGCGTAGATACTAAAAACATTCCGAAAATAAGTGATATAATAAAACCTCGTAAGACTGATCCTAATATTAGTTCAAATTGTTTGTTAAGTATACTTATTTTATTGTGTTAACTGTTTTATGCATAGATTGCTTTCGTTTATGTTTATATTAAGTATAATATGCGCTTGAAAACCACTGAGAACCGCTCAAACGTAGTATGTGTTCTGACCGGTGATCTAACATTCCGACTGATGAAGACATTAATAGCCAAATGCCATGTTTGTACATTATAATTTAAAATTTTACGTTGTCTAATTGTTCATTAAAATTAACATACGGTTATTAGTTATTGCCTATTTATTTTATTGCGGCAACGGCCTTAAATTATTACTTATTTTGCTTTTTAACCACTCAATTTAAGCATTCTTCGGAGATTGATATCTCCAGAAGACTATGAATATGGGACATAATTATTGGTAGTTAAATCGACGTAAGTCATAATATGTAACACACTATCATCGATCTGTATGAGAATCTGTTATAAGGTTGTAGTTAATTTTCTTATACGTGCTAATTATCTAGTCAAATTGCTTACGCAATTAAACAAGACTTATTTGTGAGTCAATTATTGAAATTATTTTATTAATATTTTTCTGACGTTTGCACACATTATTTTCAAATGAATGATATATCTAATAAGAGCGTTATTTACAAAAACCACTCTTTGCAGCAAGTAAATGACTTCGCGTTTCAGATGTAAATTTTTGTGTTGAATTATTATTTCGATTTTATTTTATTTTCAACTTCGAAGAATAAATCAATTAAGCCGTAATTGTAAAACATATAAGCTAACAAGAATTTAACATATCGGTTTCTGTAAGTCATTAAGTTTTGAAATCGTACAAATTATATTATATTCTGTGAAATAAGGCACACATATAATTTTTGTGAATATTTTTTGAGTACCTATAAATATTAGATAGACTATATTATTTTCTTTTTCCTTAGTTATTTTTTTAAACGATATAATTTATGTTATAATATTATGTAGTGCGACAGTTATGTGATCGTTTTGCCAAACTTACTCAAAATGTCATGGATATTCGGAAAAAAATACATTTGCTTTTTTTTCATGTTTAACAAATTAATAAAGGTTGACTAAAATATTTATCATGTCGAAGGTGACTATTATTAACATGTCATTCTCTATTAGAATTATTGTGTGTATATTGTTTATGTCGGAAAGACGATCTAAATGGCAAAAATTAATAAACACACTCACTATTTCCACATAGTTTTTTTTTTAATATTTATCTATGTGTTCGTTCACAATAGAATGCTTATAATATGTCAATGCCAAAGTCAATAATTATTATACGATTGCGAAATTATTATTTTAGAGGAGAGAATATGCCTAATATGTGTACAAATGTAATTTATCTGATACAAATAAGTCCTAGATAGCGTATACTTTTGCATTTAAAATCTTTATCTGGCGATAATGCCATCTAGCTATCAAATATAAATTGTGCCATGCCCACTTTCAAAATATGTACATCTTTGAATCAGTAAATAATATTATCTTATTGATTCTTAATTTTGATTAAAACAAATTATTGTGTAGGTATAATCAATAACATTTATAATGATAAGATGAAACCCTTCTTCTATAGAGATGGAGCCTAAACATAATATGAACATGAAACCTCCTAGAACCGTTTAATGTTCATAAAAAGGACATCCTCAGTAATGAAGCACACATGACCAGGTACCTACTGACATCCACTAAATTGATCCCCCTTCGGGGATTAGGCTGGAACCTGTTCCTCGTAGACTCGACGTTGCCCTCAATTTTTATGAATATTAAGATTTATTTTGGATTTGTCGTGTCTGTACAATTTTGATAATCTTTTAGTACCTACATTATAACCAAATACCTGCTCAATCGGTTGTTACCGTACTAACATTCTGAGAAGGCCACACTGCGCCTCAAATTGGCGACGGCTTCATGTAAAATGAGAATATTGTCGTCACTGACAGCTTACCTGCAAATTACGTTATTTGTGACAAGTATTCGTATTTTAACGTCACAACAGTCCACGAGGCTTGCGAAATGCTAGTGTTTTACCTATTGGACTACGAGAGTTGGTGGTTATTTATTCATGTGCATAATTCATTATTGCGGCGTATAGCATCCGCTAACAGGGATTGTTGCGATCTATGGAACCGTATGGAGATTATAAGCAAAGACGTACGGTACGTGGTATTAAGTTAGGATTAGCATTAACATTGATTGCCTCAGTAGGCGGCTTCATTAAACTGCATCGTGCACGCACATTCTAAGTTGCATCGCGCTATCCGCGGTCGTAATGCAATAATCCTGTGAGCTATCACTGATGAAAAAACTACTCATCCCGTGTAGGTTGCATATCCCGTTGCACGGCGTACGGTTCGATTCACTACAATAGGTAAAAGTCGTACTCTGACACGCTGCGGTTATTGATATTAATAATATTTGATGTGTGTTGCAATTTGCAATACTGTACGGAATAGGATTGACCGCAATGATGCCCTGTTAAGTAAAAAGAGTGTTTTTGGTTTTAGTGAAATGAGAACCCTAGTTTTAAACTACTTACCCTTTCTCTTATTTATGTTAAATTATTGGATTCTTTTGACATAATCTCTAAATAGACACTGTTTATTTAGAGACTATGTTAAAAACAATCCAATAAAGGAAATGGAATGTCAAAAGCACGTGACAAATTACTACCTACATAAAAATCTACTTCAATAGTAAAACAACATGTAAGAAACGAGTGACTTTATTCGCATATTTTTTGTAAGTTTAATAATAGTGGCAGTACCTACACTGTGTTTATTTGATGTGTAAAACATTTCAACGAATACGCCGGAGGTATTGCGGATGGCCGGTAATGTATCGACGTGCAGAATCGCGACTAGGAATCAATAATCATCTCGAACCGCATTCCACTTATGCAATAATTGAATCTGTCCGCCCCTGGTAGGTGTTAGCGCACTGCCGGCTGCGAAACATACAACAAAACCCGAACTCGCTATTCCTACACAGTAGAGGCGTAGGGATGTGATTGGCGGGCTATGGGGATAGACGATCGATACTAGGTATTCGATTGGTGATGAATACTAAACAATCTGTCAGCATTATCAAATCAGGTAACGGCACTATGAAACACAATTGAGCCGAATAAATTGGAAAATTATAATAAGTAAAGATATAACCGTGCGACCACGTGTGATATTTTGTAACATGTTGTCTCACCATTGAGGCAAATCCCTTCTTATAATTATTGTAAGGACTGTCTCTGGTCAGTGTATGAAAAATAAAATGACAACTAAAATTTGAATCTGCCCTAAAGTTTAATCTGTCAGAATTATACTATAAAATCTTATTTTTTTAATAAACAGGTAAATGCGGATGAAAGTGACGGAAAAATGAACTCTAACTGCATTGTAATGAGACTTAATTTCTAAATTGCATTAATTTAGGTATACCTATTGTGTTCTTTTATCGCCTTCATCTTAATACATTTTTTTTTTTAAATATTCCAAGAAGTGATTCTAAAGGCGTTTTTAATCCATATAACGAAAAATAGTTGTCTATCAAAAGTCACTTTAAACCATATGAAAATCGTTGACAAAGTTGACTGTATAGTGTACAGCATATTGTATATATTTTAAAAAAATGTAAAGGGAGTTCAATACTCTTCTTCTAATCGCAAAAACAGTGTCTGGTGTTTTTTTGCGATTATCTCAAAACTCAATTTTTGGACTATGTGAGTTATGGCTAGGCAACTCATAATATCTATAATAACCGTTTCTAGAAAAGGTACCCCTTTTTCTGTTCAGATGTATGGAATTATTGTGTCTCCTGTAAATTAATTGATGCAAGTATCGAAACAGTGTTGTATCGATAAAGAGCATCCCTAGCATTGCCATATAGCACGCGATACGGCAAGACAAGTAAGCAGTGAGTGTGACTGGAGGTGGCGACTTCCGAGGCGCGCTCGCGGATTATGCACCGCGAGAGTGTGTGAGTGTGGCGCCAACCTACAAAACGGCGGATCAGCGTCGGGCGGCCAGCGTTCGGAATGCGCCGCCCCCGCCCCTCGCAATTCAACACACACACGTGGATCAAAACAATCAAACCGACTCATCCAGGCCATACATCTTATATCGACATACCGCACTGTAGTTTTAATGGGCGTTTGCTCTTATTTTAGTGAACTTGAACTTCTGTCGTTACCTAGGGCAATGTACGGTGAAATTGAGAGGGTTACTGAGGCTTATCAGTTGAATATTAAATAATATGATTTGATGTGGTAATTCCATAAAGACGTTTCGGTCACTAACCTTCTATAGAAGAAGATTCGCCAAGTTCAACTGAATGGTACACCGAGTAAAGCGTGTAGAGTTGCTACTTCATAAACTTTCACTCTGGCTCTAGGATGAAAATGATGTAATATAGGTATTCTAAAAACATTTTTTTCACATAACGTATAATCTATTTATTTTTGTATTACCTACTACATAATTTTATGCGAGGTAATCAGGCAAAAAGGCGTATCAGTGTAGTAAGAAGTGCAAAAAAGTGCAAAGTTATAAAACTTATAGGTACTCTTCTATGTTATGGTCAACGATGGTTATTTTACATTTACATGATGCATCCGCCAGCTCTCGGAAAGTTGTTTTTTTAATCAACTGGATTAGATCGTGTTAAATTGCTCACATTTTTACTGATTTATTATTTATATAATTTCGGGCGATTGCTAAGGATATATTTAATCCATAATAAAAAAAAAAGGATTTTAATGAGCTTTCAGAGAGTTTTTCTACTTTGGTAGTACCTATTAGCCTTGGAGTTACAGCTAAATCGATTAATTTACTTTTCTCTCTGGTTTATATGTATGTACAACTTTTAGGAAAAAATATGTTGGCCTACTTGAATCTCTACACCAGTGTTGCCAACCATACTATAATTAAAGTACAATACTATAATTTTTATTTGGGAAAAAATGTAAAATACTATAATTTAATGCCAAATATGCCAAAATACTATAATTTTAAGGGATTCAAGACGAAAAATGTTCCTGTACTATATTTTTATCAGAAATACTATAATTTTTACGCCTTTTTACTATAATCAGCATTAAAAAAGATGGCAACACTGCTCTACACGTGCAATTGAGTGTACGGAGCGAGTCGGGAGGTAACCCGTGACGGGAGACAAGTAATTGAAAATGGTAATGCTGTCTGTGCTTAAATGTGAAAGATATTCCCAACTCGCTATAATACAATAAAAAGGCGGTACTTTATTTTATTAATGTTGCTACCATGCGGTCATCAAGGTAAATTAATAAAGCTCGGAGAAAACGTGTCGACAAATTTACAAATTCTTTTTTCTGTTTAAAATATCTGCAAAAGAATCTACATCATTTTTCTTTGCCCTCTGTGGGACAATAATAAAATTATTTTCATAAAATATTGATATCTGAAATTGTCCGATGTTATAATTAAAATGTTAAGTATATTCTTGTGTCTTGGTGCATTGTGAAGCTGGATTACAATATAGGTACAGCTGCAACGAGTCTGTACGACATCACTGGCGACAGTCAGTCGATTCGGAATAATAATTGCAGCCGGCAAGTGCTTATATCAGTTTAATTGCACCGCGCCACAGCGTTGTATTCAAATGATAACGTTTACTTTAAGATACTTTGTAATCATCAGTTTGTTTCTATTAAACGCGCAGGGTTGAAACGTGACATTAATTAAAATAATATCACGTACGTATTAAATTATACATTTCGTAAATACTAGTCTGAAAAATGATCTATTTAGGGGACACGGAATTAATGGGAACTGAAATACCTAACGGATGTGGAGTAACAGGCAACCGATCTCGAGTGTGGAAGAATATGGGATAAACCTTAACACGTTGCACGTCTATAGTGTGTGTTTCATTTTCGTAGGACACTCACACGTTCAAATCTCTGCTTCAAAATGTAGTGTATTTGGGTATAGCATATCTGAATTATATTTGTTAATCTGTTCCGTCCATCTATTTATTACTACTCTATTGATTTTTAGTGTTTGGAGAAGAAACTAGTCGAGCCAATTACTAATGAATCGACTGTTGCTATGACAATACTAACATTTTATATACCATGTCAATGGGATATATTTCAATAATTTTTATAACATAAATTATTGAATCTTCTTTCACACGTAAATAAGTGAATTCGGCTTCCAATATTTTTTTCAATTATATGTCATTTATACTCACTTCAATTACACTGTTACATTTTTTTTGGCTTGGTTGTTGGTTGTATCGGACAGGGTTTCCCAAACTTTTTCTGCAATGAACACTTCGCAAACCTGGAAATTTTAACGGACCACTTGGCTTGTTTTTTAGATTGATTCCTACTAGTTAAATTTAAAAAATGTTAAGAAAACACATTATTTATTTAGTAATTACATATTTTTAACTATACAACTATAATATAAACATAACAATATGAATAAATAAAGCACTTAGTTAATGACTTCGATGATTTTGAGTCCTTGAATTGCATATCTTCTTGATATCAGGCACAATATTGGTAAGTTGCATTCGAATATCTGGTGTGGCGTCGAGTCTGTTTCTGCACTTTGACTTCGTTGCAGGGTAAATAGTTTAGAAAACGGAAGCAAAACAATCATGGCCTATAGTCTATACTATAGGAAAATCATTCTTCAGTGGCACCATGTGTACGGCAAAACTGATTCGCAGTTTAAATGGTATTAAATTAAGTACTTGCTTGCATGAGACAGGCATTGCAGCAAATTTAATACTAATGTATCTGCGAATCTCACATGGTGCAAAATGATTAACCTATAGGTACTTAATTGCCTAGCAAGTAATTACCTTAATTGCTAGTATGTTTCTGTGGTAGCTGTAAATTTTGCATAAATGTCGACATTCACTTTTATCAGTATTTGATGGGTATTTATTTATATAAAGTTATAACACCCTTCTCGATGGAGGAATTTATTGTTTCAAACTCTCCATACAAAAATAACTGTGTTGCGCCTATCATAAATTTACAGACATACATTATGTATGTCATAACTTGTGAAATATTGTGTATAATTCTATTTAATAATAATATATTTTCGTATACAGGCGGACCTCGACTTACGAACGTTCGACTTTCGCACAATTCGCTATTTCGCACATTTCAAAAAAAGTCGTTTTTTTTAAAACGTCGCGCTGGCCGTGGGGTTAAGATACCCCCTTCTCGCTCGCTCACAAGCCAGTGCATTTCTTGCGTCACTTGCATCCTGCTCGCACCTGTCACTTTGCTTGTGAGCTAGCTAGGATAGGTTTAGTCTTGCGCAGGAGCGCGTGCGAGCGTGTGATGTTGTGCGTTTTGCTAATTTTCTTCATTTGAAATATTTCACCCTAAAAATTTATAAACATGAGTGAGAAACGGAAAAACTGCAGTGTTGATACGAACAAAAAGAAAACAAGGACTTATAAACTTCACATGACGTTCTGTTGCGGTGAATTTTTTGCTTCAATCAGACGTTCGTATGATACAAACAGGTCTACTACGATATGTTCAATTATGAAAAATAAAAATAAAATTAAGGACTACGTTCAAAATTGTGGAAATATATTGTCTTTAAAGGTTGTTTCCAAAGGACACGGCATAATTATGGATGACCCTCTGAATATTTCAATCATTCAAGCGAAGGCTCTTAGTTTCTACAAAGATTGGAAGGCTAGAAAAAGAAGATTCTAACACGATTTTTCAAGCAAGTAACGGTTGCTTTATATTTAATTCACTGGAAAATCGACTGATGCGGATAAAGATGCTGCAAAAAAATTTATTTCCTCATTATCCAAAATTATTGAAGATGGAGAATATTCCTCTAGCCAAATATTTAATGTAGATGACACAGGTTTATTTTGGAAAAAAATGCCTAGTCGTACATTCTTATCTAAGGAAGAATCAGTTGCCCCTGGGCATAAACCTTCTAAAAACCTACTTGATAAATAAATATTTCAAAATACACACAATTTAATTTTTTTTTTACTTCCCTCTACTTTCGAACATTCAACATTCGCACACCTTTTCAGGAACCAATTATGTGCGAAAGTCGAGGTCCTCCTGTAGTCTGATTCAGTGAATTCTTTATCGAGTTAGGGGTAGAACATCACAACATCTGACACTACTAACAAAGACCAGCAAAAGCGTCAAAAATGTGATTAATATATTCGACCTTATAATATAGTATCATGCCTCATAAATCCGGATACAAGTCAGTCATAATACAAAATAGAGACCTCCCGCATGATCAAGATACAGAGTACCAACCTACTATATAACTATAAACATATAGTCAGTGAACGTACGGAATAAAAGTCCTTACGCGAATATATTTTAACAAAACAATGTGATGACGTTTTACGTTCAGTAATATTGCAGAATTAATCTGTCTACCTTTTAGAGATAAAAGATTCCTTTATTATTGTTGTACAAGAAAAACCTACTAACGTTTAAATAACAGCGTAATCTAAATCGACAAAGACATTTGTTTTGCGAGATGCCATCTCTCTCAATCCGCAGTTTAATGGACGTAAATAAGAAGAGCGTGTGTTTACCTCTCCTTTGCCATGTTAATTGCGATTATCTCTCAAGGATAACAGCTGCGAGGAGGCATTATTGTTATGACGGTATTAATATTCTTATTCCTCGTGTATGTCGAGTCGACGCGGGTGCATTTATCAGCGGGTTTCCCGGATTATAAAAGGCAGTGTGAAAGCAATAATCTCCGCCGTAGATGGCCACGGGTTAATAATATAATACGATACGGCGGGTCAGGACCGTACTCGAGACACTGGCCGCCCGAGTGAGTGTACTAAGCATTACACACTAAGCATTCGCAAAGAAAATTCATTATTCGCGAAAAAGTAACACGATAATATTACATACTATTCTGAAACATAGATAATGATACAATTAATGATAACATTAACTAAACTGAATGGTCATGACCTAAAAAAAGAATGTGTGCTGCTTAGAAATCGACAGAATGAAAATTTCAAAATAATGTCATACAAAAAGTTACATGTTTCGCTCAAATGCTGACTTTTGCCGAGGCTGTTGGACTGCGTCTGTCACAGCATCCAAGAGAATCTATGGTAGTAAAGTAGCTTGAGATGGAATGGAGACGTTTTCTGTTGAAAGTCAATACGCGCATTGGGTTGTAGTCATGGCCCCCACAAAGGGGGGGCTGACAGGGCTTTAGCCTGGGGGCCCGGGCTCGGAAAGGGCCCGGCGTGACGAGTCGACCAGATTAGTGAGATAAACACATCACAAATTTGCTCTAATAATAAAAAAAGTAATTCAAATGGATGTACATATTAAAACTACAAAAAATCGCTAAAAATACACTTTAATTTTACCGCGTATGCCATTTGGAAAACGCTACTGCAGTCCGTCACACTGCCTTTACCCTTACCGATAGGTAGGGGGGGGCGCCAAACATCCTAGCCTGGGGGCCCGCTTCAGGATGTGGAGTCCATGGTTGTAGTATATACTGATGATAATGGATACCAACTGATGAATTTTATTAATTATTATGATTTACCACCAACTAAACGCTGAATGTGAAAGAAACTTACTAATTACCTAGATATATAACTACCTGGTAAGAATTTTAGCATGTGTTGCAGGCACACATAAATGCATTGGATTAATCAGACCATGATGGACACAAAATCGGAGTCATGATATATTATGATATCCATCCACCGTTTAGTACATATATGTACTAAACGGGATAAGGAAATATAGATGGGTATTTTCTACCTTGTTTTGTACCCTCTTAAATAGACGACTGTACGCACTCTAAGGTATCTGACTACGGCCCTGCGCCCAGCGCGCAGATTCCAATGCGCGACAGGAGCGAACAATATGATCACAGGTAAATCTCACCTGCAGACCTTGGCCGCGACGGACGGACGTAAATACGATATTTTAGTATTAATATTGCAATAACATCGCGAAGTGCAATGTGGTGTAAAAATATCGACCGGAGACGACATTCCAGCGTAGAACAAAGAGGGCTTAGCCGGTTGTGTGCTTGCTCGTGATGGTAATTTACGCCTAGAGGTCGGGGACACTTTCTTGGCCATGTTCGCAGAATTTATCGCCGAATCGTGAAAGAAAACTTCCATCTTTACCCAACTGCTAGACTTGTGTTTAAGATGCTTTGGACGAATAATAATTTCATTAGACATATAGAATAAATCACGACGATTTTGAACCTTTACCATCATACGACTTATAAAACGATGTGAGTTATTTTAATTGAGTTGTATGTAATAAAGTAAGTGGGTAGGTACAACTAATCATTAGAATAAAACTGTAGTTATTTAGGTTAGTTATAATTGGAATAGGTTTGATTTTCAGATTATCTCTACAACTACTACTTCATCATGTTCGATCCTTAGAAGATCATATGGGCCTCCACAGCGTAAATGCTGCATTAACAGATTTTGTTTTTCCGAGAAATGGATGTTGGACACGTCTTGCTCAACCTAATAGGTCCAGACTCTAAACACAAATTGACAAGGAATCTGTGTATTTGCCAGACCGAGGATTTGAACATGGGAGCCACGACATTATTTACTCTACTACGTGTTAATTAATCATTCCTTGGTTAAATTTTAACAAAGGTGAGCCAAATATGAGTAGATAACCCAATGATTAGGGGTTTTTTAAAAGGCCATTTTTGATGATTTCCAGATATGGCTGTATGGATGCATCCTCAAAATTAAAATTGGACAAATGTTGACGTTCTGAATCGAATGGGAAAAGACTGAGAAGTTCTGTGTAGTATTAAAACCAGAAAACTGCACTTTTACTCGCGAACCGCTGTTTGTCAATAATTATGTTCTTGATAAAAATTATGCTGTTATTTGTATTACTAAATATTAAATGTATAATTTTATTTATCTGTTACCACGTACGGCCGCGTAAAACGCTGTATTTTAGCATTCGTCTGAAACAGTAATAATAAAATTCATCCATTATTCAACAATGACATTTCTATAAAATTCCATATCCCATGTCAAACGCAGCCTTTGTGTTCACAATACTTTATCATTGCACAGACATAATGGATTGTTTATAAATGAATGGAAATATGTTTTCCGACGTGTGTTACTCGTTATTAACTTCATCTCGGCCCATTCGCAGAGATAAATTATGTCCCCATTAACATCGATCGCACTTGATGCAGCCGCCTATTTGCCCATTGGATTATCTATATTCTATCGTATCGCCGTGCTCGATTGTTGTTTGGCGGAGGAAAATTTTATTGTGCAGTTGTGGAGAACCTTTTAAAATGCGACACGTCATGACGTAGTATCTAAAATCTATCATATTTTCAGTTTTTGTGATACTTTCATTAGTTATTTACATTTATTGGTTTTCATTAATTGAATTCTACCACGTAAACGCCAGTTTAAATAAAGAATATTACACATAGTGTCTAGTTACAAACGATCACTATCTTTACATACAACGTATTTGGAGTTTACTGCCTAATTAAAAATAATATTACATATATTATATAGAAAATATTCGTATTTAGTTTGTATATTTAAATTACAAACTGATTTCGATTTAACTTTGAAACAGCATTGTCATCTGCTATTTTACAAGGTACTGAAAAATAGAAATACGTGAAAAATTATATATTATTTCCTGACGTCTTCTTTCAAACCGAGAAAATAAACTGTACCTATTGGGTAGTAAATGATATAAAACAGTTAATTTCCACGTTCGCTCCCCAGTGCAGCATATGAGCTTCCGCAGAGTGGAGGTTAAATAATACGCTATATTTTTACGAGGTACAGTTGGTTGTTAGCCATCCGTACATCGCGATAGGTCCTTACACGGGATCACACACACATTATTACTAAATCAGCATGCATTTTTATCATTTTATAATACTGTTATATTAATTAATAAAACTTGAATTAAAATAAAACCCAGTTTGTAGTACATACTAATTATTATTCAATTTAGTTTAATACTAGGTACTCAGGGCCCGTTTCGTCCGCTTCAAAGGGACACTCTAGTTTCCATGGACTACTTGACAATCTCCACTTAAAGCGAATTAACACAATATAATATTGTTTGATTTTCATCAATACAATATAATATCGTCACTGTTCTGGCAGAAGACACTAATTCGAAAAAATGACATATTGAGTTAGTTATACCAAAATGTTCCTTATTTCAAACTTTACCGTCTGGAAACCTTCTTAATAAATAAACAGTCTTTATTTTAAAGTCATCCTTTTTACGATTACTCAATAAACTCACATGATAGACCATTTCAAACATTTTAACAACTTCATAGTCAAATTACTCAAAACTAGTATTCTCCAGTTAGTGTATTCTGCCAGAACAGAGACGATATTTCCACCAAAGATTGATAGTTAACACCATAACGGATGATAAAAGTTAAGTGAATGTAATTGTTTTTATTAACATGTTAGTTTAAATAATCTAAAATTGTAGTTTTGTATCAATTAAGAATTTACTCTAAAGCAGAAGACATCGATTATGTGGAATATATTACAGTACCTTTACTACATTTGTATTGTGTTTTATTTTAATTGACGTGATGTAAGATAAATAGTCATTTAAAACCTAACTGGATATGGTATCGTTCCAAAATTCATGCTGGGTCTTTATAATTGTTGCCTAATTCCTCGAACCATACGAAAAGGACCACTGATGCAGTTTAATGTCGCGCTGCAAGTCTAGTGAAGCGTGCAATTACGCGACACCCAAGCGATCGATCTGAAAAGCTTTTCCGCTCGACGTTTTCTCTCTTTAGATATCGACTGCATATTATTCCTCGGACTTCTTCCGCCTGGCCCGCGATATCCTATCATTCTCTCGGATCGATTTCTACTGCAACGGCTGTGTTACGTACATTTCGTTATCTCGCAGCCCGATCGCATAGCTTCGCGTATTCGCCATTGTTTACGCACTGCGAAACATTTTGCCGGAACTACTGGGAAATGAATTGGTTTGGTATACATGGATATCAGATATGCTATCAGTAAAGTGCATTTGCAGGTTCGTGAATATCCTTGTCTACATTTGGGCATTTTTTCGTTCGCTGGATAAACGCACCGAAGTGCAGCCTGCGCGTTGTTTGCCTCAAACCGTTTTCAAAATAGCCGTTGATGAAAGTGCTATCACACTTAGCTCCATCAGTCCTTTATGAATCATATCATGGTCTTAAAGTCTCCCGTTGGAGTTAATAATTGGAGAGTAGGTATTTACCAGTGGCGAAGGGTGGGAGTAGGCTGTTAAGATCCGCCATCAATAGTGAACATTAAACCTTTTCAGACATTTTGACGTATTTATTTTCATTGAAATAACACTACAATTTACAGATGGTGTTGGTTAGTTTTTTAAATTCAATTAAACTCTGAGAAAATCAAGCCATAATAGATAATGATAAAAAAATACTCGTCTCTGTATAAAATATCTAAAATTATGCAATGAAATCATACATAACTTTGAATATATTTTATATGTAGAATAATATTTTTTCTTTATTATAGTTTGGTAAGGCAGGGCTTAATGAATTAAAACAATGGACCGACAACATGTGTAATATGACGTATTTTTAATCCAACCAAAACAAATGAATAAAATTGTGTGCAAAATTTTGTCGTATCGCCCAAAATAGACCAAAACTATTATGGTTTCGTTTAGCCAAGGTTTAATTGATTTTTAAAAACTAACACCATCTGTAAATTGCAGTCATATGCGTCATTTACATTGAGCTATTTTACTAGCTGTTTTTTGGCGAATTTACAATATGCCTGTAAAGTCGCCCAGTGTCATCATTGAACAAGCTAACAAGCAGATTGTAAACAATCTACCGAGAAAAGTTGAAAGCCGGTCAACTTTACACGCTACACGCCGGCGTGTGGGCCTACTGCGTCTGCGCAGTAGAGCGTAGTAGCAACCTCCCGGTAAAAAAACGAACTACGTTTTGTCAAAATAGTCGCTGGCTTGTGGCTTCTCAGCGAATGGGATGTTTTGTGTGTCATCATCACAATCGCAGCAATCGCTTTTAAATTCGCCAACAAACAGCTCGTAAAGTAGCTCAATGTAATTGACGCTTTAGTGCAATAAAAACAAATACGTATGACTAGCAAAATTTTGTGTGCATTATTTATGGCGGATCTTAACAGCCTACCTCCACCCTTCGCAATTGGTATTTACCATCGACGGTGACACACTCGTTAACGTCACTGGAGGTCGTGACACTAGCAAAAATGTTACTTGAATGTCAGTGTGTCTAACTAACTTCAATAGGTACCTACCAGTGACAAAACAATTACATTTTATTTTCAGATTTCAATTAATCAAATTTCTCTACACGTTTTTTTCTTCTAAATTTAAATCACCAAAATGTATTGTTTGCCTGCTAATCAATTATTATTTTTCGTAAAGAGAATGTGAAATGTGTACCTATTTCACTTTGATAGACTTTCATGTGTGTATTGTTTTTTTTTTTTTTTACACGCAGTATCCGATTGTTAATAGCCGCTGAACTGTGTTGTGATTTTACACGTTGGCAAAACAATCGCCCGTGCGGAGACGGAGACTTTATTATGCGTGCACATTATCTTTATCATACGTGAGAAGTGTTACCCGCTCACGTCCGGGTCGGTAATAATACGATTTCAATCCTGCCGTAATCACTCTTGCCATGTGAAATTAATGCCAATTTGCTAAAGTGACGTTTCTATAATATTCTGATCGTTTATTATGTTTATATAATATTATCATCATTGGAAAATACTTTAGAAATCTTGTGTTTGTTGTATCTACTCAGTGCTAGTGTGCCATTAGTAATAACCAGTCGTGGCGTTTTAATATAATATGTATATGCATTCACTTAGGTACTAATGGGCGCAAGATATGAGGAATTAACATGGCCACGTAACCGACCCTCATAGAAATCTAAGAATATATTTTTATACTAATATAGTAGTGGTGCTCCATCACATTCCTCACCACTACCCCTATTCACTTTTTGCACTGATGTAATATTCAGTGGCGACCGGTGAGTTATTTTACTGGGAGTTCACTTTTTTCACCTTTTGACTGCCGTAAAAAGGCATTTGCCTTCATCAAAACTTCACCAAAAAATCAAAAAAAAAAAACTATTGGTTTTTTTAATTTAGTACATTTAAAAGAAATAATAAATAACTCACTATTTATTATTTGTTGTACCTCTAAAAACAGTTTTTCTTGAAAAAAAAATGGATTTTAAACTTTAACACAAACTATTTTGTTTTGACCGAATTATTAGTAGTACCGAAATATCTCGTATCTGGCAGTGACCGGGATTTATTGTTCATTTGTATGAGAAATCCATTCTTCTGTTTTTCATCGACACAAATTTTTCAATTACGCGTTTGTTGAAGTCAGGAATCTCTTGTATCATTCTTTTTTCGATACTGAGCATACATAATGCGTTCAATCTTGATTGCGCGATGGTGTTTCTACTAAAACACTTGATCCGTTTGAGTGTGAAAAAACATCTTTCGCTTTCCACTGATGTCATCGGAATAGTAAAAATTAAATTTAATAGTAAAACCGTTTCCGTAAATGTGTCAATGAGATTTTTTTCGATTAAAATGTTTTATAGTCAGACGTATTACAGAGCTAGTTTGAAGAGATATCATAATTGATAAACATTGTGAATTTAGTTATCAAACTGAAAAAAAACTTGAAGTTTATTTTTAAATTGTACTTCGCCTAAATTTGAGAAATGTTGTCAACATGTGCAGAAATTTAAATGCGTACGTGAAAAGAATTTATTTTTATAATAATATTGAATAAAAATTGTCATACAATAATTGTACGTCTGATACGGGCTGAATCTGCGTTCGGGCCGAGAGCGACTTGAACTGTCGCTCCCGAGCACGTAGAAAAAATATTTACGTATTGCTGTTCCACGCGCCAGACGACGCTCTTTCTCATTGCAAAGAAATCGAAATTAGATTACTGGGCGCTTTGGTCGAGCGATGGCGAATATCGCTCACATCAACATATAATATTATTATTTAAAATAGCCGGTTAAAAACACATATTAGAATTTGTTTTTGTATATGAATTAATGACTACGGTAATAGATCAGAACACTTTTAATTAATCAAATATAAATTAAATACTCATTTAAAAAAAGTCTTTTCGCATAAATTGAGTGGGTGGGTGTGCACCGCTCCAACGCTCTCAAGGGAGAATCGCCACTGGTAATATTTATATTCAATTATCTCAAGAAGTAGATCGACGACACCTATGTTTTTTTTGTAATAACTATGTATTTCTATCTGGAAACCGTTGATGACGAATCTTTAGTGAATGTTACCGATTGATAGATTAACAAAAAAAGTTTTTTTTATAACGTTGTATTAAGGAATCAAGTTTGGAGTACCGAACCGCCCCCAAATTTCAATTGAATGTATTGTCTCCGTATTAGCACCTTCCTACCGGACTCAAAGTCTTTAAAAAGTATTCGAAAATTGTGTTTAAAAACGTGACAGAAAACCACTGCAGTTATTAATTAGCTTATAATTTTATATTGTTTAGTTTAGTAAATATACCTAAAACGATTACTAAAATTGACCTCGTAGAAAGCTTGGTCATTATATTATATGTATATTTTTTTTATGCAGCGGAAATATATAAAAACCATAAAAGCAGTGAATCGAGATGAAGAATTGGAGCCGTATGCTCAGTCATGCTCGCCTGGGTATCCAATCGTATCAACAAATTCTTATTTGAAGAATTAAATATTATAAAAGACGGACAGTTTGTCAGATACGAACTGTTTCAGTATTTGCTTTGTGATTTAGAGAGGGAATAACAGGTTCGATGGAATAGGCAATAATTGGCAGGGTAAGCCATGAAGAGGAAGAACACCTGCATGTAGGACTGATCAAATCCAGAATACGACATGATCTTATTCAGTTAAGCCCACTGCCCCAGGGAGAATTGTGAGTAAAATAAGAACTGTGAGGTAACGAGGAAACAACTGCGAAGATAATTTGTTTTGAATAAAAATTATTGTGTCAATATGTGGAAATATGAATTAAATCGAAAGCAAAGTAATCATTTATTGCAGCTGTACCAGCAACCAATAAAGTAAATTATATCCTTCGAAGCATTGTGGAATAGTGATGTTATTATATTTTATTGACTGTAATGAAGTTAATTTGCCTAGTTTATTGGTAGACGCATTCGGCGCAATGATTATGATTGTTTAGGCGCATTATGTACCATTCCGCCTACTCTTGTGCGCAATATTAATTTTACTTGTTGCACCTTCTTTCAGGTAAGTGAATGAAGTATAGTTTTATTTCTTCCATTGCGAAAGCAATGTGGGCTAGTTTTTGTATTTTAGATCTATATGATAATACAATGTTGTCGACGGGTATAATACAATTTGGCAAACGGAATAATGTACTTATAAGCTGCGAACGTCACTTATTAATCATAATTATGCAGTAATGCCATATATTTTTTTCCTCGGGAAATAATATATTAATAATATGACATAACATTATCTTTTATAACATATTTAGAATCTATTCTAATAATTTAGTGTAAAAAATATGGAAAATCGATGTCAAATCAAACCTTCCGTAATAGGTGGCATATCGCTGGCATTCTGGCAATAAATTGTCACAATTTACAAAATATCTTAAACTACAGGAGAGCGAAAAACGAACCATTTTATATGAAGTTCAAATGTGGATGTTTTTTTATCAATCGCGTTAAGAATCTTTTCATTTTACTATTTAAATTTACCGATGATCTGATAAGATAAATTTGTTTTCCGTAATAGAGTACATGACGTATCAATTTTTTTGAACATCTATTTATGCCGGTTAGAAAGCAAGGTACAAAGTAACTATTATTGGTACCTTGATTCAAATTGTAAAAGCATTTAGCCACTATTAACGAAATTTGAGAAGCGCTCAATTGCATTACTATTAGCTTATTTCATCGTAATTAGGTAGGGTAAATGTGGCTAAATTGGTAAAGTACATTATGCGGAATCCACGGTGTTGGTTCGGTCCAATGGCGCTGGTTCAAGTCCCGCCCAGCACCGTATTTTTTCGAGATTTTTTCTAATATTTATATTTCTTAAGTTATGAAAATTATGGATAAGTCACGTAGATTGGCTACGTATCCATGCACAATATTAATTTCGACAAAAATGTTAGATGGGACATGTTGCCAGAATATGGGTACGATATAATGATAAAAGTGATACATATACTCACGATTTTAATGTAACTCGTGAGTAGGTATATGCATATTGCAGCAGTGTCTTTATTTTTGTTAAAAAATAAATATAGTACCTACCTTTTGAGAATGCGCTTCTTATTTGAAAACTAAAATCTGCAGTCTGCACGTGTTGTCATTTGGCAGAATTTCATTGCGTTATAGTTATTTCTGAACGTTAATGAATGCCTATTTGGAGTACTGTTTTAATGATCTCATTGATATCTCCGGCCTGCATCGTAACTCTGGAGTTTACGCTAATCGTTTCCATTCATGATTTACCAACTCAACATAAAAGCTACAAAAGCTTTTAGGAGAATATGTGTTCACTTTCTCGACTTGGCGTAACGTAAGGGCCTCGGTTATTCATTGGTCAGTGTTACATTAGTTTGATGCAGATTTGCTCGTTGGGGTGACGGTCCTTTTGCATGATGCTAGTTTATTAATTCATTGGAAAAAGTATACAGAATAGAATCAGGGAATCTGTACGTACAACTACCATATTATACATTACTAGCTTATGAATTATTGTCAATTTGATAAACTTAGACTAGTATATTAATATTTCTCATTCTATTAATAATAATATTTCTGCAGTTGCATTATTGCATTGTTAGTAGTCGTGTTATGATAATATGTATTCATTGGTTTAAGAAACGTTCATTTAATATGTTCCTTCATTTTGTGAATTTTGTGGATGATGGTCGGATTTTCTTTTACTGCGGTCACATCGTGTAGTGAGTAGTCAGTAGTGAACCGTGTCCAGTGCAGTTCGCAGTATCACACTTCACCGTTAAATGTTGTATATAATATTATTATGGTCGTTTATTAAAAACTGTCGAACCTCTTTGGGTCGTACAGTGGTGACATAAAATTCATGTCTAAATAAAACACGGTTCTTGTCGGTTTACAGGAAGCCAGCGGCAAAGACATTTTGGAAACGGCCGATATTTCTTAGGTTAGATTAGGGTTTCATTCATGAATTTTGCCAAAATCGGCTATGAAAATTGAATTAATGTTCATATTGCATCTAATAAAATTTCCGATAGAAGGCTCACGGCGAACTGTAGGAACTACGGTGAAATGTTTTACGTACAATTTACATCTAACCGTAGTGGACACTCATTCATTACCGTACCGTTTCTAATGTAGTGCACCCAGTGATAACTAAATAATAATCATTCTAGCATGCGTTATTCGTGTCGCATGCGAGCCGCTGTTATCGATGCGACTGCAATCACCGGACCACTCCGTCGCGGAGTTTCCTACTGCAATTTTAGCGAACTGGTACGGCGTAATCGTCGACCGTTGCCGCAACCTTTCGCTTTGAGTGACACGATTTTCGTTTTCATCCGCGGACAGATTAACTTTCTTCGCACTGGATTCTGGCGCGCATAGGTGCGAATTATTCGTAGCCTCTTTGAAACCACTTTTCTAGCGCACCGCTATAATATATATGCAAAATAAATATTGACGTCTCACCTGATATCTAAATGAGCGTATGACTTTTGTCGCGTATGAGAAATTTATTCACAATATTGACTTGTGAAATAGTTGACGGACTGGTTGCGGAATATCCGTTTCGAAAATCAAATATAAACTCCAAAGAAGGGTTTTCTTCATTATCTTCTGTGTCGAATCCAGAGAACGAACGTACACAAGAATTTAAGCGAATTGTCAACGATCACGTCTTTTTAAATCTGTTTTAGAGATCAACGACGGATTGTAAAGCCAATAATGTATGAATGACAGGTTGCTAAGGGTGAAGGTAGGCTATTAGGCTTTGACATAAATAATGCACATAAAGCTATGTCAGTCATACGTATTTGTTTTTATTGAAACAAGACTACAATTTATAGGTAGTGTTGGTTAGATTTTAAAAATCAATGAAAACATGCCTAAACCGAACCATAATGTTATGGGCGATCCGACAAAATAGTGCATTTTTTTTCATTCATACTTATTTGTTTTCCTTGAATACACAAGTTGTTGGTTAGTTTTTTTAACTCATTAAGCCTTAAGGTTTGGTTGAATTTTAAAAACTAACCAATACCATCTGTAAATTGTAGCTACTTTTAATTCAATGAAAACAAATATTACTAAAATTAAAATGTATTATTGACAAAATTTAGTGTGCATTATTTATCTTGGATCTTAACTGTCTACTCCACCCTGATGAATGATGAACACGTTAGATTGTGTCAAGAGTAATTTGGAAAATCGCCTAGTAGGTAGGTACGTGCACTTTTTTTTTGTTTTTTTTATTTGTCTGAAATATGAAAGGTGGTGAAATCGATGCCGAATGTCATTACTAAACCGTGCAATGCAATTTATTAAACACGTTGGATTATCGGAAGAGTTGTGTCCATCGATTTATTACTATGTACCTACCTACTCCACGCCTCGTGCATTGCATAATATAAAAGTTCACCTTCTTAATTGTCAATTCTCAAAAGATATTATGTTAATAATTTAAATAATACTTATTACACACAATTGAATAAATATTAGGACCAGTTTTGTCCGCTTAGCAGATTTTTTTTTTGTTTCAGTTGAAAACGTCCTTGAAACGGTCTTGAATCAGTATTATGTATTTTTTTTAAATTTTATATTACATAATAACAGTTTTTGGGTATGTAGTAATGATCCTGGCAATTAACTGAAACCGTGAAAAAACTCACCTTAAGATGTTGCAACGTTTTGTATAAAAGCTGCTGTTGATGATGAGTTTTTTGTTCTTTCTAAAAATGAGATAACATTTGAGTATTAGCACTCGAAATATCCAGACGTTCAATGATCTTAAAGTATAGTGCAGGCTTATTACCGAATTCTCCCGTTTGATGGGCCATCGTTTATCCGACTGTCAAGTTTAAATAAACTTCGCCGCGACTGCAGAATGCGGTGCAGGAGTCAGTCGCTTTGGAAGTGTGATGTATCATCTTCCCGATCGTTGATCTTGAACCGCGGTCGGCTGGCTAGCCACACCGCGTCCAATTTAGCCCTCAGTTAAAAAATAACTTTTTAGTTTTCCAATCCGCCGCCGTTCCAGCCCGCATGAATGGGACTCCCCCGCGCGCCCCTTCATTCCTGCATTTTCCTCTCCCGGTGCAGTGTTGCCAGCTGCTACAGTCGTTGACAAAAATATACCAGACATGGTAAGAAAATCATCTAATTGGCAAAGTAAAAAATAATGCCTGCCGGGATTTTAAACACTAGGTATTAATTGTGAACATTGTTTCTATGAGAAGAGAAGCATAGACGTGCGTTTCATTAGGATTTATAATATCGTCTTCATCGGCAGGGGTCAATCCATTGAAGTCCTCCCCTGGCTCTTTCGCACTCTTATCGGTCCCTAGTTCTTTGCTGCCACGTATATCCTTCGAACTTTATGAGTTTGTCTATCCAGTGGGTTTGAGGTCGTCCCTGTGGGGGCGGTTGGTGCCCCTTGTTATCAACTAATATAATAATATGTAAATATGTTTATTAAATTATTCGAAATACGAGCAATATAAATAGCGAAAGAGGAGCGATGCAAACACTGTCTGCGATAGCGACCATCTGCGAACACACAAATTATTAGCGCTGCCTACTGGGATTTGCGGATGCAAAGATCGTAGAGTACCTATCTGCATACCTTGTATTTTTTCACGTATGCCTATATTTTGGTGGTTTTCAAGAAAATGTGGTGTAATTGAGTAGGTCAAAAGCAAAAGGGCTTCTCTCTATTATTTGCATATTGAGATATGCGCATAATTTTTTTTTTACATTGACACATTTTTTAAGGTTTTTAGGTACATTATAAGTTTTATAATATTATATGAGTAAAGTGAATTGAGCTACTCTGACTATTGTTTCAATTACAAGTAATAGGTACATTTATCTTATCTAATTTGAACATTACAACTGGTGTGCATTTTAAAAGTGCAGAGAAGCCCCTTTGCTTCTTACCTCTTCGCGGGGGTATATGGGATTGTTCGTTAACGCACTTAAAATATGGGATATATCAAGATAAAATGCGATGCTGGCAACGCTGCTTGGATGTCGTTCGTTCCTCCCGTTTCTCTTTCTTCACTTCTGACTGCATTTATGGCAGCGACACGTGTGAGGGGACTCTCCGATGCACTTGCACGGAAAAGTTACAAATTCCAGAGATTTTTTTCACTGACATGTATAGTAATGCATCACTGACCTGACTTAATAATACGACGTCATGCTTAAAGCTGGATTTAGTTATTTTCAATTGAGAATTTCCGTTTGTCTGGTACGCTGGGTGGAGGGTGAAAAGCAGGAAGTTGCTTGATTAAATTAGCTTTTCTACTGGCGTTGTTTGTTGATATATTGGATATTTTAAGAGTCATGTTATGTCACAATAATATATGATTTGATTAAGTAGATGTCTTATAATTTGTTTTTATGTTGAGTAGATAATGTATGTGCAGATTCTGTATCTGAGTTATTTTATAAAATGTTGGGGAGTTAGAATGGACGATTTATGTGTTTATTGTCTGTTTTGTAATATTGAGTCATAAATATTAATTTATTGTAAACACTTCTGTTATTTTGCTAGTTTGCTCTCTTAGAAATATAGAACCTTAACTCCATAATACATAGTGTTTAGGAGTTAAAATGACTAAAGTTTTGACGTATTAATTCTATAAAAACAAACTCTTGTCTGTGCGCGACACTAAAACAGATTACTTTGGAAATTTGAAAAAAGGTGAATATTTCAAATTAACCATACGGTAGCCTGTTTTAATATAGGTACGTTAGGGTGACAAGGAACGAATTGAATCAACGCCTTTAATAATTTTTAAATGTCACATGAAGGAATAATGTTATCACATGAAGTTGTCAAAAGCTGAAACTTGTTTTGTTGTTATAACGTCCCATTTTCACATCACACAGTTTATTTAATCGTAACTCCATTTTGACAACGATGGGAGTTAGGCTGACCTCTCCAACACGTCATGCAATCGTATACCGTGGCGTAACGAACGTTATACGCCCTTCAAAGTTGTTCTGAGAATATGTCCTACGAGCAACTTTCCAAGATCTTGGTTGTGCTTTTACTAGAGTATGCCTGACGCGCAAGAGATAGAAAACGTCTTAAATGTAGATCTAGAAGCAGATGAATCTTCGGCTATACCGAATTACATGGCAACGTACCGCACAGTAGGTAACGAGAGGAATAAATTCAGCTTGGAGAGGCTTTCATCTCTAGGCTGATGATGATGACATTGAAGCACAGTGGGAGACGTATTAGCATTGCTGCAATGTATGAAGTATTATTAACAGCATGTAACTTGTCAATAAAATCGTAAAGACGTGTCGATCGAGGGGAGTCGCGCAGTTGGCCACCGGATGTGATCGCCGTATCGGGAAGACCGGGAACATTTACGAGCAGTCGTAATGATATTCGTTTAGTTTAGTTGTTCTATCTACGACCGTTACTTAGGTGACGTTGGGCGCTCGTCCTAATAGGCGGGCCGGACACCGGTATTAATCCCGGCGGGCCATAATTTTATGTAATGTTTTAATATAGTTTATTTTGACAGGTTCCTACGAAGTAGATTCATTATACGTGTACAAACAAGGACATGTAATTATTTAAAAAAAAAAATGTTGATCATGGACATCAGTAGCGTACGGTGACTATTTCTTGTATGGATGCGTTCTATGTAGTATGCTGTTGATGCGGAGCATATCCAGAAATACTCAATGATATTGTATGTAATAATATTATGTGTTTTCTGTGCAATTAGATGGTATATTTTATTTAGCTATATTTATAATATTAATAGGTAGGTGGTTACTATCGACCGATGGTACTTGATGGAATTTGAATTTTAATGGATTTAAGTTTTGTACTATTCCATTTGAGTCGTTTTTGGCGACCCGGGTTTTGCCTTGAAGATGCCGAAAGGCGAAACCCGGGTCGCCAAAAAACGACTCAAATGGAAAAGTACAAAACTTAAATCCATTAGAATTTAGCTATATATTTCTATCGACATTATGTAGGTACAACTGCTTATTATAAATTTTCATTGTGTTATATAAGTATTCATTTTAGCTTTCTGTCTCCCAAATGGTGTAACTGAATATAGTTTTATTTGACAAACTTATTGTTACATAGTGCCTATTTTGGGGGTGCTCCGCATCTAGAGTGCCGCTGATTTATAATAACTATGATAATGTAGACGAAATTATACGTTTAATAATGAATGCTCGGTTAAATGTGGCTTTAAACATCACTGCATTGTTACGTTATAAAATGGGCCGCCTTTTTGCATAATGAAAAGGCCAGTTTTGTGTATGGCTTGGAAACCGTGTGCTGAAAACTTGGAACGATATGTGGTAGGTACCTAACTACTGCGTTATGTTGTCGGACCCATTGGTGTAGTTCAGTGTGAGTCGAGAAAGATTATACGGAGTATAGGTAGTCAAACGAGTTATACATGTGAAAAATACACTGAAATTTTGAAGACTTTTGTGGTATCATCGGCATATTGTGGCTAATTCGGTCCTGATCGGCAGGCATCACTGTTATTTAATACATAATATTATTCATTGTGTGTATGCTGCAACAGTTGGTAAGCGAAGCAGAAGCCCGAAAGAAACCCACGCGCGGTTCATCATCATGATAATCGTATGGCTATTGCAAAGAGTTGCTAACGAATTTTGATACTTCGATGTCGTAACATACTCAAATCATTGTCGATTTTATGGGGAACTTACATGCACAAATTGAATAATGATTGCTATGCTTTCTCCCACAAGTATAATAGGTATATAGTACAATACACCCACTACATGTGAGTTTTGATCAGACTTTAAATACTAAGTATTTTTGAAACCGTATTAGTTTCCACTATCAGGAAGATCTAACTTGGTTAATTTTACTTTAAGCGGGTTAATAAATTTAGCAATATTTGATATCTATGTTTGCTCGAATAGATGAGTCGTTTGCTCCAATAGAGAACTATCCTGATGACAGTGGTGAAGGTCAACAGCCTACCTCCACCCTTCACTACTGCCTTATTATATATATATACATTATATTGTTCGGTCGCCCTGTATCGGGAGTAGATATATCACGACATCATCCAAATTGAATTTTTTTTTTATTTTCTACATTAAAAAGTTTACCTTTGAAGAGTGGACAGAATTTCAATTGGAGCCTACTTAATGTTAATTGTGTTCCTTTATCTAGTAAATTTTTCGGTGCCCATGTGGGTTTTTCCAAATATAGAATGGCCTATTGACTTGCTTTCGTATCGCCCCACTTAATAATACGTCAAAATATAGGTAGGTACTTCAATTTAATCGTACCTCGGTTATACATCAGGATTTTTTTCTGTTATGAGGTTTAATGAAAATCGTATCAAATACGTTAACAGTGAAAATAAAGTTTACTCGATCACTTTTTTCAACATATCTTAAAATTAACTAATTCCCGTTGCTTAATTAAATATTTTGGTATGCACGAATATGAATGAAGGGGATATGGGAAGGTCTTCATCCAGTAGTAGATCGACCCCAGCTTGTAACGATGAACACAACACTTAAGAAAAATATACGTCGCGGAATCTCTCATCCTTGTGATTAATGTCTATATTTTATCCTTACTATTCTGTATTCGGGGTGAAGAGTTCCAGGCCCTAATTCGTAGATGTTTTATCCATTTACTTAATGAATGGCACTTGTCCTCATGGGAGCATTTGTGATATGACGTGGGACTTGCTATTTTATAATGAATTTATATACTTGAACACAAACGTTGAATATTATTATAATACATCACTATAAACTTTATCGTGCCCACTCCACGCGCTAGCAATAATAATAACGTGTTACTTTCAATTGTTTTTAAAATTTCCTTCATCATTAGTTAGATAGGTACTTACCTATTCAAAATTGGAATTTTGACGTGACAACAATTATAAAAAAAAATCTTTTGAGCTACTTGTACCTCTTACTATTTTCATATGTCTACATATTATTATATAAAAATATTATACTTACACATTTTTTATGTTAATAATACACGTGTGGCCATTTCTTATATAACGTAGTATAAGTATAGTTAAATCTTCTATATCAGCTCGTTTCTAATGCGTAGGGCCGAAACCCTTGGAATAGAGTGTATAGTCGTCTGCGATGATTTTATTTACTATTATTTATTTCTATCCGGAAGAGTTTCGTGGGCATTAGATTACACGGGATAAGCGCTCGGCTTGATAACTTCTATTGTATTCAATAGATGTTCGATCGCCGGTTCGAATTGCCGGCCGTAGTGGAAGTCGATAAGAACCTGTTCTTCTGTTGGACTATCCACGCAGGAGGATAGAAATTCCTCTCGGCGGGTGGTAAGGTTACCTCTTGCCCTCTTCTCGCACCACCCGTTTCCTCTCAGACACCATAATACTGGCCCTACCGCAATTCACGTCAGATTGTGTTATTAGGTTTTGAATTTTATTAACAATGTGATTTATTGCTTCTTTAATTCCCTTAGCACAACAAAATTTTGGTCAGTTGGTATAGTTTTTCCGCAAATGTGTGTTCATTTATAATAATGACAGTGACAATGCAGCTGGATTGTAAACTACTTCTGGAGTTCTAGATCATGCTCACATATCTTATAATAAACACTTGTGGATTCAACAGATCGCGGCGCCTCATCGGTGAGGATCCCACCCATGTTTATAGCAGCAGATCAACACTATCATGTAACTGGGAGAACCACGGAAGTATCAAAGCGCTAGTAAGCGAGGTACTATCGTTGCACGTGGCGTGTGTACCGTAAAACGATATGGAAAATGTAGTGTACATAGTGTATTTACTAACGGTGACTGCAGATAGTCAGTTTATTTGTGCGCAGCGTTAGTTGTGTCAGAAAGAAGTGAGTATTTGGAGTATAAAACAGTTTATGACATTGTAGTGTAAATATATGGTAACATATCAACAGAAAATATAACTAACGATCTCAGACGATAATTAAGTACTCATCATTCGAACTTATATTACATTGTATCAGTCGATATCAAACCTTTTAAGCAAGCAGTTCAAAATTAACCTCTATTAAATAGTCGTTCCACGCATATATTTTAGTCTGTCCTAATATAACTTAAAACTATTAAATACTACATTATTAACATTGATAACGAAATTAATATTATCTAAATATTAATAATTAACCATTATAAACATTTCTGTCTTTCAATCAATTATGTATCCACATATTAAAAATTAAAATTGGTAGTTGAACAACTACAAATGGTGATCACTTAATCTTAAATGAATAAACAACTACAAAAAGGAAATATTAAAGGTATTATAGAAACCTACAAATGCCGGCAATCTCACTCGAAACACGTCTTGTATTAAAATATGTACACACGTAGTTAAACATGTATGTACATTTTTAGATGCATCTTCGTTGCTGATATAACTAGGTACCTACTGTCTTAATTGGTAATGACATACTTCAAACTGAACGTTTTATTTTAAATGAATATAATATATTATATATTTCCGTTTTCAATTTTATTGAGCTTAGAAATATAATCAATTTAACGTAATTGGTACTAACTAGTATGACTTGTATGATAGATTTAATCCCTTCGCGGAATCTTACTTAAGTTGACGTCGCAAATAACGGAGTTGGCGCATCATTGACAGTCTAGAAACCAGCTCCGCGAGCAGGTGATGATGATGTCTTCCTGCCTCTCTCTCGTGAGAACGCACCTCGTTAGCATAATATCACATTTTCCTTTCCTAGTCAATTGACACTGCTTCACCTTGTGAATAACTAACTGGCTTGGTCCGTCCTTTTAACTAGTTAAGTAATATTTTTTTGTTAGTCACAATACCATAATGTCCAAAGACAAACTCCAAAGACAAAGTGATAGAAACGATTAGGTACTTGTCCTATCTACTTTGATTTTTTTGTGTATTAAATACATTTCTTTGTGTACCTATTTACAGATATGTTACAAATGTAAAGTAAATTTATAAGGGTATGCTGCAAGTGTATATATATATATATATTTAGAATTATTAATAACCATGTCTTTGTTTTTTCGTACAAGGTGGTTGTTAGCAATTTTGAACAATCACAAACACCCAGGCTTTACGAAAAACACATACATATTGTGTCCTGACCGGGAACTGAAACCACAACTCGTGGAAGGCCCTACGCACTGCACCATGAGAGCCGCCTCTAAGTGTATAATTTAATTATTTAGTTAACGAGTTTGTTTTAGTGCTGATTGCAGTGGCGAAGACTGCTTTTTAAGGTGGGGGTAGGCTACTAGGCTATGGGTAACAGTGGCGAAGGGTGGAGGTAGGCTGTTGATATCCGACATAAATAGTGCACATTAAACTTCGTCAGTCATACGTATTTGTTTTCATTGAAATAAGACTACAATTTACAGATGGTGGTGGTTAGTTTTTAAAAATCAATTAAATCCTGACTATCCAAACCATAATAGTATTGGTATACTTTGAGCAATACGACAAAATTGTGCACACTTATTCATTTACATATACTTATTTATTTTCAAAAATGCCGTCTTTTATTTCCGGTATGCTCTACCGGAATCTTATGACGTCATCGGCGTAGTTGCTTTAATTTTGGATGCGTGGAAAATATTCGTCCCTTCGTGATTGATAAAGTGTAGAGTGGAATTATTTGAGTCAACTAGTATTTACCTTTGTAATATTATGAATTAACTCCGTAGGTGTAACGCCGCATTTTCGTATCCCATACTAATTGTTGTTATTTAGGCATTTGATTTTTTAGAACTGCCACCTTCTTCCTTAATAGTTTGGGCCCAATGTAGAGGCCGTTCTAAAAACGTAATGCAATGTCAGCTAACCGTGAACGTCTGCAGAAAATATATTTTTTCGAGAAGTGTCTTTACACACCTAGTAGTAGGTAGTACATAATATTAATTAATTTTAATTTATTTGTACACACTGTGGACATTACAAAGGAAAAATGGACAGGTTACATTCTACCTACTTGATATTTACTTTTTAGCTCTTGTAATCTTTATGTTATATGTCTTGTCCTGGTTAATTATGCACATATCTAATTTATATCTTCTTTTCTTTTCAGGTAAGAAACGTTAATCATCTATTAAGGATTCAGAAGACTACACGGTAAAATGAGACTTTGTCCGGTTCAGCGAGCATCCGAAGGCCATCGTCGGGTAAACACCTTTTTTGTTGTCTGCTCCCCATCCATTCCCATCGAGTGAAACATCTTACAATTTTATCATTCGTTAATAACACGTCAAATTTACATAGTAGTCGAGAGGATCCCGTGAATGTTATTCTGTGAACCGGATTAAAATTCCGCCCGAGACGCCACTTATGAGAGATCTCGTTTTAATTGAAATCGACGACCCCTCGAATGGTCGGCTAATGACTCGAATTAAGGACGATTTATGGTGTGCTTGAAAAATGTGCATTAATGATAGCAGCGCGCTTTTTTTAAATTCAGCATCACTTACATTTCGTTCAGTACGTGCGACCTTCTTGAAAGATTGTACCCACTTCCTATATGTGAGAACTGAATCGTAAAGTTAGTATACGTTTGATGTAGGTAACAGCTGGTGGTGTATTATTCTGCTATCGATGACTGAATACGTCAATAATGATGATTACCTATATAATATATTTCTTATTATCAATATGGTCTTACGCCTAGGTTTCGACGAGAATTTGAAAGGGCTTTTTTTCGACCATTTCTGTTCCTAATGAGATCATAATATGGGCCTCCACAAAGTAGAGGTTTGTATTAACAGATTTTGTCTTTACGAGAAATCGATGTCAGCCACTTGCTCAACCTATTAGGTACATACTCTGACACATACACAAATTGAAAACCAATATGTGTACTTGTCAGACCCATGATCCGAACCTGGTACCCACGATGCTATAGGCCGACGCTTTAGCCGCGCGGCCATCGTCAAGGACACTGTCAAGGCTTTATTAGTGCATACATATTGAAGATATCTCTATTATAGACAACTGTTTACTCTCACTTCCAATCTACCAAAAATATCTGACCACTTCCTGATTAATTTTTATTATTATTTCCGAGTAATCTCGCGCTATTGACAACGGTGGAATGTAGGCACGCGACCCTCTACCCCACTTAACTTCACCATTTTACCACTGCTATCCGACCACTTTTTGAAAATAACGCAAATGCAAAATTCACCACGTGTAGTTAAAATTCGTCAGATAGCAACAGTGGAGCCGTTAGTTTATGTGCGGGTAGACTTAGCAAATAATAATAGTCGGATAAATTAAAATCAAATCGAATTTGGTACCTACCTACCTACTCTATTTTTGATGATTAAAATGATGATTTATAATTATAAGTAATATAAGATTTTCATAATATTGTATGTATGTATATTCTGTTTTCTTTGCTGTCTGTTTATATTCCCAGACTGGTCTAATTGACTGTCAAATAATGAAATTTGTTCTCCTTATTATATCTGGGGAGGAATGCGAGAGAGTCTTTCAGATGTATCCGTCCCGATGGGCAAATTGTACGGAGGAATCTCATAACGGCAGCCGAGTCAAATGCATAATAATTATCTCGCGAGATCGCAATGAAATGCCACTCGGTTCGTTTCAGCAGCGCTTAAATCATCGTGGCAATTTCTTCCGGCAGCGGGTTCGGATCCGCGCCGCCTCTTATTTTTTGATTGCGCGCTTTTACATCAGGTTGTTTTTGCGTGGCAATTATTTTATTTCCCGTCCGTTTATATCTGCAAGGTCTCGAAATTGTTCTGCATGCTCAGTGATAAAGGATTAAGTGCACGATAATTGAACACAGGTTTCAAAGACAGACAGCAATGTCTACCTGTTAAGTTTCTCATATGATGTGTTGAGTGAGAAATATTACTATATTATTATAATAAAGAAAAATGATTTTATATAGATTATAACTTTTTGGAAACGTTATTCATTACAACGATGTATACCAATGCAAATGCGTAAGGCACTGCTTTCTCGTCTTGGGGCACCGAGCTCAACCTGGTGATAATACAATACATTAATGTGATTGGTTCACTGCTGCTGCTATACTACTGTCATTGGACTGCATGTCGTGTTGTAGTTTTAAACGTCTCAACGTAATATCGACCAATATCGTAATATATTTTTCGGTTTCCACCGCTTGTACAACTTCCTTCTTTCCTTGACGTTTCTGGCTCGTTGCAGAGGCCATTATGAAGAGATTACATGATAATGGCATCTGCAACGAGCCCGAAACGTTGAGGAAAGAAGGGAGTTGTACACGCGGTGGAAACCCAAAAATCTATTACGATAAAAAACAACCGTGAAAGCTCAAACATCGACCAATATCTTTGCATGTTTATTATATAGGTAGGTAGGTCTACGTCAATTTATTTATTTAAATAGGTACTTACATTGTAAAATTGATCCATTTTTTCTACTGATAATTGATTCGTATAACTTCTGTCGTAGGGCCGTAGGAGTCTCGAATTAATTTAACGCCTATGTTTCTAGGGTTTCTTTATATTCTAAACCACCTGCGTGGTAGGAACGATGATATTCTCCAGCTTTCAGTCAGCCCGACAATTAATTGGGACATGTCTGCAATCATGACTATTTTGATTGTTGATTGATTTCGCAATCAGCGTCATGATACATTTTAATACAATGTCAAGGGTTCTTAGTTAAACACTAGGATCACAAACACTGAATAATTGATTCAGAAAGCACGTGATAGTCATCCATTAAAACGCCGTCGTAGAATAAGATGTATCGGGGCTGTTGCATTATTCATTTGCCGGGTGATAAAGTGAGCGATGAATGCATCTGAGCACGATACGTTCAGCTACAGAGCTACACGATGCACCCATTCCTCGTTAAGGGCTTCCGCGGGGGGACGTCGGGAGGAAGTGTCGCTGGTTAAAATTAATTTGTCGTTGACCCCGTCCGGCTCGGCCGTCGTGGGTCACAACACAACGGAATCCATCCTGCTCTTGCTTCTTTTCTCGGCATCGCTCTGCGTTCTTCTTCCCCGTCCATTCACTTCGTTTAGGTTTAGGTTTAGATTGAGAAGCTGAATCAACTAATTTATTAGTCATGATTGTGATTATGATTCTATGCTATTGTGGCATTTGGACGATTCTCCACAAATTCATTTTAAATTAATTCTAGATTGAAGTGTTTTTTTGGTCAACATATTATGGCTAAATATTATAAAAAAAATATTTTTAAACTAATTATTATATTTAGACATAACGTTGTCATTTTGGTATATGTATAAATAGGTACAGTTTTATTACCATTTTATTTGCTCCTTTATTTTGTCAATGCAGTATAATATTCAAATAATATAACAGTGTAGTACACACCTATATGATTATTAGTTTTATAAAATTTACCATTTCTTTAAAAACTCTTCTAAAGAAAAATATCTATTTTGCACCTATCCTAGTTTGACCAAATACATTTTCATATACCTCAAATAGGTATATTAAATTTGACATTCCTACACATTTTTCTACAGACAAAAAGTAGACACATAGCATACAAACATAAAAAAGTAAAATAATAAATTATGAAACTGAAAAAATTTTAAATACTTAAATATAATTATTATTCACTACAATACGTTATGAGGCCCAATGACAGCAGTGTAGTTAGTAATATAAGTGTAACGATCACAAACATCCAGAATTCGAGAAAATCACATTAATATTTTATGACCTCACTGGGTATGGAACCCGGAGCCTCCGGAATTATAGTTTTTCAATTATTATTATGTACCTTTTCGTGTACTCGGATTTGGTAGCCACATAATTAGGTGACGTGACCGTTTTCCCTGACGAAATCTGGTTGGTAGCGGTGTGAGTTAAAACAACATACTGTAATTATTAGGTATAATCGTACCTACCCATTTTCAGTAGCAAAGTTTAGCGTGGACTATTTATGTCGGATCTTAATAGCTGACCTCCACTCTTCGCCACTGCTGTCCTAATATGTGCGCTAGTGCTCGCGCACATGGGCTTTTAAGGGAACGCACATGAGAAATTGATTGCCGCGCATAATTCCATCAACATTAAACCTAAATATTTTTTTTGGATCGAAAAATATATTGTTAAGCACTTTGGTATTTTTCGTCGAATCTATGTCATGTCAATTGTTGTATTTTACAACGTTTTTCTATCTCGTCTTCTTATTTGACCGGTGGTTCTTTGTCCGGTACAAATCTTGCAATCGATTTTTTACTAACATCCCGACTAGCTAGACATTTGAAACTTTTAGAATATATCAGAACACGATGCCAATGCATTTTTTAATAGTTTAGCCACCTTTAAGTAGAATTGAATTCTTTTACAGTTAATTCTGTTTTGTATGAAAAGTTATTTCGACACCATTATTGGTTGCTAGGGGTCTGGGGTCCTAGCAACTAAATTATTAATATATACGTGCGTTACTCTGGAAATCAATATGACATGTCAAAATGACATTTCAGTATTATTTCTATCAAGTACAATTTTTTTTATTGTTTATGCTAGTCAAGTCAAGTTTATATGATTCAACAGAAAATTTAAAAGCGTTGTGTATAAAAAGTTCTTTTTATCTTGTAATTATTTCATCTTTGTCCGTATATCCATATTTTTTTTCACGCAGATGCAACATAAAATTTGAGAGGATAAATACCGTATATTGTAAATGCATTTGCATAGTGAAAATCAATTATACGTATGTTATTCATCGCATATCGTATCATCACATTTAAACAAACATACATTGCGTGACCCGCCAGTATTACTTATATTTGTTTTGTTTATAATAATTACGTTGACGTTCCCATTGTATCCGTCACTTACTCTTTTAACTTATTAGTTATTACTAAACTTAATCAGGCATGCGTGTCACATGCATGCGAGCAGTTTAAAAATCTACAAAACTTCAATTACCGATTGTCCATGCTTGTTAGAAAGCCATAATCGTAATTGTTAGGGATGTCAATCACAGTTTCTATTTTAGTTAATTTTGATTGGTCGAGTATTTTCTCGATTAATAATAATATGACAATTTAAACAGATTTTTTTTAGTGTAATTTCCAAATCCGGGAACGTGTAGTGAAAATCAATAACTGCAACATTTAAAAATAATCGAATCGATTTCGATTAGTTTAGCAGTTAAATTGCCAAATTATAAACAAGTAAATAATAGTTGAAAACTTTTTTAAACCCTTTTATTCGATGTGCATAATATATAATACTTTCCTTATACCAAATCACTTATTTAATCATTAAAATTTTACCGGTATTAATTTTTCTTTGCTCGTGTCCACGAATGTCCAAGAATCTCTGTCGCTCGCCAGTCTTCTTTCATCGTCTCAGATCATGCCATTTAACAGCCTTTCAGGGCGACGGAATCCAGTCAATTTGACGAAAAGACATGTGAGGCATCCTAGTTAATTAGTAATCTTTCTCGTTTAAAATATTTCTGTCACTATTTGGCTCATATTATCAAGGGTGCTATAGATAAACTTATGTAAATTTTATGTCAATGTTTATTAACCTACTTAAATCAAATCTTATTAAAGTGACATTTTGAAATTAGCATTACATATTTATTATACAGTTAGAGGCATTGGCGGCTCTATGCTCGATGATTTGGTAGGTCAGTTTTATATTATTTTAATTTGCCTTTTCGTTGTACACTTAAAAGACGTATAGCAAATTGGCTTTTTATACATTATAAAAGAAGTGATATAAATTGTTAGATAGTTAGATTAAAAAGATAGATACCTACTTAACCTTAAAAAAAATGTCTATTTTCACATCAAACAATCAAAAATATTTAATAAAAACTCCGTAGCTTTTTCATTAAACTATCACTATCAGAAAAAGTGTTGTGTACTGTTATGAAATGGCGGGATCATGTATATATAAACACTTTTTATATTTCCACTGATTTTATTAGAAGGTAACTTTTACGATTAATATAGCAGATTACATTTTAAAGGGTAACTTTTATACAATGGTTTAACTGTTTAATACAATGAATGCAGTCGATGCGTTTTAGTCAAAGGTTGTATTTAAACTAAACTAAAAAGCTATTTTTGGTTGAGTACTATAATATTACAAAACAAACAATGACATTGCATAATATGAAACTTTCAGACAACAATAGGAAGTTTGAAATAATAAAAATATAAAAAATAATACGGTTGAAACCATGTTTGGTAGGTAATATAATACATGCTCATGCTTAGTAGGTAATATAATACATGCTCGATGAAATCGCGAGGCAATAATAATTAATAACAGAACAACGTTTTATACCTGTTTCCTTTAACACACTGAAAAATGTATTGTTATCTCTTTCTGGGACAATGACGAAAATCTTGCCTATGCATCGTAAAAACAAATTAAAAAAAAGACTGGCGAAATGTGTGTTTTCTCCATTTCACATATGGAAAATGAGAGAGAAAGAGAAATAGGTAGAAATATTTTATTCCGGCATATTTCCAAATGCCCAAATTATAGCGACCGAGCGGATTCATTTTGTTTGAATTTTATACACACAGTTCGTTCGTCCGTGTGCGTCTCGCCTTGACGTGTTAGCCGATAATTATTATAATACATTGTACCTACATCTTAGATTATAACCTACATAGATTGTAAGATGTTTATTTTTGGAGGGTCATTGACCAATTGACCTAATGGACCAGCCGCTATTGGTTAGAGGCGATTGCATAATAATTTATCATGCATCTTCAATGCTCGTTTTTTTTTATTACTCGAATACCCGGTTATTTAAAAAGACGAATACTTTGAACAACGCTATTAATACTATACAAATCTTGACACTCCTTAAAGTTCTTGTCAAAGAGCTCGTGATGGAGACAACGACGGCAGCCCGCCTCATCATCATGACCGATGTTTTATTTCAAGTTGGAGCTTTCACGCGTCACGCCTTCAGTCCGATTCGTGCCTTGTCAAATATAGTGTTGTTCTATTCAAGCGCGATCGGCGTATCGTTATAATAGTCCTTTTCGATGTTTGTACACTCACGACTTTTGTCATATGTGAATAACATTATGTTAAGGACTTGCATTGTCTCGCTTATGTACCGGGCGTGTCGGGAATCGCTGATTACCCCAAAACAAATACATACTGACGAATATAATATTCTAAGAAGTGAACTGCGTGATGGATCTTATCTTCTGGAAATCCTGTGACCTTTTTCTTTGTCGCCTTTTCCTCGTCTTCTGGTGGTCTTGAATTAAGTATTGGTTTCGTCAGACTGCAGTCGAATTCCTACCCATACTGAATACCCAATTATTAATTTTCAGCGTTTGCATTTAAGCATATGTGCATGAAAGTTTAGTTGTTGTTATTTTAAGTATAATACATTTCCCCATCTGAATTACGTTTATGCGTGTATGGATGTAGTAGACTCGCTGATGAGGGAAATCACTACATACAGTAACTACTGATTGATTTATGCATTAATTGAATGTTTTAGTTTTGGTGCAAGTCGACCATGTATTATGTTCGAAATGCGTAATGTATGTAGTAATTAAATACATCTGTCAGGCCATTTTTTGCCTATATTCAATAATTTATGCCATTGAGTGTAAATCTGAAAATGTGCTGAACTGCTTATGGCTTTGACAGATGTGTGCAATGACGGTGTGAGCTTTGCTACAAATTAATATAATGCAAAATGATTCTCAGATAATCCAATCCAATCATCAGTTTTATTTACCATTTTCTCAGCTTAGCATTCATAATAATTAGGTTCCGTCTATATTGCGAAGGTTGTCTTTAAACTTTTTTTTACGTTCAACTCACTGTTGACTATAACTCAATAATTGTACGTACAATGTTGCGTGTAATATTTTGATATGTGATTTTCTATCTTAACGACTCTTTGGATGGCCCTTATCCTCCGCTTAACGGCCCACGTGCTTGTCGTAGGTCAAAATTGAGTTTTTATTGTATTTTCAAACCATGATCCTGGACACTCCTTAAACGTTGTACATAATCTATTTATATAATTTTGAAGCCTTATTATCCTTTATAGTTATTTTAAACATTTGATGACTGCATAAAGTATTTTTGTTACATAAAATAGTATTCTTTTAAACCTCTCGCTCTAATGTTTTAGAATATAGTCATATTTCGGTACATAACTGTGCAGTGGTGTTAAGATTTTTTACATTTATTAATTTTTAAACGCATTTATAAAACCATTAGTATAATTTATTACGAGATAATTTTTGTAAAATATTCACGATAAAAAATTATATTGATAATCTATGTGATCCCAAATTTGACAAGAATTAGGCATTTTATTATTAAAAAAATCGGCAAGATTAACACATTTGAAGATGATTCTAAAGATATTTATTATAAGCTATGTCTTTGACCATTCAAGTGTGATAAACATCTTATGAATAATCATTGCTTTATAATAATTATTGACCTAAGAATAAGGTAGTGTTTTTTTGAAATACGCCATTTCTTTTGTCATTCCCCAGTAGTTAAGCTACAACATACGGCCGTAGCCATAAATTGACAAACTATAATTGAAGTAGGGAGTAAAATGATATTGACGCGCGTGTTTGAACATGTACCGTTTAAAAAAAAATAAAAAAAAATTCGGTTAGGTACATGTTCAAACACGCGCGTTAACATAATTTTACTCCTTACTTTAATTATAGTTTGTCAATTTATGGCTACGGCCGTATGTTGTAGCTTAACCACTAGGGAATGAGAAAAGAAATGGCGTATTTCAAAAAAACACTACCTTATTCTTAGGTCAATAATTATTATAAAGCAATCATTATTCATAAGACGTTTATCACACTCAAATGGTCAAAGACATAGCTTATAATAAATTACTTTAGAATCATCTTCAAATGTGTTAATCTTGCCGATTTTTTAAATAATAAAATGCCTAATTCTTGTCAAATTTGGGATCAAAGAGATTATCAATATAATTTTTTATCGTGAATATTTTACAAAAATTATCTCGTAATAAATTATACTAATGGTTTCATAAATGCGTTTAAAAATTAATAAACGTAAAAAATCTTAACACCACTGCACAGTTATGTACCGAAATATGACTATATTCTAAAACATTAGAGCGAGAGGTTTGAAAGAATACTATTTTATGTAACAAAAATACTTTATGCAGTCATCAAATGTTTAAAATAACTATAAAGGATAATAAGGCTTCAAAATTATATAAATAGATTATCTACAACGTTTAAGGAGTGTCCAGTATCATGGTTTGAAAATACAATAAAAACTCAATTTTGACCTTCGACGAGCATGTCCCCCCTTAAGAGGGAATAATAATGGTAATTTCATGTAGGTATCTAGTATCTACTATAATATCACCTCTCTTCCTTGTAAATATATTATGCCAGTGAATGACGGTTTTAATATACTTCATTAACGATCTATCAGTGTTTTAAACATGTATTATACATCTTAAAACTACCTACCTTAACCTTGTAGACTAACAAAACTGCAAGGCATGCATTTACTCTCAGTGCAATGTGCCATCCTTTGATGCGAGACGAGGATAATGAGACGGTATTAACATTAACTAAATATACACAGATGCATCCGGCGCCCGGTACCTATAAACCGTCCATCAAAATACTACCAAGATATTTCCGGCTCCTTATTATTCGCGTCCGTCTGTCGTTTGGCCGTTTTACTGCTGGATCCGTAAACTTGAGAATGGGTTTTATGTTCGGCAGTTGCGGGGCACGGTTTTATGGGTCGTCATAACATCCGCGTCCAGCGATGCAGGATATAGGAAGCGCAGTAATGATGCCGCAGCATTCAGGAAAAATTTGATAACCGATTTGTGGATTTTATCGTATGATGCCAGAGTGTCAATCGAAATACACAACGAGTAATACGATGACGTCACCCCGGTGTATACTTATTTTTGTTGCATGTGCAGTAAACCGAGCTGTGATACTACGCTCACTTTTTGACTTTTATGATTAGGATAGTCTGGCAGATCATCGTGAGTACAGTAACACTTGAACAACGCTACCAGATTATCTAAATTTACTTTGAAAATCACTACCTATGTATGTAGTCGATGATTTTCGTTGTTTTACCGTAAAATTGCGTTCAGCGATGAAGCTCATTTTTAACATAACGAGTTTGTTAATATGGAAAATGTCGCATTTATAAAGCGAGATCAATCCAGAAGAGACCCTGCAGACTCTATTGCATCCGCAAAAATGCACTGTTTCGTGCGGTTTACCCTGGTGACATAATCGAACCTTATTTCTTCAAAAATTACTTGTTTGTAAATAAGGATCCAAACGCTCAAATAACAGATGTCTTTAGTTATTGATTTTTGTAAATGTCTGCATCAGAGCCTTTCTACATTTACGTTTTTCAGAAGCGCCGCTAAGTGGCGATTCAGTTTTTGAAGCGCTTCTTCAACGCGTGAGCAATAGTAATTATTTTCTAATTTTCTAATTCACGGTGGCCACTCGGCTTAAGCGTTGGACTATCACGCTGTGGGTCCCAGGTGTGAATCCTGGGTCTGGCAAGTACACATTTTGTTTTTCAATTTGTGTGTGAGTCAGAGTATGTACCTAATAGGTTGAGCAAGTGGCTGACATCCATTTCTCGTAAAAACAAAATCTGTTAATACAAACCTCTACTCTGTGGAGGCCCATATGATCCTATTAGGATCGGACATGGACGGAAAAAATAGTAACTATTAGTAACAATAACTAATAACAATAACCTCTTCGTACTGAAGAATATTTAGTTTATTCCCAGGATCAGTAACAATTAATTCCTTAACTAAACCCAATAATTTATTGACGAGATCGAGCTTTTTTGGTGGTGAGGAAAACACATGGCGAAAAATAATATTTATAATATGTATAAGTACCTCAGAGCCAGATTGATTCATGTCAAATTTTGCCAAAATGAGTTAGTTACAGATCTTGTACCTAAGTTATCATGTATGGCAGAGTCTATTCATAACTGCAACACGAAATTCTTAAACAATAAAGCTTAAATTGAAAATCTTAACTTGTTATTTTTTTAGATAACTTACGCTGGCTAGGTACAGATATTATGACTTGATAATCCTACGAAACGGAGTTTTGCACAACGACATTAGTATGAACGAATTCGTTTTGAAATAAAGTGAATACATAAGTAATAAACACGGCACGTGTTTTATTAGTCATTCAACAATACAATTGAATGTCGCAGTATTGATCGTATTAGACAAGTATAGCAATAATGTTAACAAAAACTCATTTATCGAATTGAAATTTTCAACACTCCATTTAACAATGTGCTAAAAACTGCAAGCATATTTGTAATATATGACCATTGTAAAATATATTTTCCACCCAATGTGCCATTCCTATCATCATTGACTTTGAGAGGCAAACATAATGGTGTAGCGTTTAGTACCTGCCATTTTAAGGCATACAAGCCAGCCCGGATGATTTACCTGCGCTCATTATTCTCAGTTGGATTAATAATGTCGTCGAGCCGTGTGAGTGGGTTGTCAACAGAACCAGTCCTGGTCTCTCGGCTTTGAATGTGTAACATTTTTTTTTCGCGCTCGGTCGTGCTGCAATTAATATTCGCGTCTCCATAATAATCTAATGTCGTGGTCTACACGTTTTGCACTCGGCGATTTGCTGGATATACCTATAATAATATAATATGTTCTATCGTTCCTTAGTGTGTACTCTATGTAATGTAATGAATGGTAGATTGATATGTCAATTATATTTTCCTAAGTATTTAAGATAATAGGCGCTAAAATCTTTTAAGAACCCTCCGTGAAGCGGCTAAGATCCACATCGGATTGCATAATGCGACTTTTAATCTTATACGTCACCACGGTCGTTTCTGGAACTAAAACCCTCCCTCCGCTTTTACTTTCCCCTTTACTATTTTCCCCGAGCCCATAATTCAATGTATGTTCAACATCGCGTCGAGTTTTATTAACATTAAAATGCCCAAACTTGTCCGGCAGCAGACGAAGAGCGTTATTTCGAATGGGAGAAACAGAAAAGAAAGCTTTTAATTTCTCTAAATAGTGTTAGAAATATAGTATTTGATTATGACAAGTCAACACGCAAAGAGGATGTGACGTAATAGTATCGTTTCGGAAGAAGAACCACGTAACGTAACAGTATCAGCGATGTAGCGCTGTGACGTAGAAGACTTGATTTATAAGTCCCACTGTAGAACCATAAAGTCTTGAGCTAAACTTCAGTAAACCAGTTCTATTAGTTTATTAGTAGGTATATTTTGCAGAAAGAGAATAGAAGAGCGGTCAATGCTTGATTTGGACTGTAATGCCATTGGAGGAAGAATAAGCTAATATCTTTTTCATGCTTGAAATTTAATATGGTGGATTCTATCACACCGTTATGTTAGTTGAATAGGAGGATTTCTAATTAATTTCTCCAGATTCATTTCAGAGATTCATTTCTCAGCTTAATATTCTGCTCGATAGGGTCATGACACCGATTACCGTTTTTACCTATTGTCGGTTTCGTTATCTAGTCTTCGTGCGGCGTATCGCAATCTGTCAATCTGAATTGTGTCATCGAAATCTTGCAGGACCTTTCTCTTGAAAACAGGACGGTGAAGTAGCACGAGTGTACCTACCTTATGAACTTTACTTTATTCGTTTATATGGGGATAAATCGAGACTAATCCGTGCGTGAAGCGCTTAATTCTCAGTCGGCGAGGGCGGATTTTTTGGCGTACCCCATTCGTCACGGCATTTCCACGCGATGACACCTCCCGTCCCTTCGTCGCCGAGTAAATGCCTCCAACCTCCTAGCAAACAATAACGAATCGAATCATTTATAAAATGACAGCGTGTGTACTCAGCACCGTCGCTCGGCCGTTTTGATTGCCTTGATTCGCTGTTTTTTTTTTTGTCAGGCCAAATAATCAGCTGGAAAGTCTCGCTAATCGTCCGGCCATTTACGATTTGGTTTAGGCCGGTGCGATTTGGTGATTGTTTTCGAACTAGTGCGGCCCACGTCGCGGCACTTGCTCACTCGGTTATGCTGTGTACTTGTCCATATCAGGGTTTGCGGTGAACCTTTTTGCAGGTCGATTGGCTAATAATATAATAAATGTCAACATTAAAAGGTCGAACGGAACACCCGCGATGTCACTGGATTTCCGTACTTACATCGTATTATCATGTGACTGTCCCATCATGTATGCATGATTTTTACCTCCTCCGCATTTCAATATAACAAAGAAGACATTTGTAATTGATTGTATTTAAGTATAATCTTTAATAATTACTACGGAATCCATGGTTTCAGCGCCATAATGAAACAGTGTTATCACTCTTGAACGGCATCTGCTTTAAATTCAGGGTAAAATGTAAATGTTATGATGATTTATATAAATCAAATAAAAAAGCCAATCGGTCAATAATAATATGATTTTTAAAATGAATAAATTATATAGTACTTTTAAATGATGGCAATCATTAAGAACTTCACTTGCTTCTCGTACCGCGAAAGAAAGTATTTTACGTAAATATTATTTCGTTAAAAATAACAACTATGAATCGAGTTGTAGGTAGGTATATGTATAATACTTAATCAAATGAGGTTGTTAGTCATTTTCGCCATTTTGAGATGAAAAAACTGTCAATTACATTTAGGACTGCAAATATAATATTTTTTTTGAACACATTAATAAATAATTAGAAAAATCCATTAGCTAAATAAAATGTCCTTAAAGGCATTTAAATTAATAAAAAATATTGTTGAAATTTAGTCGTCAAATATATGTAATAAAAATGGAGGCTGATGAATACCTATAAACTTTGCAATCAACCTCTGGTTTAATTATATACAACTAACAAACAAGTAGATTTCATATTTTATGAATATACATACGATGTAGAAGTGCCTACTTTCAGAATCAGAACCTAGAAAAATGTAGAATTATCAATATACCTAGTGAACATTGGAACACGTGTTTTTTTAATTTTTAATCGATTATTATTACGATATCTTCATTTTTTTTAATTGTCAATTAAAGGGGTAGGTCCCTAGGTATATTTATATGTTATTCTCCTTTTGATTTTATATGACTGAGTTAAACTCTTAACCTAAAGAAAATGCTTGACCATAGACGGATTCGTTGAATTAACAACACTACGTTTGAGCAATTCATTCCTGTACGCGCGATTGGAAAACCGGACACAGTTATCATTCTTCGACCGCGATGCAATCCGCAGATGAGTCTCGGGTATCCAAGTACGAGGCAAGATGCTTCCGTGTAATATGTAACGCAGGTCTCAGTACAGAATGAAATAATGATAAACGCATAAACAAATCTTGGCATAGTGGCCTTTCGCTTTTGCTTGTATTGTCCGCGTTTTTTTTGTTTGTTTCGTTTTTAATTTTCGTCAATTACGGCTCGGAAGATTTATGGCTCCAGTGTTGTTTGCAGGCAAAACATGCTAATTACACGCCGTTGTGGGGAATTATATTGTTTCAGCGGTTTAATAGCGCCGTAGTAAAATTTAAAAAAAAACTTGCAGTGACCTAATGAAGTCTTCTCTCGAAAGTATCGTTGGCCAATTTATTATTGTTGAACGCCTAAATTACGTCTCGAGATGAGACCTACTTGAATAATCGCGGCATTCGACGATGTAGCACGATATAATTAATATACTTGTCGTTTTTTGTGTGGATAGAACTTTTACTTGGGATACATCGGACTATCTTTGTTGTATCTGATTACTATAATTATAATTGAACGATGAAATCTTCGAGTAGGTTTTTAATTTGATTTAATAACAAATCTAAAATATAGCGATGGTCGCTGGGTATTATTAATGATTGGTTGGTGATGTCATTTCATAGAAGACACGGGTGAGTTTGGTTGTTAAAGCAGACCCAACACGGTCAGTATTACTGTCAGTAATGGTGACAGTAATCAGCATCCATGTTTTATCGACCTTACTCGTTGTTACTCGATTTCAATTATTGTGAGATTATAGCGATATACATGTTTTAAAAACTACATACTTATCCAATTTTCATACAGTTTCTCAATTTTACTGATATAATTGATCGAAATAAATAGTCATTCAAAGGCATTTTGGTCATCATTTTACCATTATCAAGTTTAAACATATTGGTTTATCGGCGAAAGTGAATAAAAAACGAAGAAATTATACTCACCTTAATTTGATATTTATTATCTATGATCTAAATTTATCTATGGTATTGCCAATACTAATGGTCAAATATCAAAGTATTCGAATATTCGTCAGTTCATTCCACCCCTTACACGAGAAATATCAATATTAATACGTGTAGGCGTGTAAAGGTAGCTTAAAAGTTCCTGTTCGGAAAACATTTCTGTATACAAATGGAGCTTTCGTATACTTATTATGAAAATGAAACTGAAAAGGGGATACCTACCTGCCAAACCTATTTATCAATATTAGTAGTACAATACTATAATTTTGATTAGGAGAAAAGTGAAAAATACTATAATTTTACGCGAAGTAGTTATGTTGAAATACTATAATTTTTAAAGACTTCAGGACGAAAAATGTTCATGTATAGCTTTTTCAAAAATACTTTTTTTTCACCTTTGTAGGTACTATATTTAACATAGAAAAGATGGCAATACTGCACTGCATATTCATTTGTAGAAAGCTTCGTAAGAACCTGCGTCCTGTGATTTGTTTACTGGCGTAAAAACGACTAATTATTGTACGTACCTATGTCTTATTATGTGTAGTATTTACTTGCTACGGTAGAGTTTACATTCCCGGAATCCCGCTTGATTTCTTAATCCTGGGACTATGGGAATTTTTGTAAAAAAAAAAGTTGGAACTTAGACACGTAATCCATTGAGAGAGTATGTCCCTGAATTCCCGGAATTCAAAGTCTAGTAATTCCGAAATTTAAGAATCTGACAGGGATTATAATACCTAAGTATCTATGTAGTCTATATATTTTTCACTTCTTGATAGATACTGTAGAAACAATTTAATATCAGACAACTTCCGCCAAAGCCTAAGCAGCGGACTAAACCGGTCAAAATCCTTTATAAATTGTAGCGATCAAGTACCTACCAGGAATAATGTTAATATTTTAAAGCGAGTATGTACATTGTTTGTAGGCAGACCTTTTTAATGTGATAGGTAGTTTCCATCGAATTTGCACATCCAGAGCCTGTTCCAATTTTCATTCGCGTGGCCCAGTCGCGCAAAAAACCAGATCTCTTTTTATGATTATATTGCATTTTATTATCGCCGAACGTCAATTTATTGCAGCGGCGATGTCGGACGGCGAGTTTTACGCTAATGGTGTTTGTGTATCAGAGGCAGCGTTTCGCATTCGTCATCCTTTGTTGCCCCTCTATCGGGCGGGTGACCCTAGCTGACCTGACCGATGTTATACCGCTGTACCGCTCTATTGTTATCATCACGATTTGGATCACTATTTCATCTGGACCTATTCAATAAGGAGGTCACTGGTTTGTCTTACGTCGATTTTAACTAGGTGTAATTAATCAGATGGTTCCTAGTTTCGATTCTCTGTCTTTGTTTGAATTTAATTCAGCCAATATTTATATTAAATTTAGTCATGTCGATATTGCCTTCATTGAATATCTTTTAGATACTTATCTAGAAATTTCAGTGAATTAGAATTTCGGTATAATAACCCCAATACATACAGCAATGTGTTACCCTTATTAGCTAATTGTTGGACGGAGCGTGTACTAAATAATAAAAAGATCCACGTAATCATCATGGGAATTTTACAAAATACTGTAGATGAAACACATGGGTTTTACATGGTTTATTAAATATTTCAAATACGTTCTCATATCTTTGTAGCATTCTGCATAGGTGGGAACCAGTGGAGATAGGCTCATATAAGGGTTCAGACACATATGTCGGAGCCCTAGAGGCCATCCATAGACTGAAACCGTTATGAAAATATATTTTCGTGAACAGAAATCATGAGTTTAGTATGGCACACGGTTCTAAACCGCATACGGATTCAGTCTATGGATGGCCTGCTAACCTGTACCTGTACCTCTACCCCCTCAAAATGATTGATAAAATGGTATGTAATAATAGTATAGGAAGTAAAGGTGGTTGTGTTGTTTTTATTGTGCACTTGATTTTATATAATCTATTAATGTAATATGCATAGGTCAATAGATAATAATAGGAGATAAATCCATTTGCATAAATTTTACGTGATTTGGCAGTTACCTGTCAGTTATTGGCTCGACTCTGTGAGTCCAAGCCATGACATTATGATGGAAACACATACATTGGATTTAAAAAAAAATATCTTATTGTGATTGCGGAATTCGCTCTCACGAGTAGTCAAACGTTTCATGTTGGCTATATTATTCTACTTGCAATAAATATGCCGCCATTATTATAGCGAATGATCGACTTGGATGTTTGTAATTTTATGTGAATTTTACAGAAAAGCAAGTTTTCATAAATGTCACATAAATTAGGGTAGGGAATGGCTAACTAAGTAATTTTGCTGTGTTTTTGAAATTCAAACCAATGTCAATATTATGATATGTAGTTGTAATGTAAATATTGCAGTTTTTTCTCACTTGCTTGACCGGTTTGACCTTCTGGATCGGCAGAAGGCGAATCCACATAGCGGTGAATAGGACTATAGATTTTTTGGTAGAATACCTACTTTTCGCGGCGAATGCATCCGGCCGGGCATTATAAATTATTGTAATGTATGTGGGTTAGTCGTGCGGCCCGCGGCCTTTGAAGGCGAGGGCCTGGGAATCGAGCCGGCCATTGTGTGCCCTCCTTCATCTAGCCTGTGTCGTGTCTCCACAAACTACTACCATTATCATCCGAGTCTGCGCAATTCTGCATAATTAGATGCCGACACTCGGATCTGAATTATCGCTGTGTCGTTTTCGCACGCCCTTATTTGGCCATTTTCACGTTTTGCATAAAATAAATCGAGATTAACACGAGTTTATTGTTATTGTTGTTGTTGTGAAAGCAGCTCGTCGTCGGAGATGCTGTGTATATCATGCACAAGTCAATTTGAATTCTTGCGAGGTAGGTCAAGTCGAGACTTTTTGTAAGTTAATGAGATTTTCTATCTTCTTTGTCGTTTGAGACATTCCTTTGAATAATTTATATTATCATCAATCATTGTTGAAGATGGAAAACTTGGGATTATGATATTAAATATAGATTTTCTTTTATTCTTTTGATAGAACTCGAAATCGTTGTATTTCATTATCAAATTAAAAATATGATTAATCAATACTATCGATGTATTTGATGTAAATAATTTAAATTCTAATTAAGTTGCAATATTGTAAATTATACAACCTTCTCTAATATTTCAGTGTAATAAATATACCAGATGATACAGCAAACCTGATCGCTAAAAATGATTGAACTATATGAATTAGTACGAAACTACATAATATGTATTACTTAATTATTATTGCATGCAGGTATTATTATGAAATATGGGAGAAATGTCTATTGTTTTTACCGTATTGTCATTTTATAGCCAGAACCCTGCTGAAGTTAATGGTAGAATTTAACGTTTAACCGAACGGTGAGTATGTTTAACTAACAGATAAATGGGTTAATATATACTACAGTTTCTTTATAATAAAGGGAACTAATGTTGAGTATTGTTTTAAGCTTCTTTTCTTCTTTAATATTCTTTTAATATTTTCTTTAAGGCGATACCTACAAGTAACGGAAAATACGAAGCTTACATTTTTTTAATAATTTACAATTTAAACTGTATTTAATTAATACTAATGTATCTGAAACCATTAAAAAGAAAAATGTTTTTTATTTTAATTCAAAGATAAACGTACAACTGTCAAAAAATATTATAAAATGTGAATTTGTTAAAGGATCCCCTCCCCATCTTATTACTACATATTATTTTATGGTCATATTAATTACCTATTAAAATTTAGTTTGTTAAGCTTTCCTAAGTTTGACTACTGACGGATAGTTACACCGCTTTCTACTATAGGTGTATGTATGTATACATTGCTAATAAAAATGCCATGGGAATCGTAATATGGGTACTACATATGTAATAGATACCTATGTTTAGATATTTTACGGTTTTGAATATACAGAAATCTACATTACTACCTTACATTATAGCTTTGGTACAAATCTCATCTATTAACTTATCAACAATTTCAAATATTTTGTCGTCTGCATATTTATTTATTTATTATTCAATCTACCTACCATACAAAATAACTGGCATTAACCTTCAGGTGTTGACGGAGCCTGCGCCATAAATATTATTACATCTGTGGTATACTTAAAAAATAATTAAAACCTTCCGAGCTGGCATAATCATAGTAATTGGTAGATTAACATAATAATATATTTATCAACGTAGCCGAATCTAAACACACGACTTATTTTCATTACATTTTAATGGTTTGTCTCCGGCGTAGGCTCGCAATTTGCAGTGGATTATTAAAATTTAACTGTATTTTTACTGTCTCGTTTACCTATAATATAATTAATTGATTTTTTTAAGAAAACGTTTTATGACTATTGCTCTTGGTATGATTTGTTGCGAAATCAAAATAAGGACAGGTGTCCAATGTCTCACTCTGATTGCGATTATTAAAATTACGTTTATTCTGCCAATAAAGCAATGTATGTGTTATCATGTAATACCTCCAAAAAATAAGCTAATAATGTCGATTACTTTCAAACCTTCATTTTGTTTATGAAAATAATATCATCGATCGACATTGGTTTGACAGTTAATCTAAATATGTATTTGTTTATTCATTTAAGAAGGGGCTACTAAGTTTAAGTTTTTGATATAATTGATTGATAGACAGAACTGTTTTTAATGGTTATATTTACTATATTACATTTTGAGGATATGTATATATTTCGAAAATAGTTAAATATGTTAATAGTTTTATGTTATATTAGGGCAAACACAATGTGCGTAGGACGACTATTTAATTGAGAGGTTAATTTTGAACCGCTTGATTGAACGGTTTGATATCGACTGATTATGATGTTTCGAGTGACGAGTACTTAATTATTCTCTGAGCTCGTTAGCTATACTTTCTGTTGATAAAATACAGAGCTTTAGTGCCAACTATCCAAAGAATAGCCTCTCCCATCAATCACGCCTGGTGTTTTTATTTGTATATGTATATGTACAAAACAGCCAACAAAAATACTACCTATTTATAAATTAAATATTATTACTTAAAAATTACATAACTGTTACTGACGACAGTGTCTTCAATCGCCGGATGAGACGATTTCCTCCAAGTATGTTACTAAACCTAATATGGTTGACGGTCGTATCTATTTCAGGGCTGTAATCACTGACTTGCGATGGCAGAATTGATGAGCTGCTGAAGTTTTTTTAACGCCAAGCCGTAGTCCCGTAGTGGAATATGTATATAAATTGAACATACATAACTTGAAAACACCTCAGGTTATACCCACTATTGTATATAAATTGATTGGTGATTATTATAGTTTTAAATGAATATGTTTAAAACTTTTTAGAAAGGTTACACTTAAAACTTTAAATTACGTCTATGATTGAATCTGACAGCTCAAGAAGTAATTCTTTGTACAGAAAGCGAAAGCCTCATGTAAGTATACCGATTTGGAGGTACTTTTCTAATTTGTCACACCCCCTTTTTGACAAAGCTGGAAAATGCTATAGGTATGCTCATTTCTCTTCCCTAAAACGTTGTTGATGTGATGTTGAATTTTGTGGTTTCTGAAAGTTTCATATTGTCAAGTACTCTCAACAGTGTGGTTCCAGCTAGTCTACCAGTAAAAAAAGTTGCCACTTTAGAAAATTACGTCTTATTTGTTGTTTATAATCAAAAAAATGATAGGAATGTTCAAAATACTATTAATTTTTAATGTGCGTTATGCAAAATGTCATTTTCAATTTCCGTATACTGCTTTGAAATGATTAAAGATATTGTATAACTATTAACAGAAAATTGTTTTGCTTAAATAAGTCTCTGGTAATGATAGTTTTCCATAATTTCCCTTTAAAATAAAATCGTGTGCTTGTACAATAATCGATAGTGAGAGTCATATTCTGGTTTTGTCGATGGACGTCATATTGGTTAAGGTATTTCACTGCATATTATTTTTTTTCACAGGTCTAATCACAAAAAGAACAGTCTCATGAGATTTTCAGCAATGAATACAATTAAATAACGTCAAAGAATAATAATTTGGTACAAACATATTAGAAATTAAACAAAACATCTAATTATTTTTTAACTATGGCAACCCTGCGTATTTATCGTCGATGATTCAATAGCGTTTCTTTGAATTTCGATGCATGTCATTAAATTATTCTGTTGATCTCATACTAACGAGGATACGCAGTACGTGTTCGCTTACGGGCAGGGGGGGCAGGATAGACATTGCACGAGACTGTCCTACCGCCAGTCAGTCAGTGGGCAATCCGAACGACTCCATCGCAGGATGTGGTCATTGTATAGCGAAGGACGCTAATTTACTTGCTGTATGTCCACTCGGAAATCTGATTGTGGCCGTCTTTAGGCATGTACTAATAAATTAGTCCTTGATTTTATAATTTAATGAATGCATTCATTGCCTGTCCCCATATTAAGATCATATTCACGTTGCATACCATTTTTCTATTTTTGTATTCTTTGAACTTACTCTGTTAGGAGAGTGTTGTTTGATACCAAATTTAAAATCAAATATACACACATTTGCATCTTGAATGACACAATGCTTCTATTTAAGTACCTATGTAATGTTTTAGTCTTGTACTTATACGCTATGTTATTTTGGACTCAGATGTTACCGTGATGTGATAACAGGAATAGATATCGACTAAACTTTTAAAAATATGCGTGGAATTACAATTCCCTGTTCGACGAAATAAGGTGAAAAGAAAGAAAACCATATATGTAGGTTTAACGAAGGTGTAGCCATTGAACATTACTGGGCCAAATGCAACTCATTCTGGCTTGTTCTTTCTTCAAGCCAATCAGATACGGTAACCTGTGTGTGCATTATAAAACCATTTTAACAAAAAAATGCATTATCATGAAAAAAGGTCTTTCTTTTCGTATGGCTGAAGAGTGCTGACCCACCGCCATCTTTAGATTAATAAAGCCTGAGCATAACTTTTTGCACGAGCAACGAGTGGTCCACTTTTCAACTGTCAAAATCAGATACCAGATTGCTTCTGACATATTGATTCGCCCTTTCTCGTTTCAAATTGAATTATAAAAAAACCTCAAATCAGATATATTAACTATCAGTGTTATTTATAAATAATATACATTCCTGTTATTCATCAGTTGTCGAAGTCAGACTAGTCCTTCATACAAAAACCGGTGGTACCTAATATCGATTTCCAAAAAATATGTAGCATTGATCTATGCATTACATTTGTAGAAGATGTGTTAATGCTAGTGTATTATTGATCATGTAACTCATCTATCCAAATATAAAAGTTGATCGCCAATAGTAACTCAATTTGGAAAGCGCTTCAGAGTATTTTAGAGCCGTTAGTTAAAATTTGTCACAACTAAGTATGGCGCCTTTAGCATAGTGGTATATGTGCATGGGCGCGAAACCCGAGAGATGCAGGTTCGATTGCTGCCGGTGTCAAAAAGATTTTGTCTATTGTTTATAATATATTTTCTCAGAAGTATTTTCAAAATTATGTATGTTCAATAATTATAATGTTATATTCTTAAATCTTGTAAATTATTCATTGAATAAAAAAAAATAGTTAATTAATCATCAATGTTTTAAACGCCAGCTTGTTTTTGATAAAGAATTAAATAGTGTTATAAAATATAGCTACGTGAGGCATGTGACCAAAATATTATTAAATTTCACGGCAGCCTTGGACACAGCTCTACAAGGGGCTACCCGAAAATTTCTGGTCCTTGGCTCGCATACATATTAATAAAATCAATTATAATCATATCCGCTTTCAAAAAGAATGAATGGTAAACTAAAACGGATGTCCGCCATAAACGTAATTCCGTTCATGCATCGTCCCGTTACGCGGCGTCTTGTGTAACTCCGTAACCGTTTAAGACAGTTTATTTTGTCGATTGAATAATAAATATATTAATCGATTCACAACAATGTAATGTCACGGTCGTGTATCTCTCCTATTTCGCTGAGAATGTTGCCCAGTTCTTTGTATGTAAGTGTTGGTACCTACAGTCGATGCAACTCTCTGCACTTGAATGAAGCGTCGATGTATTATTGTTTAGTCCGCGTTTTAATAGACAATTTCTTTAAAAAGAAGTTTATTCAATTGGAGAACTGTAAACATTTATTTTTATTGTGTTGGTATTGTATACTGTAATTCTTTATTTTAAATATAGAACATCTCGTCACCTCAATACTACAACTAGAAAACTATGGTTTTGTCATTGTTGGGAAATTGAAATTTAAACTTTACTTGATTAACATAAATCTAGGCTATAATTATTATTTAAAATAAAAATGGAAAATTGTGCTTGTCTAATTGGGAACAAATAATGTTCAATTTTATGAATAAATATTGTGGATATATTATTTTATTTATTTAACGGATTTATGGTTTTAAAGTATCTATCTAATATTTTCAAACACAAAATAAATACAGTTCCCATTAACTTTCGACTTAACTATGTAGTTGTATCATTTTGTAGAGAAGAAAATGTAGAATCATATTCAATAGCTATCTCAAAAACAGTGAAAATTTAGTTTTAGTATTGAGGTGACAATTCTCTTTTCGCCCCCATTAAGAGTGTAGGTACATCTCCTCCTCTATATAAACCGTATATACCTAACTTGGTTAAATCGTTCAACACTGATTACGGATGAATCGTCGACATTATTTTAGTAGTAACTAATCCATTTATTAGCAGGTATGTTTGATTACCTGTCGGCAATTGATCGACATCAAAAGTAAGCTTTCTAAGTAAAATACTGAAATTCCTTACTTACCTGCAACGGCCCATTGATTAAATCACATCTTTCTCAGAAAGTAAGTATTCATAATAATGCACTAAAAACTTCGTCGTAAAATGCCGTATTGCCCAATACACTTTTCCTCATCAGATAACAAGGGCGGGTCTTTTGAAGGCGGTGAGACTCTTTTACTACCTTTTCGTTTCATTCCTTTTACGTAGTTTTAGAGAAAAAAATCGTGTCGTTTGAGCTTTTATGATGGCCAATCGTAAAAGAACGGCGATAATGATTATAGCGAAGGTTTCGTGGGAAATTACAGGTGATGATAGTATAATATTACTGGGACAAATTTGGTACCTACTGAATATGGTAAACTCAAATAAAGTGAAAACTTCACTAAAATTTAAAATATTAAAATAAGCACACACCTTCTCAAAAGAATCGTAGCTTAATAACTTAGGTATGTTAAATTGTTTTATAGATGAAGAAAGACAAGCTCCATACGGTGTAAACGCGAAGTAGGCATATTATCATATTATATTCTATACACAAGACTGCTATCTCCATATCTATCTATAATTATTACAATAAGGTAGCCGTCTAAACAGTCAAAACTGTCTATCTCGCTCTAAAATTTAACACAGTCAAGAGAGGTGATGTTAAAACATAGCACTTATTGTCACACTAACTTATTGTAATTGTTACAATGAGTGCTAATACTTCAACCACGATGGCCGCGCTGTTTAAGCGTCGTGGGTCTCAGGTTCGAATCCTGGGTATGGAAATTACACATATTGTTTTTCAATTTGTCTACATATGAACTTAATAGGTTAAGCAAGTGGCTGACATCCATTTATCGTAAAAACAAAATATGTTAATACAAACCTCCACCCTGTGGAGACCCATATGATATTATTAGGATCGGACATGGTCGAAAAAAAACTTCAATACAAAAATATTAAAAACTACCCTTGATAGCTGCCTAAAGTGGCCGATAGCAGTATTGTGTATGTATAGAATATATGCACAGATGTAATCGTGGCATTTTATTGGCTTCTCTGTGATTATCTTGTGTGTTGATTAAAATGAATAAGATTAATGCAACAGTTTCTATTTTTCGTTTCTCTGTCAGTTTGTTTAGCATTGTTGTCCACGTGATTCAATTGAGCTGAATTAGCTACAGCCGCTGTTGTGTTAATTCTTGCTAATTGTAACTTGTAACCTGAGTGTGCTGGCATGGACCAACTGATTGCGAAATGACTGGTTCGCTTCTAGCTCAGAATGAAATATCACCGCTCACTCATTACTTTCTGGCGTATTGTTTGTTCTATGTCTATTAGTAGGGTTTCCATAATTATCATTTATTTAATGATAGTAATATTCTTCAATATTAAAATATCTATACCTGGGCATGCAACATATCAAAATGAAAATAAATCTGACAGTCAAGCCAAACAAAAGAAATTAAAATCGAATCCAAAATATACAAAATTATCTGTCGTGAAAATTTAAAATTGGGGTTTGCAAGAGAGATAATTAGAACAATCAAACTTTGTATTTTTGTATTTAGATGTTTAGGCCAAGTAGGAAAAGGGAATCAATTAAACATATTTATACTTATTTATTATTATATAGATAGTTTTTGCTCAGGTATATATTTAGAATACATATTTAGAATTACGCACACTCAATGTTATTATTATTAATATCGAATCAATATCAACATAATCTGACTCCAAAATCATCATCATCAGCCTGAATCTATCCACTGCTGGATGAACGCCTCTCCAAGCTAATTCCACTTCTCTCGGTCCTGTGCGCTGCGTTGCCGCGTATTTCCACAGAATTGTATCATTCCATCGATCCAGCGGCCTCTAGGTCTACCTTGCGGACGTTTTGTATCTCTTGGGTACCACTGGATAACTAAATTTGTCCAACGATTGTCCCTTCTTCGAAATGTGTCCAGCCCATTGACTCCGAAATAAATAACTGTAATTTGCTTATTCTGGCTGGGTTTTTTTTGTGATACTTATTGAAAAAATATAGTAATCCATCATTGATTGTATTGCAAATTTTACGAAGAGACTTTTAAAATTTCATCTGTGTTTATTGAATACAATCAGTCCGTTTGCTTCTACTGATTTCAATTCCCGATTAAACTGTCAAACTAGGTTTACTGTTAGGGTTTTCTTTACAAACGTATTGTTGCATTTTTTATGTGAATACTGCAAACTGATAGAATAAAGATACAGCTTTGTTGAGTAACCTGTTGACCAATTCTTTGCATGATACAATGTTTCTTATGGCCCATTGTACTGGCGTATCTTGCGATTCACAGCGCAATCTCGTACTGCGATTGTTTCAGAGGACTTGCTCGCAGATGTATCTCTGGAAAGCTATTGTCGGATTATCTATTTTAGAAACATAATACTGGAAGCTACAGTTCACTAGAAGCCGGACTGGCGCGTCTTCGTCTCTTTTATTCCATTTGCGGTGAATTTAGGTTCTGCGCGATGTTGATTTTAAAACGCTTCGTGATGGTGTAGTAGCAGTAGATAGATTTACGGCGTAACTAAACCGCTGAATGAACTTTATCGCAGATAATAATAACATTGATTGTTTATTATCTTTTAGATTGTTTATTCTAAACTATGAGATTAATGGTGAGAATAGAATTTGCTCATATTGATAACTGTTGTTTGGTTAAATCTGATTATGCAAATGATATTAACGTATAATATTCGTTGTAATCGCAATAGAACGATTACCGGAATTAACTGTATCATTTCGTGGTAATATCATTGAGATTATAAAGGTTATCGCTATCAAACAATTACCCCTCTTCGACATAATATTAATATCTTGTCTTATCATTTAATTAAAAGGTTTGTAACATGTAACTATCGATGAAATTCATACTCTGATAATCTTTTATTCGCAGTGTCAATTCTACGATGGATTCATAGGTATATGTTGGCAAAGGCAACGTTCTGCACCTCAGCATATCTTATAGACTTATAGAATATAGACTATCATTGAAATTGTATTTTAGTGAGAATGCCTTGAATGGACACAGATGCTCCATGCCTCGTTATGTTTTTCAGTCTGCTGAGGACCTTACATGTCCGATACTGGAGACTTACTCAGGGAGTAGATGTAAATATAGACGTCACACGATGTTATGTATATTTTAACCCTACACACATCACACTTCGTTACAAACTAGTTTACCCTCCTGTCCAAATTACGTCATTTTTTTAACGACCTACATTATATGACCTACTTAGCACGCGTTTATATCCTTGACGAATGGTGGAGGTAGGCTGTGGAGAATTGACATAAATAGTGCTCACTATACTTTGTCAGTCATACTTATTTGTTTTATTTGAATTAAGAATGCACATTACAGATGGTGTTGGTTAGTCCTCCCTAAGCAAACCATAAGAGATAAAAAAAATGTTATTATAGGTAGGTATCTTTAAAATATCTCAAATTATTTATAATTTAAATTTAAGTGGTAGGTACCTATTATTTTTGATATTTTATAGATTAATTGAATATTTTTTTACTATTAACTATTACGGCTTGGTTGACGGGGTGTTTATTTGAATTTTAAAAACAAACTAAAATTAGTTAAATGTCAACAAGTATGACAGAAGACTGACAAATTTTAGTTTGCACTATTTATGTCAGATCTCCAAAGCGTACCACCACAGTATTATATTTACTTGGGCATTCTTCGTGATCCTCGGATACTAAATTCGCTTTCAATATCTTGTCAAAACCGAATTATAATAGCACATTTGATTTAAGTGTACTTGTATGATGCCGTTATTAACCGGTCAAGAACTTTTCGAGCACACTCCAGAATCAACATCATCGGAAAGTAGCAAAATTCACAGTTTGAATATAAATTAATACAGATTTAACTAATTTTAATTGTAGGTCAACTGAATGCTTTGTAACAGAGACTAGATTATATTATAGTAAAATCGCTTATGGTAATTCTTTTTATTCGATCGTGCACGATTTGTCTTTTTTACCTCGGTTAACATTGGTAGGTATTATTAATTTTTTGCATTATTTACAAATAATCCATTCATTTAAGTAAGTATTTACTCACCAAGATCGAGATCGTGTCTGTTTCGACGGAGGAGAGGTCACTAGGCCGTGTAATAATGATGATTACAAATTTCTTTCTAACCTTTTTTAACTAGGCGTTATAAACACTTAATCATTTGATTTTTCGTCATATTTTAATTATTATTTTTTGCTATCTTTGTGTGTAGAAGACATTATAATTGTATATCAATTGCTCTGAAACAAATCAATTTGTACAAAAGAGTTTAGACTATTAACGCGTAGGCTGTGGTCTAGTATCTAGTATCAATACTGGAAGTGATCTCCCACACTCTCCCTTTGTCATTCTTCATGATTTATATTTGGCTGATGACAACTGAGGCGATACAAATTAAACATGACTTTCATCATCACAAAGAACTACCCAATTTCACGTTTATCGTAAAAAAATATATGTTTTAGTCTTCTTTTGGTCAAATTATTATCCTTCTCTCCTAAAGAGGCTACTGCGCGACTGTAAGATAAAACTACTCCTCAGTTTAAAACACGGAGGTTCACGTCTTCTCCTTTTCTCAATCATACGAGCTTTTCTTCATGGTTTATTTTAAAACGACCTTCATGTAAGCCTAAGCTACGAGTCGTTCAGAAATTTAAAATAGGAATGGTAAATCACAAAAATCACATTGAATGAACCCCGATTTACGTGCCTGGAAATTTTAACGTTTAGTAGTTTAACGTAATTATTAAACGTTTTCCCGCTATTAGCGTGTAGTTTCTGCAGTCCTGTTTCATATTAAGTAGTACATTTTAGTGCATTTTTAATACCCAGTTTTATGTTATTATTTCCCTCGATTTACATCTGAAATACCTTGCATAGGTATTAAAATTAACTCCAATTTGTTTTAACATACTTATTCAATTCACATGAAAATCATTGAAATGAATAAAATCCGAAGCGTATTTGTGCAATTCTATTTATAGGCATGTCTGCGGTGACCAATACCAAGATTTTTTTTATGTTATTCTTTTTGTTTATACCTACTCATTCAAATAATGTCTCAGCAAAGAAAAACATTGTTAGTTCGAGAGAAAATGAACATTTTTGAAAAGGTGATGGAACACATAGACATACCAAATAATATGCTCTAAACCAATTTTGTATGATTTTTTTAAAAATGTTCATTACCACCAGTTTTCCCGCTATTTACCTTTTTCGTCCCTTCAAAAATATAAAATCGGAATTTCACTGGATGTAGTTAATATATTACAATTAATTAATGTAACTATACGCTTTTTATATGTTCACGACACGACACTATCAAAATACCTACATCCCGTTTTCGACCGATTCTCTAAGACTTGTACAAATTTAGTAAACTACGAAATCTATTTTTGTTTAGTATCTGCTCGAAATCTGTTTAGTATTTATTCTAGGGCTTAGAATAATATTTAGAAACGTGTCGTATTTTGCACACCATTACATTATGTTTATAACATTCAATTATGTAGGCATGGCATGCATAATTTATAATTGAATTTAATTTCTTAATATAATAAAATACGTATCCATTCGTATGTTGCTGCTATGTCATTAATATTTCCCATTATAATTCCCTCATACTATTATCAGTTGCGCAAAGTAAATAATGGAAAAGGTAGTTTTTTGGTTTGATTAACTTGTTACTTCCTCACAAGTAAACATTTGTTGATAAGTATTACATAATTGAGCAGAAAATCTATTTCATGTCGATTTGTGCTAGATAATAGCCATTATAATAATTTATAATAAGTCGTAGATCATTATTATACTCACTTACCTGCTGAAACCTTTCACTCATGCTGGCTTTGTAGACAGGTATGATTTCAATTTTATTTATCTCACATATAACCTCTATCAGGGAAGGCGAACCTATTGACATGCGGGTAAAGTTCGAATTCAATAGTTTAGCAGTTTTTCCATAGTTGATTTAGCTAACACATACTAGATTTTTAAATGTACTTCACCTAAAACACTGGTTTAATACATATTTTTTAAATCGATATACCAATACAAATAAATGTTAGGTATGTGAAAAATACATAATATTATTGAAGAATTTGAATGAAACTCATTACCAACATTACTAGATACTCAACATACATAACTTGAAAACACTTCAGATATATACCCACTAGAAAAAATCATATTTTGAAAAAAATACGAACCTCGACGGTATGTGAACCCGTATAACCATTGGTGTCGCGCCAATCTGTGCATTAACCATTATGCTACGAGACAACCGAGACCGACTACGAGATCTAATGACGATAATTTAAGCTAGTAGGTTATACATAAAATGCCTATCAAATTGCGTTATTATTAACTATCGGTTTTTGTGTATTAAATCAAGGAATATTAATTACCAACCGACGTCCGGCTCTCGCCAATATTTTTAGTTATAACGTCTACTTGAACTTGCTAACAATTTTTAATAAACTATTTCTTTTAGTCAAAAGTGTTTTCAAGTTATGTACGTTCAATATTTGGAATGTTACATTTTCAAAATCTTGTGAATTATTCATTTGAATGAAAGAAATAGTTTTTTTTTTTTTTTAAATTAGATACGTTTAATTCAATGAAGAAAATAGCAAACCGCTATTTTGACCATTTTTGAGTAAGAACAACTATTTTCGTCGGTTAATTATTTTTAATCGAAAGATTGCCATTGTTTTGGTACTGAACCATGTGTAGGATTCTCTTATAATCCGTATCGAAGTCTTCGGTTATAAACCGAAAATAAATAAATTGATACCATGCACACAGCACTAAAAATTAATTCTTTTTATAAAAATTTTGCTATTTTGAAGGAAAAACAACTCAACAATTACAGACGAACACGACGGCCACTTGTAGACGCGACGCGATGCGGAGAATGCCCGCAGAATGTGATCAGTAGGGCCCGGATTTATATGCTAGTGCATGTTTTATTAGGGTGTATGCACAGCTATGAGAGTCGCACAGAAATTTGTTTTGAAAGACACAGAATCCAAAAATAAAATTTTATTGTGCATATAAATGCATATTTGAGACGTTAGAGCATATTTGAGACATTAGAGTGCATATTTCATAAATAAATGCATATTATAGAGCTTTTGAATGTATAATTTTAGTTTTTTTAAATTATTTTATCGAAATATAACTAAGTTAGAAAGGAAGACAGTTTAGATGCACTTGCATTTTTAATGCCATCTCCGAGCTGTGGATTTATCAGTGGAAAGGGTGAAGTAAACTCGGGCACTATTATTTAAAGTTTGCCCAAGTGGACGTTGAGAGGTAGTTTTCCGCATATAAACAAAATACTGACAGATATCTATGCGGAAAAATTTAATGCCAGAGTATAATATTGAAAAAAAAAATGTATTTTTTTTTCGGGCAAAAAACAGAAAATAGTATTTAGGAATAAATAGTTAAGTGTGTCGTTTTTGTTTTTTAAGTTATGTTTGGTTTACATTGCATTTATTATTCTATTATTTGTAGGTACTTGTGAAAAAACTAATTTGAAAATTGTAATTGATTTATTGATTCTTTGTTTGTGTTTATTGTTCTGATGTCGTATTATGTTGAAAAATTATTAACTATTTATTCGATTTGTTGTCAGTAATATTGGGTAAAGTGGGTATTTACAATTTTTCCCACAAAAAATGACAATTTTTAACTGCATATTTCTTCGGTTTTACTGCATATTTTATTGATTTTAAGTGCATACGTGCATGCATATAACCATGATTTTGTTGCATACAAATCCGGGCCCTAGTGATCAGCCTCATATTCGCACATCGACACGCATCGATCGCACATTTTCAAAAAATGTGTAGTTTGTAGTAGATACGTACTATTTGCCTACACCTCCCTGTTTGAAATAACAGTGTATACATTATAATCCCCGTCTATATTCTACTACATTGTATATTATGTATGTGTAATTGACTTGCGTTCTCTGATTGGAACCATGCCCCTTTTAATTTATATTAGATTATTTGTATCAATTGTATCCTTACATTATGATGAATAGTAGTTACATTAATATAATTAGTCTGATGTATTCATAGCCGTCGCAGATGTTTTGCGTTAAACACTACGCTAACTATCATTTTTAATGTTGATAGCTCATTTGCTGTCACGTTCTCCAAGAACATTGGATATAATTTTCATATTTTATTTATATACATAATATGTAATGATATTAATATTAATCTTGCTTAAGTGCACCGATTAAGTCACATTGTAATTTGTCTGTTAATCGGATTAAGTATTATTATTTTATGTTAAGAGCGCACATAAGTGAAACGGCAAATAATTTTCAACACTATGTGGAACAAAATTTTGCAGCGCGTTGCCATTCGGAGAGGTATAGTCGACCTGTACGCACGTCAATTTCTTTTGTGATGGAGTCAATGAATATACTGTTATTATTACGAATATAATAATAAACATAACATAAAAAGGACGCATTTTGAACTTTTATGACAAATTATATTTCGTTCTGCTTGCGTCATTTGCACCCGCGACCCGCAATCCGCGCATCGCCTAGTCACGATCTTTCTAGATCTAGACCGTGCCTCAGCTGAGGTATAGTTTTAATCTGGTTGGAAATCAAATAAACATTTTTTAAAGTGTCTTTGTTTATTATTTATTTTTAATCCTGCGGTAGTATAAATTCATTCTTGTGGCCGGTATGCACGTGTTGCGTAGATGTGTAGCTGGCACGCAATCGTTGCCACGGGCTACATCGGCAGTTTGATGGTTTTTCGCCGTCACATCTAAGCCGGCTCGCACATCACAACTCGCCTCGTGTGCCTAACCGCCATAAATCAAAGCTTCCGAGAACGGGCAGGCGGTATTCCTTGATAAAACTTAAAACTAAAAAACTAAAATTGTTGATTGTGTGAACAAACGTCAAACGCGGTGACCAGCGATGAGCGAGCAGTGACAGTGTAGACAGAGATAGAGACAGAAATGGCCGATGGCCGCGGGCTGTGCGCTTGCGCTTAGTCGACTTTTTTTAGATACGACATGCAGGCTGTATTAAATTCGACATGTTGCATCTGCGGATCAAGCGGATCGTCTCGCGTTGCAATTGCAACGGCCAATCTGCGAAGCTCCATTTGATAACGTTTGTTTCTTGGTTTACGATGACGTCACATCGACGAATTCGTCGTAAGACGCATGCGGCGAGTTCTGATGTGCGAGCCCTCTAAGGGATGATACGTTACTCTATTAGTGCGGATACACCACAGTGATAGATACGTGGGGGAATTGAGATAAGTACTCAATGACACACAATGCTGTAACAAGTGGATACCTGTCCTTAAATACATAACAGTAACGACATTTTTTTTCTCCGCCGACAACAAGTATAATAATATTAATAATATGTAATTGTTTATTTTTTTATATACCTACATAAATATAATTCTGAATTTCAAGAAAAAATCATATCACATCTTATTGAAAGTCCAATATGTTATATACCAATGGATTCCTCTCGATCTCGGGAAAGGTTTCAAACAATAACATTAAATTATCGTTAAATATGATATAAGACGAGAAAAATCCATGCTAATCTGATTTCTCATTCTCTTACCGTACGTAATATAAATAAATTTGAATTTAAAAAAATATTAATATTACTTGATAAAGTGAATGTATTTATTCAGCATCATTGCATTATTCAATATATATTATGTAATAGTTGACTTGCTTAAATGTTGATTTAATATGTAAGTTAATTGTTATTGACAGGGGTCTATTTGTAATCGATTTTGCATGATTTATGAACATCTTATTGTCGTTAGCATTGATAATAGAATTACATTTTATCAATTAGGGTAATTGTTATAATTATAGTGCAACAGCATCGGCGCCCTCCAACTACGCCCACCGCATTCTACTTATAATTTACCATTAATTTTATTTAATACACACTTTTTAAAAATAGTAGAATATCTATATATATATATATATATATGTATATATCATATATATACACTACCTCAATCACTTTACGTATTAATGTACAAAATGATTGCTACATTGTGTTATTATTTTCTTGACGGCTTGGTGATAATCGAAATGACGAATGTTACGTTTAAATTTCATTGATTTGTTGTATCTCCTGGTTGTACGCTCCGTGTGCGGAGTATTGCGTAATGACCACCATCCAATTATATTTTTTCATACATCACAATAATCGTTTTCCATAAATTATAGAGGCGATCGGCAAGGAGTAAGCACACGTGGGTAGAATGGTGTTGCCCGACCTTTGGCAATCAACTTATGCGAGTTCACTTAATGCCAACTCTGATGTTCCGATAAATCCACTAATAACGTATGCTCTGAATTTCAAATTTGTAAAGAATTTAGTATGCGGAGTTCCAAGAGTCCATGACTTCGCTTTTGCAGTACGACTCTTATATAAAAATGTTGTATCGTATGTTTATATTATAAGAATGTTTCAAATTCACTAGTAGTTAATGGTATTAAAATATAACATCCCTTAATCACCACTACTTTTCCACAAATAACATAAATGTAGGGTACCGTAAGTAGCGTACCTCCAAATCAGCCCGCCCCGCAACACACTCGGTCGTAAGCGAGCGTATACGAAGCCCTACGTGTGTTGTGAAGCAAGAGTATAATAGCGCTTGTACACGAGCATGGATTCACTTTCACCGATAGTGTGTATTTAAAACTATTGCAATAATAACTGTTTACACGTAAAACTACGGACTGTCTCTCCAATCTCATTCGTCAAGAGTAAGCGAGACGCGATGTTGTCATATTACAGTACTATTTGACAGGTCGTGAAAATCGGTTTACGTCAAAATAAGTGCGCGGTGTAGTTCATTTTTTTACCGGCAGGTTCGTCACTATCGTTCTACGGCGCAGGCGTAGATATAGGCTAAATCCCAACTGTCTCGTGAAAATTTAGAAGCTTCAGAACTTTTTTTGATGCATGCATAAAATCTTGCAACTTTCACGATAATACGTCTTTACACGTGCATTTTCTTGTTATGGCCGCGATAATACGTAATGTCAGCAGTAAATCCATGGACCTGTAAACGGGGTAGGTATAAGCAATAACTAGCACTGCCATCAAAGTTTACAGTTTCGTGTCACGGCCTGACTAATAGTGGTGGACCTAGCTAAGAATGTATGTTTGAATAATGATAGGCGAAGGACCTGACACTGGCGCAGTCTTGTACTTGACGTAATGTACTTCGATACTGGATTAAGGGGTTGAAGCAAATTTAACAATACTTTAAAGAAAGTCGTAAATGGTTTTCATTCATATGCAATATGTTATTTCAACCTTGATCTGTTTCTCTTATGTTTAATATAATAATATTAAAATCGCGCATTATAAATTCAGTTTGCATATATATTATTCAAAGTATCTACGAGTATCTTAGCGTTTTTGAACCACTTAGTTACTCTTGCATAATGTTAAAATGTGTTAGTTCTTACATGGATTGCGTCAACCTTGATTGCAATTTTCTGCAGTTTTAAGTATATTATCTCACGAAGTTGTGTCGATAATGAGTGTCGGGTCACGACTATTTTTATGTAAAATTTTTAGTCCGCCTAACCCAGATTCACACCCTTCTGAGATCGTATCGGCTGCGGTCGATGTGTTTGTATCTGGCTGTGTTGGGTTTATTTATCTTAACGTGCTGTACGGACGGTTATTACTTTAATAGGCGTTGCGCAACGCGCTGAACGTACTTTCCGATAGGAGCACGATTAATTTTATATCTAACATCCATGTCGTGTGTATCAAATTATTGAGTTTATGGCTTTAATTTCATGGGTATCAAACATATGGAAATGCCTAATAGGGAATGTATGATATATACAATTATAAATCTATTGGTTTGGGTTGATATTTTAACTCAGTGTTTCCCAAAGTGTGGTAAGGGAAGAGTTTGATGGGGATACGCGCTGCACCGGGAGTTGATAATAGAGAAGTGGACTCGTTTCCCTCTCTTCGTGAGTTTATAACAAGTTGGGCTTGTAAAATTGACGTTGATACTCTGTAATGTATAACACAAGTGGGTCGGAAAAACTATTTTTCTGATTTAAACAAAAATATTGAATGGATAAGGTATCCGTTCAACATGAATACAACATCCATGCTAGAACGTTTATAACATGCAGAAGAGCAATTGTTGGAATTAGCTTCAGACGGATTCTTGAAAAATAAATATAAGGAGTGTACTTTAACACCATTCTGGTTGCAAATGCAACATGTGTATCCAGCTTTAACAGAGAAAGTCTTAAAATACATCTTGCCTTTTCCAACTTCATATCTATGTGAAGTTACTTTTTCAGCGTTTGTAGACATTAAGTCAAAAAAAGGAAGAGCCTTTAGATGTGGAACCGTATCTCAGATTAAAATTAACAACCAGGAAACCAAATTATGATGATCTGTCGTCTCAACATAAACAATTTCATCCTTCTCATTGATTATGATGAATGTTATTTATAATATAACTTTTATTTATATTTTATTATAAATGAATTTTATTTTTCATGTATTATTATTGTTATGTTTATTTGCTAAAAAGGAAAAAAATAATATATTTTGATTGTTATTAAAGTATGTAAATATATGCATTTATTTTTTGATGAGGGGTACCTACCTACTCAGAGTTACGAAAATTATAGAAGGGGTACACAGATGTGCAGCCATTCGCAGATTTCGTGTGGATTTACTTTTATTATCGTCCACATTATAAAGCGCATATTTTGCATCTTATTTCGATATTGAGATGTCAATTTTCTCTAAAATTTAATTGTCTATTTTTTATGAAATTAATTATTTTTTCAATGGTTCAACGTTTATTATTTCCTGCATTTCTTTCATAACATGCATACTACTTATAAAACTACTGTATATTTCTTAAAATGATTTGTGGCGTCAGAGAATTTTAGGCCAAATCTTAAAACAGCTGTGACCGTTTACGCGTAATTTACAGTCTAAAGGAGTATGTACCATTTTTGATACAACATCTTTTTGTTTGAATCCATCATGCTAGTAAGATACACATTCACGTATAAGACAGTGACAAAAACGCGCGAATCGTAAATAAAATTTGACAAGTAATTATGTACATACTTACTCATATTTGAAAATTAAATTCTTTCGCAATCTTGTTTTACACACAAAATAAAGTACTTTTACTGTGTTACTGATGTGCTCAGGTACGTTTACTACACATCCATACACTCACAATGATCTTAATAATGAAAATACTTAATTGATTACATTTAACTAATTACTCGTTTCGTTGTCTCATCCAATCTGTCACCTGTTCAGTGACGAATCTATTAGTGGACGACGTCAAAATTAACTTTTCCCACCCTCGGCGTGAGTGTTGAACGGTTATTTATAATTACCCGATGTGTTACTCACTACTACTCACTCGCTCGGTTCTCTTCCCGGATTCTTCCAGGAAACACGATCGCCATAAATTCCTTGAAGCGCCAGACGGATTCGCGTGAATCATACAATGTCTAGTGGTCACTTCAATGCAGTGCGTGAATTCATATCTCGTGGTTGCAGTCGTTTTGTGCAGAGTTTTTGATCTTCTTTAGCCTGTAAATGTCTACTGCCTCCATATCTCTCCATTGCATGCGGTCGTGTGCTTTCCGCATCGAACTAAGGCTGGTGACTCTTCTGATGTTATTCGTCCAACTTGTGATGGAAGTTTTTCAATACTTCTTGTCCCGTAGTACGTGGCTATCAATCTAAAATCTTTCTTCCTCACTAGACATCTAATCTACTGGCGTATTACGGACGGCTATTTAAGGAAACTAATACGGGATACATTTACGTTTATTTGAACTTTACTCACCGACCTTTCTACCAGTCTATCTATCGTCTACTTTTATATTTCTTTATAAAAAAAATATATTTACTTATATTTTTGTCAATTTAATATTATGTTGTAAGCATCTTCAATATGTTGATAATTCGTACTCCGGAGTTCGTACAACTGTATAATGGCCCCAACCTAGGTAACTGATAAATTGAGATTGGATATTTTCAGTCCACCTTTGTCACATGACAATCAGTTCACCTTTGTCACATGAAAGTCATTTCGGGTGTAGATAATATATAGTGGCGTAACGAACGAGAAACGCACTTCCTGGCCGTGGTGGGAGCGAGGATTTGTAGATTGACTTATATTATAACTTACTATAGCTTTCTTTGGTGATGAAAAAGAAAAATTCGCTCTCGCCGTATGACTCCAAAAATTGACTATTGCAATCATAGATACAGCAAATAAACCGACTAATTGTGTATATACTGAAATGCTATGAGATAGTTGGCTATGAATTTTTAGTTAAACCGAGAGTAATAATACTAATAATCGCCTGAGAACGTCGGAACACAGCATCGTCATATTTATTCATAACAGTCGATTTGTTGCATAGTAGTGTCGATTTAATTGGCGTACTAAAACTTACCTAATTTTTATTAGATCTGTGTTCCGTAATTTTGATTCTGACACCTAATTTTAGTACCTGTCCGACAATAATTTAATTAATGATTATATAATTATCATTGGTAATGTTTTCTGTTATTTTCCAAGGGAGGAAGGCGCTGAATAGTAGTTGTAATTACTGTAAAGAATTATTTGATGATACACCCACGATTACCTATTTTTAATCATTTTTACTTTACATTAGCGCATAAAGTATACTAATTAAACGGTTTTACATGAAAGTAGCGGTTATAAAATGATATCAATGAAAAGATATCAATTTTCGTGTGGTATATTATTGAAGTTTTAAATTATATCATAAGGTGATATCATCTGCGGTGAAACTTTTTTATCGGACGTTTGACAGTGATTAAAAATTGCAGTAGTGACGTTTATGCATTTACTATAGTAGTATTTTTAAATTTATGAATCATGTCAATAATAAATTTATTAACATTGACGTAATCACAAACGGACACCACTACTGTTGAATGACCAATACATTGGACGGAATAATTAATTATTCCTGCAAATATTTCCCGTTTCGTAGAATGTGCGAAGGCGTCAGGTAGGTAGGGGGATTGGCGTATCTTTGGAGACGGATGTCCCTCCACCCGCAGTACTGCAGCAACTCATTGCACACCGTGTCATATTAGTATATCAATCGAATTGCGCAATTTCACCTGGGTTAAATAATTGGCACTCGGATCTAATTTGTAATAATATGCAATCGCGCGCCGTCAGACGAAGGGCGGTGCAGGAAACGTATTCAAAGATTGATTTAATAAACAATAAAATTTATTCGTGACGAATATTAATTGCAACTTTCGATTTTCGCTAGACTTTATGGTTGGGTGCTTTGCGAAAGTTCTACTCTACGAAACGGTGGGAAATATTTTTTGTCGCTCTAGTTTACAATACTATACAAAAATATAACTATGTAGAATTGTATGTAGGTAACCTACCTTAAACTTCTCACTAATAATACCAGATGTTGAAAACGTAATATATCACAAATTTTTCTCTCATAAAGTTGACAATATTGACTCATCATAACATAGTGTTATACTCTTGCATACAGGTATCATTAATGTTGTACATATTTTGGCAATACTTTTTGAGTTACCGCGCTATGTCGTTTGTATCATCAATTATATATTTAAAGCTCGGCGATATAATGCCATAAAGGCTGTAGCGCTTTGATTCATAATATTTATATTTATTGTTTTGTGAAAGCCCGTCATAATGGCCGTTCGTGACCCGGGTTTCGCCTTTCAGCACTCGCTATGTGTACAGATTATAAATCCAATTCCCATCAAGTACACTCTGCCGATAGAATTATGTTTTAAAAATGCATGTTAATTTTGAAGTAGGTACCCATCGCATTTTACTACAATTATGATTATTTACAGTTTATTAGGAATATTGACCTCAAGCAGGTGCCTGTAATTTTCTTGCTAAAACGTTATTTTTTTCCATTTTTCAATTTATTATATACTTATCGAATATCGTTCGCCATTAACTCCGACGTAATCGTAGTGCAATTAGCAATCTACAAACGCCAGTGTCGCATCTTATAAATGTGTAGTTTTACTAAACTAAACTAAACTGTATTATGTAAAACATTTTTCTAGTGATATGTTTGTGGTTATATGTTTATTAATTCCAGTTGGGTGAATGGAAAGGTTAAATCTATAATATTTATTTCGTGTTTAATTAAATAACTTTGAATGAAAAACAATGTAGACCCTGTATTTTTTCAAAGTACTCACACTTCAGTTGAGCGTTTTTTTGTTATAGTCATGGCTGACATTGAGACAATTTAAAGACGTAGAAATTACAAAGTTTTCTGCTAACTGTCCACTGTCCACTGACGAAATTTTATAAACTGCAATCCAAAATGATCCGTTACGAGCTTTTTGTTTGTTAAATATTTCAATTTTAATAATTAATCTAATTTAATTGTCATATCTGTCAATGAAATCAAGCCCAAATATAATAATATTAACTTTCTACATACAGTCATACCTTCAGCATTAAAAGATTTATAAGTGAACTTATTAATTGTTTTCAATACGAGTAGTTTGTGCAACGCGAATTTTGTGTAGGTATTAGTAGATCTTAATGAAATTAGGGCATGTAAAATCTGAGTCCAATTTAGTAAATGCTTCCGTCAGAATCTCTCGACACCTTGACCCTAGAGTGAGATAAGTGCGCTACTGCATACTGTGTCGAAACCGCAAGTATGCGAGTACTACACTACTTTGAAATTAGCGTGCGCCCGGCCGAGAGTCGGCCTTAGTGATTCGGCGCGACTGTTGTCAGACGCAAACAAAAGCAAAAGTGGCCGGGAGAGATGCCACGGCCGGCGCCAGAGAATTCGCATTCAGTCGCCGCGAGATGCACCTCGTATTTTTAGGCCGTGCATAAATAAACCTGCGGCCCGGATTGAACTTAAATGTCAGCGCGGGCCGAAAGCGGTGGGCAGAGCACATCGCTCGGCATTCGCATTCCGCGGCTATTTCCTGCTGGAGTCCATTCCTCATTTGGATCGATGGCTCCTCCTCGTGGCGTACTAATAGGGATGCCGCCTCCGTGTTGACATCTTTTTAATTATATTGTCGTGAATCATGTTGTGTTTTGTCAACAGCCGTCACGGAGATAATTCATTGTGTGAACTCAATAGACAACAAGATAAATAAACACACTCATATACAATAATTATTATTAACCATATGAAATCGCGAGAACATATTATTTAGGTAAATGCACCATGAAGACAATACATGAAAATCAATAATAATTTTAAAACCTTACTGGTGTTAATTGAGTGTTTAACGCGGTGTGCATAACGATTATTTGAAATGCGTTAGATATGGGGAACACAAACATACGTTTACCTTCTGAGTAAAAAGGTAAACGTATGTACCTATAGGTAAATCGTTATTCAGTGCCACCATAAGCGTTTCACATGTGAATTCATTACCAATACAACTGCGAATCCTTTTTGCCTTACCTACGGTACCACTGTGGAGTGGTTTACCTAAATACGTTTCTGTGGTGTGGAAAAATATTAAAAAATAATAAGTATGTTATTTTCAATATTTACGTATGTATCTTAATATGCATTAAACATTGTATTTCTTGCGTTTAATGACATGATCTTCGTTTAGTCAAATGCCAAAACTTTCATTTAAGTTTTGGTGCAGGTGGATTGGCTTTCGCATTTCTATCTTATTAATGTGTTCCGTGATTAAATATCATCGGGGTATATAGATATTTCTCATATTATATTATTCAGCGAATTAAATCAGTTTGCTGGAGGTTTCTTCTTTGATTCTCATATCTTCATCTTTTTTCTGCTTCCTACTTCGGAAATATTTCTGTTATATTCTTCAGATTTTTATTCAGAGATTCAGTTACGGGTTTTTTAGCAGAGAAATACGGCTTAAATCAGCTTTTTTACATTCTATTTTTAATAATATAACCAATCGTTTCGATTTCCAAATTCAATTTATTATTTTCAACAAGCAGTATTAATTATGTAAATATCAAAATATCCCAGGGCTCGTTTAGAAAATTCCATATTAAATATGAGAAATTTTCTCAGTCCCAGACGTTGAAATAATAATCAGGAAGCTGTCTAAATTTCTACTAACTGTACTTAACTTAATTGATATATTTGTAGGTTTGCAGATATTTTAATCATGTCCAGCAAGACAGGACATATTGACCAGCAATTTCTAGAAATATAAATTTAACCGATTCGCGTTGGATGGGACGCTCTGGGAAGTAACATAGTATGAAAGTTGGCATTTATGGCTTGCCGCGTCTCCTATTTATCTTATTATTGTGACATTTTATGGGAATGCACCACGTCTAGTAAAAGCGGAAGTCGAATGCGGGAGGTGTTTTACTCTATTTCGGCAATAATTTAATCACTGATGACCTAAAGAGTGTTGGACTGGATGAGTTGTGGCTTCCTCAGTTTATAATAATTACGTCATATCATTTGGGTCTGATTTTTTTACGTTTTAGTGATTCACCGTTAACGTTTGAAAACTGCAGTTAATAATAATGAAAAATTATCGAAGTTATTTTATCAGTTCGTAATATTACTATTGGGTTATTAAATTTACCTCTGCTTACAGTTATATGATTATTTATTACCCTCACCCCTTTTTTAACTCGTAAGGAAAAAAATACATTTTTGAATATTGCCATCACTTACTTATAAACATGAAGAATTTGGTGTGGTCTTTGCTACCCAGAGTAATAAAATTATTGTAGATACTCTTCCCGTATTGTAGATGCCTGGTACCTATATAGGTACCAACATCGCATATATTTAAATTATTTGAATTCAACCTTTGGTATTAACATTAATATTTTTTCTTATCAATATTTTAACATATTATCGTCATCTTACTATTATAACCTCTTAAGTCCGATATTATGGAAAAATGAAGTTTGTTCGAGAAAATTTAAACAAATAAACATTTTTAATTAGTGTGCTGTCCATCTATCGACACATTTTAAAGTCTCGTTCCTGGTTTCAAACATGGAATTAAAACCTCGTATTTCACAATCAGTGTTGGCAGATTCATCGATTAGAGAGGTGTTTAACATATTGTTTTTATTACGTTTTTTCCTTCCCTCCCCCAACATTCTTCTCAAACAGACTTACGAGGTTTTAATAGTAAGGTGACGACATCTTAGTTTTGTCAATAATATGGCAGTGAAATCAATACATTGATTCCTCAGTATAATATTGTTTTTAATATTTATACTAAATGTTTTTTTCTTTTTTTTTCAGGTAAGCCATGTCTAAATTCACATCTTCTGGTAAGTCAATGGTTGAAGTGGATCTTCATACGTCGAAGATTTGAGAATATTGCGAGTTGTATTAAGTATTTATATAGTTTTAATAGTTTCAAAGATCATTGTATAATATTAGTTTATCTATATATTAGACAACGCAAGATTGCATTCCTCTGATTTAATGTTTGTTACATTTCCTCCTTCCGATAACAAGCGTGGACTGTCAATATTTTTTTTCATTTTCGTTATTAATGATTTATTTCGAACAAAGTGTGTACATTTCAATTTTAAAATATTACTGGGTATCTTTAGGCGTTCACTTCCGCTCTTTTTTAAATGAGATGAAAATTATTTGCGAAAATTACTTTAATTTCTAAATAATTGATATCCGTGGAGTTATTGATACATGTATCATTAAGTAATACGGAATATTATTTTTAATACCACGATACTCAATTACAGCGCTCCTGAACCTTTCTTTATCATTGGCATAGCTGAAATTTAGTCATTATATAAGTCGATAATATTTTATATTGTAAACATTGAAAAATTAACAAACATGCAGTTGCGTCATTACGTGCTGATAATTTTCTTGTGAAAAACAGGAAAATTTGTGCCGTCGATTGCTTTGAAATGAACAAAGTTTTTTTTCTATTTTTCTAGAACTGTAGAAAATATAGTTATTGCACTCGCTCAGTGGCAATGCTCGTTCTTGAAGCTATGTGTTAGAATCAGGAAACTCAAGAAATAATGGGAACTGAAATATCTAACGGGTGTGGAGTAACAGGCAACCAATCTCGAATGTGGAAGAATATGGGATAATTTTAAACACGTGTAAAGAATACGCTTGTCCTTCGTTCTGACAACTGCTCTCGGTATATGCATTGACGCTCATTCAATATTTGTGTACCTATTTGAAGGTTGCAACACACACTATTTCACGTCTACAATGTGTGGCACATTTTCGTATGACACTCACACATTCAAAACCCTGCGTCAAAATGTAGTATATTGTGGAATAGCCTATTGGAATTATATTTGTTAATCTGTTCTGCGGTTAGAATTCTGCATCTGAAAAATTCTCATGCCATTTCCGTGTGTGATTGGATCATTGATGTATATTAATATGTCAGTGGTTTAACCCAGACCATACACGTAATAAATCAAGCTAATGATTAATAACAGTTTCCCGTAAAAACAATAAATTAATATAAATGTAATACACTTCTTCACATCGACTTGTACAGCCAATAACAGATAGTTATTGCTTAATCTCAAAAACTTGACGCTTAATTGGTTAGTTCCCCAATTGTTGTTTTAATTATTTTAAATAGTTTGAATAAGTAAACCAACCAGTAAGACCAGTAGACAAAAAGTACATTCTGAATATTTCAGTTTGTGGCAAAGTTTCTAGGCACATGGCCGGCTCACGACACACTTGTTGCGTGTCACTGCTCTGTTATAAAATTCGTTATTTTCTGGAACGAATCGGTCAACGATTGTCGAATCAATCTTGTAATGGCTTAGTCCGTAATAAAACATTTAAAAATGTATTAATTATAGTCCTGTCCCGTGCAGGTGCATTCAATATTTTAATAGCTCCTACATAGCACCGACCTCGTGGTAGGTGTAACTAATCGATCAGTCGTTGTTATGAGCTGCGGATACAATAAAATACGTTATAGACTTTCAATCCGATATGTTGTCCACGTTTGATATAAACCAAACATGATTGATTTACATTTGATTGCCGCATTAGTATATATATGTTATTTTATTATGTCGATTCAATTTCCACGTGCGTACATATTCTTAACATTTACTACAGCGGATTTTTCGTGTTGTTTCGTGAAAGTTTATGCCACAGGGTAGTTTTACCGGTGTTGTTATTCACAGAATCATTTTTAAGTCATTGGCCAGATTGATTTTAAAATGTAAATATATCATGTATCCACCACATCTTCTCAGCCAATATTAATTTTATTATCAATCTCTGAAAAACTACAATATGTTTAGTACCTACTTTCAATAATTTGATACCACAGAACAGATAATAAATATAATTCCGATAGGCAATATTCAATACACTACATTTTGATGCAGGGTTTTGAATGTGCGAGTGTCATACGAAAATGAAACACGCATTATGCATGTGCTATAGTGTGTAATACACCAATATTAAAAGAGCGTCGATCCCTAAACCGAGAGCAGTTGTCAGTATTCAACGTATGACGTATTCTTGACACGTGTTTAAGTTTATCCCAGATCTTCCTCACTCGAGATCGGTTACCCGCTACTCCTTACGCGTTAGGTATTTCAGTTCCCATTATTTCTGAGTTCCCTGTTTGATACCATATAATAAGTTCCGTTTACGGTGACTTCTTCAAATTTTAACAGCTCTGGAAGGTATGCAATAATTTATGTCCGATAGAAATGCACACTGCACAGCGATCCGGCATTGGTAGGGAGAGAAGTAATGCTTCATATCATTATTTTCCATGCATTTATTTTACTGAAATTTAGATATGATACGAGTATATTATTATCAGATCTTATGAAAGTACATAGGTATTACATAACATTATTATGCCGGTATATATCCGGGAATAAATTCAAAATGGTCGCGTGCTACATTATGTAACAACCTGTTTTAAGAGCAATTTACTAATGTATGTAAATTAATCTCACGCCATCTTCCCGGGAAATGCAAATGTCTCTCTTATCGGTTTATCTCTACTCCAGTTTTCTGTAATAAGTTATTGCAACAACTGTATGTGTGTATCGAGCAAGTATACTAGAAATTGCGCCCAATTTGAAATTTAAATCACACCATCGTCCTTCTCTCCCGAATGAGTGGAAGGTAACAAAAGAACAGAAGATTACAGTACCCTACTGCTTATTTATCAGTAAATTCAACATGCTTGCACGCTTTAGGTTTAGCCGTTAGCGACTCAAAAAAAATCATTTAGTTTGGAATCGTTTGTCATGACAAATATGGGAGAATAATTTTCAAATCAAATCGTTTGATATTGCGACTACGTTGTAGATGGCCTTATCGGGAACATAACCGATGTGGAAAAAAGGTGTCTCATTTGTGACGTTGAGAATATCCGGTTTTGTGTGGATGGCTAATATTTAATACTGATAGATTATTATAGATCATTACGACGATTGACTCTAAATATTGTAAATAATACAAACGAAAAGATGAGTTAGTTGATGATCGTAATAAGATAGTTTACAAAAAAAACCTTCTCAATAGTGGTTCATCAACGGGTGAATAAAATCCTTTGAAAGATATTTTCTCGCTTCGATACATCCTCGCTTTTTAAATTTCTATAGACGTTAATTGAAAAATATTACGATACGCGTTTAATGGTTGTATTTTTTAATTGAATTGATTCATACTTCCATAAAAAGTTCTTTTCTCTATTCAAGGTAAAGAAATATCTTGTGGTATGTTTTAAAACGACTATTGTGAAAAATAAAGAATGTTTTAATAACATAATTTTATTGTTAAAATACTTTCAAACACTCTTCCCGATCGATCACGCAAATGTGGCTCAAATAGTTTCCTATACTCTATTGTAGTGTTAACAAAAATGATTAAAGAATGTATCTTCATAATATATACAAATTAATATCGTGTACCTACTGTGATTATTAAAAGCTCTTCGGTAAAGTATTTTCGTTAAAGCTCATATTGAGTTGAGAATATAATCCTCATTTTTATCCACGCCTCTCTCGGCACACTGGTGTGCGAATATTGTCCGCTAAGGTTATGTTTCGCCTGTGCCAATCTTGATTTCGTTCATATCGTGGTGAAGGTTTTGGATCACCTTCCCTCATAACTTCAGGCAAACATTCAGTCTGTCTTAACTCGTCTTTCGCTATCTTCATTGCAATCGATAAAGTATAATTTCAAAGTCTAATATTGAATTTATTACGTTGATGTGGCCAATTCAATTTTAGTGTCGGAGGGTACTGTCATGTATTTCCATCACCAACTCCCAATATTTATCATCGGTTTTGTAACTGTTCAAGCATGATATACCTACTTATAATATTTAGTGACTAGCATCATCCGGGGTAGATATACTACTGAATTAAAGCCTAATTTATTTTCTTTCACTCTTCTCGCTACTATTTCTTCGCTGCCACGTAGGTACATCAGATCAACTTGATTCTTTCTTAGATCCGGTGGGTTTATTGGCGGAGCTGTGGTTGTTTTATGAGTACCTATCACTGTGTGACTGCATTTATCCGGCTCATTTTAATTTCTTCAGCTTGTCAACGTCTATCACATCGCGAACTCTTGCATGCCTCCATAGATCCACCGCCCACAACGACGGCAGGTCGGTACAACACGGCGCTATGGCCCATAAACGGCAGGTTGTTCGGCTAACCACCAGATATTATTGGCGCACAGTGATCTTCTATCACCTCTATGCATACCCTACTGCAGCGGTACTTCCGATTTACCCCACTTTATATTTCACAATACTCAGACAGTGCACAATCTACACGGACTCAGTGTGGTTATGCTCACCTACCGACCTCGAATTACACCGACCGACTATCGTCATGGGCGGTGGCTCTTATCCATCGGTTTCTTTCGTCCTCTCTTCCTTCTCTTTTTTACTTAGTATTGTTGTTGTATTTTTTTTTAATTTACTTTAGTATCAACTACAACGTTTAAATATTTGTGTTTTCTTCAAAATATTATTTTTTTTCTCTTTACATTGCGTTATTTTTACTATTTTATCTTCATATGTAGTTGACTCGTCGACACTTTACTATGGGTATTTATATATAGTTATAATATGTTTGTATTTGTTGCGAATAATATCTAATAGTAAAATTAAAAGTCTATAAAACAACAGAAAGTTATTCAGCCGCTTTTTGCGATTATATAAATGTGATTTACAGTCAGATCATGGGAAGTTGATTATGAGTGAGATATTAAAAATGCGAACAGCTCTCATAAATCTCTACATGAGTTCCAGCATCGTGATTCCATACGCGAACTACTCCTCTTGTATAATATTAATTTTATTAGCCGATACATCCTGAGACGAAAGTAATAAACGTTTGCGATAGATAAATCTGCTTTTGCTCTATCTAATATGGAAGTGCTCGTGTCGGAGTAGAACGACACGTCTTCACCATTAATTTCACTAGTTGCTACTACAGCCATTGGGCTTCTTGGCCTATTGTAGTGTTATAAAGAATATATAAATGTATGTATATTATTACAAAATTGACCTCCAAAAGCGTCGCGAAATACTAAAGAACAAAATAACACAGAAACACTACAAAAAATATCTAATTCAGTCCCTACCATATTACAGTCACTCATAACAATGACACTTTACTTACTCACTACAGTTTTCATCTAAAAATCGCAATGTAAATACTTCAGCAAAATTGAATAATATATGTAATTAGGTATGTGCTTTATCTCTGCATCTCTAATAATGTTACAACATTGAACCTTGTATGAAAAAGCAAGGGTATGGTTCAAAATAGATTAATTGAATATATACACGTTACAAAATTGAGGTACTTACCTACCATAAATGTAAATTGTACGTAAAACATTTGACCGTAGCACAGTTCGCCGTGAGCTTTCTATCTTAAAGAGATGACAGTATACTATACGGTCTCCAATTTTATTAGATTCAATATGAACATTAATTCAATTTTCATAGCCGATTTTGGCAAAATTCATGAATTCAAGATTGAAAACCTAACCTTACCCAACCTAACAAATAATCCCGTATATCGGCTATTTTCAAAATTTGTTTGCCGCTGGCTTCCTGCAAACCGACAAGAACCGTGTTTTATTTAGACATGAATTTTATTTCAGTATTGTACGACCCAAAGTGTTTGGACGGTCTTTAATATACGACCATATTATATTTCCGATACCTACAACATTTCACGGTGAAGGATACGGCGAACTGCATACCTACAAATTTCCGGACATGCCATAAAATAACACAAGTAGATAATTTCTCAGTGTTTTATACTGTTAATACTATATACGATAGGGCATGCATGTGCCAAGCGTTTTGATATACATCTTACTTGTGTATCTTTAGTAAAGTTGTTTTTTTTTTAGGTACATGTTTGATGGCAATATACCTACTCGTATGTTGTTTCACAGTGCTTCACAATCACACCCAACAGCCATGCCGCCATTCTATGGTTTGTTACCCATGTTAGATGCGCATGTCATACATGTAAAAATAAAAGCCTCTCGCGAGTAAAGCGAGTCGGATCGACCGTGCATAAGAAAAGTTAAGAGTGCAGCGTCGTGGTACGTAGATGTTTGATCGATCGGGAAGCGCCGAGATAAGAAGCGCAGCGGCCGGGGGGGCATCGGCCTGCGCGACCTTGCCGCGGCCCCAGCGTCCTTCGCCCTCTCGCCCCCCACTGCCGCGCGCACTCCCTTCCTGATGCACTTCCTTCAACCCCCTCCCCGACGATTCGCGAGTGCATCGAGTGCGGTGACCGTAGTTTATTATGCTTCAGAGGAAGTAATAAATCATGTACACTGTTCATCATTATCGATTATTTTTCCAAATATAATTAATATCAAATGTCAATCATTGTTTATTGTTATATATTGATTTATAGTCGGACGCATTTAGAATATCTACTGATTATAGTAGTGGCTAAGATGTAAGGTCTGCCTACTTAAGAAGATATACTCTTATATTTTATACTAATACAATTTGCCTAAGACATCTGTATTTAGCTATGTAGGTATTATAAATTGATTGCCCAGCATGGTCGCTGGTCCACTAAACTTGTATTATTTTTTATTCTATCCCAAGCACCGAGATTGATCTAACTTAGATTACGCGCGATTGTGCAGATTTGATACATTATGTATGTCTGTAGGTAACTTGTTATGCTGGGTGGTACTACATCTCAAAATCATTTTGTACTTAGTGTAAACACAATAATTTAGTTGACTTTTTGATCATGACACACATTTGAGGATGATCAACGATCATTTATTATTATTTTTTATTGCATATTGGTAATTAACTACATGTAAACAAAATACCTTGCCATAAGCTGCATAAATCTTGTGATAAGGTGTTATTATCAAATTTACCTACTGAGTACTAACGCATGTTTCCAATAAGATAAAATTACATGTGATTTACTTTTGACAGGTTTATAAATACTTTAAACGTTTACCTTGGATTATTACTTTTTATTAGTTTATTCGGTTTAAGAATTATTAGTTTACCGTGATTAAATCGAATATGAGTCACTAATGTAAAGAACAAACCTAGAAATCGTGGAAATGCATTTTAAATATAGTTAGTTTAGACGTTTAGAGGTAACGAGGAAAATAATCTAACTACATTAATATGCATATAGCCTCGATCATGTATACTTAGTTACTGTATGGGTCACAAGGTCGTTCGTTACCTCATTGATGTTTTAGATAAGCAGAATGAGTCAATCTTTCATAGTACTGACTTTGGCGTAATTGCCGAAATTGAGCTATAGTCTGTTTTCTTCCAGCAATTTCCGCCCCGTCATGCAGGTGAAGAAGCTCTGGCGCGCCCTCTTAGTACATATTATTACTTTTTACACCGAGTATTTGGCAGCGATTGTGCTTGATGCCCTGCAAACCCGGGGTGCGGTAGTTTAAGTGGTCACCAATCAGATTGCGAACAATAAATTAATACAATGATATCCCGTGGGGTATAGCCATGCCTTACACTGCTTGGAAGCGCACAAAAAGAAAGTAAATACATTTAGTTTTATTCCTTTTGAGAGTAGGCAGGCCATGCACTGCTTAGAAGCGATACCTACAAAAAGTAAGTAAATATAATTGCATCTATTCCGATCGAGAGTAGGATTCGCCGAAAGGTTTTTTTTTGTAAACGTCACAAGTGCGTTTCCAGTGAACGTTAGATTCGTTCAAATATATGCATCTGCCCGTTTAAGATGACCGAGAATCAATAATAATATATAGTTTGTAAATGAAATTCCATTCGAACGTATTGCTGGTGTAGAGGGGGATACTTCGATGAGTTCGAACTCCACTGTGTCCAAGATTTTTTTTAGGATTTTTCTAATTTATAAGTTTCTGCGGCTTTTCTTAATTACATATTTTCAATAAAAAGAATGCTGCGTTGATTAATCTTATGTGTATATTCAGTCAAGATTATTGATCTACAGTCAACACGCAATTCTCTAAAATCTTATTAGTTAGTAGGACAGCCGTACGTTTTCCGGCCGGTTGGTCAACCCTTCCATTTCAGGACAATGCTCCTTGGTCCTTTCTCCGGATGGTGATTGCACGGATCGAAGAAGTTGGCTCTCAAAAATGCGCCCGAATGGCGGCTCTCGCTGTCACGCTGATACTACAGTACACGTCTCCACGCGATATTTATTTATTTTCGTGCCATTGCGGGCAGTCTTACTCTTTTTTGCCCGCCCTTGCAAGGTCCCCTCGAATTTCAAACTCGCTCGACAATGCACTCGATTCGATTCGCCGGGTACTCGACAATGATACATTATCATGCAGGCCGTCGGAGTTATTTTCGTCTCAATTTATTCCGGATTGTTCTTTTTTTGCCCGTCTGTTTTGTCTCTGCCATGTTTGGTCGGATTCTTTTCGGTGCACTGTTCAATAATTTTTCGACGAACGCATTTCAGCTGGGCAAAAAATATGAATGTTTATGGTTCGGTTTGCAAGTAAAAATGCAGCATTTGGACGTGATCTCGCCAATATTTCAACAGCTCTTTGGAAACATCATTTCATTATATACCTATTGTGTTGGTATTATGGACCGAAATCCTCGCATCCCTCGTCTTGTTTTCCAGTATAGTATACACTATATATTAATGGTATTGCGTAATTTGTGTGTAGGTACAGTAGTTGGCCTTACTTTTATTCCAGTTAATGTCTGCACCAAAGCGTCTGTATTAAGCGAAGCAATGTAGTATGTTGCTCTATCTCTGGCACCATTGAGAGGATTGTTCTTCTATTTCTAGTCCTCACAATACGTCTTCATTTAAAATAGTGCTCTTCGTCTGCTTCTGAAAAGGTTTAGGCATTTTAATGTTAATAAAACTCCACGCGATATCCAACATACACTGAACTATGGGCGTGGCGAATGTAGTAACGGGGAAAATAAATGCGGGGTAAGTAATTAGTGATGTAGGAGACCTGGGATAGAAGTCGCACTGTACAGACATACAAACTTATCTGAAGAATGGGATGGGGGAGCCACTGACGTAAACTACCCAATGAAGACTCATAACTTGACAAAATATGATCATTCTATTGAAATTTTAAAAATGGCGTCCTATGGTAGTTCGTAGTTCCATTTTTGGCCATTCTACAGATAAGCTCGTAGGTCTGTAGTGACATTGATATCAGCTTCACTTATATACATAAAACCTTATAAATACAATTTATTTGGTTTGTACGAAGACCGTGCGAAGTAGCAATTTTGTGGTTGTAGAAAAAAATATATTCACTATAATTACATACAATACACCATCATCCATTCACCGAACTCAACCTATTCTCATACTAACTTACATAATACCTGAGCTCACAACATAACCCGTTCTGTACCAAGGAATGTTGTTTGATTTATACGTAATTATTATTCCTGCAAAAGTTTATTATCGACACCATTGTGTCGGTGAGTCGTGGCAGCTCTCGATGTTAGGGGAGTGTTTTCCCAGCCAGTATACCTACTATACTCATTTCTATCCGGTGTGAGTTGGTGCCGACTTCGTGCCGTAATAGTTTGCGGGAAATTGCGCATCTTTCGTGTATACTGTAATACCTATGCTGAGTAACAACTTTTTTATAAGGAGGGGTTAACGAATAATGGCAGGGATGAGTACCTCTAATAGTGGTATATATTATAGGTTAAGATAGTGTGTCAAAGGAACCCTTTCAATAAAATCTTGGCGATATCCTTATGGGTGACACAGCCTGATATGTCCAGGCAGCAGTGCGGAAATGTACAAATATTTTAACTTTATGTAGGTACCTACTAGTTACAATCCACCTTCTTTAAGTATATATTTTTGTAATAATTTTGTATAATATGAGAGGTCTGAAAACTGGATACGATTTGTAAGATTCGTTGGGGGCAAGAGCCAGTGGAAACCACACTTTGAGTAAGGTGACATTCCGACGTGGCGATCTAGAAGAAGGATATATTCCTCTGGCATTGCGGCGACGACGAAATCACTTTGTAACGATGAAAAAATGAGTTGAAAGTAACGATACCAACACGCGGTCAACCAAAATCCGGTCAACATAAATATTGCAGTACGTTTGTTGCTGTCGTTTGTATTGTCGCTGTCAGCGACTTGATCCTCCGCGTTCCTAAATCCGCCACTGGCATTTCCCTGGTAGATGCAATGTTGTCTGTATTTTAGATTCAGTTAAATTTAATTTATATTTCCTAGTGCATTTTAATGTCAATAACGACAAGTAGATATTAATTTTGGCATTAATCACTAACGGTTTTCAATTGCTTTTAACAGTCAGTTATTGGTTGGCCATTATGTTCTACGTATTCTTATTAATGTCCATAAGCTTACTAAGACACTATCGATTCTGATTGTTACTGGCTTTATACGTAGGTATTGAGCACTCCATAATTATTTTATGACAGTTCGTGCATGATCGAATTTCAACCCTGATTGACAATCTTCACAATATCGCCGCAGCCAGTTTGGTTGCCATCCAGCAAAGTCAAGTCGCGTCTCCAGTCCAGGCGTCTCACATCTGCTCCTGTGGAATGCAGCTGGTTCATACTACTTATTTCATTTTTTGCTCCCCATCCTCTCCTCTGCACAGTTTGTTGGCGGTCGCCCCGCACTCTGCACCGCGCCAAGTTCATTCCCTTTCGCGAGTCGTAAGTCACGCGGCTTTTGCACTTGGATGATTGCGCCAGGTACCCATCTACGTAAGGTAGGTATGCAAGTTGAATGATCACCGAGTTATGATGAGGAATTTCTATTCCACTGTCAGGGGAGAATGGTAATAAAATGTGCGCCGAGTCTGCAGGAAATAAATACGCATTCAAATATTTATTCAACAACTTTACGTGAATTAATGTTAATAATGCTGTTATTAACTTACTGTCCTGTCTGTAAGTTGTTTCCATGATTTGTTCACATTTCATTATTTTCGTTTGATAAAATAATTGTGACCAGTTTTGGGGACCATTTCTCTTCTAAAGTTATTACGTCGACTCATTGAAGTACTTGAATTATTTATTTTAAAAAACAAAACATTGTGCAGATAACACAACTTCACAACGTGAGATTTAAATTGAAAAAAAATTGGTTCTAATCAAACAAAGTTAAATAAAAATACATACCTTTATCTATAGCAAATATTACCCTCACAAGAGAGGAGAAGGAAAGAAACTAAATTTGGGATCACAAAGGTTATAAAATATAATTTTGTACATTTTGTATAAAATATAATTTTTACACTATATTATAATGTTAACATTAATTTTACTAATGGTTTTGTAAATGCGTTTAAAAATTAATAAATATAAAAAATCTTAACACCACTGCACATGGATGTACTGAAATATGACTATTTATTTATTTATTTATAAAAACAGTATTACGGCATTACAGCTATTGGCCAATGCGCCATATTACATAATAAATAAAAATGTATAAAAATATCTTAATTACAAATAACAATAAAAAGACAGCATGTGTAAATATTAATGAAATATGATAATTTATACAATTATAAATTTAGCCTATTTAATACGTCCACAAACATTATATAGTTAATAAAAAACAAATCAACCTTTATGGTGCCATCAAATAAGCTAATTGCACGATACACAGCATCATGAAACATAACATCTGTCCTGCGACGAGGTATCTTGAAGACCGTGGAGCTACGAGTGATATTGGTGGGAACATGAAAATTAATTAGAGTATTAGAACATTAGAGCGAGAGGTTTAAAAGAATACTATCTCATGTAATAAAAATACTTTATGCAGTCTTCATGTTTAAAATAAATATAAATAATAATAATAATAGTCCAGGGTTATGCTCTGAAAATTCTATAAAAGCTCCATTTTGACCTACGCTGAGCATGTGGGCCCTTACGGGTATAGTGGCATTCCCCACACTTGCTATAACCTAACCTAATTATCATCTTTTGCTTTAACTTTACTACTACTAAACTGGCAACCTACCGTTTATTGGGTTAGGTACTATATTTTTAATGTAATTCAGTTACTTCGGTATGAAGCCCGCGTACCTATTATGTCTGCAAAATTCAAAATCATTTCTCATTAGTAGGTAAGGTCTTCTGTTTGGAGCCTGATTGTGCGGTTTATATATTGTAAATGTAAATGGTGGTGAAAGTACACCCATACAAAATCGGTGGTGCGTATGCGGGAGGGTTAATTATTAATGTGATCAATTCAATAGATTGTATTGATTTCATCATTGTAGGTCTGTGTGTAATTAAATATATTGTTCTTATCTAATCGATAGTTCTATTTCTGCAAATCTATTTGTCACTGGCTATGTAGAACGATCGTTGCAATACTCAATATGTCTCCTGTCTAATTGACATTTGTTTGTCTATCGTATATCTATATTGAATTCTCCGTGTCTTCTGTTGCGCCATCCGTATTAATACTAATAATACTTCGTTGCGATACGTCGCGGACCACTCTGTACTGAGATGTGCTTGATTTAATCGATCATTGCCAATTAAGTTAATCTAACCGATGTATCAGCTGATCGATAAAATAGAACAACATAAATATAACAATTTCACTGGACTAGATTAGACTAGCCCCCGAGTACTGCAATAGCCTGACCCTAGAAAAGTTAATTATCGGATAAAGTATCTACTTAGTTAATGCGCTATTATACAATATTGATTTCTTGAATGGTGTTAACTGTCAATTATTGCTGGAAACATATATTGTAGGTATTAATTAAAATAATACACAACGTTATGTAGTATTCCAAATAATCTAACAATACTCAGGACCGGTTTCGACCACTTCATTCGGACATTTTTAACATTAAAAACATACGATATCAAAGCCATACCTTTGTGAAGTAAATTTTGGTTGATTTTTAAATTGTAAAATAGCAAAAGCGTAGATACCGTTCGTTATCATCATCCGCCTGGGTCGATTCAATGCTGGATGAAAGCCTCCCCGTGTTCCCATTCACTCATGTCGAGTTCGTCGATTTTAGACTAGTTAGGGGCTTAGGGCGGATAGTCGCTTATCACCCCTTGTGTACCACGGTATGACAGCATTTCTCCAGCAGTCCCACTTGTCATTTCATCGCAACGCGTACTCTTGTCTACCTCGTTATTTATTAGTTTATTTTGTAGTCTTTCCGCCTTATTTGCAATTCGCACCTTTATATGCCACGCTGCGCTTCTCACTATACATAGTAGGTAGGTAGTTACAGGTTAGTGTCATTTGTAAGTGTAAAGTTACGAAACCAACACCTAAATGAGTCGGCTACACTGCCAGATGAATCTGACACCGTCTTACACCTCTTTATTTTTACATATTAATAGTTTTCTATCATGAAGCGAATGGAGATTCTTCTGACATACTACATATTAAGTTATATTATAATGATAATCATTGCTCAGGTCGTTAAAGGTAATTAGAGTTATTAATTTTATTATATCGAGGGCATTTACTGCAAGAACTGCACATTATCATTTAATAGAGGAATGTCGCTTTTCTAGGAATCGTTTGAGTTGAATGAATTGTATGAAGATTGTGAACAAGTTAAAACCAACCATTTAATTAAATGCGATGATAAGAAATACTTATTATTTTTTCATAGTCAAACATATTGTACATTGTTCACTAAATAGTTAACTGGCTAGCAGCAGCAATTTTCCGTTGTTGGGGGGGGGGGGGGGGGGGATGATATTCTGCACGTTTCTTGTCATCATTTACTGTGAAATGAGGTGTATCTTAAAACTAACAAGACGGGCTATGTACGTATTCCCCGAGGGCAGTAGTATATTAGTATATTCCTTGAAATCCATATTGTTTTCGCCTGCGGCGTTAGCGATCTCTGCGTGTGTAGGTATGTCGGGATTTAAAAAAACTTCGTGTAGGTACCTATATGATGTTTAAAATAAAACAACAAAATATTCTAACAATCTGAGGTATGTAATGACTTTATATAAAGTTTAAAACTAAAAATATCATCATCAGCTGGGGCGATCCACTGCTGAATGAAGGCCCCCCCCCCTAGCTCCGTTCAGTGCCACTTTATGACGGCATTTGTCCAGAGGTTGTCCACTCGCCGAGCGACATGTTCAGCCCATCGCCATTTCACCTGATTAGCGACCTCTATCGCATCGCGTACTCTTGTCTGCCTCCTGATCCGTTGGCTTATTTGGCGGTCTTTCCACGTTATCCACAACATGAACCTTTCCATCCAACGTTGCGATACTTTTGACTCTTGGATTTAAGAGTCTTTGTTTAACACGCATACGTGAGCGTTGGTATCACACATTGGTTGAACACTTAAGGTGGTCACTTTTGGGACATATATGGGACTGAGTTTGTATTCTACTTAGGGCGACGATTTGTTCAAGTATGTCAGTGGGTAGCTGCATCTAGTTTGATTCCAAGATTTGAGAAACTGTATGATGAACGGCTGACTCCCTCGTCCAACTAATTGCTATTTTAGGGTACCATGAAAACATAAACGTGGAAATTGGAAGGTCGCGTGAGACGAAACACTATTTATATATTTCAATGTATCCATGTTATAATAAAATATTGTGTTTCAACTGTACTTTTGATTGTGTTGTTAAGATTGCCATAGTGTGTAGTCATGTAGTGTGTACCTTCGTATGCATTTTTATTATATTCAGTTACCTGTACTGGAAATAATTATGAGTTATATTATATTGCGCTCCTATATGAAAATCAAATTAGTGTTATCGGTGGTTATAGCATAATAATTATCTATAATTTATTGCATTATCACGCTGACGCAATGTTGGTTTTTAAGGCCAACTATTGAAGTAAAACGATTTGCAACGGACACTGCACTCTTTACCGGGTAAAGATTTGTGTTAAATTATCGGGCTTACCTAATAATTATCATTACATTCATTACCCATGTCTGCAACTAGGTAATAGTATAATGTAAACCGAAACTCAATTTATAATCATCAAATATTGAATAAGACTGTTTTACGGTGCATTCGATGCATTCATAAATTGAAAAATATTTTTTTTAAAGTGATTGATTATCGATTAGTGATTTCACATAAATAGCTAGTTTACATTTTTTTCGAATGTTTTTGATTGGTTATTCAATGAATAATTTTATTAATTACCAATAATTTAAAACCTGCAAATTAAATAAAATGTATTAAATCTTGACGATAATTTAAATGTAATGATTAATAATTGAACTGTCATTATTTACGTGGTGGAACTTTATTATAATGGTTTTGAAACAAAGTTGTTTTATTTAATAAAATAAATACTATAATACATATTAGAGAATACCTTTGTTTCAAAACCATTAAATATAATTACTTTTCATATTATGATTCCCGTGACGATGTAATATAATATAAAACTTGGTAAATTGGTTTAATTCTAACGATGTTCATGTCGTTTCATTTTGTTAATCTGGAGATATACCTATAATGGTTACCTATACATATTATGTATTTTGTACGGAGACACTTTCATCGATCTGCACTTGGGCGAAAGCGATAATTTGTACGAATTCATACACCCACATACACAATAGGTGCCTGATTAAAATAATGTGTGATTTTTATACACTATACAGTCAGTCGGATGGGTGACTCGTGAGTCGTGACTGCTAACCTCTCATGACACCTTTTGTCAGCCATATTTATATAATTTTTTCGGCTTCTCAGCGCTGTTTTCGATCGAAGTTTGTGGATAAAATTGCAGTACGTATATATATTCTACCTCTATACGATTGCGATTATTGCGACTTACGATGGTAGTGCTAGTTATCGATTATCTTCAAATGCAATGCGGTTACCTGTTCGTAATAAATGTTTTTTTTTTATTGTTACCATGATTTATTCAATACGCAATAATAATAAATTTGTACAAATAGTTGCATTCGAAGTATGAGGAACGACTAGCACTACCATCGATGTTTACAGTTTCGTGTCACGGCTTGGCTGTATCGGGTCTCGCTACCTTATACAAGACCACGCGTATCAGATCATCGACGTCTTGGACACTGGTGCAGTTTCGGAGGTCGCATAATCAAAACAATCTACACATCTGCTACTCGACTTTATTAGTATGGATCCACCAGTATACGTTGTCTGCTGAGTGAGGGCGCCACATGCTAACATTTGACATTCATATTATAATTCAATGCGTTTTATACTGTGATGAGTTTAGTTCTAAATTCAAACACCTGCCGATTTATGATGGTATATCAGCTATAGTTAGAGTGGGTAAATCGTATTTCTCATGCGGAATATTAATTAATATGTGAACGAAGCATGCAGTCGTTTTTTCGCTAGTATAGTAATTATTATTAGTTCTCTATGTACGTACTAGTGGAGTATTGATTAATCTAAGCTCCAGTAAGCCATTATGTCACAGTGTCCTCCAATACGCGAAAATGTGAGTGTTTAGGCGCATCTCACGCGGACATGATAAAACAAGAAGAATACGTAATTATATCATTTCAATTTACCCAGCATCCTCTTGCACCAATGGCATGCGCGGTTGGCGCCGCATGCTTTTGTTACAGTATGCAATCCGATTGCGTTAATAACATTCCATCGGCAGTGTGTGCCCGGCAACATAAGAATGCATCTCTCGCGCACTTTCTAAATATGAAAATATTTCACCGATCGCCTGTGTTTCGTAATCGGAAGATGTCTACCACCGCGTCTCCGAGAGGGGAATTATCGTCTTGCGTCAGAGTTCGCCGGGCATTAAATTATGTTTGTTTATTCGGTCACTTTACAATGTCACCCAGAGCAATAAAATATTAATATATTATACATATAATGCACTTACCGTACAAGAGTAATGAATTAGTGGTTTGGCTTCGTTGCTATCGGGCGCCGGCGCCAGCTGGTCGCGGGGAGACGGTAATGTTCAAGTAATTCTGCGCTCCGCCTCACCTGTGGAGTTATCCCCGCTCGTATAAAACAACGTGCTGTTGAATTAATCCGCTATTGAATTTATTACGTGTGCAAATATTTGTATTGGCAATGTTACGTTTTACGGCTCTCGGAGCCGTGTCCGAGAAAATACGTAGCAGTGTTGAAATCTTTCTTTTAAGCATACATAATTTTGAAGACTTCTGAAAAAATATACGAGTTTTGAAAAGAGTAAGACACCCCGCAGGAATCGAACCTGCATCTCTCGGGTATTGGGCCTACGCACATAAACCACTGTGCTAAAGGTGCCATACTTATTTGCGACAAATTTTAACTGATGGCTTTGAATACTCACTGAAGCGCTTTCCAAATTGAGCTACTATTGGCAATCGGCTTTTGTATTTCAAATCAAAGTAGGTACTTATTACTTTAAATACTAACCGACGTCACGGATCACTCCAAGAATTTTTGTTGTAACTTAGGTAAGTACTTGAACTTGCTAATAATTTTTAATAACCTATTTTTTCTTTTCTTTTTCTATGACGTTGAGTTTGAGTAGGTTTATTAAATCTGAAAAAGATGTCTAAATTATATTTTCTTGCAATATTAGCGTCGAAATTATAGTACGTTGAGTCTTCCTGCCTACCAAAAATACAAATAACGAAACATAATATAATAATTGAATCAGTTTAATCCTGGAGAGACTAGACTGGTGGGGTTGGGTTGTCTTCAGGGAAGGCGAAACAGAGTAAGAACGTCGGCGCGCTGGAGCAACCAAGTGAAGGAACTTATCGGTGGAAGCATTCACTCTGCTCCGAGGGTAACAGTTGACCGTGAAGCTGCTGGGCTCTTCAGGCCGTCCAACTTGGTGTCCACAAAGGCCAACTATAATGCTTTAAAAAAAACGACGCCTTATTGCGGACGTGAAGTTCTCTTCACATAGTTTAATATGTCGGTATTGTTTAGCTTTGTTTTTACATACTATATATGTAAATTAATAATAATCATCTATTTTTGTTAATTCTCTGTGCTCCTCTCTCCCATGGGCACTTTGATTAAAGTATAAAATCAGTCAGGGTCTCGTGATACGCTCGATTAAGATCTTGTGTGGTGCGGGGTGGGTTTTATTTAAACCTAGCTAGAGGGAACTATTAGGTCGTTGGCCGTGAGGGGTGGAGTGTCTTCTTCGCTCAGAAGATGTCTGCGTTTCAAGGTGGTTCTTGAGGTAGCGACCGAGAAGGGAATGAATAATTTGATTTGTCTCAATAATATGTAGTAAAGGGCTCGCTAGCATTGAGTGTTTGTAATAAATGATGAAATATATGTGATTACTACATAAATTGGGGAGGTATTACGGTATTAATGATACCATGTAAATTTGCAGGTTTCGTTTGCAATTTATATTTTAGTTTTGTTGGTTTATTTAGAACATTGAGAGTTTTAATTAAACATTAAACTATGCGGTATATTAAAAAAAAAAAACATTTTAACTAAACGGAGGAGGTTCTTACAACTCGTCGATGAAATATAGTTCAGGAGTCAGCTGGTAAATTAGTTATCTCGCCTCTATTAAAATACATAGCTAATGAATATTTATCAATTTAACTTTGGATACTTTTTGTAATAAAAAACGTACTACCTACCGCTCTAACTAAATCGTGTATGACTTGGAAACATCGCATTTTTGTCGCGAGATGTTGCAACTCGCTCCGTCGCCGGCCACAGAGCATCATTTCACGGAGGCTACGCTCCCCAGCTGATGATGCACGTTTATTTATTTACCTCCGTAGGTTGTGCCGAGGGGGTCACCGCTCCTCACCACCCTCCGCCCTCCGAGAGTGCCCCCTCCCCCACCCGTCTCTCTCCTCTCGATGGCCGGAGAAAGTTCGCAGCCTCAAAAATATTGCGGCCTCTGCGCATCCCTTTCACTGTCAGATTGATTGCTTACTCCCGGATTCTTCGTGTTGATAAATACATTGAGCAGTGCGCATTCACAATGTTCACGGCGCCGGGTTTTTTGTTGTTTTGGATACCTACTGCATTCGACCGCGTTTTGCATTCGCAGAAACAACATAATAAAATAAATTGTAGTAGGTACTGACAACATACTGTCACCTTTGAAAGACATACATGATTAAAGATACATGATTAAAGGGACTGTTCTCGATTGTCCACCGTATTGGAGATTGACCAATATTTCTTACGGGAAAAATTACGACGAACTGATGATAGTTATTAATTAGCCAAGCCACTTAATTTTTGTCAATCAGTATGTACCTACTAACATCAACTTTTTGTGACGACATCATTTCATTCCTATCAAATCCGATTTTTCACGCATTTCGTGATTATGAGACGTGCCCCGGATACATCCATAGAGTTCACTCCCACATTTGAACAGTTTACAGTGAGTCTTGGTTAGTTTAGCCTTGCTGCCGCAAGATTAGGACGCCGCTCTTAATCGATATTCCTGTCCCGTAAATCAGATTTATTAAACCAGTGTTTTAACATGAAACACCCCCCCCCCCTGCGCTTTCACACGTATTCGTCCGGATCCCTAGGGCGGATTGTTAGTAAGTAGGTACCTTATAATAAGAAGATACTATTTTACGAACATTTTCACATTTTTTAAAATTCATAAGTACCTACCTATTGCAACGTTTTCCAGGTTTCCCTATATAATAGTTACCTACCAACAATAAAATTACTGGACCAGAAATGCTCTTGATATGACTTTATTTTAGAACCAATAATGAATGATTAGGCTTTTGGCCAAGACATTGAACAATCAAAAAGCATTCCTTTGATTAAGATAATACCTATGGATGAATATCTTTAGAATGTAATATTGGTAGAGGGTACAAAATTAATAACATTTGAGAAGAAAAAACTTTTTGCTGGCGGCATAAAAAAGAACATATTATAATATCGTCATTGAACGTAGCATACTAGGTATCTCACTCTTAGACTAAATAACAGATAATATCCAATAAGCCGGCTCACACATCAAACCTCGTCTCGTCTGCAACGTGCAGAATACGTCGATGTGACGTCATAGTTATTCACAAAACATGCGTTGCCAAATGGAGCCCGCACATTGGTGGAATGCGACTTTTTAGTTGCGCATGCGTCTCGGGCTGCGAGTCGAAGCCGCCAGAACTCATACGCACACCTACGAATTGGTCATTCCTATACATACAGGCTCGCCGGTCGCCGCATCTCAATACATCCACTTTCGAGAGGTTACCCGCGACTGTCAGCTCGGTGCCTATGTTCGCGGTTTTCATATGCAACATCGGAGCGACGTTCCTAGAAATTTTGATTTATGGCTGTGCGGCAGACGGGGCGAGTTTAGATGGGAGAGCCGGCCAATGGGTTCGACGGATTTTTCTCCATTATTGAAAATATTCTCAAGAATTAACTTTATCAAAAAACTTTATTCGACAATTAATTTATACTGGCAATAAAAATGCTTTGAAATACCACAAAAATGACATAATAAAATTCTTAAGTGCCGATTATAATAAAACCTGTAATGCAATGCTTTTCACGCTTGTTAAATTTACACTATGCCAACGTCTTAATAATAATAATATTTATTGAAAGTCACGTAAGAATAGGTTGACTTTCCGAAGCCTTTCAAATTATTGTCAGTTTCCTTTTTGGACAATAATTGCGGAAACTATAAATAATTTAACAGAAAAATAAAATTACTAGACATAAAAAAAAACATAACATCGCGTGATAGACCGCATTTTTAATAATAATATTATTTTATATGAGTTTTTATGTTTCGAAAAATCTTCGCCTAGTTAGAATGTTATGTACTATTGAAGGTAAATTTTAAATTAATGGTGGAGTGGTAGCATGCCCGCTTATGAAGGTGTTTTTACAGTAGATACTCCGGACGGTGGACCCAATAGATTGATTGGATGTCCAACAACTATTAAGCATAAAAAATATATATATATATCTACAGGAGGCGGCCAATATGCATTCTGGATTGTAGTCAATTAAAATAAAGAATCGACGTACCTACAGCTTGAACCTGTGTTTACAGCACTCAAACAGCGTCCACTATCAATCCTCACCTGTATAATAAATGCTAAATTTGGCCCACCAACGTCACTCAGTAAGAGGATTATAACATGATAACTGGTATTCTACCCAAAAAGTATCAACCGCCCACTGGGTTAAGGTATCTTAACTACTTCAACTTGAATTTCAATAAAACATTACATTACAGATATCGATAGGAATGATTATACTAGCTAGTTTCCTCACACGTAGTGTAATCGACCATGTAACTATCTACACATTCGTTTTGTTGCGATATCGCTTTGTCACGTCATCGCGGTGATGTACCGCTGACGGGACGATGCTCATCATCAGTGGCACTGTTCTGTTTTGACGTCTGTCGTGTCTGCCGGATCGTGAAGATCGTGATGGATGGATAGTATTTACCTTTTGTCGAATTTCGAGAGCCTGCCTAATTGAGCCGAGTGTCGAAACGCGTCGTATTAATAATAATATTATCGTCATCATTTTGTGCGGAACGTTTTATTATTAATCGGCAAAGGACGTTGCCGGCGAAATGCCGATCGCCGTGGCGAACGATTTCGTACGCCATTTTTTGATTATTTAAATATAATTCCGTACAATGGAGTATTGCAGTGTTTCCCAAAGTGTGGTACGGAAAGATGTAGATGGGGTACGCGCTGCACCGGGCTTTGGCTGCGCCTGGTGCAACAAGCATTGATACGACATCAATTAATACAACATCAATGCTAGAAAGTTTATCGCATGCGGAAGAAGAGCAATAATTGTTGGAATTAGGTACAGACATCTTGAAAAATAAATATAAGGAGTGTACGTTTTTAACATCATTCTGGTTGCAAATGCAATATGTGTATCCAGTTTTAACAGAGAGAGAAAGTCCTGAAATACATCTTACCTTTTCCAACTTCATATATTTGTGAATTTGCTTTTTTAGCATTTGCAAATATTAAGTAAAAACCCCCACCCGGTTTGACACCCACGGTGGCCGCGCGGCTTAAGCGTTGGACTATAACGCCGTGGGTACCAGGTTCGAATCCTGGGTCTGGCTAGTACACATATCGTTTATCAATTTGTGTGTGTGTCAGGGTATGGACCCAATAGGTTAAGTGGCTGACTTCCATTTCTCGTAAAAAACAAAATCTGTTAATACAAACCTCTACTCTGTGTAGGCCCATATGATCCTATTAGGATCGGACATGGTCAAAAAAAAAAAGTAAAAAAAAACGAATAGGCTTTTGGATGTGGAACCGCATCTCAGATTAAAATTAACAACCAAGGAACCAAATAATTACGATGATCTGTCGTCTCAACATAAACAATTTCATCTTTCTCATTGATTATAAAATAAATGTTATTTATAATATAACTTTTATTTATTTTATTTAGAAATATTTTATTATGAATGAATTTTATTTTTCGTTTATTATTATTTTGTTTATGTACTAAAAAGGAAAAAAAATATTTTGATTGTTATTAAAGTATATGCATTTTTTTACGAGGGTACTCAGTGTTACGAAAATTATAGAAGGAGTATACGGATATCGAAAGTTTGGGAAACACTGGTGTACCTAATTTTAACGCCACAATCCTGTGAAAATTATTTTTATAAGTCCGATCATGCCGTTTATTTGCTCATCGCATCGATGTCAAATATAAGTATACATAAACTGACGGCATTTTTTGTCGATTGAGAATTAAATATCAACGTCACAATCTTATTTAGTTAACACTGGTGTAAAGAATAAACCAAGTGCAGTCTTCATCTATATTCTATAACGATGGCGTATTTATAGTTGTTTTAAATTAAATGTGTCCTTAATCTTGATTAAACGTATTCTGAGATCGTTATCGTGCCCTCCCTTTAAATGGCAAAAGATTTCTCCTAGTTTAAAAACTTCCGGCTTTCCTATTTCTTATTAAATATTTAAGACTTGGTTTAATTTTCCTCGTTTCTGAAATATTTGATAATCCACAGATAGCCCAAATATTTTTTTAACATAAACCTGACAGTCTCAATGTCTTAATAATTGTCACATTAATGCGATACTTGGTCCAGAAGATTCCTTGTAGAAGATCGTTAGCTGTATATTGTATTAAATAACCATATTTCCATTCAAATGTAAATATTACGTATGACTGTACCTTAGAGCTAAAATTCTGGAAGTCACATATTCAATATTTTGCAGTTCTAATCTATTCAAAATACTCACTCGCGTTCAGACTAAAACCCCTGCATTCCTCTACTTCTGCATTATTGCAATTAATCTTTTTGCTATAGCTTAAAAATGACTTAAATTGAACATCCACTCTTTCAGCTCTAAAGTATAATAATTGGAATACACACCGTCATTTTAGAAGCAACTATTTTGAAAACCATGTGACATTGAACTCCCAAATTGTCAGCGTTAAGAGAACGTTTAAATCTGCATACTTAACTCAAAATTAATAAAAACGTGACTACCGCACTTTTAGTCCTAAGGTACAGCGTTTTTTCGTTGTTATCAGTGTTATCACAACGTTAAACTATTGTCTCTTTATCACCGAAACCGGACCCAAAACTGCAAATCATCAAATTGATCATTACTTCTTTGATCAGAACTCGTGTCTCATCAAAATAATTTTCATGGTGGTAGTTCCGCAATACTTCTGTAAATATAACGTGAATACTGTCCGGATTTTACTTCACCCAGAGGCAGCATTTTTTGCCACGACTGTACTGAATTTTATCAATGAAAATATTGACGATCGACGTTGATATGGCCAGGGACTTCGGTAGGTACCGGTTAAAATAGCAATAAAAATATCGGTATTTATTATTTTAAAATCTAAGTGTCATATTTTAAAATTAAAGCATACGAATGTGCACTTTTAGATTTACCTACAATAACATTTTATACACATCGCGGCTCGTAGTTATAACAGAACATAAATCTTATAAATTTAATATCATTGCTTTGAACAGGAATGTCCAACGCTTTGATCGTGGATAGATTTTGGTTGATCGCACCATGGCCCATAGAAATTTAATGTCGGTGGGTTCCAGATTCGTATTCTGGGTCTGTAAAATACACATATTGTTTTTCAATTTGTGTTTGGAGTCGGAGTATAATATGTACATAATAGGTTGAGCAAGTGGCTAACATCTATTTTTCGTAAAAACAAAAATCTGTTCAGACAATTAATCCTATTACGATCGAACACGGTTAAAAGAAAAAAAAAGTATGATTTCATTTAATTTTGAAGTGGAAGCATTAACCATTCCTATTTTTGTTTCCTTAACCAGCTTACATGAAAGCCTTTTTCAAATTAACCATGAGGAAGTACGCGTGACCTCGTCGTATTACTTGATTCGTATTGTATCACTCACGGCCTGCCACAGGAGCATGGGACAGAGAAGTTATGAATCTCCACCATTTAGACTGAGCCTAGCTTTCCCATACGTAAAACGTTTATTGTCGAAATAAAAAACCATTTTTCGTATATTGAGATACATTGCCTTTGTTTATGTTTATGGATAATCTCGATTGTGATTTGCAATACAAACGTGCAATAAAATGTGTATTCAATGATATGTACTGAAAACTTAGGATGCATTTTTAAAAAGACAATAAATAAAAGAGTACTTATGTCTATTATAAGTTTCTTCAATATAACATCGTGTAGATACTGTTGTGGCTTATGGTACTTTACGTTGTGTGGCAAAAAAACTAGCCTCGAATCGAGAGGTAGGTAATTGATAATCGTCACTTCATTTTTAAATGAACACATTATTTAGGTATTAATTAATTACACATTCGACAAAGCACATTGGGCCGAGATCGCGACATGCTCTCTCGGCCCGAAAACAACTAGCCATTTTTCAGGTTTTTTTTTCTGCTTGATGTCGAAGCGCTTATGTTAGGTAGGTACTGCTTTCGCAAGGAGAAAGCGCATCTTGTTAAAACGCGCCAATTTCAAATAGATTCACACGCGCCATCGGTACATTATTACGATTGTAATAATACTTCTGGATCTATCCGCACAGCTGACAATAAATTGTCCGGATCCAGTATTTTGGTATACAGAAAACCGGCGTTGCAACCCTGCGTATCTATGCATACGATGTTTTGTGCGATGAAGAAAGTTAACTGAACACTGTTGCGGACTTAATTGTCGTCGCCGATAATAAATCATAAATTTCGCCACTACCTTTTTGCAAACTCTTTTTTGCCATTGCGACATTTTTTTTCGCTTTCATTCTTTCTGCACCTCGATTGTCTTCGGCCTGTTGAATGGGACATTTTTTGTTCGTTTGCCTTCTGCCCGACGAAAGTATCGAAAGTCGTTTTGAAACTTTTCCATCTTATTTTCCGCGCGTTTTTGTTTACTTCTTCACCAGGGAACACAAAAATAAAGGAAGTGGGCTATACCATCTAGGCGTGGCTGTAAGAAAGTACAATTGTCGAGTGTGGGATAAATATGTTTTAATCTTTTTCACATGTGTTCAAGAATATCATGTTATTTTCAATAGTTACGTCTGTTTAAATTTAGTCACACTCCTCGGGCCATCAGTATTTCTTTCTTTTTATAGCCTGACCTTGATTAAGTCGTAAACCAAAATCTGATCTTGGTGTATAGCGGCTGGCTTTCTCAGTTCTATCTTATTGAATCTGTTCTGTGCTCATCACCCATTTTCCATGAAATAGTGTCATCATGTTAGCCACTTTCAATTCGCTGCTGGATGAAGGTCTCTCTTTGCTGCCCCCGTTCTTCTCGGTCCTTAGTCTTTCGTTGTCACGCACTTTTACAAACCTTGTTTGTCTCGTCGATATAGAGGGTTCTTGGTCGCCATTTTATTCTTTTTTTCACACCCATATTATGTTAGTACTGGATGAACACGTTGTTTAAAAACTTCACTCTTCGGGGATAGTGTGAGGTTTCTCGAATATTTATTCAGACGTTAAAATGTATCAGTTGGAATAATTTCGCAGATGAAATAATGTAAATATGAAATTTAGAATTTTACAAGGGCTTGTGTTAATCTCGCAAGTCTCAAGTTCGGTTCTCCTCCCTGACGCATGCCCTGCTGGATCGGCAAAAGGTAGATCCACTTGTTAGTAATGGCGCCGGTCCGCCCCTGACCTTTCAACACCTGCCACGCCATCGTCGGAGATTCTTTGCGACCTGTCGATTCGTTGCAACACTCCGCTGGTCGGAGGGAGGACCGCTGTTTTTTTTGCTCAGCCATTCCGTGCCATATGGCGTGCGGTCACTCATCCTGGCCGTAGTGAGTGACTAACTGGTCACGACTCACCGTAGCCCTGTCACAGTGGAAAGATTAGATATATATTATATAGGTACCAAAATATGCATATTATATTATAAGGTTATGACGTTTCATTTTTTTTATAGCTAATGTCAAATAGAATGGCCTACAATACGGGTTCCCAAAAAATCCCAACCTATGGGTCACGATTCCTGGGGGGTTGGGAGGGTGTCTTCAGCTACTGAACAAATGCATTAAATAATTTCAGTATTTAATAAATAAAAGTCGCGTATAAAATACGCGTAAACAAAACCTAGTTACCGGTGGAAAAGATAAAAAAAAATGTCTTTAAAGCGTCGATGACATTGAGCTACTTAACAAGCTGCTAGTCGGCGAGTTTAAAAGCGGGCGAGTCAGGTAGTGCGATTGTGATGATGACACACAAAACTTTCCACTCGCTCAAAAGCCAACAAACCGTCATTTTTTGTACTATTTGACAGGACATGTTGTATTTAACGTAATCATTAAACTATTTTTTTTACTTGATTTTTTAATCTAATTGCGTAGCGTTCACCTTGCACATTTTTATTATTAGCTAGGCCGCGCCGCGTCTAGGTTCATCGAACTCCTGTCCATTCTTTTGATTCGCAAGAAATCTTCTCAAAATCCATTCGTCTTTTTTGCACGACCAGCCTTGCCGGTAGTAAATTGTTAAATTCATACCTATAGTATTTTGCTCTTGGTTAATTTTGTACTGTATACGGAGGTAGTGAATAACATAATATTATTACATACTTGAAGCAAGCGAATTTTGTTTCATCTCGGTCAAGGCTCCCGTGAAATTTCAGTATCAACGATTGATCATCGGAATTATTCTGTTGTTATTTTTTATTACAATAAAATCCAACTCGTGCTTTTAGCTAATCGTTGTTATTTTCGACTACATACTGATTACTCAGTCTTCTTCTCTTTCGGACGTCTATCAGAGAATTTTCGCTCCCAAGTGGAACATACAAGCCTCCACGGAATAGAAGTTATATTATTATCATCATCAGACGGTTTTGAAGATTTGCTGTTGGCCACTTGCGCAACTCATTGAATCCTTGCACTGGGTAAAACATACAATGAAAAAAACAATAGGTAGGTTCATATATTTCGTCAGTCGTTTCAGAAACAGGCACTTTTCCAACGAAACGAGGATGGGTGCTCTTTGCGTTATCCACTATTAATACTTCTGCACAGCACATCTATTCTATACACAAGACTACTATCGGCAGCTATCGAGGGCAGTTTTGTTTTGTTTTGTATTAGCACTTATTGTAACAATTACAATAAGTTAGTTGTAATTTTATTGTTACCAATAAGTGTTATGTTTTAACAGGACCTTTCTTGAGTGTGCTAATTTTTAGAGCGAGATAGACAGTTTTACTGTTGAATTGTAATACTTCGATACAAACATGAAAAACTACCCTCGATAGCTGCCGATAGCAGTCTTGTGTACAGAATAGATGCGCTGATAACTACTTTTTACCGTCGGTTCCAATGACATTATTTGGTCGCTACATACGCTCTTCGTCCTTAAAAATCATCTGCTGACTCCTTTCGTCAATCTCCAGTTTCCATGCCTTACCATATTATTCCAGTCGTTCTTCACAGCGACATTTCATCTGTTTGGTGGTAGGTATGTCTTTAGGTCGCTTCCGTTGGAGTAGGATCAGGTTATTTTGAAGTCCTGTAATCTAGCATTCTCTGAATATGGCCTGCATTGAAAGCTACTGTAGATGAATGTGAATGGCTAATGGTTCTGTTTCTTGTTGTTTTCAGGGGGAAATTCGCAGCAGTCCGCAAGATCCGGCACTTGGAGAGCGGCATCGAGTACGCGGCCAAGTTCATCAGGAAGCGGCGCCGGCTGGCCGACACCACCAAGGAGATCCACCACGAGGTGGCCGTGCTGGCCATGTGCGCCGACTCAGACCGCCTGGTGCGCCTTCACGAGGTCTATGACACCAAGACAGAAGTTGCCCTCGTCTTAGAACTGTAAGGAGACACATTTTGATCCATTTTCGATTTCATTGATAACGGGTGACGACACCACACCGTCATTATTACGTAATCACTTCAGCCTCGGAGCGTAGGGCGAAAACCGGGTTGCGCCATTACCCGCGGTCCAACGCCACGTCCTCCGCCTCTTCATGTTGACACCGCATCGTGTATATTTTTTATGGTGAAGGGTGTTGGCTACAATGGCTGGTTTCATGAAGTGCCTGTTGAGTGGAACCCCTATTAGGTAAATGACTATTTTCGGGAGTATGGGCCTTCACAGAGTTAACTCTCTTTATGATGAATGGTCGTATCCACTTACCCAACCCGTTGGATCCTTGCTTGGGATTAAACACACATTGAAAAACAACATTGGATTTTCTCCAGGCGTGGGATTCGAACCCGCACTACAGATTGCCTAGAATTAAACTAGTCTCAGATCTCCTCAGGAGAACCTGTAATATTTTACATTAATCTTCAATCTTTCTTTCCAAAATAATACATCTTTTTTTCAAATGCGTAAGTCCAAATCTTTTAAAATATTGGATAATTTATAGGTTATTAGATTTCAAAGCCCTCTAACAGAATGGAAACGTTTCCATGACTAAGGTTCAGTATTTGGCCAACTTTAATGGCACTTTTATTGGTTTCAGCGCTGCTGGTGGTGAGTTACAGCGCGTCCTGGATGATGAAGAACGCGTAAATGAGCCCAACGCCCGCCGAGCCATGCGTCACATCCTGGAGGGGCTGACACACCTGCACGCGCGCGGCCTCGCACACCTTGATATCAAACCACAGAACCTCCTGCTTACCAAGGACCTGCATGAAGGCGGAGAGGTCAAGCTCTGCGACTTCGGCATATCCAGGGTCATCGAGCCTGGCGTGGAGGTCAGGGAGATACTCGGTACACCTGATTATGTTGGTGAGTTTCATCCATCAATCAAGTGTTGTTATAAATTATATTACAATATTTCTTTATTTATTTTATTATTCATGTGCTTGGATAAAATATACCTTGCGATAGTAGTATACGAAATCATCACAGAATGTGAATTTCAAAGCTGCAATCAACGTTACAATTTCTTGAAATTTACGAGTCAATTGCAAACTTCCATAGAAAGTTTTATCAAACAGATTTTACAAAACAAGTATTTAGTGAAAATTTAATTATGTAGGTATATCGCGTCGGCCTACTATGCAAACCTTCTGTCTGTTTTGTGTAAATATTGAGGAGAGAGTTAAAACGTATTATTTGTCTCATTTAATACATTTCTTTTATAAATAAAAAAGTTTTTTCTACAATATTATTTAAAGTACACTCTTATTATCATAAATTAAAAAAAATAAATTTATTAATGAAATGTTATAAATAATACGTTTTAATTCTCTCCTCAACATTTGCATAAAACAGACATAGAAGGTTTGCATAGTAAGCCGATGATATGCATGTACTGACAAAATCATCACAGGTAACTTATGAAGCGAAATATGGCTTGATATGCTTTAAAATAATACCATTTTGTTGTAAGTACAAAACATTTTTATATGATAATAATTATGCAACCTAATGACATGAAAGGCATCAAATTTTTCTCCGGCAATGTTAGTCGGGCCCCTTAGCCTACCCAAAATTCTCAATTTTCAACTAATTATTTTAACATTAATAAATAGTTGTTAATAGGTATGGGTAAGCAATCATGATTGACAACAATTTAAAGCCTTATGTCAATAAGTTAATGTCTGTGGTTTAATATATTTTATAATCCAGCCCACCAAAAAGGTTCCAACTTTCTCTTGCTAAGAATTTCTATATTTAATAAATACTTCACCATACTTTTTGTGATACTTCAAATATTGATGGCAAATTTGTTATATTTCCAGCTCCAGAAATACTATCCTATGAACCGATATCTCTGTCAACGGATATTTGGTCAGTGGGTGTCCTCGCTTACGTATTGCTAAGCGGCTACAGCCCTTTCGCCGGTTCTAACAAACAAGAGACCTTCCTCAACATCTCACAGTGCGCCCTCTCCTTCCCGGAAGACATCTTCACAAAAGTCTCCGATGAAGCCTTCGACTTCATAAGAGCAGCACTCATTATCGACCCCAAGTGAGTTCACTATTCACATTTGGTATTACAGTTAAATCTCGATATAACCGACTAATCTAAGCAACAAGATCCATTATAAAACAAATTAGGTTTTCGAATGGGTGTTTTATAAAAATGACAAATTAGTTTATTTACCTGTTTTTAATTATATTTTGTAGTTAAGTAAACAAATAAACAATGTTCTTAAAAAAAAACAAAGTTTAAAGTTTCAAAAACACAAAAAAGCTCCTGTTTACCCGTCAGACATCGGTGGGCATGTGTTATAACTTGCAGAAATTCACGACACGCAACAATATAACCAATTACAGCATGTAATGCTGTGTAATCATGCGCTGAACATTTTTTACGAGCGGAGTACATACTGGACATTTTGTCCATTAAATCCAAAGTCTGCAAAATCGAGGTTTTACTGTATGTATTGATATGGAAGGGTTGGTTTTTACTTAATTAAAACCACGGATTCGGTGCAATTAAATATTAATATATTTTGCTCTTTACGCAAGATATAAGATATAGATATTGAAGTGACAAACCGTTTGGATTACATTATATGGTACTGTTCGGTTATACCGGAGGCAGCGGAAAACGCATTTTGAAAATAGTCGATAAACTGGATTATTTGTTAGTTTGGGTTAGTTTAGGTTCGGTTAGGTTGGGTTAGGTTAGGTTAGGTTAGGTTAGGTTTGGTTAGGTTAACCTAACAAATAATCCAGTTTATCGGCTATTTTCAAAATGCGTTTTCCGCTGCCTCCGGTATAACCGAACAGTACCCATTATATTATTAAAAGTATATACGCATACTGTTCGCGAAATATAAGGTTGTGATTTAGGTTAGGCGGTTCTAAGGGGTACTTCCCGACTACCTACTAGTAACTACCCTCTATCCCTCCAGCCATGCAGAGTCAAGCAACGGTTCTTTAACTTAACTGTGCCATGATTCATGGAATTCTTTGTATTGCTGTGCATACCGGTCTACCATTCCTCGATCGTCTCATTGAAAGCTACAAATGTTATTATTATGTACGAGTTCTTTCCTTCCCAACTCTATCGATTAATTATTTAATAATTATTGATGGGGGATTTAGGCATTTATTGTTTTATTTGGTGTCAGTATAATATTATTAGAAGTTTACTTTTAATAGGCACGTACTGGCTGAGCGAGCAGCCTCGCGTGGCCGCGAGGCAGCTTCGCCATAGATAATATACGTAAAAGTCTCGCGATGCAAAATGTTCAGTCAGTCAGTCTGTACGCGACTCATCCAAGGCAAACGCACGCGCCTTCTCGCCGAGCGTTGCCACGACCGATACAATCGTTGTCGGTTTATCGATGCTCAAAGGTGCTGCGCGCGGCTGCCTTGCGTGTGTTTAATTAGTTGCGAGCACGGGTGTGAGCTGCCTCGCGCAGCGATTTTCACGAAGCAAATGCCCGAGGCTGCTCGCTCAGTCAGTAGGCGGGTAATGACGTTTATTAAATTACCGTGTTTTTTTTAATAAATTATCGATATTTCTTACATGTTTTCATACATTATAAAGCCATTTTAAGTTTTTAATACATGTGAAAATAGTTACTGTCCATCAATCTACTAATAGATTAATTCACTCTTAAGGTCCTTTTAGACATTTTGGTCAAGGTTTCTGTCTTGGTCGTTCGGGCTATGTATATTTACGTATCCACTAAAAATGAATATTATTTTTATAATACTTTCTAAACATATCGGTACCCATATTTGAAGAAATAATACAATTTCAATTGAAATTAGAAAAGTAGTATGAAAAATACGGCAACATAGTAATTTACACGTCAATTTAACTGGAAACTCTAAAAACGGATACGGTAACTGATGGAAAATCCATGTCACGTCTCCGTTTCGGTTTCAGTCGGCTGCTTCAGTTTCGTATTTATACGTCAATTTAACTGACAGTCCGACTGAAACGGAGACTGATCGGACGGCAGAACTGATCGTTTAAAAGGACCTTTACATAGACTGTCACTAATAAAAATAAATTACTTTACACCACCTACAGATAACAGATAGGGATGTCAAAAAAGTTTACTTTAAGTTATTAATCAAAATACTTTTACCTGTAAATATTGACACTTTCTTTCCATATAATACCTACTCTACCAATTAGGATTTTTTTTCATTATGATAATATACAATACCAGAATCATGAATGGATACTTTTTATGCGGGTATTATGATATCAATAAATAATAACATTTTGTGTATTCTTAAAATATGCGATTTTCAAAAACTAACGTGAACCATTTTCTTTGTTTTTCAGGGGCCGTATGACAGTTCAGCAATGCTTAGATCATCCTTGGCTGAACGAAGACTCCAAGCTTTCCTATACAACTCAAGACCTGGAAGATTTATTGACTCCCTCGCTCGAAAATTACAAAGACTCCCAATTGTGCGTCGTCATACCTGAAAATGGTGGCACCACTAACGGAGACCAAACAGAAGACAGCGAATCAAACAATTCAATCCTAGCACACCTGAAACATCCGCATCACAGAGAAACCTCTCCGGCCTTCCCGGACGCTCCTTCCACCCCGAAAGTCAGCCGGAAGTCGCACCCCGGTTCGCCCACTTCCGTGCTCAACCTCTGCAAAAAATTTCAAACGGACACCACCAAGTTATCTACGGAGAAGAAGTGCGAAGCAAACAGCATTTACACCGGGAAATCTGTATCGGGCGTTTGCAAGGCATTCGAAGCGGTCAACGGAAAATCCCACACCAAAGAAAACAATCCGCTGATGACTTCAAACGGAACCAGCAACGGTAGCAGCTGCAATTCTTGTGTCAACTACGACACCGACGTTAGGAAATCCTCCGAGTCATCGTACGACTGCCCCAAATGCGAAGTGCAGTGCTGCAATCTAGTATCTACCCACAAACACAATGGTGGCCCTATCAATCACGTCGATAGAGCGATCCTCTGTTGATATTTAATCGGGGCCGTGTGCGCCTGCTATCAGATCGCGGTGCACAAGCTGTGTATTGATTTCTTCGAGTGAGGCTGGCTTCCTTTTACTTGACCACCCCCTGAATGCGGAGTGACGTTTTACTAATACTGTAATAACTATTAAAGATCGATAACTGTTAGGATTGTGCCATCGTATAAATCTATAAATGCATTATAATAGTAGGTATATATTTCATTAAATAATAAAATAATCTCTCAAATTGTTAACAGTACACAGAAATTTTCGTGAAGCTATTCATATCATTTCAATCGCCCGATGTCATAACTTTATATAATAAAATTATATATTGATTGTACTATTGTATAATTCTTATGGTTAAATTGAGTGGCTGGAAAACTTAATAGTCTCGTGGATAAATGATAAATTTCGTACGAATTTGTAGATTTATTGTTACAAATCGAAGGTTTATATTGGCGGTGTAACCGGCTACATGACAATACAACCTGAGCAGTCCGTCGATTATACGCGGTGATGAGGCGTCTGCCAATGTAATAATAATATTAGCTAAATGGTGCTTAACTCTTAAATGTACAAATACCAGTGATTACTTCAATGTTAGACAATTGAATTCTCTTGGCGAGAATGACAACTGCCTTATTAGAGTGCCAACCTTAAACAAAGTTAACATTTAGATACTAATGTAATGTATTCACGGATGAGGATGGATCATTTTCCTTTGACCGATTTGTTTGATTCGTATTTAGTGATATAGATTGACGGATAAACGGTAAAATTTACTACTTAGCACAATTATTAAACTTGACTCTTTATAATGATGGATGATTATCGTGTCAAATCTTTCGTTCAATTGAAAATGATCTCCGATTCGCAGGTGTTTTGAAAACACAGCCTTGCATCGTTATTGAGTACAATTCAATGAAAATAAAATTAATTGTCATGTAAATACATAAATTATCAATAGTGTTCCCATCATTCTCAGTGTTAATATTTTTATCCGGGGGTTCTAATTGAAAATTTCTTGTAATTTAGCCAGTATCTACATTTTGGATCCATTCCCTACTAGAGTTTAAGGGTGTATTGTGTATATAATAGTTGTGTATGTCGTCCAGGGTAACTCTTAACTGCCTTATTGTTCAAATTTAATGTAATATACCATCAAATCAAACGTACTATCGCGCCCATCTGGCGGCGCAAACATTATGAATGAGTATGTATGTATTTGTTAAGTTGCTACAAAACAGATTCCAAAATTCTTTTTCGAGATCTATTGATCCATAACATGTGATCCTTGTGAGGGGGCAGGCCCAGCGAATAATGAATGTAATATAATATGCTACATGAAACCTTGTCATACTGGTATCAACCTTGAATCCATCACTGTTATTTCACTATAAAGCTTCGTCTCATTGATAACTGGTCGCCGTCTGAAGACGGACCCTTGTGAACTGCTCTAAACTAAAAGTTTAGGAGCAAAATTGCTGAATCTATAAAGAACTGGCTGGTCCAAAATGTTTCACTCTAAATAATTTACCAAAGTTATAAAGATGAGAATACCTATTCAAAATATTTTTTTTCAGACCTTCACTGTTTCGTTTGTATTTATGTTCATATTACTGTTTTATAAAACATTTATTTAATATGCATGCCATGCCTATAGACATTCTCGGAGAAACACAGACAGTATGAACACCTACCTTTTTGATTTGTCTGAATATGGTTTCGTTGAGATATTTATTTTGATGCGTGGCTGCATTTATCACTACAGAAATATGCTAAGAGGTACGGCATCAAAACAGTGTTACTTAAATTACATTGATTACCTAAACACACACGTCACAAAAAATTAATTAGTCACTACCACGGAAATCTGGTTTAACCCTTATGGCACTTTTATAAATTCAAATGAAATATTATTTTTTCTTAAAATATGGGTACTACATACGACCATTAATAAATTTGGGAAGTTACTATAAAACTAATATATGTTTTTGGTGGAGAAAAAGTTACATAATATATACATATTATGAAAAAAAAAATACAATATGGTACAGTGTTGCCATCTTTTTCTATACTTACTGATTATATAGTACGATTATCTAGTACGGATACGATTTGGCATACTAGGCGTAAAATTATAGTACATATAACATTTTTACAAAGTATTGTACCTACTATAAATTGTACGGTGTTCGAGATTGATACTGCGTCATGCCATATTGTCATATTTTTGTGATGACATCAATTTCAGTTAAATTATTATTTCTTCAATTATATGTACTATATAGCATATCTTATCGATGAGATTTGGAAGTTATGTAGTGCAAATGTAACATTCGTTTTTTGTGACATAAATTATTAAAAAAATATATTAAATATTTTGGAATAACATGCTCTATAGATGGTTGAGAACCACAAACTTTTCAAAAAGAATGTTTATCACTAAATGCAATTATAATTAATTATTTAAATAAATCTATCTTCAAATAACTAAACTTGCTCCGTGTGTGTCTCGTTAATTGAAGAAATAATTCGCTGACAAAAGGTTGAATCGACTGTGAAGTACTTATGTAATGTTTTTCTGCGATTTTTGGACATGTTTTGTAGCAACTTATGTTTGATAGAGTTGCAGCCTTATTCATTTCAAAAATGTGTATATGTAATAAGATGATTTCACCAATTTAGTATTGAATACTGATTTTTGTATACAGTTCATTAGTTGGACGGTCGAATCGAAGTCATGTTAATATGTACATTTTTCATACTATATAATAAGTTGTAACCTAACATGCTTTATAATATGAGTTTATTAAGCTCAAAGCTCCTCTGTAATGGCGGAAGACACCAGACAGAGAGTGTGTTTTTTAATATTGGGGTTTATTTTAACTATCATTTCTTCATTTAAATTAAACCAAGGCGTGTATGAAAGTTTCGATAAGTGTCTTACTATCCTCAGATGAACTATTTTCTTGAATACAGTAATGCGATCATTCGATAAATTGATAATTATAAATCCCAGCATTTCATACATTACATTATCTTAGGATAGCGTGATTTTTGTATTTAATCTATTTTTCTTTTTAAAAAATCTTATTTTAATTATATATTTCATCCATATTAAACTATGATATTTCATCATGATCCACATTCCCTTTATTTGAATGACGACAAGATCATTTTATTTAAACAATAATGTGCCTACCCTAATTCAAAAATTACAGCCAGTGCTTTTTCTATTATTATCAATTGATGGATCATGTTTCATCTGATTCAATAATTAAAATTATCAATTTAAAATTGACAGTAGCATAATAGTTTTATTTGGAAATGTCCTACCTATCGAATTAATTATTTTATTTTAACTCTTTGTCTTTGACGACATCATTTTATTTTTCTTAATTTTTTGAACAAAAAAAACAATTTCTTTTTTTTTTCTTTTTTTTTGTAACTTAATGTTAAAACGGTAAAATTATTTGTAATTATTATATTTAACTATTGCATATTTATTTAATTTCACTTTTTATTTTTACTTAATTGTACGCATTAAACTATAGATTTAAAATAAATATATTTTATGACATCGTTCATAATACACTAATAAAATTAAAACTGGTTTTACCTCCGAAGGGAAGAGCGTGAGAGAGAGAAAGATAGAAAGAGAGAAAAGCAAAATATGAAATCATATTATTGTCAGTTGTTATTATTGTATAGTTGTAGCTATTTTTAGTTTCTCTTTTGTAATTTTGATTGTCCTTCAAGATGTTTACAGATGTTTTCGTAACACACTTGTATAAAATAAATTATTGTGATACACTAAGAAAATATTTTTTTCCTTTTATATACTATATAATATATATCGATATTATCGAGGGTATACTGACAGAACGCATTATTTTAGTTTTTGCTGTTTTTCTGTTTTAAGTGCCAAAATGTATACAATTTTACGCTCTACGTCCTGGTAAAACGCAAAAAGGCATATGAAATAATGGTGAGAAAATAGAAACATTATTAAATCATATTGTTATTTTTTTATTCTGATAGAAAGCATGATAATGACCTAATGCGTTCTGCGTATTCAAAATACAGGACTTGTAACATGTCGTATATTGTGTTTGCCATAAAGGTTAGTCTTTATAATGTAGAAAAAATGTTTTTAAATCATAAGAAAATCTACGTTGGAGAACGCTTTGAAAAAAAAATTAAAGTCCTTTTTGCGATTGTCTCAGAACTTGTTTTAATGAGTTAATGCTTTCTGTCAGTATACCCTCGATATCCACTATTTCAGACATTTCCAACTTGAAGTAAACTGTCATCTACTAAATAGCAATGATCTACCAGAATACCACATTCTCCCATTGTATTTTTCAACTTAAACAAACATAATAATTGGCTGACGACACAAACATGGCAAATTAAACAACATTCGGCTTTCACCATCATAAATAAACACTCAATTTTGAATTCATCATAAAAATGTTAAGTTTTCGACATCTTTTGGGCACTCATTGCATTCATCATCAAATTATTCTCCTACCGTGGTGCAAAGGACAGAAAGGGGAACTCTATGCCTCGGTTTAAAACGCTGGGATTTTCATCTTCACTTTCGTTCACTCCTGCAGCAGGCTGTAAGTTTCCTCCCTTCATTTGAAAGTGACTCACGTTAACTGAAGAACATAAAAATAGAAATGGTTCATGTTTCCCCGTCAAAACTGTATAAAATCATATTACATTACAGATAAATGTACACGCGTTTTATATTTTCTATCTGGTGGACATGCCTACCCTATTTTATACTCCTCACAACTGAAAATTCCTCTATGGAATATTTGGGATACAATAACTTATTTCAGCGTACGTAATATAGAATATTAATGAATATGAGATACAAAATAAATGAATAAATAATTGATGCAATAACAAGGTGGACATAGAAAACATTGTTAAATCAAACATTACATGTTAATAAATCGTATAAAGTGGACGGAGAAATTAAAAACAAATGCATTCAAAGAAACACAGTTATTATAGGGAAGCAGGTCACCAGAGGACGGTAAAAAAAAAGGACATGTAATATACAATACCATTATCCAGATTTTTTATGAATCTGGCTTGGGGCAACTTATTTTAAATGAGATTAGAAGTTAACAAACCAGTTTCACTCGATTTCTATGATGATTCGTGGTTCTGCAGAGTCAAATCATTTGACAATTGTACCTGAGATTGGTTTTATATGTGAATGTGTAATAGTGAAAGATGTGAGGCTGCATATTGACTGTAAAGTATATTATCATTTTTGTTCCGAAGCAGACCATATAGACAAGAGAGAGGAGGTTATATTGACAGATGTTCTATTAAGGAATGGTAATCAGACGTTCGCCCCAACCCATTGGGCCCTTACACTGCATCAAACAGATTTAAGAACAATGGCACCAGTTGTGTAAAAAATGTATGTACCAAAGAAGTTGATAGAAATCTTCTTCTATAGAGATGGAGTACTGTCTATATAGTATGACAGCATAAAAGTGAACCTTTTGATATTCGGTTGTGTTCAGCTGTTTTCAGCCAGTACACGAGTGTCTAAGAAGGAAACAGCCCCGTATTACACATAGAAAATCGAAAAAAAAAGTTACTATCAATATGAATAAATTATTAAACTACTGTCAACAACAAGATCTCGGCGATAACAGAAAGTCGCATGTAGAAGATTTTTTCTGTTGTCATTTTTTGAGAAAACCAATCCGCCGAAATTAGATTTTTTATTTATAACAATTCCATTCTCAGTAATTCACTTAGAAGCCCAACTATTATTCGATAATTAACAATAAAAAAATAAATTCAAATAATTTCATCTCTTAATTATTAGTATTATGATAAGTACCTAGTTAGGTTAATTAATACTCGGTAATTATTGAGTTTGGAAGGAAATAAATCATTAAACCCACATTAACTGATTATATTGCTACAGGAATTTATTAATTAAATAATTAGGAGAATAAAAATTATGAATTAAAGGCCCACATGCCCTACGTAGGTCAAAATGGAGGTTTTATGGTATTTTCAAACCATTAGCCTGAACATTCCTTAAACGTAGATAATCTATTTATATAATCTTGAAGCCTTATTATCCTTTATATTTATTGACTGCATAAAGTATTTTTATTACCTACCTACATAAAATAGTATTCTTTTAAACATCTCGATCTAATGTTTTAGAATATTTCAGTACATAAATGTGCAGTGGTGTTAAGATTTTTTACATTTATTAATTTTTAAACGCATTTATAAAACCATTAAGTAGTAAAATTTATGTTGACATTGTTATAGTGAAATATTTACAATAAAAAATTATATCTATAATCTCTGTGATCCCAAATTTGACAAGAATTAGGAATTATATTATTCAAAAAATCGGCAAGATTACCACATTTCAAGATAATTCTAAATGTGATAAAACAGTGGCTAAGCTACAACATACGGCCGTAGCCATAAATTGACAAACTATAACTAAAGTAGGGAGTAAGGTCATGTTAACGCGCGTGTTTGAACATGTACTGAATTGAAAAAAAATCGCAGTCGAAACTTTTCATTTAGGTTGATTTATCTCACAACAGAACATTTATTGGTGTGAAACATGTTTTGCAAACTATTTTTTACCATGATAATAAGAGATTTGGTATTTGCGTTATTTTATAATTTTGATTTTATGTGAATAGTGATAACATCAATAAAAAAGTAGTGGATTTAAGCCATTAAAGTTAAGAAAGCTAAGAGCTCACCGGTGTGTCGCATACCTACTAACCATACAAGCTAAAGACGCACCGGTGAGTTCACACTATTACGCGTAAATTAATATTATTTTTCAGTTGGTGTTATTGAATATTGGTCCGACATCTGTTAATGACTCACAAAATGAATAAAAAGTTTTTGTTTCGACAATTTTTATAAGAGAAATTCAATCAAAAGTTATCAAGCAATTGCTAGATGAACATAATAAAAAAACGAACACTCGTAAGCGGAAGTCTGTTACATTACATTCCCGTATTGGAGCAAACACACATTTTATGGATTTTTTGCCCACTTCTACATCCGAGCCATCTACTTCTGCAAGAAGTATAAGTAGAAGGCGTTGTGTGGTATGTGCTGCCTCAAAAAAAAGAACATCTACAAAATTCTTTTGCAAGCAATGTAATGTGTCCTTATGTGCAGTGCCATGTTTCGAAACATACCACACAAAAATAAATTTTTAATCTATCATGTACGTTATATGAACATCATAAAGCACTATTGTGAACATATTTCTATTTATCGTGTCAATAATTTTATAAAATCGCTATTTGTGACAACCCTAACATCATTTAAATTTTTAATTGTGTGGACTATTTGAGGCTAGTGGGATATTATTTGTTATTTTTGCATTAAACTTTATTTTTCTAAAATTAATTCTAATACGGTATGTTATTATAAATTGTGTGTGACAACCCTAAGTGCTCGTCCGTGGTGGTTTGGCGGGCGCGGGGCGGCGGCGGGGCGGGCAACTCAAACGTATGAACACGTCTCGACGTGTCCGTAGACAATGCGCGGGGACGGGTGTTCGCGCGTGTTGTTTTGGCGCGTCTAGCTCGACGCAGGCAAGATCGTACATGCGTCGGGCTCTTCCCATACTGCGCGCATAGAGGTGTCCGCACTGAATAGACGGGCGCCGACGCGGGAAACGAGCGAGTAGCGGGTGTCTCAAACCATCATGAGCTTACCGCGCGCGTCTGGTGTATTTATGGTATTATTTTCACAAAGCATAGATAGTGCTCAGTGATGTAAAGTAGGTATACGTTTTATAACGTTGCACTTTTTACTACACTGATACGCCTCTTTGCCTTATTACGTCGCATAAAATTATATCAAATGATATTCACTTGTATTAATATAATATGTAGTACTAAATAAATATATATTATGTAAAAATAATATCTTTAAATTTCAATAATTCTTAACGCACATATAATATTGTATACTTATCTTACTTACAGTTATAAAGGTAGGTACATAAAAAAATGTTTTTTTTGTCTATAATTATTCAATATTCTTTCTCATTTATCTCTTTATCTAATTTCTCTGTATTTAAATTATAATATGATTAACTATAATTATTATAATTTATATGGAAACTTTGCTTGTTGCAATATCTTTTTCTAGTCTATTTTATACATATTTGTAGTCTATGTAACTGTTTGTTTTCCTTAATAAAAAAATATAAACATAATACAAATAAAATATATTAAGTAGGTACATCATTTCCATCCTAGAGCCGGGGTGCAAAGTTATGAAGTGTACATTCTACACCTACATTCACACCATATGAACCGAAAAGTCTTTTTTAAACTTTAACTTACATATTATCCAATATATAATCAAAATATAAAATCGACCAAGCGTACTTGATGGAATTTGAATTTAAATTCATATATTATATAAATTTACCAAATAAACAGGAATTAACTGTATCAGATGACAGTGTGTATTCACCATTGGTGGTATTTGAAGATGCCAAAAGGCGATAGTCGGATCGCAAAAAATGACTCAAAAGGAATAGAAAAAACTTAAATCAATTAGAATATACTTAATCAAATATTTTCTCATGTTACTCTTTTTCGAAAAACTTGTCTGGTTGTTCCCGCAGTTTCTTGTATAAGTTATAAAATTCTTCTGTTAAATTAGTGCTTTCCATATTGATTTCATTGGCCCCATATTTTGCTGCAAAGTTTTGCCATTTCAAATAGGAGTTTTCCAGTAAAAGCTTTTCTGTGTTTATGGTTTCCTATCCCTGATTTGACGCTGAACACGACTGGACGCGCGCGGGCTACTACCAATGACGTATTAAATGGACAACTCATTTCATATCGGCGAGCACGAGAAATAGTGCACGAAACTTATTCACAGATGTATAGGTAGACATCACGTGATCATATGACGTTGCATTTCCATTATACGATATCAAGCTTCGAGAATTTAGAGTAATATAGCCTTTATTGTAACGGCGTATTAATGTCATCGCGTTAGAATTCTCGGGTTACTTACGTCTTCCGGAGATTCAGCGAAACGCTTCCAGGCATTCAGCGAAACGATTCCAGACGCAAACTGGGAATTCTGCCCTTAATTAATAACTTTAAATATTTTTGTAACTCGTTATTTTTATTATTATTCTTTTTGTTGTGTGTATAATAAATACATGCCTTTTATCAATTAATAACACAATTTCGAAGTATGAATACAGAAGAAAGTAGGTACCTATGATAATAATACAAGAGAACGGAGGTAGATAAATATAACAAAAAAAAATAGTCAAACACAATTAAATTTTTATTGAACGCCATTTATTCGAGATAAAAACAGGTTATAAAAATATATTATTATTGTATGTTTGACGTATGTATCTTCGTACATTTATTTTCAAACAGGCGATACCAGTTTCATCATTACGACATTTTCAACTGAAAGTTGATCCGTGGAAAATGTTATAACAACGATACCCGTATATTATCAAATCATGGTAATGATAACAATGGTATTGTTAATTTAATTATTATGACATAAACAATGAAAACAAAAAATATCAAGAAACAAGTTATAAAAAATACACGATAAGCAGACCAAACGTTGCTTAGGGGCGCCACATTATGAGGGGCGGCAAATTATGGAAGAAATACGAATATTACGTAGTTTTGAGAAAAGTTGTTTGTCTAAACAAAATATTCTTTGCTACGGCGCTAACAAACCATACAGTGTACAAATAAATATCAACGAATATGTAATTAGATTTTCACGTTTTGATCATATTGCTTTGCTTAAGATGTTTGAGATTAAACAATAACATATTATGATGGTTATTGAATTGCAATATAATAATTTGGTATAATTTGAAGCGGCGTTTAATAAGAATATTTTGAAACTGAAAATTGATCCGTTGAAAATGTTTTAATGACAAAACCAGTATCAGTTTATTGGAGAAAATATTATTTCAGCATGAAAATGATAACAATTCTATTACTATTTATTTAAATATTATAGAATCACAACAAGAAATGACAATAAAATCAAGAATGAAGTTATAAAAAATACACGATTAACGTTATATTATAGGTGCATGTTTTAATAATTCAGAGAGCAAGCAAACAGAGAAAACAACAGAAAGTAAATAGAAATATTCATAAAAAGTAAATGGAGCACATGATATGAGATTATTATCTTTTGTTAATCGACGAAGTCCATTCCTTGTCGTGATGAAATGTTTTCTATCAAAATGATCAGAACATATTACACATTCATCCGATGGTGTCCAACATGGATCGCATCTTAATACTCTAAGTATATATGTCCAATGTAATCGCCTTTCTGCTTTGCGAGGAACTCTAAAATTTAATGAGAGATAATAATGACAATAAAACCGCTAAATCCATTGACATAATACTACTATTCTCCCTTCTTCATTATTTCACTTTTTAATTTGTAGCGATTCAATTATAAAAATATATACTTCACAATACATTTATCGATTTCGCGACAAAAAGTATTTTAAATTAAACAAACGATGTCAAAAAATATTTTTAATTACATATAATAAATTGAAAATAATATTACCAGTCCGTTCATGCAAATCAATTAGCTGAAGTACGGTGCAAACAGTACTACCATATTTGAAAAATTGAACGAATATATACCTTACTGTCATTACAATACGGACCAAATTTATAAATCACCATTTGTGCGTTGAGCCCTTATAGGAACGGAGAAATCATCGCTGCCTGCGTAAAAATGTTCGGCCATTTCTGTCAAATTGTTCTGTCATTGAATTGCATCGATATTTTGTATGGGCAGACCCAGCGGTGTCGCCAGACCGCTTGCAAGCGGAATGTTCATTTGAGCGAAGGATACCGATATTAAAATATGAATTTCGCCATCCGGCAGACCCGACACAAAGTGAGTGTCATTTTATTTTCCACATGATTCGTCCATATAAATGTCATTGGCTACTACGGACACTCTACCCGTGCCCGTCCCCGCGCCTATTCCGCGTCGAAGACGCCCCATGACTACGGCCAAGCGCTAATTGAGGAATCGTAAATACGCTCTACAAGCCATGTGGTATGGTTATTTACATGCATTGTTTACATGGGATTGCTTTTATTTGGGACCGAGAACATCTAAGCCATAAATCACGTAAGTAATTTCAAGATGTTGCCCCATTTTAATTTTTAGAAAATTGCCAGCTTACAGGACAAAAGCAGTGTTTTTTTACTTAACCTACGGTTATTTATAAAATTTTATTCTTATTATAAACTACTAATAGTACTGAAATTATTTGCATGACATTTTAAAAATAATTCTAATCAATTTATAATAATTTAATAGAACAATTTCATCATTTTATCAGCCTCATAAATGAAATTGAAAAGTATGCTTATTTGGTATTAAGACAAGTAAAAAGGCGGCAAAACATAGAGTTGTTGTTGTCAATGTCAAAGACAAATGACAGACAACTTCCGGCTTTCTTCGTTTCTTGTTCTGTTTTGCTTGTTCCCGGTCTTGTGGGCCGTGGCGAGAGCTTGCGAATAGCGGTTAGCAACATGAAGAAACTGAAATCTAGTTTTAGTGGTTGCCGATGAAGTCGTTTTTCTCACTGAAAATACGACAGTAAACATCACGCCAAGCTTTGTAGCAGACAAAAGTATTTCCAACTAGATGCAATCTGGGAATTGGCTCAAAGCGTTGCTGAGTTGTATTTATTGGAAACAAAACCGTGTAAACAGGCAATATAAAAAATGCAGAGTTACGCCGCCAACGATGGTTTCCTGGACGAGGAGAACAGTCGAGGTAGGATTCGTTATATACCTAATATATGTTTTAATGAGATTTGTTTTAATCACCTTTCTATTGTTATTTCGGTAGGTACCTAGTTCATAAAGCACGCGGTTTCGTGGTGCCTCCATTTTGGTTTTACATAATATTATGTCTTGGGTTTGTTTTATTATGAACAAAACAAACCTGACAAAGATTTATTCGTCTGTTTAATATTTATTATATAGCCGAATGAATCTTCCGCATCTTTTTGTGTCATCCACTGTGATATCTACTTCATCTTCAGCAAACCTATTAGGGTGAACCACCCAATTATTGGCACTTTAAGGGAACTGAGCAGTTCAAGTTCGCATAGTATTCTATCAATTATCTTTCTAAGTTCCTGATTTAAATAATATGTTTACTTAACTTTATTTGAATACTTCCAATAACACTTTTGTATTGTGCTTATGCACACACTTGTGATATTTCCTGAGTTTGGCCCTTATTCCAATTATTGGCATACTTTTCCCTATTATTGACACAACCTTTTCCAATTATTGGCACAGTTAAGGGCTTGCGCAGACAGAGAGCGGTCGGAGTTCTGCGTTCAACCGACCGTTGACCGCTAGCGTTCAGGGACAGCAGACAGGTGGCGGTCAACAATAAGCGTTCCATTTGTTTACAAACGTTGTACTGACACAGGCGCTGCATAATGCGAGACCGCTATATTCCGACTGCGAGTGGAAGTGAGAAAGCACCGCTGTTGCGTACTCACTCCCCCGTGTGGTTTCGCTCTATGTTGTGTGACTGCTCAAATTCCTATGACGGGACTGGACGGGAGGTACGGCGTTCTTTGTAATTCCGGGAATAGAACTCTAGAACGCTAGCGTTCCAATTGACCGGCGCGGTCTGACCGCCGGCTGTGTACCCATACAGTATGAAGTCCATACAGTACAAAGAACGCAGAACTCCGAACGCGGAACGCAGACCGCCTGACCGCTCTCTGTCTGCGCAAGCCCTAATAGAGATCCAAAAAAGTGTACTAATCATGCAAATCAAACACGTTTTACACTAGTATTCATACATTTATTCTTAGATAACATTATTTTTAAAAAACCTCAAAAGAAACAATGCTTATATTTAAATAAAAATCTAGTAAATTTGGGAACTAATTGAGATCAAAAGATTCTCAAAATATATTTAGGTGTCTAAAATTAAATTACGTAAGTTCTTATGATGTTAACCGTTTAAATATTTAATCACCATTGTTTAAAATGGCTTCAAGTTCTTCCAGCGTGTATGATTTCTTACGACTGCTTAAAATTTTATCAAAGGGATCTCGAATCCCATAATTTTTCTTGTCTTCATCAACTAGTTGGTTAACTATTGGCATCAGAGGGTTGTTCAATCTTATATTGGCCAGTACTTTGATTCTTTTCGTTTCGGGTAGCTTATTCTCTTTTTTTACATTAGGTTCTCTTTCCACTTGACATTCTCTTTTAGTTGTATTTTGCACAGGTACGAACTGCACTTTCTTACTCTGTTTATTAACCTTTCCCTTACCATGGTAAAAAAATTACGCCCGTTCCCATGCTGTCCACTCAGTGTCCCAATAGAAATTTGGCATTTTAAGGTATTTTAAAAGCTAATTGATTGCTTCAAAAGGTAAAGTATGTTTTTAAATACTATTTAGTCATCGTTTAACATATTATTCTGTGTATATCACATGCAATTATCTTATAATCGTGTATAATAATCGAACATCGATAAATGTACATCATAACCAAACCACGGCATGTCTCGATCTGTTTTAAATGGAACAACCAACACACGCTGTCATTTCACGGAGAGTGGGGGTGGCTAATTCATCCGAAGCGAATGAGGGATGTTTTTAGGTAGCATAACATCTGCATGGACTTGCGTTATCACGTTTACCACATAAAATAATAGTTATAATTTTGCAATATCGATTGCCTATATACATAATTTTAAAACATTGTGATCTTATTGTATCATGTTATTAGGTTTTATTAAAAATCGGATTTTAAAACACATTAAAAATATACTTACATAAGAATACTTAAACAACAAAAATACTCCGATCGTATAGTTTCTACTAAATATATTTTAATATTATGTTTATTATGTTGAAATAATACACATTAAAAAAATTGAATCACTACGCTACTTGAACCTATATGCACGTATTAAGTCTATACCTCTTAGACTATAGATATATCACACCTACTTTTAGATAATTTCATAACAAGAGGTTTTATAGTCAATAATAAAATACATAAACATATATTTAATATAATATTGTATCCCCAGAAAAATCTACTTTTATACATATGTATATGATAGGTACCGCAATTTAATACTTATATATTATAAACTTCTATTAAATTTTCATTATCCAAAATATTATTGTCGTTCACTTCAACCTCAATATCAGAGTCATCACAAAACTCCTCTGCAGCCACCCTGATTTCTTCCTCTGTTAAATATCTTCTCGGCATGATTAAATATTTTCAAAAATATTTGTCAATTTGATAATCGACGTGTAGATGATGGGAGTACGCACAAATCTAACCGTTCGACTGCCTGCTGTGCACCCAAATAATAGTATGTTTTTTTTAGGTCGCTCGAAGTTTTCAAATACACATGGCCCACAAACCGATGTAATTCTTACATACCTGGCAATAAGGGTCTGTATTCAAAATCCGGGTACATTTTTTTTTTATTACGGGCTCAATAAAACTGAGCCCTTCCTGTCAGTATTTTGGAATAAACGGCATATAAAGCGAAGTTGACTTGCTAAAATGAACACTTATAACATTACATTAAGGGTTGCTTTGGCGTTTATCGTGAGATGCATTTGAAAAATTTATAATTCAAGGTTCGATATATTGTAAGAGGCTACGGCTGAATGCATCCTTCACAGAATTATGTTGAACAAAGACATAAATTTCTATCTCTGCCTAACAAATGACATTTTAAAATAGTGTCTCATGTTTACATTACTATTATGCGCGTTTCTCTAACGTATATCTTTCTAGATAGCCCTGTCACTGTCTTATCAAAATATTGATTAGACTTTTGAAAAATGATTAATTTTACATATAAGACATTCAATTCAACTACCTACATATTTTTCTTTTTATGCCTAAATATTTTATCTACAAATAGCTAAAAGTAGACGTTTATATACATAATAATAAGTGGGGTATCTATGATTTAAGGTCATTTCTAAACTGCGAGACCATCGTGGCAACGGGAGTGTTAACGTTGCTGCTGTTTTTTTTGTAAGGTTTTTCTTTTCTCCTTGTTTAGTTTTCACTTCCTTTTGTTTTTGGATTCTCTCCTCTTTTCTTTTCTTGACTTGTTCTTCTTTAAGACTTTTTTCTCTCCGTTTCTGGGTTTCCTTGCTTTGCCATTCATCTGAAGTTAAGACAAAGGAAACTCTTTCACTTTGTTTAACGCCTTTTACATAACATTACCTAACATGTTAGCTTGTTCGATGATTACACTGGGCGACTTTACAGGCAGATTATAAATTCGCCAACACACAGCTCGTAAAGAAGCTCAATGTAATTGAGGTTTAAGGCGATTTTAAAGATAATATTTGTCCTGTCACCACAAAATTTTCAAACCGCCATTATTTTCGCCGTGTTTGTATTAGTACCGTTTTTTCGAGTCCGGTTTGAAGAAATTTTTTCGGAATACCTCTTAACTTTTTGCTGATTTCTACGAATCTTGTAGAGGTAGGTTCTTCATATTTTGAATATAATATAGTGATATAGTCTGCTTGCCAAATGTAACGAGGGCGACGAGATTCCGTAATTCGTACGCGTTGTACTATACATTTTATTACGGCAACAAAAGACACAATTGACCTAATCTATCCGAATAAATCACTATCCGTAATTGACCTATTCGGTCGGAGTCCTCATTAAGTGACTCATTTCTCATATCTAGAAACTACATGTTCCTACACTTCTCATGGCTTTAGGGTTGTCACAAAAAAATGCTTTTTTTTGAAGTAGATGTGTTTTTTTATTTTTATGGTTTTTAGACTAAAAACTATTCATCACTTTGATTCACCAGTTAACAATTTTTCTCATACTTCCTTTATTAAAAATTTACTATCTAAATCAATACATAAAAATGATACTATAATGCTTTGGTCTTTGGCAACCCTAGCGTAAATTGGTAGGTTGTATGAAACTGTCATTGAAGTGATTCCTAACTTCGCCAACATAGATATTTCTTTAAAATATGTCAAATTGTCTCTAGCATAAGACCTAAATTTAAATACGGAATCGTGCCGTAACTTCGTCTATATAAAAAATAGTGATTTATTGTATTATTTAGTATGAAAAGGGTGTTACTTCAATATAAATAAAAATAAACACTAGCATTGTGCATTACATAAGGTCTATAAACTTCATATTGGTGGATATTTTGGTGGCAAAACGACTTTCTGTTAAAAAACCAGGCGAAGTTAGGGGGTTTTACGGTACCTATTTTGGGTTGTGGGCCATTGAGGCGTCAAATTAAATAATGATGCAATACTGTCTTCAATAGTCGCACTTGATTTATAGCTATAATATTATACTTTTATAGCACACCTGTATCCTACCGTGTATCCCTAAAGCGCCGACTAGACGCTCATGCTTTACGACAAGCTTACCTGCGCAAACCGGTTTGTATCGAGAAGCTGGTGTGTATGGACGGGAAAACGGAAGCGCGCGCAAACCGCAGCGACTTGCCTGCGCGGTCTTGCCTGTGCAAAAAAGACGGAACACTCGCGTGGCCACACAGCACAAGTAAAACTGCGCAAACCTCATTACGTTACAACAGAAGTCGTCGTCGTGAAAACACTGTTTTTCCGAATCGCAGCAATGTCGTGTCAAGTGACAATTTGTTTTTGTCACAAGCACTTTTCTATTGTTTATTGGTTAATAAAAGAGAAATAAATCCTCCAGATCCAAATGGACCAAACAATGGCTATTTAGAAGAAACATACACTCGCATATAAATCAGCATTTTTTGCTTAAATATAATATATACTAGTGGCAGTGACGTCCCGTGGGGGGTAGGCCATGCCCCACATCCTGAAGCGGGGCCCCCTAGCCAAGATCATTGGCGGGCCCCCCTACCTATAGCGTTCCCCAAATGTTGTTCCGCGAAGTAACAGTTAGTATTTATTGTTTTGTTGAGAACCTACCTACATCTACTCGAAGTATTTGATATCGACAAACTATAATCAAAAATTTTTAGGTATTCCACAACCATATAAGTATTTCAAACTTTTAACAATCTCAAAGTAAACTTGCGCCGCAGGCGACTTTTTTTACTATTAGAGCAAATTTTTGATGCGTGTATATAGTATAGTACGGGGACCAAAATTATAGTGTTTTGTCCAAAAATAAAATAGTAGTTAGCTACCTACTCATTATTTTCTGTTGAAAATGTATAGGTTTTTTGTCTGTCACAAAAAAGTAGGAAACGGGGAATTCCCTCTTATTACGAAATTATAGTACTTCGCACCAAATTATGATACGACAATATCGTAATTTTGGTATTTTTGGTGTATTTTTTTATTGTAGAAATGAAATCTTTTTGAAAAAAAAACTTAGCCCATATTCAAAAGTATAGTATTTTAGCCTTTTTTTTCCACGACTGGCACTCGTCGCAAATAGTCATACTAACGCGCTCCGATACTAGTAAATAATTCCGATACAATTCCGCCACTGTATTCCGCCACCTTGCTCCGCCACCCTCGCCGATTCGATTTTAATACGATCCTGCAACCTTCGTTGAAACGATTTCGCCGTTTCAACTTGCCACCTATAGACACTGCATCACTGTTATTAACGCCCATCCGGAGGATTCCTGACGAACTTCTGCCGCCACTAATAGTCTTTTTTAAGATAGTTATCGACGGCCGAATGATTTAGAACTCTTCTGAAGCCTTCATAGCGGGGAACAGACCCGTAGCACAGCGCCAATAATCACATTCAGTTATTGTTACCGGTATTTGTGCATCAGTTCGTCAAAGCAAGCCAAGATGAGCAGGATCCCCTCGCTCGCCGGTTTGCTGAACCCGGGCTCCCATGCGCACCGGCCGAAAAAAAATACAGCCCTGTTAAACCGTTTATGATAATTAATAGGTACATTTTGTTTCCAACCAGTGAGCTGATTTTTTTAATGGAAAGATATTTCCGTTATTACTAAGTTTAGGTAGGTACCTATTCCTATATCTATTTATTGTTTCTCTTAGATATGCCGCCCTTCGAGTAACTGCCGCCCCCAAGCGACGCTCAATCTGCCTACCCCCACGGGACGTCACTGCCACTAGTATATATTATATTAAATTTAAGCAAAAAATGCTGATTTATATGCGAGTGTATGTTTCTTCTCAATAGCCATTGTTTGGTCCATTTGGATCTGGAGGATTTATTTCTCTTTTATTAACCAATAAACAGTAGAAAAACGATTATGACAAAAACAAATCGTCACTTGACACGACATTGTTGCGATTCCGAAAAACAGTGTTTTCACGACGACGACTTCTGTTGTAACGTAATGAGGTTTGCGCAGTTTTACCTGTGCCCTGTGGCCACGCGAGAGTGTTCCGTCTTTTTTGCACAGGCAAGTCGCTACCGTGTAGCCTGCGCATAAAGCCTACTGTGGGATGGTAAGGAGAAACTGTGGAATGATTCCACTATATACCTACTACCTTCAACAGTCAAACTTGAAGCATTTCAGTGAGATTACTAGAATTCCACACTCGCAACATTATTCTTCAACTTAACTAACTTATTATATTTGGCTACCTAACCGAAATTTTTTTTATTTTTTTTTAAACGGTACATGTTCAAACACGCGCGTTAACATCATTTTACTCCCTACTTCAATTATAGTTTGTCAATTTATGGCTACGGCCGTATGTTGTAGCTTAACCACTGGGGAATGCCAAAAGAAATGGCGTATTTCAAAAAAACACTACCTTATTCTTAGGTCAATAATTATTATAAAGCAATCATTATTCATAGGATGTTTAGATCTTCAAATGTGTAAATCTTGCCCATTTTTTGAATAATAAAATGCCTAATTGAAGCGTCTAGTTACAAAAAGCGATATGATAACATTTTCAATATTTGCAGGAAACATGTTTTTATGTTTTAAGGTAAAATTTGTTATTTTAAGTTAAGATTATGTATTCCATCATATTGTATGTTTAAATTAGAACAAAATAACAATGTCTAAGTGCCTATAAACTCTATAATCAAATAAATATTAGCAAAATAAGATTGTATATATTGCGATTTGTAACCGACTTTAGGATTGGCGCAAACTCACCTCTCATTCGGCACGCGCCGAGGAGAAGCTACAGCATGGTTAGGAAACAGTTTGTACTAAAACTAATGTTATTTTTTGCTCTAAATTAAAAAAATATTAGCATGGTATAACACAAATGTTTTTAAAGATTTACATGTAAGTATTATAAATTGAACTGGTAATAAAACTTAGATAATAGAAATGAAAATAAAAGCTTAGATACGAGGGTGGGTCAATAATTCCTTAGAAAAAAGCATTAAAACAGTTTTTATTTTTGTATTTTTTTTTTATTTCTCAACATAATCTCCTTGGAGCTCAATACACTTGGTTAGACGTTTCTCAATTTTTTTTAAACCGTCAGAAAAATAAATTTTCGGAAGGTCCTCAAAATAAGCATTTGTCCGATCGATGACTTCTTCATTTGAAAAAAACGTTGTCCACTTAGCCATTTTTTTAAGTTTGGGAAAAGGAAAAAGTCACTGGGGGCTAAATCTGGCGAATACGGTGGGTGGTCGACCAATTCGAACTTCAATTCTTCAATTTTAGCCATTGATCGTAAACATGTGTGAACACGGGCATTGTCCTAATGAAAGAGGATTTTTTTCCTGTTTAAATGAGGCCGTTTTTCTTCAATTTTGTTTTTTAGCTGGTCCAATAAAGATGCATAATAATCCCCTGTTATTGTTTTTCCTTTTTCCAAATAGTCAACGAAAATAATTCCACGTGCATCCCAAAATACAGTAGCCATAACCTTACCAGCTGATTTTACGGTATTCGCCTTCTTTGGACATGGTTCGCCTTTCGCAATCCACTGCTTTGACTGTTCTTTCGTCTCGGGAGTATAGTGGTGTATCCATGTTTCATCTACAGTCACAAAGCGACGAAAAAATTCATCCGGATTGCGTTGCATGAGCGACAACAGGGCTTTAGAGGCCACCACCCTATTGCGTTTATTGTCGACTGTGAGCAAACGCGGCACCCATCTTGCAGAAATTTTTTTCATGCCCAATTTGTCATGTAAAATAGAAATGACGCTACCTTTTGAGATCCCTGTAACCTCAATTATCTCACTCAACTTTAATCTTCGGTCACTTAACACCATATCGTGGATTTTATTGATCATTTCTGGTGTAGTCACCTCTACAGGACGTCCTGAGCGTGGTTCATCCTTTATTGATGTACGACCACGTTTAAATTCATTTAATCAGTTATAAATAGTTGCAAGTGAAGGAGCAGATATGCCGTGAACTAAATCCAACTCATTTTTTATTTCCTTTGCTGTTAACCCTTTTATATTAAAATGTTTAATAACAGCTCTAAACTCAATTTTCTCCATTTTCCATTTTCCACAAGCAAATTTTTTTTTTAAATGTACGAGAAACACACAACAACTCGACCAATCTGATTGAAACTTCGCAGCATACTGAATCGGTAGTGCCGCTGCATGAAAACAAACTGCTTACAGTACTAGTCGCGCACCTGTCGGCTTTTCTAAGGACTTATTGACCCACCCTCGTAATATAAAGTAAAATAATGTAGAACAGAACATTTTATTGTAGATTATTTTGGATGAAATGTATGTTAGTTTTTTTTTCGGAATTAAGCGTGATTAGGAATTTCCCTGAACTCTTAATCCAGGAAAGGATGGGCACAGAATATGAAGGGTAGAAAATACCAAAATGTTATAGTGTATTAAAAGATAATGAAATTAAATAACTATTAAAATAATATTTATTTTACATAGTTGACATACAAAGAATGACATATTTCGATGAAATACATAAATGCCAACAAATTAAAATTACACACAATAATTGTCTACAGTTACGGTACCACAGTTAAAGCCCCTTGCATTGTGTCGGCACGGTGAGATCAGGAAAATTAGTGGGGATGTACCTAAAAAAATAGAAAGCAATTTATTTAGTGTAATATTGAGAAGGAAGGAGACTCGGGTGGTCGAAATGAAACGCTCGATCGTCTCAACAGAGATCCGTTTAATACAGTAGACGACAGAAATATGGTTTACGATGTTATTCAATCACAAATACAGGTTTAATTATTGAATTATACATGAACAAAAATAATCAACTAGTTACAACACAAATTTACTTAACTAACGGTAGGGGCCTGAAGGGGTTAAATAATTATACAGGTACAGCATAGATTATATTACCATAGGGGCACATCAAATAGCAAATGAAAATCTCACCGTCATAATGAAAAACTATACACTAATTTAACCATATTTAATGTGACCGATATAGGGCTTCGCTTGAGAGTGCTGGGCCAAAGATACCCAGTACTGCAACCACAGTTCGAACCTGTGAAGACTTGGCTACACGAACCTGCTTGCCAATCTTCGAACCTGACCCTTTCCAGAGACAGGGGAGCTTATTGGTTTTCTGAAAGGGTATATTTTTGTATTAAAAATTATTATGATATATGGATGGCCGACAGGTGGCAGTGGTATTTGCGAACAAAGTTACATTAATTCAAAGACAAAGATTGGAAGCCTTCAAACACCTGTTAGTCGTCCCGGTCTGGTTATATTAGCCGTTGACACAACTAGAGACAAGCAGAACCCTATATCTATGCGTATTTGATGAAATATTGTGCCACAAAATTTCACCTAACTTAGAATGAAGGCACTCAATGAAATTTACTTTTACGGGCAGGAATAGAGGTTCAAGCCTTCGATGACACCTACGACGTCCGCCAATTATTTATTGATTCGATTAATACCAACGTAACTGCGAAATAATTAAAACAAAAAAATTAACATTACAATAATACATGTCAAATCGTAATAATTATCGCGTCGCCGACTCACTTCCGGCGAGCGCCCACAGGTGGCAGCATATACCCCGCCTCGCGGCGATTGTATCGGTTTCAAACCAATTCGGCGCGAACCATTATGATTTAACGCAACTATTATTTAGTTTATTCCCCGATTAAAATATTGTGGCACTATACATCATACTACAAAAATTACAAGCCTTAATTAATCTTAATATCTAAACATGGTAATGGCAATATCAAAGTCAGTGGATCGCGGAATAAATTTAAAAATAACCATGAGATGAAATTATATGTGAGGCCTCGAATAACGGCGCTATGTCTACGAAAAGAAAAACACACACATAAATCAATAATATACAACATAAAAAAAAGGAAACAATAATTAATAATAATTAAAAACAAAGCCAGTATTACTGGAATTAATTCTATAGTAGCAGGGCACGGTTTTGATATTATTTAGACCCAGTGGAAGACACTAGTTTGAGGTGAATTCGGCCGGAAATAGGCGGGAAAGACGAAAGTTAATAATACATAAGGTTATAAACGAATGAGAAATCAACAGTTATATCGACACAGGGTACTTAGGTTTATATATCGGGCTGATGTGTGAGGTTTTTGAAGGTACCGTGAAGGTCCAGGTGATGTCCTCAAGGCGTCGGGGAAGAAAAGAGAGCTTCTTCACGTTGCGCCGGCTCATTTAAAAGCTTCCCCTGTGGTGTGTTGGTTGTTGCTGGCGTGTTTCAACTCTAATTATTTACAATTTTAAGTCGAATGGGGTGGATATTCGAGCGGTTATGTCTGGTTCTAATATCTAGGAACGTCATGTTTCTCGCGGGAACGTGTGTCTTTAATTTATCGGATGCTTTATTTTCTTTTGCTTTGCGTAAGACAGCAGGTAGTACGGTCAGGGTCGCATTGCTGACCTTGGAACGTTCGCGATCCGCCGCTTTCTTAAAACAACCGTTATCCCTCTGCCCTGTCCAGCACAGGGGTAGACAACCTTAGCGCGACGGGGGTCGCACGCATTTATTTGGTGACAATATATGTATGGGAACAGTTTAATTTTAATCATAATTTTTATAAAGTTAGTATAAAGAATATAATAAACACCAGATGCATTTGGAATCCACTGGAATTTCATTTTAACAAATTGTTTTGATAAGCTTAATATTTTCATAGAAAACACTCAACGTAAGAAAGTGCATGAACTATAATCAATTAAAATCTAATATATTTCACATAAAAAAAAAAAACAAACATTTGATGACATAACACTTCGTATACACAAAAATATTACGCAAAAAATACTAATTAAAAATAAAAAAATATATATTTAGCGGTTACACTGTACATGGCATGTAGTGCAAAATTTACTTACTTTATACGGCGCTCCTGTTCTTTTACGAATCTTTGTTTTGTATTCGCTTTCTAGACACTTCATTGGTGATCTTTTCTAAATTTTTGAGTTAGTCACTCATTATTTATAGTGATAAAACAAGATGAATACACCGAATAACTGTCACCTTGATCGTAAAACTTTAGATTTAGTTCTGATGCCATTTTTAATATTTACCGCTCGCTGATTGGTCGACAGAAATGCGCGCGGAATTAACCAGATTTAAAATATTCCGATGTATGATTATATCGCTTTTTGTACCAAATTAAGAATTTAAATATTTTTTTTGTAGGTTTATATCGGGTTTAGAAACATAAAATTTTCACACATGGTGTAAAATTACGCGTACAATACGAACGTATTTTTTTCTCGATGTGGTTTTATCGCTTTTTGTAATTAGACGCTTCAATTCTTATCAAATTTGGGATCACAGAGATTATCAATATAATTTTTTATCGTAAATATTTCACTATAATAATGTCGACATAAATTATACTAATGGTTTTATAAATTGCGTTTAAAAAATAATAAACGTAAAAAATCTTAACACCACTGCACATTTATGTACTGAAATATGACTATATTCTAAAACATTAGAGCGAGAGGTTTAAATAATACTATTTTATGTAATAAAAATACTTAATGCAGTCATCAAATATTTTAAATAAATATAAAGGATAATAAGGCTTCAAAATTATATAAATAGATTATCTACAACATTTAAGGTATGTCCAGGATCATGCTTTGAAAATAGAACAAAAGCTCAATTTTGACCCACGCTGAGCACGTCCCCCCTTAACAGGTAGACATGGTAACTTTATTAAATCAAACATTAGAGGTTTATAAATTAAATGCATTTGTTTCCGGCTTCTTAGCCTACTCCCCTCATTTGTGTCATGGGCATACTATTATTCTGCAGGTGGAGGTGAGATTTCTGTTCAGTGTCGGCTACCGAGGACATCTGGGATATTCGCATGGCCTCCCGGAGACCTGCATTGTCACATGGATGAAAACTGGAGAAAATGAAAATTATGGTTGACTGGACTATCGTACAGAAAATTTGGACTAGGTCATCTCTTCTTTTTAGAAGGTAATTTTTTTTTTAAACTGACACTGTGACTGGTGCGTTTGCGTTACCTGGCCATTAGATATAATTAACATGCTATTTAAATGTGGTAATTAAAAATTAATTAACAGGTCAGCAGTGATTGTCTTTACACTTTATTGCTTGTGATGCAATAGTGTCATTTTGCTTTCTGAAGCAGTCTGATGAATCCTGCGACTGCCAAATTTTCACATGTTGTTTATTCTATATTTGCTTTTTTACTAGGTTGTATTATCTTATGTTAGACGGCCCCACACGATGGCCACGCGGCTTAAGCATCAGCCTATAACGTCGTGGATCCCAGGTCTTAATCCTGGGTTTGTTGTTTCTGCTATTGTTTTTCAATTTGGGTATGAGGCAGAATATAATATATATAGAATATAATTAGTGGCTTACATCCATTTCTCGTAAAAACATAATCTGTTAATACAAACCTCCATCCTGTGGAGGCCCATATGATCTTATTAGGAATAATTTTTTCTATTATGGTTTGGTTTAGCGGGCTTAGCCAATGTTAAATAAAATTAAACTAACCAACACTATTTGCAATTTGTATTCTTAGTTCAATGAAAACAAATTGTGCATTATTTATGTTGAATTTCCACAGCCTACTCCACTCTTCACCACTGCGGCCGTCAACCGTAAGATAATACAACTTAGTAAAAAGGCAAATACAAAATAAACAACATGTGAATTCTGCAGTCACAGAATTTCATCATACTGATTATGATTTATTGGCATAATTTTAGATATTTTATAGATGGATATAGATTTTTTTTTTTTATCTATTATGGTTTGGTTTAGGGTTTAATTGATTTTTAAGGACTAATCAGCACCATCTGCAATTTGTATTCTTAATTTAATGAAAACAAATAGTAAGTATGATTGACAATGTTTAGTTCACACTATTTATATCATATCTCTGCAGCTTACTTCCACCCTACGCCACTGGCAAATCAATACCAACCAGTTCTTATAAAAAGGTATAAAAAACTTATCAGCGTTCTCGGAATCCGCATACTCCCAACTTTTTGGCACTCAGTTTGATCGCACTTTTCCGAGTTGACCATCAAAAGTTCTCCATGTCTCTATTGACATACTCCTGGACTTCCCGTCTTCAATGGGGAGCCGGAATAAAGTTTTGTAGGCCTAAGCGTGCAGCTTGGTCACATAGTCAATTAACAGAATATGAAAGACTTATGACGTTTCACTTGGCTATCTGGATAAAAAGGAATAAATGTTAGATTTAGAATGCTAATTATAGTATGTACCTAGATATAAAATTTCAAACTAATAGCTTTAAGTGTAATATTAAGATTTATACCATTAAAATTGTAATTAATTTAGTAATAGGAATAGTTTGTAAATCTAATGAAAGGTCTTGTTTTATGAGCTTGAAAGAGATGGGTGTATACGATGTAAGAGTGGAAGACACACTCACACGAGAATTTTTAAACATTTAATGAGGCAGTCTTAAGAAACACGAGTTGCGAGCTGACGCAAGTTGAATTCGTGTACTCCGCGCCAAAAATAAACTATTGTTTTAATTATTAGTATATAATTGTGTAGAAAAGAAAATCACTGAAAATATAAAGCCACATGCTTATTAACGCTTATTAACCCTGAGCTAGCCTAGAACTCAGGATATCTCACTATGTGAAGTATTTTCAGGGTATAAATTTTTATTTTTATAAAATATATTTAATATAATAAAATAAAGTACAGATTTTAAAATAAATGAGAAAAATGTTTTTTTTCCCCAGAGTGTTATCTACATTATTGGCAACACCATAGTAATATCTCGACAGCCAACGTGGACGTCTCTTCCAATTGCAGTTATCCAGATTCTCCGGGGATCCTGGAATGTTCCAGATGCAAGTTCTTCATGCTTCACCGGCGGGAATTCTACTTCCGGAGAGTTTTGTATTGTTATTTATACTAAAATGTGTGATTTTTCAATGACAATTTTCTTCAATGTGTGTGCTCATTAGGTTGTCGTGTTGGCCCTGCTATTGGGCGGTAGTTTTTGATTTGTCACATGATTACAATATGATATCAAAATTATTATCAGCCTGGATGAATCCATTGCTAGATAGAGGCCACTCCTAGTTGATTCTATTCATGTCTGCTGTGTTCATTGCGTTATCATGTGTGTTCAATTCCATCTGTGATTGTAATGTGAAACTTAATTTGAAATTAGTTACATATAAAACCCGACTGTTTTCCGTTTGCTTCAACAAAAGGTCTGCATTTTAAACTTCACTATAGGGTGAGAATATTATGGAGGGGTTTTTCAGGGTATATGTAGTTAATTTTTGGTCATATAAATGATATGATGATATTATACAAATCGAACTTTGTGTAGGTATGTGTATAGGTAACTAATTCAATGTTGATATCTAAAATATTTTATTAACATTTCAATTGTCTTACATATTGCGGAGAATGCTGTATATCTCGATTTTTCTTAATCCTACTTTCTTTCGGAAAAAGTAATATGTCGAGAAAATGGCAAAACAAAATATTTGTACGAAAATAATAGATCAATATCGTTTTTGGGTTATGTATACTTTTTGACGACTGTCAATTTGACAGATCGTTTTTAATCAGACGAGTCAGAGAAAAGTGGTTTGAAGTGTTGGGTCAAACCATTTCTGATGGTTTCTGACCGTTAGTAACTTGCGGGAATGCATACTCTTACGTCGGATTTCAAACCAATTCTGGTTTACTCACTGCGCAAGTGCATTGCGTCAAATTTGAAGTATTAAAAACCTGAATGAGAAAGTGACTATAAAATTTTGGTTTTTACCTTTCTAATTACAAAGTAAGTAAAGTCCCGTTTACGTGGTTCACTTTTGACGATTATCGCGGAGGAATCATCCGCAGTGACCCATGTCATTGTTAACGGTACAAACACGTTGCAAAATGTCTTCGCTCAAATCCTCTCTGAATTTTTCCCACAAATATTTCAGGTTTGATGGCGAACATGTGGTCAAAATTATAGCGAATAATGTTTGAATTTGTCGCGGATGACAGCTGGCACGTGCGTCCGTCAATGTCGTTTCCCACTGTTGGCCATCTTCGAGGAAATGAAGCTTTTGGCAAGCTTCTCTGTATGTCTGGCATTCTACGCCATCAACCGTTCTCAAATTTGCAAATGAAGTAGGACCTTTGACATTAACCAATAGCATTCTTAAATAGTAACACTCGGCATTATTTGGATATACATACTGTGTAAATACGGCCCAATGCGTCAGTCAAATACAGATTTTGATAGCCTTCAACACGCAAGCCTTGCTTACGTCGTTGGAATTTCTTGGATGTAGCATTCCATGTATAGTACTTTGGAACTCCTGCGTACAATAATGTCTTGGCAAATACATCTTCACACAGCGCAGAAAATGCTTGTATGCGCTGGCTGGTTCAGCAACAACATTTCGTGCAGTGTCTGCCGTGAAATAGACTCTTTGTCCATTTTCAAGATTAACACTGAGATGAAAACAACATTGGGATTGCAACTGTGGATTGAGAAACTCAAAATACGTCGAACAGCCTTGTTGCTGCTGATATATCGACCTGTTTGAAATTGACTCACTTCATCGTTGCGCTCATCAGGTCTATCAATACTGACTACTGCCATATCGCTGCCTTTGTTGACGTATTTGCATATATACTTGATAGATTTGATGGAACGACAATATTCGACGTTGATATGAGCTTTGAATGTTTTCGATAACAAAGGACAGTATGGCACAATCCATCTGTTGTTGATTTCAACGTCAACATTTCTCATTCTGATTGTTGTTGTATGACCTCCATCTTCTGGTTTTCGGCGTCTGTATTGTGGATATCCGTCATCACCAGTGCGTGTTTCATGAACTAAGTCTCTGGGGTACTTTTTCATGTATTTATTGTTCACCATGCAAGGAGATTGTGGATTCATTGGTCCATGCACCATGGTTTTTGTCACAATATCGAACAGCAGTGGATCTTCTTCAGGATTAGGAATTTCTGCACAAATGACATCACCAATTTGAGCTGCGTGTATTTTCGTTTTGAGCCATATGAGCATGTGGAAGTCCTCTTCTGCCATTCAATCGCATACATCCAGCAGCGAGTTTCACCATAAATGTGATACTTCACAATTAAGTAAGTCCATCAGTTTAGTAAGTTTTTGTTTGAATATTCGTGCAGTCAAATCGGATGGAAGCTGACCGGGTAATAGAAGCTCCTTTATCTTGCCATGCTGGATTGCATGTAAATGTGATGATAAAGTCAGAGCAGCCATATGAATGCACATATGCCATGGCATCTTGTGCATATTCATGCATATGCCGTGGGCTGCCATTGAAAGTTGCTGGACGTATGACCATTTTGCGAATGTCTGAAACATTTCCATCTTTTTCAATTGCATCACGTAAATGAATGTATTCTTCTGAACGCAACAATGTTTGATTTAAGCGAATGAATAACAAACGTTCGGATTCAATTTTGGCATACATGTCTACCACGTATTGATGAAATAATTGATGGCATTGCAGAATTTGATTTGTTCATTCTGAGGTATCATTATGCGGTATGAATAATAATTTATCGCTGATACTTTTTTATTGAGTTGTTCACCTGTAAGAATAAAGTAAACGAAAGATAAGAAAAATTTAAATTACATTTACGAATGTTTGAAAGTTAAAAAAAAAATATTTTTATTTGATAAAATGAAATAAAGATTTCTTTAGTTACCTGTGATTGGATTAGTTTGCATAATATTGAAGTGATATTCGTCCTGCCCCTCCCAAAACTTTATGGGATACTGCAGCGCATCGTAAGATCGATGTGTTTCAGCGACACATTGGATTGTATTATTCCGTCGCTGAAGAATTATATCACGCGTATCACGTTCCTCACCAACTATGACAATCGCAACTTTATTGATGGTAGGTGTGTTGTAGCGTCCGGCATGCTGTCCGCGTGGTGTTTTGTCGGCTCGTATTTGTGTAATTATCCGCCGGTAAGTTGTCAATAGAAGTTTTGAATAATTTTATTAATGCATTGTGTTAGTGGAAAAATATTTGCAAATAGGATATTATGTGGCGTTTGTGCCTGCAAGTGCATCGCAGCGCGTTGATCAACTTGTGCATCATTGTCACCCATAAAGTAGATTTGTAGAAATTTATGTTCAGCGTCGGAAACCTGTAGAAATGAACCAACACGGTGATATATTAGTCCTTGAATATTGAAAGTAGGCATGTACTGATCTTGGAAAACTTTGTTGGCTCCAAAAGATGTCATTTAAATTATATTTGCGAATGTTTGGAATCAGGTGAGTCACCCGAAAGCAATGACAACAATGGATCAGGTCGTAGATGCAATGTCGGCAATTTAACTTTGCCATTCGCGCAGCAAATTCCTGGTGTTTCATTGTTGAATCGCAATGCCCACACACCATATCCATTTTGCCGATATTTACACTGGGAAAAAATAAATTGTCGACAGTCAAAACCCAAGTTCCAATTTGCTGTCCGTTGCCAAGATTAAACACGTTTTTAATTTGTCTTTATCTCGCCTAATATTCTTTCAACGTAGTTTGAGCATATCGACGGTGATCTGACAACAGTATCTAGCTGATGACAAATAGTCATCTTTTCAGGGGGTACAAAAAACTGTTTTTGTCGGCATCGGTATTATTTTTCAAGTGAAATGATTTAATATTAGTACTAAAACAGTGATTTAAAGAAGATGTATGGAAATTGTAATGTCATAATAAAAGAAATCAAGCAGATAGATAATATTTCTTTTTACTTTATTGTCAGATAGATATTATTTCCATAAAAAACGTAATATGAAATTAAGATAACTGTTTTTATTAAGCAATTAAAGGACTTATTACAAATAGATCCAAAAAATATATTTAAAAGAACATAAAATAACATCAATTAAAAATAACTTATTATCTAGGTAGGTAATGTGAGGTGGGTGGAGAAATCAAACACTCGGTCTGTTCAAAACGAAGCACGTTTATTACAAGAATAGGCGACAGAAATATAGGGTTGATTGTTTAGTAACAAAACAAATTTAATTAGTGAATTACACAGGTATAATTTAATTAATAGTGAAACAAATTTAATCAGTGAATTACACGGGTATAAAATTGATTGATAGTACAGGTGAAGATTTGAGATATAAAGGAAGTAATAAGTCAGATAGACATCATGGGCGGGCAGGATTAGTTATAACATAACACAGAAATTTAATTTGAAATTCCGCGCGGAATTAGATTTATTTACATGAAAACATGGAAGTCATACATGAAGTTATACATAGATTCAGCATGACTGAGACAAACTAAAATTATTATAGAGCGCATGTTTGGTGCCACAATGCATTAAGTTGGCGTGGGCGATAGAGGTTGATTATTTAAGGGAACGTAACGTTTAATTGATTTGCACTTCACTTTATATTATTATCACGAGGTTGCGTTTACACAACATTTATCTGTGGGCTGAGCAGCCTTGCGCGGATTGATAGCGGTCGGCGGCAATGGGCGCGAAACTCGTGGCAGGTTCTGGGATCACGGTAGGCGGCGAGGGGCGCGAAGCACGTGGCACATTCCGGGATCGCGGTAGGCGGCGAGGGGCTGGACGGTAGGCGGGACAGCCGCGGGGGCGTAGCTGCAGAGACACGCAGAAATAAAAATATCGCGCCACGGCGCCACTGAGTGATGGTACACGTGTGGCTGACAAGATGGCGTCCTAAGTGAATGGTTCGCTGCTGCCCCGGAGGGGTCCGCTCGCACTGGGCGATGGTCGAGACAAGAGAGTGCATTTTTTTGTCGGCGTGCGGATAGCCGGCCTCTCTTTCTAATCGCCATCTCCATGCAGCTTAAGGAAGTGTTCTCTTAGTTTTGCCGGTGCTAGTGCGGTGTCATCACAAATCATATGAGTCGGGTGTGTGTCTTGACCTCCGCTGAACCCCTGAGACTGACTCACCGAACCCTTGGGGTTCGATCGAACCCTGGTTAAAAACCACTGGTATAGTGGGTAAAAATAACTACAGATACCTACCATGCTTATGATAATTTGTATGTAATATAGCAAAACAAATAAATACCTATCCCAAAATATTTTTATGTAACCATATGCCATGTTTAATTTTAATATCATAATATTGAGTAACGGATTTTAGATATCAATTATAAAAAATAGCCCAGCATAACCGTAACGTCCATAACGGACGTATCCCGTAATTATTTGAAAACATTTTATAAATTCTTTCATAATATGAACACTCTATTTTTATTTTAACACTGACACTTTCAACACAATATAGTAATTGAATTAAACTTATTTCACATTATTCATGACTTTTCCTGTAATTAATTGAACACTCTTTAATAATATGAACACTATAATATTATGTATTATAACACTGACACTTTAAATTCATAAAAATGTAATTTACCTTATTTCAAATTATAATTTAAAAATAACATTTTTGACAGTTTGTTTGGTTTAAGTCTAGAACGTCTTTCACTGATTATTAAGACTACTTTTCGAAAATACTCTTTCACAAGGTTGCTACGATCGATAGACGCTTTTTGACCACCCATGCAAGTCTAGGATAATATTCTTTGCGATCGAACCACCATTTGAGAGGATCGCAACGTCGATTCATCATTGGTTCTTTCATATACTGATTCACTTCGATTAAAGCATTAGCCTGTGGACTATCATCTTGGATTACGTTGGCTACTTGCTTATCAAAATCATCCCATATCGTTGAAGAACTTTCCAGAGGGTAGCTAATTCAGCACTTACTAAATTTGAAGAAATATTGGCAGACCTTATTGGAGCATTTCTCGCAAGCATAGTTAGGTTATCTTTTACCATTTTGCAGGAGTTCTGGTCAATAAAACCATAATTTTTATAATGCGGATCTAAAAGTGTTGCATCTGCCAATAATTTATTGAATTTGAACTGGTGAAAGTATTTTTCCATCCTAAACAACATACCCTCTACCATCTTACCAACAACTGGAGGAAATTTGTGAGTTTTAAAATTGACGCAATGTTTCTTCAAGCTATTGCTCAGCAATATGACCTTATATAAAGTTACCGTCTTTTCGCTACTCATTTCGATTGTTGCATCATTAAAAAATGATAATAACATAGTGGCATACTTCGAAGTATCCCAGTCGTTGCATCAAGCTGCTGCAATTGTGGTTTGACCAAAGGGATTGTAGCTATGATCGGTTCCCTCAGATTTAGGAACATTTCAAATATACAAAATGTTGAGTTCCACCTTGTGGGGACGTCTTGTTTCAGCGACAATGCTTGCTTCTCTGGGTTCATTTGTCTCTGAAGGTTGAAAAACTTCTCTTTGGCTTTAGTCGATCGCTTGAAAAGTTCAACAATATTTTTCACCTTAGCTCTGGTATTTGGAATTTGCTCAATTCCAGTTTTTACAATTAAATTAAGCACATGTGCAAAACACGGCACGTGCTTCCAGTTGTTATCTTTAATTGCTTTAACAATATTGGATGCGTTGTCGCTGACTACAGCAATACTCTTTTCATTCGGGATATTCGAATCACCCAAGACTCTTTTTAACTTTGCCCCCAAATATTCAGAAGTATGATTTCCCGATCTTTTAAAACAATCTAATAAGGCAGACTCGTTTTGATAACTACTATTTAATAAATGCACAGTCATCGCCATATAATCGTCATTACACGCAGATGTCCAACAATCTGTCGTTATCGTAAAAAATTCTCACCGGAGACCGAGAGATATGGGCGTTTGAGACCGAGAGAGCGAGAATCGGTCGGCCTTTACGGTATATAATCTCCGTTCACTTCGCGCCGGAATTGTTCTAACGGCCGTCCTTCAAAGTTTTTCAACGCACGCATGCGTATTCGTTCTGCCGTCGAGCTTGGTGTTGCCAGTGTAATAAAAATCGAAGCCCAAATGTGGGCATGTTCTAACATGACCAGTGGCGACCGGTGAGTTATTTTACTGGGAGTTCACTTTTTTCACCTGTTGACTGCAGTAAAAAGGCATTTGCCTTCATCAAAACTTCACCAAAAAATCAAAAAAACTATTGGTTTTTTAATTAAGTACATTTAAAAAAAATCATAAATAACTCACCATTTATTATTTGTTGTACTTCTAAAAACAGTTTTTCTTGAAAAAAAATGGATTTTAAACTTTTACACAAACTGGTAGACACAAACAATTTGTTTTGACCGAATTATTAGTAGGTAGTACCGAAATATCTCGTATCCGGCAGTGACCGGGATTTATTGTTCATTTGTATGAGAAATCCATTCTTCTGTTTTTCATAGACACAAATTTTTCAATTACGCGTTTGTTGAAGTCAGGAATCTCTTGTATCATTTTTTTTTCGATACTGAGCATACATAATGCGTTCAATCTTGGTTGCGCGATGGTGTTTCTACTAAAACACTTAATCCGTTTGAGTGTGGAAAAACATCTTTCGCTTTCCACTGATGTCATCGGAATAGTACAAATTAAGTTTAATAGTAAAACCGTTTCCGTAAATGTGTCAATGAGATTTTTTTCGATTAAAATGTTTAATAATGCTGAGGCACCATCAGCATTATAAAAATTATCCAAGCTGTAAATAACAGACAATTCATTTTTGAATTTATTTTTATCTAAAAAGTCATACGTTTTAGTCACCAAATTAAAATCATTTGTAGGAAAAGATTTATGATAATTAATAAATTGATCAGAATAAAATAATTTGGATGCTAATAAATGATCACAAAATTGAAAACGGTCTTTTGCTTGATTAATTATTAAATCACACACTTGCTTGGATTCCACTAAACAGGGTAAATCATTCACTCGCCGACGTTTTGTCACTATAGGTTCAGTTAAGGTATCAGATGATTGGCGGATATTAACCATTGCCCGTTCGAAATCACCAACACTATTTTGGATCTTAATATTATCAATATTGCGCGATTGAAACTGTTGAAATAATATTTCACACACAGGCATTACTTTTGAAAAAAAATTTAACCAAAATATAAATAAATTATTGTTTAAGTAACCCAGTAACATTTCAGCTTGATTAATTGTGTTGTAGTCGTTGGAATTATCGTTTAATAGAACGTCTAAGCACTCCTTCAATGATTCACTATTATCATGAACAGCGCGAACTGTCCGTATATTAAAATTCCATCTAGTTTGATTGGCTGATGGAATTTTCTTCTTCACTATATTTTTCAAAATCTCCATACGTTTAGATGATCTCGAGAAAAAAGGTGGAAATGCATGTAAGTTTGCAAAAAAATTTGCCACATTTCTATTTACATTTACGCTTTTTTCTAAAACCAAGTTAAATTGGTGTGCGTAACAATGGACAAAAAATGCGTAAGGAAATGTAGACTTTATAATTGATTGTACACCTCCTAATCGTCCCGACATAACAGCAGCACCATCATAACATTGACCAACAAGTTTATTTTTGTCAATTTGTAAAATTTCTAACTCTTTCAGAATTTCTGCAGCGATATCATGGGCAGTATGTCCTTTCGGATGTATAAATTTCCAAAATCGTTCAAAAATTTCGCCATCTTTTGTATATCTTATAACAAACACAAGCTGTGTTTGTGTCGATATATCAGTTGTCTCATCTGCTTGAACAGCAACAAATCTACAGCTAGCAATTTGTTGTTTAATTTCATCTTGACATACCATAAGCATTGCATCCAAAATATCGTTCTGTATGTTACATGAAATTCCTTTAAAAGCACTATTACTATCTAAATGCTCTTTCATTGACAGATCTATTTCAGAAACAAAATTCACCAACCCTTTATACACTCCTGGATTTAGCGATCCAGCTGATTCGTCATGCCCACGTAGTGCTAATTCGAATGCGCCACAGAATTTAACGCAATCAATCAATCTGGATAATATGTATCGATTTTTATCAACTTTTTCGTTAAATTCTTTGATTGATTTTCGGTACCCTGAATCCAGTTGTTGCCGTATATTCATCGTTCCTAAAGCGGCCAAATGCATACAATTTGTTAAATGTATTTGTGAAGCAGCATGTTTTTTAATTTTTATTGTCAAGTGCGCCAAATCCACTACACCTTTGATGGTCCACTCGTCACTGCCACTAAAAACAATACATGGAAAACAGAATAGTGCATTTAATTTGTCACATCCACACAGCCATGAATTTTGTTCATATTGTTTAACATTGAATGTTCTTTCGTATTTTTTAGTTTTTGAAACGCATTGTTGTTTTAATTTTAGGTTAGGAACAGGTCTGCTGCTGCTTTTAATACGAAGGCGTTCTTCAAACGTATTAGAATGTTTTTTTATGTACTCAACATCAAACGGTGCCATTTTAAAAAAAACTAATGTACACAGTAACTAAAAATATCACATTGAAAAATAATTTAACAAGCGCGCACCACCGTTTTACATTACCAATAAGCGGGAACTAATGGCAACTGGCGATGTTGATCAGCTGTTGCAGCCGGAAACCACGTCAATATTACAAGCTGCAATACTATAACTTGCCAACGCGTGACAATCTCGTCTTCGTGTTAGCAAATGTTTTATTTTATTGAATGGACAATTATTGAGAATATTACCATCAGTAATGCCATTTATCATTCAATTCGAATAAAAAATAGAACTTCCGCTTATGAGAAGCAACATATTAAGGAATGACTTACTTCAATAACATATTAAGAAAATAGGTGACCTGATTTAATGTGGCTCTTGAAAGCAGTAACTCATCAAAATTAACATTATTAAAGCATTGCACATCACAGCCGTGATATTTTACGATTTCCACCCTACCACGCATGTTAAAACCCCACAGAGCTAGTTTGGAGAGATATCATAATTGATAAACATTGTGAATTTAGTTGTCAAACTGAAAAAAACTTGAAGTTTATTTTTAAATTGTACTTCGCTTAAATTTGAGAAATATTGTCAACATGTGCGGAAATTTAATATACGTACTGTGAAACGAATTTATTTTTATAATAATATTGAATAAAAATTGTCAAACAATAATTGTTGTGTAATACGGGCTGTATGGTTTTAAGACCGAATATTCCCGACGTTCTTCGAAGTAGGCATTCGGACGTGAGCGACTTGAACCGTCGCTCGCGTAGACGACATTTCACGATGAAAAAATATGTACAAATTGGTTTTTTGCTCATTGCAAAAGCATTAATCGATATAAGATTTCCGGGCGCTTTCCGACAGACGAGCGACACGGTATATCGCTCAAATGAACAAGTCTTTAAAATAGCCGGTTAAAAACACATATTGGAATTTGTTTTTGTATATGAATTAATGACCACGGTAATTAATAGATCAGAACACTTTTAATAAATCAAATATAAATGAAATACTTATTTAAAAAAAAAATATTTTCGCATAAATTGAGTGGGTGGGTGGGTGTTCACCGCTCCACCGCTCTCATTGGAAAATCGCCACTGAACATGACAATGAATTAACAAGAGTCTTGAACGATTCACTTTCTACGATAGAAAATGGTAGGTAATCTTTGATGATCATGTTTAACAATTCCCGATGAATGTTTTTGATTTCGCAATGGTCATGGGTTGATGAAAATAACCGCGAATATTTGACGTTGAAGGAATATTAGTTCTTGCCGCAGAAATTATATTATTTACATTGCCAACGCTTACATTATTTAGGGTTACGTATGCAGATTGAATTGATGTACTGGATGTTGTATGTGACTAATTAGCAATATAGTCATGGTTAACTATGACTTTGTGAATTAGTGGTTTCCGTTGAAATAGTTGAAACGACCGAGTTTCTAATTAACGGAACTGTTCCATGTTTTGATTTTAGATGACAAGATAAATTACTGATTGAGCCGCCCTTTGTTGATAAATGAATTCTGCAAATATCGCATCTTGCTAGACCAGTTGGCATTAAAGTAAAGTGTGTCCAAATAGGACTTCGCTTTTTTATTTACATTTGACATCTTAAGTAAAATACGGAATAACTTATGTATAAAAATAGACTAGAAAAGCTATTTTTAGAAAATAGCAAATGCACACACATCTGAAACAGTGAATAATAATGAAAGGGGTTTTACCTACCAATAAAACTGTTATTAAAATTGTTTTTGGGCGTCGTTGTACGAGGGTGGGTCAATAATTCCTTAGAAAAAAGCATTAAAACAGTTTTTATTTTTGTATTTTTTTTTTATTTCTCAACATAATCTCCTTGGAGCTCAATACACTTGGTTAGACGTTTCTCAATTTTTTTTAAACCGTCAGAAAAATAAGTTTTCGGAAGGTCCTCAAAATAAGCATTTGTCCGATCGATGACTTCTTCATTTGAAAAAAAACGTTGTCCACTTAGCCATTTTTTTAAGTTTGGGAAAAGGAAAAAGTCACTGGGGGGCTAAATCTGGCGAATACGGTGGGTGGTCGACCAATTCGAACTTCAATTCTTCAATTTTAGCCATTGATCGTAAACATGTGTGAACACGGGCATTGTCCTGATGAAAGAGGATTTTTTTCCTGTTTAAATGAGGCCGTTTTTCTTCAATTTTGTTTTTTAGCTGGTCCAATAAAGATGCATAATAATCCCCTGTTATTGTTTTTCCTTTTTCCAAATAGTCAACGAAAATAATTTCACGTGCATCCCAAAATACAGTAGCCATAACCTTACCAGCTGATTTCACGGTTTTCGCCTTCTTTGGACATGGTTTGCCTTCGCAATCCACTGCTTTGACTGTTCTTTCGTCTCGGGAGTATAGTGGTGTATCCATGTTTCATCTACAGTCACAAAGCGACGAAAAAATTCATCCGGATTGCGTTGCATTAGCGACAACAGGGCTTTAGAGGCCACCACCCTATTGCGTTTATTGTCGACTGTGAGCAAACGCGGCACCCATCTTGCAGAAATATTTTTCATGCCCAATTTGTCATGTAAAATAGAAATGACGCTACCTTTTGAGATCCCTGTAACCTCAATTATCTCACTCAACTTTAATCTTCGGTCACTTAACACCATATCGTGGATTTTATTGATCATTTCTGGTGTAGTCACCTCTACAGGACGTCCTGAGCGTGGTTCATCCTTTGTTGATGTACGACCACGTTTAAATTCATTTAACCAGTTATAAATAGTTGCAAGTGAAGGAGCAGATATGCCGTGAACTAAATCCAACTCATTTTTTATTTCCTTTGCTGTTAACCCTTTTATATTAAAATGTTTAATAACAGCTCTAAACTCAATTTTCTCCATTTTCCATTTTTCCATTTTCCGCAAGCAAATTTTTTTTTTAAATGTACGAGAAACACACAACAACCCGACCAATCTGATTGAAACTTCGCAGCATACTGAATCGGTAGTGCCGCTGCATGAAAACAAACCGCTTACAGTACTAGTCGCGCCACCTGTCGGCTTTTCTAAGGACTTATTGACCCACCCTCGTATCTTACACCAGCCCAATCATCGGAGTCGAAATGTTGGAGTCCAGTCAATTCCAGGAATCGAGCCGGGTCTGGCTTGGGGAACATTGGTTCCTTAACAGTAGTTTAAATTACTGGTACTTTGACCCCCAAGATTTTGTGGGGGCCGTAAACGGTTCATCACCGAGGTTTTCTCCGCCTCAAGGGTCGGCGGTGGTTGTGCCACTCCTTGTCTGTCCCTCTGCTGAAATAATGTACGAAGATACCTCAAACATTAGCGTCCTGATTGACGCTCTGACATCGAACTCTTCCTCCTGAAGAAGTTCCGTTTCGCCGTCTGACGTGTCCATCGATTGTAAATTTTCCTCCTCACGGTCCTCCAGGTGTTGTGCCATATTCACTGATAACTTAATATTCACTTAACGATCACTTAATGTACGACAAGATTATTTTGTTAGATAATCACGAACGAAATTATAGACGCTACACCCAGACCTCCCAAATCTATGTATAAAAAGTTGTTTGGGGACGCGGGTTTGGGTATTGCCAGAAAAAGGAATGACTAACGACAAGAAATGGGATAAATTTGTAAAATAACTCCTCACGCGGAAAAGGAAGATCAAACTCTATCTCAAGGACTTCAAAGTCAAATTCGAATAATAGTATTTTTTATTTTATGGAATCGGTATACCTACTGTACGACAACATTATTTAGGCGACAACAGGAAGTCGCCCGTGTCGCGTATAGAATATTTCTCAGTGTTGTCATTTTTTGAGAAAACAAATCCCGCGAAATTAGGTTTTTAATTTATATCAATTCTATTCTCAGTAAGTAATTAATTTATAAGTCTAATTATTGTTCGATAAGTATCAATAGAAAAATTATTGCAAATAATTTCACCTCATTACTATTATATTAGGTTAATTAATACAGCGTAATTATTGAATTTGGAAGGAAATCTATCATTGTACCCACATTCACTGATAATATTGCTGCAGGTATTTATGAATTAAATAATTAGGAGAACACAAATTATGATTAAATAAGTAGAAGTGAAAGATATAACATATTCAATATTATATTGATGGCCTAATCACATTTTTTTATAATTTACAAATGACGTCTTTTATAGTATTTTTAGTAAAATTGTTGCAGAAACACATACTACTGTGAAAATAATTTTCTATAAATTAAATTATATCCTCCTAACATTATAAACTTTAAAACAATATGTTCCTACTTATCAGTTTAAAAATACAAGGACAACTAATTAACTAACCGTAAATACAAATAAGATTCAAATAATTTATAACATCATATGTAAGGTCATCAACACAACTTTTAAAAGTACATTTCCAAGGACACGACATTAAAAATTGATTAAACCAATCATCATGTGAGGTATTCTACACCAGACATATTCGCTTCAACATCACTCGATCGATACTAATTCACTTTCACTACTGCTATCAAAATCGACACTAAAAACTAAACTTTGGTCACTCATAGTCTCACAACATCTATCTTTTACCATATAATCCTCTTCCAAATGTATTGTGTGTTCAAATTGATTTTTCCAATCGTCCGGTGTTATCGTTCCAAAAGCATCTTCTGTTAATCCTCTGCATGTCAGCTGCTCGGCAATCAACATTATTACTTGAAATTCTTCTTTTCACAAGTGACCACATAGATTCTATTGGGTTAAGATCACAGTGGTATGGTGGTAGTCGAACTGCTGTTGAGCCTTTTTCTTTGATCAGCTCGTCGAATAAATACTTTGGTGGTGGTTTATTTCTATCAAGTATTTCTTTCAATTTAGTTTTAACCATATTTTCTTCGAATATAATATTATTTTCTTTCAGCCATTCTTTCATTTTTCAAGCCAACGCTTTTTTTATTGGCCATAGTTGGCGGTTTATTTATTTTAATGCTATGGTAAAGGGCATTATCAATAACTATTATAGAATTTGTGGGAATGTTTGGAACAAGGCGTGTTTCCACCCATTGTTTAAAATTAGTTGTGTTCGTACCGTCATGGTAGTCTTCAGATTTTGATTTAGATTTAAATACTACCAATCCATTATTAATAAACCCATTTTCAGTCCCAGCATGTATTATGCATAATCGAGGACCAGCGGATTCCGGTTTCAAAACTCCTCTAATATCATCACTATGCCAACATTTATTCATAACATAGGATGCGTGCACGTATGTTTTATCTATATAGAACACAGGACGATTTTCACCAAGTCGATTGTTTCGCATAGTATTGAGATATCTACCTCTCCACGCAACTATGTCGTGTCTCTCTATGATAATATTATTTCTTTTAGAAAGGCTTTTTTTAAATTTAAACCCTAGCTTATGTAACCATCGCCGTAAAAATTCTTTGCTTCCTTGAAAGTCCATGCACTCTCTTAAAGAAACTAGTAAGGTTCGCAGCGTCGGAACTTGTTTGCGGACAGTATAAAACTCTTGCACTTTTTGACGTATGGTACATAAGTCCATACTGTCCAATGCAATCTTATTTTTTTCCACGGCGTTTTTTTCCAGGCGTTACGATTTTTGAAAAGGAGGCACTCGCTGTAGTCATTTCTTTCTTGATTCTCGAAACTGTCCTTGGGGATATTCCTGTAAGTTAATGATACACTTCGTATAAGTATCTATATAATTTTAAGCATTTTTGTAAATTTTACATCTCCAATAATTGATTTAATTACAATAATGTTTATTCTTGAAAATATTCTTCTTGCCAATTTATTATTACACTGCCAGTGTACTTAAATGATCATTTATACTTAATTATTATACGTCTAAAAATATTAATGAAACATATTACGATACACACAACTATATAATAAACAAACCTAATTCCCAGTATTTGGGGAAATATTTCTAGTATTACAACACTGAATTTTGACATACCTGACATGACCGCCACCCGTGATATGGGCTTGTTTAAGTATTGTATAGGCTCACCTTTTAAATGCTACTCTTTTTCTTCTTCATAATACATCAAAAGTTTACTAATAATATTACGAACATCCCTTTGTATTGTTTTAGACATCTTTTGAATATAAAAAGCTTCAAATTACGTAAATAGATAAATGCGTCCAATACGACTGTCAAAAATGTAATGAATAATTTGGGGGCGTTCCTTATTTGAAACCGGAAGTTCGATTGTAGTTCACAGTTTTGCCACGTAGCCAAGATGAAGTTGCCGGACAATACCTAGTAATACTACCCCAGAAATGTTGACTAGCTCAGTCAAACTATAGGGCGTAATATCAAAATTAAAATGTCTTCCTTTGTGTTTTTTAATTTTTTACAAGCAAGACTTATACACTAACTTATATTAAATGTACTTAGTTTAACTTATTGTTTATTAACGGCTTCTAATTAATCGGTAAGTATAAATACGCAAAAACAGGAAGTATCTTATTAAAAGTAGTTTATTAAAAGTTGGGAATAATTTAAAATCAACAACAAGTAAAAAAATAATCATTGGTAAGTATTCAAATAAATGTGAGAAAGTATTTAAAAAAGCACAGGGAATTATTAAAATGCTCAATAGCTAGTATAAATATTTGTGTGTCAGAATAGATTAAAATTTGGGCAGAAATAATTTAGTGGGCCGCTTTTTAAATTTTTGTAGGATAGTATTCTTCTCTGGCACTCCAACGAGGGTTATACCATAGACTAATAAATAAGTTAGTTGTACCATATTTTTTGTCTATGGTTATGTTGTACCTTGACAGATGACAGTTGACTTCCCAACCACTAGAAATCTAGAATAGTATTTTTTTCTATAATGAATGTATCCAAAAAATGGCTCCACGAAACAATTTGGATCTTCTGAACAGATTTCTTAAGAAATTCGTTTTAGCCGTCAGCTGTAACTGTTGGCTCTGGGTCCAACAGAATTATTTTTATCAAATTAATGTTCATTACATACCTGTTTTTTGGATCTACACTCTGGCCTAGATCATTGAAAATACATGCTCCATTGAGTTCTGTTGTATAGTGGGTATTATAAAATGTATTTTCCAACATTGCAATAAATAACAAGGCATACTTCAGTTTGTATAGTTTATTATAGGTACCTATATTTTCGACATTAGAATAAATAATAAGGCAGACTTCAGTTTACAAAAAAATACATTTATTATTTTTCCTAAGACAATCAAAATATTTTAACAAAATCAATGGGGATAGACGACATAAGAATCCCATTCTAAGTAACACACAAGCCTACACATTTACACAAATATGACTATATTTAAGGTGACGCATCAGTGAAACGCCAAATAATGTTCAACTGTACGCGCGACGAAAATTTGTACTTGCTTCGCATTCATTGAGAGAACGTGGAGTCGGACGCACGTCACTTTGCTGCGTGATGGCGACGGGCCAATTAATTCTAAAATCGTGTAAAGATGACTAAAAACTTTACCCATTTACTTTAAAAAGCAAACATGTCAATGAATATATTATTATTGATACTAATAGAATAATAAACAGAACATAAAATGGACGTATGTTGGATTTATATGAGAAATAATATTTCGTTTGACAGGCGTCATTTTCACCCGCGACCCGCAATCCGCACATCGCCTAGCAACGATCTTTTTAGACCGTGCCTCAACTAATGCATGGCCTTAAGGTCTCTTCACAATTACATGAAACACAATTATAAAAAGTGAACTGACTTTGATGAGAATAATTAATATTTAAAAATACAGTGGGTAACTGAATCAAAAACACAAACTCAATGCAGTAGATTAAAATACAACATTGATCAAACTGACCTTTCAGCATGGTAAAACTCAGTTATAATGATTTAGAAACAAAGTTTTTTAGATACAAATTCAGAGTTGCTGTGATTTGACAATGGCCACGATAACAATTAAAGGCAACGATTAGCACTTCATGATTATAAAAAAAGACAAAAAACACAGATACACAGTCAATCACTAACAAAGTCTTTCAATTACAAACGACAACTTATTATCATAAAGAAACCACGATGATGATGAATGATAACTATTAGCATTCGACAATGATCATAAAAAATACACACTCCTCAAATCATAAATATAAAACACAGATACACAGTCAATCGCTAACAGAGTCTTTCAATTACAAACGACAACTTACTACCATAAAGAAACCGCGATGATGATGAATTACTACATATTAGCATTCGACAATGATCGTAAAAAATACATACTCCTCAAATCGAAAATACAAAACACAGATACAGTCAATCGTTAACAAAGTCTTTCAATTACAAACGACAACTTACTACCATAAAGAAACCGCGATGATGATGAATTATTACATATTAGCATTCGACAATGATCGTATAAAATACATACTCCTCAAATCGAAAATACAAAACACAGATACAGTCAATCGCTAACATAAACCTTTCAATTACAAACGACCAACCATTAGCATTCGACAATGATTATAAAAAATACAAAACATACATATTTACAGCCAAACATTAAAAGTTTTTTATTTACAAACTTATTACTAACACATTCTTAATCTATCAAAAGAGCTCGGGTTGCCAACTTTGGCCTCCCTCTTTGCCTTTTCTTTCCTATGGGGATTTGTTTTGCGGCCGGAGGAGGTTTAGCATATTTCAGGCGTATAGCCAAACCAATTAAATGTTTACACATGTACTTCTTAAAATATTTCGGACAACTACATCTCCCATTTACCCAATTTTCCCCAATGGGCACTTCCACTATCCACACTTTAAACGCCATATCTGCGTACTCGTCGAACGTACGCCATAACATTTGGGTAACACCAGAAATCTCTTCCGATGTCACCTGTGTGGAACCAGCCGACGGACAAAAATATTGGGTAATATTATCCTGTGAAGATTTAATTGTCACCCTCACATCCGATTTTGCCCATTGATATCCCTCTGTCCAGTGTCGCAACTCAATTGTTGTTGTGCAGTGGATGATTTTCGTTCCTAGGAAATAGTCCTTCGACCATTTCTCAGATGTCTGGAGAGTTAACTGAAGAAATCTTGCAACAGGCAACCTTTCCCGGAATGTCTCTTCTCTTTTTATACATAAATTAAATGCCTCCAGTGCATTATTAGTCGATGGAGTTCGCTCGGCAGCTCCTTCGTACCAATTCCGGTGTGTGGTTAGCCACTGCATATTAAAATATGTAATAATGTTAGATTCACCTATGTCAAGCCATTTGTTTATAAAAAGCGGCACTGCATTTTGAAACACTTTTGTATTAGGCGCCAACTGCAGCAAATCAATGTCCGCCATGATCGCCATCCTGTAACGGGCATCGACCAAAGATTCCACTTTCTTGTTAGTATTTCGCCGCATGTGGGCCCAGCACATTATTTGTAATTTATCGGCCCCAAAAACATGACAAAATGCATTTCGTATGGCAGGGGATGCATCCGAGATGAGATAATCAGGATTAATTGTCTCGTTTACGTTGCAGACACCCGTAACCAGGGCTCGAAAAATAAAAATAAAGTCTGCAGTTTGCTCATGGGAGCAGACTGCCATTCCAGTAACATTAAACTGGCGATCGGCATCAGTGCACCCTATGACCAATACAGGCATCCCTTCCCATACCAATTTGTATGTTGCATCTGTGTGGATATTTTTCGACTTAACAGCATTTCTTAAGAGCCGATTCGTTGAGACGAATACACCAAATTCTGATTCATTATCATCCGCACTGCTATATTTAAATCTATGTGCAATCACATATGCGGTATCATCACACTCTGGTACCGTTGCATGGTCCAAGCACCACTGCTCCAGTTCGCCCATACTAATCTGGCTTGGTCCATAAATATCTTTCTTCATTCTGGATAAGTAATTATTCAATTGTGTTTTTTTGAATTGATATCCCTTTTCTAACAAAATTTGCGTCATTTTTTTCGGTTTCACTTTCAATTCGAATAGTGCATTTATTTCCAATTTTAGTTCATCAGAGAGCCTTACTGGTGCCAAGTCTTCCGCATGGGTATGGGGGTCAGTCGCTTTAAATAAAAACACATTGTCGGACCTGCTATCAAAAAGTAAATATACTCCAGCATCACATTGCTGCGCCCTCTTTTTGACTGCATTACAGCGATAATAAATTTTACTTCCTTCAATTGTTGCATTTCTATAGTGAAAGCTCCAAATTTTTTCAGCTTTCACTGCGGTCTCGGCATCTTCCTTGCAGTTATACGTCATAATTTTCTCCCAAGTTCTCTCCCTCTTCATTCTTCGACGTGCATTGTTAAATGTTGGATTTAGGGTAACATCTTCCGTCGATTCATCTGACATATACATCTCCAAGTACCCTTCCATTTTTTTAGGTACAAACAGCAACTAAAAGATATAAAAAAAATATTGATATAGTTATAGTACGTCCCAATGCTTACGTCAAATTTTGACAATAAATATTAACCTGGTCAGGGTTTAAATTACGATAATATATAGATGTGCGAAAGCCATAAGCGATTTTGACACATTTCAGCGGTAGACCGCCATAAAACGTCTGTGATGCTTGTGACGCCGCGCACCGTCAATGGCATTTCAAACAAATAAACCCAACTATCAGACTTCTTTTTAAATTCTTTCAATGTATGCCATCGTTTTAGCCAGTCCACTGAAGGTTTTTAACCATTGGCTTCAACGTAGGGCCGGTAAGGTAAAACAATTCTCAAAATCCTAGCTTCTGTCAAGTACACGCCACGTAAATGCAGCAGTCATTTCATTAATGGAAAACGACAAAATGGTAACAGCGATTCGAATGGCGAAAAATTAGTGGTCATAGCTTTCACTTAATCTCCCAACGGGAATTAATGTTATTCTTACTTAATAAGCAAAGGAGTATTGGTAATATATATTATAATAATATTGATGAAATAATAAAAATTTTACATACCTCTTTGTAGACAGCGAATGAATCTATTGTTTCTCGACTAAGTACCGCATTCAGATTAAATTTTGATAATTAATATACCACGTGCTCGTGTATTAAATGAGCCCTTGCCCGGAATAACGTTGTATCCAACAATATTCTTGTTTTGAGAAAAATGGAAAAAATTAAACCAGTTATGTTTTGTTACATTTTATATTTTAAACACAATAAACATACAATTATTAAGAGTTTTAAATGTAAAGTTGTGAAGAAAGGCAATTAAATTTGGATTTATTAAAAAAAAATATAGTAAATTAGTGGAAAAATGTTGTATATGAAAATTTCACATACAACATTATTCCGCAAAATGTATTTTATTCATTCTGCTTCACTCAATAGTGTCTTTAAAAAGGCAGCATGCTCATCTTACATGAATTCACACATGTCATTGAGGTTTTTGAGCTTAGAATTATCTTCGTCTGCTTTCTGAACATAGCGTCCGACATTCGACTCTCAATACATGAGACGAGATGATGACTTTGTCCATTGTGATTCAGTAACCTGAATGCTAATTGAATATTTGTCTTTATATTAAAATAGAGAACACATCCAGGAATAAATTTTTTTTGGCACAAACGAGACCTTGCAAAATAGAACTAGGAACGATTAAAAAAATTGAAACGGTATTAGATTAAGTTACAATATATAGAGCACTACAATGCCAGCATTATTATCAAACAACATTTCAAATAACAATATGGATAAATCAATTGAATACAATCGATTAACGTTCGACATATTAATAATATGTCGAACGTAATAATTTTATTCATGAGATCAACAGAACTGTCAAATGGTATACAACATTATTCCACAAAACTGTTTCGACGGGTAAATTGCAGGCTTAATAATATTTTTTCTGGATAAATACTCTTTTCCTACATCCTTCAGCTTCCTAGCTTTGATATTTGTCCAGTTTAAAACATTAGATGTTCGTTTTCTTCCTTTATTCAAGTGAATTATACCACGCTCCGTGATATTGACGGACGGCGACGCCATTTTGACAATAACATATACAACGTTCTTCCACAAACCAATAACTTTAAAATGCTGCCACAAGCCTAAATATTTTTTCTTTGCCATACTACCTACCTTAAACGATGCATAAAAACATACCCAACATTATTCCATCAATAACTCAACATTGACAATTTTGTTGGATACAACATTATTCCGGGCAACGGCTCAAATATAATGCCACGTGATATTATAATAAAAATATTTTACTTCAGGGCAAGTCACAATAATTGTTTACACGACTCGACAATGGGAAGACGATGGAAGGAAAGAATGATAAATAGAAATTGAAAGGACGCTTGGCTTGTAAACATGTCAACGGTGATCAGTGTGGCCAGGTTATTATAAATTTTGAAAAAAATTAACAATATTTTCCCCAAATCAAAATGCCTAGTCAGTGTCGATCATCAATGAAGATACAAAAGAGTAGGTAGGTACCTACTATAAATAAAACTATTTGGTGTAATAATAATTAATCGATTTCTGTAATTTTGAAATAAGCAAAATGTACTATTAATATGCCTTAATTGTCTCGATGTTATTAGTTTCGTTACCTACATATCTAAAAGATTTTTATTATACTTAGTTAATTAATGTTTTCTCATCGACATGTAAACCAGTAAGCAGCTACCTATCTATTTTAATTGAATAATTTAATATCATTATCACATAAACTCGATTTATTAGTTCGATCAATCATATTAGCTATTTCAATCTCATTCAAAATGTATGAAAAATTTGGTTGTAATAGTAATATTATGAACAATATTTTACCGTATAACATTTTTAATAAAATTAAACATGCAATAAGGTATAATTCTCTCATTATTACATACCTACCTAGATAGGTAAAAAAAGGTTTTAAAAAAATATCCCTACATAATAATTATGACAATTTAATTAATGATATTAATTATGTCCTTAGATGTTTTTATGAATAATAAAAGTTATCCGGTAGTATAATATCCATAAACATGTTCCTACATAATTATTATGTATTAGGTACAATAAATTTAAATAGCCATTATTGAAACGATACCTAGTATTGCGATGAATTATTATATTTTTTTTTTTTTATGTAGCCACAAGCAATTTTAAATTATTAAACGAGCAATATTAATTGTAATTTATTTTAACAGCTAATGTAGGTACGATCTTAGATGCTATTACTATAATTATTTAGTTATTACTATAAGTAGGTACAATAATAATTTGATGAATTACAATAATTCGAAGTCACTCCGTTATCCAATACTTATAGGTACCTAGGTAGGTACTCGAATTTTTTTCGAGGTTGAAATAATTCATTAACTCACACTTAACTTTAGTAATTTTGCATGCAATTTCAATTATTGAAGACAAATAATTCACAATCATTTCAATAGAAATAATTTATAAAATGGGTTTTTTCAATTAGACAATAATAGTTTAATATATTTTTAATTTCCATAATATTTGTAAACTGTCAATCAATCAATTGATCACTTATTATATTTTGGGTTTAAAGTTATCGGAATTAAGGTTATCTGTCTTCCCTTTGTGGTGTGCCCATATGCTTAGCTCTTTTTGCTGCACCTTCGATACTTCTGAGGTTCTTTTAATAATCACAATAATGGTTATTTGTACCGAATATTCATGCGATCATAGACAAATATTCTTAATGTGCGAGGATGGTAACCCTAAATTGCTCTGCATCCCATATAAAGTTGTTTACTTGTCAAATTATCATAATAATAATGGATATATGTTATATCTACTGACATACGTAATTTAAATAATGATTATTTAGTTTTACAACCGATTTTTTATTATAATTACTTGCTCAAACATTATTTTACCCTCCACATTGCAACTGGCGACATTATTCTGACGTTTCGAAATAAATACTTACCAATGATTAAAGATTCTGACACTTGAAATTTAAAAACTTATCAAAATTGTCTATTAATACTTACTTGAAAAATACACGCCTTTATTAACTTAGGGTCGTATGCATGAGATTCCCAAAAACCTTATAGGCTATATACTGCACGTTTGTATGCATGAGTACAAACGTAATTAGCTGTTAAATGACGTCACGAACGTGACTTCTCATGTGTCATGGTGTTCGTATTATAAAATTTCATTCCCCGATAAATAATTCAAAATTTTGAAATTGTAAATGTGTCTGAAAGTGTGCGAACGGTACCATATAAATTTAATAATTATACATGAATAATTATTATGAACTTTAAATAATTTATCAGCTATTTTATCACATGTATTTTATAATTGAGCCCTTGCCCAGAATAACGTTGTATCCAACAATATTCTTGTTTTGAGAAAAATGGAAAAAATTAAACCAGTTATGTTTTGTTACATTTTATATTTTAAATACAATAGACATACATATATTAAAAGTTTGAAATGTAAAGTGGTGAAGAAAGGCAATTAAATTTGGATTTATTACAAAAAAATATAGTAAATTAGTGGAAAAATGTTGTATATGAAAATTTCACATACTATAGAGCACTACAATGCCAGCATTATTATCAAACAACATTTCCAATAACAATATGGATAAATCAATTGAATACAATCGATTAACGTTCGACATATTAATAATATGTCGAACGTAATAATTTTATTCATGAGATCAACAGAACTGTCAAATGGTATACAACATTATTCCACAAAACTGTTTCGACGGGTAAATTGCAGGCTTAATAATATTTTTTCTGGATAAATACTCTTTTCCTACATCCTTCAGCTTCCTAGCTTTGATATTTGTCCAGTTTAAAACATTAGATGTCTGTTTTCTTTCTTTATTCAAGTGAATTATACCACGCTCCGTGATATTGACGGACGGCGACGCCATTTTCACAATAACATATACAACATTCTTCCACAAACCAATAACTTTAAAATGCTGCCACAAGCCTAAATAATTTTTCTTTGCCATACTACCTACCTTAAACGATGCATAAAAACATACCCAACATTATTCCATCAATAACTCAACATTGACAATTTTGTTGGATACAACATTATTCCGGGCAACGGCTCAATTATTCTACTGTACGAAAGGTTGTATTGCCAGTATACTTTTCCATTTGGTGGCAACACTGAATACATTTGGTGGCAATACTGAATATTATTATGACTAACTTCACTTCAATAGATGTCAAAACAGAATAAGAACAAATGACAGAAAATTCAAATGGTTTAGACAATAATATGTAATGATCTCTGTATAATATTATCATTTATACCAGGGGAGGGCAAACTGCGGCCCGCCGGGTATTTTTTTGCGGCCCGCCATCATTAATTCGAGGGCTTAGTGTCAAACAACACTATCTACAAAAGTGAAACTTTACAGGAGAGCCAAAAATCGTTATTTTAGATTCTTGTCACTTAACAAGGGAAATGTTTATTTAAAACCTAATGTTAATATTTTATAATTTATTGTGTAATGTAGATTTATCTTGCTTATGATGATGTTAAAATTTATAGGGATAGTTTTTAAGAAATATGAAAACAAGGGTAATTTATGTAATTAGCGTTAAACTTTACTGACGATTTAATAAGAAATTAGAAAAGATTGACATAACGTTGTTTGACTATCATGTAGACGTAAATGTAAAATAACGTTATCTCAAAAAAAAAAAAAAAACACTTTTTTGTAGATAACGTTGTCTGACTTTAAGCACTCGAATTGTACTTCTGATTACGAATAACTTTTTTTATATTTTTTTAAGAAATATTGACAATAGATTAAAATTTGAAGAATTTGTTGTTTCGTTAATGTACTATCTCAGTACGTCTTCCTTGCGTCTCGTCTCACACTATGTAATACTATTTTCTATGTTGAACATCGTGACACATTTAAATACTTTTAACTCTGCGTTTTGCAAGGAAAAAAATATATGCCCACGATATGGTGAAGAGTTTGAATGGATTTCAATTAAAACTCAAGCTGTTCCTTCGACAAATATTAAATAAGAACGTGTACCACTTTCCAACTTTGAAGTTGCTGAATATACCAGAATATAAATTTGAAGAATATGGTAGAATTATTAAAGCTCTGAATGACGATTTTTTACAAAGATTTGGTGACTTCCGAAAAATTGAGACAAGTTTAGCACAATGACATTAAGTAATATGGACGAATCATATGGAAAAGAAAATGTCACTCACTTTATTGTCGGGTCTGCCGAATGGCATAATCTGTTCTAACGCCATTACAATAAAGGTGATATTGCTATAAATTCCTGATGCTTTTTGTTGGGTCTGCCGAATGGTTCGGTTCGAACTGGTTCGCTCAAATCAACATTGACATTAGAAACACTGCTCTAACGCCATTACAATAAAGGTCATATTGCTATAAATTCCCGATGCGTGATATCGCATAATGGAAATTGCGTGACGTCTACCTATACATGCGAATTTACTTGCTAGCTACTGTATTGAGTGCGTCGTCCATTAATAATGTCATTGGTTTAGCAACAGTACGCGATCCATTTTCAATAGATATTGATAGTGTACTTACAGAGCTACAACTTGAGATTATTGGTCTGCAGTGTGACACTGATTTAAGAGAATTGCATCGTCGTGAAGATATATCCAAATTTTACAATGCCCTTAATTCAGACAAATTCGAACAACTTAAAGATTATGCAAGAAAAATTTTCGTTGTTTTTGGATCAACCTATATATGTGAACAAACATTTTCGATCATGAACCTCAATAAAAATTCTTTACGATCAAATATCTCCGATGCCCATTTACAAGCAGTTTTGAAAATATCAACCACAAAATTAACACCTGAATTTGAAAAAATGTACAACACTTTCATTCTTCACAATATTTTTTTTGTAATGTTTATTTTTCGTGATAATAAATAGTGTATATCTAAAAATGGTATTTTACTTGCGGCCCGCCGCTCATTTTGAATTCTTGAATTTGGCCCTCCATCCAAAAAGTTTGCCGCCCCTGATTTATACCAATCACTGTATGACAACTATTGATGTTTCCAGTGTATTTGAGAGTTGTGCCTTGTTTATTACAATTATCTTACAATAATTAACTAGGTAGGTAGGTACCATAATATTTTGAAGAATGCTTCCAATGGTATATTTTAATGCCAGATACAGCAGTAGGTACATATTTTTGCGGTGGTATAGCGGAGATATTTTATCGTAATCTTACGTAAGTCCATCTTATGTCTACATGAGAAATATTGCAAGCGAAATAGGTACGAGGCATTTTATCAGTTACCTACTATCTAGATTATAGACTAGGGATCAAAATTATACGTATTTTGTAAACAGCACGACTAGGAACTGTTTTTAAAGTTCGCAAATGTTTTACAGAATCTACAAAACAAACAAGGGCCTCAACCAAACGTTTGTTGCAATGAATGCAAAATTAAAATGACAATTTGAAAGTGACAGCTGAGGCAGCCATTTTTAATGGCGCATGACGTCAGATCGCTTACGTCACAAACAGTGTTATAAGCTATTCGATGGAAAATCGGTTAAATAGCTTATAAAGAATTTGGGACTCTCATACATACGGCCCTTAATCTTAGATGCGGAAACTTTTTATTAGTTTATATTAGACATTTCAGTGGTAGTTAACATTTTATTAGTTGAGCTTGTTACATTATGTATTATTATTAAAATTACCTTTCTTGTCAGTTAAGTTGTACATAATACAATTTACTGTTTTCTGTATTGGTTAAAATTATATTATTTACGGAATCTTATTAGCGACTGCTTGAAGAGGCTTTATTTTTTAATAGTAGGATCCATTCTATCACATATTTCAATTGGATATTTAATGTCATTATTAGAAACTAATTTTAACATCCGGAAGGAATGTTTTTATTTGATTAATTTAAATTTTTGCTTTGAGCATGTTTACTTTTATTAATATTACCAGAATCGGTTAAATCACTACTTACGTTTACTTACACCATTTTCTCGGCAAGAACTACTGCGTTGGGACGTTTATCTTTTGCAGTATTTACCTTTACACAAACATTCTTCATCTTCCTCTTTCTTTAATTCTAAACTATTCCTAGGTTTACATCTATTATATAAACACATTCCAGTAAGCGATACCTTCTGATTTTTTTTTATTACTCCACCTTCGCGATTCATAGTTTATAATTGAGAAATAGACGACAGTAGCTTCGGTACGCCCCGCCCCTACTGTCATTTGCGATTGAATTTAATTTTTAGTTTAGCGTGTAATTTCACATGAGTTTCGTACCTCTGACTTTGCATCGTTGCCTTATGGAAAACATCGCGCGGGTTTTTTTTCGGAGTGATTTTAATATTAATTAGTATTTGAATAAAATGTCGGTATTGCTTGCCGTATGGTTTTGCTTATAATTGAAAACTAATCTTGTTTTGGTACACTTTTTCTTATTTTAAGTATAATAATTTCTGCTTATAACATAATCTGACTGGATACTAATTATATTAATAATATGTAGGATATTAATATAACTGGAAAGCAATGAGGCAGACGGATGCAACTCAGTTTTTGGGGAAAATGAGTTTTTTTAAGAATCGTCATGCTAAAGGCTTTATTTGTTTAAATAAAATTTGACAATGAGACATTATTTTGTGAAAAAAAGTAAACCAATTTAATAAAAGCGTTTTTTTTTTCCAAATTATTTATTAAGTTTTGGGTTTGACTTAGGGCAGGGGTTCCCAACCTTTTTGTACTCTAGAGCACATTCTAAAATATCGGTAGGGTGGCGGGCACCACCTAATTTTAATCGACAAACTCCTTCCATAACTTCTCATTTTCCCATAATTTATTTTCTTATATTCATAATTTATTAATAAATAATAAACAAAAATGTTTTAAAATAATAAATCTATTTTTAAATGTATTTACAAAACGTAAACAAAAAACACAAATACAAAGAAAACATTTTATAAAAAAATAGAATATCAATATGTCAATGTGTAAACCATATTATGTAAAGAGATATTTTGTATAGTATTGGTGGTATACCTCGATTTTTTCTAATTGTGCCACAGATACGAGTTTTTAACCCCATTAGATAATTAGCTAAACTATTATAGTAGCTATTATAGTAATTATCTGCGTGTACGTTATGCCATTGATTTAGGTATGGTGACAGCAATTGAGTTATTGTGGAATCTAAAGTAGCGCGCATATACCTGAATATAATTTAAAATTGCAGATATATCCACTCTTTGACTCACAAATCATTCTATTCAGAATGCAATATTTTATTATTTTCATCGGATTGTATACTCGACAATTCAGATGACCTCTCCACGGAATAATTCCTTCGTCTAGAGACAGGTTTTGATTCGGCTTATACACTTCCTGAAATTTCTTCGTAAAGTAATAGATTATATTTTTAATCTTGTTTAGGCGGTTTGTGCTGGCGGCCGGAATTTCATCATTGTTTGAAAAAAATGGAGATATCACAAAATTTCTAACCCCGCAATTGTGTCCGAGGACATCGCCATCACCGGATATATGTTTTGCCTCTGGTAAAATATATCGTTCATTTCGTTTAGAAGCTGGAAGGTCTGTCGACCCTCACCTGTCCTGTTCACCCTATCTTTATAATTTTTATAATTACGCTCCAGGACCCTCCCCTGTTCTCACACTGAGCATGTGTAAACTCGAACCCATATCCTATCATTTTGCGAGAAATTTCATCCCACAAACTTTTTTTGGATTTCATATTAAAACTTCCAATTACGGTAATGGCATAAATTATGGGGCACCAGATAGTCTTAACTATCCCCGTTATATCAAGTAGTTGTCTTTAGGAGTGCCTTCAGGGTTTTTTTTACTTCCTCTTTTGGTCTGGATGGATGCATCTCTTGGTTAGTAAAAAAGCTTCGAACATTCTCCTTTCGTTTTACTTTTTTTGTTTCACTAGTTCATACACAATAACTAAATCACTAGGTTGGTGAGGCCCTAATCGTTTCACTTCTAGTTTATCTTCAAATGTCAATGTACTTAACTTATATTTCAATAAATAATCCACCTCATTCATCATAGTACCTACTTAATATTATTTATCAAAATTATTTTAGTAACGTGAGATGAAAACTATCTACAAATTTCAAAAATCAAATCTTAATCAAACTTCACAATACTAATAGGGAGTATGTATTAACAAATATAATTTAAAACTTATTTAAATGGATAGATGACCGTTAATCACTGACGTTAATCACTGACGTCTGACTGGCAAACTAAAACAACTTGTGACATATGTTGTATTATTATAATAATAATAATATGTACGTCAACTTTTACCTAGGTACTAACATTTTTTATGTAGGAGTGGGTATTTCTAGTGGCGACCCCTAGCCAGCACCAATACATGTACAGCTAAACGTGCATATGACGTGCTTAATGCTCTACACAGTCTCATAATTGCATTGCTTGCATAAATATTTGTTTTGATTTGAAGGGGTCCATTCCAGATGGTCCCGGCTACAAGGGAACTCGGAAAGTTCTCAGAACTGTGACCGGACATTATCGTTGTACGTACCTGCTACGTAGGTAGACTGAAGCATTAACAGGGTTGCGCCACGAAACAAGAATTAGGGATGGGTAAACGGTGCAAATAAAATATATACTTAATTAATTTATACAAAATCAATGTATTATGGTAGGAACGTATAACATGAATATCAATTGAATATTGATTATAGAATGATGATGAGGGGACCGGGGTCTGTCCCCTAGGTACCCAAAGGAAGAGCCGCCCCTGCATACTGGCAAAGAGTAGCATGTTCGCACCCACTCCATGACTAAAAATCTGACTGGCATATTTCACCTTCATTTTTGGGATTTTATCTGGTACTACATGGAGCTCTGTCAATTTTGGTAACACCCTAATATCATTCATTGTAGTATCAGCATGATATACTTTTGTACCGCATGATCCCATTTTCCAACTAATTGTTTTCCGTCAATTGTGCATTTTAAGTTTTTTGTCAATAAGTTATTTCTCATTCCTTTCATTAAATGGGGGGAGTATCAAATATTGGTATTACTTTTTGCCCATTTACTTCTCACTCTTATAGAGATGAGCTCGTTTCTCGTCGCTCAAATACGATCTTTTTGTCTGCTGGATGAGTTGCTTGATGGCAGCCTCATTACCCTTGCCTTGATCGCATATTGTTTCTACATACCATTTTTTCAGTTCTTGGATCGTCACATCTTTCCATTTGAGTGCGTGAGCTGATCTCATATTGTTGTGGTAATTTCTTTCACGATATGCGTTCGTTTCTTTGGCAATTGTATCAAATAAATCGTCCCCGATAAATAGAGATGTGACATCCCCACACTTGATTGGTCTTGTGTAAGCAACAGGTTGTTTAAATTTACGACGTATGCCTCTTATCATAAAAACAAGCACATGATCAGCAATTTTGTTGGTCCTTCGATTATTGCCATAGTCTTCGAAGCCTTCGATTCTGTCCTTCCTTTCATCATATTGTAAACGGGGACTCAGAGCCATTTCATCAAAGAGTAATGTGCAATATCTTTGTTCTTGTGGTATTCTACGCACAATCTGTTTGAGGTGAGCAAATATATGGTCATTAATGCCATCAGTCAATCGTACTCTCTGAAGAACTTTCAGCAATGTTCGTGGAGCAGGCAAAACAAACACCTTAGACAAAAATCTATAAGCTTTTGGACTCTGTTTGTATACTGATACTGTTGGAGTGTCTTGTCGGTCCATCCATGCTGGGCGAAGCGACGGTTGTTGCTTGTCCCATGCAGGTCTTGGCCATGCCAAGTTGGCTCTCGATTTCTCGTCGAGGCGTTTCTCGGCGTCGGTATAGGCGTATTTTGCGTGTTCAGGGTGCCGAGGGAACCCCCTGTAGTTGGCCGGGTGTGGCCCGCCACAGTTGGCGCATTTTGCCAGGTCAGTGCGGTTTGGTTTCTCGCAGTCCGTGGTGAGGTGTTCTCCTGCACAGCGAACACATGTCGGGGTGGCATGGCAGCATGATGCTGCATGGCCGAAGCCTTGGCAGCTGTGGCACTGTCCATCTGGTGTTCTTTGGCGAAGTGGTTCGACCTTTATGGAAAGGTCGAATAGCTTCGCTATATGTGTGTTTAACTTTGAATCCCCGTCTTGTCAGTTCGACGTGGACCTCTTCGGCGGCGATTTCTTCTGGAATTCCACGAAGAACTACCTTCAGTGGTTTTTCTTCATGTAAGTTATAGCTGTGAAAGGAAATTTTGTCGGTATCAAGGATGTTGACAGTGAGTCGGTATGAGTCCCTGTCAGTGATCTGAAGTATAACACCCGTTTTCAGGTTTTTGGCATCAGTTATACTGACGGGCGGGCTTATCGGTGCTCTCAGTCCCCGCGGATGCATGCCCGGAAGCTTGCAAACGTTTGGTGTGCTCCTGGAGTATAGATGCAGTGTCGTCTGATTTCTCCTCCTCATCTGAGGAGGGGGGGTCCAAGTCGCCAAGTATGTCTCCCCAGCGGTCTTCCAACTCTTTGTCTGTCATTTGTTTGAAGGTGCCTGGCTTTGGCATTGATCTGTTTTTCTTGAGTGTTAGCATAGGCAGTGTTCTGTGTGGCGGGACTCCATAAGCCAGCGTGAGGAAGCCGTAAATGTAGGCGAAATCAGACGCTCTTCGCTTCCTTTTGGTGAGATATATCGTCGTAAGGTCATCACGGATGTTGCTGTCTATGAGGTACATATCAATGTCGGTTCTGCCTTCCAAGTCCTTCCAATCGAGCCCTGGCCTCCTCCACCGCCGTCCTCCAGCCGGAACGGTCTTCCACACGTCTTTTCCTGTTCCTGATTTTGAACGGTCCTCGGCACGTCTTTTCCAGTTCCTGATTTTCAAAGACTTCAAAGGCAATCTTCTGAAGCAGGGTGGTAATCTTCGGGTCGACATAAGGTGTACATGCTAGCAATGTTCTTATTCTGTCTATCACCTGACTACAAAATACAACAAATAATCACATAAGAGGGTAGTCCCAGAAGTACTCGACATAAGAAAGTAAGAGTAGAGATTCTAGATGGCCGTCCTTCTCCCGTCTTCCTTTGGGAGTTGATGGTTTTAACTCTTTTGACCCTCGTATTGCGCCTTATGTCTTGCCATACCTATAATCAACAATAATAATAAGCAATTTACGGTTAGTTTTAGTATTTCTAAAATGAAATTCTAAATTTTGCAGTATCTTACGGAGTCTCGCGACTACCTTGGAACTGTATATCTTTCTCAAAACTTTTTGCAATTTATCTAATGTGGGTAGTTCTTTTCTGACCGCATAAAATTTGTGAACTTGTCGACCGATGACTCCTAAATCAAAATCATTTATACAAAAAATGGTAAACGGTTATTATCAAGGCTAGTATATAGATATCAGTCTATGGTCAAGCCTGACAATTGCTACTCCACGCGTTGAAAGCTTTCTTAATATGTTTGTTACATTTACGAATCAATCAATACATACAATGGATATAAAATGTGAACCAGATGAGATTGATTCACACGTTGAAATAATGCATTTGTTAAATGCGTCAACAAATCGTCCAAACATTGTACGTCAGTACAAAATTACAGCTATTTACATTGACAAAATTGGTAAAATTAAAAATGTGTTGTATCATGTTGTAATAAATTATCACAAATTCCATTCGCCACATCATATTATGATATGAGGAAATTTTTAGATAAAGTACTTTGAATGTTTTCATGAATTTGACATTTGACAATGCAATGAACATAATGTTTTTGATTACAGATTTTATATCTTCCATAGATGTTTTGTCTACCAGTAGTCCAATACAGGGACAGTAAAATTTCTTCAATCTTTTGTCTATCTGCGAAAAACATTTCCATTTTGTAACAGAAGATATAAATTAATGATTTCTATCAATTCGTATGTAACACTTTGGCCTCTCACATTGTTTGACAGAGACGGTAGTTTTTTTGCAGAATGCGCCACCATTTAATGCCCTTGTTATCTGCCTTCGAACATTAACCGCTGTTTCATGGAGTATTCTTGCCTTGGGGGTGAGTTGATCAACACGAGGGACACCAACACGCGCTAATATGCTGTCATATCTTTTATCTGAAACATAAAACAATGTATTATTTACTCTAGGTTTGGGCTACATTACGGAAGCAATGCGTGTTCACCATAGATGATCACAACTTGGTGATGTTAAGAAACATAAAAAGTCACTTACTGGTGAAAATATTACAATCTGATTGAGAAGCACGTTGCTTCGTTGGGGGGATGTTCAAAAAAGTATTATTGCCGTTAATTTTCTCATTATCTTCTAGTTGTTTGCCCTCATAGAGAGATACCTGACAAAGTTATCGAGCCACACAGCAAGCTTTTTATAATACTCTCTAGTGGTCGGTAAAATATTCTCCGCTTATTAGCTAAAATGGGTGGGTTTCCCTTTTTGGGGTAGTCCGCTCGGTCATGGACTCTGGGCAATGAGTCGTGTAATTGGTTGAGGGTCAATCATAGTTACTTAGGATATGTGCTTATTCATTTGGGCCACCTAGACGGTTTTTAGCGTCTATCCCCTTTATATGAAGTGCCTGTCGGGAGTGAAGCATGATTGGGTGTGAAAAAGGACCCGGCCTCAGTGGTTTCGCGACCGACCGAGGCTAGGTTTTAGGTCTGGGAGAAGGGATCTCTAGTAAGTAAAAAGAAAAAAGTGCTTCGCGTGTGCAAACAAAACAACAGAACCGCCGCCGTCACAGGCCTCCATCGACCTTCCACCCCACATCTCGCTTCAGTCCGGTTCTGCGGAGTCCAGCGTTCAGTCCGTGGGGTTAGGTGTTGGTCCAATCCGAATCCCGTGTTGGGGTCGTCTTCTTCCAATCCAGTCGAGTGCTCCCAGGAAGACTGAGAGAAGGCCAAAAGCAAATCGGCTGCATAGTCTCATCTTTATCGTTTGGTACATTCGGGTCTTAGCCCGTTTGCTCATCAAAATTTGAGCCGCAGAGGGGTGAAAAACTCCGGAGGTGAGCAAGCCCAACTCCGGCCAAAAACCCCTCCGCTGTGGTTTTAATCTGTAGGGAGACATAAAGGTACAAAAAAATAATAGTAGATTGAAAAAAGTGAAGGAGAAAGGATATTTATTTAGGGGAGGGGGGATTTATTGGAGATATCCTCCTGGGTCATCCGGTCGTCTTGGGTGGTGGTCGGTCTATGTTGATTGACATTGGATCTGTAATCATGGAGAAGTACAAGAAGTAAAGAATAAACAAAGAGAGAATTTATGTGAGGAAAAAGGATATTTTATTAGGGGAGGGGGGAATTATAGAAGTACCCTCCTGGGTCATCCGGACGTCCTGGGTGTTGATCGGTCTAGGTTGAGTGGTAAGGGATCTGTAATCATAAGAGAAAAGTACAAGAAAAATAGAAAAATAATAATAATACAGAGTATTATTTAGGGGAGGGGGGTATCTGAAGGAGTACCCTCCTTGGCCGGTCGAATTGGTAGTGATCGTGTATGTCATATTGTAGTAAGTCTTTGATTGTCGTGTTGGGATGGTTGTTGATGGAGCTGTAGAATTGCTTCGTGAGCTTGAGGATGTGGGTTTGGAGGGTTTCCAAGTTAAGATCGCTGTGGAGTGTGGTGTTCCTGACGAACCAGGGAGCATTTGTGATTGCTCTGAGAGTTTTGTTCTGTAGGATTTGCAGTTTGTTGATGAATTTTAGGCCGGCATATGCCCAGACGGGGCACGCGTAGGTCATAATGGGGCGAACGATAGCTGTGTATAATAGCAGTTTGCTGCGATGGGCAAGCTTGCTCCTATTTCCTATCATGGGTTTGAGCTGTGCTAAGACTATGACGGCTTGGCGTCTTTTTTCGCTAATGTGTTTAGAAAAGTTGAGTGCGGTGTCTAGCGTTAGACCAAGATATTTGACCGTATTGGTCCAAGGGATTTTAGTTTTATGCATTACCAGGTGTGGAAAATTGCGCTTGCGTTCGCTAGGTCGCTTTTTAAAGTTGCGCTTGAAGCAAATGGCGTTACTTTTGTCTGCGTTTATTTTTATGCGCCATTTATCGCACCAGGCGGAGACCTGATCGGCCGACTTTTGGACTAATTCTGTAGCTCTGTGTCGATGCATCGATCGAGATAGGATCGCTGTATCGTCTGCATATTGTGCTATTATGCACGAATCTGAAGGGGTATCTAATGGGATTGGAATGTCTCTTGTATATAGATTATACAGAGATGGAGCGAGTACAGAGCCTTGAGGGACTCCGGCGCTTGCGGGTCTGATTGTGGATCTTTCTCCGAACAGTTTGACTGCGAAGTGTCTGTCGGTGATGAACGAGTGTAAGATTTTAATGATTGGTTGCTCAATTTCGGCCTCAGAGAGTTTAACTATAAGTCCTTCGATCCAAACTTTATCGAAGGCCTTAGCAATATCTAAGAACAAGCCAACTGTAGTTTTATGATGATTGAAACCGTCTGTTATATATTCTGTTACACGCAGCAGTTGGTGGTTCGTTGCGTGACCGGCTCTGAACCCGTGCTGTACGTCTGGTATGAGTTTCTTCTCATGGATAACGATTTGAAGTCTGGCATTTATAAGTCTTTCTAAGAGTTTGCTCATCGTAGGGAGGAGACTGATCGGCCGGTGACTCTCGGGGAGTGTGTGATCCTTGCCAGGTTTTGGCAGGAGGATGATGTCCGCAAGTTTCCAGTCATCTGGGAAGTATTGCAGCTCTAAACAGGCATTGAAGATTCCTGTTAAGGCAAGGATGCCTTTCTCTGGTAGTTTCTTGAGGGAGAGGTTGCTCACTCCGTCATTGCCTGGCGCTGAACGATTTTTAAGTCGTGAGATTAAATATTCAACTTCCTGAGTGGAGGTTGGAGTAATCGGAGAGGGTGGAGGAACTATTCTATTGTGTATTATAGCGCTGGCCCTATCTTCAATTGATTTTAGGTGTCGTCTGGTGGACCTTTTAGAAGTGTTTGTCTCGTTGGGTCTAAATTGATTTTGGAGGCTGTCCGCAAATACCTCGAGTTTCTCCTCAGTCGTGAAGACCATTTTATTATGGGCTTTCAGGGGAGTGATAGGACATTTCTTTATCCTCAAGGCTTTAGAGAGTTTCCAGAAGGGGTCACTACCCTTTAGTAACTCTGTGAGTTTGGAATTCCAGGTCTCACTAGCGTGTATGGCGTTTAATTTGCGAACCTCATTCCTTAGTTTTTTAAACTTGCGAAAGGAGGGCTGATCTCCCAAGATTTGGGAGATTTTTCTGGCGCGGTTTCTCGCCGTGATTTTACTTCTAGTGGATTTTGGCATATCCAGTCTGTGGGTGTCAGTCTGACTGATCGAAGAAGAAGCGGATTTGATTGCTTCGTTTATAGAAGCTGTCAGGTCCCTTATTGCGGAATCTATCTTAGGTGTTGACGAGAGATCTAATGGAATCGTGTGGTGTTCCTCCAGATGAATGGCAAAGTCTTCCCATGATACTTTATATCGTTGGGAGTCTGGTGACGTGACTAGCGGGTCCAATGCATCCCCGAGGAACAATAAGACCGGTTTATGATCGGAATTGAGTTCATCTACCGTACGAATTATGGGGATGTAGTTGGTATTACGGATAATGGCAAAGTCGAGAATACTAGGCATGCCTCTGTTTGGGAAGTTTGTGGGCGACAGAGGTGCGACTATCACTGATTGGCTAGCTTGGATAAAGTCGTGTAATATCACTCCACGAGCTGTTGACTTACGGTTGTTCCAAGCGGAATGCTTGGCGTTGAAGTCTCCGGCTATGACTGTGGGAGTGTTATTTGTATCCAGTAAATTGTCGTAGTCTGACCTGGTGATCTTGTTCTTCGGAGGACAGTAGATAGCTGTGAATTTAACTAAGCCGTAATTCTTAGTGGTTACTAATATCGAGGTAGATTCTATAGCCGGACGTGGGACGACGCGCGCGGTTGGCTGAAAGTGTGTTGAACAGTGCTCGATATGTGATTTTACGATGATGGCTGTTCCGCCACCTTTAGTAGGTCTGTCGGTTCTATGTATAGTATAGTTCGGTATGTTAATACGATGCGAGGGTTTGAGCCATGTTTCATTGACGAGAAGTATGTCAATGTCGTGCTCGCGCAGGAAGTGTCGGACTTCGTGTTTGTCTTTGAGGAGTGATCCTCGGGTGTTCCAGAACGCGGTCTGTAGTGATGTCGGTTTTATTTTACCGGCCATAGAGGGTTGGGCAGATGGTCTGTAGTGTGGATTGGACATCCTCCGATATGGACTTTATCCTCTGAGACAGCTGTAAAAGGTGCTGAATCTGAGGGTGCTCCTGCGGGAGGGTGATGAATGTGGTGGTAGTTGTGGGTGGGACCTGGGATTGGGGGGCGTTGTTACGCTGGGAGGCCGCTCTTGCGGTCCAGGCGTTCGGACGCTGCGCCGGCAGGCTCATCAGAGGCTGCGGGGGCTGGCGTCTGGGGAAACCTTGGTTGCCTGGGCGTCTAGGGCAGCCCTTGAAATTAGCGGGGTGCGAGCCCTGGCAATTGGCGCAAGTGGCCGGGCCCATTTCTCGGGTGTGAGAGCAGGTGTCAGTTTTGTGGCTTCCTGCACATTTGACACATCTCGGAGGGGCATGGCAGTGCATTGCCGAATGGTGGAAGCCTTGGCAGTTGTGACATTGCCCAGCAGCTGCTTTCCTCCTGAGGGGTTCCGCCTGAATGCGGAGTTGCCATAGTGAGGTCAGGTTGTAGACTTCCTTTCCTTTTTCTGACTTCTCGACGTCCAGGAGGACTAGGGGCATGGGGGTCCTGTTTTGTCCTTTGTTCATTCTGTGAACTTTTTGGACTGGGTAGTTGAGCAGGAGGAGTTCGTCTAGAATCTCCTGCTCGGTGTAAATTGGGTCGAGTCCTCTGAGGACGATTTTATATGGTTTGTCGGATTGCATTTGGTAAGAGTTATATGCAGTCTTATCGTTTTGGAGTTTGTTTTGGGCGTATCGGTATGCCTCAATGGTTGGGAAGGTGATTTTTATGCCTTCTCGGGTGTCTACAGCGTCTCCTAAGGGTATTCCTGACCGGAACAGGTCGTGTTGGAATCTCCTGTAAACTGCTTTGTCATGAATGACAATGGGTGGGATCTTGATTGATTTGTTGGTGGTTGTCGGGGGGGGGTTAGGAGGGGGCGTGTTCGACTGCGAGCTGGCGCTGGAGCTGGCGCTAGAGAATCCTGGTGGAGAGTCCGGTATGGGAGTTTGAGTTGGTGTAGGAGGTGGAACGATGGCAGGGTTTGTGGGAGCCTTGGGTGAGCTGATTGAGGAGCTCGAGGCGTTTCTCCTGCTCTCGTTGTGCTCCATTCTTTTGCGCGCTTTTTTCCCCAGGGTTATGGGGGTGGAGTGGTTGGGGGGGGAGGTTGCTTCATTCTCAGTGATTGTTTCCAATCGTTTGGGAGTTCCTTCGTCTAAGTTTTTGCGGATCTCCTTGGTGAGGGGGGAGGATGTGGAATTGGAGGTGTTAATGAGGCTGTCCTCCTCATCTGAGTCCAAGTTATGTACTTCATCTGGGGTGATGGTAGCTTGGGAGTCAGGGAGCTGGGTTTGGGCGGGTTGATTATTATTCCGGGAGGTGCTCCTGGTTTGGCGTCCTGTAGTCGGTGTACCTGGGGGAGAAGTGGAGATGTCAGCGGGTTCGCAATGTTTGATAAAAGTTTGTATTTTGTTCAGGGTCTCTGCTTCGGCCGGTGAAACCTGGACATTCATAAGGAAGGCCAGTAATTGAGTGATCAACGAGGGTTGGGTTTTTGGGTTTTGGTTATTCTTTTTGGCGGGAGCCATTTTAAGTAAATGCAGAGAGGAAAATATGAAAAAATAAAACTTAAAGATTAGTAAAAATTAAGAGAAGAAATTAAAAAGTTAAAAATTTCAAAAAAATTTTTTATAATTATAATTAAAATTGCGCAATCCAAATTTGTGCAATGTTTGTAGTAAGTAAAAGGTGAACAAGAATGAAACAAAAATAAGAAGTAGAGAAGGATAGGAAAAAAGAAAAGAAAAAGAATATTAAATAAGATTGAAAATTGAAAAAATTGCGCAATCCAATTTTGTGCAATGTTGTGGAAATAAGTTTGTTAGTAAATGGCGCGAAAATGAGTTTAGAATTATTGCGCAATGTGGAAGCGCGGTAGGTAGGGGAGGTCGGAGTAGGTAGGGGGGGAGGGTTGATGTTGATTGCGCAATCCGAGTTTGTGCAATAAGTAGAGAACAAATATTATATTATTAAGGTCGCGAAAATTAATTTTTAAAAATTATTGCGCAATGATAATGCACGGTAGGTAGGGGGGGAGGGTTACTATTGCGCAATCCAAGTTAGTGCAATAAGTAAAAAATAAAAATTATTAAAGGGCGCGAAAATTAATTAATTTGAAAATTTTGAAAATATTGCGCAATGATGTTGCACGGTGGGTAGGGGGGTCGGGGTAGGTGGGGGGGGAGGGTTGGATGGGTGGTTGGTAGGTATGGAAGTTTTTTAGGTACTAGTTTTAGGGGCTGAAAAAAGGGGCTGAGAAAGGGTCTCTCGGCGAGCTGAGGTAAAAAGGTACGAGGCGTAAAAGGGTCAGACGGACCGAGCGAGTCTATTGTTATACGAGCAGGTAGGTGAAGCCTCTGTGCTTTTTTGCAGTTTTGAAAAGATTTAACGTTAGTAGGTATTTAATTTATTCTATGTGAGCTGATGAATTTATAGTAAAATTGGTATGGGCAAGAGTGAAATTTAATTAAATAGGATAAACAGGGTGATAGATTGCTTAGCTGCAGCCTCGTCTCCTGAGGCGCGGTGATCCGGTGGTCTCCCTGGGGCACTTGCGCTGGCTGGACCGAGCTGAACGGGGCCGCCGTCGATTTATGCGATCCGGGATGGCGACAACTCTGGTGAGATGAGGTTTACTCGGATCGCACACGACAAAAACACTGAACTGCACGGAACTGACAGCGTTGCACTCCACGGGTACACACGAAACACAACACTTTGGAGAACACGAAAGCGGTGGCCCGCGGCTAAGCACTTCACTGGGCGGTGGATAGTAGGTAGGTGTATGTGATTGGGTGGGCGGGTAGGCGAGAGAGGCGCAATTCAGGTCTGGACACGTAAGACGGGTCGATTCTCCACTATGAAGGCCCGGCGAAGATACTAGGTTAGTCGGCTGTCGGCGATTATCTTAAAAAAGACTATTCAGCGGCAGGTCGATGGCTGCTAGAAATCCTCAGGCTGGCGATGATAGCGGCGAGTCGATGGTATCTGGATTCCGGTGCGATAACAGTACAGAATAATTTTTGCAAATTAATTCAGTAGTGAAGGCTGAGATCGGAGCGGTTGCAGAGAGGTGTTGTCGGTACGTGTGTCAAACGAGAAGTGTTGGTCAATCATAGATAACAGACGTATATATATATATATATATAGATTCGTAAGTTCCATACAAGAAGATACCCCCTATAATTGGCACCATCTATTGGCGTGACTAGAAGTTTTGGCTATGACAGAACCATAGATCCGAACCCAAAAAGTATTTATAATTATAAAAACGAAATTGTGATAAAAATGAATAAAAGTCGATATTTCAATTCAGTGGGTCTATTCTATACTTATCGAACACTAAATTGATAAATAGTATCAAACTTAGGGTAGGTTTGTATCAAAATATTAGCACTTATTGTAACAATTACACGTAGCCGGTTTTTATTGTTGCAATAAGTGCGATATTTTAACAGCAGCAAGATAGGTGCTGTTAAAATATAGCACTTATTGCAACAATAAAAACCGGCTTCGTGTAATTGTTACAATAAGTGCTAATATTTTGATACAAACCTACCCTAAGTTTGATAATATTTTTCACTTTATCACTTTAGCGGTCGATAAGCATAGAATAGACCCACAGATAGGTACACTTTATTGCAATGATAATCATATTGACAAATTATGAGTAACAATATAAATTTATGAGGACATAATTATGTAATAATAATAGTAGTAATGCACTCCCACCATGGAAGTTATTTGTCAGCACTTCCTGTCAGATTGATGATTTCATTAATTATTTCATATATTGTGTAGCTTGAAGATTTCTTTATAAATTTTCATCGCTTGACGATCAACTGATGTAGATTCTGAAACAATAATTTTAAAATCTACTTAATCTCAAAATATAAAATGACAATGGTCGCTATTTACACTTTTGTAAGAATGCGCAAATATAATATAGACATGTTATACCTATAGGTAGGTACGTAATTTACTCAAACATAATCTTCTTTATATGCCTACCTATTTTTTATGTTTGCCTTGGTAGATTTGCAAACGTGAAAATTACAATAGGAAAGTAAGTACTATCATTATTCCGATACCACGACTGCAAAGAAATTTCAAGGGGCATACAATTGTATATACCTATAAACATAATATAATAAAAGTAGACTTACCCATTAACTTATTTTATCAGCTATCGGATTGCAAAACCATTTGTCAATATGGTTTAAAAACGCCGAACAGCAATATTATTCTGACACTATTGACACTTGGACGACTGCTTTTGTTTTGAAAATATCATGTAGAATTGACATGAAATTTGAAAAGACTGATCGAAAGCTCGAATGTTGATTGGCTGGACCATGGGTGAGCTCTGATTGGTCATTGAAATGGCCTTGTATCATGCGACTTCGTGTGTGACCGTGCTACCATCTATTCTGAAAACTGAGTATTAGGTGGTCACGTTCGCTGTATGGAACTTTCATCCCCCTGGGGTCAATCCAGCTGGGTAAAGCAGTGTGTCCTGGCGCTGTGATCTGACTTATGATTGAGAGGTACTGGAAAAGTCCAATCTGTCACTTTTAAGGGTGTACGATCAAGTAAACTCAAGTGGGGACCCAATGAACCAACTCTTACTAACTTATTAACATTCGTATTGTTCATATCTTATTCCTTATAAGCAAAAGGCATCTATCTAACACTAGTAACTTTCGGAAATCACGACTCGGCATAAAGACCGGTTATGAGGTATAAGGAAGCTTTTTTGGTCCACTTTAAAGATTTTCTGCATATTGGATTGTAAGATAGATATTGATCTGCAAGATCAACGCCATTCATATAATTATTGTAATCCACAATACATTTTGGTTTTTTGATAGGTAACCCAGTTCTTCTGTCAATTTTTCCGGTATCTACTATATCATCGGCTTGATGTATCGTAGAGATCATCCTTACATCTCTCTTCTTGCTTGAAGAAGTACATCCCCTTTTCGTCGATATGTGGTTTCCTGGATTTTAAGATGTATATTTTTCAGTATTGGCGGTATACCTCGATTTTTTCTAATTGTGCCACAGATACGAGTTTTTAACCCCATTAGATAATTAGCTAAACTATTATAGTAGCTATTATAGTAATTATCTGCGTGTACGTTATGCCATTGATTTAGGTATGGTGACAGCAATTGAGTTATTGTGGAATCTAAAGTAGCGCGCATATACCTGAATATAATTTAAAATTGCAGATATATCCACTCTTTGACTCACAAATCATTCTATTCAGAATGCCATATTTTATTATTTTCATCGGATTGTATACTCGACAATTCAGACGACCTCTCCAATACCTGAATATAATTTAAAATTGCAGATATATCCACTCTTTGACTCACAAATCATTCTATTCAGAATGCCATATTTTATTATTTTCATCGGATTGTATACTCGACAATTCAGACGACCTCTCCACGGAATCATCCCTTCGTCTAGAGACAGGTTTTGATTCGGCTTATACACTTCCTGAAATTTCTTCGTGAAGTAATCGATTATGTTTTGAATCTCGTTTAGGCGGTTTGTGCTGGCGGCCGGAATTTCATCATTGTTTGAAAAATGGAGATATCGCGGTAAACGGCGGGCGTAACTATGACTCTCTTAAGGTAGCCATTGCATTGTAGCACTGCAGTGCTTGGTTGTATCAGTCCCGTGCGGTTCCGCTCGGGACACCCAATGAGGGAGTAAATTCAGTAGTTTGCTTGGCACTTTGAAGTGACACGATTAGGCGACTGCGCTAATAAACGTGGCCGCTTGAAATCTATCGCAGCTCATTGTTTTTCTAAAATATGGGGTCTCTATCCGAGGATTTGTGGACCAACAATCCCCGATGGTATTTTTCATTTTTTCAGTTCTTGGATCGTCACATCTTTCCATTTGAGTGCGTGAGCTGATCTCGGATTGTTGTGGTAATTTTTAAATTTGAAGTGGCATCTGCCTGTTTTCGGTCCGGCTTTGTGGCTTAAACACGATGCTTAAATATTGCTCATCATTTAGTTAATTTTGGCAACGTTTTTTGGGTGGTTCACAAAGTTTTACATATGGGTTACTAAAACTATTTTGAAAATCGGTCTGTAACAATATTTTAATGGAATAACCAATGTTCACAATAAATAATAGATTGGTAGGCATTTACCATCCTCAATGATTATCACCATGGACTTATCCCGGGTAGCAAAGTCTTGGCTTCCGAGTAGGGTGGTATCCTCTGAAGAGAAAGCAATACCATTTATGAGAGTAAAATGGGTAAACACCTTGAAATAGGCACTTTCTTAATTGAGTGACACCCGATTCTCTCAAATTGTGAACTTTATCCATGGGGATGAAGTGATTACCTTATTTTGTAAATTAGGTAAACCATTGGGTCTATTCTATGCTTATCGACCGCTAAAGTGATAAAGTGAAAAATATTATCAAACTTAGGGTAGGTTTGTATCAAAATATTAGCACTTATTGTAACAATTACACGAAGCCGGTTTTTATTGTTGCAATAAGTGCTATATTTTAACAGCACCTATCTTGCTGCTGTTAAAATATCGCACTTATTGCAACAATAAAAACCGGCTTCGTGTAATTGTTACAATAAGTGCTAATATTTTGATACAAACCTACCCTAAGTTTGATAATATTTTTCACTTTATCACTTTAGCGGTCGATAAGCATAGAATAGACCCACATATTATGTAAAGAGATATTTTGTATAGTATTGGTGGTATACCTCGATTTTTTCTAATTGTGCCACAGATACGAGTTTTTAACCCCATTAGATAATTAGCTAAACTATTATAGTAGCTATTATAGTAATTATCTGCGTGTACGTTATGCCATTGATTTAGGTATGGTGACAGCAATTGAGTTATTGTGGAATCTAAAGTAGCGCGCATATACCTGAATATAATTTAAAATTGCAGATATATCCACTCTTTGACTCACAAATCATTCTATTCAGAATGCCATATTTTATTATTTTCATCGGATTGTATACTCGACAATTCAGATGACCTCTCCACGGAATCATTCCTTCGTCTAGAGACAGGTTTTGATTCGGCTTATACACTTCCTGAAATTTCTTCGTGAAGTAATAGATTATATTTTTAATCTTGTTTAGGCGGTTTGTGCTGGCGGCCGGAATTTCATCATTGTTTGAAAAAAATGGAGATATCACAAAATTTCTAACCCCGCAATTGTGTCCGAGGACATCGCCATCACCGGATATATTTTTTGCCTCTGGTAAAATATATCGTCCATTTCGTTTAGAAGCTGGAAGGTCTGTCGACCCTCACCTGTCCTGTTCACCCTATCTTTATAATTTTTATAATTACGCTCCAGGACCCTCCACCTGTTCTCACACTGAGCATGTGTAAACTCGAACCCATATCCTATCATTTTGCGAGAAATTTCATCCCACAAACTTTTTTTGGATTTCATATTAAAACTTCCAATTACGGTAATGGCATAAATTATGGGGCACCAGATAGTCTTAACTATCCCCGTTATATCAAGTAGTTGTCTTTAGGAGTGCCTTTAGGGTTTTTTTTACTTCCTCTTTTGTTTAATGGACCTCGGTGGCTTCGCGACCGACCCGAGGCCCAATTTGTGGTCTGGATGGATGCATCTCTTGGTTAGTAAAAAAGCTTCGAACATTCTCCTTTCGTTTCACTTTTTTTGTTTCACTAGTTCATACACAATAACTAAATCACTAGGTTGGTGAGGCCCTAATCATTTCACTTCTAGTTTATCTTCAAATGTCAATGTACTGAACTTATATTTCAATAAATTGTTAAATGAAAAATAACAACCGACCTTCATTTAACACTGTTATCCAAGCTATGTGGATAACAGGCACCGCTAGCTCAGGGTACTGGGTTTCCACACTATCTCTCTGATGAATTCCAATCCTGTTACGGAAAGGACCATCGAAATCAATTGGTATTCGATGGATAATGTTTACCATACCCGCTGCAGGAGCTAATTGCGAGCACTGAAAACTTGACTCTATTGGACGCCAAAGCCTTTTCTATGAAAGAAAAGAACATAATATTACGGGATACAATTAAATTAAATGAAACACCGTGATAATTTTAACCTCACTGTATTTAAAGAAAATGCAATTAAAAGTCAATGGTACATAAATGGCGACATGACGCCATAGAAAAATCACCACCGTTCACAAACGACGAGGTTATAATACATAAATATTTACGTTATACAAAAGACACAATATCAGCGTCTGCAAACTAAAATTTTAACACAATAAGTTCTCAGCAACTAACTTAAACTTAAACCAAAATATCCACATGTGAGTGAGGTTATAATTAAAACAAAAACTTAAAATTAATTAATACTAAAAAAATGAAATTGAAATGTATTTACAGCCGCTTGGCAAATTGCCAAGCGGGAATCGCTCCTCCCAACGTCCTCTCGTTCTCAAGGGTCAACCAGAAAAGGAAAGGAGATCCAATTCGATCGCCTGACATCGATCCCCCCACCACTCATCCAACCCGGAAGCTTGAAGTGCCAACCGCAGGATTTTAGTGTTGCCCGCGAGAGAAAAACCTCTCTACTAATTATGATTGTTAATTAGCCCGTTGGTGACGTCTGCAACGTCACAAAATAATCCACCTCATTCATCATAGTACCTACTTAATATTATTTATCAAAATTATTTTAGTAACGTGAGATGAAAACTATCTACAAATTTCAAAAATCAAATCTTAATCAAACTTCACAATACTAATAGGGAGTATGTATTAACAAATATAATTTAAAACTTATTTAAATGGATGGATGACCGTTAATCACTGACGTCTGACTGGCAAACTAAAACAACTTGTGACATATGTTGTATTATTATAATAATAATAATATGTATGTCAACTTTTACCTAGGTACTAACATTTTTTATGTAGGAGTGGGTATTTCTAGTGGCGACCCCTAGCCAGCACCAATACATGTACAGCTAAACGTGCATATGACGTGCTTAATGCTCTACACAGTCTCATAATTGCATTGCTTGCATAAATATTTGTTTTGATTTGACGGGGTCCATTCCAGATGGTAAACTTATTTAAGTATTATTATAAATTTAGTAGGTTGTTTTGGGCATAAAATATAATTTATTTTGGTTTCATTTGGTGTTTCACTAGTATTTTGAATCACTATTGCAATACTAACTATGCCTATTCATGTTCACTATTCAACAATGTGAATTTTGTAATAAAAATGAATGTCATGATCATACTGTGTCTAAACTCACTATGTAAATTGAATTTTGGACAACTTTACACACTTTCCTCATTAGGATTCTTATATTTTGTGTGAAATTTATTAATTCGTTATGTTGATTTGAATCATCCTTTTTTGATTATAAATATGTATGGATATATTTAACTAATTTTGAAGACTTATGTACATATAAATATCCTTTCTTTTCTCAGACAGCATAATGTACAACTATTGCAAATCGATTGTGAAACACACTGTATAAGAGCTAGGGTGTCATTTTTTTATGATTATGAACTATTTATAAAGCCGGGTACTCATTAGCAAGCCGTAACTGTAACCATATCTAGAATAATTATTTATTAGGCTCGCAAACTAATTATTTGGTATCCATACTGGTTACTGTATTTGCAACGAACATGGTTACGGCTTGCTAATGAGTACCCGGCTTAATACTTCATAGGTAATAATGACCAGATGATGCATCAATAATGTAGATTTTTGTGTCACAATATTCAACGTCTGCCGGTGCTATACCTAGATGGGTTACATATAAATTGTATGTATTACAGATCAGTTGGAGCTGTCATTTCGAAAAAAAAAGTCCATAAGCATTGAGATCAAAAAATCCTGCGTTGTTCGTGGAGCATTGCAGACAGTAATATTCCAATTTTATTAGATTCAATAATATCATTAGTTTGATATTTCCTTCAGCTTAGCCTTCATCCAGCAGTGGATAGATTCAGGCTGATGATAATGATGATGATGACATTGCATACTTCCACATAGTAGAATCTTCCAATTTATAATTTGCATGTCCATTGTCCAAGTATACTTAATTTGTCCCATACAGGAAGATAGAAAATATAACATACGAGTAGCAGCAGCATTGGACAACGATTGTCTTGTTGAATATTGAAATCTCTGTTACATTGTTGAGGTCCCATTTTAATAAATACATGGATGTTTGTTTATACATTATACTGCATATTATAAATATTGTAAAAACTTTTAACATATAATTTGAAAAAGCCTCATAAACATACATTTATATTCGAACACACGTCATTCCTAATATAGTTCTTGTGGATATTCTTAATATCAATGTAACTGAGGCAGGTTTCCAAATGTCGTCGACATATGAATGGCTACCATCTTTGTAATTAAGAATAAGTTGCAGTAAACATTGTGCAATTAATTCAATCATCCTAAATTAATTATGAATCGACCTTTTCACTGCCAGCTAATTTTTACTAGGTAGACACTTGTTTTTGGAATTTATAGAATAAAATAAATCCCTTAAAAAATATGAAATAGGAACAGAATGATAAATATTAGTGAAAACTTACCAAATCAACATGTATCTCGAATTTATCGTGACTATTTTCACACTAAAATGATAAAATTGGATAGAAAATATACAGAAAATAGAACAATATTTTAATGGAATAACCAATGTTCACAATAAATAATAGATTGGTAGGCATTTACCATCCTCAATGATTATCACCATGAACTTATCCCGGGTAGCAAAGTCTTGGCTTCCGAGTGGGGTGGTATCCTCTGAAGAGAAAGCAATACCATTTATGAGAGTAAAATGGGTAAACACCTTGAAATAGGCACTTTCTTAATTGAGTGACACCCGATTCTCTCAAATTGTGAATCTTATCCATGGGGATGAAGTGATTACCTTATTTTGTAAATTAAGTAAACCATATTATATAAAGAGATATTTTGTATAGATTTCAATTTCCAACAAAGTGGAGGATCTAGTGTCACCAAACTTTACATATATGCAGTAACATCCTGTGGGGGTGGCAGACCATGCACTGTTTAGGGGGGTGAAAATGGGGTGGGGTGTGCAATACTCATCCAAAAACCCTTCCGCTGTGATTATAATCTGTATAGGAAGTTGTGTTGACTAATGTAAGAAATTAGTGTTTGTGATAATGCTTGATGGTGGGTGGCTGCTTCGGATCTATAATCAGAGAGGGTCCGTTAGTGGTTCATGTATTTATTGTGGAAGCTAGGGGGCTTTTCCTCAGGATTGTTTTTGGCCCGTTGAACTCAGTGGGGACGTTTTCGTCATAGTCATTCAGGTTGTTGATTGAAGGGTTGAGGTGGTCTGTCATTGAGTAGAACTTTGTAGCTAGTTTTAGGATATGATCTTCTAGGTCTCTGAATGGTTGTGCCTCAGGACGTATCGAGGGGCCTGTGTGATGGTGCGGAAGTATGTGTCCTAGATGAGGGTGGGGCTACCGGGGTAGGTTTATGTCATGATGGGTCTGATGATGGGTAGTATATAGGAGTTTTCCTCTGAGGAAGATTTTGCTATATTTGCCTATCACTGGGTTAGTTTGGCTTTGGCTATTCTGGCCTGTCTGTCCTGATGTTGATGTGACTGTGGAAGGTGAGCCTTCTATCTAGGTGGAGGCCTAGGTATTTGACTGTATCTGACATGGGGATTTCCATGTTGTGCATACGGAGTGTCTTTTTGGATTTGGAATGGTTGTTACGGCGGTTTGAGAATGTAACTGCTGCACTTTCATCCGCATTGATCCTGATGCACCAAGTGGAGCACCATGCGAATTTTTTTTTTAACCAAGTCTGGCGAGGTTTCTATTTTCTGATTTAGCTAGGATTGTGGTGTCATCGGCGTATTGTGCTACTATGTAGGATTTTTTGAGCTGTTTGGACGGATGGGTGTGTTTAGTGAAAAGGTTGTACAGCGTGGGGGGGGCTAGTAATGAACCTTGGGGGACTCTGGCTTGGTAGTCTGTATGCTGGATTTGGTGGCATGATATTTTACTGAAAACTGTCTTCTTGTGAGGTGTAGGATCATCGGAAGGTCTAGTTATGCTCTTGATAGTTTAACTATTAGTAGGCCTTCGATCCAAACTTTGTCGAAGGTGTTCAGCTATATCTTAAAAACACTCCTACTGTGAACTTGTGATTAAGAGCATCTGCGATGTACTCTGTGTTGCGTGACAGATGGTGGTTGGTGGAGTACACGATTCTGAAACCGTGCTGTTTGTCTGGTATCAGTTTTTTCTTATTCATAAGATTTTAAGTCTTGCCTCTTTCTAGAATTTTACTCATTGTGGGAAACGGCCTGTTGCTCTGTGGGAGTTTAAGATTCTTGCCTGGATTGGGCAAATGATGCCGCCAATTTTCCAGGCATCTGGAAAGTATATCTGTTCTAGGCAAGCATTTAGGATGCTTGTTAGGAATACGATTCCTTTATCTGGGAGCCTTTTTAGGGTTAGGTTACTTACACTGTCGTTTCCAGGCGCATTACGATTCTTAAGTTGTTTATTGAGAATCTCTGATTCGTCTGCTGTGACGGCTGTTAATGGTGTCTGGAGAACTAGGTGTTAAGTTGACTGCAGCGCTGGGTTGTTTTGTAATTGCGTTTACATTTCTAGAATGGATTTACAAACTCAAAAATCTAGTTCAGGGTAGCGCTCTGTTTTGTCATGTTCTGTTTTGTCCGGTTACCGTGTTACTCATACCTAGTGGGCCTTGGTCCATGTAGCGTAGAACTGCAGACAACGGTTCATCGACAATTTTAGGAAGTTCAGGAACTAAGTATCAGCAAAGGCTCTTCAGAGGCTGAAGAGCCTTGGCTGATACTTGATTGTGAAGATTTCAATAATAACATAGTTCCTGAACTTCCTAAAATTTTCGATGAACCATTGTCTGCAATTGTACGCTTCATGGACCAATGACCACCAGGTATGAGTAACAGGGTAACCGGACAAAACAGAGCGCTGCCTTAACTAGATTTTTGAGTTTGTTAATCCATTCTAGAAACGTAAACGCAATTACCAAAGAACCCAGCGCTCTAGTCAACTTAACACCTAGTCCTTCATAGACACCATTAACAGTCGTCACAACAGACGAATCAGAGATTCTCATTAAACGACTTTAAAATCGTAATGCGCCTGGAAACGACGGTGTAAGTAACCTTACCGTAAAAAGGCTCCCAGATAAAGGAATCGCATCCCTAACAAGCATCCTCAATGCTTGCCTAGAACAGCAATACTTTCCAGATGCCTGGAAAATTCCGACATCATTTGCCCAATCCAGGCAAGAATCTTAAACTCACACAGAACCACAGGCCATTTAGTTTACTTCCCACGATGAGTAAAATTCTAGAAAGAGCCATAAACGCAAGACTTAAAATCTTATAAATAAGAAAAAAACTCATACCAGACATACAGCACGGTTTCAGAATCGTGTACTTCACCAACCACCATCTGTTACCTTCCTTTTTTGATGCCCAAAATATTCATAAAGTACCTTTGCAAACCGGTATGAGACTAACTCCCCCCGTCAACGAACCGTGTAAACAATGGATATTGACTTCTTGTTTCCAATACCACAGCTGGACGGTTTCGAGTGACTTTTTTATCCATGCAATGTTTAATAATAAAATTATCTTGAGATATTTTATCACTTAAGCGGTAGAATGCTTTGTGAAAATTGTTTACATCTTGCATACTCAATGATAGGGAAAGCTTTGGAATAATGTTGGCAGACCGGGTACTTTGGCACGGTCTTCGATTGATATCTGAAAGAGAATAAATTAGGGATTATAAATTTAGGTAAATATATATTTGTCTATGTACCTACATTTTTCATTTTACTTTTAAAGTATTAAAATTTATTTTGAATTACGTACATAATAATATTCAATTATAATATGAACAAATACTTTTGGAAGATTATTTAATCCAAAATACCCATTTGCGAAACGCAACTCTTTCGGCCACTAATCGCTCAAATAATATTATCACATGAACTCTAGAATTTGATCTTGCATCCTAACCCACCATTATGCGAGCTTTCAACTTTTATAACTATCTTTAAAAATACGCAATCATGTAACTCCACTGGCAATGATGTGGTGACAGAAATAAACTAACCTTTTCTGCTTGTCCATTGTCTTCTTCCATTTATCTTTTTGTACCAGTCGTTTCCTTGCTTCTTTGGGCTCCACCACTTGTATTCCACTCATCGTATTGTTCACAATACACAATTAAAATGATAATATTGTCCGAGGTACTGTCAACGGTCAATCACAACAATTGCCATTAGCAATTCAAAGGGTACTAATCTTCTATGAACACTCCTGTCATGTGGGATTTTTCTAGGGCTCTGATTGGCTGCACAGATTTGACCAATTTCGATTCTTACACAATGTAAGATTTGACTCTTTGTTACTAATGCCATTTTTACACGTCTTTTCTATGTGTTTCGATTTTATTTGACTAATTTTGACCGTGACATCTTGAAGATATTTCATTGAGGAGTAAATTGCCAGTGTTAGTTGAAAAGTTGATTATTTTGGAGATGACCATTTTTGATCTTAATCGTCTCATATGACATGTATAATTTATCAATGAAAATTTTGATATGGTTTATACCAGCAACTTCTTTGACTACATCATTGACTGCTAGCTTCAGCTTATGATTGGCACAATGCCACACCAGTAAATTGGGAAATATGTTTCTTAGGCGTTTTGCGACCCCTGAATCTTTACCTATCATTACAGAAGACCTATCACGCACGAAACTAATAAAACACTCAGAGGAAAATGTCATGGAATCCGTGCTCATATAAACAAAATAATAGGCTATTGGTAATATTTTTTGCTGATATATCAAAAAGTTTAACTAAAACGAAGTTGAATTGTTTTTTAATGGTTAATTACTCCTGCAGAAGATCTGATGACATGAATTTACACACACATGGCACATTCTGGTGAAAGGCCACATCAATGCGTGTGTTTTCAAAAATCATACGAAGCTGTGATATAAAAAAACATAAAATTGCACATACTACTTAAAAACATCATCAATGCAATGTTTGTTTTAAACAATGTCTGCATAAGAAACATCTCAAAATACATCAAATGACTCATTCAGGAGAAAAACCATTTAAATGTGATTATTATAATATTATAATCATCACTCACAATTTGCAAAGTAACTCAATTTACTTATAAAATAATTCTTTTTAAATGAGTATGGAAAATATGTAATGGGTATAAAAATACTTCATAAAAAATGTTTTCCAATTTTTTAAAGGAAGGAGATTAATTGTAATTGTTTGCTGATTTGACCGCACTTTTGTCATGCAATATCTGATCACGTCCTTATTTATCATCTCCGATTTTGATATTTCCAATTGCGTTTTTTATGGAAATCCAAGTTTGATACCCAACATTCTATCTTATGTTTTTTTGTCTAGGATCACTTGGTAGCCAAATGTTGGCCGAGTTGGTTTGGACCGACATTCATAGCTGGCTTATAGTCCAGTCTCTAGCTGTACGAGTTGACGCAGTATAACGCATTTCTGTTATAAAAATCAGGCAATTGTGCCCTATTGATTGTACTTTCCATCTTAGATACCATAGTCTTGGATAACAATTTCAACCCGGGTGGAATCACTCACTAAGGTAAATTTTACTCTTGTCTCATTGCTTGTCGCTCCTGTGGATGACCACTCAAAATGAGACGTATCAGAGTATGTGGAAAGAAGCACTGGAGGGGTTTTAGAACTAGCATGGTTCGGTTCTTTTTGGTCCACTAGGTGTATTTTTTTTGTAATAATTTGATTTTGTTGTAATCATTTGTTGATTCATCATGTATCTGAAGAAATTTTTTGAAGCTCTGGAACGATTCTATATTGTGTCTGTGAAGTAATGTTTGAGATTCTAACCTCATTTTGTGTATATAATTTTCATTTAAAGTATTCCCCGGCAGAGTTAATTAAAAACTGATAAAATTAATTTATTTCATAAATCTCGAAAACTTTTTGCAAGATTCACACATCATGTAATTGTAATTGCTGGGCGTATGTATGCAGCACGATTGGTTCTCCCACTGTAGTCCACTGTAGTAGTGGTGAAATGGTATAATGACATGCGCCATTTATAAATAATAAATACATTTGTCAAAATTTATATGTAATGTTTTTTTTTAAATATTATTTCTTTTGAGCTTATCTTATTTAAATGTGTCCTGTATTTGTGATATAGTGCCTTTGTAATGTATGTAGTAAGTACCTCGATTATCCTGATTACTCTATGATTCATACAAAGTTTTGTATGTACAATTACGCAGATCCAGATAAAAGAGTTTCTAATCATACTTTATATTGTTTTGTTAATTACTACCTATATTTTTTGTGTATTCTGCATCTGATATTAAATTGAACGTAGTTTATGCAGAATGTAGCCAGTCCACAATAATGTCGAGCTGAGATAATGGTACTTTAGTAACATGTTTATTAAAAATGTATGTAAAATGTCAAATTGTAAATAGTATTTTATTTCAAGAATAATTTTTTTGCGGCTTGGCTATTTTCAGCAGAATGTAGAGAAAACCTTCTCGCATCTGATTTATAGCAAATCTCTTTTTATTTTTGTGGACTGGCTACTTTCTGCATAAGTATGTCCAATTGTATTTTCTGTATTTGGATGTGATTTTAATTCATTCATGTGGATTGGAGTGTAAAAGACATAATTAAAAATGAGTTCAGAACAGTTGTCACAATACACACATAACTAATTAACTGATTGTGTAAAATTATAAGCATTTTAGTATTAACGTTGGATTACAATGCAAAAACTCCAGCTGTGTGTGCATAAAATAATTGTTATTTACGTTTTCCTCCTTCAATTACTAAAAATCAAAGATATAGTATACCTCATTTGCAGACTGATATAGAATTTTCAATTGAAATTTTGTTTTTTCATTTTTAACTGAGTAAAATTCTTCCATATTTTTACGCTAATCGAGTGTGAAGAATTATTGCATGTTGATGGCCTAATGTTAATATTACGTAAGTGACTTTTTACAAATTGTGCAGGAAGCTAAGAAACTAAATATTTAATAACCCGTATCTGACTAATGGCACACACATGTTGTATTGCCAATAATCCGTAACGTAAAAAGTGGTAAAGCAAAGGAAACGTCCTAATTGTTTTACGTTTTAAATAATTCGAAAGTGACATTCTGAAGCTGAATTTAACACTTGTCATGCAACATGCTTGACAGCTTGGAGGCAAGATATGGGATATTACAGGTTTATTCCTGCAATGTTCAGATACGGGAAATTACTAAAATGGCTGTTAATTACTTAAATTTGTCAAAATAACTACAAATACGGGAATTTTTAGTCATTTTCATCATAAGTCAGATACGGGGTATTAACATTGACCAACGATTTGCATTCTTAACTTTCTGACATTTCCATGCCAAAAATATCACATAAGCTCACCTCGGCCCTTAGGGCCTAAAAAATGTATTTCATTTTCTCTACTCTACTGGACACTTAAAACACAAGTAAATTTACATTCCACTGACCATTGAACAAGAAAGTGTTTTCAGGAGAACTGAACTATGTTTTACCTTTTTTAATTTTCATGTCCCAGTAGCATGGTACCTACTAAAAATTGCTAATAATTGAAATACGTTTCTTTGACCTTAATGAACCTGCCTCTATAAATGAGTCAGTACTGCGCCTCCCCATGTTAAAATATTTCAATAAACCTTTCTATATAAAAAATATACACATGAGTGCAATTATATATTTATAGTCTGATTACTTCTTTTGTATGTTTGTTTTGTATGGAATCTGTATTTTATTTATAAATAAAAGAGTTAAATTTATTAATCATTGTTTATTTTCTTATATAAAACCACTTTTAAACTTATCTGCTAAAATATATATATACACATGAAAAAGCTAAGTACAGCTGTAACACAAGTAAATCTGTGTTTTTTTTACATTCATTATATTCTCATCGAGGAGTACACATGATGTAAATTATACCCAAAGAACAGTGAATAATAAAATTATACATTTCAAAAAGCAAAAATGACAATATTAAAATGCAATATACATAATATTATATTTAAAGTTCTACACGTTATGACTGATTATGAATTTCTTTGCATTGCGAATTATACATGATGGGTGGTGTGCAAAGAAATCAAAACAACCTTTGGTTTATCTCCAGCTTTTTTATAACTTCACACAACAAGTAAACATCTATTTAAAGAAGTTCAATTTGTGTGAATGTAGCCACAAATTAAATTAAAAAAACAATAGAACACTATGTACAGATCATAATGAGTGAAACCATCAAATGTTTTTTTCCCCAGTGAATTTAACATTATAGATGGAGAATGGCAAAGTTTAACTGCACACTGAGACTCGGGAGTAATTCTGTGTACGAAGGGAGAAGGGAGATAAAACCACAATGCAATACAGTAATACACCTATGAGAAAAAAGGACAAACCGAAACAATGCCCGAGAATAAGTAGATTTTTTCACACAAAAATATAGAAATTCCCATATAAGGTTGTCAAAAACTACAGAACAGATTAATAAATAATAATGTAAAAGCCATAAGCTTTTGAAGCAGGGTGCTTTTATGACGGTCAGGCCATAAAACTCAAGTATAACAGCTTACCGAAGGCCCTCAATATTGCATGCACGTTACATTTACATGACATATTATCATACAGACATAACTATTGAAAATAACATTATTTAACACGTGTTTATCCCATATTTTTCGACAGCTGTAGTTTGTACACCCAGTACGGTAAGTAAGTTCCCATTAATTTTATCACCCTTTCCCTTTCACACACTGGAATTATGTAACAAATGAATCAAGATTTAGCGTTCTTTATTGAAAATATATACACACCAAATTATTAATGTTATGTAACTTTGATTTATATTTAAAAGACAGTGGCCACCTATTGACAGACATTAGAAACACTCATATCGGCACTCACCCGGCAAGCGAAACATGTGTTCCACTCTGAGGCTCTTCCGAGGCAAACAGTCCTTGTTAAATAAAATAATATTGGAGATAGTCTGGCCATAACGATGATATTATTAATCAAAGAGGCACCAAGCTCAATTCAGAAACATCATTATTCATTTTATTAACGAGGCCTACCCTGCCCTGCCTAAAAGTTGGTACGATTCATGAATAATGTGAGGTGCATTTGGAGCACTAAATAATTATTGTTCAATATCGCTACGAATTTCATTGTTTTGGCTACTTTTCCGCTCACTTCGGGAACAATTTTATTTTTATCCTTATGGATTTCGATAGTTACAGAACAAAAAAAAATTAAATAACTCATCAAAATGAATGTATTGGTTTCAAGGTTAGTTGGCTCCATAATCCCCAATTTTGAGATAATCACAAAAAGCCATCGCGCCATCAAGCACATTTAGGACTGAAAATAGATAATTTTCTTTTTGTATATTAAGTAATGTAATATTATGTAAGTTGATGAATTTAACTGACTTTCCAATCAACATTCTGGTTTAAAATCGAATTGAACAAACAATAATGGAGTTTATTTTGGATTTGCATTGGAACCAACCGTAACCGACTTTAAAACCAATAGCAATATATTGCCTCTGTTTAGGCATATTTATTTTTTTGGTCTAGCAACATGAAGTCACTTGTTTTTGATCGGTTATGTTGGCCTCCCTACAATAATGATCTATGCATCTGTCAAAATGGAGGATGACACGAGAGTTTTTGTTAACCCATGCAGATGGAAAACTGGAAGAGGAATAAATAAGTAATAAATACAGGAGACGCCTTTTAATTACAGTCGAACTAGGTTATTACGAGGAAGATGGGACCGACTGAATTTACTCGTTATATCGTTATATAACATTTTTCGCTTCACGACAACGATCGTAAAAATCCCCGAAACAAGCATGGCATTCAGAAACTAAAAAAGAAGTTGTTTATTGTAATGAAGTGCTAAGCCGCCGGTGCTGGTACAGGTACCTACTGACTTCACAAAGCTTGGATTTTTTACATGCAATTTCAACCTTGTGCGTGGATACTTTTTCAATGTTGTCAGCGAAAACACCAATTAGGTACTTAGACACTCAACTAGTGTCATAAACGTAACCCGATCCCGGCAGCATCGGTCTAGTTGACTGCCCTGTCGGATTTTATTGTTTAGGGTCGAAAATGTTGTTTTTAAACGATCGACACATTAACAGCTTAGTTCGGTATACCCGAGAAGTAGCTCGTTATAAAAGTGAATATATGTATGGCGAAAATCATAAACTAAAATGTCATTACATCCGAGATCTCGCTATTTCCGTGATCGTAATAACTAAGTTTGACTATAAATAGTTTCTCCTCAACAAAATAGTTTTATTTGATTACCTCAAAATGCCCAAATGTAACATAAATCATTATTGAGGGTAATGACAAAATTATTCTTGGGCGGAATGGAATAAATCTGCAACTGACATGTCCATTTTGTGGATATGTTCAACACAATCACTGTGGCTGATCCGTTAATTAATATCTAATTACCACATTTAAATATCATATTAATTATATCTAATGCAAACGCGCCAGTCGCGTTGTCAGCACTAAATGAGTTAACATAGACTGCGATGACAAATGAAATCATAATTCTTAAGCCAAGACCCACCTGCCAAGGGTTGTAGAAACAAGAAGAAGAATGGTAAGTTTTTGCCAGGTAATAAATGTATTGTAATTCGTTGATGGATATTAAAATATGCCACTAGTCTATAATGGCATGATCGAGATGAATGCTTATAATGATAATAATATTAATAAGCTAAATTCTATATTAAAAAATATATGATTATTATTTCCGTAATAACTATTATGTTCGAATACGATTATGAGATATGTACAGTTCTTTTATAATCCTACATACTTATTTACAAGATATATGATATTATTATGTTATGCAGTCTAACTGCCTTGATAATGATGATTTTTTTTTTTTTTTTGAATGTGTTCAAAATAATTTTAAGAGATCGCACCAACCAAAAAAAAATTATATTAAAAGGTGAAACTTATTGACTACTTTTTCGCTTATTTATTATGTCATTATTAACCGAAAATAACCTCTATAATAAAATAATATATGGTGGAATTTTGATCTATCATTTCTTGACAAAACAGTGTGGAATAAGTTAAAATCTTTTATCTAATTTGTCATATTTTTAGGTTTGAGTGATTGTTTATGGAATGAATATAGTAGGATCCAAAATGAAATCCTGAATCGCATATTAAGTAGAAAATTATAGTATGTTTTACCATTTTACAAGTGAAACCAAAGTTATAATAAAATTACAGGCAACACTGGTTGTTCTGTTTTCCATGAAGTATACGGGATTGTCACTTTGTCAGAAAGTAGAATAGATAGAATAGATACCAATCTGAAGTAACAAATCCTAAAAAAATTGATATATTTTTAACTTTCAATAGTGGCACATAGGCAACATTTTCAGATGGGGGATTCTGAACCTGTCAATGGCCCGGTCTTCCACGTATCTAAAACACCTCTGGTCACACTGAACTTGTCATAATCATATTTTAACCCCCTGAAAAAACGATTCCTGCTTTATACCTCATTCATCTGGCCTCTTCAAAAAATGATAGATCAAGTAAGCATTCACTGCTTATATAATTATATTATATTGAATACTGCAGTCGAAAGATATTTTTTAGTATGTACAGGGGTAGCTTGGAAAACTGCATCAAAATAAATAAAATTTCTATCAGTTTTTGTTTCTATGTGTGATTGAATAATGATTTGAAACAATTTTTTGAATCAAAATGTCCGCTATCACCGATAGTCAATTTTTAACTACAAAGTGGTACATTTATAATAATATTCTATTTTTGTCTGGTTATTTTTATCAGTACATACAATACAAAAACAAATAAAATTCTTAGAAAGACGCTAATGTTATTCTGATGAGTTCTGACAGACAAATAAGGCATGGAAAATATTATTATGTTAATTAATTTAACAATTTACATCATAACATTTGTTTTTGTTATATCAAAATCATCAATACCTCAAGTTAAGCTCAATTTCTATTTAACCGTTACAAAAATAAATGGCCGTAATATTATAGATACATATTATTTTAAACTGCTATGATTTTACTGGGGTCCACCTTGACACGCACAAACATGACGTCGTCCTTGACGAAATGCCTTTTCTTGAGCATCTCGTGAGAGACGAATCTGGGAAAACCGAACCCGAGGGTATCCGGTTCTCTGCTGGGTCTCTGGAAGTTTTTCCACGTGGGGTCCGGGATGAAACTCTCCACGATGTTGCATGCTTTCTCCGCGCACGCCGTCTGATCGAAGAGGGTGAAGGAAACGGAGTGAGAGAACGGCCAGCGGAGGAGGGCGTCGTAATCGCCGGGAAGGATTTTGATGTACACTGACATGTGGGAGGCCTCACCAGCGCCGTTGCCGTTAAGAAATAGAGAAGCCTAAAAAATCAAAAGATAAAAATATATATTCAGGTAATGATTGATGTAAAATACCAAATAACAATATGTTCATTCTACTATATTCTCAAAGCCTCTATTGAAGTTTGGAAACCTTTGATCTCAAAATCAAAAGTGGTTAGTTTATGATATTATAAAAAATACCATTTATCTCTATCACGATGAATCTTTGAGTTGGTACCCATGCTTTACCTTATGTGAGAAGTCGCCTTTGCATAATAATGACAGTACGTGGGCTGATCTAATTATAATTATAATATATTGCCTCGTGGACAACAGAGGCGATGTTAACAAATGTTATTTTTGACATTTCATAACCCCGAGATAATTAACACTTTGAACAAATACATCATAGCATGTTTATCACAATTTTCCATTATTTCGGAATTAAGCGTTATGTTGTGTTATATTAGAATAGATCTGCTGGTAATGTAAAGATTCTAAACGGAATCCATAAATTGAATATTGTCAATTACCTGCAATTTGTATCCATATTGACTAGTGTAGAAAGGTGGTGAGATGAGTTCTATTCCATCTTTGGTCTTTGCCTCCACCATTTTGGATGCCCAGTCGCTGATTTTCCAGATAAGGGTGCCGGTATAGTTCAAGGACATTCGGGCCATGGCCGCTTTGAGGGTTGTGATCTGTTGCTGTTGTCTGCTGGCCAAAGCTCCGACTAGAGACAGGTGTTGTGCGCAGTTCTCTTCCAAGTGTCTTTCCAGCAGAACTCTCGAACCCTGATGAAAATATCAAAACATATTTTGAATATACGGATGACACCGTACGATATAATGTTTGTAAGGCTTCAGACCAGCATGTGATGATGCCAATTTTAATTCAGAACCTGATCGAGGAATTTATATTATTGACTTCAGTAACCTGAATGGACTCTACTAGGGGCATCTGACATGGAATTTAGTGTTATTTCCTGATAATTTACATTTTAATGCGTTGGTAAATTTTTCAATAACCTGTTATAAAATGTGTGTTCCTAAGTCTCTGAACATATGAGATTTTAATGATTTATGTTTATAATTTATTTATTATTTAATTTAAAAAACATAATCTAGATTCTAGAAAATAAAAAAAAAATGTATAATTTGAAATATTATGTAGTTTTTATTAATATCAAAGCTACGGCATTGTCACAATACACGATTTAGGCTCAAAATCAAATCTTCCGTTTTCAATGCAAGTTTCAATTATTATTAATCGTAAGTGCTATTTTTCTACCCAACAAGAAGAGCTTATCTACTAGCTTACTTCACGGTTTGTATGAAAATTAATAAACAGGAGTCTATTCTTCCTTTTAACCTCCAACTATAAAAAAAGTTTTTCCTCTGTAACTTTGTAAATATAAATCCACATCATAGAAAATTTTTAGAGTTATTTATTTGAATGAAAATGCTTTACTCCAATCTTATATAATAAATATAATATTAAATTTCCTTTGGGAACGTACTATATAACTGTAAATATAATATAACTAGTATAATATAACTGTAAATAATGGTTTTGAAACAAAGCTATTTTTGTTAATTTTACTTTAGCTGACACAGTTGTTTCGTGGTATAAACCAATCATTAAAACAGTCCTCTTTAACTACCTAAATATAGTAAATTATGAAACCAACGTAGCGTAGTATCAAAACTAGAAAACTACAGTACCTATCTCGGTTGTAACACTATGGGAGGACAAAATTACCGACAGCATTAATTATAATGCCACATCTCGTAGCTTAAGAACCTCCGTGATTAGTACGAGCACAGCTCCACCGAACTGTTCCGGGGTAGCAAAGATCGCACGAAAATAAGAAGATGAAACCAACCTTAAACCGGCACCCAGCATCTTTGAAGTTGCACGGAATGACAAGTGTGGTGCACTGATCTTTAAGGTGAACATCTAGCTCCTCCCTGGGCAGAAGCGGGGCCTCGCAGCGGTGTGGACAGGCGACGGGGAGGCGGGGGCAGGCAGTGTGGTGAGTGCTGAGGGTGTCCGCGACGAACTCCTTGCCGCAGTGCCTGCAGCCGACCAACCTCTTGGTGCAGTCATTGCTCTTGTGCTGGGCGAGGAGACGACGCTGGATCTTCACGCCGCATTTGTTCTCGCAGTACGTTGGCTCATAGCCACAGTTGCCAGAGTGATTCTGAAATGGACAACACCATGATCAGTTGTTTGATTTCAATTCATGTATTGTATTATAAAACATGGCCCACAGTGAGATCTGATGGTAGTGTTAGTTATTCATTAACTTTGAATGCAGTAAATATTTTCGTTTGATATTTCGTTCATATTAATTAACGTATTACCACTTTTTCTCAAATTAAACAAACAATCATTATTTTCTATGAAATTGGTAACATTTCAAAGCAATAAAAACTCACCTCAAGCATGTGTCCAGAGAACTCCTTGTTGCAAAACTCGCAGTTGGCCCTTCGCTGAGGACATGTGTACCGGAGGTGGTCCTGCATCAGAACCCTGGGGATCATGGCCCCACAGTGGCTTCCGCATGGAACGGCGTCATGCTTGCATGTGTTCAGATGAGCCTTCAGCTTCCGCAGCTCGTCGGACCACTTGCAGCCCTCCTTGTGATGGATACAGTACACCACTGAACCCATTATGGCCTTCTCCGAATCTGGATCAGGATATATCTGAAAAAATGAGAAAACAATATGTTAAAGTCAATGATAATTAACTTGGGACAAATAAAACTGATCAGATTGCATACAAGGATCCAAGTGAAATATGAATCTTTCTTTGTAAGTAAAAGAGACATCGAGAAAATGTAGTAGGTAGCATTGTGTGGTATGGAAAGATACATTATGGGTGTAATCAGCGAACAGACAAATAATGGAAGTGGGTTACCTTCTAGGTGTAGCTGTAAGAAGGTAGGTACCATTCTCGCGTGTGGAGAAATAATATGGGATAAAATTAAACACGCGTTAAAGAATTTTTAATATGTACGTCTGTTTCATACATAATAATCCGTCACGTAAACGAAGTACGCATCAAATATTTGAGGACATTAATTTCTAGCATCTTTTGGTCTGACCGTCATTAAGTCATAAACCAAAACTACCTTCAAAGTGTTGGTCCATGGCGATCGGGTTTCGTATTTCTATCTTATTAATTTGTTTTGTGGGTGTAATTTATGGACTGGGACAGAGTCGGGTATGCAATCTAAAAGAATTTGCCAAAAGCCTTAAAAGAAAACGGGCAGGACACATAACTCGAAAAAGAGACAATCGTTGGACAATTCTAATCAATCAGTGGTAATTTAGAATACAAAAATCGATTGCCTACCGTAACTCAATTTGGAGAGCACTGATGAGCAGGTATTATTAATAAAAAAGCCAATAGTTAAAGTTTGTCGCATTTAAGCATGGCAGTCGTAGCATAGTGGTAATGCACAGGGCGCGAAACCCAAGAGACGCTGGTTCGATTCCAGCCGGGTGTCTTACTTTTTTCGAAAAAAGATTTTTTCTATTGGCTCTATTTTCTCTATTGAGTGTTTTCAGAATTATGTGTGTTCAATAATTAGAATGGTACATTCTTAAATCTTGTAAATTATTCGTTGAATAAAAGAAATAGTCAATTAAAAATTAAACAATTGTTGGGCCTCATTTAAAAATCGGCTCCTTGATTATTATTTTCATTGTAAAACAAACGTCAGTAGGTATATTATAATGTTGCTCACTGCTTCTTTAGGAAAATAACTAAATGTTTGCCGCCTCTTTGGCTTTCGCTTGCTTCCAAACAGATAATTCAACATTTTCACAAATAACAAAACAACAATGATGATCACTGGACACCAAAAAACAGACTGGCATTTAAGAATTATTTTTTATTTGATATAGCGGAAAAAAATATAGCACACAAGGAAATACAAATCCGGGGAGCTCCTGAGATTCCAGCAGAACAAAAAACAATTTTGTCGGTCATCGGAGACCGCAAAATTAATATGAATTTGAAACAACATAAAAGTACGACACGTCACCAGAGAAATGTTGTTCACACTAAAACTAAACCTTTTTGAACAGATCCATGTCTTTCTTTATCTTTTTTCAAGAATAAATACTGTACTTGCATTCTACATAATATTCTTTTCCTTATCCTGTTAAACCGTTACCGCAAACAAGCTGTACATACTATAAAAATACACACAGTCATTCATTGTATTTATATTACCCAAATCCGGTGTTCTGTCCAATTCTATGTTTAAAATACGTAGGTTTATTAATTAAATAATTAAAACCGGAAAACAACTTGCCCTTTTCAATAGAAAAGCAAGCGGCATGTGGGGTCTTAATAAAAAACCCGCCCAACCTATTTGAATTTTGTCATAATATATTCTAATTTTAGCATTTTTTATCCACACGTCATTTTATAGTTGGGAAACTGAGCGATACATAATAATTCAAAGAACCCAGAAAAGAAAACTCGGGTTAACATGCTTTTAGTTATGTTATGACAGTATTGCAATACAACACTATGCAATCAAGCTAAATAAACAGATGTAATGTTTCTACACAAATATACTACGAAAGAATTTAACCTGATATTGTATTTTTTATATATAAATACGCTTAATATCATCGTCTTACGACTCGTTGCAATGGCATACTAAAAGTTATTATGCTCCATACTTGACAGTTTATAATATGCAATGCAAAATTATTGTAGTGGAACAATAATTAAATGTTGAACACGCGCAGACGCGATTGCTTCATGTGTGGGCACGAATCACGGCTTGTTTACGAGGGCTTAGTACTAATCATTAGTACTTGCTCTAATACCAATGGGTATAAACAGCACGATTACTAATTCGGCCTGTTCACAAGTTGCGGTATTGGTGCAAGTAGTACGGATGATTATATTATAGTGGAACAATTTAACTTTGAACTAGCGCAGATGCGATTTTTTCTGGTGCGCACGAATTACACAGAGCTAATTATTATTGTTGCCAATACTATTTCAGACTGCTCGCCTGTGCACATGGTTATTTTGATTATTTTGTACCTACTATTTTTTTAATTTGCATGGCCGATTTTGACATAATTCATGAATTCAAGAATGAAAACTAACCTAAACTAACAAATAATCCAGTATATAGGCTATTTTCAAAATTTGTTTGCCGCTGGCTTCCTCTAAAGTGTAAACCGACAAGAACCAATTGTTTTTATGTTTACTATTCCCGACTTAACTTACATCAAGTCTATTGCATCGTATTCTCTCACTTGGCTCCATGACTTATTTTCTGTCAAAACTATCGAACTTCTGCTAACGTGATATATGTTCATACGTAAATAAATATTGGTAAATATTCAGTCCACATGTCACTAAAATTAATTTTAATCTCAGCATCAGTAGTCTAGCTATTTATTTTCAGATATCTTGTTTGTAACAGACGTGTGTATTTTTTTATGTTTGTTTACATTTTCAGGGCGAATGTCGAATGTAAACAAACTTCACAGCGGAAGATAAGAGCGATAAAAATTTTATCTCAAACGACAGGAATGCCGAATGAGGGAAACGTTATTTATTTTTAATATCCTGCAAACTGATATTATACACATCGAATGCCATTCAACTCAGATTCGTGATAAACACGATCGAATTTGATTTAAAATGTACTGAATCATTTATCAATAACTTTTCCGTATTTCAGATAATATGACAGATAAGCAATAATAATATTATTATTATGTGTTATGTTTACATGTTACATTCACACTATTAATAAATCTATACATAATATATATTTTTGACGAAATTCTTGAAACTTCGTAATGCAATAATGATTATCTGCCTATCATAATAGCTTTGCACTCAATTCCGACTACATCGTGTCTCCCGCATCGTAGGTAAATAATATTTTTAACTTTCGTCAAAATGCAGAATAAAGGGACCCCCGGCGAGAATCACGGTGGTCACTCACTGGTGCGTTTACCCTCGATTTGCCGCCCGATAATAATAGATAGTTTCACAATATGTGAATACCTATGGACTATCTTATGACTTCATGAGAGATTGGAATACGCAAGTGCTTTACAGAGTGTAGTTTATTAAATTTCAAAGCTGTGTTTTTTTTTTGTAATTATTAATAATCAGGTCCTTGCTTTTTCGTACAAGGTGGTTGTTAGTAATTTTGAACAATCACAAACACCCAGGCTTTGAGAAAAACACATGAAAATATCGTGTCCTCACCGGGAATCGAACCCAGAACTCTCGGGTAGGAGGCAAGCGCCTTACGCACTGCACCACGAGAGCCGCCTTCAAAGCTATGTTTCCACAGGGAGGGATTTTTTTCTGTCGTGAAAATCAAGTTGTTATTACTATCCAATGTGTCAAATTACTATAATCTTAACTAGGCAACACAAAACTGGCGCAAACATCGCAGTCTTGATCTCCACTTCCAGACACTGATTTTTCCATTCGAATCTGTATTGAATGAAGCCTTTTGGGTGGTTGCGTGTCTTTCATCATTCACATGGAGGGTGTTCAAAAATATCGAAAATCGTGTGAAGTCATTAATTCTGAACAAACTTAGGTCAAGTCTTAGGGCTAAATGCATAGTTATACCATTACTTAAGCTTACGCCGCCAAAAGCAGCAATTTAGTGGCAGTCAGTGAGAAAACAAGCGATATGTTTATAATAAATGAACATTTCAGTTAGGCTAACTTAACGGCGACATCTCTGCATTTGGCCATTAATCAATTTTTTTTCGACCGTGTCCGATCCTAATAAGATCATAATATTATGGGCCACCACAGAGTGGAAATTTATAATAACATATTTTTTTTACGAGAAATGGATGTCAGCCACTTGCTCAACCTATTAGGTCCATACCGTGACTCAAAAACAAATTAAAAAACAATATAATAGCGCAATCAATAGTGTATTAATATTCCGATATTGGGTCAAATTAATTCACGAACTTGCCGTGAGATTTTTTTGTTTCAAATGCATTACAAAATGCGTCATAATTTTTTACTATTAAAAGATAAGAAAAACAATGAAATGTCAAATGAGGTTTCATTTTGAATTTGGAATAATGTCTGAATAATTTAAAGTCCAACCAACAGAGGGCTTGCGAGACTTTTCGCTTCGAGTCAGTACTCGATAGTACCCACGTCCTACACAATAATCGGTAAATCAAATCCTACCTACCTAACTGTTTTTTTTCACATTTTTGAATGAATTGACTTGTTATAAGTTATCTATAAGCTTTTCATAAATAATAATGTAATACAATGGTAATACGTTAGCTAGGTATCTCTGTTATCGTAACTTAGTTGTACAGATGGATTCGTCACCCTCATGCCTTGAGTATGATTGTATGATGGACCATTCATTGTCCAAGGCAGCAAATCCAAGGGCTGGGATGAGTATTGTGCGCAAATATTTACTTGTAGTGTCATAAATTATACCGTACAGAATGTATTAGTGCTTGAAGAATGTCATACTATAAAATACGCCTCCCACATTGCTGATATCGTCATGATGGGATCCACAACCTTTGGTAGACGAGTGTACAGACCACAGAACAGATAATAAATAGAATTCTGATAGGCATACAGTACATTTTGAATGTGTGAGTGTCCTACGAAAATGAACCACGCATTATAGACATGCAATAGTGTGTGTAATACACAAAAAATATTAAATGATCGTCAATGCATAAACCGAGAGCAGTTGTCAGTATTCGGCGTATGACGTATTCTTGACACGTGTTTAAATTTATCCCGTATTCTCTTCTTCCTTACTCGAGATCGGTTGCCTGCTTCTCCTTACCCGTCAGGTATTGCATTTCCCATTATTTCTGAGTTCCCTGCTACAGACACTAATTGATGAACGCTGAAGAATAAAATGTCCATCTTTAACGATTCGGTTTCGTGTAAATGGATGGGGCCGTATAGCATTGAAATAAGAAAATAGCGCGTTTCGTGGAGCATTTCAGACAGTAATGTTCCGATTTTATTAGATTGATGATGATTGGTATCCAATATGTGAAAATTACGATGTCATTATTATCATCAGATATTTGATAGGTACGACTTGATACTTATGAGCACCTACTTGCTAACCTACTTTTGAATCATTCAGATTTTTTATAGTAATATACTAATATATATACGATATGATTGTATTACATAATAATTAACTTATCTAGATACGTATTTTCTTCTGCCTTTTCCTTGCATTGCGGTGGTTTGTACCTATTACGTGTTTAATTTATGCATGAATTCGATCTCAATAATATGAGGAAATCTATTTCTGATACAACAGTTCACGGTGAACTGTGTTACTGCTAATACAAATTTAATTATTTGATGAATTTAGTTAAAAAAAAAAAAAAAAAACAATTTGCTTCCTTACATTACACTAAGAGTGCATGCATGTTGTAAATTCGGGTTCATGTTTCAGCATATTATTTTAATGTAGGTGTATGTATCTATTTTAAAGGGTTTACCACTATGCAGGAGAATATATAATCTAATAATTGCAGTTGACAGCATTATAATCGTCATAGCGTACGGAAGTTTTCTAATGGTCAGATGCTTAGTCAAAATTTACTGCTACTTAAAGCGAATCAAAATCGGACATTATTTAGAGACTGATGGCACTACTAAATTGAGAAACGTAAGTCAAATTGATAATATATTCATATCGTATACATACAGTACAAACACAAATTATATTATGTATAAACGAAACCTACGTGACTATTTTGACAGATGCAATAATTGCATTTCACAAGTCTGTTACAATGTAGTGGCCGAGCTACTCATGTTATTTTAACGGCGACATCTCTGCATGTGCCCAGTCGCACATTGAAAATCGTCTCGACTGGGATAAGTCATAAATCAAAATGAGCGCAACATGAAACTTACTTATGTGCGTACAGCAAGGCCGTGCGAGGACAGTGACGCCATTTGGCAAGACAAAATGAATGACGACGTGCGACATTACGGGATAATACCTGCGCTGCATGTCGGGTGAAAATAATTGCATGTGCCTCCATATGTTTTATTCTACCAGTGTGCGAAGGTCCACAAGATAACGTGTGTTTTGTGAATAACGATGACGTTACATCGACGTATTCGACACGTTGCAGACGGACGAGTTTAGAAGTGAGAGCCAGCGTAGACTTCAGTAGTAGATAGTAAACCTACGAGAAAAGGTTTCCGATACATGAAGACCGATATCATAAAAAAAATCTCGATGCTTTGTCGGCCCGATACAAGTGAAATATCCATTGCACATTGAAAATCATAAACAATAAAAACTGTTTTTGTGAGGGCGAAAGACGATGCATCTCAAAAAAAAGTACAGTGAGGGGGCGGCTGGATTGAGCGTGAGAAATTGACAGACAGCTCATCCATAAACAGCTAGCAAGAGATGCAGTGAAATATATTGTAATAATTAACACATTTTCAAGATTTTATGCGTTCGTTTGTGTACAGACTGTCCGCAAAAGAACTTATCATATTGACGTTTTCAGTTAGTTAGGTTGATTTGATTTGAAATAATATATATTTAAATCAGAGCTGGAAATTGAACCATAATAGGAACACCGGACCGAACACAGAACTTTTGGAAATGGAACTTTTGGAAATGGAAATGAAACCGCTCATTTGATCATGCTTTCACGTATGCTGCAGCCAAAAAAGGTAGACAATCATACGTTATGTTTTACATTACTATAATATTACTAATGTAATATAAAGAAATAAATACAGTCGAACTTGGTTATTACGATCACGGAAATAGCGAGATCTCGGATGTAATGAGAAAACATTCGTTGACATTTTAGTTTATGATTTTTTTCATACATTGATTCACTTTTATAACGAGCTACTTCTTGGGTATACCGAGCAAAACTGTAATGTGTCGATCGTTTAAAAACAACATTTTCGACCCTAAGCAATAAAATCCGACAGGGCAGTTAGTTAACTAGGCCGATGCCGCCGGGATCGGATTACGTTTATGAGACTAGTTAAAGTACCGAATTGGAATTTTCGCCGACAACATTGAAGAAGTATCCACGCATATGGTTGAAATTGCATGTAAAACATCCAAGCTTTGTGAAGTCAGTACTCAATAGGTACCTACCAGCGCCGGCGGCTCAGCACTTCATTACAATAAACAACTTCTTTTGTAGTTTATGAATGCCATGCTTGTTTAGGGGGTTTTACATGGTTTTCAGATTTTTTATGTTCTATGCTTAAATATAACGTGGCGCGAAAAATGTTATATAACGATTTAACGAGCAAATTCAGTCGGTCCCATCTTCCTCGTAATAACCAAGTTCGACTGTACCAAAATTATGCTTATATAGGTGTTATGTATAAGTATAATCAATAGATACCTACCCATGAATGTCTAAAACTCTAAAACTTATGATTATATTACAATTAGCTAATATTATTTTTATTGTACAAATATTGCCGCCTACGATGTGTTTCAAAACATTTCGCTAGGCTCAATCAAATTAATGGACACACCGACATGTCAAATCGTTACAGGTAAGTAAGTACCTTTTCGAGTTATAATAAATTATGTTTTTTTAATATTACAAAAAAATGCAGATACTTTAAACACGAGGTTCTCATAACAAAACGAATTCAAAGATAAACAATAATATTTATTGATTGACGATAGCAACGAAATTAATTTTGATGTGCTTATATTGATATAAAATACATGTTCATTTGTCTTGATGGATTGATAATTGTCATAACCTATTCAATTGAAATCAAAATTCCGATTATTTCTCAAATATTTTAGGCTCTTCGTTGCTATGCACATTTAGTGTCTCCATCAAAATATTATGTTCGCAGGCTACCCGCAGTCTCGCTAATCTAACCAGACCTAACCTAACCTAACATAACCCCGATCGCACATACAAATTAGTTATAAATCAAAACTGCCGGCTATGTTGCAACTCTACAATCGTATATGTATCTGCGCATTTATTCTATAAACAAGACTACTATCGGCGGTTAACGAGGGTAGTTTATCATATTATGTTTGTATTGAAGTGTTATATTTGTTACAATAAGTAAGTCGTCTAAAAAGTCAAAACTAACTATCTCGCTCTAAAATTTAGCACAGTCAAGAGAGGTGCTGTTAAAACAGCAACAGCACTTATAGTAACAATTACAACTAATTTATTGTAATTTTTACAATGAGTGCTAATACTTCGATACAGCAATATGAAAAACTACCCTCGATAGCTGCCGATAGCAGTTTTGTGTGAATAGATGCGCTGAGCCGCATTTAACAGATTTTTGTTTTATGAGAAATATACGTTAGTTACTTGATCAACACATTGTTCTGGGTCCAAACACACATTGAAAAACAAAGCCTGACGCATAACCGTTCGGTCATCGTCAGCAAAAAAGAATATTAATATAATATATATTTATTTATCAATTAAATTATTTAACCAGAAAATGTAATTTTGTTGGTATTACGTGGTGATTGTTAATGGTAACAAGTTTCGTAATGGCTATGATTCATGATCAGGACTGCAGTTGCATTATGATCAGCGATGTTTAAAGATTGATGAAATTCAGTTTAATTTTAATATATTTAGAATTTCATAAAACATCTGCTATAAATTATAAAAAAAAATTCTTCTCGTTGATATTAAATGATTATAACGGCTTCCCACACGCCGCACGAGAGTTTTTTTTACAAGTTATTTCGCAATGACTCTGTTTCGGGTTAAACAAAAAAAAGGTGAGTGGGCGACGCACCTGATAGTAATATTATGAGGTCGCAGAATTTTGTTGACATGCATATATTATTTTTTCTAACCGTTGTCATCAAGAGGAGATAGGGACAGAGAGAATCCGTTCGGCCTCTTGCCTATTCTATAATAAAATGTAGATCGCGATAATTTTTAAAGCGAAATTTAGCACCTGTGTGTATATAATGTAATGGTTATGCCGAATATTAATGACGCTGTCACTAGTGGCATCCGGTGTTTGATATTACATTAATTTATCACTGATTAAGTGATTATGTAAGATTTCTAATTTTAAAATTATTATTTGAACACGTTGTGGACACTACAAACTATAACGGGAACAGAATAATAAGAGAGAAATGCGAAAGCAAGTCGCCATAATAGACCAAGACTTTAAAGCCAGTTTTGATTTTATGACGATCAGGCAATAAAACGCAATAAATACACAGCTTCCGAAATATCACCAATATTGAAAGCGCTTTACGGTTACGTTAAAATCATTAATACACACAGACATAATTATTAAAAATAAAATATTTTTAACGCGTTTAAATTTATCACACATTTCTTCACACTCGAGATTTAAAACTTGTAACAACCTCACCCAGAAGGTAACCTATTTCAGATTATTTTTGTGTTGAATTGGCATAGCGCAATGGACTGTAAAAATTGGTAAGTAAGCAAACTTTAAGGTACATCGTAAAATAGAGGTTAGTGTTCTGTGATTGATAGATGGGGATTGGGTTATGATCTTGCTTTGCTGATCCTTACACAACAAATGTTAAGATATCTTCCACATATGCTGGCTAAAGGGGTACCTAATGATTCAAATAGACTCTATGACGATCGGTCATATATATGTCGAAAAACCCGTTTCTTATGTTGGCGTCCTGTGTCACAGGGTGTCACAGAGTGTAAATACGATGTCATAGCTTTCATACAATATGTATGTATAATATGTCGGAATGGCATAGATTTGATCATATACACTAAAACGCTCTTAGCATATATGTCCCCGATCGTCATATAGTCTATTTGAACCTTAATTGAAATACTGAGATAAACACATTCACTATAATAATTAATTTCGCTATACGTTTGGAATGGGCATTCTATCGATTGGATCTGGACAAGTTAGTTCATTTAGTATAGTGGTAGAGAACGCATCATAACTTTGCACTCCAGTTCGAGGATGAAAATGATGTAATATATTGTAATCATTTATTTTTTACATATATTATCTATTTATTGCCACTTATATTAATACATAAGGAAGGAAGCAGACAAGGGTTTGCGATGTAATAGAGTTTATTAAAAGCCTTAAATGGAGATGGGCTGGACACATAGCTCGAAGAAGAGACAATTGTTGGACAAATCTATTCATCCAGTGGTATCCAAGAACTACAAAACGTCCGCAAGGTAGAGCTAGAGGCCACTGGATCAATGAAATGATAAAGTTCTGCGGAAGTACGTGGCAACGCAATGCACAGGACCGAGAGAAGTGGAAGCAGCTTGAAGAGGCCTTCATCCAGCAGTGGATAGATTCAGGCAGATGATGATATTAATACAAGTGAATATCATTTAATCTAATTTTATGTGAGGGAATCAGGCAAAGAGGCGTATCAGTGTGGTAAAAAGTGCAAAATTATAAAATGAATACTCTAACCAGTACTGGAAAAAAACTGCATCAAAAACCTATAGATTGCCGAAATGCTTATGTTTGACGCAAATAAGTGACAGCTACAAATAATGCAGAAAGAACTGTGTACTTACCCGTTTCAAACTAACCCCAAAATGATAAAAAGCCAAGCTAAAATGTACCATTTATAATTTGAAGGTTTTCTTTATCGGTTTTATATGGTAACGTTGACCTAGCAACCACTTGCGGAATGTGAAGCCAATATCTTATGTAGATATTATTTTTTTTCCAAATCCAAGTGAATTTCCTTGTAAACTACTTAACGATTCTCTTAGCGTAGCGTTCGAAATGTTGTCCCTCCCACACTACTGTCTCTACTATCACTTCTGAATGTTAATTCAACGAATATTTCAGTGATTGAAACCTTTTATCTTCAAGTCATTTGACATCAAACATTTCCTGTTAAAATACCTTTTACCGAACTATGTAAAGATTTTGTAATAATGCTAATCAAATAAATTGATGTTATCTGTTTAAAGATGCCAAACTGTTGTATTTGTGATAGCTGAGAAATTGTAAAGTAATATATTAATGGCTACTAACAAAAGCTGGTCTTTCTCAAACATTTTATGATAAAATGTCAATTTTTAAACAAGTTAGTGTTAGTTAATGTACAGGGCGCAATTTATTGAGATTTACGCAACGCATCAGAAGAATTGATTTTAAAAGTAACCACCTTTACACGACTATTCTATTATTAATTATGTGTTATACACGGTTGATGGGTTAAACCTCTTTCTATTTGGTGGGAAAAATGCTTTTGTTTTTATTGTGTTTGAAGTCATTTTAAGGCTTTTAAAACATTTAAGCTATACAAAAATTAGGCTAACGCATTAGTCTATTATACAAGATTATAAGTAATCAAGGTCGACTATCTATAGGCCGTGTCATTGAATTGCGAATTATTATGGCAGTTGACATGACCCGGCTCACGGCTAGCTCAATAATGCTACCGGGCCGTCACTGAGGAGACTAGTGATGAACTAGGAGAGGTGGATCTCCTTTGTAGTATCACAACTTTTGAATTCCCGAATAAAACTCTCAGCTGGTGTGGTGCCGAATTTATTCAGGTACTAGAGTTCACGGTCACACAATAAGGTTAACTGTCATTGTTCCCGTAATTAAATCTCATTAAAGTATCAGCAAACTATTTATTTGTTCACTATAGGATCTCTGTGAAATCTTTCACAAGTTCCCAAAAAGTCACACCTAATTCAGAGAATGTATACACAGATATTCTTTGGATATTTTTAATTCATGAAATATTTTCCCATAAGAAAGAAAATATAAATTATTCTTTGGTCACACAGTATTAGGTTTATAAAAGAATAGAATTATTTTATTGTTGTTTATAAAGTTTATTTATGTTCACAGTGTATTTACAAATATTTATTTGTGTTTACAGACTTGTTTACAAAAGGTTTGCTTAATGTTTACAAATTTATTTACTAAAATTTGTTTTTATGTTTATGAATTTGTTTACTAAAATCTACTTTATGATTATGTTTACTTAATAAAGTTTCAAAAATTTATTTTATAATCCCGAAAAGATTTGTAAAATTTATTATTACAGACTGAGTTTATTAATTTGTTTTTATAAAACAAATCCGATCGCGTAATTTATCCCGATTACGTCACCTCGTAGGATGAGTAATGAAAAATAAAATTACTCCGCGTGTACGTCACTACCGGCAGATACGTGCTATTCGCGCTGCGTTTTAGCGGCCGACGTCACTACCGACAGATACGTGTTATTCGCGTTACGTTTTGCCCGACGAAGGGGGACTTACTGGTACGTAGGAATCGCGAATGTACTGAGAACCATGTCTCACAACTTTGCAGTGAGGACTGCTGCTTGCTGAAGATCGCTGGTGAAGAGTGTAGAAACTAATGATTTTACGGGAAAAGTGGTCGCCTTTTATACCCTTCGGATAGAGGTTTAACAGGAAACAGTCCGTAAGGGATAGCAGATGTATATCTTTCTCTCACGGGATAAATTTACGTATATCTCCCGTTCCTGGCAACTTTCTAATAGAGATATCTTCTAATTTAGTCGGGTTAAATTTACTCTACTTTATTTTCGCAAAATTAAGACTCAATAGGGGTGTTTCAAGCACCCTCTAGAACATGTCCCTTAAATGCGCAGTTAGGATGACGTAAGCAAAATAGTTGATTTTATATGATTTTTCGTGTTCAAACGAAGGGGAAAGTTTCTAGCTTTCCAACGAGGTATCGGAATAGGTATTCGGGTACTAAATAAGGGAATGGCAGTCTTTAAATTTAAAATGTCAAAACGAAAGGTTGACACCCATGTACTAGTCCTTTCCACCACTCTCGGCCTTTTTAGGCCAATAGAATTTTACTAAGTTTTAATAAAACTGTTTGGAGCCGCAGAAACTTTCTCATTCGATATTTACCTTTCGGACGAACATTATTACGAGAAAATACTATAATATTATACTTAACATTTCAACTTAAATATATAAATGCTTAATCCTAACAAGATGTTATACACGAACAGTTACTAACTTATTTAATCTTGCATAGTGACTTTTATGTAGTAATTTGAATGCAACCTTGAATCTATTTTTGTCTCGCGACGTGAACCAGCTGGTCGGTACTTTTGACTGAAATAGATTTTCTTTAAAGTTCAAGGTTGAGCGATAATTCGTATTTTTAGTTGTGATTTTTGATTCTTTTATTACTTAGGATGCGATTAAGATTTATTATTGTTTATGGGTAGAAACCCATCTATACCAGAATCTTAAGTTTTTCCAATTGTTACTTTTACAATATTCATTATAGTCAGCAAGTTATAGCATTAACAAAATCTATAATTATAATTACGCGTCTATAAGTATAAGTACGCGTTTACAGTATTTTTATAACGGTAGTTAGCTTCTATCTTGTATTGATAAAATTAGTATTAAAATTCTTTATTTATAATTATACAGTATATAAATTTATAAATATTCAATTTTCTTTCTCAATTCTCATACATTTCCATTATTGCTATAAAAGTTATTGAAGCACGTACTTGCTAAATTTTACGTAAACAATCTCTTCCATAACTTATTTTCTAAGTTTCATGGAGATTTCCCGGAAATTATTTCCAAATTAGATCGCGCCGAATCTACGTGACGTGTCATTTCGAGGCCTGTGGTCACAGCGCTCTAATTACACTTTAGCAGTCTCGATTTTTGGAGGCGAAATTTTTTACGTAAAATTTTATTACATTTACAAAGAAAAGGTTAACAACATACATTTTACTTCCTATTACTAAACGATTACGTTACTGGTTACCTGTTCAAGGTCTCTTTCGACCATTTCTTCTCTGCTTCTTCCATAATTTAGAACCATGGGACTTATATATCCTGTCTAAACCGTGTCGTGAGGTTGTCGCATGGCTATTGAGAAGTAGAATTGACTACAAGGCTAGATTTGTATAGTTATGTCGTTAAACCATACTCTGCCACAAACACTAACTGAAGGTCGGCGTTTTTGTTCGTGTCACAGTGTTAGTTATAAAAATTATCTTTGAATGCAATAATTCGATAACCTATCCGCAATAAATGAACATTTTAGATTGCATATTTCGTTAAAATTATTACCATTTATTTCAATAAGCAACAATTATCATTTTCTACAGTTTATCATATTGCATTCAAAGTATGAGCAATGACTAGCACTAGCAATGACATATTAAATGGACGACTCACTTCATACCCGGCGCGCACGAGAAATTGTGCATGAAAGTCATTCACAGATGTATAGGTAGATGTCACGTGACCATTGACGTATCTGTTTCCATTATGCGATACAAGCTTCGAGAATTTATAGTAATATAACCTTTATTGTAATGGCGTATTAGTGTCATGACTCATTGCGTTAGAAACAGATTCTCGGTTACTTACGACTTCTCGGAGATTAGACGCAAGTGAGCCCAGCGAATCACAGGCGACTGACTGTCCAATGGTTCCTGTCATTCAATTGCATTGAATAAACATTCATCAATATCTTAAAATGGCATTTTATAAATAATAAATAATACTAACACATGCAAAGTGATATCCCATCTTTCTTGGAGTGTTAAGTAGATTTTTTTTACAATTTTTAACTAGGCACATTGGCATTTTGTAACACAATAATAACGGTGGAGTCGAAACCTGACAGTCAGAAATTTTGTATGGGCAGACCCAGCGGTGTCGCCAGACCGCTTGCAAGCAGAATGTTCATTAGAGCGTAGGATACCGATATTAAAATATGAATTTCGCCATCCGGCAGACCCGACACAAAGTGAGTGTCATTTTATTTTCTAGATGCTTCGTCCATATTAATGTCATTGAGCACTAGCATCAAAATTTCGTGTCACGGTCTGACTGTAGTGGGCTTTGATATATAATATTTCAATATGTAGGTAAGCCTCGTTTATTACTCACACGATGTTTTTGTTGTTGTACCTACATTCTTCTCGTATGGCGGCAGGGTGTTATATACACGCACAATGTTTCTTTGTGCGATTTTCTTGTATCATTTACATACCTTGCCTATTCCTTCTTAATTACTGCAAACAAAAGTGCCAAAAGTGTATCAGGAACCGCTGGTTTCGAATATTTAGCAATCAATAGTCGGCCTATTTATAACCGGCGGACTAGTTTAATGCAGTCGACCTATAAAAGGAGTTACCGGATAACTGCCTATTTTTAATTGGTAGTCTAGGAATGTCATTCTGAAAGACAAATGCAAAGACAGTGTGTACATAGGCGTTTATTTATTTTTTAATTCAAACTATGATTAAAATTCTAAATTACAAGCTTGTGTGAATTGAGATTTGTATTGTTATTTAAAAAACTTCTTTAAATTCTATTATAATGTTATATCGTGCTAAAATAAGAATCAGAATTACCATATTTAGATATTATCTTGAGTTATCTGTTACGCATGAAAATGTGCAAGAAAAAATGATACCTACAGTGAGAAGTCGTATTAAACATACACGTATAAACACAAATTCTAAATTTGAAAAATCGTAGAAATCGTTTATTTTAATCGGGTCGTGAAAGAAAATAAATGATACCCTCATACTAGACAGGTTGTAATAGAAATAATAGAATATCAAGTGATTCAAAGTATCGATAAATTAGTAGGTAGGTATGTTATCCAAGAGATTTAAGGGTAATTATAATAGGGATAGGGTGTTGTAACCTGGAAAACATAAACAATCAAACAAAAAATAGAAACATTATGAAATTATGAACAAGAATGAAAACCTAACCTAACAAATAATCCAGTATATATTTTCAAAATTTGTTTTCTGCTGGCTTCCTGTAAAGTGTCTGTAAACCGACATGAACCGTGTTTCATTTAGACATGAATTTTATGTCAGTACTGTACGGCCCAGAGGTTAGACGGTCTTTAATATACGGCCATATATTTCCGAGACAACATTTCACGGTGAAGTGTGATACGGCGAACTACATACGTACAAGTTTCCGGACACGAAACACTGTAACACCGCAAATGAAATTAGGCAAGTCACATTGGTTGAAGAAGAAACAATCGTCGGGATACATCTAGTCATCCAGCGGTAGAAAATATCCGAAAATGCTGGGTCCACAAGCTAGTAGTTATGTTCTGCCGAAGCGCGTGGTAACTAAGTATCTTATCTATGGTGGTAACACAGCGTACCAGGGAACTCAGAAATAATGGGAATTGAGATACATAACGGGCAAGGTGATAGTAGGTAACCGACTCGAGTAAGGAAGAATACGGGTTAAACTTACACACGTGTCAAGAATACGTTTTACGTCGAATACTGAAAACTGTTCTCGGTTTATACGCATTTACGCTCATTTAATTGTTGGTGTATTACACACACTATTGCCCATGCATTATGCGTGCTTCATTTTCGTAGGACACTCATACATTCAAAACCCTGCATCAAGATGCGGCGTATTGAATATAGCCTATCGGTATTCTATTTATTATCTGATCTGTGCAGAGTACATATTCGATAGAAATATGACGTATAATAATAATGACAACGACTTCATCCAGCAGTGGATTAAGAAATTTCCAATTGTTATCAATTAAATAAGCACTGAACCTCATAAATTCTAGGTTAGTTATTTTTATAGGAAATAATTAACTTTCTAAATATAATTAATAGTACGAAGCTACTGTGTATTTTCTGTTTATTTTGTCAAAATTGACAGCCCGAGGGAAATACTCAGGTCATCGACATAATCGGAATATTATTAAAAATGAAAGTTAAACCCAAGTAATTAACATCACATTCCCCCCTTTAAACTTTCTTTCAGCGTAAATAATAATAAATAGTTTTATTTTATACTATTTTTTAGGCAATCTTTGATGGAAATACATTGTATAATTAAACCGGTTTCGGCCGCTACCTTTTGTTTAATTATTCATTTGAAAATTGTCATAATTATTAGATATATGTATTATATTCTGTACCAGTTGACGATGTCTTTTTGAAGCGGCTGAGACCAGTCCTGATTATTATTGTATGGAATGGAATAATTACTACATATTATTGTGTTTTATATTAATTAATATAATACACTGTATTAATACGAATATGTATATACAAATTAGTAAATGATGCCCCCATCGCATCTAATCTACACACAAGACTGCTGTCGAAGGTAGTTTTTTATATGTTTGTATTGAGGTATTATAATTTTTACAATAAGTTAGTTGTAATTGTTATAATAAGTGATATATTTTAACAGCACCTCTCTTGGCTGTGCTAAATTTTAGAGCGAGGTGGACAGTTTTGACTGTTTAGACGGCTAACTTTTTGACCTCAATACAAACATATTATGATAAACTACCCTCGATAGCAGTCTTGTGTATATAATAGATGCGCAGAGTTAAATTCACAAGGAATTGACGTCACTCTGTCAGCCATTTTCTGAAACAATGATTCAAATACACATTTAAAATACACATTTAAAAAACAGCAAGTGCATTTGAACCGAAACTACGGGTTTTGTTATTAGGCATTCTGCCACTTCTTACTCAACTGTGATGAGCTCTCCTCATGTTACCATGTCAGTATAGTGCCATTCGCTACACTACAACCTCTCCCAGAAACAACTTCCAAGAAAGTGTATGTAAATTTAAGTACATAGTAACATATGTGGAGCCTTCTGTTTGATGCAAGTGACATTTTTTTGTGCCAAAAATTGCACCAATTGCTTCCAGAGTTTATAAGAAAATTGGTTGTCTATAGACAATTATTATTGTTTTCTCCAATACCTTCGATAGGTAGGTAGTGAATAATATTCGATCCATTTATATTTGTATTTAGAGATGTTTTTTTTAAAGAATGAATCGGTATTATAAACTATTAAATTAATAGCTACCTATTACAAAGAACGAAACCACAAACTTTTTTTCAAATTACTAGTTTGCTCGTATAATTTGCATGTTTTATAAACTGATTACAAACAATAATATTATTAGGTATAATGGGATTAAAATTGTCTGTTAGCCCGTCGGAATTGTGAAGTGTTATTTTATTCTATTGAATGGATATTTTTTGGAATAACCTCAGGCCAAAGGAGTAGGTCGTCATGCAGAACGGTTCCGAAGGGTTACAAAGACGATATCCGGCTGATGGGCTGCCCTGCGGTTACCAAACACCAGATGGTATTAGAGGAAGAATGCGATAATCGACGGATATGAAAATGGAGAATTTTTTATTCGAAGGAATTTTGGTACCTACCGATACAACATGATAAAAAGAAAAGAGTAAACAATATAATATATCCACGTTTCTTATAAAGTTTGTCGGTAGCTAACGCCATTTTCAAAACTTCATTAACGTTAGTAATTTAGAGATCTAAAAAATGTATTATACCATACATACGAAGTGTCTGTCTATGCCCTATAGCCTATGGTATCAACATATTTACGGTATGATCAGCTTTTTGCTATACGCTATTCGTAAAAAAATTCATCTCGATGTCTCAAAAGGTTCTAAAGTTACAATATAAAACCTTAATAACGCACCTGCAACTGAACACAATATAGGTAAAGTGGTCACACAGCAGCGGTGGAATAGTGATGTGACATGCTGTTAGAGTGGTGCATGCCCAGATTCAACCGTTATCCATATCATTGACTTGAAAAATTCAAATTGAATTAAGTAGACTATTATTTATTTCCGTTAATAACATGGACGAAGTCGTGGGCTATCGTTAGTTAGAAATACGTAACTTAACATGACAATTAAACCGGTGAAAAATCCAATGCCATTACAGTAGAATCGTCCGGACTAATTGGAGAATAAGGTAAATATACAGATAATCGAAAATCAAAATATTTTTTTATACTTTCGGAATAAATATTATTCATACAACTATTTGAAACTTTTGTATTGGATGATCGATGTGCCACGTGACTAGAAGCTAGACTTTTGCATACGATAAATAGCGTACGGTTTTATCAATCAATATAATTATGTGAGTAATATCCATGACACGTCCCAAGGAGTTGACTGAATGGCTGATAACCAACAATCTTAAAAAGTCTGCATCCAACATTGATATCTCCCGTCTTTGATGATAATATAAACACGTATTGATGTATAATTTATTATTAGTAAAATGGCAACCCTGTACAAAATAATAATATTATTCTGTTATCATTTTGCCTACCAGACAGGGCAAGTCGTCCCGTGCCGCGGGCGATGCACCATCCACCTACCGTGGGAGCCGAACCACTGGAAGATGCTCTCGCACCATAAATTAAATTATCCTCATGGGTTTATTTTTATTTTCGACAGCCAGCCGCACCATCTCGCTCGAGCCATATGGATCTAATAAAATTATACTGTAATAATATGGGAGACGTTTGCCCAGCCTGAGTGATTTGAATTTAGAATAGGATGCCATAATGAATGACATAAACGCTCTCTATATTAATATCGACAATAAAACCTTTATGATGAACATCCATCAATTTACCTACCTACATAATATTTTATAAATCTTGAAAGAATTATGGTAAAATATTTAAATAGTAATATATTATATTACTAATACTAGTATCGACATCGGAGAGCTATATTCGTTTTACAATTTTACATCATAGAATATAAACAATCAAGTTTCGTACTTACGATTAGGTTACTACCATCCACCATGTTTTAAAATCGTACACAATTAGTGCATTTATCTGCAGTTGTCCACATTTATTTATTATTTATATTTTTATTTGTGAAGGGTGATCAATATGTAAATAAGTACGCGGTTATGCTATCACGAAACTAAACCACGAATTTTATGGAATGTACTTCAGATGAGTTTGAAAATCTAACAGAATACAATATATATTTTGACGGCAGTGCAATAGGTGATGTGAAAATTACATGTGATTTAACTTAAACATAAACAATAACAATTTATTATATTCACATCAGAGCAGTTAGGTTAGGTTAGAAACCCTCAGTTGTATGATTATTTTCTGGGTTCGGTTTCAGTAGAAAAATCGAATGGGTTTCGGTCCTATCAAGTTAAAAATCAGAACTCTGAATCCAAGATTTGGTACCGGCTTTTTAAAACCTCTTATATATCTACCTCTATTCAGTGACGTCCCGTGGGGGTAGGCAGATTGAGCGTCGCTTGGGGGCGGCAATTACTCGAAGGGCGGCAAATCGAGGAAAATGATTTGGAATATATAGAAATAGCTACCAAAACTTAGTAATAACGAAAATATTTTTCATTAAAAAATTCAGCTCACTGGTTTACTCGGGTTCGCGATACATAGTTTACTTCCGTTCCCCTTCGACGTCCTTGGTGACCAGAAATGAGACGTGCAGATTTGCGAATAATTAGTCTGATGTTTTGTTAGTAAAGTATCCATACAACATATTTCTTATATATTATTGGACTCGTGAAAGGATGATAAAAATACTGTATAAAAAATGAGGCGGCATTTTGGCACTGCCTAGGGGCGACATTTTATCTAGGGACGTCACTGCCTCTATTATACTACCTACCAGATATTAAAAGGTAGATAGATCTCCAAAAGTATTTACCGTTTTTTAAGATATCCTTAACAGGTGAATACCATATCATTAATTAATGTTTTCGGAATAACTGGCAACTAAATCTATGCTGGCAACAACTAAAATAATAGAAAAATTGAAGCTCTGGAATCCTGTAATTTTTAAAGGGTTCAGTTTGGTGTCCTCAAGATTCAGAATCAAGAGTTCGGTCCCAGTCACAAAATAATTAATAAGTTCTCAGGGTTTGGTACCGGTTCCGATTTCAGCTCTGATTTAAATACCATAGACATAGACAGTGTTGCCAATACAAAAGTAATATTAAAATCAAATTAACACGACAGACGTAATCGTATTATGTAATACAATAATAATTATAATATGACACAATGACTGTGCGACAACTTGCTATGAATATGTATGAAGATATTTTTGAAAGTTTAGTGTGAAGGAACTTTGCCGGCGACAAGGTGCAACAAACTAACGTCAATACATAAGTAAGTACATATTATATTTAATCGTTTTTCTTCCTTCTAAATCCACGGCTCCGCGAGAACCGGTTTATAGATTAAACCTAACAATCATATTTTACCCACTTACCCGTTCATTTGATACGCACAACTCTGCTGTGTAGAAAATGACCAAACAATAAAATAAACAAATACCACTAAAAATGGCCTAATTCAATATTTTACGCAGCCGATTAATTAACAGATAATTGTATCTAATTTAATATATGGCACAAGATAACAATCACAATTACAATTTTTAAGCCTCTGATTACATTAAATTTACGACAATATTTACATTACGATTAATTAAAAATTAAACGAATCTAATTCAAAATAAAGATAATACTATACAAATTTTTTGAGGAATAATGGCATATCTGATAATACTGATAAAAGTGCTAAATGAAAAGATACTGTGGTCTAGATATTATTCACCTGATTCCAATCTTCGTTTAATTAACAAGTACATTACAGTGGCGAAGGGTGGATGTAGACTGTTAAGATCCGACATAAATAGTTCACACTAAATTTTGTCAGTCAAACGTATTTATTTTCATTGTACTAATACTACAATGTGTAGATGAAGTTTGTTAGTTTATACAATTAAATTAAACCCTGCCTAATCTAAGCCATAGTAGATAATAGTCAAAAAATATCTAAAATTATGTCATTAAAGTATACATAGTTTATAGAAAGAAGATTATATTTAATTGATTATGGTTTGGTTTAGACGGGGATTATTGAATTTAAAAAAATAATTAACATCTGTGATAATAATTATATATTTTAATTCAACGAAAACAAATAATTATGACTGAAAAAGTGTGCACTAATTTTGCCCATAGCATACATAAATTATTATGGTTCTGTTTAGGCAGGGTTTAATTGAATTTTAAAAACTAACCAGCATGAAATTGTATTCTTAGTTCAATAAAAACAAATAAGTATAACTGATAATGTTTAGTGTGCAGTATGTATGTCGAATCTTAACAGCCTACCTCCACCCCTCGCCACTGAGGTACAATAACTGATAAAACGCATTTGAAATGAAATACAGTAGAGAATATTCCTGAAACAACACTGGCATGTGACTGTTTAATTAATGAGTATGATTAGCATTCAATGCAGATCCATATTAACGTAAATCTTGATTGATAATATAAGTCAATAATCCACTTTCGTGTAAAAATCGATATTTATCAACATGTAGTTTGAAAGGTGTTTTTATTGAATTGGAATTGCATTTAATATGCATTAAATATCAAGGTAAGTATTTTAACATGAACATTAACATGAGAAAAATGGACTCGTACGTAAGAGATATCCCAATATTAAGCATAATTTATAGCAACGTGCATGTTGGGCATTGCACGTAAAGATCACTAAAGAAAGCGACGAATATGGAAGAGTACTATTACAAGATCATTGTAAGTTGTACAAAATAAACGCAACAATAAAATATTTTAAACAAAAGAATGCGACGTTCTATTTACCCCTATTTAAAAAAAAGGAAATCAATTAACATTTGAAAACAAATTTCTATATGGCTACCTAAATACTGTTATAATTTTGTAATAGTAGACAAAGTTTTTGTTGAAATAATAGAAAATCACCATTCAAAAAATAGACCTATTGTTGAGTTGGTATTTATCATAGATAGTGAACGCATAAAGAGTTTTTGTTAAAAAAAAAATTGCACACAGCATTGTATCCAAATAAAATGAATTCGCTAATTAAAATCACATTTAGTTACAATCTAGAGAGAAATAATTGCATATGTACTTTCTAATTAATTGCTGAAAAATGTAGTCCGGCATGCTGTCGTATTTACAGTTTAAAATTCAGAAGGAAATTGTGAAATATAATGAAATTTACAATATCTAAAATTAACTGGGCATTCTTAGGGAGGCTTTTTAACAGTAAATAACTAGAACTCAATATAATAGTATGCATGTAACTAGTGAAACACATCACAGAAACTCCAGACTTGAGGAAATTACATATTATTATAATATGACTGTACTGTGATAGGTGGTTACATGTAAAATGTACGTAAAGCATTTCACCGTCTCCAATTTTATTAGATTCAATATGAACAATTCAATTTTATTTTCATAGCCGATTTTGGCAAACTTCATGAATTCACTAACCTAACCTAACAATAATGATCCAGTTTTTCGGTCATTTTCAAAAATTGTTGCCCGGTGACTTTCTGTGTTAAACCGACAAGAACCGTGTTTTATTTAGACATGAATATTATCTCAACAGATACGACCCAAAGGGGTTGGATGGTCTTTAATATACTACCATATATGTCCGATACAATATTTCATGGTGAAGTGTGATACGGCGAACTGCATACGTACAAATTTCCGGATACGTAGGTACATTGAATTGAATCAGGGACCCACTGTATGGGAATTTCGTGCCTTGCGCATTGTAGTTATAGGCTCAAGAGATAATTGACGATAAAGTTTTCTTTTTTAAAAACTCTCTCAAAAGATCTCTATTTCTGGTTAATTTGGTGTTAATTCATTTTATTTGGATAAGTCACTTGAATCCATTTCGGTGACGTTTTATATATACATAGATAATCCAGGTGAGTGCAAATTGGATAATGTTCGCGAAATTAATGACGTCATGCCGGATACGACATCGATGTAATGTGATAAAACTTGCATCTCCGATGAGTTCTCTCGTCGGCGTGTTATTATTATTATGCGTGAATCACGCAGGTCGAAGACAACAGGTAGTCGGCGGGTCACATCGTTCGCTGAACCATTGGCGTGCAGTCGCCAGTCGTACGTCAATGTTATTAATTAATTTAATAGATTTAAGGGCCCACATGCGCCACGATGGTCAAAATGGGGTTTTTATGGTATTTTCAGAGCATAAGCCTGGGCATTCCTTAAACGTTGTAGATAATCTATTTATATAATTTTCAAAATTATATAAGTATAGCCTTATTATCCTTTATATTTATTTTAAACATTTGATGACTGCATAAAGTACTTTTATTGCATAAAATAGTATTCTTTTAAACCTCTCGATGTAATGTATTAGAATTATAGTCGTTGATCAGTACATCCATTCGATCCAGTACATCCATAAGATTAATTAAACCAAGGGGATGTGAGTTTTTATCGATTACCATTTTACAAGAAATGAAAATATTATCAATATTAAATTCTACAGGTTCTTAAAACAGGTTTGTCGATAGCTATTTAGGTTGTAACACCATTATCAAGACTATCTTTACTTACATCTGATCAGATGGACCAGAGAAACGCCTCCTTTTTCAATAATTTAAATCAAAATGTAAGTGTATGCCGGATTTATAAGCACGGCACTGTTTTGTTCAGTTACTGATCCTAATATAATTTATTCACCTGGCTTTAAGTGTTGTGAATAGTCTCGACTTGCAAGTTTAGTTTGATAAAATAATTCGCAGGAATGTTGCGACTGCGAGGAACTGGCGGCCACCTTCTCGTACCTGGCACAAGTCACTTCGATATGACTTTATTATTTCAATCAACATTGCATAAATTTATAAATTTACAGATTCAGAAGATTGTATTTTTTGGTCACGACTGGCAATCAGGTTGGTTTATTTTTTTTACAGCGAGAATTCTGTAATCATTTTCGCGAGAATGGTTTCAGGGGCAAACAGCCAAATCGCTTCCCGGAATTATAATCTATGAATAATGCTTACATTTAGACAATATAAAATTTTAAATCTCTTTTAAAATGGCAACAAGCATTTTTTATTATATTTTTGTCTGATTCTGATAATTTCTTTTCACCAATTCTTATAATCAATTTGAAGATCTATGGGTAAAGCTATATTACTCCATATTATAGTTTTTGTGATCAATGTCTTTTGAGACCGAAAACCAGAACAAAACCTAACACAAGCTACTTATTTATGGGTTAGAGTAGATTGTGTTAGGGTTTGGTTTGGTTTTTGGTCTAAAAACACTTTATTCTTGATGAAAAATTAACGATCTATGTTTGACATTTGAAATCGACAAGTACAACGTGCATTTTGAGATAATGATTAATAGAAACTTGTTAAAAATGGAGTAAAGAAATCGATGGCCTATAACCTAAAACATTTTTTAAAACATTTTAGTAGCAGAAAATGCCCGAAATTAATTAAAATAAAATTGTGCAGCTGTTAATCAATAAATAATAAAATAATTAACGCGCGTCGAAACAATTTAATAGTGTTAAGGGCAACACCGCCAACAATAGAATAGCGGATTGAACTTTAAGACGTAAAAAAATGTTAATTCAAAATATCTAAAACCAATTAATAGTACATACATACCTGTTACATGATAAGAGAATGTAAATTCTGTGTAACTAAATATTAATAGCAAAATAATAATTACATGTAACCAAGTGTTACCATTCTGATAAAGAATGTAATTAGCTTCTTGAAGCGTAGCAAAATATACTTTTTAGTAATATTATTGTCTATTGTTATAAAACGTCATATTATTACATTGCTAAAAAATTCGCATATCACAGTTATGATGCAATAAAAACGCCGCAAATTATGAGGCATATTAGCAAGTTGCATACGCATTGCATACAGAACAGAATGTCGAATTATATTGCATTTTCGTGTTGCGTACTATATAATTAAATAATACAATATATAAACTGGATTTTTTTCACATTGCATGTAACTACATTCTTGATTGAAAGTAAATCACTAATACACGTTTCACGAAAAAGAATAACATTATTTATGTAATTTTGTCAAATTAAGAATAAAATTATTATTTAATAATAAAACTAAGATTTGAAAATGTTTCTTCCTTTTCCTCAAGATAAGAACTTTCAGTTGAACATTATTTGCGGTGTCATACGGGGAGTGTTAAATTAAGAATTCTGCACATTTTTTACTGAACGTGATTCTAGGTAATCCAAATATTGGGAAGTTCCTCCTGTGACTATCCAGGCACAAGGATGAAGGGAACTTCTCGTTCAGGTGGTGGTTCAGCACGTAATGGATATGGTTTTCGCTGTGTTGAGTTTTCATATTCATTGCAGAAATATCTATTACTTTAACAGCTCAAGAACTAATATTTTTCACCTTCAACAATGAAGAATACATACATAATAGGTATATTAACCATGTCCGATTCTAAGAAGATCAGGTGTTTCTCCAGATAGTGGAGGTTTGTTTTAACAAATTTTTGTTTTTACGAGAAATTATGTTAGCAACCTGCTCAACCTATTAGATCCATACTCATTGAAAAACAATATACCTATGTATTTGCCAGACCCAGGTTTCGAACCTGGGATCGATGACACTCGCTCGGTCATCGTGGGCGTCAATATTGATAAGTGAGAATACATATTATTAATAAAGAATAAAATGTTCTTGTCGGTTTAAGGGAAGCCAGCTGCAAACAAAGTTTGAAAATAGCCAATATACTTTCTGGATTAGGTATGTGTTAGGTTCGGTTAGGTTAAGTTAGATTTTCATTCTTGAATTCATGAATTTTGCCAAAATTGGCCATGACAAACTGGCGCGGTTCCCGCCTGGTTTCCCATAAACCGACTTATACCGAATAAAATCACAGATGTCACCACGTATGTTTCAACTTACAATATACAAATGACATCAAACACTATTAAATTGTACCAGCTATCGTTCGTACATGTTGCAAGTGTGTGTTATCGAAGTTATCGTCTGTCACTCGAGACGCCACGTATATTCATAAGTGAGAACTTCCGCTTGTCAGTACAAATCTGAGAAACTAAAACAGATATTCAATTTCCTGCGTGAAAAGCTAACTGGTCGTTTCCAGTATCGTTACAACTGATTTCATTTACTGAGATTAGAATTAACATGCTACTAACTTGTCTTCTCATCGGAATATAAAAATGATGTTATCACCTGGTTTGGTGCTTAGTTATGTTAATCGCGAAGAAACGTTTCCTCGAATACCTTTTGCTAATCAATCGTAATAATGTAATCAGTGGTTTCCAAACTCTATGTTACTACGCCCCCCTTTAAAAAATCTCATCTTGGCGCCTCCCCTCTTATTTCATAAAATAATGCACACACATTTTTTTAAATGATAAAAAGTGTGTTAATATAAAAAAAATCGTAATTGACAGAATAATTAGAAGATTTTACTATAAGTAATTTGTAATAGTATATTAATTTTAATGGGATGGATGTGATTGTTTATTTTATTAGCACAAAGTTTTACAAATTGCAGATAATTCACCAAATCCCGTTTCGCAAAAATATGATGTTACGAATGGCAATATTACTCGCATTGCTTTGCTTGATAGAGTATTATATTCTTTACTTCGACTCAACTAAAATTGAACAAGGGTTTCATTCTCAATTATTAGTTTCAATGAAGTATCTCATGATAATTCTATCATTTTTTTTTACTTTTCAATAGTAGTCAATCCAAATTCATCATCCTGATCGCGCCTCCTTTTACCCTAATCTGCGGCTCCCCAGGGAGGCGCGTCGCCCAGTTTGGAAATCGCTGATGTAATGGAAAGTTCAGGAAAAACGATAAACGAAGACCAGAAAGATTATATTACAATAGTTACTTATATAATTTTGATTTTCAGCTTGTCAAGGTCTGGAATGGTTATTATGCATATGATCCGTAACATAATTTTGCATTGGTCCAAATATGGCTGCGTGTTTTCATATTTGATACCGGCTGCCAAATTGTGTCACTCAATATTATTATATTTCCATAAAACTAATATAATAATGTAGTCATCCATAGTACAAATAATTATAATTTATATTGTTATGGTGGCTCTCGTGCATTTTTTTCTTTTTTAATTCTTTACAACACAGTTTCTCCATTAAGTCTCAATAAAATAAATAATACATTATTATTATGTATATAGAGAATAGAGATTGATATTCATTCTCAAACTAAATAAAAATAAGGTTTTTACTAAGGATGTTGAAACTACTTTCATTAGAGATATGCAATTGAAGCAAATAAGGATCTCTGGTCTACTGATCAAGTTAACTAAAAGTGGCTTTGCATTGCAGGTTCATTTAATATAATTCTGCTGTGATATACTGCTATAATTTCAGCTTCACCCAATTTGTTAATTACATACGTCATGATTATGTAATATGCGGATATTGCTAAAATACTTAAATTCATAGAATTGGATAATAATATATTATTATAATAAATAAATTAGACCTGTATTTAACATTATTCACGTATCTCACATAACCAGAATGCGAGCCGCTATTTTGTTTCTGGGGCTGACAATAGAAGAAGACAAATACATAATTAACTTATTAACCACTCGTACAATCGGTCGATGTTAAAATCGCAATGACTTAAAAATCCTAATGCATATTATAAATACTTCTATCTTTAGTTTTGACGGAATTCATGATTGCAAATGGCGTTAAATGTGAGAACAGCTGATTGTCAGTGACATTTATAAAAAGAATCAATTCCCACCGTGAGAGTAACATTATTATAATCCTGAGCATCTAAACTCATTTATGCATGCCATGGAGACACGTTATGCATACTAGACGAGTAGACAACGAGCCTAATCGTAATTTATTGTGGTTTCTCATATACGCTGGTGCACTCAGAGTTGTTTGCATTCTTGCAAAAACCGTTATGCAAAGTGCATCGGCCCGTCAAACGGGGAGGAATTTTAATTAAATTTGCAGACTAACAAAAAGATTTGACGTAAATAACTCCGCATCATTTTACTTGCGTATTTATATCCAATCTTTTTTATTTCATAAATAATATAGGCATTTAAGTTTACTCGTTGCTGCAAGTTAATGGTAAAGAAGTTCTGACGGGCTGCATTGGCATTTCCATTGTTTGTTCCGGATTCCTTCAAAAATCGGCCTCGCTTATTTACGGTGATTATGTTAGTCATGTTACGACCGATCTGACATAGATCAGAATCGAAATTTATTTAAAGATTAAAATGCTCGTAAAAAATAATATAAAATTACATATTATTAACAAAACATTGTATGTACATACAGATCAAATTATAAAGCCGAAGGAGTGCAAAGATTGTTTTAAATGTAAATATTTGGATGAGGCCAAGATTCATATAGGTTTTGTGACACCAAAAAGAGAAGTACAATATTCAATGATTTCTATGGCTTAAAATAAAATCCAATAGTACTGAAACTATACATACAAATAGCTATTTTTAATTTAATTTTATGTGGATACTAACAAATACTATAGAAATTTGTAAAATTGTATATATTGTATCAATTGAAAGTGTCCAATTGAAGCGGAATTCGAATAAAACGTATTACATTATTGTGTTTTATACTCCGTTTACACGTGCATGGATTCACTGTTGACAGTACGTATTATCGCGGCCATAACAAGACAATACTTATACGTTTTAACATGTATTAGGTATCCTGCACTCGCAAGATTGCATGCATGAATCAAACAAGTTCAAAAGCATCGGAATTTTCATACGACATTTGGGTTTTTTTCGATCTGCGATAAAATTTCAAAAAAACGAACTACACCGCGGAGAGACTCAATTTTTGAGATTAACCGATTTTTACGACCTGCCAAATAGTAAAATAAAATGACAACATCGCGTCTCGCTTACTCTCGAAAAATGAGGTTGGAGGGACAGTTCCACCACCATTCATAAACTATTGGAAAGAATGGTGCTTGTTAGCCACTAGCTTAAAGACACTTAAAATATGATTTTTTTCAGGCCTGATGGTTTTAGAGGAAGGTTGTTACGTATATTTTATAATTAGAATTTATAATACCGAAAGAAACCTTCTAAAACTCGTAAAAAATTGGACAATCGCCAATATTGGACACTTCATGATTAGCTTGAAGTAATAATTAATGTCAAATACCCAATCAAGTAACGATACTGTAGAAGTGTAGAGTATAGGATCATTTTTGTCATGTATGTAGTTGCATTAATTAATACAATTTATATTACGTTGTAATACCTAACGGTAGCCACGTAGTCATGGCATTTTTTAAGAATTTGATCATTTAACAGTCAGCGTTTTCTAGAAATTTATATTAAAGTGACGCAAGTTTTGATAATTGGGCATGCAAGTGAAATTAAACTCGTTCGCCCACACGTTGCAGCCAAGACTAGATAATAAAAATGAATTATCTACTTGAAATTATGTGAAATCTACCTGCTTTGTTATTGAAGTATTACTAAAAATAGAATTATCATTGATATAATGCAGTTATTGAAACGTGTTCCAATGCAGCGGATAACAACAGTGCAGTGGAGTATCTTTATGTCTCTACTAAGTAGAGACTACTTATATAATATAATGAAATTTAATAGAGTCATACAGATTTGAACCACGTCGGTTCGCGTATTTGTTCTGAGTTTGTAAGACGTGTTACATGTTACTAACTGTCATCTCTCTTTTGTTTATTTATCTTATAGTAGATATTATACATCGATAATATTATAACTACGACGTTTTTGTATTAAAGTTGACATGTAAATTGCCACATTGTCATAGATGTACTACATTCTGTAGTCATCCGGTATTATCCTAAGTAGAGATTGTAATCCCCGCTAACACTTTTAAATCCCGATTCCGAACCGGTCGAAATGGTCAAAATACGAGCTCTTTTACAACGTTTTTCTTAGCTCGTATTCTTATTTGTCCTGTACAAGTCTTGCAATCGATTTTTAACTAACTTCCCGACTAGCTAGACATTTGAAACTTTTAGAATATATCAGAACACGATGCCAATGCATTTTTTTACATTCTTTTAGCCATCTTTAAGTAGAATTGAATTCATTTTCAGTTAATTCTGTTTTGTATGAAAAGTTATTTCGACACCATTATTGGTTGCTAGGGAGCAACTAAATTATTAATATATACCTACGTGCGTTACTATGGAAATCAATATGACATGTCAAGTACAATTTTTTTGATCGTTTAAGCTAGTCAAGTCAAGTTTATATATGGTTCAACAGAATTTAAAAACGTTGTACCTATATAAAAAAAATATTTTTATCTTGTAATTTTCATCATTATCATTACCCGGAGTCGATCAACTTATAGATAAGGCATCATCATTGCTCCTTTTACTCTTTTCGGTTCGTAATTAGACTTGATGAGTTTATTTCTTCAGCTGATTTCCCTATTTTTCCTATATTTCCCTAGATTTAAATATAATATTTTTTACTAGAAACTGTCACTTACTTCGAGTGTTTTTTATGGATCAAGTTAACTTTTATTACGTAAAATTCCATTATACAAATATGAATTATATTAAATTCTACAAAGTACAGGTAATTTTACCTGTAGTCTTGATAGTGGTGTGATAACAGAAATAGCTATCAACTAATAAATCAACATGTAGGAAAAATTATTATAAATTACATTTATTTATCTATTTTGACAAAAAAATATAAAAAAACTTATCCCGATATCTAGGGATTTTTAGGATTACGAATCACGTGGGAGCCCAAGAGTCGGAAATGCAAACCATGCTACCAAAAAAAACACTATATTCAACACAAATTATTGCGTGTATTCTGGTCGTCTACCTCACCTGATTAAATTATCATAAATTTTACTCCGGAAAGAATTATTATTAACTACCTATCTATATAATAACATCGCGAAAATGTGTTTTTGTTTGCCATTGTTAACAGCGACGAGGCATTGCGTCTCGTTACGATGGGTCGTCAAGTGTGAAGCTACATCTTGCGGCATTTCTTTTAATTGTTATTCGCATATTTTTACTTTATATTATTTGTTAGTTGCATTATTGCTACGAACGTTGATACCGCTTTTCTGACTTAATGAACTTAACGACTGTTGATGTGCCATTATTAACTCATACCAAAGAAAAATGCACCAAAATAATTATGGTACCTATACAAAGTAAAACTCGTCGTAGACCTACCTAATAGTTACCTCCAAACCAAGTCGCCCACTTGGTCGTAATCGAGCGAATCACGAGGCCCTATATTTGAATGTGAAGCATCGAAGTCTTGGGCTGAGTTTGATTTGACTGAGTTTACTGAGACATAATTTAATCTTAATCAAAGTGCCTATGGGAGATAGGAGCACGGAGAATTAATAAAAATAAATAATTTTAATTCATTTTCATAAAATATGCAAAAACAATTCGGACATACTAAACTATGTGAAGTTGATCTTCACGTCCGCAATAAGACGTCGGCGGCCGGATACAATGGAGATATTGGTAATTTTTAGGTAAACCTCAAGAAACGCGAAGCACAGTGAGGCTAACGTCCCTAGTGTCCCTAAAAGTACCGTCCCCTTTCATTTTAGTTTAAAATGATCTGAAAACTCGTTATATACCAATCTATTTATCTATTTTATTATTAATTTCCGGTTATCGTAAAATCAGACAAATACACCCAAAAATCTTTAAATTGACGTAAGTACACACGATCTACTGAGAATTAGAGTATTTCCACGACATCTAAACTAAAACAGTGGTCGTTTTAGGCACTTTTGTGCAAATTTTGCCTGTGCGATAAATCGTCAATACAATAATATGCATACATATTTTGTTTTTGCATATTATATGTACATTAATTAGAATCATTTATTTTTGTTAATTCTCCGTCCTACTTTCTTCTATGGGCACTTTGATTGAATTGTGTCTCAGTAAACCCAGTCAAATCACACTTGAGTGTGACCTCAGTCCTGGGCAACTGCTCCTGAGACAATCCCAGGCATAAATAACTGCTGATGCTTCACACCCAAATATCAGCATTTTTAATGCGTCGACTATTTTTGAAACTAAACTGACAAAAAGAGTGTTGCCTTTCCTAAATTCTGTGACTCCCTGAATTAATTGAAAACCTGATACTACGAAGAAGACAGTTGATTATTCTATATTCTATACGTCTATAATGAGTAATGGAGTTTATTTGAGATGCAAACACAAAGCAAGCCAACATTCGAGTTATTTAAAGAAAGCGCGAGCCCAAAAACTGTCTGTTTTAAAAAAAATATTGCGGTATTTATTCGCTCATAGAAAATATTGTTAAGTATACTATTCTATAATATGTGTGTATAGTATTGTACCTATTTGTATTCTCATACGCAAAAGTATTCACTGGGTCAACACACTGTATTTGAGTCGTTGACACTTTCAAAAATGCTTACAGCATAGAATTATATTTTGTAATGTGTTATGTTATACTTTATTGTGTAATCATCAGATCTGATAAATTGCAAATAATCGTTAATTATGGAATAATCATTCATCACCAGTCATCAACAACTGCTGTGTGTTAACATAAACTGCCGAATAAAGGCGTCTTCAATGCTATTTATTATTCACAAGGTAATTTTGATGTCTTAATAAATTAAATACAAAGTTGTAGGGAATAATTTTTATTTTGAGAGTTTTCTATAATATATTTTTATAAATCAGTGGGCCAAGGGTGACTTATGGAAGTACCCAGGTAGGCTATGGGGGAAATAGTACATAGGGTTTAAGATTATATTAAGCAGTATAACAGTTCACCGTGAGCTGTCTTAACGGAAAGAGATGAATAAATGAGATCAAATTACGCGATATTCGTGGAGAAATACAAACTGCTTTTAATTTTATTAGATTCAATTCATTTGATTTTTATTGTTATCAAATATCTGAAAATAACGCTGTCATTTATTATCATCAGATAATTAATGGATACGACTTGAAGCACCTATTAAAATATAAATATATACGATATTATTGTTTTTTGTAATTATTTATTATTTCCGTCTTAATCTTGTATTTATTTCTGTGGGTTTTCATACGAATTTATATTTAGGTATGGGTTTGATCTCAATACTATACATAGGTACGGTCATCTATTTCCAATACAAAAGCTCAGGACAAACTGTGATACAACCTACTGCATACGTACACATTTTCGGAAACAGTGCATAGGTATGACCACAGAACAGATAATAATTAGAATACCGCTAGGCTATATTCAATACGCCGCATGGTGAAACAGGCTTTTGAATGTGTGAGTGCCCTACGAAAATGAAGCACGCATTATGCACGTGCAATAGTGTGTGTAATACACCAACATTAAATGAGCGTAAATGCATAAACCGAGAGCAGTTTTCACTGTTTTCAGTATTCGACGTAAAACGTATTCTAGACACGTGGGTAAGTTTAACCCGGATTCTTCCTTACTCGACTCGGTTACCTGCTATCGCCTTACCAGTTGTGTATTTCAGTTCCCATTATTTCTGAGTTCCCTGGGTATGACATTACTACTAATGAATAGGTACACAATAATCATAATGTGAACGTAGAATAATCAGAGAATTAAGAAAATTTTGCCAGTAGATTTCACGATATTATAATAAACAAAATATGATAAATTTACGTACGGATTATTACACCCTTTGAATGCATGAGTATTGATGGTAAATATACGACGTAACGCATCTATATAGGTTATACTGCGATGAAAATTATTACAGCATGTTACGTATGGATGCCCCTGTTAAGTCTGTTACTAGTGATATATTCAAAATATTTAGCAAGGAGTCTTCGCCACTGAATTCTTAATACGCATTCATCAAATTATATAGATTATCTTAATGACATCTAAACAGTTTTTGATAAAATGAATATTGGTTATATTTCTGTTCTGGTATTTCATTCTCCAATCGACCACTCGCATTTCGTCCGTCGCTCAGTTTGTTTACATCAGTAATTCACAACCTTTTTCATAAGAAATGATTCTATCATGTTAATGTTGGAATAATAAATTAATATGTAGGTACTATTATGAACATATAGGTAGAAATTGGTTAATTCTTTATGTGTTATTATCAGAGACGAGGATGAGTCACTTAATAAAAATACAAAAGTCCTCATCTACATCGATGAGTTAATCATTAATGTTACTTAATCTTTATTCAACTTACTCTGTGATTATAATCCGATTATGGGGAAGGGAAGTAGACCGATAAAATTCGACATAAATAGTGCACACTAAACTTGGTTAGTCATACGTATTTGTTTTCATTGAACTAAGACTACAAATTGCAGATAGTGTTGGCACAGAACAGATTAACAAATATAATTCCGATACACTACATTTTGATGCAGTGTTTTGAATGTGTCAGTGTCCTACGACAATGAACCAGACATTATGCACGTCCAATTGTGTATGGAATACACCAATATTAAATGAACGTCAATGCATAAACCGAGAACAGTTGTCAGTATTCGACGTATGACGTATTCTTAACACTTGTTTGAGTTTATCCCATACTCTTCCACACTTTAGATCGGTTGCCTTGTTACTGTATTATATTATTATATTTCAGTTCCCATTATTTCCGAGTTCCCTGGTATTTGCAGAAATATATTATGCATGTTTACGTCTAAACACTCGAAAGCATTATGTACAGCCAGTGACTTCCCATGGGGGTAGGCAGATTGAGCATCGCTTGGGGGCGGCAGTTACTATATGGGCGGCAAATCGAAGAGAATCATTCGGTATATATATATATAAATAGCTAACATTTTTTTTACATGTTGTACAATAAATAACAGTAAATATTGTGTGAAAATAATAAATCTGTGTATTGCTAAATGGTACAAACCAAATGTGTCAGAAAAAGAATCTCAGACTCTGATGATTTGGGTGTCTAACAAAATTACCTATTATTATATTTATTCACTTTTTATATCTAAATTTAGTTGCGTATGTTTTAGGGGTATATACTTTGTTAGTAATGTATCCATACAAAACATTTATCAGATATTGGAGTCATGAAAGGATAATAAAAAAATACTGTATAAAAAAATGGGGTGGCATTTTGTATAGGGACGTTACTGTGTACAGCCATTTACCTCCTAATCATCTATTTTACTGTTTAATGTTTCGGTTCTTTTATACTAAAATCAACACCAATAATATTCTTGCTACAGGAAAATAATTGTGTCATTTTATGATAGATAATAAGATAATGATAGTTAGCTATAGTTTTATAAAATTGTGATTAGTTTGAACATTTACTCAGTTGACTGCCCATGGTTCACATAATAAATATACACGGAATCTATATTTAAATACAATCGAGAAATGTTGAAGCCGCTAGGTCGGCATCAGCATGCTAAGCTAGATCTGGCAAGCCCCAAACAAACTTGCCATACCATCTCAGCGATAGATACTGTGCTATGTTTACTATCTATCTTCAACTAGAAATAGTCGGCATATTGGACGGACGCTCCTAATTTTCTATCAGGAAACCATACCGACAGGTAGATAATATGTGCATACGAAAAGTAGCCTACCACTTACAGAAGAATACAGTCGCGCAGAAAAAGAAATATTACGGTAGGGTCCATTTAGAAAAATATTCGTGATATTTTTTTTTTTTGAGACGACGGAAGAGGGCTGGGTTCACGTTCACTTCCGTATTTACTCGCCTACCAATTCTTGTCGTCGCTTCAACAGTGGGGGGGGGTCCACTTTTACAGGTATATTCCCCATAGCTAAACACTCCGCACTTTGAGATGCAGAGATGGCATGCAGTTAAGTTATTATTGCATTGGAACGTATCGCATCCACAAGTGGTTGTCGAATGCCTGTGGTCTAACGATAATAATTATTATTATGATCGTCAGTATAGGATTTCAAAGTATTTAAAGGACCTACACATTTACATTTTTATAAAAATCTATGTTTTTTAAAATAAATATAAAAATATTAAAACTATGAATTAGTAAAAGTGTCCATAAAATAACATATCATAATCAGATAGGATCTTTTAACAAATTCACATTTTATAACATTTTTTTACAATTTATTGACTTTGACTTAAAATAAAAAAATATTTTTCTTTTTAATGTTATCAGATACATAATATTTATTAATTAATATAGTTTAAATTGTAAATTATCAAAAAAATGTCTCAAATTGATGACAACGTAGAAAATGTTTTAACCTCAATAATCTTTCAGTCTTCAGTAGGTAATGCCAGAACTTATCATATCTAGGTATATTCGCAACCGAGCATTTGTGCTTTTAGACATATTCGTAAGCTTATTAAATAAATCTACATACTCGTACTTAGAGACGTAACTATATACATGTAGTGGAAAACTTTCACCACTGATAATCTGAAAGCTTTGTAGAAAACAGAACTAATATGATTGGTCATTAACTAATCGATGGACAACATGTTTTCAGAAAACATTATGGTCATTGGTCACGTAAAAATATTTACGTTTATAATATTACTTAGGTAGGTACTTAAACTGAATACAATTTTATAACGGGTGCCTAAGTATATTTGAAGAACACTTGAAAAATAATATAAATATGTTACATAGTTTATAATATTTTTTGTATATAAACAAAATATTAACGTCGATAATGTACTACATATTACTAAACTTTATGGTTCATCGAAAAAAAATCAGCTATGAAATATATAAGTAGGTACGGCCTTAGAATTCAATATTGGAATGACATAAAATAACGAGGGAGTTTTATAAAAATGCAGCTAAGTTTTTTTTTCAATAAGTATAAAATACTCACAAGTTTAGTGATCGATAAACAAGAATATATGAATTGCAATTATACCAGCATACTGTTGGTGTTAATCCATTTATCACGATATTAACTTACCACTACCACGATATTAACATCCTTTATCACGACATTTTACCTTACTCCTCGGGTTCAAACAAAATTATCAATATTTTTAATAGCTACTAACTTTACAAATCCTATGTATTGCCTATCATAAAGTTAAAATCCAGCCATTTAACTCACCAATATTGCAATTTTAATATTATGTAAGCCTACAGTTTCATAGAGTACCTACCTACTTTGTAAAATCTATCACGAAATTATCTCCCCTTACCCTATAGCTATTAAAAAAATACTTTTCTCCCTTCTGGTGTGAATTTTGCCAACACAGTTTTGAGTCACAATATTGATCGATTAGGTTCAAGTCAGGTTAGGTCAATGTTCTTGGTCCAAGCACATATTGAAAAAATAGCGCTCATAATTTTATTAACCATGCATTTGCGTGACAAACAGATTTAGTGGCGGACACTCTACTACTACTATACCGCGCAGTGGCGAGGGGTGGAGGTAGGCTGTTAAGATTCGACATACATAACTGCACACTTAACTTTCTTAGTCATACTTATTTGATTTCATTGGACTAAGAATACAATTCGCAGATGGTGCTAGTTAACATTTTAAGTACCTAGGTAAAATTCAGTGCAATATAGAATTATATGCATACGTCTGCTGTGTTCGGGTCTTAACTGGGGAATATTAACATCAGATTAGTGCACTTTTTATGTAGTGTAGCAATTGAATACAACGATAATACTTACTAAATTAATTATATCCAAATCTACATAAAACGCTTTCCCTAAACAATTACATACTATATAATATTATTGCATTTATTTCTATTAGTCTTATGGTATTTCATAACGACTTTTAATAGCTAAGATTTTCTGACGACTTACTTGGAGCGAGAAAAACAGTTCATTTTGGACAAAAATTGATTTATGTAGTGTTTAATTGGATACAGAATATAATAAATAAAAAATAAGTTCGCCACTGTGGAACTCTACCTGAAAACTTTGTGTGATTTTCTACAAAAACAATATACCTATGGCCTTTTAGAAACGTGATGTGAGTGCTGATGATTAGTCATAGCGTTCGAGCTTCTCGCAAACCATCGCAGTTAAAATTGGAAACGAGTTAATAATGTCCTATCTTCGTTTCAGGTTTAAATGTTTAAAAATAGACGCAATGTTGTTATTTTGAAAGCCAGGCCACAGACGAGGAAAAGTTTGAAAGAAATAATTTAAACAAGCGCATAATAATATTGTACATACTTACTTACAGTCATAATTGTGTGATTCATTGACTCAATTAAACTTTTTTACTAATTGTATCACTGTTGCAGTGAATCACTTAATTTACTGTACATATTGTATATTGCAAGAGTAAACTATTTCTTTTATTCAACGAATAATTCACAAGATTTAAGAATGTATCATTCTAATTATTGAACACACATAATTTAGAAAAACACTCACAACAGAGAGTATATTATAACCAATAGATAAAATCTTTTTAGAAAAAAGTAAGCCACCCCGACGGAGAATCGAACCCTGTATCTCCCGGGTTTACGCCCCCATCCGTCGCATTTACCAATATGCTACGCAGTGACATACTAATTGCGACAAATTTTAACTATTGGTCAATTTTATCAGCGCTCTTCCAAATCAAGCTACTTTGGCAATCGATTTTTGTTTCTTAAATCAAAGTAGATATCTATTACTTCGATTACTAAGTAGCTTGATTTGGAAGAGCGCTGATGAGTAGGTATTAAAATTGACCAATAGTTAAAGCCAGCGGCAAAAAAATGAAAATAGCCGATATACTGGATTACCTGTTAGGTCAGATTCTTGAATTCATGAAATTTGCCGAAATCGGCTATGAAAACTGCCGCTGTTCCCCCGCCTAGCTTCCAGTAAACAGACATGTACCAATAAATCTTTTCTAATCTGCATACCATAATTAATTTTTAAAAAAAATACGACAATTATCGATAGAATTCGTTCATTAAATATTTTTTCGCCTGCGGCACTTGCAGAAATGGCATTTATCACCCTCAGAATCTTGGAAAGATAAGATACACAACAAAATAAATAAATGAACATCGGGTATAATGTACTATTGTTGTTTATTACGATTAATCGCGGTTTTTTATAATAAAAGGCGCGGTTGGAATGCGGGCATATCCTCGAGAAATTCTCACGAAATTTTGATGTGTCACTAATTTTTATGGTATCACTATTTGGCTATTTATTTTTGCTTTGTATAAACGTTACGCTATCGAATTCAGCCACCACAGCAAAACTTACGACAAACGAAACTATGTAGGTAGGTATATTGAATGCCCTAATAAGTTTAGTAATAATATATATTTATTATTATATTATGCTACATTATTTCAATTTTAAACTGTCGACGATGCGTAATTATTTATTTAGGTATTAATAATTAAAGCAATAAAATCAGTTTTTTCTTCAATTGGCTCTACAACCCCGTATGGTCGTCTCCAAAGTGTATGTTAAGCGATCAACGATTGTTATGCCGTATCCACACTGGCAACCTCATTAAATTTTACAATAATCATTATTATCGTAAAATCTAACGAGGTTGCCAGTGTGGACCCGGCATTAGCCAAGCGTTCAACTATGATTCCTAGCTAGATTCAAATGCATGATGGAAAAACAAAATGTTAATTTGACAGACGCAGGACTGAACCCGAAACCTCAGGTGTCTAAAGCGGACATTTTACCTCTCGTGGCTCGCGGGTAGGTAGGTACTCATTTGCGTTAATTATTATTAATTATAATTATAATTTTTGCATTCATTTGTTGACTTGTTTATTAAAACATATTCATACCGCAAAATAACATTAACATATTTTGATACCACCTATGTATTTTTTTTTTACCATTAAAGCAAATTTGTTTAGCGTTTATCTCACTTATCTGGTCAATTCCCTAAGCTAGAGCCCTCTCAGCCCCACTTTGTGGGGGCCATGGTGATTTCCAAAGTTCAGTCCAATTTTCGTCAGGCAAATCGTCTTGATTCCTAGTGTTTATGGCCGAATGTCTTCCATTGAGTAACCACCGATCAACGTATTTTGAAGGATCAAAAAGTGTCAAAGGTGGTCCGACGAGCTTGATTAACAAAAGTTCCGAAACTGTTTTAGTCTTCACGAACCTCTTGTTTGGGGTAATAATTAGATTCATTTGCGAAAATTAGTGTTCACATTCACTTGAAAAAATGGTAATATAATTCAATGCATATATGTATTATCAAACGCGATAGTTTTTCAGATAATAGGTCTTTTCATATTATGAGATGATTCAGGAAAATTCGTCTAATTGCTTTTGAAACGTTAAAAATACCATGAAAAAATGTGCCGGAACGCCGTTCCACCGCGATACATTCCAAAAAAGCCCTGTTTATAATACTTAGCATACTAACAAATAGGTAAATAACCATATACAATAATACTTATTTAGAGAAGGTATACTATAGTATAGGATAGATAAATCAATAATATGTTTTCCACCCGTCATAAAGTTTTTCTTGGTGTTTTACATACATTCTTGTCGTAAATTCCGTAAAGAAATATAAACACATATTATGTAAAGCTGTCGCTTACAATTTGGCTGATCTCCGTGATGGGAATCGGCGTGACGCTCTTCTGGTCCGGCGAGTTGGACCGCCGGGGAATGGACGAGGAGCTAGGCGTCGGAGAGGCTCCAGCCCCCAGCCCCGGCTGTACGTTGATGACGCTCTCCTTGGAGCTCCTGTTCGGAGACAACCTCGACGGGAAGCTCAGGGTCTTTGTCCACTGCGCGAGACTTCGCACCATTTTTCCTCGTTTGGGAAACACTTTGAACGAAATTGTAGTAAAGCACTGTCTGTTTATAACGAAACACTAAAAGTTTATTTAAAAAAAATCACTGTTTAACTTTTAACAAGTCCGTTAGATTTAGGCCAATTTTAATTAACATAGTCTACTTCTATTTTCAAATAATAATCCAATCAACTCCACTCGGTTTCAATCACTATAATGTTATTATTAGTCGTTAATGCATTACATATAGCCATTGGAGCACATAACCTCATTTGAGTAAATTGTATTGTTTTATAAAGTTAAATAATGCACAATAATTTATTTTGTTTACAGCGATCAGCTGTGCGTTTCAAACTGACGCGTGAATTTATCTACACGTCCGTAACGCACGGCGGCCGGTTTACGAGTGAAATTCAGTGACGTAGCGGGCAAGACGAGAGCTTTTTGTTACGTACTTGCGCATGTGTTGAAAACATGTGTTGGTAGTGGAAATATTGAAGTGTATTGAAGGCTGGGAGGGGGGAAGGGCAGGGGGCTCGTGCAACACTTCCTGTGAGAGGCTTCTGCACGTGCGTTAAGACTCCTTGCAGGGTTGTCACAAATATTTTTAGAACCGAAAAAATATTTATAATAATATTATACACTATACAGTATGCATATTCTTGAAGTACGCATACACATTTTACAATGGTTTGTATAATTATCCACCACACAAATGCACGTGCACAATCATATTTAGTTTGGAACTCAGCAAACATTGTTATCGAGTTTAATGTATTTTTGGACAGTTCACATTTTATAGTGGAACAACTTAATCTTGATATTTGCAGATTGAGATTTCTTCTACTGCTCACGATTTACATAGGATAAATTTAATTATTATTTCTGACTGCTCTTACATGTAGTCTATTGTATCGTTTTCTCTCGCTCGGCATCGCTCTAGCTACTGTCGAACAACATCTTCTTGGCTACGTGTTAAAACTGTGAACTGATAAGCTCTTCCCATTTAGTCGACGACAGTGCCTTCCGGGTGGGGCCTAAATCTTCTTGTTGGACAGTACAGCATATTATCTTGAGAACATTGAGGAAACAAGTCAACAAAAAGATCGGTTTTTAGCCATTCAATTAATGTATTGGGTGTCATGGATACAAATATAATATCTTTGTACGAAACCAAAAAAAAGGGAAAGTCTAAAATCATTATGAAAGCCAAAGAAAATGAATTTCGGATAACTTTTACTTCTAAAACGACGAATCCCTCTACGTTGATTTGACTCATTCCTTTTTTCCATTAAGCATATTATACTAATTTTATGCATACTGGATATCTTGATATAATCAAATATTCAGACCAGGGAACAAAAAAATAATGGGAACTGTCTTACCATACCGGGTACGGATCTTTAGTTTGGAGAACTATGAGATAAAATTAATCACTGGTTAAAGAATGTGTAATTTTCAATAGTCACGCCTGTCTCATAGTAATATGCATTAAAGTTTGTCACGTAAACGAAGCACGCATTCAATATTTGAGAACAGTCGGCGCCTTGTGTACCTTGGGTTTATGGCCTCTAACGCAAGTGTACCCAAGGGTTTCATGCAGTTTTTCATTAATTCAAATATATTTTATTAATATGTATAATTAATGACATATTTGACGTTGTTTCATTTGAATCATTGGAATCTTTAAATAATTCGACTTACAATAAAATTATTTGTTGCAAAACGCAAACTGTCATCACGGTGGTCACCCTTTAAACGTGTTCAATATTTGAATTGAATACATTTAATATGAGAAAATGAAGATTCATGTAATATGTATAGATATGTATCATAATAATATGTACTTCCAAAACTTGATAAAATCCGATGACAGACGTCCTTTTTTTAAATATGGGTATTTACATATGGGTATTAAATATGGGTATTTACATTTTAAATATGGGTACCTACTATCCATATATCAGAAGATTGTAATAATTGTGCAATTCAATCAACTGTAATTTGAATTTCCACACATCCATTGGAGAAATCATTACTATGGTTTGAGCTAAACTTTGGACATTATTTTTATTCATTTTTAATGGTGGTGATAAGAAACTGTATAACTGTAGAAAAATATGAAAATCATTATTATTTTAAAAATTCACAATCGTTATTGGGATCGACTGATTGGGAACCATTATTAAAGTTATAAAGCGAACTCTGCTTCAAAAATTTTGACCATGGCGACTGGCTTTCATATTTATGTCGTATTCATCTGTTCTGTGATTCAAACTATATGTATATTATTATACAAAACAGAACAGTGCCAAACCAGGTCTCGAAATGAGCCGGAACGCACCGGAGCGCCGTTCCGGTTCATAAAATCTCCAAAATTATTACTTCGTCTCGTGGAAATATTAATCTGACCGCCTGAGCTAGATATGTCATATAATAAAAAATCTAACAGACTTATTTTATAAAATACCTATAGTTACAATTAGATAACAAGGTTAATATTTTCACAAAATTATCGAGCGCTCCGGTTCGTAAAAATTTTCATTTCGAGCGCTGCAAAACAGAACATGACAAAACAGAACATGACAAAAAACAGTGACAAAACAGAACAACGATAAATATAACTATGACCTTTCAGGAAAAATATAAATTTAATAATGAAATTGTCTTATCTCTATTATGTTGATAGATTTTTAATAGCACAGATTTTCAATACGCCATAATAAATCAATGGCTAGAAAGCCTCAAATAAACGGGACTTTGCCGGCAAACTTAGGATATTTCATCTTAATCAATATAATATGTTCAAAATGATTGGGTGACTAGGTACAACGAAATAATGACCTAACCTAACCTAACCTCACCTAACCTAAATAGATTCCACAAAAATTAATGTTTCATTTTTCCCCTGGCTGTTCTGTTTTGTCCGGTTACCGACCGAACACACATGCAACGAAGTGTTTGTTGCACGGTAGCCATAAGAACAATAATTTACCAGTAGATTAAAGTAAACAAAATGTAAACAAAACATAAATTTACACAATTTTATTATCGTTATAATTTTCCATTATTGGCTGTAGTAATAATATTATTTTGTATAATATCTTTCTACTGCTTATTAAATTACCAGATACGGTCCACAATAAAAAAAAGAAATCACGCATTGACAGTACGGATTTGAATAACAATGGGGTCTCATAAAATATTGTAATTTAAGTTTTGTAAACGAACTATTTGACATTGAGTGCAGTAATGGCCGCGTGGACTGCCCTTTGGCCGGCAGCTGCATACGCCTTGTCTCCGTTTTACTTTCGTCGTCGGGTAAGTTTGTCCCTTTCACCCCGTTAAAGCTTCTTTATCGATACCAAACTAACACATTGCATCTTGGAACATTATTTAAATTAAAAAAAAAAATAACAAAGAACAATAGTTTTCCAAAAATATAACTAAACAGAAGAGATTAATAACCGTTCCCTGGTCTGCCCTAAGTGATAAATATTTATCATGCTATCAGCAGTTTTGGTAAATTTTTGAGTAGTGTGCACAGAACAGATAATAAATATAATTCCGATAGGCTATATTCAACACCCTACCTACATTATAATATTTATAATGCAGGGTTTTGAATGTGTGAGTGTCCTACGAAAATGAAACACGCATTATGCACGTGCGTGTGTATAATACACCAATATTAAATGAACGTCAAAGGCTAAACCGAGAGCAGTTGTCAGTATTCAACATATGACGTATTCTCGGCACGTGTTTAAGTTTATCCCGGTTCTCCCTTACTCGAGCTCGGTTACCTGCTACTCGTTACCCGTTAGGTATTTCACTTCCCATTGTTTCTGAGTTCCTTCGTAGTGTGACAATTCTCGTCTCAGGGTTTTCTAGAAATAATGAGATAACTTTTGATTATCGTTTCGCAAGACCTTTTTTATGAAATTTAGTAATTTACTATAAGTAATTGTTTTTTTAATGTTAGTATTTTTTTAAATATAGTGAGTAGGTGCTAGTCTGTTTACTGAAAGCCATGCGGGAACAGCGGCAATTCTCATAGCCGATTTCAGCAAAATTCATGAATGATAATCTAACCTAACCTAACAAATAGTCCAGTATATCGGCCATGGCTCCCACATCCTGAAGCGGGCCCCCCTAGTTATCACTAAGGTTAAATGTAGTCTGGGTAGTCTGCTGCTCTACAGTGGCGTTTTTTAAATGGTGTTCGAGGTTTATTAAAATTCAGTTTAATTTTAGCGATTTTTAACACATCGAATTATGGAGTTGTCGAGTATCAACACACAATAACCAAAAATTGCATCGCACAACCATACTTAGGTAAGTATATTTTAAAATGGTAATAACTCTGAAGTAAAATTGCGCCGACTTTTTTTTACTATTAGGGCACATTTAAGATGTGTGTTTATTTCAATTATGTGGTCGAACCCGCCACGCCGAGCTCTCCTGAACCCGGGCTCCTAGGCTAGAGCCCTGTCAGCCCCCCTTGTGGGGGCCATGATATCGGCTAATTTCAAAGTTTCTTCCACTACTAAATTGACAAGAACCCTTGCAAATTTACCCGCCCGCGCAGTTTTCCGGTCGGCTGCATTTTATTGACAAAAAAATACAACGTTACCAATTTCAATTCCGACAGACTGGCCGGTATCGCATTGGTTAAAAACTACAATCATTATAATAGAAACTTTTGAAGACAACCTAAGCTTCAACAGCCAAATAAATAAATAAAAAAAACACAGAAAACGGGGTCGTTGTATTATGAAGCCTCACTACGTATAATCAAATTATATACGTAAAAATAAAACAGAAAAATCAAAAGATAATAATATAAAGAGCGGTTCTTTATCTGGAAATTTAAACTGCCTAAGAGCCTCCGGGAGACTTTTCATTTTGTTCCTTTTTTAAAACCTGGTAGATACTATTAAAAAAAGCTAGTATTACTCTAGGAAAAATAGGAGATTTTAATCTGATTGCTTTTATTTTGTTGTTTTGTTTTAAAACAACATAAAAACTTGTTCAAGTTTTTTTATTATTACCTTAATCTATGAACGTACTCGGTAACTGAACATATATACTTGTTGTTTACTTTTTGAATTGCCTTTAATTTGTGACGATTTTAACCTGTCAAGTAAAACATATCATCCAAGGGAAGGTATTAGCTTCCTCCAAGAACTTCTTCCATCTCCCCCGAACTTGGACCTGTGTTCTCCAAGACTGTGTGCCGGTCGCTCTAGCTGATATGAAGCGCCTAATTTCAAAACCCCTAAAACACTTTTAAGAAGTTTTGAGAAAAATGAGAAAAACTTATATCTATTAAATCTGTGAACTTTATGTATTTATTTTTTTAATTCGTTACATTCTAAAGTATAAAGTATTTTGGCTTTTCATTTTAGGGGTATTTGAAAAGCACACCCAACCATTTTAGCGGGTTTTGAAATTTACCCTAATTTTTTATCATACGTCCTACTTATTGGCGATTTTTGGCGTTTTTTAAAGTTAAATCTTTGGCCATCATATATGTAGGTACACCTACCTACCCACCTACCTAACAAAACTATCCATCTAAATACATATCTAACTCAAAAATGTTCAAAGGGGGATTTGAAACTAGGCCGTACATATGTTGACACTGTCCAACCACTGGAGTGCCGGTCGACCTCCGACTGGTTGATCACTGTCAATTCTTGATGCATTTTCTAGAGGTTGTAGAGCCCCAGGTTATAGCGAATACGTCATTCTTCTCCTTCTGGTATGAACCCATATATCCTATGCAGGACTTTCCTCTCACATATATTCAACTCAGCGTTAGAGTTCAACACTCCGACCCATAGGTCAGTCAGTATTGGTTGGATCCAATGACATTGGTTGGATTAGAATTTTTGTACGACGGGAGATGATGCCAGACTCTAGGTGATTTTATAAAACTAAAGTTGCACCTGAACGCTGACTTGAGTGAAAAACAGCATTTTAAATCGAATCACAACTAAAATCACTTACTAGTGGACGCACCATTTGAGGAATAAGACTGCCCTCAATAGAGTTTCATTATTTCGTATAATATAAATGAATGTATACCCAGTGCCGTTCCGTGGGGGCAAGCAAGTCATGCGTTACATAGGGGCGGCTCACTATAAAGGGCGGCGAATAAAGGAACAAATAAAAGAAATGAAAATATAAATAATATTAATTTCTACAGGTTTTTTAAAAAAGGTTTTGTGGATAGCTATTTTGGTTGTGACACCATACGATTGGAACGAACAATTGGAACGAATAAGAAAATGTATTTGTCTCTATCTATACGTATAATATTTAAGCAATGGCAAACGGCCTATCTTAATAGTCTTGATAATGGTGTTACAACCGAAATAGCTATCCACAAAACCTTTTTAAAAAAAACCTGTAGAATTTAATATTAATTATATTTTCATTTCTTGTAAAATGGAATACTACCAAGTAAATGGTAACTCAATTAATGAACAAATACAATAATATTTCAACTGTTGAGAGCAGCGGCGGCTTTCCATGAAGCATCGACATCTCAGTTTTAAAAATACTGACAACATAACTAGTATTGTACTGTCAAAAATATAATACATATTTTAATGTCAGTTTATCACATAGACCAATTTTACAGTGCCTCCAAACCTGTCAGTACCACAAACATCCACGTACCTAAAATCACCACTGTTTGAGAGTAGGTTTCGTGGAACAAGTCTCAGTACTGTGAATGTACATTTAAATATTTTTGGTGTATTTGTTTGTTCAATTAATAGGAATCAAGGTTTTACTGTTAATACCTTGATTAAAAATCACAAAAGACAGTTGCCGATATTAATGAAAATTGTCATTCCACCTCGGACGCATAGATTTTTTATTAATTTCGGCGTGATTAGGTACAGATTTTACAGGCGACTTGATTGGTAAGGGATATTGGCCGGCATTCCATGGAAGCGGCTTCTCATCCCGACACGTAACAATATGTTATCTTATAAGTAATAAGTATGTTTCTGAGGTACTCCAACTTATGTATGTTCAAAGAAATAGTAAGTACTTATACTTTTTTTGTACTATTTTTTTAAGAGTGTTTCTATTTATATTTCATTGTTTTTTCATGTTATATTGTGAATGTCTTGAATTTGTAATTTTCACTATATGTAAATAAATAAATTTAAATTTGAATTATAATGGTAAAATATAGTTTACGTTAATTTTATATTGTAGATATTATTACCTTCTAAAAATCTAAAACATTTATAGAATTTGAAAAAAGTTAGAGGTAAACACTCATTACTACGACTAGAACGCCAGGCAAACAGCTGATCTCATAATATAATGTTAAAATAAGTCAAAGAAAAGCTTATTTCGAGCAGCTGATGCAGATAACTCAATTCGTAACGCCAGGGTGTTCAGCGTAGAGACACACATGGATATCGAGGTGAATGATGTGAAATAAGGGTGCAAAAGAGGATGCGGAGTGAGGGTACAGGGTTCGCAGCTGGCGAGGGCAAAAAGGATCGAGGGGGCGTCACACTCTTCGAACAAAACCGTTCTCCATTACACCCTTCCATCTTGTCTCGCGTTACAGCATACAAAACCTCGCCAAATATGCAACAAGCTTCCGTCGAGTTTGTCGTGTTTTTTTGCGATCGATATTGGATTTTTTTCGCCCCCTATTTAGTGGATAAGTGAGGGTGCTTATTTGTTTGCTCAACGCACGAGCTATCGTACTATGTTATTATATACTAATACACATAATTGTTATGTACCACTGGAGGGGCTGTTGCACCGTGTCTCACAAATTTAGGGGTTTCAATTTTGCATTTTTTTAGCAATGCTTAGGTATAAAAAAAATTCCATAGCTTTGCAATTAATATCGATTAATAATTATGTTAATTATTTATCTTAGATTATCCATGTTTGTGAGTAGAAGAAGGCGGTGAATTATTTAGGTAGTAGGCATGGCCCCCACAAAAGGGGGGCTGACAGGGCTCTAGCCTGGGGGTCCGGGCTCAAGAAGGGCCCGGCGTGGCGAGTCGACCAGTTAAGTGATATAAAAACACATCAAACATTCTCTCTAATAGTTAAAAAAAAGTTGCCTGCGGCACTTCGTTTCCTCAATAATGTTATTATTTAAAATTATGTGGTTGTACCTACAATACAATTTTTTTATTTTGCACTTGATACTCGACCACTACTTAATTCAAATGGATGTACGAGTATACAAAAAAAACACTAAATATACACATTAATTTTCCGCGTACACCATTTGGAAAACGCTACTGTAGTGCGTCACACTGCCTTTATCTTTAACGATAGGTAGGGGGGCCCACTTCAGGATGTGGGGGCCATGGTAGTGGGTATACCTATTTACTGGTATGTGTGACGATATTGCCCGAATAACCAAACTGGCATGGAGTGCATTTGGGCGCCCGAATAGTATCTTGAAAAGTGACCTCCCATTGTGCCAAGCGTTCAATGTGTGCTACCAGTGTTTACGAATGTGCGTAAAACATAAAAGAGAAATACAAAAATTACGAGTAGCGCAACGTGACAAGGAAATGTACATGTTGGGCATAACGCAAAAATACCACAAAAGAAATTAATGGATAAGAAAACACACAAGAGTACGCTATGCGATAGAGGTCGCTAACATCGGCACCCGAGGGGCACTAAACAGTGACGTCCCGTGGGGGTAAGCAGATTGAGCGTCGCTTTGGGGCGGCAGTTACTCGAAGGGCGGCAAATCGAGGAAAATCATTTGGAATATATAGAAATAGCTACATAAACTTAGTAATAACGAAAATCCCTCCATAAAATAGTGAAAATATCTTTCCATTAAAAAAATCAGCTCACTGGTTTTATCGGGTTCACGATATCTAGTTTACTTCCGTTGCCCTTCAACGTAACGTCCTTAGTGACCAGAAACCAGAGACCACATTTGCAGATTTGCGATTAGTCTGATATTTTGTTGGTAATGTATCCATAGAACACATTTCTTAGATATTGGACTCATGAAAGGATGATAAAAATAATGTTTAAAAAAAATGAGGCGGCATTTTATCTAGGGACGTCACTGGCACTAAACACCCACAAAGATGCCCCAAAAAGCGCTGGATAAACGAACACATTGTTCGGTGGATATGCATGGCAGCGAAAACAAAGGCTCGAGAAGAGTGAAGGGAGTTAAAGGAAGGCCTTCATCTAGTAGTGGATCGACCACGGCTGATCACATCGCGTACTCTTGCCTGCTTCCTTATAATATAAATATAATACATTAGAAACTAACAAACACAGGTGAAACACTTTACAAACCTAGCATACTAAATTGTTCCAATTAAAATGTACTGCTTTAATAAAAAAAAAAAAAAAATGTACTGCTTTGTAAGATAGCAATTATTGTTCTAGTATGCATATTATAGAAAAGAAGAAAGCACGAATAAAATCGAGGTAAGTCTTGTTCAACTGTACAATCAAGCTAATCGCTAACATCACTATGCCTCAAAGAATTTGCGTTATTGGTAACTATGTAAAATCGTGAAGGTAACAGGTAAATAGATTAGATAGTATCAATACTGCGTTTAGCATGTATTTCCAAATTCTTCACTCTTTCTCTCGGTATGTTGAATTAATTTATAATAATAATATTTAATTATGTTGGGATCAACAAACTGGTTAAACACAGACATTTAATCTTAATGATAGTTCTATAGTAGTTAGGTCCAAGCTGGTGAACCCTGCTTCAATAAAATAAAATTTATATTGCATAACACCTTAAAAGACTAACATATACATTGATACGTAATTAATGTAATAATTGTACTGCATCGTATATTTATTAACAATACTCATGCGTTCAACGGTTGTAATAATCCGCACATAAAATTATCTTGTACATATAAAATATCGCAACAGATCGGCAAATTGTACTAAAATTAAAACCACAGAACAGATTAATAAATATAATTCCTATAGGCTATTATCCCAATACACTATGCAGGGTTTTGAATGTGTCCTACGAAAGTGAACCACACATTATAGACGTGCAATAGTGTGTGTTGCAACCTTCAAATACACCAATATTGAATGAGTGTCATTGCATAAAACGAGAGCAGTTCTCAGAACGAAATACAAGCGTATTCTTGACACGTGTTTAAGTTTATCCCATATTTTTCCACACTCGAGATCGGTTGCCTGTTTCTCCATAGCCGTTAGGTATTTCAGTTCCCACTATTTCTGAGTTCTCTGATTAAAACCTTTATTATTTACCACCTTTATACTGCCTTTTTTCATTATCAGCATTAAAAAAAGATGCTATGTAATTCACAATATGAAAAAATCGTTAAAAGGGATCGAGAAATTTTATGATTAAATTATGATAAAAATATTTCATAAAAATAAAATTTAAAAAAGTACCTATTTAATCGTGCTCATTTTTTTACGTCACAATTTTAATCTTTGCCGCTAAAACATACTAGGTTAATAAATTTAGCCAAACTTTGAATGATTTAAAAATTGACAGTACTTTGAGTTTCGAAGCAAGAATAAGAGACATCATTTTTTAAATGTTCCACTTTTTGGTCTTTTCTGTTTCCGACTCGACTGTCAGAACATTCAGTATTGAAATAAACTTTGTTTGTCAATTAGGAAATAAATATGAAAGCTGCATTATGGGAGTGGTCTAAAACTAAAATAACTTTAATAATTGCTGTGTACATCGGCACACCTTTGCACACCTACAATTTAACGATTTTCACTACCCCTCTACAATTATGCCAGTGGAAAATTAAAAGGGTGAGTTTTCATGGCATAGATTGAACAAAAAACGTGTTTTCTTATTCATATACTAAGTTGTAGGTATGTCGTTTGTGTTGTTTTATTTAAATGTTTTGAAATGTCTCCAATGTCAGTTAGACTAGATTAGTAAGAATACGTATTAAAAATACTCGTTTTGAAATTATTATTCTTTATATTTTGTCATAGTATTTTTGGACAACACATTATATTTTAGATCATGACCATGTGATAAAAGTCGTCATGCTTAAAGTCACATAATAATATTTTGTTGAAACCAGAGTCTTCGCCAGGCATTGGGCAATATTAGAAAAACAAATTATTTATATTGCACATACAGTAACATTGAAACGATGTTTCTTTTGTATGTAGAGGAGAAGTATCGAATAAATAAAATCGAGAATCGACTGTTTCTTATACATACTATATATAATTACATACGTAATAATATTGAACTACCTATGTAGTTAACTATATTTTCGTTTTTTAATTCACTTCAAAATTGGATGGAATATGATTCAAATTTAAATTCATATTTATTTATTTACATTTAGTGAACATTACAAATTACAAATCCAAGACGTTTACGACACGACACGACCAAACAAAGAAATATACGAAGTATTAGAAAAACAGTGTAATGAGTAAATACAAAAATTATTAAGTAGGTAGTTAGTAGATACATGGAACTACACCAAATGAGCTAACTATACCCCATTTTAAGAAGTTATAGAACAACGCCCATCTATTATACTCATCCTCGGGTAGGTGAAATATATCAACATCAGAAGCGATTTGGTTGAACGTTGAACGTAGTTATTGCCCGCCCAATTGGCATCACCAATGGTATTTTAGAAATGCGTCTTAGGATAACATACAACTTTACTGATGCTCACTATTTCTATAATCCATATAGATACTTATATTAATTTCTTTTATTGTAAATTTATATGTAAGATTGTGAGATTGGTCATATTTTTGTCAGTGATGCTTGGTGGATGGAGCTAAGCATAATGTCAATCCGTATAGTCAATAGTAAAATTACAAAAAATACTCAAAAAATCTTTTCTTAATACGTGTTTCGTGCGGCGTTTTAAAACCGACGTTCGACCCTGCCAAAATGTTTTTGATTAATACCGTCCAAAAAGTCTTAGATCACGACGCCTAGTGGTTTCTTTATCTTTTCCATGGCACGTGGCCACTGGTTAATGTTACATTATAATCGTCCGCAATCACAAACCTGTATTGTCTTTATTCCCTCCATACTTAATACTTTTACTCGCCTCGAGATTTCCCGGCGGCCATTATGTTCAGTGTTGTATGTCACATGTCCCATGCATCCTCTCATTGTTCAATCTTCGGAGTTCACGACTTGAAGGTGATGTAACGATTTTACTTAGCCATGTAAGTAGGTACCACACCGCATGTGACAGATCTATGATAATGTTGAAAGCAATCTTGATCATTTTGATTATTGGACATTATGAAATATATGACAAACTATTTATATACCTACCCATCTGAACACATTAGTTTCAAAACCTACCTAACGACCATTTTTTTCAAATTTATATGCCAAACTGTTTTCTATTTCAATATCTATGCAACAAATATTCATTCACTTTCGTAATTGCTTCAAATACAGGGAAACACACATCACCATATTCGATCCTAAGAAAAGGATCATATGCGCACAGAGAAGAGATTGAATTAACAGATTTTGTTTTTTTTACAGGAAATTGACATTAATCACTTGCTCAACCTATTCATAATCTCGTCCAAACATTTTAATTAAAAATTCTAATCGAATGCATTTGGAATTAAGTAAGACAAAATCGCTATTAAAAATATGTTGTGGTTTTCAATATCACTGTATCTCAATTCTCAATATGTTAATTATTGTCGTACACTATCTCGGTCCAAAACAATTCAAAACAGGTCACGAGTGGCCGTGTTAAAAAAACATCACGTCTGACAGTTCACAGCCCGGGATTATTAACTGAATACGATATAGCATACTTATAACTTTTTATTGATTTTGGAGTTTTTATTATTGTGCCATACCCTAGCGGAGGTCAGCAACCATCAGGGCGATTTAAGATTTGTCATCTTCTACCCGGAACAGTTCAGTGGAGCTGGACTCGTTCGTACCAATTGCGGAGGTTTTTAAGCCACGAAATGCGGCACCGTCCTCTGCTACGCTTACCATTGATCATTCCTTGAATGACAAGTTGGAGAATGCTGTACTTTTGTCCTCTAAATATGTGGCCGAGGTACTGGAGTTTCCTGGTTTTGATACTACGCCGAACTTATCGGTCCTTTCCCATTCGATTGAGATCTTCAACATTTGTCACCCGGTCAGTCCAAGAAATTTTGAGGATGCGTCCATACAGCCACATTTCGAAAGTTTCAAGTCTCCGTGGCATCTCTTGGTTTAGCGTCCATACTTCCATACTATAGGAAAGAGTTGAGAGAACATAACAACTTACCATACGCGGTCTCCGAAAAAAGCTTTGGAGTCAAGCATATGAGTCAAGTGATGTTAGAATAGCTCTGTGGGTGGCAGTAACGTTTGGTGTCCAGGCATGTCTGAAGACAACTGGAGACTGAGGGGTATGGAGGAAAAAATGTGAACGCTAAAGCAAGATTTGGAATGTAGCGCCTTTAAGAAAGAGAGAATATATATGGGTGAATATTATTTGATTTTTAAACTTTCGTTTTTTTCGCATCATTATTTAATTGCGATTTCCCGCTCATTATTTAAACTAGGCCTTGGATTGATGAGTTTGGTTCACAGATGATTTAGAAGCAATTGAATAATAGTACCTACTTAATCGCGTTAGAAAATATCATTCAAATTTCGCACGATTTCAAACAAAATCACGCAAAAACAAACCAATAAATCAAATGAAATTCTTATTCCTCGAGTGATTTCCACGGGTAAACATCGTTCTCGGAATGCAACTCTTCACAATTCGCACAGAGATTGATTTCTGTCTCAATTGTTTATGTGTTTATATTGTATGGTAATCAAATCACTTAGTCAGAAGTACGTTCAATTATTTGTTCCCACGATGCGAGGTTATTGTTTTAGCATGCAGCTTCGAATTACAGTTGCAGTGATTGCTGTGTGCAGCACCAGACAGTCGCTGACAGTGACTTTTTATTGGGGCACTGCATGACAACTAGGGATTGCATTTCCAGAATGAATGAATTACAATCCCGGAAAAAGTGTTTTTAGTTTTGGTTTTTCCTTAGGTATGCACCAAGAATCAAGAAACACAAAACTCAGTGACGTCCCTAAGCAAAATGCCGCCCTACAGTAGACTTAGAATGCCGTCCTCTTATATTTTTAGTTTCAAATTGTCTGCAATATTGTTAGGTTAGGTTAGGTTAGCTAACTTAACTAACATGTGGATACTTTCTAATAAAGCGACCGCATCGTCTGTTTCATGCTTTCAAAAGTTGTAATACTTGTATTTGTTCCTCCACTCGCTGCCCTTTATTATGTTCCACTCATATGCAACGCATGACCTGGCTACCACCACGGGACGTCACTGCCTGTCTATATAAAATAATGTTGTCACCAATAGTGTGCTACTGACCTGAAATGTGGACAGTAAACTGTCAGTGATTCCCAGAAGTTGCAGGTGTTTAAGCGGAGAATTTTGGACCAGGTGAGTGGAGGAGTCTGCTTGAGGCAGCCTTGGTCCGCTACGGGCTATAATAGGTCTGTCTATATTTTTTTTTTATAAAATGCATTTTGTATAACTAAACGGAAGATTGGATCTCCTGGATTCTTGAAAATGGACGTGTTATTGGAGCTACCAGGCATGTAGGACTGGTTGGTGATTGCTGGAGCTCAAGAAAAATGGAGGAGGTCAAGGCTCGATTAGAGCGCTACTGGAAAGAAAGGAAGACACAAGGAGTTAAATTATGTTTATTTTACAATATTTTTTTGTAATAGGTAACTTTTTGAAGTGTAATTTATGTAACAAAAATTATAATATGAAAATAATTTTGAAATCCCGGGATTGTAATACTTTTAATTCGAAGATTTCGGTATACCTATCTATCCGGTATTGCAAACCCTAATGGCGTACAGAGTTGCAAATTATTTCCGAACTAATTGCGCATTCAAAGCAAATTTTCGATGGCGTTCTGTAATAGTAATATTATTTTATGAATGAAATAAACATGTATGTAGGTACTTAGATATTTATAATTACACGTGAGTGGTGTGAGTGCCATGAGATGATACCTAGTAATTATTTTTTTTAAAAATGGCAGCATTCTACAACATTTTCAAGTTAAGTGTGTTTTTTTGTGTTTTGTAATAATAATTCTACAGCCATACAAACTTATCTAAAGAACGATCAAAAATGGAACTACGAACTACTATATAGATGCCATATTGAAAACGACATTAGAATATTACATTCTGTCCAGTTGCGAGTCTTAATTGGGTAGTTTTCGACTGTAGCTCCCCCATCGATTCTTCAGATACGTTTGTAGGTCTTAAGTTATCACAAAGAGACGAATTACGTGGCTGGGACATGTATTCCGGATGCCGCCAAAGAGTGCGGCACTTCGTACCCTTGTGGCACAGCCTCAAGGGTTCCGTCGCCGTGGCCGGCCCTCCCTCACCCTGCAGCGATGCTACAAAAGTGACCTATGTGCTGCAGGTCTGACATGGCGGGAGGCACAGGAGTTGGCGATGGACCGAGGGAAGTGGCGCCAACTTGTGCTTGCCCTATGCCCCAATGTTGGGACGTGACAGGGTGAAAGAAGAAGAAGAAGAAGAAGACAAACATTTTACAAAATGGAGAAAATGTGTCTGCAGTGGCGAATTCTAGATTCGACACAGAATCTCTTTGGTCATATAGTCCATAGCGAAGATGGCAGTCTAAAAACACTCGTACCATTGGGCAATGTAGGTCAAGGTCAGAAATAACGATTCCCTCCAGATGGATGGGCCAATCAATGCCACAGGTTTCACACTGGCAAACGCCCTGCATGCCACTTAATGCCGATAGGGATGGAATCAAACCGCGGAGAAGGCTTTCAGGCGGCCAAATCATCATCCTCAGTCATTCGGCCACGACGAAAACGATACGATTAACCATATTATATAATAAGTCCATCTTACAGTTTGCTATCGTATCTAGATTTATAGCTCTAATAGCCATTAAAATAAGTATAATCTTTATTTTCCCTTATATTGCTCATAGACCATTACGTTTTCTATTTTATGTTACCTGCACAATAATATGCATACCCTAATGGCTTAATAGCCCTAATACATTATTGTTTTATCGTAATTAAATTATTATAAATACTTATACTCCATCAATTATTTTATTTTTTTCTATATTCTCTGTTGACTTGTGTATAATAATATGTACTGCATTTTCCTTCTATATATCTATTCTATTATTCTTGAGTTATTGTTGATTTTTTAAAATTTTATTTCTTTCACTATGAAATTATTTTTTGCTTTTTCATTCTTTACCAAGTAACCTGTACTTTTTATTCTAAATGTTGTGAAAGTATTGAATTAATAATTTGTTACGTGCTTAGTGTGTCTTTTTTAAATACTTAAATATATTAAACTGCTCAACAAACACGTGGTGCATTGGCCAAAAGCTGCAATTTCATAATATGACTATGAAATAAATAAATAAATCTAAATACTTAAATATAATAATATATAGACAGCTCAAAACATTGTGGAATTTTTACAGATCATGATGTGTAATAACACAGAGCGACCTACAACATGCGCATGCTTGAAGAAAGGCATTTTTTCACGATGTCACTTGTTGCTAGTAAGCGGCGTCCTTACTTACGTTTTTTTTGAAGTTATACTATTCTTTTGGCGCGTTTGGGAAAACAGATCAGAGCTTAGACTATGGATACATCTAGACGCCACCCGTTGCATTCCTAAATGAAGCCGTGTGCCTTGCGTTTGGTTTGTGGGCGAGCGAACGCATTCGTCTACAAATGTTCAAGATCATAGACCATTTCGCTAGTGCTCGCCCAAAGTGCTCGCACTAGACGCTCAGAATTAAAATATAATTTTCTATTTTTTTACGTTATATAGTATTTTTAAGCGGTCAAAATACAACCATTAGATAAAGATATCCATAATTTAAGTTATTTTAAAGAAACACTAGGTCACTGATATTAAAATATATAATAAAATACAAATAAATTATCACGAACATGTATCAACTTACCTATGAAACGTAATACCATCTTCTTGCTTATCAGTACGGCTACCACATTTTAAGACAACACACAGAACCATCTTTTCTAGTTAATTAACTAAAAATATTTACCACTGACTTTATGTTTAACACAAAAAATATCAATTTTAGCAACACGAGCTGGCAAGTTATCGACGCTATGTGAAGCGTTTCGCCCCGATTTGATGGCGATACTTTTGGAAACTAGCTCATACATATGTATATCTTTTATCTTACTCTAGCGCGTGTCGCAGAGATTGCAAGGGTGCCGAATACTTTCTCACTCGCACTCATGCATCGTATTTGTTCAGGCCTTGGATCAGAGTGTATTTTTGGCGTGTGGCGAAGTTGCGCGCGCCGATGCAACACATTTTTTTTAATGAAATGTACCTACTGTAAAATAACTTTAAATGAACTAAATAATTATAGGACAGTAACAGACACGCATAATAATATGCACATAGATACATTATAAACATGAATGTATTAATTAACCATTTTTTTGTTCAACGAATAATTCACAAGATTTAAGAATGTAACATTCTAATTATTGAACATACCTACACACTTTTGAGAAAATATATTATAACCAATAGATTTTCTTTTGTGCATGGGTGCGAATCCCGAAAGATGCGGGTTCGATTCCTGCTGGGTGTCTTACTTTTTTTCAAACAAGATTTAGGCATGGTCTAAAAAGATCGTGACTAGGCGATGCGCGGAATGCGGCTCGCGGGTGCAAATGACGGAAGCCGAACGAAATATAATTTGTTATGAAAGTTCAACATACGTCCTTTTTATGTTATGTTTATTATTATATTCGTAATAATAATAGTATATTCATTGACATGATTTCTTTTTTAAGTACATACGTAAAGTTTTTTAGTCATCTTTACACGATTTAAGAATATTTTCATCCGACGCCATGACAAAACGAATCGACGTCGACGTCCAGACGCCTCGAATATCGCTCTCCGAATGACAACGCGGCCGTAATTTCGTTCTACATACAGTTGAAAATTATTTGCGTTTCACTTATGTACGCTGTTAAGTATAATATATTTTCTCAGAAGTGTTTTCAAAATTATGTATGTGTGTACTAATTGGTTTCATTTTTTTTTACGTTTGAAGTGGCATTATTGTACCAATTGAAAATGTCAGTTAATTCTACTAATAAATAATTAGAGCCACTAATATTGTCGCCTAGGAAAACGTAATGTCACGCTTGACGACTAATTAGAGCTTTCACTTAGTGAACGAAGCGACTATGTCATTATGAACTGAGTATTAATTTTAGATTTTTTCAAACACGCTCGCATCTTTAAACTTGACTGATCAATGTCAACGTCGCAGACATACACCTGAATTTTATTATTATTAATAATATATAATGTAGATAGCAGTGGCAACGGGTGGAGACAAGCTGACAAGATTCTACATCAAAATAGTGCACACTAAACTTTTAAGTCATACTTATTTGTTTTCATTGAACTAAGAATACTTTGCAGAATAGATAGTTGTAGTTAGTTTTTAAAATTTAATTAAACCATGACAGGGCTCTAGCTTGGGGGCCCGGGCTTAGGATTCTTTAGGGCGATAGAGTTACTTGGTTAATCTTTTTACTATATAAACTTTTGAAATAATTTAAAATAAATATATAAGAAGACCATGGCCCCCACAAGGGTAGGGGGGGGGCTGACAGGTTTTTAGTCTAGGGGCCAGGCGTGGCGGTCGACCAGATAAATGAGATTAACACACATTTTAAATAACCTCTAATAAGTAGTAAAAAAGTCACCTGCGGCGCTATTTTACTTCAGGTTTAGTCACATTTTAAAATTATATGGTTGTGCGACGCAATTTTTGGTTGTGTTAAAAAATCTACACTGAATTTTATTTGACCTCGAAAACCATTTGGAAAACGCCACTGTAGAACATCAGACTGCCTTTAACCTTAGCGATAGGTAGGGGAGGCCATCAATGATTCTGAACTGGGGGCCTGCTTTAGGATATGGGGGCCATGAAGAAGACATCCATACGGGAATCGCGCCAATTTTCATAGCCAATTTTGGCATAATTCATTAATTAAAGAATTGTTGTTTTAATTTAATAAAACGCAATTTTTCAAATTTTGCAACCGGTCCTAATTTATTGATTAAAAGTGGAATAAGTACTACAAAAAAATTGCGTTTTATTAAATTAAAACAACAATACAATGCAGTTCCACCATGAATTGACAGTTAATAAAATAAAAGAAATTAATTAAAGAATGAAAACCTAACCTAACCTAACAAATAATCCAGCATATCGGCTATTTTTAAAATATGTTTGCCGCTGGCTTCCTGTTAACCGGCAAAAACCAATATATTATTATGAAATAAAATACAACACATAAAGATTTTTATAGGCAATACGAGTAACTTATTTAAAAAAATATATATTATGAAGAATTTATATGTTTATATTCGTTTCGGTTTTTGGTGTACTTATTTGTATCATTTTTATTAAACGGTTTGTGTAAATCTTATTTTTTTCAAATGCTTTTGATGATGGTGAGTGTTAAAAGTTAAATATAAATACATAAATTTCTGTATGAAATTACACGTCATGATATCGTAGTATAATAACAATAACTATAATATTATATTTTTTTTATAGATTTCGACGATATTATCTGGACTAGTCGGTTTTTGAAAATAAACTTGAGTATTCTATAGATTTAATGTACCTATGTAAATAGGTTACATGTAAATTGTACGTATTACATTTTACCGTAGCACTGTTCGCCTTGAGGTTTCTTGTCGGAAAGAGATGACCGTATAGTATATTATGGTATATCGGTTATTTTCATTTTTTTGCCACTGGCTTCCTGTAATAATTGTAATACGACAAGAACCGTGTTTTATTTAGACATGAATTTTATCTCAGTACTATACGACGCAAAGAGGTTGGACGGTCTTTAAATACGACCATATATTTCCGATAAACATTTCATGGTGAAGTGTGATACGGCGAACTGCATACGTACAAATTTTCGGGCACGGTAATGATCTGGGGCATCCCATGTTTGCTTTAATATTCTGATGCGGCGTGTATAAGAGACAAGACAGTTAACGATCCTAATAATTATGACCGTTAAACCAGGCCCGATTGATAACCACTTGTAGAGACGACAGCTCGCACGAACTTACTCTTTATTATACCTGCAGGTCCGATGTTTATAGCTACACTCAAAGTGCGGAGTGTCTGGGTATGGAGAATTGCAACTGAATTTTTTTAAGCCGGATTAAAATTTAATAAAAAATATTTTTTCAAAATGGATTCCCTAAACCATTTTTAGGTATAGATATATACGCATACTACACCGTTGAACAATAAACACAGTGTGATGAATTGAAGATGATAACATTCGATTTCATGCAGAATTTCGCATTGAGTGCACGCAGATAGAATTATATAGGTACTTCATCCTATTACTGTGGACAACCGAGAAGACAAATAATTATGATTGAACTGATTACCTTATTGTTACCTACGCAGTACGCACTTTGGAAGTATAAATTTAATAATAAGATACCAGCGAAACGAGAAAAAACGAAAAGAGGACCAAAAGTAATGATTCTCTGATTTAACTGTGTTTTTTTGTTGTTGTATTTTGTGTTTTAATCACACTCACTTAACTGAGCGTCATTTAACTTCAATTTCACCAAGTAGTGTACTTACCTATTTCACAACAACAACAACATCTTCAATATCGTCGCTTTTCGGTTAAAAAGAACTTTGTTTACAAACAACAAAGGAAACTATTTTCGGAATACGGTCGCCTGTCAGTTATATCCAGCTATCTAAAAATAAACCTAACTCTCTTCCATTATCGCTGGAACAACTTATACCCACTAGCTGACAAGCATTATTATAAACAAGTTAAATTTAATGCAGTGTTTTTCAACCTTTATCGTTTTACAGACAGCGGTGATTGTCTGTGACGCTGGTGACGCAGTCGATTCATCAGAAGATATTGGGGGAAATATGTAGTTCACACAATTATTATTAACTCACAATTTGAGTATAACAGTAACGAACGTCTATTTATTTTATTAATGAACGTTATTTAATTCGACATTGCGGCACCCACTTGTCATGACGTCCAGTTGTTCCAGTGCCATCAGAAGGGCCTACTTATAATAGTACATCCTCAAAAACAGATATCTTAAATAATAATTGGAAAAGGAATTGATACATTGTTATTTTTTACTGAATTGAATGTAATAACATTTTAACAATACTAATTCTCCCCGAACAACGCTTTTTGATCTCAGTGCTACATACAGTAGACGGCCATCTTTTTACAGTACGACAGTTCACAGTGGATTGTGAAATGTAATGAATTAGTTTGTTCCTAACTAATTCTATTCTACCTAACTAAAAATAAGATAGGTATCTTTACAAATTCATCTTGTAATGCAAATCGGTAATATAACTGTACACTATATACCATAAACCATTTAGCGTGAAGGTAAAACTAGATTTAACTTATCAAAATCAGTGAAATCTCTAATTTACAGCAGTGGAAGTGCAATTCAAAATTCATTAACACTTTCCAAACAAATTAATCGCTACAAATCTTCAAAAGAGCATTCATTGTCTTAAAAATTCTCATCCAGTTAGTTAGTTCGCTTGCTTTAGCATATTGTTAAATACAAAACATTTAATCAAATTTAAAATTTTTAATTTTATCATCTATTGCGTGTTTGTTCACATGCCCGTCATAAAAGATGAGAAATTTACTTTTACATTGGTTACATTTTTCAATACTTTATATAAAATTTAAAATTCATTTTATATTCATCAAATAATAATGTAATTATTATTGCTGATCTGTTAGTAGTATGCTTTCCAAAAATGCATAATGTACCTTCCATTAGTGATGTCCAGTGACGTAGCAAGGTGTTTTAGCACCCGGGCAGTAATAAAAAATGCACCCCCTACTTAATACAAAACTTGTAGGTAATTACTTATGCTACTCGTACTTACATATTATTTGACATATAAATATTGAGTTCATAAGTTTTGTTAAAATACAAAATGAACCCCTAAAACTGAATAAAAATTCAATAACCCCCGGTTTTCATTTGTTATATAACAGTGTTTTTGCTCAAAATCGGAGCATATCAGCCAGCGTCCACAAGGTGGGAGGTTTTGTTAACACACTTTTATACGAGGGATGGTTACTAGCCATTTGCTCAACTTCATCACATTAAAAAACAATAGGTTTTCCAGAACATAATTATTATGTCCCAGTCATCTCAACCGCCTCTTCGTTATCTCATTCATCATTAAGGACTGTCGTGTTAGTTCATGATGAACTTGATTGGGTGCTAGAAACGTGGTCGTCCCAGTGTACACTAAAATTACGTGAAACTATCGATTCTCAAAAGTACAATGTTGAAATTGAAAACCACACAGTGTGTCACGTGCAAAAACAGGGCACTGGGACAAATGGACGCCAGGAAACAAATGAAATAACGTTCATTAATGAAATAGATCTACGTTCATTACGATACAGAAAATAAACCATGAAGTTTAATAGGTTTATATCTACTACTTAGTAGTTTTAATTGATTTTGCTTTTAACATAATGTTTTTTTTTTATTGCGGATTGAGAATTATTATACCTGACGCTTCATATAAAAATAAAATAACTCTCTTCTCGTGGGAACTTAAACATAATATGGATAATTAAATCATGATTTACGTGTGCATATGTAAATTCTCACCGAGTATTAAATAATATAATAATATATCGATAAGTATTAAATATAAATTTTAAAAGTAGCTATAATTTACGAACGTCTATTTATTTTCGAATTTCATCCGATTGCGTAGCACCCAGTTGTCCCAGCGCCGAACCGTCTAAAAACAGTTAGAATTATCGATAATCCCAGGGAACTCAGATATAAAGGGTACTGAAATACCTAACGGGTAAGGACTAAGGAGTAGCAGGTAACCGATCTCGAGTAAGGAAGAATACGTCAAATACAGACAACTGCTCTCGGTTCAAAACACAAACATTCAAAATCAAAATGAATTCAATTTATTATCCATAATAATTAATACGAAAATACAAAACGTTTATACAAACAATTGAAAGCAAAATGTAACGTCTGCAATTTATTTATGGAACGTTATTCCCGCCAAAATTAAGTGAACAGATGTACCTACCTACTAAATTTCTCCCAGCATTTTTTTCATTTATTATTTTATTATAATGCCACTACTTAAGTGGCTCGCCAGACAAAGGAAGACCTTTATGCAGAAACCTTTGTAATTTTTTTTTTGTGTTTGCAAGTCGGACACGTGTGCAATCTGTACTGTTTTATTTCGTCATGCAGACCCTTAATTTTATTTATTGCCTGAACGTTATACCTATTTCATATAATTAGAGGAAACCTATCTTCTTCTTATTGTGCCATCCCCTAGCGGAGGTCGGCCACCATCAAGCCGATATTTGTCATCTGCTACCCGGAATAGTTCAGTGGAGCTGCACTCGTACCAGTCACGGAAGAAATGCGGCGTCATCTTCTGCTACGCTTACCATTGATCTTTCCTTAAATAACAAGTTGGGGAATGCTGCACTTTTGTACTCTCATAATGTGGCCGAGGTACTGTAGTTTCCTAGTTTTGATACTACGCAGAACTTCTCGGTCCTTTCCCATTCGATTGAGAACTTCAACATTTGTCACCAGGTCAATCCAAGGAATTTTGAGGATGCGTTTTTACAGCCACATCTCGAAAGCTTCAAGTCTCCGTGACATCTCTTGGTTTAGCGTCCATACTTCCATACCATAGAAAAGAATTGAGAGAACATAACGTAAGTACCATACGCCTAAGGAAACCTATAATAATTTAATATAACTATCAAAACAGTATGTATTATTTACATATAATATTATTATTATATTGTAAAGGAAAATGTAATTCATTAATATTAGGTATTACTGTCGGTCGATGTTTGGCAATTTAATAATACTTACTTATTAATGCTTGTAATAAAAATATGAAGTTCTTTTTAAACATATCTAGGTAGTCATGCGTATCCAAAATGGTGTCCGAAAGGATTGCTGATTTTGGTAAGATGACGTTAACAAAGAGATTGAAAAAGACTAGCTAAAAATATTCAATTCACAACTAAAACCAGTGGTCCAGTTAAATTGATTGTATTAAAAAGTAAAAATAAAAACATTTTTTTGATATTATTATCAGATATTTATTATTTATATTTATTATGAGGTGATACTTGCCAACCTACTTTTGAATCATTCAGAATTTTATATGAAAATAAGTAAGTATATGAAATGATTGCATTTCTAATTTAATTACCCACCCATTTTGTCTTTTCCATGAATTCCAGTGGTTTTTACTATATATTTTTTAACTGTTTTATTTAGTCATGGATTTGATCTCAATGTTATACAGCCATGAAGCCAGGAAGACAAAATGAATGGGAACTGACTTACCCCACTGGGTGTGGTATAAGTGGTAGGTATAACAGGCTTCAGACTTTGAGTGGGGATAAACGGTACAAGTCAGTTTACAGGAAACCAGGCGGGAACCGCGCTTATTTTCATAGCCAATTTCGGGAAATTTCATGAATAATTTTATTTAAGAATTAAAACCTAACCTAACAAATAATCCAGTATATGTATCTTGTATTTTCAAAATTTGTTTGCCGCTGTCTTCCAGTACACTGACAAGAACCAGATAGACTTAGACACGTGTTAAGTAATAATTATGCTAGGTATTTCCAATACATCTGTATCAGTGCATGATTGTCACAATGAAGAGAAGACCGTCGGCATGCTTTATGTTGTTTGGGTTGGGTCATAAAATAATAAAAAAAACCGTTCCAGAACCATGGTCCAGGACAACACTGACCTTTACATTATTATATTAATCTGTTCTGTACATCCATCGGTTTCCGATACAACGGCTAATCGCTCATGGAAAACTGTAATTTACGTACAATTTTCTGGACATGAATAATTGGATGAAGGTAGAACCAACCTACCTACAACGTAGAGTGTTTGTTATTATAAAATATCGTCAACTGTTTTGTTTACTGAATACAATACAATTACACGAATGAAACTACCTTTCTCAGGTAAGAAATCAGTAGTTTGTCATGGATAATAAATTACCATTAGGTACTACTATCTATTATCATTTTGGTAAATGCGTAACATAATTCCTACCTATTATTGTATTTTGGTAACAGAGTGTTGCATTGTTATTAGTGATGTTTGGTTCCATCTTGTATTTACCTAGTAAGACGATAATAATTAATACCCTCGGGTTAGAAACTTGTCAACAGAATAAAGTATAACAATTGAAAATTATCAGTAAATGCTTTCTATCACGCATTAAAATGGGTGTTTATCATGCATAGATAAGTCAGTAGGAATATTTCTAAGTAAATGGAAACATAAGTATTACAAAATGGGCCGCCCTAAACGAAAAAGACTTGATTTATCAGCTGGTAAATGAATCATCGTTTCAGCATATTATTATTATGCATTAATGTATTCAAATAAAACGAATTTTGCTGTTTTTAACCGCCATAGTAGAATTTCGCAGCAAAAAAACTGGTTTAGAAAATTACCAAATCAACGGCCGTTGAATTCCGAAAAGAAAAAAATCTAAGTATAATATTATATTAAACGCGTCTTAAATATAAATTATGAAATTTGTACCCACGAAAATGATCCTTGAATAACATTATGTCAACAACATAAATTAATATAACTGTCAACATGAAATGATATAGTTTTCGTCCTTGAATTCAATTATATTTACTCGTTTCAGATTAATCTAAACAAGATCAAAATTTGCTTATTAACCTCGTTGCTTTTAGCACTAAAGAGACCAGTTTTTTTCAACGTTAATTTTCAATGCTGTTGTCTATTTTACTTACTATATTCCAATTCCATGCTAAGATACAAAATTTCGTGTGGACCTTAGACTATAGATACATACAGGTGTGGACATTGAAACGAGACACAGAGCTCTGAAATATCAACAGAAAATTGTACGAGTTAATAAAACGCATTTTTTGTTTTTGCAAAATCCTAGAGATTAATAGGTACTAATATATTTTTGCCTAATTCTTATTTGTTAAATGATAAATTGAATTTTGTGTCATCTCCGTTTTTGTATCATAAATAAGGTTTGGGATTGTCTTATTGATTAGTGGATTTACCATAGCTTTATAGATTATTGTACATTATTTATCAATCTTAGATTATAGAAATTATCAATTTATTTTATTTGTTATTTAATGTTGACTCATATTTTCGTTTATATTCGTAATTATATTCATTTTTACATCAAGGGGTAATATTGTTTATTTTTTATTGTAAATTTTATACTTACTTAAATGAATTTATTAATCAAATTTTTTTGTGTTATTAAATATGGATAATATACACGATGGCCGCGTAGCTTAAGCGCCGGTCTATAGTGTCGAGCAGGGAACTCAGAAATAATGGGAACTGAAATACACAACGGGTAAGGCGATAGCAGGTAACCGACTCGAGTAAGGAAGAATCCGGGTTAAACTTACACACGTGTTAAGAATACGTTTTACGTCGAATACTAAAAACTGCTCTCGGTTTATACATTTACGTTCATTTAATGTTGGTGTATTACACACACTATTGCACGTGCATAATGCTTGCTTCATTTTCGTAGGACACTCACACATTCAAAAGCCTGCTTCACCATGCGGCGTATTGAGTATTGCCTATCGGTATTCTATTTATTATCTGTTCTGTGGTGTCGAGGGTCCTAGGTTCGAATCCTGGGTCTGGCAAGTACACATATTGTTTTTCAATTTGTGTATGAGTCAGAGTATGGACCTAATAGGTTGAGCAAGTAGCTGACATCCATTTCTCGTAAAAATAAAATCTGTTAATACAAACCTCCACTCTGTAGAGGCCCATAATATGATCCTATTAGTAACAGACATGGTCAAACAAAAAAAAATCATAAAATATGTGTTTGGATATTGAAATGTTATTGTAAGTGCTTATTGCTTCATATTTTGTTTTATGATAATAATTTTAGAATATGTTATTTAGTGTATATCCAATTTAATTAATTTAAATTTAATTGTTATTGAGAAAGTATTATTGGACGGATAATGCAATGTATTGGTAGATTATTTGGGTCGCCTTTTGAATTTGTTTTCGTAAATACCTGTTTTATAAATATTATTTGGTTGAAAATGTCCCTTTGAGGCGGACGAAACCGGTCCAGATTTATTTATTAAAAGTGGAATAAGTACTAAGAATTTTTGCGTTTTATTAAACTAATCAATGATACAATGCAGTTCCGCCATGAATATACAGTTAACACAACAAAACAAGATTGGGAGAGTTAGTAATGGGAAAATAGAGACAAAAACAATTTTATAACTTTAGCTGATGTTATGTTAAGGTTAGGTATACTTCAGTTGAGGCATGGTCTAAAAAGAACGTGGCTATGCGATGCGCGGATTGTGCAAATGATGCGCGCCGAACGAAATATAATTTGTCATAAAAATCCAACATGCGTCCATTTAATGTTATGTTTATTGTTATATTACTAATAATAATAGTATATTCATTGACATGTTTTCTTTTTTAAGTACATACGTAAAGTTTTTTAGTCATCTTTACACGATTTAAGAATATTTTCATCCGACGCCATGACAAAACAAATCGACGTGCGGACACCTCGACTGTCGGTCTCCGATTGGCGACTAGTGAGAAATTTCATCGCACCTTCTGTTGAAAATTATTTGCCGTTTCACTGAAGTACGCTCTTAAAGATCTCGGGAATGAGAAGAGTGGATTGAGCTAACAGTGTATCTACCTCGGCTGATGATGATGATATTAAGACTTTGAGTAAAATTATTCTACTGAGTACTAATTAATTCAACGCTTTTATTTGCCGTTAAGACGTCAATATATTAAATGCAAACGAATCATTTTATTATTATAATAATATATTATATCGTGGGATAATATGTGATTTAATTTAAATAGTACTGAATTAATAATACATATTCATAAGTCGTATAGTCTGATAGAAATGGTGTCTAATGTCTTGTCCAGAGACTAGATTCAACGTACGTGTTATTACTTATAATGCAACGGATTGCATTAAAGCAGTATTGTTCAAAATGTACTGATTACTTAAATAAAATAATGATTTCGAAATATTAACCTTATTTTCATGTTTCAATGTCTTTTATTGAAGTGTGTCAACTAAATTGCAGTAAATGTCACATATCTTGGACCAGTCATGTTAGATCTTCAAAGCCTTGGATATTTAGCTAGAGATAGCGTTGCCAAGGGCATCTTCTTCGACCTACGCTTCCTATCATAAGGGGGAGGGTGGGCCGACAGTATTTTAGCCTGGGGACCGGGCTTAGGGAGGACCCCGTGTTGTGGGTCGACCAGTTAAGTGAGATAAACACACACACAACAAACTTGCTTTAAAATTAAAAATCTAACCAATAGGTACCATCTGTAATTTATAGTCCTAGTTCAATGAAAACAAATACGAATGACTGACTAAGTTTAGTGTGCACTATTTATGTCGGATCTTAACAGCCTATCTCCACCCTTCGCCACTATGTGACGTGCCACGTGACCACTTCAGTGCAGAAGAGATCTTTCATTTTTTCGAAAATGCTTCTTGCCGTTTCGACCTTGATCTCATGGTCTGGAGTCCAGTCTACATGGAGCAACCGTTGCATTTAAAATGCTTCATCTTTACAGGCATACCCTAAATTTGCAGGCGGACATTTCCATTTTGTTTACTGACGGCCATAAAAAATATTTTTTTATAGATTTATATCTAGAAATTACCAATAATTATGCACTTATCATAAATTGGCCACAGGTCAGTAGTATATAATTTCTTCTTTCTTTTGCCATATCCGCCCCTTAACTGGAGCATATGGACACCACGCGGTGCCTCCAATAATCCCTGTCGCTCGCCAGTCTTCTTGCTTCGTTCCAGGTCAAACCAGCATCCCGTAGCTCCGCCGTATACACTCTGTAGATTGTATTTAGCGGCCTTCCAGGACACCGGAATCCGGTCGGCTTGAAGAACAGGCAAGCCAGGTTGAAGTTCTCTTCTGGCATCCGCAGCACGTGGCCAAGCCAGGTCCAACGTCGCCTCTTCACTTTCAGCGTGATGAGAGGCTGCTTGGTGCGTTCTCTTATCTCCTCGTTGCTCCTAAAGTTATACCACCACCGCACACCCAGTATTAGTCGTAAACATCTGTTTTCGAAGCTCAGTATACGGTTGCTCTGAGCCTTCGTAAGGTGCCATGATTCGTTACCGTAAAGCAGCACCGTCAGAATGCAAGCGTCGAATAGGCGTACTAATAATGACCGAGTACAATCGTGAGTCCCAGACATTTCGCATCGAGTTGAATGTTGCTCCAGCCATTCCCATTCGGATAGCGAGCTCTTTCTGCAAAATGCCATTTCCCGTGATGTGTACCCCCAGGTACTTGAAGCTTTCGATGCTCTCGATGTTTCGTTCGTCGCTAATCAGAGGGAAATCTGGATCAGTGGGTCTATTCTATACTTATCGAACACTAAATTGATAAATAGTATCAAACTTAGGGTAGGTTTGTATCAAAATATTAGCACTTATTGTAACAATTACACGAAGCCGGTTTTTATTGTTGCAATAAGTGCGATATTTTAACAGCAGCAAGATAGGTGCTGTTAAAATATAGCACTTATTGCAACAATAAAAACCGGCTTCGTGTAATTGTTACAATAAGTGCTAATATTTTGATACAAACCTACCCTAAGTTTGATAATATTTTTCACTTTATCACTTTAGCGGTCGATAAGCATAGAATAGACCCACAGGACAGTTGCTATTACACGTTATTAAGACGTTGGTTTTCTTCGCGTTGATTTTCAAACCAACGCGAGAGGAGTTGTTATTATATGTGGCCAAATGCAAAACTGATATAAGTATTCTTCATTAGAAGCGATTGATATTTTAATAATATAATAATATTAATAATTAATAATATTATTTTAATAATATAATAATATAATAATAACATTGAATGTTGTTTATATTGTGACAACCACTGTATCATTCTACTAGTGACCAGCTAAACCGGTTTGTCAACCGTTAAAAAATACTGGGATATGCTTAATAATAATATAATAACGCTCAGTAAAGCGACACATGCATTAATCTACTAAAATATGTATACTATTATGATATTGGGAAAGAATATAATAGTGCTTATCTGTTTGTTTAAATAGAGTCTGTATTTTAGATTAAGATTTGGAATAAAATTCAATTTGAAGCCGAAAAGAGTACTCCATACTCGTAGGTACATAACGAGATGGCCACATAACGCGACCTGTGTGTCTCTGATAACCATCTTAGAAATCGGGAGCATCAGTGGTTTGTTCTCCTATTGTGCAGAACTAACCTGCCATTGGTAATGCCAATTGGGAAGGCAATAACTCTGTTCAAACAAATCACTTCGGATATTGACATATTCCACCTGCGTGAGGATGAGTATAGGTGGGCATTGTTTAATAAATTCTTAAAATATGGTCTGCTTAGCTCATTCGGTGCACTTCCTTGTATATAATTTATATATTTTTCCATTTACACTTTTCTTCTGTGTAATAACTTTAATATAATACGGTTTTAATAAAATTCTGATCCCGGGATTTCGGGATTAGATACAATTTGACAATCCCGGGATTTGCATTTTTTTCCATTGTTAATATAAAAATTTTATATTTACAGATAACATTGATAAAATCTGTCAAAAATAAATCTACGAGTAGTAAGTATAGTTTATACTATTTAAGACATTTATTGTTAATATTGTATACGTTCAATCTTGGAAATCTCGTACATAAGTTTAATGGAGTAAATAATATTGTAATATAAATAATAATGTGAATTTAATATGAGATTGCTATTTCTGATAGTAATGGCTTAATGAATGGGTTAGTGAGATTTCAAATAGTAAAGCAAATCATGGTGTACTTATGGCCTTTCCGCTTCATAAATCTAATTAGTCAGCCAAATACTACCGTAATACATATGAGATCATGGTGGAATTACTTTGTTAATAGTGCGAAGCATTGTTTTTTTCCAATCTTTCTCATTTTTATTAATTTATGTGAAAAATAAAATGAATCGGCAACTTACATATGTGTGTAAATCAAACTTCATTCAAATATTCAAATACGTCGAATACTGAAAACTGCTCTCGGTTTATGCATTTACGCTCATTTAATGTTGGTGTATTACACACACCATTGCACGTGCATAATGCGTGCTTCATTTTCGTAGGACACTCACACATTCAAAATCCTGCTTCACCATGCGGCGTTTTGAATATGGCCTATCGGTGTTCTATTTATTATCTGTTCTGTGGCACTGACATTCTTTCAATATTGGTGTATTTATTTGACAGTTGCAATGCACACTATTGTACGTCTATAATGTGTGGTTCATTTTCGTAGGACACTCACATTCAAACCCCTGCGTCAAAATGTAGTATATTGGAATTCTATTTACATCTATTCTGTAGTTTTGTCTGATTTTTGCTGTTCTCTAAATATTATTGCTCGGGTGTTTCATACCCTAACACCCCTTTTTAACATAGGCCTTTTAGCGCGTCCGTGAATAATGTAATAATATTTCAGTTTTCGATTTAAATCAAGTCAAGACCTATTTGTACCGCAGTTTCCGTTGTTCATGTTATTATGATTGGACAATAAAACAGAATATAATTTCTATGGAGTTGTCAGTAGACACTGTGTGTACTTGCTAATATAATATAATAATATAGGCTATGCTGATGGCCGGACGTAATGTGGAATTACCACTATCCGGTCCCTGATGTATCAAATGCTTCAAGGGCAAGACGAAATGACACTGAACTAACTATGAGAAAATGTTTCGCCAAGGTTTCATCATCTGTGGTGAGAAAATACATGATAATGCCAAACAAATAACAGCCAAAGCAGGTAATTTCTACACCATTTAAATATGCCTATATATAGCAGTAGCGAAGGGTAGAGGTAGGCTGTTAAGATCCGTCATAAATAGTGCACATTAAACTTTGTTAGTCATTCGTATTTGTTTTTATTGAATTAAGACTACAATTTACAGATGGTGTTGGTTTGTTTTTAAAAATCAATTAAACCCTGCCAAAACCAAACCATAATAGTTTTGGTATAATTTGGGTAATACGACAAAATTGTGCATACTTTTTCATTCATACTTATTTGTTTTCGTTGGATTAGGTATACATATTACACAGATTGTTAGTTCATTTTTTTAAATTCATTAAGGGCCCACATGCCCAACGTAAGACAAAATGGAGATTTTATGGTATTTTCAGAGCATAACCCTGGACATTCCTTAAACGTTGTAGACAATCTATTTATATAATTTTGAAGCCTTATTATCCTTTATATTTATTTTAAACATGACTGCATAAAGTATTTTTATTACATAAAATAGTATTCTTTTAAACCTCTCGATCTAATGTTTTAGAATATAGTCATATTTCAGTACATCCATGTGCAGTGGTGTTAAGATTTATTAATTTTTAAACGCATTTACAAAACCATTAGTAAAATTAATGTTAACATTATAAATAGTGAAATATTTACGATAAAAAAATATATTTTATAATCTCTCTGATTCCAAATTTGACAAGAATTGGGCATTTTATTATTCAAAAAATGGGCAAGATTAACACATTTGAACATAATAATAAAGATATTGATTATAAGCTATGTCTTTGACCATTCAAATGTGATAAACATCCTACGAATAATGATTGTTTTATAATAATTATTATTGACCTAAGAATAAGGTAGTATTATTTTGAAATACGTCATTTCTATTGGCCTTACCTAGTGGTTAAGCTACACAACATACGGTCGTAGCCATAAATTGACAAACGATAAATGAAGTAGGGAGTAAGATCATCTTAACGCGCGTGTTTGAACATGTACCGTTTAAAAAAAACTACCTTATTCTTAGGTCAATAATTATTACTCTTACCAAATAATACTCGTAATTTAGGTATTTCACGCGGATGAAGTTGATGGCGGTCGCCAGTTTTAAAAATGAAATTACACTGCTACTTATATATTAATGACATCATATCGAATTGAGCAATCGAACTAAAGACGAAGCCTTTGTAACAAACAGGTAGAAAAAAAATGATAACACAAAAAGTTTGGCATTGCGTTTTTTTGCGGTGTTTATAATCCGTAAACGGAAATACTTCACAATCCTCGTTAGAATGTTTCGGACGTCGATTGTTTGGTGAGTTTATGATATTTTTAAAAAACCGAGTTCACATTGAGTCTTTTAATGGTTCACTTTGTAAAATTATCATTATCATCAACTGAAGTTCATTCTATGCTGGATGAAGGCGTCTCCTTACTCCTTCGACTCGTTCCCTAATAAATTCTTACTGACATGTACCTACTTCCACCGCATTTTAAGAGTTCTGTACAATACACATTTTTTTTCTAATTGTAGGGATGTAAAATTCTACCCGAGATTTCAATATCCGTAATAACGTCGCTCGTAAAGCATTTTGCCGGTCGAATAACAAGACCAGAGCTGGTCCTAGCTAGTGCGAGGCCCGATTGGAGGCATTGGAGCATGTGATGCGAGGCCACGATATTATCTTCTACAATCTACTTCTACACTAATATCGATTGGCACTCCACCACGTGTGAATAGTTTAATTGGTAAACCTTTTATTAAATCTTCATAAACAAATTGACACGACATTTTACAAAATTACATACCCAATCAAGATGATATTTTAACAAATTAGTTATAATTATTTGACAATAGCATAATTAGATTTTAAATTAATTTCAAAATTAAAATGGAGTTTTTTTTCTTTTAGCAGTATTGTTTTGTACTGTATCTTCCATGATGCCGATAAGATGTTTTTTTAACGTGTCTTTAATTTAGTCCTGAGTAACTTTACTGGACACGCGTCGTACTTAGAGTTGAGAATTAATTCTATGATTGTATTGCACAGGGGGCCTCGCGTCTTAAATGTGTATTCTCACATTTGATAGTAATTAAATTTTAACTTATGTATAATTTCTTTTTTATTTTTCTCCAGTAAGGTCGCGAGGCCGATTTAGTCCAACCGGTCATATCGCCCTCGACTTGCCTGCGCGGGATGCTTTTCAGTTTGCGCGAGCTTCAGTTTTCCCAACCATACACACGGGCTTCCCGATACAAATCGATTTGCGCAGGCAAGATTGTGGTAATGCATGAGCGTCTAGCCGGCGCTTGACCGCTTCTGAACAAACAGTCATTGTTGCTATTACGTCAAAATGTACACATTTGCAAAGAAAGTATGTTGATAAATTTTATCAACATTTATATTAGTACCACAAAGTAAACGATGAGCTAGCACAACGGACTAGTAAGGCAGGTAAATAATCTAAAATTTACATTTAGTGAGCAAATTCATACGACATGGTTTCGACGTCCAACGGAATAATTTTATAAGAAGTTAAAAAACCTTGAAAGATTTCAAATAGGATGTGGGTTATTAGGGGTTGGCCAGTATTGTATATAATATATATATTATACTAGCTGACCCGGCGAACTTCGTACCGCCTCTGAATCAAGAAATCTTGTGTTAACTTATTAGCTGAATTTAATTCGGTTTTTATGAATACTCAAAATTATTTAAGTTCAATAAATGTGCAAAAATCAAATCAAAATGAAAAGTATTTTAATTACATTGAAATTAATGTAATTCACGTGGCAGCAAGGCATTTGCTTTATTGAAGTGAATAGATATGATTCGCGTAGCATTGTTGCACTACTTTCTGTTAAACTATTTGGTGGATGGGTTGCACTCGGGTCGATTCCCTTCATTGAAGTAACTTGTGCTATACGACATTTTTCGTTTTGTTGTCAAGTGCGAGAACGAACAAAGTGGATGGTTTGCCGACACGTGATCATGCTACGTACAATTGACCGTGAGAGGAACATTCATTTTCTAGATTCAGGCCACAAACACTCAAGGATTGGCCTTGTGATTTGTTGATCGTGGTTAGCAATGATGTTCGGGAACACTTTGTTGATGAGGTCATCCTTCGTTGAGACGAAATTGCAAAAATTCAGCGGAAACGAAATCTATCCATTCGATTCATCGACAGGAACACGGCCGTTACCGATAGTCAGCAATTGCTTGGAGAAATCTTCGGCAGATGGATCGTTTAGCAATGCAACGCATGTTTGTCGACAGCTGAAGTTTCTTCACATAGCGCCACAGAGTCGATGATTTGAGGCAAGGGTTTATTTCATCGGCAGCGGTCGATCTTGGAATGACTGGTAGTGTTTGGCGGAAATCACCAGATAGTAGAATCATTGCGCCTCCAAAACATTTTGATCGCAGATCTTTCATAGTTCGATTGAGTGCTTCCAATGCGCGTTTGTGCGCCATTGTGCACTCATACCAGCTGATGATTTTACTTGCTTCCAAACCTTTGGCCATTGCTGAGTGTTTCGCAATGTTGCATGTCGGTTTTTGAGTCGTTTGAAGGTTTATCGGCAATTTCAACGCTGAATGAGCCGTTCAGCATCCTCCTAGCAACGTGGCCGCTATCCCGAAAAAAGCAACTGATACATTAATTTCGGATCTCGCACGAACAGTGGCGAAATCATGAACATGAGGAATGTCTTCCCAGTTCTACCGGGCGCATCGAGGAAAAATAAGCCACCATTTTCATCATCAATTGCCTTCATTAACGTATCGTACACTTCCTTCTGTTGGGGGTTGAACAGTGGTACATTCGTTCGAACTGATTGGTTCAATGCATCTCAATCATATTCATGTTCACGTTCCAATTCTCGATTGAAAGCGTCATTCATTCCACAATCAGGCGTTGGCATTCCTAACTTGACTAACAAACTGCCGCACATGAGATAACACATGTCTTCGATCAAAAGCAAAGCCTGGTTATGTATTTCCTCATTCACTTTGAGATCGGGATTCTCTGAACTGACACGAATTCGATGTAAAATGTCTTCTGACATGTCATCCTTGTACTTGTTCCACAGCTCAGGTGGATTTGATGGTAAGCATGTCGAAATAATGATTGCAAATAATGTGCGTATCTGACTTGGAGATGCAGAAACAAATGCTTTAGCGATTGTCATGTCCCAATGAGTATCATTTTCAAGCAAATTGAGCTTTTGAAATGCAGCACAAAATGTTGGGCACACTACACCATCGATAGTTTGAAGTGATTCAAATGATGTCGGCCCACGAAAATTTACCAGCAACAACCGCAAGTAGAATCATTCGCCATTCTTCGGATGAACTGTGTAAATGCGACCAAGAGCATCAGTAGAATGCACATCCAGATGATCAGGAACCGCATCGCCTTGCTTCCGACGTTGAAATTTCTTCGATGAAGCGTTCCAAGTTTAATAACGTGGCATCTTAGAGTAGAACAACGTTTGTGAAAACGGATCGCTTTGGCAAATCGAAAAGAAACTGGTCAATGTTGGCGCTGGAGATATTTCAGCACGTTGAGCAACATTCGATGCGTTGAAACAAACTTGCTGACCATTCTCCAGATGCACCGCCAAATGTACAGCAGTGAGATGACGTTCATGAATGGGGAATGAAAGAATACGCCAAATTGCTTCATTGCAGCTCACATATCGACCAACTTGATAGTGCGTGATTTCATCGTTGGTATTGGGAGTTTGAACGCCAAAAACTACAATATCGCTGCCTTTGGTGACATATTTGCAGATGTATTTGATGGACTTCACTGAATTGAAAAACTCCACGGTGCAATGCGCCTTGAATGTTTTGGAAAAAAGTGGCGAATACGGAACAATCCAAGTGTTGTCGACCACGATATCGTTTCACTTCATTTTCGTTGTGATAGTTCTACCGTTATCATTGGGTGATCGACGCCGATACAGTGGATAACCATCATTGGCAGTGATAGTCTCCGCCGTTAAACTTCATGGATAACGCTTGGAACACTAGCCGTCGACCATGCACGGTGATTGGGGGTTGATGGCGCCACACTGTCCATGAATCATGTACGTAATTACAACATCATGCAGGTCTGGATCGGTTTCGGGATCAGGAATCTCGGCACATATGATGTAATCTTTTTGGTCTGGTCGAATTCTTTCGACTCACCAAATAAGAATGTGTGCATGCGGCAAGCTTCGTTTTTGTCATTCAATCGAATACATCCAGCATCGAGTATCCTCAAAGACGCAGTTCATCAGCGACAGGATTTTTTGTTTAAACACACGTGCGGTGATGTCGTGCCGATCACTTTATGTTTGTCCGGGGAGTAGCAGTTGAACAATTTCTATTCATTTCGGATTTCATGTAAAGGTGATGAATAAATCTGGACGACCGTAATGACGAACATATTATGTCATTGCATCTTGCGCATATTGAACTGAATCAACTGTCAAAGGATAGATTATTAATACACAACGCCTTTCATTTGTTTGTTTGTTTCTTGTTTATTCTTTCTGTCATGTATCGTTATATATGGATTTAAATTTTTTGTGATTTTCTTTTATTTTCGATTGCGCGTTTATTGTTCAAAATGTCAAAATGTATGAGAAAATTAATTTTCTTCATAATTTATTTTTTCCGTGATTTATCCTATGTTTTAATAGCTATTCTGTTATTCCGGGCGGAGACAAATCCAACAAAACAAAGATTATAAAAATCTGTCCAGCCGTTCTTGAGTTATAAATGGTGTAACTAACCCGACTTTGTTTTATATATATAGATAAACAACATTACTATATAATATAATAAAATAATACTTGTCTCTTCACTCTCATGTCAATAGATATAAGATTATTTGAATTCTTTAAGGCGAATACTCCGCCTACCAGAGGCACCTAGTGGAAAAATACTTAATAGTTAATACCTGAATAAATTTAGGTACCTACGGTCCCAATATTGAAGCTCGATTTTATATAATTAAAAAGGATATCAACATTTTTATTTTTTCTAAAAATCGATGTTTTTTTTTAAAAAAAAAAACATCAAAATTGTGTATTAGTCAAAAATCTTTACAAATTAGGTACATTTGAGAAAATTTAATAAACTTAATTCTAATAATAAATATGACCGTAAAATAATATGTAATAATAAGATTGGATCCTTTAATTATGTAACGAATTCACATTTTATAAGATATTTAAAAAAAAATCTTTGACTTAAAATAAAAAAAATATTTTAACATTTTAACGATTTTAGACAGGTACGTATTATTTATTAATTAAAACACTTTAAATTGTAAATTATCAAAAAAATGTCTCAAATTGGAAGCTTCATATTTTTCTGCTAGGTGGTTCTGGTAGGTAGAGTATTCGCTTTAAAGTAACTAGGCGGAAAAATCCTGGAATACAAATGTATATTATACTTAAGAGCATGGCCCCCACAAGAGGGAGGCTGACAGGGCTCTAGCCTGAGGGCCCGGGCTCAAGAGGGGCCCGGCGATTGGCGAGGCGAGTCGCCAGATAAGTAAGATAAACACACACATCATAAATTTGCTTTACCAGTAAAAAAAGTCGCCTGCGGCGCTATTTTCAATATATAATATTTAAATGCATGGGGTTGTACAATACAATTTTTAATTGTGTATCAATACTCGAGAACTCCATAAGTAATTTAAATGGATATATTGAAATACACAATAAAGCATTAATTTTTACCGCGTACACCATTTGGAAAACGCTACTGTAGAGCGTCGCACTACCATTATGTTAAGCGATAGGTAGGGGGGCCCGCCAAATATCCTAGTCTGGGGGCCCGCTTCAGGATGTGGGGGCATGCTTAAGAGCGTACTTCAGTGAAACGGCAAATAATTTTCAACAATAGGTGCGACGAAATTTCTCACTAGTCGCCAATCGGAAACAAGTCATTGTCATGGCGTCGGATGAAAATATTCTTAAATCGTGTAAAGATGACTAAAAAACTTTACGTATGTACTTAAAAAAGAAAACAAGTCAATGAATTTACTATTATTATTAGTAATGTAATAATAAACATAACACTAAATGGACGCATGTTGGATTTTTATGACAAATTATATTTCGTTCGGCACGCGTCATTTGCACAATCCGCGCATCGCCTAGCCACGATCTTTTTAGACCATGCCTCAACTATGCGCCTCTATTCTATACACTACCGGTGGCTATCGAGGGCAGTTTATTATAATATGTATGTAGCAGTGGCGAAGGGTGGAGGTAGGCTGTTAAGACCCGCCATAAATAGTGCACATTTAACTTTGTCAGTCATACGTAGGTATTCGTTTTCATTGAAATAAGACTACAAATCTACAGTGGTTAGTTTTTAAAATTCAACCAAACCTTGCGAAAAGTAACCCATCATAGATAATAGTCAAAAATACTCGTCTATCTATAAAATATCTAAAAATATGCCATTATATCATACACAACTTTGGATGTTTTATAGATAGAATAATATATATAAGATATAGTTTGGTTTAGGCAGGGCTTAACGAATTTTAAAAAAATGAACCAACAATATGTGTAATATGTATTCTTAATCCAACAGCAACAGCGCAAGTATAGCCTTAATAAGTGCATACCGAGTAAATGGGGATGAATTGATAGTACATCCATTAAATTAAAGCGACGAAATCGAGGTGATTACTTTTATGTCATCATGAATACGTCATTTCAAATAATCACTGATCTGGCTTTGACTTTACTATTGATATGGCGAGAGCAATCGATAATTCGAGAAGGCGCTGTACTATGACGTGTAAGTTACTTCGGAATAAGTCTGGCTAAAGATCTATCAGTGAATGAATACATACAAAAACTTACAAAGATCGTTGTACCTACTAATAAGTCGTTACAAAATAAATCTTTTAATGACAACCGGTTTTCATTAACAGATTATTCTTGACTGAATGAATAACGTTTTTATACAAAAATGATCAATAGCATGATACTTCCACGTTTCGAAAATCTGTTACTAATCATTATTAATTCTATTTTAAATCTATTGTAACTACTTACCTAATTATTTTTAATAACATAACTACTTTTCAAGGATGTACTTGTTAACAGGGATTTGATTAAGTATATGTTTTGAGGAAGTGGAACCGAAGCGGGTTGAAATTGAATTTTGATACGACCAAATCCTTGACTATTAAGCTTGTTTTAAAGCAGTTTTTTTTCATATTTTAGTCACTGGACCATTTTATATTACTATTCTAGATTTCTAGTACTGAGGAAGTCATCTGTCAAGGTACAGCATAACCATAGACGATTGTGGTATTAGTGTATGATACAACTAACTCGAATATTAGTCTATGGTTTTCAGCTTGTCGCAATCAGGATTTTTTTCTGCGACAAGTTTCTGTTATATTGTACAAAATATAAAAGGCCTCTAATTTTTCGGTAAGTATAAATATTAAGAAACAGGAAGTATCTTAAGTATTTTATTAATCTTTGGGAATAATTTAAAATTAGCAGCAAGTAAAAAATGCTAAATGGTAAGTATTCAAATAATAATATGAGAAAGTATTTAAATAAACACAGGGAATTTATTAAAATGTTTAATGTCAAGTATAAATATTTGTGTGTCAGAATAGATTAAAATTTGGGAAGAAATAATTTAGTTGGCCGCTTTTTTTAATTTAATAGGATAGTATTCTTCTCTGTCCTAACTATTCCAATCAGAGTTATACCATAGACTAATATTCGAGTTAGTTGTATCATACACTAATACCACAATCGTCTATGGTTATGCTGTACCTTGACAGATGACTTCCTCAGTACTAGAAATCTAGAATAGTAATATAAAATGGTCCAGTCACGAATTTTACATTTAATGTAAAATTCGTGTCCGGAAATTTGTACGTATACAGATCGCCGTATCATACTTCACTGTGAATTATTGTTTCGAAAATATATGGTCGAAACAGATAAGGGTTTGCGATGTAGTAGAGTTAAAGCTAAAGACCTCAAATGGAAATGGGCTGGACACATAGCTCGAAGAAGGGACAATCTTTGGACAAATCTAGTCATCCAGTGGTACCCAAGAGGTACAAAACGTCCGCAAGGTAGACCTAGAGGCCGCTGGATCGGTGAAATGATGAAGTTCTGCGGTAGATACAAGATTATTAAAGACCGTTCAACCTCTTTGGCTCGTATAGTACTGAGATAAAATTCATGTCTAAATAAAACATGGTTCTTGTCGGTTTCCAGGAAGCCAGCGGCAAACAATTTTTGAAAATAGCCCATATACAGGATTATTAATTGTTAGATTAAGTTAGGTTTTCATACTTGAAGAAGCATTATTGTCTGCAATACTCCACGAACAACGCGTATTTTTTCATCTCGGTGCTATATAAATGTCTGTATACTTTACGGTCATCTCTTTCCGATAAGAAAGCTCACGACAAACTGTGCTACGGTGAAATGTAATACGTACAATTTACATGTACCTAACCAAGAATAAAGGGCAGCTGTGAAAAAGAAACAATAATTATTCAGAGAGTGAATATATTAATATGATTTATTTTTCGTACGGATTCAACTATAATAATATGCAAAATTTCTTTTTCATCATAGCTTGCATATATTTATTTTTTACGATTATTCTTTACAGCTAGGTACAGAAAAACATGAGAATGAGGCTACGAATAATAGGTAGGTGCGAAACATAATAGCTACGTCGTTTAAAAACAGTGTTTTTGAAAAGAAAAATAACCGCCATTTTGGAATTTGCCCAATCTAAAATTTCAACGAGCAGAATTATATTATAATATTACAAGTTTTTAAATAGCCTATTATGCTCGCGAAATAATAAGAAAAATAGTTTGAAAGAATGGAATGAAGTAAGTAAGATGGTATTTCTCACACTTTTCATTGCCAATGGCAAGGCTGTACTAAACAAAAGTTCCCATTGTGACATTGGGCTTATCGTACTTTAGGGGTAATGGGAGGAAACTCGATATTATGATGTCGATTCGAGAGATAAAGTAATTGATAACAGGTAGGTACTTCATTTACAATCTAATCCAATCAAACACATTTATTTTGATACTGATTTATTTGGAATTGATTTTTAGCCAGAGCGTTGGAGCGGAGCTCGGAGCAGGAGCACGGAGTACTGGAGCAATGGAATTTTACACGGAGCAGAAGCGGAGCCGGAGCACAGAAAATGTGTACTGCCCCACTGCTACGGATGTTTTTTTTTATTATCAATTTTTCGTCCTAAGTCCAATGAAAATAGTATATTTTGACACTTTGCAACACTGGAATTATTTAAAATATTTCAACACTACCGAGTGATAAAAAACCTCACTTTTTTGAAAGAAGAGGCAAATAATGAGAGACGATTTGCTGTTGGGAAATTTTGTTTAATAGCATTTAATAACATTTATATACTTACATAATAATACTTATTAAAACTTTTTACCCGGAGCGAAGCAGACTCTGGAGCGTAGCCGGAGCAAGTATTAGGTCCCGGAGCGGAGCAATCATTGATATATCAAGGGGAGCAACTCAAAAAAGGGTCCGCTCCGACGCTCTGTTTTTAGCTTAGTGGCGGGACTCGAAATTACAACACCCTTTCTTGGCAAAAAAAAAAAACAATCAGGGGATGAATCGTCTACTTACTATCAGTATTCATCAATATTCTTAGGTTTACAAATCCGGAAGTGTCTTTATTATTCGCTTTCGCTATAAGACGCGCGGCACGGCGCGTATTTCAAACAAAAGTTAAACTGAGTCTGCTTTGGTCAATTAATTATGATTAAGTACAATAATACATTGTTTCATATGTGTATTATTACGATGCTAACCTAACGAAAATATTAAATAAACATTTCACAATTGATTATTTCAATAATTTATCTAGGGACAGCATCTTCTCCTCCTAATTCATCTTGGGCCCGGAGACATCCACTGCTGACCATCATAGGTCTCTCTTTCTCATCAGTAATAATATAATAATAATTATTTATTATTGTTTTGTAATTAGGCGAGGGGAGGGGGTCGGATTAACAAAATCTAACAGGTGCCTAATTTATTCCGTCTACTACTTATAGGTTTTCGTCGATTCAACAGCTGTTAACCTCCGTACTTTTCCTGAGATATTCCCTATTCCCAGACACTCCGCACTTTGAGTCCTCACCTTTGTATGTGAGCATGCTGTGATTCAAGAAATATTTTATCAATCGCTAAGAGTCAACTGCGTTTGATTTTCGGTGAAAATTATATATTAATGAAAATAAAACATAATACCTACTTACCTATTAAGTACATAATAATTATAATAGTTTATTTTATTTACAATAATTATCTATATTGCCATCGCTATTTGACAACTTTTCCTACTCGTGATGGATTATTGCAAGTGCGTTATTTGAGAAGGGTTGGATATAGGCACGCATCCCTCTGCCGACACCGCAACACTCCACCGCTGTTGTTTGACCATTTTGCAACCATTATTTGAGATAATCTACTAAATTGACACATACAATGCTATCAATTGGTACAGTAAACAAACAGTCAACGCAAATAGGGAATCCAATCCCGGGCTATTTTCGATACCTATGAATCCCGGGATTGATAAACATAATCCCGGGATTTCGGGATTGATTTTTTTATCAATTTTTATGGAAAATATAACAGAAAAAATATTTTTAATACAAAATAACTACATTAGAAATAAACTGAGTTTGAATGAAGTTTGATGTGTAGGTTGCCGATTCATTTTATTTTTTCCCATAGATTATTAAAAATGAGAAAGATTGGTAAAAAAACAATGCTTCGCACTTTTAACAAAGTAATTCCACCATGATATCATACGTTTTACGGCAGTTTCATATTTGGCTGACTAATTAGATTTATGAAGCGGAAAGGCCATAAATACGCCATGATTATTTGCTTTACTAATTTAAATCTCGCTGATCTATTCATTATGTCTTTACTATCAGAAATAGCAATCTCATATTAAATTCACATTATTATTTATATTATAATATTATTTACTCCATTAAACTTGTGTATTTCCAAGATTTAACGTATACAATATTAACAATAAATGTCTTAAATAGTATAAATTATACTAGATTTATTTTTGACCGATTTTATCAATGTTATTTGTAAATATAAAAATTTTATATTAACAATGGAAAAAAATCCCAATCCCGGGATTGTCAAATTGTAATCCCGGGATCAGAATTTTGGCTCGGGATTGGATTCCCTAAACGCAAATACATATTATATCAAAACCACATACAGGCATTACATTTGTATGTATTATTATTATAGATAGATTCAAGATGAATTATTGTTTCTGAAAAAGTCGTCACCCAATGTTGCTTAATTTAGCAAAAACCTTTTAGTTGTGTTTTAGTTACTTATTTCTTTATATAACTAGAGTAGGTACTACTATTTATATTTTCCTTTCATATTGGTGATATTAGGATCATCACTAATGTCTGGGATTTTAAATTATTGGTTTATAACGGACTATATTTCTGCAAAGCAAGTTTTTTTATTGGCTTTGAAAATTTAACGAGATATTATTATTTACAATGCTGTTATGTATGCAGATCACGTAGAATTTCATTGTATTTCGAAATCAAAGCCTCCACTGATGCAAGGACGCGAAGGACCCGAGAGGCGGCACCCAATTCAAAAGCTGGTGACTTGTCTCGACTTGTATCAACCTGTTAATCTCGCGGCGGTCATCCGAGCATAACGATATTACCTACATATATATTGTTTTGTATACACCTCTCTACCTGACAGGTGTTCAGAACCATCGTTATTATTGATTATGCAAAGATTTAAATGGTTTGTTGGTCAAATGTGAGAATTATTAAAAACATCCTCTTAATGCTTACATGTTTAAATCACCGCTGTTTAAAATGTTGATAATCTAATAACATTTATTAATTAATTATTCGTCAGATAACGAAATTCAATTTTTATATTATTACATACGTTTTCGTAACTTTTGAGAGTTGATTATAAAAAATAGCAGATTTCAAAAGTGCAAACAAAACTTGACTAATTTTTCAAAGCAGAATTACCGAAAGCATGCCCGTCGACATACAATATTAACGTCACTGCACAACGGGTGTTGTCTGGATATATTATCATTCGAAGACGAATAAACAGGATTTTGTTTCTGTTTTTATATAACGGACTTTTGGCCTTAACGGACACCCCCTCAACCGTAATAGTCAGATACAGGGAACTCAGAAATAATGAGAACTTAAATACCTAACGGGTAAGGAGAAGCAGGCAACCGATCTTGAGTAAGGAAGAGTACGGGATTCCTTAATCTAAGAATACGGGATAAATTAAAACACTTGTCAAGAATACTGTCAATTGCTCTCGGTTTATGTATTGACGCCCATTTAATATTGGTGTATTAAGGCGTGACCACACTATGCCGCTGTTTGCCAGTTGGAAAAGCTGAAACGATGTAGAAGTAGACGTGACCATTGGCAAAAATCGATCGAGTGTCGGTCTCCTTCAAAGAAAGCCAATGAGAACAGAGAGTGGGGACGTGCCAACCACTGGCCTCACGTGGCCTCGGTGAACATTGTGCGACTAAACTAATTAAATGCCAACACAGATGTAGACGTTTTTACAGCAACTGGCATTGCCAACAACAACATTGGCATAGTGTGGACGCGCCTTTACACACACTATTACACGTCTATAATGCGTGGCTCATTTTCGTAGGACACTCACACATTTAAAACCCTGCGTCAAAATTTACTGTATTGGTACCTATATAGCCTATCGGAATTCTATTTGTTATCTATGTATATATTAAGTTCTACTGTATTAGAATCTCACCCTCTATAAGAAATTTTCTAGTTTGTTGTAGTTTGTATGGTTTTAATGCCGATTACAAGTACTTATGTAGTTTTAAAAATATTTAATTAATTTAATAGGTATCAGTTGGGAATTATTCAATTCGATATTTTGCCACTCTAATAGGTAATAAGTAGGTACTCCAAATTAATGTTAATATTTATTGTTAATTAATACCAAGATAATTAATAATTAGAATGGTTGACGACCTGCGTCCAGTTTCGATAAAAGCCTCTCTCATAGGTATTGTATCAGTAGACCGACACACACATAACTACCTACATAATAAGCAATAAGGCTTCGCAGGTTCTTTGTTTACGAGTTGACTGAGCAAAGACCTGAGCAAGTCTCAACTTGCGCCAGCCAACTGGGCTAAAGATGGAATGGCATTATCACATTGTATTCTAAACTTACGTAAGTGTTTGGATTGGAAAGCAAGGCGATTTTTTCACCCGGATCCAGTTTGAATTCTGATTTGTGATTCAATAACTACTCAATACTTTAATCACTAATCAGTGTTGTCACGACCAACTAGTGGTTTACGCTGATGTACGCGAACCAGTTGATGAAATCAATTAAGAAGATCTATTGAATCGCAACGTAATCCATATAATTGGTTAAGTAATTAATATTTTTCATTAATTTGTTCGTACCATTTATACTAGCATGGATCAGTTAACATTAGACATAATTGGTGAGACTGTGAGTGCGGAGAAATATGGGATAAGCGCTGTACATTATACACGCATCTTGCCGATTTTGTTTTTTATATATATTTTGTCGAAATAATATGTTAAAATATAAGCCCGGCTGAAATAAAATACAATATGATATACCTATATGTATATAAGTACCTACTAATGTTTAAATAATTAATTATGTATCGGTTTTTAGAATATTTATTATTGACATGTAATTATTTTAATTATAGTGACATCTAGTAAAGTTGCCTCGAAGATAATTTGTATTGGAATCAGAGCCTCACGAATGGAAATGGGACAACTGGGCGCCAGGACAATTGGGCGTCGCGCTATCGAATGAAATAAATATACGTTTGTTATAATTTTATACTTAAGTACAGGAGGAATTTTAATCAGTTTCTATATCCTACTTAGTAGTTTTAATTCATTTTGCTCTTAACATAATGTTTTTTTTATTGCGGATTGAGAATTATCATGCCTGAGGCATTATAAAAAAATAAAGAGATCTCTTCTCATAGGAACTTAAACATACTTAATTAAATTATTATTTACGTGTGCATATTTAAACTCTCACCAAGTAGGTATTAAATAATAATATAAATACTTAACAATATAAATAGAAATGATATCTAATATTAAATATATATTTTTTAAGAACTTAACTAAAATTATTCACGAACGTCTATTCTTTTTTGTCTATATTTCATTAGATTGCGTGGCGTCCAGTTGTCCCGGCGCCGAATCATCCTAGACCCTCAGGAATAATGACATTAATATGGACGAATCATCTGGGGGAAAAAATGACACTCACTTTTTTGTCGGGTCTGCCGAATGGCATAATCTGTTCTAACGCCATTACAATAAAGGTGATATTGCTATAAATTCCCGATGCTTTTTGTTGGGTCTGCCGAATGGTTCGGTTCGAACGGGTTCGCTCAAACAAACATTGATACTAGAAACAGTGTTCTAACGCCATTACAATAAAGGTGATATTGCTATAAATTCCCGATGCGTGATATCGCATAATGGATATTGCGTGACGTCTACCTATGCACGTGCGAATGTCGCTATGAGTGAATTTACTTGCTAGCTACTGTACTGAGTGCGTCGTCCATTAATAATGTCATTGCTCAGGAATCTATTATTGTATGCTTCGTAATTCGGTTAATTGGTTAATATACATATCTCTATGAAATCGCAACTTTTGACGTGATTCCCTTAATCGGCCGTATCACGGGACCATACATTTCGTTGTGAAGCATCAATAATTATTATTCTTATATGGTCAGTGTGCAGTTGTCATTGGTGAGCGCGCACAGTGCTTGAAGATGTCGAAGAGTAATTAATATCCAGGTCGCAAAAAATAATTCAAATGGAAATAGTACAAACTGAATAAATCAGAATTTCAATTCAAATTATATCAAGTTACCCTCCGATAAAATTAATTTTGTAGGTACACTATTTTTTGTTCACGTTATCCCAATAAGTTAGTGAAATGAACATTTAGATGCGTAATGTAAACAAACGATTAACCTACTGTAAAAAACCATATAATTAGTAGAGCATGTCTCTCTGAAGCCATCGGATTTGTAATTGCATATTTTATTTGTTTTTTTCAAACTCTGTTTGGTCCAGACAGATGTCCCAATGAGTTATGCGAAAGGCTTACATGTATTCCTTGAAAAAAGTCATCTCTGTGGACGCAGTAGCGAAGGCTGGAGGTAGGCTGTTAAGCTCCGCCATGAATAGTGCACATTAAACTTTGTCAAAAATATGTTAGTCATACGTATTCGTTTGTATTGAACTAAGGCAACAATTTACAGATGATATTCGTTAGTTTAAAAAAAATCAATTATTAAGCCCTGCCTAAAGCAAACCATAATAGTTTTAGTATATTTTGGGCTATACGACAAAATTGTGCACACTTTTTCATTCATACTTATTTGTTTTCGTTGGATTAAGAATAGGTACATACTGTATTACCAATCTAAGCATTTTACAATTATTTTTTTTTTTAAATTCATTAAGCCCTGCCTAAACCAAACTAAAATAGTAAACAATATTATTCTATCTATAAAATATTCAGAGTTATGTATGATTTAATTGCGTATTTTTAGATATTTTATAGATAGACGAATATTTTTTGACTGTTATCTATTATGGCTTGGTTTTCGTAGGGTTTAATTGAATTTTAAAAATTAACCAACACCATCTGTAAATCGTAGACTCAATGAAAACAAATACATATGACTGACAAAGTTTAGTGTGCACTATTTATAGCGGATCTTAACATCCTACCTCCACCCTTCGCCTCTACTATGGAGGCACATTTGTTCTGGTCAGGAACAAAATAATATGATAATTTAATTTACACACTTCTTACACGATTGTTACTAGTATATTTGCGAACCGGTTAATAGACAGTGCTGATTTCTAGACTACCAGCCTGAAACCACCACTATCGCCACTATTATATTTTTTTTATACTATTATATTCACTGTGTACATACGCCGTATGGTGATGTGTTATAAATTGCATTTTGATTAGAACGAATGAAATGAATGCTTATATTATAAAGTCTTGAATCGGTCTCGTAAATTTATATGGTTTTCAGTTTCTATTGTGGAGCTGGTTGGTAGGTACTGTGTCAAGGTCGAATGGAAAGTTTGCGACTTGTCTATAACAAGTGTGATATATTTATTTAATTATTATTTTTATACGTATTGTGATTATGATATTGAAATGTAAATGTTAATTTAAACATTGAAAAGTGTAATATGTAGTTTGTATTAAGTATAATATTTTATGAAATTGCTGTGGTTTTATTTTAGCCGAGATAAATCTATTCGAATAATTATACAACAGTTAAACAATTAAATAGTCTGTCTATGGTTTACTAATAAATAATAATATTTGACATTTCCAATGGTCACAAGCACAGTTATTTTTTTACATTTTTGCTTATCCTTGCTATTCCGTTATACATACTTACATAAAAAAACTACAGTAGGCCCACGTGCGCCACGTAGGTCAAAATGGAGTTTTATGATATTTTCAGAGCATAAGCCTGGACATTCCTTAAACGTTGTAGATAATCTATTTATATAATTTTGTGGCCTTATCATCCTTTATATTTATTTTAAACATTTTGATGACTGCATAAAGTATCTTTATTACATACAATAGTATTCTTTTAAACCTCTCGATCTAATGTTTTTTAGGATAAAGTTACATTTCAGTACATCCATGTGCAGTGGTGTTAGGATTTATTAATTTTTAAATGCATTTATAAAACCATTAGTAAAATTAGTGTTAAGATTATATACTTAGGTAGTGAAATATTTACGATAAAAAATTATATTTAAAATCTCTGTGATCCCAAATTTGACAAGAATTGGGCATTTTATTATTCAAAAAATGGGCACGATTAACAAATTTGAAGATAATTTTAAAGTTACTGATTATAAGCTATGTCTTTAACCATTCAAATGTGATAAAACATCCTACGAATAATGATTGCTTTATAATAATTATTGACCTAAGAATAAGGTAGTGTTTTTTTGAAATACGCCATTTCTTTTGGCGTTCCCCTGTGGTTAAGCTACAACATACGTCCGTAGCCATAAATTGACAAACTAAAACTGAAGTAGGGAGTAAGATCATGTTAACGCGCGTGTTTTAACATGTACCGAACCGAAAACTGTGTTTTTTTGTGTGTAAACAGTTATTGTCGCGATAGTTTAATTTACACGCTAGTGTTGCCAGTAAAACCATGCATGTGTACAGGCACTATAATTATTATACTACATAGGTACGTGTCTAAAAAGTCTAAAGGCACAGACTGGATATTCATAGGAATGAAACAGCTGGGCAGAGACGAGGACGCACAGATCCAGGCTTAGGTAGTTCATTCTGTATATTTGTTTACTTTTTATTTCTCTTGGTATTGTGAAATATTTTTATTGAAATTTAAAGAAAATACGTCATTTCAAATTTTCACATTTACATTAGGTAATGTATATACAAATAATGCAGGAAGTGTAAATAGGTACCTACTTACGTAGGTACCTATGTCGTGTTGCAGTAATAAGTTATTTTTTAGCCTTGGATTAATATTAATAAATTTCAACTTTTTAACCACAGATTTTCATAATCTTAGCTTAGCTCACGGTCGAGAGGATAAGGCATATTTTTAGTAGGTGACGGACAAAGATTTTGAAGAAAACCTTCTTCAAAATTCTTTGGTGATGGACAATATTTTTTTAGGATAGGTAGTAATATTGAATGTACCTACTTACAGGATACATACTATATCCATACAAAATCTCACTAATAATAGTACTGTTATGGGTTAGAACTTTGAGAATATTAAAAACGATATTAATTAATTATAACAGAACACAATTCTTATAGTTTAATCCACTAGATACGTTATAACACATAGGCTGGGGCGGATCAAGTCGAGCGGAGGCCCTGAGCGGTAAAAATTTCGGACCCCCCTTTCGGAAGTTAGAAAAAAAGTTATATAAATGGAAAATCTCATTAATTTATTAATATAAAATATAACAAAGGTAAAAGAAATGGAATAAAAAAACATATTTTTTAAATAAATTTTCGTCTTGCTTTATTTCTTGCAAATTCGTCAATTATTTTGTCAGTGTCAATTCGGTTTAAGATTTCTTGCTCTATATGCAAAATGGCCATACTATTTAATCTTTCTTCTCCTATGGTACTTCTCAAATAATTTTTTATACGCTCTTTCTAGAAAACGATCTTTCACCTGACGCATTAGATAAAGGGATTATTTAAAAAAGAAATTCAATAATATTTCTACATTTGGGAATGTGCAAGACAGGCTATGCACTTGGTTAAACATTACTCACTAAAATCGGCTCATGCGGAGGGCTTGGTGAGGACATTAATCATGTACAATGATTAATAACAGTGATCGTTTGATACATTATTATCATATGCATAGCAGGTATTACTCCTATATTGAATAGCAGGTTACAATTTACCATACATAATAATAATAAATTTAAATAACCTGTGATATTATGTAATATCCTCGTTATTAAATAAGTAAATATAATTACCATGATTCGGGAAAAACCTATCACCACACTACGCATTATAGCAACATTAAAAATACTACAATAGACCACAAACTTGCATGATAGATTGCTAAGTATAAGTTAACTGAGATTAAACAATAAGATAATTCACACATTCAGAATACGGTTATATTCGGATTAATAATATGAAGTACAGCGTCATGGAGGCATATCGGAAATTGTCTACCCATTGTACCTTATATTACACATTAATGTATGCTTCTGTTGTACGTTATAGAATAGTTCCTATGAATCCTATGATGTTTAGTGCAGGGTGCAGAGCTGAAGAGGCCAAGCTGTTGAAGAAATGTGGAAACAAAAACAGAAACATCTGGTGTTTGGGCCGGAACACCTTGCCTACCAATGGTGCTTAAAATTTGCTTTCAAAACTTCATTCAATTATTTTTTTTATTCAGGAATTTTGCTTAGTTACTCAGTAGATCTTTTTACTATATGAATTTGTGAAAGAGTTTAACTATCCTTGCGGGATCCGCGCTAATTTTCATAGCCGAATTTGGCAAAATTCATGAATTAAAGAATGAAAACCTAATATAACCTAACCTAACAAATAATCCAGTATATCGATTATTTTCAAAATTTGTTTGCCGTTGGCTTCTTGTAAAGTAAACCAACAAGAACCGATATGTGAAATAAAATACAAGACATGAAGTTTTTTATAGGCAATAAGTGTAAGTATTTAAAAAAAAATATGTTATGAATAGTTTATATGTTAATACTCGTTTCGGTTTTTAGTGTATTTGTATCATTTTGATTAAACGGTTTGTGTAAATCTTATTTTTTTCAAATGCTTTTAATGATGGCGAGTGTTAAAAGTTAAATATGAATACATAAATTACTGTGTGAAATTACACATGTTATAGTATAATAACTTTAATATTGTACATATTATATTTTTTTTATAGATTTTGACGATATTGTCTGGACTGGCCGGTTTGTGAAAATAAAAATAGTTTAAATGTATGTAAATAGGTTACATATAAATTGTACGTATTACATTTCACCGTAGCACAGTTCGCCGTGAGCTTTCTTATCGGGAAGAGATGGAAAAATTACGCGTTGTTCGTGTAGCATTGCAGACAATAATGTTCCAATTTTATTAGATCCTAACCTAACCTAATCTAACAAATAATCCAGTATATCGCTTATTACAACGTTTTTATTAGCTTGTATTCTTATTTGTCCGGTGGTTGTTTATCCAGTACAAATTTCGCAATCGATTTTTAACTAACTTCCCGACTAGCGAACACGTTGCCAATGCATTCTTTTAATACCTTTAGCCATCTTTAAGTAGAATTGAATTCATTTTCAATTAATTCTGTTTTGTATGAAAAGTTATTTCTGAAGAAATCCGTAATCCAATCCACTATTATTGGTTGCTAAGTGGGTGGTCCTACAAACTAAATTTTTAATATATACGTGCGTTACTATGGAAATCAAAATGACCTTTCAGTATTCTATATTTGTTTGTTTGTTTTTTATTTACTTCATATCAAGTACAAGTTTGAGCATAAAAAATCAACAGAAAATTTAAAAACATTGTATATAAAAAGTTCTTTTTATCTTGTAATTATTTTTTTAAATTTGTTTGCCGCTGGCTTCCTTCAAACCGACAAGAACCGTGTTTTATTAACTTACATAAATTTTACCTCAGTACTATACGATCCAAAGAGGTTGGACTGTCTTTAATATACGGCCATATATTTCCGGTACAACATTTCACGGTGAAGTGTTATATTATGACGCTTACGATGGCCGCCTGCTTAATCGTCGTCCTATAACGTCGTGGGTCACAGGTTCGAATCTTGGATCTGGAAAGTACATAATATATTGCTTTTCAATTTGTGTATGAGTTAGAGTATAGACCTATTAGGTTGAGCAAGTGGCTACCATCCATTTCTCGTACAAACAAAATCTGTTAATACAACCTCCACTCTGTGAACGCCCATGTCATGATCCTCTTAGGATCGAACATGGTGAAGTAGTAGTAGTATATATTTCCGATACAACATTTCACGGTGAACTGCATACGAGCAAATGTCCGGACACGATGTAAATATTCACTAAACTGTTTCAAATAAGCTACAGCATTTTTAGAATGTAGTATTCGTTGATGTATATGCTTAATATGGAATACCTACGTCAGAAACATAATATGTAGGTACTAAACTAGACAAATATTGTTAAAAAATATGTAGGCAAGGAGCTGGATTCGAAGTATTCGAACCCGCATTCGTTGGATGATATTATGATTATGTGTGGAATGGATGGTTGAATTGATAAAGAACATTATTCATTCATTCCGACCATGTCCGATCCAAATAGGATCAAATGGGTCTCTACAGAGTAGAGGTTTGTATTAACAGATTTTGTGTGTACGAGAAATGGATGTCAGCCACTTGCTCAACCTAATAGGTCCATACTCTAACTCATACACAAATTGAAAAACATTATGTGTACTTGCAATACCCAAGATTCAAACCTGGGATCCACAACGCCAAAGGCCGACGCTTAAGCCGCGCATTAGCATTAATCCATTAATGCAGGTTCGAGTCTTGCTCCGTATAAATGTATATATATATGTATTTAATATGTTTCTAATATGTATTTTTCTGATGTGTTCCAAATTATGTGCTTATGTATTTATTTCAGTCTAGATGAAACTGCAGTAACAGATTATTAATAATATCAACAATTTACAGAAAAATATGAGACAATGCAAAAATAGTACTATAGAGTTACAGTTTTGGGATCTTTGCGGTATTCGATAAATAAGTAATTGTTGGGCCGCCGACATCATTTTGCAGCTGTCACAGACAGGGTGCTTTCAAAAGGAATAATAACATTTCCACAACATTCTTCAACGATCTGATTTTCATGCTACCATTTCTGTGTATACTAAAACGGCAGTAGGCTGGACATGTTCATGCATTTCTCGATAAGTGGGCATGCGGTTTGGCGGACTTACACAGAGACCATGTAACCTAGAAACTAACATGTCTGCGATATATTAAATTACTATGTTTCTATTATAATTTACGTTCTTTTGACATTCCAAGATAGGTTAGAATTTTTATTAAGTATTTTTTTTTATTTTCACTTGATTTGGTACTTACCTTAAAAACAGACTGTTAATATTGATAAAGAATGTAGGTACCTACATATCGTCGGCCTACTATGCAAACCTTTTATGTCTGTTTTAGAAAAAAGTTCAAGAGAGAGTTAAAATTAACACGTATTATACAGTTCTTTAATCTCTTCTTCTTGGTCGTGCACTCATGACTGAGGATCGTGACCACATTTGAATTTCGCCATCCTTTAAGCGACCGAGACTTTCCATCCTTCTCGATCTTCCGCTTCTCTCAGGGCAGAATGGATGGTGCCCCCTCCCCAGTCAGCTCTTTCAGTTGGTCGCTCCAACGCGCAGACGCGCTTCCTCTGCTTCGCCTTCCCTGGAGGCCACCCAAAACTACCAGTCTCTCTAGGTTGTCCGGTCCGCGCCTGATAAGCGCTAATTTTTTGGACAGTTCTTTTATAGGTACTTAAATAAAAAAGTTTTAAATTTATGAGTTTATCAAAAAAGAGTGAACTTTAAATAATATCGTAGAAAAAACTCTTTTATTTATAAAAGAAATGTAACAAATAATACGTTTTAACTCTCTCCTGTATTTTTTTCTAAAACAGACATAAAACGGTTTGCATAATAAGTAGACGATATAGTATATAGTGATCGGTAACAATTTATATAAGATTAAATTTAGGAACTTATATTCAAACCTTGGAACTTGGAAACAAACACCTCTATTCTGATCGGTTTTCTGCCCCCCATCTTATACAATACATTGTAACCAATTTCAGGATGATAAATAATATATAAGCACTTACTTAAATCAATCTTTTAGAGGCGTCCGTACAAGGAGGCGGCGGGGATTTTCTTTGACGCAAATGACGCAATCGACTAATCAGAAAATTTAAAGAAGGCCTCCAAATAGTTTGAAACTAGTTTTTCATTATATCAATCATAGTTTTCAATTATACCAAAATCTCAAAAAACATGCATATTTCTCACAAATTTTATGTTTTTTTTTAATTTAAATAATTTCAATTTAGATTTCACAGAACACCCGCTCAACGATTCAACAATGTTTAAATCAGTGATGTTCGGAGGGATTAGGCAAGTTATGCGTTGCTAAGAGACTAAAAATGAAAACAAAAATTACTAATATTAAATATATACTTACCTATATTTTTGACACTAGATTAAGTATGTGGATGTGATTTTTTTCATCTACAAAATCAGTCAATGTGTCAGATCTCTACTCCACTTAACCTGTTACTGCGAGAGCGGGAGGGGGTTGCGGAATTTTCAAAATATATTTAGGGTTTATAATGTTTTCTTCACAATTATTATTTGCATACAGTTTGAGACTAAAATGAAAGCGAGTTGCATTCAGTGACGTCCGGTGGGGGTAGGCAGATTGAGCGTCGCTTGGGGGCGGCAAATCGAGGAGAATCATTAGCTCCATGTAGAAAATAGCTACCTAAACTAATAATAACGGAAATATCTTTCCATTTAAAAAATCAGTCCACTGGTTGGAAACAAAATGTATTAATTTACATAAAAGATTTAACAGAACTGTATTTTTTTATCGGATTCGCGATATCTAGTCTACTTCCGCTGTTATTGGACGTCACGTTCTTGATAATCAGCATGCATAACACGTGCAGATTTGCGAATTATATTTGAATTATAGGTAGGTACATACTTACCTTAAGTTGTCAGGTGTATTTTTAAATGCATCTGAAACCGTGGACTCGCAATATTGTATATTGAAGCAGAGATGGTATTTAAATAAAATTAGATTTAGTGGTACCTAATTATATTTTCTTAGTTATGTGGGTATCCATCAGTGGTGAAGGGTGGAGGTAGGCTGTTAAGATCCGCCATAAACAGTGCACATTAAACTTTTTCAGACATACATATTTGTTTTCATTGAAATAAGACTACAATTTACAGATAGTGTTGGATAGTTTTTAAAATTCAATTAAACCCTGAGAAACCAAGCCATAATAGATAATAGTCAAAAAATACATGTCTATTTATAAAATATCTAAAATTATGCAATTAAATCATACATAACTTTGAATATTTTATAAATAGAATCATATTTTTTATTTATTACTAGCTGAAGTACCCGGCTTCGCACAGGGTCGCTTCGTGGTTATATTTATCTTAGATATTTGAAAAATAATAAGAGGTAATTATTTTTTTATATTAAAATATCTGTGTAATACAATATGGCAATATGAAAATAATTATAATAGGAGTAAAAACACTAAATTAAAATCGAATCCAAAATATGAAAACGTTATTAATGTTATTAATATGTAGTAAAAAAAAAAAAACAAAATTGGATGGAACAAACAAACAACAAACTTTGTATTTTATATATTAATAATTTAGAAACCTTCGCAGGTGTGCGCACAACAACTGAAAAAAGTTTCATCGCAATCGGATGAATGGTATAGGAACGCATACGAATAGTAGAAGATGATTTTCTAATTCAGAAATCTTCGTGGGTATGCGCATGAAAACTCACCAAAGTTTCATTGCAATCGGATTAATGGTATAGGAACGCATACGAATAGAAGAAGATGGTTGTACTAATTCAAAAACTTCGCGGGCGTGCGCACAACTGGTCAAAATTTCATCACAATCGGATGAATGGCATAAGAACGCATACAAATAGAAGAAAAAGATGATTGTACTAATTCAGAAACCTTTGCGGGCAAGGGCACAACACTTGCAATCGGATGAATGGTATAGGAACGCATACGAATAGAAGAAGAAAATGGTTGTATCAATTCAGAAACCTTTGCGGGCGTAAACACAACACTTGATCAAATTTTCATTGCAATCGGATGGATGGTATAGGAACGGATACGAATAGAAGAAGATAGAATAGAAGAAGATAGAATAGAAGAAGAAGATGGTTGTACTAATTCAGAAACCTTCGCGGGTGTTGGCACAATTACTGACGTAAATTTTATTGCAATCGGATGAATGGAATAGAAACGCATACGAATAGAAGAATATAGAATAGAAGAAGATAGTTGTACTAATTCAAAAACTATTGCGGGTGTTACCACAACAACTGACGAAGGTTTCATCGCTATCGGATGAATGGTATAGGGACCATACGAATAAAAGAAGATAGAATGAAGAAGAAGAAGAAGATGGTTGTACTAATTCAGAAACCTTCGCGGGTGTTGGCACAATTACTGACGAAAATTTTATTGCAATCGGATGGATGGAATAGGAACGCATACGAATAGAAAAATATAGAATAGAAGAAGAAGATGGTTGTACTAATTCAGAAACCATTGCGGGTATTACCACAAAACTGACGAAGGTTTCATTGCAATCGGATGAATGGTATAGGGACCATACGAATAGAAAAATATAGAATAGAAGAAGAAGAAGAAGATGGTTGTACTAATTAAAAAACCATTGCGGGTGTTACCACAAAAACTGACGAAGGTTTCATTGCAATCGGATGAATAGTATAGGGACCATACGAATAAAATAAGATAGAATGAATAAGAAGAAGAAGAAGAAGATGGTTGTACTATTTCAGAAACCTTTGCGGGTGTTAACACAACAACTGACGAAGGTTTCATCGCAATCGGATGAATGGTATAGGAACCATACGAATAAAAGACGATATAATGAAGAAGAAGAAGAAGATGATGATTTTTCTAATTAAAAAACCTTCATGGGTGTGCATACAACCACTTACCAAAATTTCATTGCAATCGGATGAATGGTATAGGAACCATACGAATAAAAAAAAATAGAATGAAGAAGAAGAAGAAGATGATGATTTTTCTAATTCAGAAACCTTCATGGGTGTGCATACAACCACTTACCAAAATTTCATCGCAATCGGATGAATGGTATAGGAACGCATACAGGACAGACACACAGACATACAGACAGACAGACATTCATTTTTATATATTAGTATAGCCTATACTCTTCGCGCAAGTGCAAGAAATAAGTTTACAAAGTTTTATCGCAATCGGATGAACGGTATGGCTGCGCATTCAATACGAACAAACAAACACACAAATATTAATTTTTATATATTAGAAGATAGTTTGGTTTAGTCAGAGCTTAATGAATTTAAAAAAATAACCAACAATATGTGTAATATGTATTTTTAATCCAACGAAAACGAATAACTATGAATGAAAAAGTGTGCACTATTTATAGCGAATTTTAACAGCCTACTTCCACTCTTTGCCACTGGTATCCATACAACACATTTCTTAGATATAGGAGTCATGAAAGGATGATAAAAAATACTGTATAAATAATGGGGCGGCATTTTGTCTAGGGACGTCACTGGTTGCATTCTGTCCGCCTAACAACTATACTGTATCTAGCTTACTAGATATAATATGTTACTGTAATATTATATTATAAACTGTATAAGTCAAAGAATCTCTTTGGTATAAGTACTAAAATACTCCTATAATAAAATAAAATATTAAATAAATAAATTTGAACATTAATTTTGCAATGAGCAGGTTGTCATTGATATCGGTAAACATTGTAATCAATCATTGCTAAAATTTCTTAGAATTAACCTGCCATTACCTGCCGATGATAAGCTATACGTGTCTACCTAAGCCTGCACCTTTTAGCTGAAAATAAGCCCACATATAAAACCACAACATTCCTTTGCGTTTTATACGCGAATCGACGTAAGTAAATGTTTAGTTTACGGATCTACCGCAATTCAATGCAAGAATGTAAGCGGGTAATATACTTAATCAATAATCGATAGTGGTTAAACGTAAATACTACTGGCAAAGGCTTCACTATACCTACATACTATTATTATTTACTAGCCCTTTAAAAAGTATACTTACTTATATAATTAATTGGTAAGTATATATTTTAGCCCACCCACGATGGATTCTATTTTGTATGGAAAGTTATTTCAGAAAAATCCGTAAAAAGTAGAAGACTATTATTGATTGCTAAGGGGCTGGTCCTAGCAACTAAATTATTAATATATACGTGCGTCACTATGGAAATCAAAATGTAATGTCAAAATGATATTTCAGTATTCTATATTTATTTGTTTTTTATTTACTTCATATCAAGCACAAGTTTGAACATATTGAGCACAATAATTCATCAGAATATTTAAAAACGTTGTATATAAAAAGTTCTTTTTATCTTGTAATTATTTCACTATCAAATAGCAAATCTCACACCACTCCACATTGTCTCCCATTGTGAGGAGTTCCAAGGCGTCGGTAATATAATTATGACCTACTATTGCCAAAATGCGAGGCGTCGTGTGTCCCTGGTTCGAATCCTGGGTCTGGATAGTACACATCTTGTTTTTCAATTTTGTGTATGAGTCAGAGTATGGGTTGAGCAAGTGGCTGACATCCATTTCTCGTAAAACAAAATCTGTGGAGGCTTATGATCTTATTAGGATCGGACATAGTCAGAAGATATATTTTAGCGCCCGGGGCCAGTACCTAGGAAAAATGCACCCCACCCCTTACGGAATATAACACTTGTAGGCACCTATGGGAGCATACTTATTATCTACCAATAACATGATAAGTTAGACGGTATCTGGTTATCATAAACACAATTAAAATTATACCTACAGATTAAAAAACTAATTTTCAAAAATTTACTGCCCGTAAGACTGAAAAAGTTCAAGATCCCTGATTTTTTGCTAGTATAAAAATCATAGAACTCTTCATATACTTGATTATGATGGGAAAACAGTAAATTTTTAACATTATATACATAATGGTACTTTTCGGTTATCAGGAATACAGCGGAAAACACATTTTGAAAATACGCGATATACTGGATTATTTGTTAGTTTGGGTTAGTTTAGGTTAGGTTAGGTTTGGTTAGGTTAACCCAGTTTATCGGCTATTTTCAAAATGTGTTTTCCGCTGTAATCGATAACCGAACAGTACCTACATAATTAACCAGATGAAAGACAACTGATAAATTACATTCGACTTTAGTATAACATAAACACATTTTTTTAATGATTATAAACACCAAAAAGACCTTTCTTGGACGTTCAACAAAACTCCACTTCGGCGCCCCTACCCGATATGCGCCCGAATCATCTGTATCGCTCGCACACCCCTTGTTACGTCACTGCACATTATGGGGTTGTATCCTTTCTGTTATGGTTTTGAGCCGAAGATCGATTGAACGTCAAATATTTAAAAGAATAAATAAATTGTGAAGCGTCCGTTAAAGGCGGCAATCTTGAAAAGGATTTCAATAAATTTATTTAGATCAAAATTCGCAGAAAGTAATAATGTGATCGATATAAATTATAATAAAATGTATCCTACGTAGAATGTAACGTTTTTCACGTCAAAGAGTCAAAGCGACACCGCTCGGCACTTCTGAAAATAATTATTGTCGAGATCGCCACCAACGCCACCTTTTGAAATAAAAACGGACCACCAGTATTTCGCACCACAATAGGAAACATCACGATTTTTTCTTCGAATTGATATAATTACAGAAACAGATTGTAAATGTAATATATATATATATATATATATATATCACCCCAAACAACTAAAAGGATCCAAATATGTGGAATAAAACCTTTGGAACAAGTCGGTTACGGGGAAGCCAGGCGGTAACCGCGCTAATTTTCATAGCCGATTTCGGCAAAATTCATGAATTCAAGAATGAAAACATAACCTAACCTAACCTAACTTAACCTAAACTAACCCAACCTAACAAATAATCCAGTATATCGGCTATTTTCAAAATGTGTTTGCCGCTGGCTTCCCCATAACCGACTTGTAACAATCCATTTTATAAGGAGATAAACTAATATCGGTACCAACATACTCGTATTATAAAAGCTAAAAAGCTTACTAAGCCTGGTCGCACATAAAAACTCGTCTCGACTGCAATACGTCGAATTTGTCGATGTGATTTTGTTGTCATTCACAAAAGACATGTAAATTAATGTTACAAATAGCGTCGGTGTGACATTTTTTGTAGAAAAAATATTTGTTTGTCGCATGTAACAAATTTCACTTGGCATGGGCTGCAGTCAATGACATTATATGTCATTGGCTGCAGTAGAATAGAACAATGTGAATCAGCGAATGCGTAGGTCTTAGGTCCTATTCGAGGTCAGTCATTCGTTTCGGCTACGTATGTGACGTCACTGTACCGGCATGGTACCATCTGTGTGCGCAGAAGAGACTTGCAACATTATTGGGTATTACAGTACAATAATATTTATGTTGTAAGGATTTTCTATACTTACTTTTACAAAATTTTGTAAATTTTGAAAATTTTGATATCCATTAAAAAACCCACTTAGGGTTTTCGTATATATATATTTCGTATATAATAAGTGTACAAATTCATAATATTGTTGGAACGAATAAGAAATGTATTCTGTCTCTATCTATACGTATAGTATTTAAGCAACGGCTTATCTGAATATTCTTGATAATGGTGTTACAACCGAAATAGCTATCGACAAACCTTTTTAAAAACCTGTAGAATTTAATATTAATTATATTTTCATTTCTTGTAAAATGGAATTCTACCAAGTAAATGCTAACTCAATTAATAAAGTACCTTTATTATGTAGCTAACGTCTATATCTTTTCGAATTGCGTGGCGTCCAGTTGTCCCGGCGCCAAATCGTCCTAGACCCGATTTTGAGGCTCCCGCGATAAAAAAAACAAAAATCATAAATTGAAACTACCAATTTCCAACGTAGGTACCCAGTAAAATGATCAATGTAAATCTTTCTGAGAATCATAATATCATGTAAGTGAGTAAGTGTGTAAGTTAAAACTAAAAATATTTTTTATTAAAGATTTTTTAAATAATATATGTACCTACGTATTATTGGAGTGTTTATATTACTCGTATAATGTATATACCCTGTTAATGTAAGTTTATGCTTTGGCTTTAGTTTAGGTAATATCAATTTATACTCAATTTTTGAAAAATCGTAAATCTACCCTAATTATTATATATTCCATGGTTATTTTTATCATTAAAATAGAGTTTATGACTTATAAAGATTTCTTCCGGCATTCTAAATTGTTATATATGTGTAAAACATTTTTAGTTACCATTACGTGAGAATCATAGATTAAATATAACTGTGAGAAAGATATAAATTTTAGAAACGTGAATCTTTTTTTTTTTTTTTTTTAAATAAATTCAATCGATTTCAAAGCTTTTCACAAATAGACCATTTGCATAATTATCACTAAGCCGCGAGGTAATATTTAATCACGAAAATATGGTGTGTGGGTTTCTGACATTCCACTTCACAAAGCGTGTGGAAGAGTGGTGGTGATGGAATTCATCAGCACAAGTGGTCGAAGCCATGAAAGGAATTGTATGCAGTAACATTACTTTTTATTTGAAAACAATTTAATTAATCCGCATAGATATGTTAATAGAAATTATCTTAATTGTATGGAATTTACTATTTAAATTGTTGTAATATTTCGTCATGGAACGTTGCCAAACCTTTTAAAGTTAACTCAAACAAATAAATTGTTATAAATGGATTTATAATATTGTATAAGTCAATATCTACGGTTTCTAACGGTCAGAAAGTGGTATGTAGGTTTTTAATTTTATCATAATCTAAATTCTAACATAATATACGGTCACGGGCATATAGATATCTAGTATTCGTTATTAGTCGAATAACTGAATTATTTATGTTTGTTATTTGGTTATTGGTGTTTTAATTTAGATTTTTTACTGTCAATAGTATATTATTTGTGTATACATAAAATGGTACAAGTCGGTTATGGGGAAGCCAGACGGGAACCGCGCTAATTATCATAACCGATTTTGGCAAAATTCAAGAATTAAAACCTAACCTAACCTAACTTAACCTAACCTAAACTAACCCAACCTAACAAATAATCCAGTATATCGGCTATTTTCAAAATGTGTTTGCACATTTCACCGTGGAGTATATTGTACGTATGTTAGAAAATGCGACAGTAGTTTGCAAACAGTAATGTTCCAATTAGATAGCTACATAAAGTATTTTCGAGAAATGGATACAGTTAAGTAGACACTTATTGGTAAACTGTAAATTAATATATTGAAGTAAATATTGTCGTTTCAGTTAACCTATAATATTCATGTCAAAATAAAACACTTAAAAATACGTAAAAAACCATCGGAAGGATAGAAGAAAATTGGCAGGTATCTAAATTAAAATAATCATATCGTATATATTATTTAATATATAGTTTCATCGTTATTCATTCGAATTGAATCTAATTGGAACATTGCTGTTTGCAAACTAGCGCCGCATTTAAAATTCATTGTGAAATGTTCAACGAACAACTCGAAATGTGATTAAGTGCTTTACGAACACATGTTACAAGGACACAGGCTCACGAAGAATAATAATAATTGTCCTACGGCCAACTGCATACGTACAACTTATATGTAACCAAAATATATCATAAAGATTTCAATAAAATAATATAATTATAAATTATTATATTTGAAAAAAAAATAATATTCAAAACTAGTATTTTTGTTTATGATGTCCAATCTTAATATGATCATTATGAGCCAACAGAGTGAAGGCTTGTATTAACAGTTTTTTTTACGAGAAATGGATGTTAGCCACTTGCTCAACCTATTAGGTCCATACTCAAACACAAATTGAAAAAAAAATGTGTATTTGCCAGACCCATTATCATGGAGAAGGTATCTATTAGTTAGCGAGTTGCACGTCTCATCAATGAATGGGTCACGAGTTTTAATCACGACGGCATTGGTTTAATGGGTATAGTTAATTATGATTTCTCTATGTTTGTATTTGGATCCAGGTTAGGTTTGGAATGATGGGGTTGAGCTCTGATGAAGACTACGAAAAAATTGAGACGATTCTCATTTTATTTAATTATTTACAAGAATTCAAATTTGCATCTCCTCTGTAGCGGATATATAATAAACATATTATAGCTATGTACCTATTTATTTTTCAGCAAATTCATGAGAAGAGGATTGTTTTTTTTTGTATTTAAAGATAGTTTTTTTTCTTCTTCTTGGTCATGACTGACATTCACGACTGAAGGTCATAAATACCTTGACAACGGTCATCTTCTGAGCGATCAAGAGTCTCCACTCCTCTCCACTCCTCTCCGTCCTCTGTTTCTCTCAGTGCATAGTGAATATTGTCCCCAGTAAGCTCCCTGACTTGGTCGCTTCAGCGCGCCGACACTCTTCCTCTGCTGTATCTTACCTAGATGCTATCCAAAACTACAAGTATCTCCAAATTATCTGGTCCGTACCGAATATTGTCGGGTCCTTTATCTTGAGTCTTTCTAAATGATTGACTGGAGCTGTTTGCCAGGGTCCATCTTCACAAAGGTCCAATTGGCCACGCGGACCTGATTGCAACAGAGGCCAATTTTGCGATATTTGAAAAATTTGCAGCGTCGTATGGGGAGCGGAATAATCCCGACTCCTCCGTAGAATCAGATTAAAATATCAGTACGCAGGTACATAGGGCGCATCACGCCGGCGCCCAGCAGAGCTGGACCTCACTTTCTTTCTAGAGTCAGTATTAAGCACCGAGGTGTATGGTTGCAAATAATCGGTCCCGTGCGGCTCCGTTCGGAACGAAATGTGAGCAATTAAATATTCATTATGTCGCAATACAGCGCTGTGGAAGGCGGCCGTGCATAATCCACAGCTGTACAGAGACTGCAGGTGGAGAAGGGTGTATTGGTTAGTCCTGTGCTCTGTTCAATACATAGCAGTGTCCATATAAAAGAGATAATTGAAAGGCTACATGTAAATTGTATATATTAAATTTCACCGTAGCACAGTTTGCCGTGAGCTTTCTTATCGGAAAGAGATGACCGTATACTATATGGTCATCTCTGATTTTGGCAAAATTCAAGAATGAAAACCTAACCTAACCTAACAAATAATCCAGTACATCGGCTATTTTAAAAAAATATTTGCTATGGATTAAGTTGGTACTCTAAACCGACAAAAACCGTATTTTATTTAGAAATGAATTTTATCTCAGTACTATATAATCCAAAGAGGTTGGACGGTCTTTAATATACGACCATATATTTTAGACACAAAATTTCACGGTGAAGTGTGATGCGGCGAACTGCATACGCACAAATTTCTGGACTCGAATTTAAGGAGGTCTAAATACTGTACTATTATCGATAAACGAAACAGTAGTAGTCGTGAAACAATTACAGAAACACACTAGTTTGAGAAAATCACAAAAAAAAATTTTGAACTCATTGGGAATCGAATTATGAACCCCCATATGAGAATGAAGAGGCGACGTTGGACCTGGCTCGGCCACGTGCTGCGGATGCCAGAAGAGAACCTCAACCTGGCTTGCCTGTTTTTCAAGCCGACCGGATTCCGGCGTCCTGGAAGGCCACTAAATACTATCTATAGAGTGTATACGGCGGAGCTACGGGATAATGGTTTGACCTGGAACGAAGCAAGAAGACTGGCGATGACAAGGATTCTTGGAGGCTCCGCTTGGTGTCCATATGCACCAAATAAGTCGCGGATATGGCCGAAGAAGAAGAAGAAGGAGATGTGAGAAACTACTACATTGGACTGCGACATGTTACAGTAACAATCTTTTAAAAATCAAAAATCAATTATTTTAATAATATGTATATTTTTTTAAGTTAAACCCCCCCCCCTCCCCTCATACCATTTTCTGTGTGCACGCCTATATTAAAATGATCAAGTATCAACTCAATATTCGAGATATTTTTTTTATTGTAAAGAAAAAGTATGCATAACAAAACATTATTTGATAAAGCCATGCATACATAGTGAATGCATTTTCAACATACAATCAAATAGCCATCATTTGAATTTGAATCATGTCTGCCTCAACATCGCCAGACAAGATTGTCAGAATAATAAGATAATTCTTTAAAGATCCTGTCATATGAGATGTATTAAAGGGCACCCTACAATGAGAGAGGAATTCATTCAGACCCCTTTGCAGGGCGTAAAATAAAAATAAATGAAACTTGATATTTTTAAAAAATTGTTTCACACAATGCGGATTTAAAAAGCGAAATTCCTTTATTGTCACGAGTGAAATTCCATCCAATTTATTAAAATGTCTATCCGATTCTATTATGTCTTTGGTATTTACAAAATTATGTTTTCTTTATTTTTGAAGGCCGTTATTTTTGATGAGGATTTGTTATTATACAGAATAATCGACTGCAACGGCATAGCTATTATTTAAATGTAATATAATGCTATCGTTTTTTTTTATCATAGGCATCACTATTTTAAATAAATAAAAAAAAACATTAATGTATTACCAAACTCCTTTTAACCAACATAAAATTTGTGTAATTCATAAATACGAATAAGCGAACTACAAAATACTAATTATTATTGCTTTGAGTATGATCATATTGATGTCACTTGATTATTTTGACAGCTGTCAGCGACTGAGGGAACACAGAATTAATTGGAACTGAAATACCTAACGGGTGTGGAGTAACAGAAAACTGATCTCGAGTGTGGAAGAATATGGGATAAACCCAAAAGCGTTGGAGGGAGCTAGGAGCAAGAGCACGGAGCAGTGGAGCAATTGGGTTTTAGCCGGAGCACCGAAAATGTGTAATGCTCCGCTGCTCCGGATGATTTTTTTAAAAATATTATATTTGATACTTTGCAACATTGGAATTATTTAAAGACGAGTGATAAATAACCTCCCTTTTTTGTTACAGAAGAGGCAAACAATTAATGACGATTTTGTTTAATATAATCAATACTTACCTTATTTTAACTACTTATTTTTTAACATTGTATACATATAATAACTATTACAACTTTTTACCCGGAGCGGAGACTCTGGATAAACCTCAACACGTGTTAAGAATACGTCACTATAAGCGTGTCCTTCGTTCTGACAATTTCTCTCGGTTTATGCACTGACACCCATCCAATATTGTTGTATTTGAAGGTTGCAATACATACTTTTGCACGTCCATAATGTGTGTTTAATTTTTTCACATTTTCCTAGGATACTCACACATTTAAAACCCTGCTTCAAAATGTAGTGTATTGGGGTACAACAGCTCACGGTGAATGTGATATATCAAACTGCATACGTACAATTATTCGGACACGCAAAATCAGGGAACTCGGAAATATTATTATTGTACTGTGCGCAAAATAACGTATCGACAAAAATGCCGTTAACACCAAAGAGACATCAACGGTAGGTTAAGTCAGCAACCGCGAACTATGGAACCAATCTAATAGCTCGAGATTTACACGAGTTTCTAGTCTAGAGTGAACCATGCATATCAGCTACGTATTAGAAATTACCATCATGAGATAAGGGTTAGTACTGCAGTCAAATAATATTCTTATGGGGTAATTTTGGGCGAATCTATCTTATATTATAGTGTATAGTTACTTATTCACGTCATTCAAAAGTATTGTGTGTTTATAATATTCATATGGAATATTTTATTGTGTTTGAAAAAACTATGGCATCACTCATGTACCCCACAAGGGAGGGGCTGACAGGGTTCTAGCCTTTAGGCCCGGGCTTAGGCGGGACCTGGCATAGGGTTTCAAGGAGTTGATAATATAATTAAATGATAACTCACGTGATGAATTTTATTTTATAATTATTTTTAGCGTGATTAATATAAATGGTTATTTATCCATTATGTCGAAAGCTCGTATGTCACTTGGTTACCAAAAAAGGGGGTCGCGATTAGTGCTTCATAATATTATGACAAGTGCTGACAACTCAATACTTAATTCAAGTAAAAAAGTCAAAAATTGCTATAAAAATATCGAATACCTTTGATTTGACTTCAAAATTCTCTGAGTACCATTTGGGGAAAACTACTGTAGAGCATGGTTTCCCAAACTATGGGTCGCGACCCACCAGTGGGTCGCGAGCGAATATTGAGTGGGCCCTCGCCACTGTATACATGAATTAAAAAAAAATAGGAAGTGATAAATTTGATATTTCACTCAGTTATTTATAATTCCTAAAAATTAGTAGTTTTGAAACACTTGAAACTTTTATTATTAAAAACCAAGTGCAGCCTAAGAAGAACGTACTGTCTGAAATTTCCAGTCATTTATCACACTGTTGATAAATAACTTTGACGACTATTTTGGGGAAGAGATGAAAAAGTTTGATTCGTTGCGTTGGATTTGTAACCCATTTCAAGACGACTTACCAACTAGTATGTCAACAAAAGCAAGTGAAGAACTCATTGATTTATCAGAAGATACGTCACTGAAAAATAGTTTTAAACGAAATTCTGTCTCTCAGTTGCTGATAATTATCATTGCCTGGTCAATGAAGCTATGAAAGTCCTCCTCCTCTTTACTACCTCATATCTATGTGAGGTCGGATTTTCGGCTATGGTTAACATTAAAACTAAATACCGAAATAAATTAGATATATCAAACTCACTGCGATTAAAAGTAACTAAAGTTGAAGTTAATGCTAAAACTGTAATGAAGAAAAATAAGAAACAAATAAATCCTTCCCATTGAAATAACTTTGTAAAAAAACTTTGCAGGTGTAGGTATTTAAGTAATATTTTTTTTTAAATTTAAGTTGTGTTTCTTATTTCAACAGTCTTTCATTCATATTGGTAACACTTATAAAAAATATTTTTTTTTATTTCAATTAGAACAAATAGACAGCATTAAGTAGTTCCACGACTCGCCACTAGGGAATCTGAGCATTGCCAATATTTATGCCCTCTTTTCTCTAAGACAGCTAAGAGGTGGGTCCCAAGATTGGAAATTTTTGTTAGATGGGTCGAAGCCCAGTGAACTTTGGGAACCACTGCTGTAGAGCATCATATTGCCCTTAACCTTATCGATAGGTAGGAGGGCTCGTCAAACATCCTGACCATGGCCTTCACTCATGGCACCTACAAGAGGAGGGCGGTCAGGTCTCTAGCCTGGGAGCCCGGGCTTAGAGGGGGCCCGGCGTGGTGGAGAATGAGAGAAACATACACCTCAAATTTAAAATATAATATAGGTAATATGAATAAATAATTTTAAAAAAGTCGCTTGTGGCGCGGCACTATTTTCCTTAATGATTATTAACATTAAACATAATTATGTAACCGTGCCATGTAATTTGATGTGGTATGATATTTTAACTAAGTATGTTTCCTAACTCACAAAATGGCTTTTCATCCAATATGTTGACGGGTAGCATGCTACTTAATTACCGGCAACTCAATAAATCAAATGGATTTATTTAAAAATCGCTAAAAATACACAGAATACCCTAAACTCTGGGGTTCTGTTGAAAATTACACTGATCTTAATCTTAACGACAGGTAGGGGGCCCGCTTCATGATGTGGGGGCCATGTCCCCACTGCACTACCGGTCTTTATACCTTCATGCCATAGAAAGTAATACAAAAACAGAAAGAAATGTAGACGTTGAGATAAAGTGGGTAACCATTTAAGTAAACATACAAAATTTACTTGTTAAGAGAAAGACTTATTACAGCGCATTGTTCCATCGTGTAATTAAAAGTGACGCCACCGCGGCGAATAATAATTATTGTCATAATACCTGCAGAGTTGAAGTGGTGTGACCCACTTTTGCATCCGACTGTCGCCAAAATGTCAGACTCCGGTTTTGTTTACCGTGTTATAAAACGCGATGTTATGTTAGACAGTATCACCATTTATACAGCTATGTTATTGTGCTGTAATTAACAGCTTAAATCATCATGACATATAAACTACGGTAGACTAAGTTTAAAATTTACCTGGCAGGCACATATACGATAGTTGAGTAATTTATTTGCCCCGCCCCGCTATATAATATAATATCAAAACAAATACTTTGAGCTTTAAAATCAATTGCAAATCGGTATCTCGATCCTTTTTATGTTGTTTTACGTACACTCTATGTGCCATTGGTACGGAGTATTCTTGAGTATGGGTCCATTATCTGGAGACCTTATGAGGTTTCCTATAAGCTTGTTTTAGAGCGTATTCAGAAGAAATTTCTTCGATGTCTTTATAATAATGTATATAATTATTTTTTTTTGACAGTTTCTCAAACGAGTATTTTCCGACTAACTTTCTTCAAGGCATGCTCACCTTTCATTCTCTTGAAGCTCGTATGTCACTTCTGCTCTTAAAGCATTTTCCCTGCTCTCACGTGGTATAGTTTCCAATCCCGATATTCTGGAAAATTTGAGTTTTTTGCACCCGTCAATTACATACGTGACCCATTTTGGGTGAAAGCTGCTTTCTCATGTCAGGCTTACCAGGCACCAATAGCGAGGGCTGTGCGGCTGGCCAATGCACTCCCTAGAGATATAGACATTTTAAGCGATGCAATGTGTATTTTATTTTTAAAATTCTATGTTATTGTTTAATTTGTATTGTTGCTATTTTTGTTTTATTTCTTTTGACATAAAATTATTTTTTGCTTTGTTTTTTCTCTACTTAGTTGATTTACCTTTACTTTTTATTCTAAGTGTCATGTTGTTAACGTCTTGAATTAATAATTTGTTATGTGGTCAATGTATGTTTTTTGAATAAATAAATCTTGATATATAACGTCTTAATATATTAAAAGCAACGATGTTGAAGAGACCACTCTTTTCCAAATGTAGCCTTCTGTGATTTCCCTATCAACATCACTGAAGCTAGCTAGTTTCAGTCTGCGATGAGTACCATTTTTCATAGCGAAGTGAACCATAATCCCTTATACCCCTTCATAAATTGTATGAAAATTGGTAGAACAGATGCCCTTTGTTGCTTTAATATATTACATTTAAGCTCAATCTTTATAGTAAAAGATTTTTGTTAATAATTATCTTTGGTTTAAAACGCATAATTATTACATAAACAGATAAAAACAAATGAATGTGAATATTTTTTTTTTACTCTGAAATACTGCATACATGTCCCTGTAGTCCCAACATTGTTGTTCTATTCTACTAACGTGTCAACAAATATTTACATAATGTTGTGTTGCAAAATGAATGAAGAATACATATTATACTGTTTTTATTAAAAATCAAGTTTCTTAAAATTGATTAGGTTTGTCAATATAGAAAATTCATAAATATAAATGAAATTTAGATAGTTTTACTTTATACGAATGTCATAATATAACTCTTTACAAGCTAACTTACACAATATATATATATATATATTCCATTGGTTATCCAATCGTATTCCTGGCCACCTTCTGATGAAGTTTCTCATATTTTTTTACTTTAGAAGAAAACCTTTTTTAAAATATCATCGTGTTTATTATAATAACTAATTTATGTCTCGTGTCACATTGTTTGTTATAAAATCAATACACATTTTTTTTAGTATCGTGATGCATAAACATGCAACAGCGCGCAAGAGAAAGGCAAAATTATGTTACTGGAGGTACTTATCAATAAAATGAATTGTTAGTGGGAGGGATTCACAGGTGAATGCTAAAAATGTGCATAACATTGCCGCACACTGAAAATTCCTCGTATAATGTCAAATGCTAAACTACGTTACTTTGTAAATTTATTCAATATTCTTGTAGCAAACTGCTATTTTTCCATTTATGGAAATCAGTGACGATGACTGGGCATTGGAGGGAAGTAAACGGTCCGTATCCGTGAAGAACAGTACATTATTGAATATTATAGTTATATTGTGGGGTTGCTGCATTGATATACTACTAGATGAGGAGTTCCCATACAAGTGTTATTTTAAAAATGTACCACAAAAGAAGATATTACGAATATCGTCTTATAATATTCCCTGGTAGGTATAATGCGTTACGACCGTTAACATGGATTCCCGAATTTCACCCGTATTGCTCTGGCTGTAAAACTAAATTTGCGTTCTTGGAATAGTGAACCTAAGGGTGGCTGCAACGCAAAACAGACAGAGCAAGTCATCATGCGCTGACGATTAGTTAGAGTAAGATGCAAGCTAGATCGGGCTTTCTCATAATAATTATTGCCAGGTCGTTTTCGAGACAAATATTAAGTGATCTTATATCGAGTTAAGTCCGCTGATATTAAAACAGTAAGTATTAACACCGGCCGAGTCGCTGAAAATCGGGCATCATTTTAAGAAGAATATGATTCATCCAGTAGTATATCAATGGGTTGCTGCCAAAAGTTGGTAAGTCTTGAAACCATGCTACGGAGTAATTGCAATTTGAAGTTTGACATGTCCTCTAAAATCAGGCATAGAATGTTAATTTATTTGCGCTTTATGTGCATGTTCTATAATAAAATATCGGACGACTTTTTTTGATATTTTTCCTACCATTCATATTTATCTAAGCACATAATTCATTCGGTTTATATTTATATATTGAAGTATTATATTTTTTTTTCGATCATGTCCGATCCGAATAAGATCATATGGGCCTCCACAGAGTAGAGGTTTGTATTAACAGATTTTGTTTTTACGAGAAATGGATGTCAGCCACTTGCTCAACCTATTAGGTCCATACTCTGACTCAAACACAAATTGAATAACAATATGTGTATTTGTCAGACCCAGGATTCGAACCTGGGACCCACGACACTAAAGGCCAACGCTTAAGCCACGCGGCCATCGTAGGTGATACAGTATTTTTTTTTCTACCATGTCCGATCCTAATATGATCATATGGGCCTCCACAGAGTAGAGGTTTGTATTAACAGAATTTGTTTTTTACGAAAAATGGATGTCAGCCACTTGCTCAACCTATTAGGTCCATACCCTGACTCACACACAAATTGAAAAACAATATGTGTACTTTCCAGACCCAGGATTCGAACCTGGGACCCACGGCGTGATAGTCCAACGCTTAAGCCGCGCGACCACCGTGGGCGATAAATACAATAAATTACTCAGTCTAAACTGTCAAAACCTTCTATCTCACTCTAAAAGTTAACACAGCAAAGAGAGGTGCTGTTAAAACTTTTTCACAGTTCTTATTGTAACTTATTGTAACAATTAACCGCCTCGATACATAAATATGATATATTATGATAGCAGCCTTGTGTATAGAATAGATGCGCTGATGCTGAATGATGCTGTATATCAGGCGGTCTATATATAGGTAGATCATCCAGTTCATTAGTCAGAATATCAGAAATAACTACTTTTGAGATAATGGCAAAAGCAATATTGTAATGGTCACCAAAAAATCTAATATTGATTTATGCCAGAATTTTATATATTTTATCGTCATGTGTTTAAAGATTAGGTTCTTTTAGAGATATTTAGAGAGGATATTTAGAAATATTCTTTTAATGAACCAGACAATATCAACATTTCATTTAATTCTTTAGAAGTTTATCAGCATTAGTATTTTTTGGTAGCATTTTGGACATATCTGAGTACTGAACCAGATAGAGTGTAAAATTTTACACAAAACTGCATATTTAACTCAAATTTTTTTTTTTTGGAGTTGTCTGACTAATGAACTGGACGATCGTTAAAAATATATATTTGTATATGTATGTAGCATCACTCATCACTAATTGGTTGGAATAGTCATTATTTAAAATACCTACTTGCTTAATACTTATATAGGTGATCCATTTCGAGGTGTAGGTTTTAATTTATCGTCGCTGTCATCCAGAGAGATGGGAAATTGATTATTGATTTCATTAAGTCATTAATTTAATCAATTATCCAACTGATACCAAAATTCGTAATCTAATTTAATAAAAAACTGAAGAAACTGGTTTATAATGGCGCATCCGTTAATATTTCGTTAACTGAATAGATAACAAAATTAATATAACATAAGGTACCTATCTCTGATATTCTGATAATAATATTGTAATTTGCTATGTATGGAAAGTTTATTTCTAAAGTTCTAGCCATTTCCCTCTCTCTCTCTCTCTTTTCATTAGAGTTCCTCAACTTCCCCCCTCTTACATTAGTATTATTATTGACTGCATACGATATAATAAAAGTATATTGCGTTATCTACATAAGTGGGTAAAAGTACTTATTTTTATTGAGGTAAATTACTACTCTTAAGTCGAGATTTTTAAGTGAAAATATAAAAAGAATCATTATTTTGAAAATAACGGTTTTAATGTATATATAGGTACTTAATAACAGTTGATAATTTTGAAAATAATGAATTTTTCACATTTTCACTTAAAATTGAATTTTTTTAAATATTAAATATTTTAAACCGAAGTTTTTTTTTAAATTAATTAATTTTATTAATAAATAGATTCCACAAAAAATAATGTTTTATTTTTCCGCTGGCTGTTCTGTTTTGTCACTGTTCTGTTTTGTCACGTTCTGTTTTGTCCGGTTACAATTATTTCATTCATCTATCTAGCGTTGCACATATTTTAAAAATGGGTAGGTACTTATACGATGCAGTAAAAAGTCAGTTAAAATTTAATAATCATTCATGAATAAATATTAACCATGAAGATTACCTGTGTGTCTATAATCTATATGCGGTTTCAATCGTTCGGTTAACAATAATAGTATTGTAATAGATTCAGGATGTATGCATAATGTAGAGAACGTGACTATTGCACCGGTTAGCATTGCAAGGCCGCCCGACGTGTCGCTCACCTCACGAACCGATATAGATGGAGCACAGGTAAGGGGTGCTGTGCCCGGAAAGAGGGGCAAGGGGGTAGACAGGTGATATTTGCGACTCCTTATTCAGACAGGGCCGGCTGCATATGCACCTGGACCGTAATGTATCGAAAGGTAATAATGTCAATGGTAATTGATTTAATTGTTGTTTGGTCACTTGGATTGGCAAATATATTAAATTTTATTTCTTGTTGTATCATACAAGAAACCGGTAAATGATTAAAATAAATTAACATTGGCACATAAATATAACTACCATGAAGGGTGGAGGTAGGCTGTTAAGATTCGATATAAATAGCGCACACTTAACTTTGTCAGTCATACATATTTGTTTTTATTGGCCTTTGAATACAATTATTTGCAGTTGATACTGGTAAGTTTATAAAAATCAATTAAACCCTGCTTAAACTAAACCATAATAGTTAAGGTATACTATGTGCGACCTGACAAAACTAGTGCACACCTTTTCAGTAATACCTACATATTTGTTTTTGTTGAATTAAAAATGAATAATATCAAAGATAGTGTTACTTAGTTTTTTGTATAAAATCAATAAGCCCTGCCGTGTCTAAATCAAACCATAATCGATAAAAATTATCCAAAATTATGCTATGTTAAACCGTACATACATTTAGATATTTTATAGATAAAGGAATATTTTTTGACTATAATTATCTACTTATGGCTTGGATTAGGCGGGGTTTAATTGAACTTTGAAAACTAACAAACACTATCTAGCTAGACAGTGTAGTCTTAGTTCAATGAAAACAAATACGTTAAAGTTTAGTGTGCACTATTTATGTCAGATCCTAACAGCTTGCCCCCACCCTTCGCTAATGGAGACAGTAATGCTTACGCGGCTTAAAGTTGAATTTTGTTTATTCTTCAGTGTTTTACTGATAAATAAATAAAACTATATACATTACACTTTTAATTTACCAGCCACAAAATCGATCCTGTGGTCGTCAGTCTTATGGACGACCGCTCTACTAACTCGATTAAAATGAGTGTTGTAAAAATCTAATGAAAAATATTCAAGCCCAACTACATAGACACAGATAAATTAGTAGAATTAGACAGACAAAATAGAAAAAGATGAAACCGCAGTCGGCAGATTGTAAAGATTGTTATTATCATACATTTCTTTAAAAGAGTACAAATAGTTTTACTGGTATGACGTACGCGAATTCGTTTAGATTTGAATGGATGGTGTAGGCTGCGATAATCATGAGGTGTCTATAATTTCTAGATATGTCACTGCCTAATTTAAATAAATGTAATATGTACATAAATACATACATTTTTAAAATATATATTTTAGTGGTAAATAAATTCTCTTACTTAAAATCGCATACATTTTTAATCTATCCACTATATTTCTCGTATATACATATCTTCTAATATATAAAAATTAATATTTGTGTGTTTGTTTGTTCGTATTTAATGCGCAGCCATACCGTTCATCCGATTGCGATAAAACTTTGTAAACTTATTGCTTGCACTTGCGGGAAGAGTATAGGCTATACTAATATATAAAAATGAATGTCTGCCTGTCTGTATGTCTGTGTGTCTGTCCCGTATGCGTTCCTATACCATTCATCCGATTGCAATGAAATTTTGGTAAGTGGTTGTATGCATACCCATAAAGGTTTCTGAATTAGAAAAATCATCATCTTCTTCTTCTTCTTCATTATATTTTCTTTTATTCGTATGGTTCCTATACCATTCATCCGATTGCAATGAAATTTTGGCAAGTGGTTGTATGCATACCCATGAAAGTTTCTGAATTAGAAAAATCATCATCTTCTTCTTCTTCTTCATTCTATCTTCTTTTATTCGTATGGTCCCTATACCATTTATCCGATTGCGATGAAACCTTCATCAGTTGTTGTGGTAACACCCGCAATGGTTTTTGAATTAGTACAACCATCTTCTTCTTCTTCTTCTTCTTCTTCTTCTATTCTATATTCTTCTATTCGTATGCGTTCCTATTCCATTCATCCGATTGCAATAAAATTTTCGTCAGTAATTGTGCCAACACCCGCAAAGGTTTCTGAATTAGTACAACTATCTTCTTCTTCTTCTTCATTCTATCTTCTTTTATTCGTATGGTCCCTATACCATTCATCCGATTGCAATGAAACCTTCATCAGTTATTGTGGTAACACCCGCAATGGTTTTTTAATTAGTACAACCATCTTCTTCTTCTTCTTCTTCTATTCTATATTCTTCTATTCGTATGCGTTCCTATTCTATTCATCCGATTGCAATAAAATTTTCGTTAGTAATTGTGCCTACACCCGCGAAGGTTTCTGAATTAGTACAACCATCTTCTTCTTCTTCTTCTTCATTCTATCTTCTTTTATTCGTATGGTCCCTATACCATTTATCCGATTGCGATGAAACCTTCGTCAGTTGTTGTGGTAACACCCGCAATGGTTTTTGAATTAGTACAACTATCTTCTTCTTCTTCTTCTTCTATTCTATATTCTTCTATTCGTATGCGTTTCTATTCCATTCATCCGATTGCAACAAATTTTTCGTCAGTAATTGTGCCAACACCCGCGAAGGTTTCTGAATTGGTGCAACCATCTTCTTCTTCTATTCTATCTTCTATTCGTATGCGTTCCTATACCATTCATCCGATTGCAATGAAATTTTGATCAACTGTTGTGCTCACGCCGCAAAGGTCTCTGAATTGTTACAACTATTTTCTTTTTCTTCTATTCTATCTTCTTCTATTTGTATGCGTTCTTATACCATTCATCCGATTGCGATGAAATTTTGACCAGTTGTTGTGAGCACGCCCGCAAAGAGTTCTGAATTAGTACAACCATCTTCTTCTTCTTCTATTCGTATGCATTCCTATACCATTCATCCGATTGCAATGAAACTTTGGTGAGTTGTTGTGCCCTTGCCCGCAAAGGTTTCTGAATTACTACAATCATCTTTTTCTTCTTATATTTGTATGCGTTCTTATGCCATTCATCCGATTGTGATGAAATTTTGACCAGTTGTTGTGCGCAAGCCCGCGAAGGTTTTTGAATTAGTACAACCATCTTCTTCTTCTTCTATTCGTATGCGTTCCTATACCATTAATCCGATTGCAATGAAACTTTGGTGAGTTGTCATGCGCATGCCCACGAAGGTTTCTGAATTATAAAATCATCTTCTTATACTATTCGTATGCGTTCCTATACCATTCATCCGATTGCGATGAAACTTTTGTCAGTTGTGTGCGGTTTCTAAATTATTATTATATAACATACAAAGTTTGTTGTTTGTTTGTTCCATCCAATTTTGATTTTTTTTTACTACATATTTATAACATTAATAACGTTTTCATATTTTGGATTCGATATTAATTTAGTGTTCTTATGTTTGACCTTTACTCCTATTATAATTATTTTCATATTGCCATATTGTATTACACAGATATTTTAATATTAAAGAAATAATTACCTCTTATTATTTTTCAAATATCTAAGATAAATATAACCACGAAGCGACCCCGTGCGAAGCCGGGTACTTCAGCTAGTAGTATATAATATAATACTATGCTATTGTACATTGTGTTGTTCATCAATCATATACATTAAACAATACTTAAATCACATTCGATCAAACTAGTTAATAGACACTGACAGAATTAAAAAAAAAATTTCATCTTTGAAGATGACGTAAATATCACTGTTTTACAACTTTTTTTATAATGATAGATACATTCAGAATTAATAAATAAAATAATTACAAGACAAAAAGAACTTTTTATATACAACTTTTTTAAATTCTGTTGAACCATGTAAACTTGACTTGACTAGCTTAAACGATCAAAAAAATTTGTACTTGACATATCATATTGATTTCCATAGTAAAGCACGTATATATTACTAATTTAGTTGCTAGGACCCCAGACCCCTGACAACCAATAATGGTATCGAAATAACTTTTAATACAAAACAGAATTAACTGAAAATTAATTCAATTCTACTTAAAAATGGCTAAAAGTATTAAAAAATGCATTGGCATCGTGTTCTGATATATTCTAAAAGTTTCAAATATCTAGCTAGTCGAAAAGTTAGTTAAAAATCGATTGCAAGATTTGTACCGGACAAAGAGCCACCGGACAAACAAGAATACGAGCTAAGAAAAACGTTGTAATATTATTATGTGAAGTCGACACTGATACAATCCGTAAAATTGCAGTCCCTTATAATGATGATATTTCGACGCGTAAATATTTTTAGTGCATTTTAATATATTTTGAGATTATAATTGCATTTATTTATTCAATGGACAAAGATTTTTATTTACTTATTTATTTAAATATTACTGATTTTGATGATGCATAAATTTAGTTATGTAGTTATGCAATTTCTAATCACGATTCATTTCTAAATCAATCAATGATCTAAGTCGCCTCTGACATCCGCTGTTTTAATACGTATAATATCGCCGACTTTACTATAATGTTACTTTATAGCCTTTATAGGTTGTTTCAAAGCCGATGCGCTTAACGGTAAGCAAGCATTTCCTCCCTCTTCAATCCACGTTCATCTACCATCTCTTGTTTCCATCTTCGTGTCGTTAGATTTGAGATGTCCTCTACAAATTCGCAACGGCTCGCACGACCCGGATGTTAAAAAATAGTATACCACCGAATCGGTTGACAATAAAATGACTTCAGATAATAATGCAAGGGTATCGGATTTTTTTTCATTTTTCGCTAGGAAATGAACTACATTGTTTAATAATTGATTACAAATATTTTAAATTGATAACACAGTGAATGGATACTTTGTTTCTTTTTGGCACGCTTACGTAATTTAAAGTTAGGAAAGATATTTGAAGGCATCCCTAGAAAAAGGGTCTATATAATACATTGGTATCAAAGTGATTTTATTGTATTTAAAGGGTCTGTAACACAGTTTACACAGCGTGAGGAATTTAATTTTCATAATATCGCAACACTTCTTATCAAAATTCGTTCGACAAGGTTGGCTAATGTGGATTAGATGGGTCTACATGCGATGAACAATTTGATACCTTTACTTTGAGTTTTTATGTTTTTATTGTTTGATCTATTATGTATTGTATCTTAAAATACTGTTTTTTTTTAAGAAAATGCCTAACTTTTAAAATATACACATAAAACTTTGAAATTATTGTATTTATTGTTGTGTTTTTCATCTCTCCTGAACATTTGTGAATATTGCATATATATCCTTTTTATAGGGACGCCTTATTTTTTCGATTATGTACCTACTTATTTATTTCTGACGTTTAATTGATAACTTTGTTATTATGATATTTCGGCCCCTTAGAGTCAAAGAAACGTATTTCATTTTTCTCTACTTTACAGGAGACCCCAAACACAAGTAAATTTACATTCCACAGACATTAACAAGAAAGTGTTTGCAGGAGATATGTATTGAATTATCTTTTATCCATTGAATTTTTTGATAAGTTTCTTTGTCACTTAACATAACTTGTCATTTAATGTCCAGTACCATACGTAACTCAAAATTGTTAAAAATTAAGATAGGTTTATTTGACTCTATTATGTACGTCGGTGATAGGTATCTAATAAATCAGAAGTATTGAGTGTTATCTCAATATGCGTAACTAACCTGTAATTGGTGATGCTAACGCAAACTGGGATGATAATAACACCGTTCTCAACTAAATTATTTCGGATATCAATATTATATTATTCTTGTGGTGTGAATGTAAGTTCCGGTGTTTAATGTCATATTGTGAATGTGTTAACTTATAATTTGTAATTTTCATATCGTGACCATCATCAGTAATAGTCTGCTATTTGTGCCCGTTGAATGTTTCATATGCTTGGTATTTTTTTTATTTTTATTAATACTTTGGTCGCTGAAGAGTAATGACCAGGCGGCCGATCGATGTAATTAACGTGCATTTTAAAGGTGGTAATTAAAAAATCATTATTTAGTCAGCAGCAAATGAGTTAAGTTACGAAGTTTCAGCTATGTTTTATTTTGCTTCATATTAATTATTACATTTATAATTAAATTAATGATTATAAAAAAAACGGTCATTATGGTAATTTCTTTGTGCGTTATGTGCATGTTCTATATTTTATCGGATAACATTGATTTTTTTCTGTAGCACACATATTTATAATTAGACATATAATACGTTGTTAACTTTAAATACCTAAATTATCGACTTACTAACTTTTGACAGTAACCTCACGATATAATACACTGACGTTTATATAATTCAAGAGATCTCATTATATTATTAAAAACCAACTCAGCATCCGATAATCAGATAATAATGGCTGTAGAAAAATCAATTCGTTTTTTTCTCCATTCTCTGTGTTTATGTCAGTCAATAATTCGATGTGCCCCACCATATTTTGGGAACCGTTTGATAGAAATCCGTTATACGGAACATCACTGCCTTAAACTATTTTTGCATTGCGAAATACCTCATCGATGATATAGTATTTCTGACTCCTACTTATCTTTATGTCTTACAAAAGCATAATAATATTGCAACGCGGCCTCGCAAGGCTTTTTATAGAGACTATTGCAACACGTAATTATTATCTATTAATTATAACAAATTTGTTAACATAATAATATATAAATTATTGAATATCCACCTACACTTATAATTCACATATTATTATTTGTGTTATTAATAATAGAATTAAGTAGGTATACCTACAAATTAAAAATGAATAATATTACATTAATAATAATACACGTCGCCTCAATAAAACCAGTTTACACAATATGACATGTTATGTTTTCAATGCCGTCCATTAAAAATATGGTATTTGTAAAGCTTTTGTTCAATATTGGTATTATACAATATATTAAACAAACTGGTAATTAAGAAAACGATAATATATGAAATTAACATGTAAAATATCTTAATTTTATTAAAAAAACATCACCATTTATTATATTTTTAAGGCAACATATTTAATGGCAGTGCTTGGTGAAACATAAATTGCACTTGAATTCAAATGGAAATTTGGGTTTTTACAAAAAAAATATATTTTTTTTAATGGTTTTGTGAGATAATTAGGTAGCTACGTATATATATATGAGTCATCATCATCATCACCTTGATTCTATCCACTTCAAAATGAAGGCCTCTCCAAGCTGATTCAACTTCTCTCGGTCCTGTGGCCTCTAGGTCTACCTTGCGGACGGTTTGTACCTCTTGGATGCCACTGGATGTATAAATTTGTCCCTTCTTCGAGCTATGTGTCCAGCCCATTTCCATTTGAGATTTATTGCGAACTCTATTACATCGCAAACCCTTGCCTGTCCACTTTATCCACTCATTCCTCTTTTTGTCCTTTCGCGTTATGCCCAGCATGCACCTTTTCATATCACGTTGTGGTATGGTGTTTCTGGATCTCTCTTTTACTTAGGGTCCATGTATCACACGCATATGTGATAACGGAAAGCACACACTGATTGAACACTGTGCTTTAGGCACAGTGGGAGGTCACTTTTAAAGTCATTATTCAGGCGGCTAAAAGCACTCCAGCCTAGCATTACTCTGCGAACAATTTCATCAAATATACATCCATCTATAGATACTTGTTGTCCCATATAGATGTAGTTTTTGTGTAGATATGAAAGTATTTGCTTAAAAATATATATTTTTATATTTAATACTGAATATACACAAGGTTTTTAAGAATGTTATAAGTATTCATTATTATAGATAGACACTTTTTTTAAGTTTAAACGTCAATAATAAAATTTGGCTAGCGCCGGACGTCTATTACGATTAAGTTAGCAATTTCATTTACCATAATTGATCATAAAGCAGATTGTGTACTGATTGGTTGAATTTGACATACCACAGTTAAAATTTAGGTACAAAAAATGAAGATGAATTAATAATGTTAGATTGTATATTATAGATAGGTTCTCTTGAATTTGAACCACTGAATTTACGCCAAAGTGATTTACCAATTAAGCTACGAGCGTCCTAATTAATTACGATGAATTTAACCAGTAGTTTTATATGAAATGCGCTGGCGATCGGTTTTTATGTTTTAAATCAAGGTATCAATTAATTGCCCTAATTACAACCCGACGCCTGGATCACTCAAAATTTTAGTTATAACGTACTTGCACTTGGTAATAATTTAATAAACTATTTATTTTATTCTTCTTAATTCTTTTCTTTTATTCTTATTTTTCTAGTGGTGTTTTCAAATTATGTATATTAGTGAGCTTAACTTATTTTAATTATATTTTTTTAACCATGTCCGATCCTAATAGAATCATATGGGCCTCCACAGAGTTGAGGTTTGTATTAACAGATTTTGTTTTTACAAGAAATGGATATCAGACATTTGTTCAACCTATTAGGTCCATACCCTGACTCATACACAAATTGAAAAACAATTATGTGTAATTGCCAGACCCAGGATTTGAACCTGGGACCCACGACACTATAGGCCAACGCTTAAGGCGATACATCAGTGAAACGGAAAATAATTTTCAACTATAGCCGTGACGAAATTTTGGACTCGCTGCCATTCGGAGAGAGAACGTCGAGCTGGGAACACGTCAATTTGTTTCGTGATGGCGACGGGGGTATTAATTCTTAAATCGTGTAAAGATGACTAAAAACGTTACCCATTTACTTGAAAAAGAAAACATGTCAATGAATATATTATTATTGTTACTAATAGAACAATAAAGAGAACATTAAAAGGACGCATGTTGGATTTATATGACAAATTATATTTCGTTTGGCATGCGTCACTTGCACCCGCGACTCGCAATCCGCGCATCGCCTAGCCACGATCTTTTTAGACCGTGCCTCAACTGAGGTGCCTTAAGCCGCGCGGCCATCGTGATTGTAAAATATATAACCTAAGATTATATAGGAGAAAAGTACCTGCAATAATCATTAATCATTTCTTATGAGTGGCTTCCGACAGTGGATAATATTTAATTATCTATAAGTTGTGTAAAATCATTAATTGTATCACAACTTAGAGGGATTCATTATTATTAAAAAAATATAATAAATCCAACTCTCAATTTAGTCTAAATATTTACCTCTTCTTAGAAAACAGCGTGATTGTTGTTTTTAGATGCTGGTTGTGCAACTCTATTGTTAATATTATAAGCCTGAGAGTTTGTATTAAATTAATTTTGACATGGCAAAAAATGAAGAATTGCAGTTTTTGTTCACGCAAACACCGTTGTTAAGTTGTACTGAAAATAATTACAAGGTGAACTAAGCTCGTTCGAAACAAGATAAAGTCAATGTTGTTCATTTTAATTCATTATATTAGGAGCGATAAAAAACGTTTAGCTCAGTTATTGTTATTTTGTAAGTACCGTTTTGAATTATGTAATAAATAAATCACGGACAAATATTTACATGAATGTGATCATAATAATAATACATCATGGCAAAAAAACAGACAGTATATCGAATGGCAAATTATCAGTCTAATATATTGAATGTATTTATTTTGTAACGTTTTAATAAATTATAATCTTGAGACATCGTAAGATCCATGCGCGCACGCGGAAAAATATGGTATGGGGTCCGTTTCGAAAGATTGTCAATAAGTAATTACAAGATAAAAATAACTTTTTATATACAACGTTTTTAAATTTTCTGTTGAATCATATAAACTTGACTTGACTAGCTTAAATGATCAAAAAAAATTGTATTTGATAGAAATAATACTGAACTGTCATTTTGACACTCATATTGATTTCCATAGTAACGCACGTATATATTAATAATTTCCTAGCAACCAATAATAGTGGATTGATTTACGGATTTTTTCCGAAATAACTTTTTATACAAAACATAATGAACTGAAAATGAATTTATTTCTACTTAAAGATGGCTAAAAAATACATGCTAGCTAGTCAGGAAGTTAATTAAAAATCGATTGCAAGATTTGTACCGGACAAACAACCACCGGACAAATAAGAATATGACCTAATAAAAACGTTGTAATGTAAAAAACGTTGTAAAAGGATAATTATTGAGTAGGTATTTAAGGTGACGGGAAAGCACTTGGAATTTACCTTTGAACTTATATGTACAACGAGTCGGTCAGCAGTTATAACAACGGATTCTGATCTAGTTATTGCTGCCTGTTGCGTCCATAAGTAGTTATCGACTGCGTGTGGCCTAATGCTTATAACGGATATAGCGAGATCTCGGATGTTACGAGGAAATATTCGTTGACATTTTAGTTTATGATTTTCTCCATACATTTATTCACTTTTATAACGAGCTACTTATCGGGTTTACCGAGCTAAAATATCGTATTTTTTTTTGTGTCGATCGTTTAAAAAAGTTTCGACCCTAAGCAATAAAATCCGACCGGACAGGATGCCGCCGGGATCGGATTAAACTCACGATGTAATCAATAATGCAATGGGTTTCCCACTAGCACAAGTCCTGCGTACTGTTGATAAAGCCAGGCTTTTAGATGGCCAAATTATCTAGGTAAAAAAAGACTTCTTTAGAAAATGGATATAACCGCATCTAAGTATTAACTATTTAGAAGACTATAATATGTATACAATACAGTCTAACTTGGTTATTACGAGGAAGATGGGACCGACTGAATTTGCTCGTTATAAGCATATTATTATATCGTCATATAACATTTTTCGCGCCACGTTCTATTTAAGCATAGAACATAAAAAATCTGAAAACCGTCGTAAAAATCCCCGAAACAAGCATGGCATTCATAAACTACAAAATAGGTTGATTATTGTAATGAAGTGCTGAGCCGCCGGCGCTTGTAGGTACCTACTGACTTCACAAAGCTTGGATTTTTTAAATGCAATTTCAACCATATGCGTGGATACTTTTTCAATGTTGTCGGCGAAAACACCAATTAGGTACTTAGACACTTAACTAGTGTCATAAACGTAATCCGATCCCGGCGGCATCGGTTTAGTTAATTGCCCGGTCGGATTTTATTGCTTAAGGGCGGACTTGTACCGTTTAAAAAACGTGTTTGAACATGTACCGTTTAAAAAAAAAATCGGTTAGGTACATGTTCAAATACGCGCGTTAACATAATTTTACTCCTTACTTCAATTATAGTTTGTCAATTTATGGCTACGGCCGTATGTTGTAGCTTAACCACTGGGGAATACCAAAAGAAATGGCTTATTTCAAAAAAACACTACCTTATTCTTAGGTCAATAATTATTATAAAGCAATCATTATTCATAGGATGTTTATCACACTTGAATGGTCAAAGACATAGCTAATAATGAGTATCATTAGAATTATCTTCAAATGTGTTAATCTTGCCCATTTTTTGAATAATAAAATGCCCAATTCTTGTCAAATTTGGGATCACAGAGATTATCAATATAATTTTTTATCGTAAATATTTCACTATAATAATGTCGATATAAATTATACTGATGGTTTTATAAATGCGTTTAAAAATTAATAAATGTAAAAAATCTTAACACCACTGCACATTTATGTACTGAAACTATATTCTAAAACATTAGAGCGAGAGGTTTAAAATAATAAGTACTATTTTATGTAATAAAAATACTTTATGCAGTCATCAAATGTTTAAAATAAATATAAAGGAAATATAAGGCTTCAACATTATATAAATAGATTATCTACAACGTTTAAGATATGTCCAGGATCATGCTTTGAAAATAGAAAAAGTGCCATTTTGACCCACGTTGAGCACGTTCGCCCTTAAGGTCGAAAATGTTGTTTTTAAACGATCGACTCATTAACAGTTTTGCTCGGTATACCGTATACTCGAGAAGTAGCTCGTTAAAAAAGTGAATAAATGTATGGAGAAAATCTAAAACTAAAATGTCAACGAATGTTTCCTTATTACATCCGAGATCTCGCTATTTCCTTGATCGTAATAAGTAATGTTCGACTGTATTAACTATTTAGAATATAATGAATATTATGTATAAAATACTCGCAAAAATGATTATCACTACGTATATAATTTGGTCCCTCTTATAATAATTGCGTGTTTATTTCAGCCAAGCACGCACCATACGATATTAACAGTAGGAACAGTTACATTTTTTTAATTATCACGAAACGTTATAATTCATGACGATTTCGTGGTAAAGAGTAGTGTTATACAAAAAATAACAGGAAAGTAGGTGGCATCCACGCGTTAATAATAAATTTTCTATTATAATTGATAGATGCTATTCTAATGATAACTATATTAATATTATGAATGTAATGTGTAGAAAATATAGTGGCCAATCTCTGCGTTTTGAGTTATGAGTATGACGAATAAATATTTTAATAGCGTGCGATAGTCATATTAATGAACGAGTAGAGTATGTTGTGCTGCGAATTTTTGTACTCGTAACTGAAGAACCGTTTTCAATATATTTTATTATCAAGGAAGGCAATGAGTTGTAATATTTTATACAACTTATTTTATAAAAGAAGAGCTGTTGACAGTGACGTCCTGTGGGAGTGGGCAGGCTATGCGTTGCTTATGCATAACAACTGTTAAAAGCAGTTGCGTTTTCCATCGTTAGAAAGTACTGACATCTTAGTTTAGAGAAGTCATAAGAGAGTCTTCAAACTTGTAAGTGCAAACGCATCTAAAACCATCGCTGTTTGGGAGTAGTTATCGTAGAAATACTCAAATCGTCAGTAGATGATAATTATCTATGTCATTTTGTTTCATTTGTCAGTTTTATAATATAGTAGAATGCAGCTAATAATTTTGCATACAATTTGAGACTAAGTGTACGTCCTGAGTGGCAGCGTTTGGCGCAGCGTTGAGCGTTTTGCGCAACTCAAACGTATAACCGTGTGTGAAAATGTTCGTAGACAGTGTCTTTTTATGGTTATAAATTTATACGGTTGTACGTTTGAATTGTGCAGAACGCTCAACGCTGCGCCGAACGCTGGCACTGAGGTCTCACACTAAACGTGAAAGGGGTCGGCAATCGGGTCGGCATTATAAGTGCCCATGGGCGGCACCTTGCCTAAAGACGTCACTGGCAGTTGAGAATACTCGCGAGGAATTGAGTAAGGTTTTTAGGGACATCATGCACTCTGCCCTGAGAGAAGCAAAGGATCGAGAGGGGTAGAAAGTCTTGGTCGCTCAAAAGATGACAAAATTCAAGTATGGTCACGATTCTCAGCCGTGGGAACGACCAAGAAGAGAATGAATTTATTAAGATGTGTTTAAGTTCATATTTCTTCACATTCATGATTTATTAATTAAACCGTGTTACAACATCACACAGTACATAACTGACTTCCCATTTTTGTTTCTTCTCCGAATATAATTTTAAATAGTTGTACTTACAAAACTTTTTAAATTAAAAAATAATACATAAATACAGACTACATAAATATTTTGGTAAATTTAAAAAAAATACACTTTGTTATCTGTTAAAATATTTTCCCGGGATGCGCTGAAAAAAAAAGAAATTTAAAATAGTAGTAAGTACCTACTTATACTCCTAACTTCCTTGTAAGTATGATCATGGATACAATATAATATTACGGTTTAAAACTTAGACTATAGATACCTCTAGACGCCACCCGTTGCATTGCTAAATGAAGCCGCGTGCCCTGCGTTTGGTTTGTGAGCGAGCGAACGCATTCGTCTACAAATGTTCGAGACCATAGACCATTTTGCTAGTGCTCGCCCAAAGTGCTAGCACTAGACGCTCAGAATTAAAATATAATATTCTATTTTTTTACGTTATATAGTATTTTTAAGCGGTCAAAATGCAACCATTAGATAAAGATATCCATATTTTAAGTTATTTTAAAGAAACACTAGGTCACTGATATTAAAATATATAATAAAATACAAATAAATTATCACGAACATGTATCAACTTACTTATGAAACGTAATACCATCTTCTTGCTTATCAGTACGGCTACCACATTTTAAGACAACACACAAAACCATATTTTCTACTTAATTAACCAAAAATATTTACCACTGACTTTATGTTTAACATAAAAAATATCAATTTTAGCAACACGAGCTCGCGAGTTATCGACGCTATGTGAAGCGTTTCGCCCCGATTTGATGGCGATACTTTTGGAAACTGGCTTGTAGCTAGTAGACCTTTTATCTTACTCTAGCGCGTGTCGCAGAGATTGTAAGGGTACCGAATACTTTCTCACTCGCACTTATGCATCGTTTTTGTTCAGGCCTTGGTTTAAAAGGAAAATAGTAAAATGAAGTAAGACGAAGAAGTAAATACCTATGCTTTATTTATTGAATTTTATTAACGGGTGTGCTACGTACTTATAATAGGAATAAGCCGTTGGGCACTATAATACCACTAACAACTATAGAAAAACAGATAATTTCCTCCATGTATCTATAAGTAATGTAGTATATAATACTTGTCTACGTATCCCGTGTATATACTAATGGTCGCTTGACCCTAACACCTGCACCAGCCTAATTATTGAGTACATTAATATTGTTTATTTTTATTTACCATAATTCATAAATCTCGTTAAACTAACGACTTTCTGTGAGATCGTGATGTTTAGACGAGGTGAAACGAGTGCTTATTAGAAAAAAAACTGTGGCAGTTAATGATTATTTTGATCTTCTTGACATAGGATAGGAGTACAAAAGATTCGTATATATTTGAAAGCGTTATTTTTTTTAATTCACTTCTGATTCAAACAACATTTTCCATAGCCCGGAGGCAAACGGAATAATGACAAAGGGCGTGCGGAGAGTTTAATATTAAATTTAATAATTAATTGCAGGTAACTTTGTATAATAGAGAATTTAATTAAGTAACTAGATATAGTAATCTTCCGATTACAGTTGTTTACCTTAGGTACAATTCGATTTATTTAATTTCAATTTTTTTTTATTTATTTATTTTCAATTTTTTTTTTTAACATATTGTGGACATTACTAATTATAAGTTTAAGACGTTCACAACATGACATTTAGAAACAATGATACATAAATATAACAGTATTACATAAAAAAAGAGATATATCAGTAGATAAATTAGATAGGTACAAGGAAGTACACCGGATGAGTTAAGCAGACCCTATTTTAAGAATTTATAAAACAACATATACCGAAACTCATTCTCATGTAGGTGGAATATATCAACACCCGAAGCAATTTCGTTGAACATAGTTATCGCTCTCCCAATTGGCATTACCAGTGGCAGGTTGGTTCTGCACCTTGGGAGAATAAACAACGGATGGTCTCTATTTCTAAGATAGTTATCAGGGACACACAGGTCAACACTGCCCAGAATGGCAGAGTTCTCATTTATACTTCGTATAAGTCGAAAAAATACGTAGCTAAATAAAGATCTCTTCTAAGTTGCAGACTGCAGTATGTAAGCATGCCTAAGAGAAAGTCAGTTGGATAAAGCCACGGATAGTATCCATACAATCTCAAGTAAAGGAATCTCAAGAATTTCTTCTGTACCCTCTCCACCATAAGGTCATACTTCAACTGATGCGGTGCCCAAACCATAGACCCACTCTCAAGTCTGCTTGAGATTAAATAAAAGTTTTAATACCGTAACGTCTGAAAAGACCCGGGAAGTACGCATGACGAACCCCAAAATTTTAAGCGCTTTGTTACAAATGGTAACTATATGGCTAATAAATGTCAGTTTACTCTCAAACGTAATGCCAAGATCCCTTACAGATGATATTCGAGACAGAACTCTGCCATGCATCGAGTATTTGAAAAACAACACTTTTGAGGCTCTGGTAAACGATAAAAGATTGCATTTATCAATATTGAACTCTAGTTTGTTTCGCCTGCCCCAATTTAATATATTATTTATATCAAGTTGGAGCTGACGACAATCGTTTAAGGTGACAACTTCCAAAAAGAGTTTCAAGTCATCAAAACAATACAGGGTAGAAAACTATGGATTTGGATTTAATTAATGTAGCGGTAAATGATAACGAATAATAAATCTCGGTTGAAATCTCAACGGACGTATTTGTTTCATTTATATGATATGTATAGTAGATATGAGCTTAATTACGGAAGAGGGGAAGAATGGCTACATATTTTATCTATTGGAAAAAACCAAAAGGGCTAATTTCAGCTGTAGCGTCATTAGAAATATATATTTTTTGACCATGTCCGATCTTAATACGAACATAATAATATGAGCTTCCACATAGTGTAGATTTGTATTAACACATTTTGTTTTTACGATAAATGGATGTTAACCATTTGCTCAACCTATTAGATCCATACTTTGACTACGAACACACATTGAAAAACAATATGTGTACTTGCCACACCCAGGATTCGAACCTGGTACCCACGACATTATAACCCGACGCGTAAGCCGCTCGGCCATCATGATAATTAGGTGATATATATAACAAATTTTAATGTGAGACGTAGGTACATTTAAAAGTTTATTAGTACGGTTTCATATTAGAAAACATATTTGTACTTTTCTTTGTAACATCAACAAAGAAGCGTGTCTTAAATGTGATCAAAAAAATGGTTCTAGGGAGAATCTTTACGATATTATGTAAACCAAAAATAATATGTAAATATGTAGTAGGTACATACTGCAAAAAAAATTGGTTCAAAAAGCCATGAAATCATATTCATTGTAATCAAACGAAAACCTACTTAATTTGTCATAATATACGAAATGACAAATAATATGGACTGTTTCAGTTAATCATACAGGGGAAAATGTAAGCAAAAGAAAGCTGGAAAGAATATACATTTCTTGGGAGTACAATTAAAAAGTCAATGTTTCAATTATTAAAGTAGTTGGGTGGCCCCCACATCCTAAAGCCGGCCCCAAGGCTAGGATATTTGTCGGGCCCCCCTACCTATCGCCAAGGTTAAAAGCAGTGTGATGCTCTACAGTAGCGTTTGCCAAATGGTGTTCACGGTAAAATTAAGGATATTTAGTGTATTTTTATACTTACGTCCACTTGAAATATGGAGTTATCAAGTAATGACACGATAAAAAATTACATCGCACAATCACATACCTATTTTAAAATATAAACATTAATACAGGCGACTTTTTTTACTATTAGAGCAAATTTGTGATGTGTGTTTATCTCACTGGTCGACTCGCGACGTTGGGCCCCCCAAGAGCCCGGGCCCCCAGACTAGAACCCTGTCAGCCCCCCTCCTTGTGGGGGCCATGATTGTCGCAACAAATAGGAAGAAGGTTAAACAATGATATGTAAACCTTCTTTCGGAAGACAACACACGACGTACAAAGTCGCAATTCAGTGATGAAGTTTGACTTCTGTATATATTTAGTATCTAGAAGAAAAAAAACCTTCTGGCATGGCTAGCGTGTACGCCACTGACATTAGATGCACACATTGAGTGCATCTGTTTAGGATGCGTTTGTAACTTGATCTTGCTTGCAGCGAACAGCTGGGATCCAAGTGTATTCACTTTTTTTTCAAACGCATTGTACTTACGACTCTTACGAGACCTACGACTGGTCTTGCGTACTATAATAGGTTGTAGAACGAGGAAAGAAAAAAAAACGACACTTATAAACATTGCGGCTGACATGACGTGCCCTCTGCACGAAAACTATTGAAAGAGTATAATATCGACTCATAGTGTCAAAATGTTGTAGCTTGTAACTACGAATTGCCGTTTGTAATCGGAAAAAAAAATTCTCGAAGGTACCTACCATAATATTATTGTATATAAGTAGTAGGTCGATTTGCAACATTTTTATTGGAGATTTTTTAATTCATTGCTCTGGTTATGTTATTATGTATGTATGTAGTTCAAAGATGCAATTTTCAATTGTGTATCGATACCCAACAAGTCCATAATTCAAATGGATGTATTAAAATAAGTATACAAAAAAACACTAAATATATTAATTTTATTACACCATTACACCATTTGGAAAACGCTACTGTAGAGCATCCATAGATATATTAAGGTAGGTAGAGAGCGTCACACTGCCTTTATCCTTAGCGATAGGTAAGATCCTAGACTGGAGGCCCGCTTCAGGATGTGGGGGCCATGGCTCATACACAGATGAAATTATTATTCGACGCTTTACATCAGTGACGTCGCTAGACAAAATGCCGCCCCTAGGCTGCACCAAAACTGCACCGCACATTTTTATACTTACAGTATTTTTTTTATTTTTATTTTACTCCAATATCTAAGAAATGTGTTGTATGGATACATTACTAACAATATATATATACCACTAAATCTAATTTAAATGCCATCCACGGTTTCAGATATATTTAAAAATACACCTGACAAAATTCAAAACTCGCGAATGACTGGCAAGAATATTCGGATAAATTAATTAGGTAGGTACTTGAGTACTCGTGTATCTACCTATAATTCAAATATAATTTGCACGTGACAACGGAAGTCAACTAGACATCGCAAATCCGACAAAAAAATCACAGTCCTGTTAAACCTTTTATGTTAATTAATACATTTTATTTCCAACCAGTGAGCTGATTTTTTCATGGAAAGATATTTCTATTATTATTGAGTTTATGTACCTACCTATTTCTACATATATCAAATGATTCTCCTCGATTTGCCGCCCTTCAAGTAACTGCCGCCCCCAAGCGACGCTCAATCTGCCTACCCCCACGGGACGTCACTGCTTTACATCTTTAATGTTAAAATTTTGTAACAGCTGTTGCGACATTTACATACTTTTTTGAAACTCAGGAGTAACACAAGTTGCTATAATTCCCATTTAAAATCAGGGAGATACTACAATTTGACACAATATAATATAAAGTAACATTTTACACCCAACTGCGATATTGTCGTTTTTTGATTTCAGCTTGAATTCACATAGAATTCCGTTTACATACCTATTATATATTGTCACACACAGTGGCAAAGACTCCATACAAGGCGATTATTCAATGCCTATTGTCTTAAATAAAATATTTTTGAATTGCATATTAACGTATTTTAAATAATAACTTCAATATTATATAAGATTTTACGTTCTACAAAAATATTTTAATTTATCAACGACATCTGTCGTATATGTAGAAATGTATTATAAATATATACAGAACCATCTGTAATAGGTTAAAAAAAATATGCCGCAGCGACATCTCTCTTCAACTATTGTATGTATCGGATGAATGTCAAATTTAAAAAAATGTACTTTACCTCTTGGACCACAGCTGCGTCTACCGTTATGTATGCAATACGGTAGACTCAAAAGGCGAAGTCTAAAACCTTTGCGTATAATATTATTGTCGATGACTGCGGCTATGTCCCACATAATTAATAATAAGATAATCTAAAAAGAATACATGCTTGATTGTTTTTAAAAATAAAAATAAATTTTATCTAGGTAATGATTTTTGATGTTTATAAATATTCAGAAAAATATGGACATAAGTAATTTAAACCCATCGTTCAGTTTTATATCATCAGTGAGCTATCAAAATTCCATCGAATTAGAGCGTCGTTGTCATTAGTGTATACCTACCTATTCATAATTAGTAATATCTAGACGCAGGTTCAATTCCTGCGGGAAGTGTCTTAATTTTTAAAAAAATCTAGTGGTTATAATATATTTTCTCAGAAGTGTTTTCAAAATTATGTATGTTTAGTAGTAGGTAATATCGTGTTATCTTCTTATTTCCGTAACTATTATACCTGACAAGTGTGCTCTTTTACTCTGATTTGCAAAAGTCACCCTTCGCCACAGGTCATATATAATATTTAAAAGTAATAGAATAAGATATAAATATTAAGTGTATATGAAGACATCGCAATGATTATTTGAATATGTAATGCTATTCTTCGTTCTAATAAAGGGTCTGTAATATTTTGAATTACTTGACGAAAATGTCAACAGAGGTTGGAGTTATTATACCTGTGTATTAAAAAAACGCATTACGAGTTTCATTAGTAGACGCGTAGACGGAAATCAATTTGACAGAGCAGAACTGTGGGTCTATTCTATACTTATCGACCGCTAAAGTGATAAATTCGTCGGCTAACTAGGGTAGGTTTGTATCAAAGTGTTAACACTTATTGTAACAATTACAATAAGTTCGTTGTAATTGTTGTAATAAGTGCTATATTTTAACAGCACCTCTCTGTGATGTGATAAAATTTAGAGCAAGATAGACCGTTTGACTGTTTAGACGGCTAACTTAACTGACTTAGCGGTCGATAATCGCCTTGTGTATAGAATAGACCCGCTGAATCCCTTATTTTTATACTGTAACAGTGTAACATAACCTTAATTTTATATGCGTTTCACAAGCCTAGATCCTAGATTGTTATTGGTGTTGACTACATTTAAATATACCAAGGAATTTATTTTTAAATAGCTTACCTATCTATTCCGAAGCTTGAAGATTATTTTTAAAAATTGTTGCTGAAAGTTAAGGAAAACAGCAAGTCGAAGAAAATTATGGTTCATCTCTCGTAAGTTGTCGGGTAACTACGTTTACGTTATAGTCCATCCATGACCATCCCGTAAAAAAAGTTGAACCAGCTGTGACTATCTTTCTAAAACCAGTGTTACTCAATTTTATTAAATATTTTTTATTTATTCAATTACGAAAAATATTAATTTCTATACCAAATCAATAGTAGGTACTTAAGTGTTATGTGTTGTAAAATTATTATTGAAGCCTCGCTGTTTTGAGAAATTAAAATAATCTAATTGAAATTTTATCCTTAACTACCTAATTATGTATCGTAATATTTTAATAGCAAATTCGTGTTAAGAAAACATCAGAAAATAATGACGAACGGTAATCGAGGCCATCAGATGACAGAATTTGGTACTGTTCGGTTATCAGGAATACAGCGGAAAACACATTTTGAAAATAGCCGATAAACTGGATTATTTGTTAGGTTAACCTAACCTAACCAAACCTAACCTAATCTAAACTAACAAATAATGCAGTATATCGGGTATTTTCAAAATGTGTTTTCCGCTGTATTCCTGATAACCGAACAGTACCCGGAATTTTATTATATTATTAATCGTCTTACAGATTGTTTTTAAATAGTAATTTTACATGAATTTATTGCCTAAAGTATAGTTAGGAAGACGTCCGATTTGTCGTCTGCCCTCGTAGTCCAGTGCGGAAAGCACTGGGCTCTCACCCGGGGCTCCGTGTCCGATTCTCGGCGAGGTCACAATATATTCATGTAGTTTTCTCATAGTTTGGACATTTGTAATCGTACTACGACTGCAATATTGTTTTACTACAACACTACTGTACTTGGGAATCATCGCCTGTTGTCTTTATACATATTATTGCTATACGGATATTATCACGAAGTTAATGTACCTAAGCCCTTCAGCATTTTAAGAAAACATAACACAGACTATATTAAATTATTAACGATCTTTAAGAAATGTCTTATATCATGAAGAATGTTTTATAAAATCTTTTACAGTATAAATAGTCTATATTTTATAAAATATTTCATTCATAATATCTTTTATAGAAGGCAATATCATAACATTACCTTTTATCAAAGATTGGTCTATCTATGGTAAAGAGTGTATTGCAGTTTTCTGTTTTATCAGATAACATTTTCAAAATTTAGTAGGCTGATAAAAATGTTTGTAAATAAACGATATTATTTATTTGATGGTTAGTGGCCTTAGTAAAGCATTCTATTATTATAATCTCACTATTATTACGTAAATGTGACGTTATATTAATATTTTTATTAGCAGATCTACTAAAATTTCAATAAAGATGACAATACTGGGTTTCTATTGTTTTGACTAGGGGTTGCAATACCGGTATTTCAAAATCGGTATTCCAATATTTATCAATACCAAAATACCGGTTTTTTAAATCCAAAATACCGGAATTTTTGGTATTAAGAAAGCACACTCGTTTACGTTTTTGAAAATGAATTATAAGTTAGGTGCTGCTAAAATGCAAATATATTGAGTGAATCCAACGGAGATGAAATAATAATAAAACAAATTTCAACAATTCAATAAGAAATACCGAAAAACCGGTATTGACATTTTCATTCGGTATTGCAATCCCTAGTTTTGATACGATGTATGACGGCAAGCAATTAATAAACAAATTATTGATCGTTAGATACAAAAAATATGAAATGTTATACAGGTACTACTGGTACTAGCCACTCAGATATCAATAATAGCATAACATAAACGTACACATTGTACAAGAAGTACATTCGTTATCCATTTTTTAAACATAACCTATAAAATATTTTTATTAAACATCTTTGTCAAATTAAGATCTTTGATAGTGTAATACCGGCGTATGTCACAATTTTGTATCAAGCAAATAATTTGTGGTGGTTTTGTTGTTTTTTGAATATACTTAGTGATTTTAGTTCTAAATTTGGCCGCTAGAAAACATATTTTGTTCCCTTTAAACTATTACGGATATTTAAGTTGAAAGAGGAAAATAATACGAAGAAATGAAGAACCAAAGAAAGCCAATGAATTACGCTATACTACAAAATGATAATATCATATAAATCAGTAATTAGCAGATTAACTTACAAATCCATCTATGTTTTTTTCAGCAAGCTGAATATTTAACATTATAAGTCTTCTGAACCAATCTTTATCGATTTACTCTCAAAAGTTATTTTTACTGTTTATGTTTTGTGCGTGTAATAATTATTTATATGTGTAGTGTTTATATGGTAAACATTTTAAGAATATCTGTAGCAGACAATCAAATTACCAGTAATATCCAAAAGTAAAAAGGGTCTTGGTATAATTTGGTGGGCGGTTATCGAACATGTGCCATTAGCGAGTAGTTTTACTTATATCCACTGCAAGTTTAATGTCCTACAGTTTGTCTAACAAAAGCTTTGAACCCATTATACATCCACAATATATAGGTAATAACATATACGTGGTATCATAATAATAATAATAATATTATGTTATCTAGTATAATACAATATATGGTGTGTATTTTTATCGTCAATTAGTTTAGTACAGAACAGTAGAAATAATAAGATCTAGTACAGTCAGAACCAACAACAGTTTGGAGGACTCTAATTCAATAAATAAGCCACACTCCTTTTAGTTACCCTATTTTTTCACATATACCTATATTTTTTAATTTTTAATAATATTGTGAGTTGGGATAAGGCATGGCTTAACATTAGAGGTTTTTCAAATATTCGGTTCCAGTGAAAATAATAATGGGGTTTGGTTCCATCACAGTTTTATTTTGAATGTTTTATTTTAATTTAAAAACTCAAAAAGTTAATAGATTTATATCATCATCATCATGAGCCTGAATCTATCCACTGCTGAATGAAGGCCTTTCCAAGTTGATTCAACTTCTCTCGGTCTTGTGCGTTGCGTTGCCTCTAGGTCTACCTTGTGGACGTTTTGTACCTCTTGGATACCATTGGATGACTAGATTTGTCCAACGATTGTCCTTACTTCGAGCGAGCTATGTGTCCAGCCTATTTCCATTTGAGGTTTTTAGCGAACTCTATTGCATCGCAAACAATTGTCTGTTTCCTTATACACTCATTTTTGTCCTGACTTTGTCGTTTCGCGTTATGTCCAGCATGCACCTTTCCATACCACGTTGTGCTACTCTAAGTTTCTGGATATCTCTTTTACTTAGGGTCCATGTTTCACACGCATATGTGATTTATATACTATTCCAGATATTATTCAATATTTTTAGCAAAAACAACTTCAGCAAAACATTGCGTCAAAATTATGTCTAATATAATATTTTAATTTTTCTTTTGAATAATCGTCTCCAGCGTGAGTGAACGACGATCAAAAATAATAGAAAATAATATTTTTAAGGATTTTAGGTTCCGATTCAGGATTACCATGATTCGGAATTAAATGTTTCCGGTGCCGGTTCCGGTTCCAAAATAATGAAGGGCTTTTTAGGGTTCCAGTTTCGATTCCATTTCCAGCTTGTAGGTGCTACTTTTTTAAACTTTTAGTTTAGATAATATTCATGCTACTTATTTATCCAACAATAATATTATCAAAGTAAGTAATTAATTATTACTAGTTACTAAAATTCACTTAATAATTACATTTTGAATGTGTTCATGCCCCAGGAACTTATTACACAAATTTCAGTCAATATAGCCTTTATTTATACTTACGTGAATGTCAAACTCGCTTATTACGATCACAGATATAGTGAGATCTCGGATGTAACAAGGAAACATTAGTTGACATTTTGTTTATGATTTTCTCCATACATTTATTCACTGTTATAACGAGCTAAAATATCGTCAAAATTTTTCTTAAAACTTGATGTATCGATCGTTTAAAAACATTTCGACCCTAAGCAATAAAATCCGACTGGACGTGATGCTGCCGGGATCGCATTACGTTTATAACACTAGTTAAGTCCTTAAGTACTTACCTATTTGGTGTTTTCGTCGACAATATTGAAAAAGTATCCACGCATATGGTTGAAATTGCATGTAAAAAGGTTTGTGAAGGCAGTAGGTATCTACCAGCATTCATTACAATAAACAACTTCTTTTGTAGTTGAATACCATGCATGTTTCGGGGAAAAATTCTAATTGTGTATTTTTGTTTGAATTGCGACTTTTTGTTTTAAGTGACCGCTCATTTAAAAATACCTATTCTCTGATATAACGAGTAACGCTTATAACGAGCAAATTCTGTCGGTCCAGTATGCGGGTACACAGGGCGCTTAACGTCAGTGGACAGCAGAGCCAGTCCAAAAACAAAAAAAATCTTTCTTAACTTTCTTTTTTAAGCACATGGTTGCAGCATCAGTCCTGTGCGGCTCCGTCTCAGGACGGAATGAGCACTTAAAATCACTTCTTTCAGACACGTTTAAATCGTCATGGAAAGCGGCCGTGCATATCCACGGCTGTGCATATATGACGGGTGGTGGTGGAACTTTAACGGTCCCATCTTCCTCGTAATAACCAAGTTAAACTGATGAATTTGTGAAAATTTCAGTAGGTATAAAAAAACTAATGAAAAACTATGTGCGAATAATTTCCCCTAACCTAATACTTAACCATTGCCTTAATTGCTTAATTGAATTAAAAATAATTTAAAGTACGTTGCTACAAATAATGCAAAATTCGCAGCTATGAAGGCTTAATCATTGTAAATGAATTCATTCATCAACAACATCATTGATTATAGTCAAATATATTAGTTACGGATAAAGTCTCTTTATAGTTATGAAACCAAAATTTATTATCTCTGTTTATTCGATATTAATTTTAATGTTATGGCAATCGATATATTATTATGAGGTGATTTCGTGGAAGACATAAATTGCCGGGACCGTGCGTAGGACGCATGAATTGAATTTGAAAACTTATTTAAATGTCATTATTGTTTATTAAGTACCTGTCGGAAAGCCATTTATTTCGTATAAATGGCGGCAAATTATTTACATAAATTGCTGTGAAATTTTCTATGTATCACCATCATTTTAAATTTCTAAAACAGCGATACTATGCACAGTATAAATTATCAGAGTAATCATTATACTTTATCCGATGTTCATTAAATATTTACGTTGGTACGCTCTCACACTTTCGTCGTTTTAATAGATTTCGTATGAAGTTTTGAATGAATGCAACATAAACATTGTCACTTGACGACACAGAACAGATTAATAAATATAATTCCGATAGACTATATCCTAATCATGGCCCCCACATCCGGAATCGGGCCCCCAGACCTATCGCTAAGGTGAAGGGCAATGTGATTTTTTTTACATTAGTGTTCCCCAAATGGCATTCTGCGGAACCCCAGGTTTCTTTGAGGTCAAATTAAGGGTGTTTTATGTATTTTTTAGTGATTTTTGTCTTTTTAAATAAATCCAATTGATTTATTGAGTTGTCGACACTCAGCATCATGTTATGAAGCACTAATAGCGACCCTATTTGTGGTGGCCAAGTAACATGCGACCCCTCTACATATTGGATAAATAGCCATGTTTATAGTCAGGGAACACAATAAAAATAATTATAAAATAATAGTCTAAACATGAATTATCATTTAACTATATCAATCTTCATATCACATCAAATTGCATCGCACATTATATATATAATATCTCATTATATCTCACTTAACTGTCCACGCCACCCCCCCCCCCCTAAGCCCGGGCCACTAGGCTAGATCCCTGCCAGCTTCCTCTTAGAGGCCATGATTCCAATACAGTACATTTTGATGAAGGGCTTTGAATGTGTGCGTGCAATAGTGTGTGTTGCAGCCTTCAAATACACAAATATTGAATGAGCGTCAGTGCATAAACCCAGTTCCCTGCTTGACGACTCTGTTCTCATGACTAAATGAAAGAAACCGGTCTTGATCGCCATAGCTCTAAAAACCTCTACATCGAGACATTTTGGCAGTTTAGCGAAGAACTAGGGAGCGGAAAGAGTGGTGGCAGTTAAGGAAAGCCTAAACCCAGCAGTGCATAGTCCCTAGCCGATAATTTATTTCTACAAAGTCAGTAAAGAATATTAGCTTTATATACGAATATAATAAACATGGTCTTAGATTAGGACAGTCGTGCTGTGGCTTATGAGATTGGGCACGCTCTTCGTGAAGTGGATTTATATTTACACAAACTTATGTGGAATCTACGTGAAATGAATATATAGAATAATAGTTATTATTATTTTTTTAATCTTATTTCTTATATTACTTCTTTCTATAAAATCTAGGGAAATTATTCTATAAATATATTATAGGCAATTTAAATGACATTAATAGAATATATTAATATATATGTAGCTTTACATAAAATAACTACGTGTGTGACAAGCTTTATTTTAGCCGGTCATATCTAGATTGATAATCTGACCGAATGGCTAACAACGATTTATTTTTCTAACAAATATGTGTAGACAAACTTTCGAGTGGCGGCGCCAAATCCATACCGGATGTAAAGTCAATTAAAAAAGTACAATGTGTATTATTTGTATTTCCTGTAAAAATACTTACATCTCCTTGACTACCAGCATATTATTATAAGTTTAGCAGTTTAAATAAAAGCTCACAATGACTCGTAACTTTTAATAATATAAAAGCTTTAAATAAAGCTCACTGCGGCGGCGGAAGTTTGCGGATTAAAAAGCGGACGTGTATTTATCGGCATATTTTATCAGTGGTGTGTATAAAAAATACATTTAGGTATGTACATATTTTTTAAATTAACACCATTGACTGTGAAAATGTGATAAACATCTTACAAATAATGATTGTTTTATAATAATTACTGACCTAAGAATAAGGCAGTATTTTTTTGAAATATGCCATTTCTATTGGCATTTCTCAGTGGTTAAGCTACAACATACGGCCGTAGCCATAAATTGACAAACGATAAATGAAGTAGGGAGTAAGATCATGTTAACGCGCGTATTTGAACATGTACCGAACCGAAATTTTTCTTTTTTTGATTGGTCAAATACATAGCTTATCTGTATCTTTAGAATTATCTTCAAATGTGTTAATCGTGCCCATTTTTTTTTTCAATAATAAAATGCCTAATTCTTATCAAATTTGAGATCACAGAGATTATGAAATATATTTTTTTATCGCACATATTTCACTGTATAATGTTAACATAATTTTTACTACTGGTTTTATAAATGCGCTTAAAAATTAATAAACCTTAAAAATCTTAACACCACTGCACATGAATGTACTGAAATATGACTATATTCTAAAACATTAGATCGAGAGGTTTAAAAGAATACTATTTTATGTAATAAAAATACTTTATGCAGTCATGAAATGTTTAAAATAAATATAAAGGATAATAAGGCTTCAAAATTATATAAATAGATTATCTACAACGTTTAAGGAATTTCCAGGATTATGCATTGAAAATACCATAAAACTCCATTTTAATCTACGTTGGGGATGTTGGCCCTTAATGGACGACGCCGATGATATATGAATCACGCACTTTTATTGTATTTTATTTTATTCCAAAATGTATGAATATTAATTCATTTGTCACGATTCGACGCTACTGTGTGTGATATAAAACCATGCATTTGAATTGCATTTCGAATCAGTAAAAGTTAGTAAAACGTTTCACTGGGCAATATTAAAAACGTACATTACGATAAAATGTTGCACTGTATTTCAATTAAATAATGCATTGTAAAATAAAACACAATAGGTACTATCTAAAGATACTGAAATATTATAATGTGACCTTTATTTTTTTTACAAAATTAGATTACATGAAAGCGATTCCAGAACGTTTATTGTGCGGTTGGATTGGGAACCAGGTATCTGATGAGTCCATTTAGAAAAAAAAATCTTGTATTTTAGGGGTCTGTTAAATTCAGTTGAGTAAAAACTGATTCTCTAGCAGGTGCCTCTAGCTTCCACATTTTCCTCACCCGTGAAATATCGCACTTTTCAAGGTAAATTCTCCATACCCAGACATTCCGCACTTTGAGTCAGCGATGAACACCTGGTATAACTAAGTGTTCTCATCTACGACTTATTGCGAGCTGTCGCATTCACATGTGAGTATCGAATGCGCGTGTATCAACGGTCTTGTTTATTAGGATAATTAGTGTCCGCTTGTGTTATCCGCGCTGTCTTATCTTTTATATATGACGCATCGGAATATTAAAGCAAATATTGGATGCCCCAAGTAGTTGTACCAATTTATGAGTGCCTTGGATTTTCCAGTGGCCACAAGCCTTGCGTATCTTGGAAAACCGAGTAGACTAAGGCCGGTCCGTTGGAAAGGCTATTTGATAGCAAATCATAATGGTCATGATCTTCAGCAATGACAGGTCGTGAGGATATGCAGGACATGCGTTGCTTAGGGGCGGCAAATAAAGAAATGAATATGATTATTACAGCATGTGAAAGCTGTGGCGGTTTGATTATGGTCGCTTCGTTAGAAAATACCGACATCTTAGTTTTAAAATAAGTCCTCGTATCTAAACCCCCCCCTAGTTTGATAAATTTCGTAGAAATTCTCTAATCCTCCTTAGAATTCAATAATTTTGATGTATTTGTAAGTATTGTAAGTGTATAAGACAATATAATAAATAGGTAGGTATACACCTAACATATTTGCATACACTTTGAGACAAAATAAAATAATTACAAGATAAAAAGAACTTTTTATATACAACGTTTTTAAATTTTCTGTTGAATCATATAAACTTGACTTGGCTAGCTTAACGATCAAAAAAATTTGTACTTGACATGTCATATTGATTTAGGTACATAGTAACGCACGTTTATATTAATAATTTAGTTGCTAGGACCCCAGACCCTCGGCAACCAATAATGGTGTCGAAATAACTTTTCATACAAAACAGAATTAACTGATAATGAATTCAATTCTACTTAAAGATGGCTAAAAGATTGGCTAAAAGTATTAAAAAATGCATTGGCATCGTGTTTTGATAATATATTATAATAGTTTCAAATGTCTAGCTAGTCGGGAAGTTAGTTAAAAATCGATTGCAAGATTTGTTCCGGACAAAGAACCAGCGGACAAATAAGAATACGAGCTAAGAAAAACGTTGTAAAATGAAAAGGGACGGCATTTTAAGTCTGTTGAACGGCGGCACTTTGCCGACGCACGTCATTGATCCTCAGTCATGAGGTCTTGATAAAAAAGAAGAAGAGTTAATATTCAATTTGCCTAAAAAATGTATTCCCCCTCCCCGCCTCTTGTGTGCCAGTACAATATGATTGCATAAAAAATCGAATAAGTCATTCTCCACTTTCCAAGAAAATATAACACAATGAATATTATGAATCTATTTGACCATAATTGCGTGTATATAAAAAACAATCTAGAAAATATGACTGTATATCACATATAAAATGAATAATAAGACCCCAGCACCCTAGATGGAAGATAACATAAATCGTCCATAATTTTATTATTTTGCAGAATACCCGTATAATATAATTATTTACGCATGCTTCACAAACCACGTTAAATGATATTGTTTTAATGTAGATAGATTGCATATATATTTTAATAATTGTGTTGTTATATGAATAATTACTATATTTTTCTATAATAATTAATCTAATAATCTTATAAGAATAATTAATAGAAGTAGATATGAATCTTTAATATTATTTATAACAATGTACTATAAGGCAGTTGTATTGGTAGTTGGGTTCATGATTATAAATACAAAAAAGAGATACTATTCATATTTGGTACTACCTACATAATATTTTACAACTTAGCTTCAACCATGTGGTATTATATTTTATACTTACATGTTACGTTCTCTTAAAATGGATACACAAAAGCGCATTGATGTTTGGCTAAGCGAAAAACTTCTTATTAAGAGGTAATTGATAATGTTGACTTCTAACATTTTTAGAGAGCCTTTGTCTTTGATCATCATAAACGGATATTGCCAAATAGTGTGATTTATATCTTCATTGTTGCTTTCGCATTGACAACTATCCTTGGTGGGCCCTGATGCGATCCTTGAAATTCATTTTTATCTCACGACAATAAATAAATGTCAGGTAATTACTAAATACCAGGTAGTTAGTTCTATTATAATAACAATATGTAAGTGAGGAGTGTTGTAAATAGCTTACCTTTGCGTAATCAATTGGCGATGCATTCACTGGACATGTAAAGAGTCCTTCACTGTAAACAAAACAAAACAAATGTGATTAGAATAATGATCGACACTTTTAATGGCAGGTGTAATTGAGTATAATTAAGGGTCATGAAATTACTGTGTAATTATTGTAAACTTCCTAAAAGCCATTTTATATTCATTCCAAGTATATATTTGAAATACGTAATATTCAGCATAGCAGACGCCTGTAGTAACTTGAAACGGTTACATGTCCATTGTACGTAAAACATTTCACCGTGGCACAGTTTGCCGTGAGTTTTATTATCGGAAAGAGATGACCGTATACTTCACGGTCTCCAATTTTATTAGATTCAATATGAACATTAATTCAATTTTCATGGCTGATTTTAGCAAAATTCATGAATTCAAGAATGAAAACCTAACCTAACAAATAATCCAGTATGTCGACTATTTTCAAACTTTGTTTGCTGCTGGCTTCCTGTAAAGTGTAAACCGACAAGAACCGTGTTTTATTTAGACATGAATTTTATGTCAGTACCTACTATACCAGTGCTCCGTAACCTTTTATCACGCACGGCACACTAAAGGTCTTCCCAAAATTCCGTGGCACACCACACGTAAAACAAATTATACACCAAATCATGGACCCCACATACCTACTCTAAAATGGCGTTTTTTAAATGGTGTTCGAAGTAAAATTGATGGTATTGATTGTATGCGATTTTTTGTAGTTATTAACACATTCACTTGAATTATGGTTAGTTGTCGGGTTAAGAATAATTATTTGTCGAGTATTGACATAATAATAATAAATTGTATGTTACAATCACATGCTTTAAAATATTAATAATAGCGTAGTAAAACAGCGTCACAGGCGACTTTTTTTTACTATTAGAGCAATTTGTGTTCATCTCACTTATCTGGTTGACCTGCCACGCCCCCCCTCCCCAGGCTAGAGCCCTGTCAGTCCCCCCTTGTAGGGGCCATGCTCCAAAATTACATTACTTTATGTTTTTTTATTTGATAAATAATTAAATATACAAACAACATAACACACGACGAAGAACTAAACGTACATATTTCCATGTATTGTATTATCAATATAATAACTAGGTCATTAATGTGATAACTGAGCTTGTTTCAATGAACGTAAAAGTTTTATATATTTTGACTTGATATTTTAAAGAGAAACACAAAGTCAAGACCCTTCAAGCAAGACTACTTATTATTTTTAATTAAAACTTGAGTTGAAAAACTTTTCTCACCAGATATGTCGTAGACAATGGGAGCTGAACTGCGATAGCCTTGTCGGAAATCCGAGGACCTTAGATTATACAAAAATACCGAGGACATTATTTATTAACCGAAATCCAGAAAATAGCCAATTGAATGGAACATCGGCGAAGTTCAGTTTTAGCGCCCCGTCGTTTCTCAATTCAACCAATTCCTCTCGAATTTATAGTGAAAGCGTTTCTATACAATTTTCGGTATTGGTTGCCAAAGGGTTTCGAATCCAGGCGTATTGATTGTAAGAAAGTAATGATGATTTTTTTTTTGCAGCAAAGTTAAATGTTTTTGAGACGGATCCAAAATCAATTGTTTGTTTTCAATGGTGGTCTGGTATGTCCTTTGGTACATTTTTAGAGATCCTTGTCTTAACTCCTTCTAATTTATTTTCACTTTGACCTTGCATTGTTTTATTTATTTGTGTTTTTTTAATCAATGCACCGCGGCACACCTAGCATCGTCTCACGGCACTCCGGTTGCGGAGCACTGTACTATACGACCCAAAGAGGTTGGATGGTCTTTAATATACGGCGATATATTTCCGATATAACATTTCATAGTAGAGTGTGATACGGCGAACTGCATACGTACAAGTTTCCGGACACAACTTGAAACCATGCGTTCACACATAAAAATGATTAGGGGGGGGATTCATTTCGAAAACCTTTGTGTATAAATTAGAATCTCATTGGTAGGCAGGTAGCTATTTAACTTCTCTATTTACCCATTTAGTTCACCGGTTCACTATTCATTAAATTCTCTTCACATAAACAACTTGTATACGTATATTATACACTTAGATTTACTTTGTTCGAATTTTATGTATATTTTTGTTTTTACGAGAAATGGATATTAGCCAAATTATTAGGTCTATACTAGGGATTCCAATCCCGGGATCCCGAGCTATTTTCGATACCTATGAATCCCGGGATTGATAAATATTATCCCGAAACTTTCGGGATTGGTTTTTTTATCAATTTTTATGGAAAATAAAATAAAAACGAAAATATAACAGAAAAAATACTTTTAAAACAAAGAACTACATTAGAAATAAACAAAGTTTGAATGAAGTTTGATTTATACCCATATGTAAGTTGCCGATTCATTTTATTTTTTCACATAAATTAATAAAAATGAGAAAGATTGGAAAAAAACAATGGTTCGCACTATTAACAAAGTAATTCTACCATGATCTCATACGTTTTACGGCAGTTTCATATTTGGCTGACTAATTAGATTTATGAAGTGGAAAGGCCATAAGTACACCATGATTTGCTTTACTATTTGAAATCTCGTCTAAATTCATTAAGTCTTTACTATCAGAAACAGCAATCTCATATTGAATTCACGTTATTATTTATATTACAATACAAGTTTGAATGTATACAATATTGACAATAAATGTCTTAAATAGTATAAATTATACTAGATTTATTTTTGATCGATTTCATCAATGTTATTTGTAAATATAAAAATTTTATATTAACAATGGAAAAAAATGCCAATCCCGCGATTGTCAAATTGTAATCCCGAAATCCCGGGATCAGAATTTTGGCTCGGGATTGGATTCCTTATTCTATACTATGGCTCCAAACACACATTGGAAAACAATATGTGAATTTGTCAGACCGGCAGGTGCGCGGCAATTTTATTCAATCGTATTCAATTCATATTAATATGATCTAAATATAATTTAATCAAAGAATAATTACAATGTATAGATATACTTTTAAATTTGAAATTTAAGACACACGGTAATTGTTGGTATTAGAAAATTTCATTTGTCATAATGTTCATGTTGGAATGACTAATTGTCTGTATAATATAACAAAAGAAATTCTAAAAGAAAGTTAATTACAACTCAAGAGTTATAAAATGATAAAATGCAGTAATCTCGTAGTTAATTTATACAATTTATTATTGATTTAATTCGCCAGTGAGTAAATGGAAATGGGCTTTAGAGTGCTGAAGGATTTTTCTGGACAAACAGTAATTGATAGTCGTTCGTTTACCATATTGTGAATATATATTATAATTAGGGATAGTCAGTCGTTCAGCGTGTAAACTAATTGTTGACAATGAAATATCCAAAAACGAAGGTTCATTCTTTCTTGACACATATTGTCTCGGAGGACGTGGGTGCGGATAAATCTTTTTTTTTTTTTGTTGTTTACAGATATCAATTTCAGATTGAAAATTGAAACATTTTTTAGCTCTTCCGGCGAACAAACACATTGCCGGGAAATTTAAAAAAAATCATTCACATATAAGAATTCTTCGAGAATTCTCTTATTGGGATGTAGGTACATCATTATTGCTAAACTGAATAATTATATAAGCTATTTCGTGAAACTTTTTATTTTAGTGATTCTGAAATCTGATTTTTGATTGTAATCTTTTGAAATTCTTGAATGTCGGTGACCTGCTCGTGAGGCAACTCAGAGAATTTGTAAATCGTTCCTTGATTCCGCTCCTGTCAATATTTCTAAGCCAGGTGCGCATACAAGGGGGGTTCGGGTTAGATGATAACCGTTAAGCCACACGCATTCAATAACCACTTGTGAATGTGACATCTCGCAATAAATCTTAGGTGAGCACTCTTAGTTATGCCTGCAGACCAGGCCTTTATCGCTCGACTCAAAGTGTGGTTTCTGGGTATGATGAATGTACCTGTAAAAGTGCGGTTGAAGCAATGAAAATCTATAACTAGTAAGCGGGGTAAGTGTGGAAGTCAGTGCCACCCGCTATATTTCGCCTTAAAATCAATAAATATATTCATCAATTCAATTTCAATTTATTTATTTTTTAACATATTGTGGACATTATAAATTATAAGTTTAAGACGTTCACACCATGGCATTTAGAAACAAAGAAATATAAAATAGTATTACATAAAAAAGAGATAGATCAGTATAGAGATAGATAGTATGTTATAAAACAGTAGAAATGTGTAAATACAAAAAATATAAATTAGATAGGTAAAAGGAAGTACACCGGATGAGTTAAGCAGACCCTATTTTAAGAATTTATAAAACAACGTCCACCTAAACTCATTCTCACGTAGGTGGAATATATCAACACCCGAAGCAATTTCGTTGAACATAGTTATCGCCCTCCCAATTGGCATTACCAGTGGCAGGTTGGTTCTGCACCTTGGGAGAATAAACAACTGATGGTCTCTATTTCTAAGATAGTTATCAGGGAGACACAGGTCAACACTGCCCAGAGTGGCAGAGTTCTCATTTATACCTCGTATAAGTCGAAAAAAAAGCTAAATAAAGATTTCTTCTAAATTGCAGATTTGTAAGATATAAGAGTAAGATGTAAGAGTATGTAAGCATGCTTAAGAGAAAGTCAGTTGGATAAACCCACGGATAGTATCCATACAACCACAAGTAAAGGAGTCTCAAGAATTTCTTCTGTACCCTCTCAAACAATAGACCTACTCTCAAGTCTGCTTCGAACTAAAGAATTAAATAAAAGTTTTAATACCGTAACAATCGAAAAGACCCGGTGAAAAATAATGGACCCTACAAACCATTTTCTATGTGCGCGCCTGTTCTGAGCAATATTTCTAAGGAATAGTCAGCCATTAACAACCTTCCGTGTTGGTAGTAGCTGCACTTAGAGCTTTCGCAATGATAATTATCCACAAGCCACTCATATAACATCATTGTGCGTAGGCTTTCCTGATCTATCACAAAGGTGAATGAACGACATGCCGCGAGCCGCGAGCCACAACTGTTGCAGGTGACAAAGTGTCAATATGTCGCTGAGCCTCTGAGAAAGGCCAAGTCTACGTAGTTAAAAACTCGTAAATGTAAATAAAAAACGACTATGCAAAGCGGTACTAAATTTATTATGATGTCTAACATCGTATCGGTCGGCTGGAATCTTTTAGAAGTCTAGAGATTTGCAATCAGCTCGAGTATTTTAATATTTTATTCGTGATCAATGATCATCATCAAGCGGGGTCAATCCTACCTTCCTCCAATTTTTTCGGTCCCCAGTTTTGCACCGTGTCCGGAAACTTGTACGTATGCAGTTCGCCGTATCACACTTCACCGTGAAATATTGTTAATTAACTATTTCTTTTATTCAACGAATAATTCACATGATTTAAGAATGTACCATTCTAATAATTATTGAACGTACATATTGGACATACACATGATTTGGAAGAACGCTAATGAGCAGATATTAAAATAAAATAGTTAAAGTTTGTCGTCATTAGTATGGCACCTCGTAGCATAGTGGATAATGCGCAGATTGGGGCGTAAACCCAGGAGATGCAGGTTCGATTCCTGCCGAGTGTCTTACTTTTTTACAAAGATTTTCATTCTTGAATTCGTGAATTTTGCCAAAATCAGCTAAGAAAATTTAATTAATATTCATATTTAATTTAATAAGATTGGAGAACGTATAGTATACGGTTCATCTCTTTCCGATAGAAAGTTCACGGTGATCACCAACGACATCCACATTTTTATGAGTTCGTCTATACCAGGGGTAGTCAACCTGGTCCCTACCGCCCACTAGTGGGCGTTTCAGCTTTCATGCTGGGCGGTAGGGGTTTTAAAAACTACTTTAAAAGTTACTACCCTACTTTATAAATCACTACTGTGGAACCGGTGGGCGGTTAGAAAATTTTACTACTAACAGAGATAGAAAAGTGGGCGGTCTATACATTGGATTTTAAGGCATTCCTGTGGTCATTTAGTGCATCTTGGGATTAGGGGTTGGTTTGGGAGGTTGGCGGTATCTTAATATTGCCGCCTTTAGATCTTCGATCCATGGGTCGGTGTGCTTAAATTGGCTTCAAATCCTTGGTACGTGGCGAATGGCTTTCACATTTCTATATCATTTATCAGCTGTTCTGTGATTCTGAGACCCATTCGTTCCACTTAGGGCGCGGACACACGGCATCGCAGTCGACGTGCGATCCGATTAGAATCATCAATTGGATAAAACAAATCCTACGTGGAGTACATTATACGTTTTATAACTTTGCAGTTTTTTTCAGGTTTTACTACACTGATATGCCTCTTTCTGATAACCTCGTATAAAATTAGATCAAATGATATTTACTTGTATTAATATAAATAAATAGATAATATATGTAAAAATAGTATTTTTAGATTATGTTACATCATTTTAATCCTAGACCCGGAGTGCAAAGTTATGAAACATATACTCTACGCACGTCCATTGCAATGCCGTATATCTGCAGCCTTAGTACCTAAAATGGCAATTTAGCTATTTTATTTAATTATATATTCTAAAATATTAAAAAAGGTGACGTTAATAAAGGTCAATTATACTGGAAGATTCTCACGCCGATCGTCTGCCACGATCGTCCCCCCGATCATGAAATGTCACTTTTGGATCTTTCACTGACGTCGTGGCCAAAAAATAATAATTCCTACTTTTCGCTAACGACTCTATAAAATACCGGTGACATTGGGTCGATGGTTACCACGTCATGTTTTCAGTAATCGTTGACCCAACTGTCACTGATCATAGATTTAGTCATGCGCGAAAAATAAGATTATTATATTTTGACAACGACTCTAGGAAACGATCCAAAATGACATTTCGCGATCGGTTTGAGAATCTGTCGATATCAGTGACGCCCCATTGAGGTAGGAAGGCCATTCGTTGCTTAGGGGTAGCACACTATAAAGGGTGGCAAACGAAAGAACGAATGCGAATATTATACCTTTTGAAAGCAGTGGTGGTTTCCCGTAAAGCAGACGATGGAGTCGATTCGTTGAAAAGTGCCGACATCTTAGTTTAAAAAATAATAGAAGCATTCAAAATTCGGTTAACCAATTCTATTATTCATATGTTAGCATTGTAATCCCCAATGGTGGTACATTGCACAGGAAAATAATGTTTACAGCTCGACAACTGTCAAGGCCTCAGACTTACACCGCACACGCACCTAACAACACCGTTCGTTGAGACTATGTTTCGTGGAAATCTTAGACTATAGATACATCTAGACGCCACCCGTTGCATTGCTAAATGAAGCAGCGTGCCTTGCGTTTGGCTTGTGAGCGAGTGAACGAATTCGCCTACAAATGTTCGAGACCATAGACCATTTCGCTAGTGCTCGCCCAAAATGCTCGCACTAGACGTTCAGAATTAAAATATAATTTTCTATTTTTTTACGTTATATATTATTTTTAAGCGGTCAAAATGCAACCATTAGATAAAGATATCCATGATTTAAGTTATTTTAAAGAAACACTAGGTCACTGATATTAAAATATATAATAAAATACAAATAAATTATCACGAACATGTATCAACTTACTTATGAAACGTAATACCATCTTCTTGCTTATCAGTACGGCTACCATATTTTAAGACAACACACAGAACCATCTTTTCTACTTAATTAACCAAAAATATTTACCACTGACTTTATGTTTAACACAAAAAATATCAATTTTAGCAACACGAGCTCGCAAGTTATCGACGCTATGTGAAGCGTTTCGCCCCGATTTGATGGCGATACTTTTGGAAACTGGCTTGTAGCTAGTAGACCTTTTATCTTACTCTAGCGCGTGTCGCAGAGATTGTAAGGGTGCCGAATACTTTCTCACTCGCACTCATGCATCGTTTTTGTTCAGGCCTTGGTGGAAATGCTTTAATCCTCTCAGTAGATGATGACTAATAATATAGGTCGGTAGTTATCCAACAAATTACATTAAATTTAAGACTAAACATGAAGAGGGAATTCTAAGTCTGCTTAAGGGCGATACTTTGCCTAGGGACATCACTGACCGGTTTAATTTCAGCTTAACAAAACTGTCATTGAATTTATTGAATTATACATCGTTTACGCGTGCATGGATTTACTGGTGATAGTGCATATTAATGCGGCATGTATTATCCTGCAGTTGCAAGATTTCATGAATGAATCAAAAAAGTTCGGAAGCTTGTTGGGATGTTTTCGATCTGCGCCTGCGCAGTAGAACGATTGTGGCGAACCTGCCGGCAAAAAAACGAACTACACCGCGGAGAGACTCATTTTGGAGTTAAACGATTTGTACGACGTGTCAAATAGTAAAATGATAACATTGCAACTCGCTTACTCTTGAAGAATGAGATTGGAGAGACAGTCAGTGCTTGTCACTGTAAGAGTAAACAGCTATTGTCACGATAGTTTAATTGCTGCCAGTAAATACATACACGTCTACAGGTGCAGGCGCTATTAGGATTAGGTCACAATGTTTTTCAAACTGGAGAGCACACTCCATAGTAGACGTTTGCGAATTTAAACTATGCAATAATAATATCAACTCGTTTGTTTCTGCACGACTCATTTTGCTGTTTTGTTTAAAGAACTCTTTTTTTAAAAAGTGCTAAAACTCAGACAACACAGTTATGTAAATTCTTTATAATTCAAATCCTCTCCAATTTTTTTAGTATCTGCATAATTTTGCAATAAAAATGACTTTAAGAACGTGATCGCGATAAGCATGTGAGTTGTTGGGCCTATATTGGGTCAGCCCGTTGCATTATCTAAATTTCACGTCAGTCATCAGTCACAAATAATTATCATGTTATTATAATTAAATGGAGTCACGATCGATGACAATTCTATTCCGATTTTAAAAAAATATGTGGAATTTTCATGTATTTTTGGTGTATACATAGAATTATATAAAAACGTCAATAAGGAAATACATGTTTTGTATAATAGATGCCTACTTACATATTATTATAATTTCTGTAGGTGTATTTTTATCTTGTTTTTATAACACAAAGTATCAGTGACTCTTTTTATTGTACAATAAATTATTGTAACTTGATTGCAAATAAACTTATGGGTTATATCTGAACCCTAGCTGACCTCGTGAGAAACCACAAAATGTCACAAATTAAAAAAATAAGAAATACATTTTTTATAACGACACAAAACCATAAGAACACCGATTAATAATGGGGGGGCAGTGCAAGTTATCTTATTCGATATAATTATAATAATAATAATAATATGTAATATTTTTATTTAAAATGAGTAAGGAGTATGTATATTTACTATGAATTTGTTGAAATCTACATCAAATAATAATATATCGACTGTGTTTAGGAAAAAGGGCGTAATCCACACAGAACAAATTTTACAGGAGAGGCAAAAAACGTTTTTTGAATGATTTTGGTTCAATATTAATAAAAAAAATAGTCACAGACATTGGGTGCATGATGATTGATGATTTGGTGTAATATCTTTTTGATCTACTAATAATTAAAGAAGTTATTACAAAAAAATCATTGAAATTGAGGGTAAATGCTTTTTTCCTTAAATTAAAACTTAATTAAAACTCAATTAAAACCTGAATTTAGATAATAGATCGGCATTTGTGGCTTACTTCCTTTTTACAGAACGTGTATTTAATTGTATACATTGTTAATATCTAATAAAAGCATTTTTTGAAAAATCGAGGGTTACGCCCTTTTTCCTAAACACAGTCGATATGATATAAATTTTATGTGAAAACCATGGCTTAGAAGTCGGGCTATTTTTATAATTTTTTGATCTAGCCCAAAAAATATAAAGCGTTCCAACCATAGACTATAGATACATATAGACGCCACCCGTTGCATTGCTAAATGAAGCTACGTGCCGTACGTTTGGTTTGTGGGCGAGCGAACGCATTCGCCTATAAATGTTCGAGACCATAGACCATTTCGCTAGTGCTCGCCCAAAGTGCTCGCACTAGACGCTCAGAATTAAAATATAATTTTCTGTTTTTTTACGTTATATAGTATTTTTAAGCGGTCAAAATGCAACCAATTAGGTAAATATATCCATAATTTAAGTTATTTTAAAGAAACACTAGGTCACTGATATTAAAATAAATAATAATATACAAATAAATTGTCACGAACATGTATCAACTTACCTATGAAACGTAATACCATCTTCTTGCTTATCAGTACGGCTACCATATTTTAAAACAACATGCAGAACCACCTTTCCTACTTAATTAACTAAGAATATTTACCACTGACTTTATGTTTAACACAAAAAATAGCAAATTTAGCAACACGACAACACGCTACGTGAAGCGATTCAGCACAATTTGCCGGCGATATTTTTGGAAACCAACTTAAAAATATGTAGACCTTTTATCTTACTCTAGCGCATGTCGCAGAGATTATAAGGGTGTCGAATACTTTCTCACTCGCACTCATGCATCGTTTTTGTTCAGGCCTTGGTTCCAACTGTCCTCAAATCCTAAATGTGAGCTTCGTTTATGTGGAAAACTAATTACGTTTACCCGTGGAGATGCAGGGTTCGATTCCCGGCCGGGTGGCTTACTTTTTTCAAAAAAGATTTTTTCTATTGGTAATAATATACTCTCTCAGAAAGTGTTTTTCTAAATTATATAATGTTCAATTACATATATGTTGAAACAAATGTAAGTAAGGAAAATAACACTTGTTTAAGTTTATCCCATATTTATCCAAATTCGAGATTCGTAGCCTGTGTACTACACCCGGTAGAGTAAGCAAATATAGTTGTGTTCATATAGTCGTTAAATCAGTAGTTCTTTATTGGTGCATGCTTTTATAGTATTGATTTATGGCAGTTTTTGTACATAGTAATGTAAAAACGTCGGCTGGGAGCTCGTGACGGAAGAAGGCGACCGTTGGATCTTAAGTATTTATGGTTAATGAATGCCAAAAATATGGACTTTCTGAATGCCCTGAAGTTCAACCGCCGTCACCTAATAGGTTACATGTAAATTGTACGTAAAACATTTCACCGTGGCACAGCCGTTAGCTTTTTATCGGAAAGAGATGACCGTATACTATAAGGTCTTCAATTTCATTAGATTCAGTATGAGCATTAATTCAATTTTCATAGCTGATTTTGGTAAAATTCATGAATTCAAGAATGAAAACCTAACCTATATATAATCCAGTAAATCGGCTTTTTTCAAAAATTGTTTTCTGCTGCCTTCCTTTAAATTGTAAACGGACAAAAACTGTGTTTTTAGACAATTTTATGTCACTACTATACGACCCAAACAAGTTGGACGGTCTTTAATATACGGCCATATATTTCCGACACAACATTTCACGGTAAAGTGTGATACGGCAAACTGCATATGTACAAGTTTCTGGACACGCATTTAATGTACCTACATCCCGCACATAATCGCACATTTTACACCTATCGGCAAAAGGCATAGGTATAAGCCGAAATCAATACTTATACTTACATAATAAATACATTAAAATATAATCACATTTTCAAAATTTATATAATGTAGGAAGTCAATACTTTTGAATATGATTACATCATTGATTATGAGGATTTTGTGACACTTAAAAATAAAAGATGTAATCAGTCGATTCAGTGACGTCCCTAGATAAAATATTGCCCTTAAGTGGGGGTAGAATACCGTCAACATTCATTTTTAGTTTAAAATATTCTGCAAATTCGTTAGGTATTTACTGATATCAAATATCGCAAGATTCCTCCATCAATAATCCTGTAATCAACAGAGTTAATAAGAAAACAACTTGTACATAATAATAACTTTTAAATAAATGAAACGATCGAGGAATCCCAGATCGGGATTCACAGCGAAATAAAGTGAGAAAGTATAATATAAAAAAATAGTGAAAAAAGTACCGTTGTTTGACTTCATTGGAATGGCTGGAAGGATAGAGGGTATGTAGTCGGTAACTAGCTTTTGACTGTCGTTCTGACGTGTCCGAATCTAAATCGCCACCTTTTTAGCGCCAAAGTGTTATTTAAAAATTCATAATAATTGTTACTTTAATCAATATCTATATCTGGTATCTCGTGTGAAGCAAAATAAATTTTTGAATTTCCCGAATCCGTGGTTTTTTAATTAAAGTAAAAACAAACCCTCCGATATGAACACATTCATATCACTACTTACCTATTTGATAATAATTATATTTTCGGCTATCTTAACCAGACAAATACACAAAAAATCTTTAAATTGATAAACACATCCATCTACTGAAAATTAGAGCATATTTTCCTCGAAACATGCTCTCAAAAAAACGGTGTTTAGGTCCTTTTGCTTGTCCGATAAACCATCATTGCAATGTATATTACAATACAGCAATAGTTATATCGGGACTTTTTATGCTTTGATTATTTTCTAATCAAAGATGTCGACACTCTAATGAAGCTTTTGCTTAAGGCCATGCATTAGTTGAGGCACGGTCTAAAAAGATCGTTGCTAGGCGATGTGCGGATTGCGGGTCGCGGGTGCAAAAGACGCCTGTCAAACGAAATATTATTTCTCATATAAATCCAACATACGTCCATTTTATGTTCTGTTTATTATTCTATTAGTAACAATAATAATATATTCATTGACATGTTTTCTTTTTAAAGTAAATGGGTAACGTTTTTAGTCATCTTTACACGATTTTAGAATTAATTGGCCCGTCGCCATCACGCAGCAAAGTGACGTATGTCTGACTCGACGTTCTCTCAATGAATGCGAAGCGAGTACAAAATTTCGTCGCGCGTACAGTTGAAAATTATTTGGCGTTTCACTGATGCGTCACTTTAATGGAAAACCACCATTGTACTCAAAAGTTATAATATTTGTACTAGTTTCTTTATTTGCCACCCCTATGTAACGCATAACCTGCCTATCCCCATGAGACATCACTGAGTCGATTAATGCTTATAATGAAATGTTGCCTCAGTGATCTCGCTAAGTTTCTGCGTTTCATGACGTTGAACCGCAAACGTAGGGTGGTCGAGTGCAATGTGGTGTCTTAGGAATATCAATAGTAATTAACCAGGGTGGAGAAATAGATACAACTAATATGTAATTATATAAGTTATACAAAGACCCGTATATTGTAAAAACTATTAGTATGGAACGTTTCAGATGGTTGACTCAGGATGTATGAGTCACGCACGGCAAAACAACAGATATTTTGGAAGCCAGATGGCAGAAGACATTTTGGACGACTACGTGCAAGATGGATGAATAATGTCGAGTACGATCTAGGCGGATTCTGGGCAGATTTTTAAGGAATTCAGGAACCATGCTGGGTTGTAGGTTGTGATACAAAACAAATAAGAATCGATTGTTTACTTAGTTTACTACAAGCGGGATACACCGGAAAAGCTTCACAGGGCATATTTGTACCTCATTAAAGTCATAACCATTTATGGTGGTGGATTTTAATATAATAATGAAATAATAAATGAATAAATCGAATACTTAATAATGATAAACATTGATCGAAATAATAATATGATTATTAAATTATTAATAAAACCTTTTTATGCATAGAGAAAATATTTAGGTTCTAAACAAACAAAAAAAAATATTTTTAACAAATTTAAAAAATCAGATTAGTATATTAATTAGCTTCGAGAAAGCTTTAGGTCGCCTTCGGGAAAGAAAACAAATCCCCCAAAATGAAAGATGATACATTTGTATAGCTTTCATTTATTTCCGAAAACTACGTCTGGATGATTTTCCGTTTCCTATTTCAGCCTGGTGCTCATGGTTCATTAGTATCTCTTCAAATTCCGTGACGTTTGGAATCGTCCCTGTTGTTGTAAATGTCGTCCTTAAGCAAAGTTATTAGTTTCAAATTGTTAGGTACCCATTTACATATTTATTATTTACAAATTTGTTAGGTACATATTTTCATATTTATTTTCGGCAATCTGAATTAGACAAATACACCAAAAATCTTTAAATTCACATACACATCAGCCACTGAGAATTAGAAGATTTTCACGACACTTACTCTCAAACAGTGGTATTTTTAGGTAGATGGAGGTCTGTGTCGCTGACAGGTTTGGAGGCACCCTTGTGTACATGCTGCCTGTGCAGTAAATCGCCATTACAATTGTGTTTTGTATTCTTCGATCATTGTTTAAATTCAAATGTCATTTTAATGAAGCGACCGCGTCGCCTGCTTCATTCGCAGCCCCTATGCAACGCATGACCTGCCTACTCCCACTGAACGTCATAATGTACCACATAATTTATTCGCGTGCCATCAGTTCGCCAGCACTGGCTATGGTATAATATGTATGGACTATGGACGTACATTAAAAAAAATTCACAACTTTGTAAAACCGTTGGAAATTGCGATCTTTTACAATCCTTCGCTGGGAAGACTTGTGATGTCACCTTCGCGAATAACTTTGTCTGCAGACAACATATTTTCTTGATATTAAGATTCTTCTTATTTTAGTTTTTTTAGTATACCTACTATTTTGAAAAATGCAATGCCATTGGCCTCGGCCATGAAAACAATATTTTACTGGATTTTCTTGGACTGTGGTTGTTATTTTGTGTATGTAAGTAATGTAAGTACTAATAAATGTGTACCACATTATTTTACTGTAGCATTGATTATAGCGGCAGAAAAAAATCAAACTCTCTTGTTATCTAAGCTTGAAAAAATATTTAAAAAATTTTATTCAAATAATTATCTGTTAATTTAAAAAATGTTCCCTTGAGAAGGATTAAAAATAATTCTAAATAATATTATTATTCATTTAATAATTATCACAGCTTTCTACCAATAAAAAACAGAAGATAAAATTGATAACAATGATAACAAACGATAATAATTATCACTTTAACTACGGTTCTAGTCGATCTGATAAAAATGTAAACAATATTCGATAATATTATAAAGTGTTAACTATAAATATATATATATATCAATTGAAAGGCTATAAAAGGCGTATTCAAATGTATGTGTTGTTTTAAATTAAATACAATGCTGTAAGGAATCAACGATTCATCTTTAACCCTGCAATTTTTGGACCTACCACAAAACTGTACCGCAAAAATATTGCTAGATCAAAAAAATACATGCTACAAGTCCGTACGGTAAATGTCAATAAATAATGATGGTTGTTAAATTAAACTTAATTAAATTACCTGTTAACTTTGAAGAGAAGTCCAACTGGCACCATTTTTTTCATGGACACGAATAACTATATATTTTTTCTATTTATTATAATTTAAACGTTTTTTTTTAAATTTTAGTATCTAATAAAACACTGAACAATAAACACTTATTATTTTGATAAACAAAGTGATTTTAAAATAGTTTATTTTATTAACAGAGACAATTACAGCAACAATGGTTGTTTAATATTCACACAGGTTGTAATATTGTCTATGTTGTTTAGAATGATTTATTACTAGTTTAATTTAAAAACAATACACGGTTTACGTAAATAAAAATGCAAAATCGCGAAATTAATTAACGTTCAATATGCACGTCTTGCACAATTCGCACGCGGCCGCTTTTAAAATTGAATTTAAAAAATATAATTATTTAGTCTATGATTGTTTGTTTTTTTTTTTTCAAATTTGGAACACAATAGATTATATTATTTGCGACAGTGCAGGCGGCTAATTAAACTGCGGGTGTTCAGTTAGTACCGGTCAGAGACGCAGTGGAAGCACATCTGACAAGCGAAATCACCTGTAACCGAGTCCACCGGTCGCAGCGGATATGAACGGTCGTCAGTCTTCAGCGAGTATTATTTTATTATGCTTACCCGTTGTAGAGAAAATACACCGCGACAAGTCAGCGAGAGCGTATGATAATTACCCAGTTTATTCATCATTAGATGTATTTTTCTTTGTGATGCAACGCTTATGTGCTGAGAAAAAACCTTCGCCTATTAACAATTGCATTAATTGTTTAGCAATTATTTTTCTAGATAGCCGTATCTTTTAAAGTGAATTTGATCAACATTGTATTTTAAATAATAATGTATATTATCTAATATTAAGTATGTATCTATCGTCATACCGCAGTTGTTGAATAATCAAGTATTTACTGTTGTTTTAATTTTATGGAAATAATTCTAATATAGATAATAAGAGTTGTGTAAAATTTCACAAGAAACACTTTTAGGGACCCGGGTTTCACTTTTCAATTTCAATTTATTTATTTTTAACATATCATGGACATTACAAATTATAAATGTAAGACGTTCACAACATGACATTTAGAAATAAAGAAATATAAAACAGTATTACATAAAAAAAGAGATAGATCAGTATAGAGATAGATAGTAAGTTATTACAGTAGAAATGTGTACATTAAAAAAATATTAATTAGATAGGTACAAGGAAGTACACTGGATGAGTGAAGCAGGCCCTATTTTAAGAATTTATAAAGCAACGTCAACCTATACTCATCCTCACGTAGGTGGAATATATCAACACCCGAAGCAATTTCGTTGAACATAGTTATCGTTCTCCCAATTGGCATTACCAGTGGCAAGTTTTCGTATCTATATTCTATATTATAATGTAGATACCAGAGGTACTGAATAATTTTGAGGACTCCTGGTGATAAAAAATCAATAAAATCATAAATTACAACTTCCATCGTACCTCATAAAAATACATCTTTTCTAAAATCACATGATGTAAATACATAGTGTAAATCAAAACAATTATTACTGAATATGACGACGGTGACGAATGTATTTATTAGTAGTATGTTTTTTTATATATAAGAGCGTGGTAATTGTTTGAAGGTTTATATTATACCTACTATTATAGGCCTCTTTAGATATTAGTAAGTTAGTTGCAGTGTTTTTCTTATGATTTGGGTAATATTTAATACAAAATTTGTGGGACCTATTATGAGTGATGAAATCATAACCAAATTTTACCGCAGGATACCACAAGCTACGGTAAGGTGCCGCAGGACACTGCGTTATTGTGGTAACTTGCGATTGGCGGGTGGTTATGCAATCTGTTAACATTAATGTCGATGAGTTCAATAATACTATTTTTTTACATTAAAGGCAAGGCAATGTCGGGTAATAGTATTCATAGTATCAATTTGAATCACAATATAGGTATCTATTTCGATAAAGTCGGTATATTTAAAGTGATAAATACATATACGTGGCTAAGCTATTAAGTCCAGCGCGCATGAGAGGGATGCAACATAGGTTCTATTTATGCGGCAGCGCAACAAAGTCGCAAACTCATTCGCATGAAAATTTACGTACGTCGCATTGAGACAGCTTAGGCGTTACAGACAGACAGATAAATCAAGACAAATATATTTACATATAATGTATTTTTTTCTTGTTATTGAAAATACACTAATATTGAAATAACTTCAGAAAACAGGGACTCGAACTGGAACCTCATATCTGTTCACTGTCCTGGTGACGGGTCTCCACATCGAGTTATCGACATAACCATGAGTCGTTCGGATTAACGTCTATTAAATATTAATAATATATTCTATGTACTTGATTTCTGTATGCATTGTTTGTTTCAATATAGTTAATTCTGTTACTCAGTTAATTTGTTCTTTCTCAATGTTGGCAACATCTTTAAATAATTATAAGCTGTAATGTAGATTACTTTATAAACATATGTATTTTAATTCAGGATATACCTAGTTAGTTCGCCTAGGGCCTAGGTCGTAGCCCGACAGTGTAATTCAGAGATGCCAAAATCGTAGTCGCGGGTAGCATTAAATTTCTATGATGTGTATTAGGCAGTGGCAAATGGTGGAGGTAGGCTGTTAAGATCAGACATAAATAGTGCACACTAAACTTTGTCAGCCATACGTAGATATTAGTTTTCATTGAACCAATACTACAATGTGTAGATGGTATTTGTTAGTTTTTTTTATTCAATTAAACCCTGCCTAATCCAAGCCATAGTCAAAAAATATTCGTTTATATATAAATATCTAAAATTATGATATTATCATTATACCATACAATATAATTTTAGAAGGTTTATAGATAGAACAATATTTTTTAACAATTATGGTTTGAAAAAGACAGGGCTTAATGAATTTTATAAAACTAACCAACACCATCTGTAAATATGTATTCATAATTCAACGAAAACAAATAAGCATGACAGAAAAAGTGTGCACTATTTTTTGTCGGATCGCCCATAGCATACCTAAATTATTATGGTATGGTTTAGGCAGAGTTTAATTGAATTTTAAAAACTTACCGGCATAGTCTGCAAATTGTATTCTTGGTTCAATGAAAACAAATAAATATGACTGACAACTTTTAATGTGTACTATTTATGTTGAATCTTAACAGCCTACCTCCACTCTTCGCCACTGATATATGGATAGCGAGGTGTACTGCAATTTAGTCGGCAACGGTACCAAAAAAATAAAAAGAATTAGAATTTCATAGTATTTATTTTGAATTAGGTATTCGTGTTTTAATAGATCTCCTGACAACCTCTTCAAAGATAGTATACCTACTCAAGATCGCGCGCGTCATATAAAATAGCGTAAAGATAAATAACATTATTTTTATGGAATATTTACTATGACGTGTGATTCAATCTTCACCTGAGTAACAATGCGAATGCCTTAGAATACCTTCGATGCAAGCGGAGTGTTATTTTCTCAGTTTCTGATAGACGCGGGTGAAACTGTAAAAGTCTCAACGCGTGGGAGTGTGCACATTATTGAGAGATTTTTATAATAATAATTCTACCATAATATTATAAACATGTCAGCCGAATGCGGAAGATTTATTTGCATGGTTGGAAAAACTACGCGATGATTGAGGCTTAAGATAAGGCTTTTTACGTTTAAAAAATGCGAAGTTTTTTACAAGACATGTAAGTTTCACGTATGAAATAAATATTAATATAAGTACACATATTATTATTGTAATATTCATAACAGTTTATAGTTAGCTAACGAATACAATGACTAAAATTTACAAGGAAATACCGACCATAATTATTATTAAATTATTTCTTGTAAAATAATTTCCAATTTTTAAACATTATATATATTTGTCTCTATTTATCTATCTGTAAGTCTGTCTGTAACGCAGCGCAACACATAGATTCAGAGCCATTTCACACGAGATACTGGTGTCTGGATACTGCATATACATATAAATGAACGACACACGTGTTTCTCCATCTGAATTCGCCCATTCATTTATGTGTAAATGCAGCTCGAGACACTGGTGTCTCGTGTGAAACAGCCAAGCTCTCTTTTTCTATCTGCACCGGGACAATTATTAATTGCATAGTAATAATAATGGCGGAATCGGGTCCGCGTGGTAGTTCTCTCATGCGACTGTCCCATTGGATGAAACTTACGGAAAATACACCGGCTTTATCGAAATAGATATTTACCAATCCATTTTTTTTTTCTTCTATTGACCATGTCCGATCCTAATAGGATCATATGGGCCTCCACGGAGCGGAGGTTTGTATTAACAGATTTTCATTAACTATGTAATTAATTATTTGATTAACAGATACCCACCAATCTATATTGGTATTTAAATTGGCGCATTCTTTATCTTTAAATATGGTTACCCTCTTAGCTGAAAGAATGTTGACAGGTGACGCTGTCGCCTATTAATTTACAAGAGTGTGGTTCATAATGAATTAATATACTTAATTGGTTCTCGTTTAAAATGTATGTTTCTTGGAGGCGTAGGTATAGGCCAAGTGGTGGTGTTTGGGGTCCAAAATAAACATTTTACGTATCGATTAAAGATGCTTTGCATTATAATTCAGAATGCTCTTCTTATTATTATTTATTTGGTAAAATTTGTCATAATTTTTGTTTTGTATTTTGATGACGATGAAACAATAGTTTAAGTTTAAAGTCTTCTAGTGGCACCCGGGCAGCAGCCACACTTGGCGCGTCCCTGGTAGAGATCATGATAAAATTTGATTAAATTTCACTTCGCTAACTTTGTTGAGGTGCAACTTTTTATGCATCTGGCTTGAACGTAAAGCTATTTGTTGTACAACATAGGTATGTTAGGTTGGTATTGCTATTCTGACATTTATCTAAGGTGAGCCGTAATGAACGTGAAAGTCAAGCAAGCCAATCTGTGAAATGCAATAACCTGTCGGAATTCAAGCGATAGCCATTGTTCCAGCGTGTATTCGATAATGCACTCACTGAGAACTGCAATATTATTTTCAAATGTCAACTCGGCATAAAAAAATTGTACCTATCAAGGCCTGAACAAAAACGATGCATGAGTGCGAGTGAGAAAGTATTCGGCACCCTTATAATCTCTGCGACACGCGCTAGAGTAAGATAAAAGGTCTACATATTTTTGAGTCAGTTTCCAAAAGTATCGCTGGAAAATTGTGGTGAATCGCTTCATGTAGCATCGATAATCTGCGAGTTCGTGTTGCTAAATTTGCTATTTTTTGTGTTAAACATAAAGTCAGTGGTATATATTTTTAGTTAATTAAGTAGGAAAGGTGGTTCTGCGTGTTGTATTAAAATATGGTAGCCGTACTGATAAGCAAGAAGATGGTATTACGTTTCATAGGTAAGTTGATACATGTTCGTGAGAATTTATTTGTATATTATTATTTATTTTAATATCAGTGACCTAGTGTTTCTCTATAATAACTTAAATTATGGATATCTTTACTTAATGGTTGCATTTTGACCGCTTAAAAATACTATATAACGTAAAAAAATAGAAAATTATATTTTAATTCTGAGCGTCTAGTGCGAGCACTTTGGGCGAGCACTAGCAAAATGGTCTATGGTCTCGAACATTTGTAGGCGAATGCGTTCGCTCGCCCACAAACCAAACGCACGGCACGTAGCTTCATTTAGCAATGCAACGGGTGGCGTCTAGATGTATCTATAGTCTATGGTACCTATGTTTGAAGATTTTCATTGCAAGATCATATTTAGGACTCTTATACAGCGACAATTTTCTTTGACACAGACAACGCAATTGATTCTACAGAAGATTTTAAAAGGGGCCTCGAAACGGTTCAAATTAGTCATACAAATAATACATATATTTTTATACAAAAAATAAACCACTCATATTATTATGCATTGATTCACAGGATGTGATTCTAGGAAAGATATGTATCTACATCAGGTACGTACATAGAAGAATGGTATGGGGGCGGACCATTTCGAAAAATTATCCATAATAGTTTATTATATTACCATGCCGATCCCTCCAGTTTTCCCTGTGCATACTCCATACCACACTCCAAACTTTGAGACTAGCGATGAACACATAATATTTATTAAGATCGTTATTGTCTATTTGTGTCATTCGCGCCGCCTTTTTTTCTTGAACATACCGCATCAGAATATTAAAGGAAATAAGTATTGTATGCTACATATTATGATTATACCAATTTATGAGTGCCACGTGTTTTTCACTGGACATAGGCCTTGCGTGTCGTAGAATACCGAGATGAACGGGGCCAACCCTTTGAGAAGGAGGTTAAGATCCTCAGTCACGCTGTCCTGATACGCGCGTGATGATATATTGATATTTTATACTGTTGGAATTTATTTTATTTTTTATCATTGGTGGTCTCAAATTCAGTCAGTGCCTCGGGTTTTCAAATCCTTGAACCTGTCATTGTGTCCTATGCTGGAGTATAATATGGTAAATAATTCAATAATTCAAACAGTTAATAATATTGATTTGTATTATACATTCATATTCTTTAAATTTTCTCAAGACATATTTGCTATTTTATTACAACGTTTTTATTAGGTCGTATTCTTATTTGTTAGGTGGTTGTTTGTCCGGTACAAATCTTGCAATCGATTTTTAATTAACTTCCCGACTAGCTAGACATTTGAAACTTTTAGAATATATCAGAAAATGATGCCAATGCTTCCAATGCATTTTTAAATACTTTAAAGCCATCTTTAAGTAGAATTAAATTCATTTTCAGTTAATTCTGTTTTGTATGAAAAGTTATTTTGGAAGAAATCCGTAATCTAATCCACTATTATTTTTTGCTAGGAAATTATTAATATATACGTGCGTTACTATGGAAAATATGAATGTAAAAATGACATTTCAGTATTATTTCTATCAAATACAATTTTTTATGATCGTTTAAGCTAGTCAAGTCAAGTTTATATGATTCAACAGAAAATTTAAAAACGTTGTATATAAAAAGTTCTTTTTATCTTGTAATTATTTAAACTCATTAAGCCCTGCCTAAATTAAACTATAATAGATACAAAAATATTATTCTATCTATAAAATATCCAAAGTTATGTATGATTTAATTGCATCATTTTAGATATTTTATAGATAGACGCGTATTTTTTACTATTATCTATTGTGGCTTGGTTTCGCTGGGTTTATATTGTAATTATTTACGTTATTTATTTCGTTTACTAATATAACATACGATTAATATGCTCTCACTGAAAATTTATGTATTATTTATTTTTATTTGTTTAGTTGTCTACAGTTTTTAATCTTCACTGAGAAATTTATTGAATTTCCGTTTTCACTTAATATTGAAAATATCTTCACGCGATCTGACATGGTCTGCTGCTATCTTTAGCTATTTAAAATTAGTGTTTAACATGTTACAATCATCATTAATCTTGGAGACTTTAGAATAATATGTAGATTTTCTTTTTTAATGAAATAATTTTATTATTTTGTATACTTTCTTTAAGATATAATCGGACATTGTAGCGGCGTGATTTCAAAAAAAGCCCCATATTTATCGCTGCCCATTGACTGGATGCGGCAAGCGCTATGTAGACGGATTACGATTTAACTCTATGTTAACTCCGTAAGTTTTATCTCCCACGATCTTACAGCCAGTCAGCTCTTTGATCATACAGGTCCTCTATGTTGAAACTAAGCACCTTACATTGTCGATATTCGTATCTAGTGATAGGTGTGGTTTCTAGTTGTCTAATGTGATACCTGCCTGAACTGAACTAATCCTTTGGCAAGTTCATCTGGTTATTTGGTCGAACGAGTCATTTTATCTTGTTAATCTGTTTTCGTGTACCGTTTGAAGTATTCTCTGTTATTATTGAATAATTTCTGTGAACTCTGAATATATACTAAACCGGAAGTGTTTCTATTTTATAAATAAACACATACTATAACATATTTTTTTTCTGACCATATCCGATCCTAACAGGATCATATGGGCCTCCACAGAATAGAGGTTTGTATTAACAAATTATGTTTTTTACGAGAAATGGATGTCAGCCACTTGCTCAACCTATTAGGTCCATACCCTGACTCACACACAAATTAAAAAACAATATGTGTACTTGCCAGACCCAGGATTCGAACCTGGGATGCACGGCGTGAAAGTCCAACGCTTAAGTCGCGCGACCACTGTTTTTTCCGTATTTTCCAATTTGTGAAATCAGTTTTTCTATTTTGATAATATTGATTAATATAAATAGTGTACACTGAAGGAATACTAAACATATAGTAGATAGGTACCTACTTATTTGACGCTGTATAATACATACTATGTATGGGTTCTTATTCTATTTTCGGCTACCACATAACAGATTAATAAAATATAAATATGAAAGCCAATCATCATAAACCAAGACTTTGACGGGTTTTTGTTTATGATTTAATCAGGGGCAAACGCAAGAAATAAATAGAAATTCCCCATAATGTACTCAAATAAAACCAATATTGAATGCGTCTATGTGTTGCGTTTACATGTCAAACTTTAATGCATATTATAATTCAAAAGTTAATTCGTTTCTCTTATTTTTGGGTTCCTTGAGTACTACAATTTACCATGAAGCTCAATGACAGTAGTGTAGTAGTACATAGTAAAAAAATCACAGAAATACCCAGACTTCGATAAAATCACATACATATTATTATATTGTGACCCCATCGGAAGTCGTATTCGAAGTCTTCTGATGAGAAACCTTGGGTCAATATTAATGCATTTAGAATGTTTCCATATTATGTCATCACTCTTTGAATATGTGTCTGTATCCATACAATGTATATTTAAGATTAAGCGAATGACTAATAATTATTTTTCGTAAAAAAATGCTTAGAAACTTCTTTAGAAGGCAACCAAGAGCAGACTAATTGAATTTTATTGTCAATTAAAAAAACTACCACTAATAATGAACTGCCGATTAAATTTATGATCTCTTTACGACTACATACTGTATTCCAGTTAAAATATTGTAAAATGTACGCCATGTTTTAAATTTTGAAAGGGTTTACAAGGGCATCCTGTGGAATATAAAGTTATAAGCGCACTTCCTCCTTAATTCGATGGTTTGCCAACCACGTCATGTCTTCCTGTGGCTGTCTCTGCTTACCTTCCCTTCCATTATTCATTATTTAACAAGATACTGTTAGGTACCATAGTATATTAAGTCTCAAAGAATTTAAACCACAATTCAATATCATAAGTTTTCATTTTCGTTATGTAATGTTTAAAAACTTTATTTATTGAGTAAAGCAATTCAATCAACTTTTATTACGCCTATTTTCCATGTTTTTTACTGCTTATGTAATATTTATTCACTCTGTTTTTATATTTTAATTTGTCGTGAATTAAAAAGTCACAGTTAAATTAAAATTGGTAGTACTTTTAATATTGCAACTAATAGTCCCTCGTAGTCTGGTGCGTAAGGCGCTGGCCTTACATCCGCGGGCTCCGGGTATGATTCCCGACTAGATCACAATATATTATTATGTAAGTATTTGATTATCTCATAGCCTGGATGTATGTGATTGTTTAACGTCTTTTAATAATAAATAATTGAAGAGATTTGAGAATGTAACATTATTTTATTAAACATACATAATTTGAAAACACCTCAGAGAAATTAATATAATATAACAATTAAACAAACTTTTTGCGCTGGAATTTGAAGAGATTCATCGGTTAGTTTTTGGGGTAATTAATATTTTGATTTAAAATACAAGACGAAATTAACGCAGTTTGTGAGGTGGACAAAACTACTAGTTAATTTCATCGCAATTAGATGGGACACACGTAGCGTAGTTGGTATAGTACATTTGAGCGAATCCAGTGAGCGCGGGTTCGTATCCCGCGAGGCGTCGTAACTATTTCAACCTTTTTTTTCTAGTGCTTATATCTCTGAGGTATTTTCAAATTATGTATGCTCAATAAAATATACATTGTTATTATCAAGGAATACACACATAAGGGAAGTGGGTTACTTTCTGGGGCTGTACGAAGATACACTTACCTACTTAATTATCGAGTGGGAAAACCACTCTTATCCATAAGGAAAAAGGCAGCTTTTCGACAAAAATCACAAATTGATTTAGTCAATTTAGTATATGGATAATGTTCTACGTGAAATTTTGAACATTTGAAAAGCAGTATAAAATATATTTCAGTATAAAAATACACATTGTTTTTAATTTTTTTTTTTTGCGAAACAGCAGTTATTCGAAACAAGATGACAGATTATAAAGAGATCTATAAGCAGCAAAAAGACAGCATCGATTGAAAATTTACTGGTTTTTGCTTATACCATAAATCAAAAGATTCATCCACATTATTGAAAATTCTAAAAAATGTGAATGTCTCATTATCTCAAAATGCGACTTTGGCGAGTGTGGCGCAGGGCGGGTTAGTTTGGAAAGATTAATATTTGTGTTGTTTTGTAGTTATTATGTATCTATTTACAAGGATTCGATTGTAAATTACTTACACAAAAAATGAGATAACAAAAATTAATGGTACCTACCTAATGTCAAAATAATCACTTCATTAAGTATTCATCACGAGCGTAGTTTAAAAGCAAAAAAAGATGTAAATACATGTTTTACTCAGATCCAAGGAACTTACTTGATTGGCCTCATTGCACTTATATGTCCATCAATGCAATGCATTTACATACCACTGATAAATGCCGCTTGAATATTCATCAAGCATCTTTGCTGTCCATCTGAGTCTACGGTTGACAAATTACGCTTGACAGAGTGGAAGAGTCTGCAATACCCGGTTCGACAGCCGAGAGGACAAGGCGCATCTTTTTACTCTTTGCAGACCGACATGAGTTGCGTGTTGTGTATTAGGTATAGTCAGGCGCGTAGACAAGGGGAGGGTTTTGGGATCCGAATCCCCTCCCAGAAACAGACAAAATACAAACCGTTTAGATAAATGGAATATTACTTCTTTTTAGGGGCAATCCATAGACTGAAACCGTATGCGGTTTGCGTGTGCCATACTAAACTTATAATTTCTGTTCATGGAAATATGTTTTCACAAAGTATAAATTATAAGCATCTGATCAAGTTCATTTATACCATACTTACAAACTTAGTGAAAATATATTTTCATGAACAGAAGTCATAAGTTTAGTGTGTCACACGGTTCTAAGCCGCTATGGATGGCCTCTTATTCTTCACTAGGACCTTATTACTGAGGATCGTAACGGTGATGAATTGGCTGTCGAACAGCCTTCTCAAAGGGTTAACCTCACTACTCTTGGTATTTTAGATATGACACGCAAGACCTGTGTCAGTGGAAGACTCGTGGCATATATGAATTAGTGTTTTTGCTTTAATATCCTCATGCAGTATGTCTACAAAACAAGATGGCACGGACGATACAAACAGACACTAACGATCTTAGTAATCATATGACCGTTAGACAAAATGCTTTCGATAACCACTTGTGAATGCGACATGTAGTAATAGCTCGTAGGTGAGTACCCGTAGTTTTTATAGCTGCAGGCTAGGTGGTCATAGCTAGATTGAAACAGCGAAATGTGTGTGTATGGGGTATGTACCCGGAAAATGCAGGAATCTACGTGGTAAATGAGGAAGTCAGTAGGATTTGCTAGATTTTATTAACCCCAACCCGCTCGCAATCAATAGTTATTATGGATATTTTTCTAAATGGCTCCCATTATAACATTTTTCTGTGTGTGCGCTTGAGTATTTATAGTCCGAATCTGCAACTAGAGCAATGGTATAGATAGAGGATTGATAATTACAAGTCTCCAATACTGTATTTTTGCATGGACCCACATTAGAAAATCGAGCTTAACTGTATATACTATACGAATATCAATAAAATTAGCACCGAAACTAAAGTAAATTTTCAAATAGTTTTAATTTCTAAAATATTTATTGGTAGCTTAAAAGCATAAAATTAAAAATTATATATACCTAAGTGTAACAACAATCTATATAAGTAAAATAAAATTGTGCCGCAGGCAAATTTTTTTCAATATTTAAAATGAACAAATTTATATTTTTTTCCCGAACATACATACTTTATTTGAAGATTGGTCGATGATTACACATCATGTGTTTGCGACATTTAACAATAAATTAATTATGTAAGAAACATCTGTATTAACACAAATAATTGAATGGTTCATTGGAGTTACACTCAATGGATGCTTCGACACACTGTATTATGATTATAGATCTTGATTTTTTTTGAAGGACTCCATGGACACTGGACCCCTCCGTATCCTGGCGAAATGTAGTTCCACCACTGGTGATGTAATAGTAGGCTTGCATTCCATTGCTTGTATTGGGTAGGTTAGTTACGCGTGTGACGTCACCTGCCAATGTCACGAATTCGCATCGAAGCATTTCTTCAGATCAACTTATTTTTTGAAGAAAAAAATACATTTTATATTTTACTAGAGATTTTCTTATTTAATGGCCTTCCAATCGATCAATTATTAAATGGTATGGGAGGTTGTCCATTTCAAAACAAAGACTATTGATTTCTTAAAGATGAGGACTTATATAATATAATAATTTATAATTTTGTCGTTTTCACCGTGGACCCCCTGCACATTCCTGTGTAAATACTACATTTCCCATGCACAGGTATTCTGCATTCCGATTTGTGCGTCGTCCTAATTAGAACTGCTTTTATCATCTGCGCCACGTTGTCTCTTCTTTTAAACATTACACATGGCAGTATTAAGCAAACATTTCTTATTGCCTTATATATTATTATATTTATCTTGATTTATCTGTAATATGTAATAGGGGAAAACATGTAAATGTATAGGGGAACGTGAGACAACTAAAAAACGTTTTAAAAGAAGCATGTTAAAAGAAAATATACACGTAAACGTAAAATCTAAATTTGAAAATAAATGGTACTGTTCGGTTATACGGAATACAGCGGAAAACGCATTTTGAAAATAGCCGATAAACTGGATTATTTGTTAGTTTGGGTTAGGTTAGGTTAGGTTAGGTTAAGTTAGGTTAGGTTTGGTTTGGTTAGGTTAACTTAATAAATAGTCCAGTTTATCTGCTATTTTCAAAATGCGTTTTCCGCTGTATTCCGTATAACCGAACAGTACCAAATAAATTATTAATTTTAATCGATAGTAAAAAAAACAAATGATAGGATACTCTCGAAATAGTTTGACAAATACTTACAGTGTAGTACCTATTGGCATACAGAGTAAATATAAAGTATTAAGCGATTCTTTTTACAGGAAAGTAAGGGAGTAATAACTAATAATCTAAATCGACATTGAAAGTAGAAAATTCTACTTTACAGGAGAGACAAAAAACATTATGGTTTCCTATACAAATATATGGTTTTGGAGTTAAATCATCCATGATTTAACAATGTTAAATTTTTTTTGGAATTAAAAAAATTGTAAGATATATTATATTATCAACAGCCACTACTTAGATGGCATTCAAAGTCAATTTTCGATTAAAACGGAGTTACATAATTTTCTATTTTCAACGACGAAATGTGATTTTAATCAAAAAAATTTATGTTGCAGAAATAAGTCACATCAAAGAATGTTGACAGGTGGCACTGCCATCCGGTAATTTTTTCTAGTAAACAATAATACAGCGATAAGTAATACTCTATTCGCTTACACACTTTGTGACTCGAAGACGCCCTCCCCCATTAACGTCATCTGGTGTTAAAAAACGATCGCGAAAATATGCCTTTAGTAATAATATATCAACGACATAGAGGTATTAAATAAAAAGATGGGCAAGGAATCAGCTGACATACAGCTGAATGAAGCAGGCCTACAATAGCCGACAACTTTCGATAAATAGCGACGCGATAAAAAAAAGGCAGGGCATCACGGAGGATTTACTTTGGTCATTATAACGTACCCATATAATACAACGTTAACGTGGAAATTTTGCCGCAAATTGATTACCAGCCTGCCTCACCATACTTTTTCACCATACTTGACTGCTTCACCATACTTTCATATAACCTGCCACCCCTAGATCGACGACATTGTAGCGTCCTCAAACGATAGCTACTTGTCATGTTTGATGTGGTTACATGTAAATTGTACGTATTAAATTTCGCCGTAGCACAGTTTACCGTGAGCTGTCTTACTGGAAAGAAATTCCCGTATACCATTGAGCTAAAAAAAACACGTTGTTCGTGGATCATCCAGATAGTACTAATATATAGTATAGATTCAATAAGAACATTAATTTAATATTGATTGGCATCAAATGTTTGATAATAATCCTGTAATTATAATCAGATACTTGATACGAGAACCTACCAGAATTTTATATAAATTATACGATATTATGATTGCATATTTGCATTTCTAATTTACTTACCTACCTATTATTCCTGTCTTTCCTTATATTCTGGTGGTTTTTAAGTGGTTTATTTAGATTAGGAATTGATTTCAATATTTTATACGAATACGGGCATCTATTTCCGATAAAATATCTCACGATGAACTGTGTTACGGCAAACTGCATACGTTTTTTTACACTTATTAGAAATAAGAAATTGTTATATTCCCCCCTACGTATTATCTCATATATTATTATATACCTAGGTATATTATGCCCTTTTCTTGTGGTCACAACGGCCAGGCCGCTCGATAGTGAGTAGAAACGTCTACAATTAAACTCTAGTGCGTGATGTAATATAAATTACACTCGCCCCGACCTCTATGCGACTCGAACCTGCAATAAATCGGATGTTAGCCTCCTACTTTATGCATTTTTCAACTTTGCCACCGTGCAAAAACGATTCGATGCGAACATCTTCTATCTTATATGACTGGATGTTTTTAAAAGTGTTTTTTTTATGTTGTTATATAACGGAATTGATTTAATAATATATATCTAAATAGGATTATTATTGTTGTTTCCAATAAAGATAATGAACTGTATGTAATAGGCAGTGGTGAAGGGTGGAGGTAGGCTGTTAAGATCCGCCATAATTAGTGCACATTAAACTTTGTCAGTCATATGTATTTGTTTTCATTGAAACAAGACAATTCAATTTACCGATGGTGTTGGTTAGTTTTTAAAATTCAATCAAACCCTGCGAAACTAAGCCATAATAAGTAATAGTCAAAAAATACTCGTCTATCTAAAAATATATGCAATTACATCATAAATAACTTTGGATATTTATAGATAGAATAATATTTTTTTATCTATTACAGTTTGGTTTAGGCAGGGCTTAAGGCTATACCTCAGCTGGGCATGGTCTAAAAAGATCGTGACTAGGCGATGCGCAGATTGCGGGTCGCGGGTGCAAATTACGCAAGCCGAACGAAATATAATTTGTCATAAAAGTTCAACATGCGTCCTTTTTATGCTATGTTTATTATTATATTCGTAATAATAATAGTATCTTCATTGACATGTTTTCTTTTTTAAGTACAGACGTAAAGTTTTTTAGTCATCTTTACACGATTTAAGAATATTTTCATCCGACGCCATGACAAAACGAATCGACGTGCAGACACCCCGACTATCGCTCTCCGAATGGCAACACGGCCGTAATTTCGTTCCACATACAGTTGAAAAATATTTGCCGTTGAACCAACAATATGTGTTATATGTAGGTATTCTTAATCCAACGAAAACAAATAAGTATGATTGAAAAAGTGTGCACAATTTTGTCTTATCGCCCAAAATATACCAAAACTATTATGGCTTGGTTTAGGCAGTGCTTAATTGATTTTTAAAAAACTAACCACCACCATCTGTAAATTCTAGTCTATAAAAACAAATAAGTATGACTAACAAAATTTTATGTGCATTATTAATGGCGTGTCTTAAAAGCCTACCTCCACCCTTTGCCACTGGTAATAGGTACATGAGAGAAAACATATGAAAATTTGTAAGCAAGGGCGAGATAGGGAGAAGACGTATTAAACATAGATGAATGCAAATTATTAATTTTTAAAATCAGAGTAATCGTTTATTTTAATCGGGTCGTGAAAGAATACTCTCATAATAGTTTGACAAATGCTTCCTGTGCGGTAATAACGTATCGAGTGATTAAAGTATTGATAAATTAGTATGTTATCCAATCGGTTTAAGAGTGATTATAACAGGAATATGGTATTTTAACCTATTGTAACCTAACACAAACATAAACAATTTGAATGAAGATGAACTATCAGCCATGCGTCGCCGCTTACCAAATGATTGAGTTCAGCGATGACGTGCTCGGAAATGTCAAGAAACTCTACAAAAACTCCGCAAACTGACGAAGCAGCTGACAGACAATAAATTAATGATTAAGGCTGAAACACCAGCACAAAAACAATAAGATATAACATACACGTAAACGTATGAGAGAGAGGGAGACAGGGAGATTACGCATGGTAATGTTGACAGGTGCTAGTGCCGCTTGGTAATATTTGCTAGTAGGTATCTAATATAAAGAATCAATAAAGATTTGCTTATTTTATCAAATAATGTAAAATCAAAAATTATATAGTTTATGTGAAAATATAATTTATTACAACGTTTTTCTTAGCTCGTATTCTTATTTGTCCAGTGGTTCTTTGTCCGATACAAATCTTGCAATCGATTTTTAACTAACTTCCCGACTAGCTGGACATTTGAAACTTTTAGAATATATCATAACACGATGCCAATGCATTTTTTAAATACTTTTATCCATTTTTAAGTAGAATTGAATTCATTTTCAGTTAATTCTGTTTTGTATGAAAAGTTATTTCCACACCATTATTAATTGGTTCCAAGGGGTCTGGGGTCCTAGCAACTAAATTATTAATATATACGTGCGTTACTATGGAAATCAATATGACAGTCATTCAGTATTATTTCTATCAAGTACAATTTTTTTTGATCGTTTAAGCTAGTCAAGTTAAGTTTATATGATTAAACAGAAAATTTAAAAACGTTGTATTTAAAAAGTTCTTTTTATCTTGTAATTATTTTGTATTTAATTTGGTCGAAAAAATGAAGGTTGATAATCACTGACATAAATGATGCCAGAATTATTACATGAGCGGTAACATTACAATATGTGTCCAATAACCTTTTTAATATGATCTCATTTTAGTTTAAAAATTCCACCTGTGGTATTGATTGATTTCTTGTAATAGAACAAAAAAAAACATATCTTTAACAAACTCTTCTCCATTAAATTCAATTTCAAGAATCTAATTGAATCCAGATAATTAATAAATAACCTCACCTGCCTAATTATTTCATACAATCCTTCGCTTGCAATCTGTTGTGGAGGTAATGTCGGTTTTTTGCCTACCAGAGGATGTAGGCTAGGTCTTTTCTTGTTGTCATTAATTTTCTTTTGCGGAATTACAGGTGCTTAAAGCAAGCTAGAAGGTTTACCGTTGTCCACCGAGCAACGAATACAATATATCGATAATGGTGTAGTGTAGATAAATAACAGCTGACAAGGTAATGATTTCAATCAACAGATTGATATCTATCCAAGTGTAATCTAAAACCTAAGTGATAGGTCAAGTATAATAATACATATGCTTCAGAGTTCAGTGGTACAAACTCCTTACTATGTACATTATTTATTGCTTAGGTATTAATATGCTTTAGACCAGTCTTTCTCAAAGTGGGCGATAACGCCCCCCTGTGGGCGTTGGAAGATTTTAGGGGGCAGTATAAGGCTCAAAGAAAATTAAGGGGCGTTAAGGAAATCTAGAGGGGCGACGGTAGACAAATTCTATCAATAAAAATCTAAGAATTAAAAATTAAATTCAAGAATGGCTACCAAGAATTTTGGCTGCAGAAGCAAATCTCTCAACTGTACCCTGGGTGTTATGGTCGGTTGTTCAACGATCTCTGATAGCATTAGTTGATCTATAGCATTGTGTGAACGTAGATTTAGTGCTGTCGCAACGTTGCTAACTAAAAAGAGAAATCGGCTGCAAGTTACTGAACGCGGTGACTTACGGCTGTTTTAAAGTTAATTCGAGCCTGATATTAGCAAACTCGTCGAAATGCATCAGATTCATGCTATAAGTTTTAAATCCAAAGCCTTCTTTTATTGCTAATAAAAATACTTATAAATATGATTAAGGATGAGTTATATCTTCTCTCATTGAAACATTTTTTGATCTCAGAAATAGGATATGGGTCACACCCTATCTATCCTATCCATATAATAATCCATGTTTAAAAATTATATTTGCAATAATTGTTTTTTTTAAGATGGTGATGCAAAAAAGGTTAGTTAAAAAATATGGGGGGCTGTGCCCCTATACATATTGAGAACCTGTGCTTTAGACTTTTAGAGCATTATACAAGTGAACACAAACAATCGCAATATTTAGAGAAACCTTTTATACAAAAAACAGCTTGTGAATAAAATAAAATATGTTCTATTAAAAAGATATACTTATACGTTTATGTGAATATTAAACATATTATTCGTTGAATAAAAGAAATAGTTTATTAAATTATTAGCAAGTACAAGTACGTTATAACATAACTAACCATTTGAGGCTGTTAATGATTACAATCAGTTAACCGTCTGAACTGTCGCCGTGTAATCGGGTCCGCGTGGTAATTCTCTCATGCGACTGTCATTCTTGATGAAACTAATGTAAAATACACCGGCTTCATCAAAACAGATATCTACCAATCTCTATTGCCATTCAAATCGACGCGGTATTTAGCTATAAATTAATTTTGATACCCTACTGATGTACTCTACCCTACCTACTGATGTACTCATGCAGTGACGTTCCTAGATAAAATGCCGCCCCTAGGCAGCACCAAAATGCCGCCTCATTGTTAAACTTACATTATTTTTATCATCCTTTCATGAGTCCAATATCTAAGAAATGTGTTGTATGGATACATTAGTAACAAAATATCAGACTAATTATTCGCAAATCTGCACGTGTCATTTTTGGTCATTAAGGACGTCGAAGGGTAACGGAAGTAAACTAGATATTGCAAACCCGACAAAACCAGTGAGTTAATTTTTTTAATGGAAAGATATTTTCCTTATTACTAAGTTTGGGTAGCTGTTTCTATATATTCTAAATGATTTTCCTCGATTTACCGCTTTTCGAGTAACTGTCGCCCCTAAACGACGCTCAATCTGCCTACCCCCACGGGACGTCACTATACTCATGATATTATTGTTAGCTAAATAGTACACAAACGTCGCCTGGTACCCGATAACCCATAGCAATTTGGAGCCCCGGGCTATAGCTTTATTAAGGATCATAGATCCGGCCCTGAATTAATACGAATGTAATACGGAAGTACTATAAGACGTGAAAACGTGAATTTCGTGTAGGTATCTATTTTAAACTATGCAAATACGTACATATCTTTATTCTAATTACGGAAAAATCAGAGAGAATTTCCATACCGTTGTGTTCATTAACAAGCCTTTAAAATGCGTGGGATAAAGGTACACACGCGCCACGAATAATTAAACTATTTCTTAGCTTGCGGCAACACCGTTTAAAAGATTAGTGTACCTTATAATATTGTTATTCATTTAAAGTCAGTACCTATTTAAATATTTTTTATTATACACTCGTAAATATTAAAACGCAATGACATAAATAGAGGCTTTATAGGTATCACTAGTTCATATAAACAAAAGAAATCCAAAAACTATGAGTTGCGCAATGTGGCATGGTAAAGTGTATGTTGGGCCTTGACGTGGAAAGACCACAAAATAAACCAATGAATTTGAAGGCAGAAAACGGGACGCGATGCGATAGACATCGCTAAGCATATGGAATTCCAATGCTGGCCAAAAATGCCGTCTGGATTAACGAACCCATAAAGTTACGAGTCTAGAAATGCAGTTGGCTGTATTACAATTTACCATGAAATGTTGTATCGGAAATAGATGGCCGTATAGTAATGAGATCAAATTCACGTCTAAATAATATACATAAAAATACGTAACAAGATCCACCGAAATACAAAGAAAAGATAGAATAAAAAATGTAGGTAAGTAAATTAAAAATGCAATAATTATATCATATATATTATACTTCTGGTAGGTGATCGTAAGTATGAAGTTGTAACTATCACATATCTGATAATGATAACAGCGTTATTATCAGATATTTGATAGCAATCGAAGCACTGTCTGCAATGGTCCATGAACGACGCGTGAATCCTCCCCAGAAATGAAAAATACAAATTACTTAGGTGAATGGGATATTTCTACTTCTTCTTTGTCAGGACCTCATAACTGAGGATAATGACAAGATTGGCTTGGGTGTCGAATAACGTGTTGACTCCTCCCTTTTTGTAATTCTACGACACGCAAGACCTAAATGTCAATAGATCTCATCGATTTGTCAAACTATCTGAGGCATCCAATGTTTGCTTTAATATTCTAACGTGGCATGTCAAAAAGACAAGACAGCGCGGATGACACAAACGTACACCAATGATCCTAATAATAATAATGATCATTAGGTCACTCATATTCTATAACCACTTGTGAACAAGACACGTAGTTATAGCTGCAGGCCAGGTGCTCATCGCTAGACAAAAAAATCTGAATGTATGGATAATGTAGCTGGAAAAATGCGGGGGGCTAAAGTTAAAGTGACGGGAAGCTATAAGTATTAGACGAGATAAACCGCAAGTCAATGGTACCTGCAAATTGTTGTTAAAACCAGCCCCTCCCACTTTCTTAAAAATCAAAAATAAATCATTATAGATATTTTCAAAATAGACCCCCCAAAACATTGTTCTGTATGCTCGCTTAACGTAGGTACATATATAAATATTTAGTCACATGATCTACAGAAATGAATAATTCGATTGTGTAGAGTTGTAGACTGTGGAAGTACTAATATTTATAATTTTGCAACCAAAAATTTCTCAGTCATCGATATACGAGTTGTAAAAATAATCGATTGAAAACGAAATAAAGAATCATTATGCACCGAAATTTATCACTATTGACGGGTCAAACCTCGGGCTGAATTCAGATACTCCATGCACCGGATGTATTGTGGATGTGATGCCATTATGGAAAGGGTACTTCGTGGAATCCTGTCAGGTTCACAGGCAGCAGATGGTAAAATGTACAGTGATGGTGTATCTTAGCCTCGTTTTTATTAAATCCATCATCCAAAATAAATTAAATCAGCTATTATTATACTTAAAACATTTATTATAGTCTAGGCCCTGGCTTAAGGGGGGCCCAGCCTGGCGAATTGACCAGCCAAGTGAGATAAACACATATGAAAAAAATGCACTAATAGTAAAAACATTCGCATATTTTTTTGTTTTTTTAGAATTATTAATAACCATGTCCTTGCTTTTTCGTACAAGGTGGTGGGTGAGAAAAATACATATATATTGTGTCCTCGCCGGGAATCGAACCCAGAACTCTCGGGTGGAAGGCCAGCGCATTACCCACTGCACCACGAGTAGGGATTCCAATCCCGAGATATTTTCAATACCCATGAATCCCGGGATTGGTAAACATAATCCCGGGATTTCGGGATTGATTTTTTATCAATTTTTATGGAAAATAAAATAAAAACTAAAATATAACAGAAAAAATACTTTTAATAACAAATAATTAAATTAGAAATAAACTGAGTTTGAATGAAGTTTGATTTATACCCATATGTAAGTTGCCGATTCATTTTATTTTTTCACATAAATCAATAAAAATGAGAAAGATTGGAAAAAAACAATTCTTCGCACTTTTAACAAAGTAATTCCACCATGATCTTATACGTTTTACGGCAGTTTCATATTTGGCTGATTAATTAGATTTATGAAGCGAAAAGGCCATACACCACGATTTGCATTACTATTTAAAATCTAGCTAACCCATTAATTAAGTCTTTACTACCAGAAACAGCAATCTCATATTAAATTCACATTATTATTTATATTACATTACTCCATTAAACTTATGTATCTTCAAGATTGAACAATTAACATAATTAACAATAATAATTTCAAAATAAAAAGAACTTTTATATACAACGTTTTTAAATTTTCTGTTGAATTATTATAATAAATATGCTCAAACTTGTACTTGATATGAATTAAATAAAAAATCAAACAAACAAACAAATGTAAAATACTGAAATGTCATTTTGACATTTCATTTTGATTTCCATAGTAACGCACGTATATTTTAATAATTTAGTTGCTAGGACCACCGCCTTAGTAACCAATAATAGTCTTTAACTTTTTACGGATTTTTCTGAAATAACTTTCTATACAAAACAGAATTAATTGAAAATGAATTCGATTCTGCTTAAATATGGCTAAAAGTATTAAAAGAATCCATTGACATCGTGTTTTGATATATTTAAAATGTTTCAAATGTCTAGCTAGCCGGGAAGTTAGTTAAAAATCGATTGCAAGATTTGTACCGGACAAACAACTACCGGACAAATAAGAATACGAGCTAATGAAAACGTTGCATAAAAATGTCTTAAATAGTATACTTAAATTATTTATTTTTGCCCGATTTTATCAATGTTATTTGTAAATATTAAAAAAAAAATGTATTAACTATGGAAAAAATGCCAATCCCGGGACCAGTCCCGGGATCCCGGGATTATCAAATTGTAATCCCAAAATCCCGGGATCAGAATTTTGGCTCGGGATTGGATTCCCTAACCACGAGGCCCGCCAACATTCGCATAATTAATAATATCAATTATGTGGTTGTGTGATGGAACTTTTGATTATTGTTTGTCAATATTCGATATCTTCATAATTCATGTGGGTGTATTAAAAATACAAAAAAACACTAAAACTACCCTTATTTTTACCTAAAACACTATTTGGAATACACAACGGTATATAGTCACACTGCCTTTAAATTTAGCGATAGGTATGGGGGGGTGCTAAAGATTATAGCCTGGTAGCCCGCTTCAGGATATGGGGGCCATGGTCTATGGAGTTCAGTAGCTTGATTGTATTTATAACGACATATTGTGACTGCTGGGACTTAACTGATGAAAAATACCTGAATACAGAATATAATGAAGTCACATTTGAAGTAATGAAGACCCATAATATGTTATTCTTGGAACACTTTTACATCCACACAAATTAACAGATTGGTGTGGTTTATGGTCTAGAGGTGTAATTAGAAAATTTGGGTGAAAGCGAAAATTGTAATGCAGTTACTGTTAATGGAAAATGGTAGGTACTAAAATGTGATTACTTACTGATTTTTTTGTGGCATGAATTAAAATGATTTTGGTCTGGACCGTATGTGGTTCCAACAAGATGGTACAACATGCCGTGCTCGTGACATAATCAACTTATTGAGATAGAAATTCACTATATATATATATTATAATATCTCTTATTTGATAACCCGTTACCATCGTCGAGGTGTAATGCAGTGATGTATTTATTGTGTTTAATCAAAACATTCCGCTTAATTTTTAATTTTATATTTCGTGGAGAGAAGCTTGGTTCGATAAAAAACCAATATATATACATTCGCGAGTACATGCATTTTTTTTTCAGAAGTCGACAGCAGAAATCATCTAAGTGATATAATATCTTTATAATATCATCGCTAATAGAAACTAGACCATAGATTTGTTTTAGTAATGTAAATCTAGCCATTTTTATTGGTAGATACCTAGGCAAATTTAATCACAACCATTTTGTAATTATTAAGTTTCTGTTTAATGTAAAAATCTTAGAAATAAAATAAATACGTCCGGAGAGATCTCGACCGTATATAATTTTGTTATGATTTACCACTCCACTCACTTGAAATGAAATCACAACTCATAGCCTCTATGTCGTATATTATAATGTAACTTAAAGAAAAAAGGTTACACTACTTAGGTAGGTAAGTATTTACTATTTTATCGTATTGAATTGAAACGGTATAATTTTTGAGTAGCATAGCTTACCTCTCGGGTTCAGAATGCTCTCCCTTTTCTGTGCCTTCTTTTACCACTTATTGACCGAATAACGGACAGGTAATTCACGGAAAATAACTTGTTAATTCAACTATTATAATATTATACTACTTGCATGCCTGGAGCACTGAAGGTAAACAAAATAAGTACACATATTAAAATTTGGCTTGCAAACATTTAAAATAGTTGCATATAGCTGACAGAAGGGTTTCGTACATCCGGAAGGCCGCATACCGCCTCCGCACGTTCACAAGGCAACTACCTCAGCCGCTGGTTCACAATAACTGACTGCTACCCAGTAATAATTATTATTACCCCTTCCAATAAGATGATTCGATCTTCGATCTTGCCAACTGATACAACTGAACTGATAGTTTTTAGACGTTGTGTCTATTTAATTTATTCAACATACGTAATTTGGAACAACCTCAGAAACATACAATACATTAGATTTTTTATAGAAAATATTTGGAAGTACCTACCGTATAGAACTTGAAACAACATCCGTCGAAATGGCGGTGTGATTTACTAGTTTAGGTTAAAGGTGAAATCACTTACCGGGCCGAAATTTTGTAACGTAAATTCTTTCAAAATCAATTAATATTATCGACCACGTTTTATACCCGGCTCTCACATCAAAACTCGTCTGGCCTGCAACGTGTTGAATACGTCAATGTGACATCATCGTTATTCACAAAACATACGTTGCCAAATGGAACTCCGTAGATTGGTCGAATGCAACTGTTTTGTCTGAAAAAAAAAACTCTGCTGTTTTTATATTCTAAAACATTAGAGCGAGAGGTTTAAAAGAATACTATTTTATGTAATAAAAATACTTTATGCAGTCATCAAATGTTTAAAATAAATATAAAGGATAATAAGGCTTCAAAATTATCTAAATAGATTATCTACAACGTTTAAGGGATGTCCAGGATCATGCTTTGAAAATAGCATAAAAGCTCCATTTTGACGTACGCTGAGCATGTCCCCCTTAACACTCACGAAAAACAACAATGTACTTATCTTTTTGCTATCGAATTATTATTGAAGATGACAGTAACGACACACAAGTGGTTTATTTGTTGTGTAATGGTACGTATATTGTATAATATGTTTGAGTAGTTAAAGCTATAGACAAGCCCTTTTGATGTTTATGACGCAGGGATTTAATTATACATTGGGTAATAAATTGATATATTGTGTGATACATCCGCATAGTTTCAAGACTTTGGTACACTGTAGTATTGTTGAACTGTTTCGAGCCCCCCTTTTAAATATTTTGATGAATCGATTGCGTTATATGCGTCAAAGAAAATGACCTCTTTATGTTGTAGACTTGTAGAGTACCTATACGTTTTAAAACTTTGCAATTTTTTGCACTCATGACTACACTGATACGCCTCTTTGCGTGATTACCTCGAATACAATAGATCAAATGATATTCACTTGTATTATAATATATTATACTATATTTATAATATACTTATTATATTTATTATATACTTACTATACTTATTATATACTATACTTATTTATACTATACTACTTATATTATACTCGTACTATATGTAGTAATAAATAAATACATAGATAAATAAGTACAAAAATATTTTTAGAATATATTACATCATTTTCATCCTAGAGTCGGAGTCCAAAGTTATGAAGCATATACTCTAGCAGTTATTTGGCTGCCAAACGCTGGTTCTAGTTTTTTTTTGGAGGGCATCCAGTGAAACGTATAATCTTGTGTGGGTAGTGCTCATTAATGAAACTGTAGTTTAATTAAAATATTTAAATAATTATCATTAGCACTCAACTAAAACGAATCATTAACAACCACCAAATCCCGTAGGCGGAAAAAAATCATGCCATCTGAAACTTTTTACTATTTGTACATCGCGAATGAATAGTGTTTACGCATTACCTGAGTAGATCTATCCGTTGGGAAAGACACGTGCGAACGTACGTGGGCGGTTTTCATTAAATTCTGGAAGTAGCCTATGTATCTCTTAAATATCTATTAAAGTACGATAATACGCAATGCATTTTATTTTAAACTTGCACACATGCTGGGCTGTTGGGACTCAGAAAGTTTTGACTGGTATGAATATGATTGGCTTGTGATTGCAGCATCAGTTGTTTCGAAGAAAAATATGATTCATGAATTTAATAATGTTATAAAATGACGTTATTTACAACGTTTTTATTAGCTCGTATTCTTGTTTGTCCGGTGATTGTTTGTCCAGTACAAATCTCGCAATCGATTTTTAACTAACTTCCCGACTAGCTAGACATTAATTGAAACTTTTAGAATATATCAGTACACGATGCCAATGCATTCTTTTAATACTTTTAGCCATCTTTAAGCAGAATTGAATTCATTTTCAGTTAATTCTGTTTTGTATCGAAAGTTATTTCAGAAAAATCCGTAAAAAGTAAAAGACTATTATTGGTTGCTAAGGGGGTGGTCCTAGTAACTAAATTATTAATATATACGTGCGTTACTATGGAAATAAAAATGAAATGACAAAATGACATTTCAGTATTCTATATTTGTTTGTTTGTTTGTTTTTTATTTACTTCATATCAAGTACAAGTTTGAGCATATTGAGCATAATTATTCAACAGAAAATTTAAAAACGTTGTAAGTATATAAAAAGTTCTTTTTATTTTGTAATTATTTTGTAATTATGCTAACAAGATAACTGAATCCTGTACGACAAATAATATGGTCGGATGACAGTTAGTAGGTATACTGTAAAGATTCGACATAAATATTTCAGACTTTGTCAGTCGTATTGAACTAATAATAAATTTTCAGATGGTACTGGTGGTTAGCTTTTAAAATTTCAATTAAACCCTGCTTAAACCAAATCATAACAGTTTATGTATACTATGGGCGATCCGACAGAATAATGCACACTTTTTCAGTCATACGTCTTATTTGTTTTCGTTGAATTAGGATGGCTGCGGGGCTTAAGCGTCGGCCTATAACGCCGCGGGTCATAGGTTCGAATCCAGGGTCTGGTAAGTACACATATTGTTTTTCAATTTGTGTATAAGTCAGAGTATGACCTAATAGGTTGAGCAAGTGGCTGACATCCATTTCTCGTAAAAATAAAATCTGTTAATACAAACCTCCATTCTGTGGAGGCCCATATGATCTTTTTAGGATCGGATATGGTCGAAAAAAAATAAAATTAAAAATACATAATACCGTATTGGGTAAGTTTTTTTTTAAAATTCACCTATGCGCACGATTTATGTCATATCTTAGCAGCTTACCCCCACTGTTAGATGACTTCGATTCAAGGTTGCTTAGTGGAAATCGTATTTAAATTTTAACTGATTAACAGTATTAACACCATTGCTGAGTGCATATAGTGCATGAAGATGCGAAACCCGGGTCGCAAAAAAAGGTTTAAATGAAATAGTACAAAATTGTAACAAATCAGAATTTTGATTAGATGAGATTGAAACATTTTTTACATGTATACAAAGAAAAAAGGACGTAATCCACACAAATCAAATTTTACAGGAGGCACAATAACGTTTTTGTTATGGTTTTCGGTCAAAGTAAAAATACAAAATAGACATAACCGTGAAGTGCATGATAATTAATAATTTGATTAATATATTTCTAATCTAATATTATGGTTATGTCATTTTCCCACTTCACTTCCATTTTTTTTAATTGCCAAATACATTTAAAAAAATAAATCGCCTTTTGCAGCTTACATCCAATAGACACAACGTAAATTTAGTGTGTATAACGTTATTATACAATAAAACCTATTTTTTTTAAAACTGAGGGTTACGTCCTCTTTCCTTTCTATAGTCGAATTATGTATTATGCCACCAACCGACCGACCATCGCTTTAGTTCTTTAACTGCAGTTATGAAAATAATATGTTCGTTGTAAAATATTATACATTATATTTGCTGCTTGCACCCACCGTAATATTGCAACACTACAGTGAACAACTGAGTAATACTTAATATAAAATTGAACATAAAACAAAGTTTTTTTTTACTATTTTATAATAACTTAGCTCCTAATATGTAACATCAAAAACACATCCGGTAGGCCGATTAATCACAAGCTTTCCAGCGAACTAAGTATGAATATTTATAAGTGAGTTGTAAAAGGCTATATAAAATAGTTATGAGCAAGATAAGCTACCATAAAGATTAAGTACTTGGTAGACATGCTCCACCGATCCTCAGCTATGTGGGAAACGGTTGAAAGCCTACCTGTGTACAAGCTTCAACATGTCGCTGTTTATGAAATCTGCATAGGTGAATTAAATGTTTTAACTGGTTGACCTGAGCAGGTTGCCGATTTGAAAACAATGGACGCCGGAGAGTCACTTCCGCAGTGCCGAGACGTGGACAAAATGATCTGACGACAGGTAAATGTTAAAGCTATTCATTTTATTTTCATATACCGGTGGCGACGACTCCTTCCCAGGTAATAGTTTAAATTGGAAGTCGACATTAATACAAATAAACTGTATATTACATAATATCAGTAACAGATTAATAATCGATACGTACTAATTAGGGATTGCCATACTGAATGAAAATGTCAATACCGGTTTTTCGGTATTTCTTATTGAATACCGGTATTTATTAAAAATTAAAAAAACAGAAGTAGGTGCTTATAAATAAATATATATATTAAAATCTTTTAAAAATATTATTTTATAGCATGAATATATTGATAATTTTAACCAAAGCCCTCAAAAGTTAATCAAGTGTATATAAGTCCACGGTGGCCGCGCGGCATAAGCGTTGGACTATAAAGCCGTGGGTCCCAGGTTCGAATCCTGGGTCTGGCAAGTACACATATTGTTTTTCAATTTGTGTGTGTCAGGGTATGGACCTAATAGGTTGAGCAAGTGGCTGACATCCATTTCTCGTAAAAAAACAAAATCTGTCAATCCTCCACTTTGTGGAGGCCCATATGATCCTATCAGGATCGGACATGGTCGAAAAAAAAAAAAAAAAAAAAAATAAGTCCAGGCTGCAGGAAAAGCTTCATAAATTCAACGCTTGTACAGTAATCTTTAATTATAGAATAATTGAACATTTTTGTCACGGATATTTCCTATTTCGAAATAATATTATGATAATTCATCGCGATAATTACTTATATAAATATATTTGATGAAATTTGTTTTATTATTTTTTAACCTCTGTTGGATTCACTCAATATATTTGCATTTTAGCAGCACATAACTTATAATTCATTTTCAAAAACGTAAACGAGTGTGCTTTCTCTTAATATTATATTGAAATAAAGAATATAAAATTCCGGTATTTTGGATTTTTAAAACCGGTATTTCGGTATTGATAAATACTGGAATACCGGTTTTGAAATCCCGGTATAGCAATCCCTAGTACTAATACTGTAATAGTTGACGCAATGTCTAAAATGTATATTATATCTATATTATTGAAGTGGTTCGGCGTAATTTTTTTTAAATGATCTAATTTTTAATTATTTGCTTGAAGGCTAACAATGAAAAAACTTTAGCTTTAGTGCAATTTACCGATCTGTGTTATGATAATTTTCCGGTAGATGTCACGAAATTATATTAAAAAAAACATGATGCATATTTGATTATGACAGCCTTTGAACGCATGATAATTGGTGGTAAATATAAAGTAAAAACAGGACACATCCTACGTCGCCCAGTTATATAATAACCCAACAAAAAAATTTTTAATCGATTTCCAAACTCAAAATCCGATTGGTTTGTTTATGGTAAATTAATGAGGTTATAAAGTCAAAATAATGTTGCTTGGATTTTTATAATCGAGAATGCGAGACACGAATGTCAAAAAGGGGCTAAAAAACGATGCGCCAATGCATACGAATATGTTCGTAATGCGGCGAATGATTCGCTAATATACAAAAAACATAATGATTTTAGTATGTTTTGACATACCTACACAACATACAGAAAATACTGAAAATAGAAAAGTATCACATTGTTCGGATTTAGGTACAGAACAGATAATAAATAGAATTTGATAGGCTATATACCAATACGGGAAATTTTGACGCAGGGTTTTGAATGTATGAGTGCCCTAACAAAATGAGCCACGCATTATAGACGTGCAATAGTGTATGTAATACAGTATTCGACGTATGACGTATTCTTTTCACGTGTTTAAATGTATCATGTATTCTTCCTTACTCAAGATCGGTTGCCTGCTTCTTCTTACCCGTTAGGTATTTCAGTTCCCATTATTTCCGAGTTCCCTGGCTTTATGCCATTTTCCTGTCATATTAGCGGGTGTATAATTTATATTGATTCAATGAATTTGATCCAACAAGGATCCATGTCAGTGCAATCCATATCAGTCAAGGTATTGGTAGGTTGCTCTCGGGATATTCTCCGCATTACAAAGAAAGAAAAGATTGTACAGAAGTGGTGGGTGGTGGAGGAAAAAAGCAACTTCTCTTATCTGTGTAATGGAAGAAGAAATGGAGGAAAATCATCATTTTGCAGTCAGTAGAAATCGTGACACTTAGCCGTGATAAATATCGACTATCAAGAAAAAAAAGAGTTATTTGAAAACTTGTTAATAATATACATTACACATATTATTATGATATTAGCATACAACATTATTTCCACATTTCAAATTATATAATTTTGACTATGGCTCTCTTTTCTATGTTCACTTGGAGTAAAATGATATCCTTCGTAGTACGAATCAACGCATCGTCTAGAGCCGACCAGTCATAATCGGCGTGCGGTTGCGATCAGGTTCTACGGTTTCCTACATCCGGAGCTAAAAGACCTGTGACTGGCGAATGCTGAACGTGCACTGGCCGCCTTCCCAGGACTTGTACGAAATGCAGTAGCGAATTTAGGCAATCATAATGCCACAACTATCTACTTAAGTAATTCTTGTCTACCTTTGTCCTACGTAGGTTAATCAATTCATTTTTACAGTATGTGGATTTCCCAGGCCCGGGAATTGAATCCGAAATCTACGACTTAATAAGCGTATATGTCACCGCTCAGCCATATCGAGCGCATTAACCCATAATTTAAAAATTAGAAACTTATAAAAATATATTGCATACTTTGTCATACACGGAACTAGTAATTCAATTGTGAGTTTTGACGTAGCGTAAAAAAATTAGTTAAATGATATGATTTTAATGTCCAAGAGTTTTGGCTATAGTCATTTGGTTCTAAACAAGTTTATGTAATTGTTAATAGCAGCCACAGTACTTTCATAGACTGCGTAAGTGTAGTTAATACTCGTATGACTGCGGGCTTTGTATTGATTATAACACTTTAAGTCAATTACTTTAAAACGGTGTCAATTAAGTGTGTAACATGTCTATTATCTGTGGCTGCTATTGAAAATTAAATAAAGTCAATCATCATTTTTTTCAATTAAATAAAGTTATACATGTTATACAGTGAGTGTAATACCAACGCATCTGCAAATTTTTCAATTTCGAGATTAAATGCAAAACAACTGCAATAGTCATGAACTTGATAATGTAAAAGTGAAGTAACTGAAAGAACGTGCAATATAATGTAGATATAAACCAAATATTTTTTTAGAAACTCTATTTCTCATAACAAAACGAAAACTTCAAACCCTAATATATCCAAAATATTGGTTTTACACTCATGGTGCGATATGTATACGTATTTATATAAAGAAATCGGAATTTTTAATGTAATTTTTCGGCCGCCATCTTGCTATTTTATGGGCTTCCAATTATTGTAAAAAGTTAAACACCATACACTACATGTATAAATTTATTGAATATCATTAAATAATCATGATGGTCTTTCTTACCCATCATGATTTATACAAAAGTGTAATTAAGTATATATATATATATATTTAAATGTGGTAATTAAAAAGTATTTAACTGGTCAGCAGTGAATGTATTTTAAACATATCTAATTAACCATAATGAAAAAAGAGACGCCTTGAATTCAGAAGCATGATAATTCACATGCAAAATTGTCTAAACTCTCTGTACAAAAGTACCTACTGATTTTTTAAAAATACTTTTCTAATTAGGACTGGCAGTAGTAATAGTTTTTTAAATTAATAATATTCAATAATAATTGTAGATATTTAATTATTCTTGATTCGGCACTGGCGCGAGACAGCACGTCGCCGCTGCAGAAGTTATGGAAGGAAAGGATATAAACAGGATGGCCGGCAAGGTTGTCGGAATTTTAATAGTAAAACAACAAGTTCAAGCCGCTAAAAAACTAAATCATAAAGATAACAAATTGAGCAAAATAATTCCACAATCCACCATTTTATATCTCTCTGAGAAGCTCGTAAAATATTAAACAAGATGTTTGCTGTCCGCTTAAAAGTGTTTCATTTGAGAATTACGTTTTACGGTGAGAATTTTTTGTTTTTATGTTTAAAAGTAGCCAGTGATAGAATTGTTTATTTTATGATAGATTGGAAGACATTAATATTATAAGTAGGTACATGCACTCTTTTTAGTAACATACCCTAACAATTGAAGCATCTGTTTCCGAATACCGCCAATTCCATATTTAAATATTTATAGTAAACGATGTTTATAGGTTTTAAACGTAAATGATTGTTACATTTTCCATTGACCTATAATTTAAAAGTAATTTTTAATTAATTCCAATTATTGTGGACACATATTGTGGACATTGCAAATTATAAGTATAAGACGTTCACAACATGAAATGAAACATTATAATAAAGAAAAAAGGGTACTAGTCGGTTATCCTGGATACAGGGGCAAACACATTTCCAAAATAATAATAGATAACCTAAGCTAACCTAACCTAACTTAACCTAACCTAAACTAACCCAAACTAATAAATAATCCAGTATATCGGCTATTTTCAAAATGTGTTTGCCGCTGAATCCAGGATAAACGTATAGATAGAACCGAAAAAAGTAATAAAAATGATAAAAATGAAAATATAAAAAAAAACAACATAATATAAACATATCAAAGCAGTAAAAATGCAATTATACATCTATATAAGTTCAAAGAAGTACCTACACCGAGTTTACTAAGGCGACCCTATTTTAATAATATATTATAAAATAGCGTCTACCTAAACTCAACCTCACGCAAGTGGAATATATCAACACCCGAAGCAATTTGGTTGAACATAGTTATCGCTCTCCCTATTGGCGTTACCAGTGGGCAGATTGGTTCTGCACCTTGGGAGAATAAACAACTGATGCTCTCTATTTCTGAGATAGTTATCAGAGACACACATGTCAACACTACCCAGAATGGCTGACTCTCACATCTAAACTCGCCTCGTTTGCTGCACAGCCATAAATCAAACCTTCTAGGAACGTCGCTCCGATGCTGCATATGAAGACCGCGCATATCTACCTAGAGACAGTCGCGCGTAACCTCTCGAAACGTAAGTATACATATTTGGATGCGGCGACCAGCGAGCCTCTATATATATGAATGACCAATTCATAGGAGTGCGTATGCATTCTGGCGTCTTCGACTCGCAGCCCGAGATGCATGTGACTTGTTACTAACAAGCACTAGATATTTTTTTTCAAACTAATAAGTCGCATTCTACGAATGTGCGGAGCTCCATTTGACAACGTATGTTTTGTGAATAACGATAACGTCACATCAACGTATTCGACACGTTGCAGACAAGACGAGTTTATATGTGCGAGTTGGCTAAGAATGGTATGCAAAATTAGCAACAAACACTTTATTGCAATAAATATAAGCAAACTAAAATTTGCATTATTTTAATTAATTGGTTTCTGTAATTCATTATGTTCTTAAGAAAATTTTCGTATGTTTTGGTAAATTTTGGAAGTTATAGATCATTGTCATTTGTCCGCCCTGGGTCTACGAACGCTTTAGCACAGCGGGCTCTTATACCATGTGGTTCCCCACCACTGCTTTTAGTGAAGAATTTATGATTATCATACAAAGTATAGTACGAGGGTGGGTCAATAAGTCCTTAGAAAAGCCGACAGGTGGCGCGACTAGTACTGTAAGCGGTTTGTTTTCATGCAGCGGCACTACCGATTCAGTATGCTGCGAAGTTTCAATCAGATTGGTCGGGTTGTTGTGTGTTTCTCGTACATTTAAAAAAAAATTTGCTTGTGGAAAATGGAAAAATGGAAAATGGAGAAAATTGAGTTTAGAGCTGTTATTAAACATTTTAATATAAAAGGGTTAACAGCAAAGGAAATAAAAAATGAGTTGGATTTAGTTCACGGCATATCTGCTCCTTCACTTGCAACTATTTATAACTGGTTAAATGAATTTAAACGTGGTCGTACATCAACAAAGGATGAACCACGCTCAGGACGTCCTGTAGAGGTGACTACACCAGAAATGATCAATAAAATCCACGATATGGTGTTAAGTGACCGAAGATTAAAGTTGAGTGAGATAATTGAGGTTACAGGGATCTCAAAAGGTAGCGTCATTTCTATTTTACATGACAAATTGGGCATGAAAAATATTTCTGCAAGATGGGTGCCGCGTTTGCTCACAGTCGACAATAAACGCAATAGGGTGGTGGCCTCTAAAGCCCTGTTGTCGCTCATGCAACGCAATCCGGATGAATTTTTTCGTCGCTTTGTGACTGTGGATGAAACATGGATACACCACTATACTCCCGAGACGAAAGAACAGTCAAAGCAGTGGATTGCGAAGGCAAACCATGTCCAAAGAAGGCGAAAACCGTAAAATCAGCTGGTAAGGTTATGGCTACTGTATTTTGGGATGCACGTGAAATTATTTTCGTTGACTATTTGGAAAAAGGAAAAACAATAACAGGGGATTATTATGCATCTTTATTGGACCAGCTAAAAAACAAAATTGAAGAAAAACGGCCTCATTTAAACAGGAAAAAAATCCTCTTTCATCAGGACAATGCCCGTGTTCACACATGTTTACGATCAATGGCTAAAATTGAAGAATTGAAGTTCGAATTGGTCGACCACCCACCGTATTCGCCAGATTTAGCCCCCAGTGACTTTTTCCTTTTCCCAAACTTAAAAAAATGGCTAAGTGGACAACGTTTTTTTTCAAATGAAGAAGTCATCGATCGGACAAATGCTTATTTTGAGGACCTTCCGAAAACTTATTTTTCTGACGGTTTAAAAAAATTGAGAAACGTCTTACCAAGTGTATTGAGCTCCAAGGAGATTATGTTGAGAAATAAAAAAAAATACAAAAATAAAAACTGTTTTAATGCTTTTTTCTAAGGAATTATTGACCCACCCTCGTACCTACACCAATGAAATAAATAAATAATTACAAGATAAAAAGAACTTTTTATATACCACGTTTTTAAATTTTCTGTTGAGTCATATAAACTTGACAATTCTATGTATTAATAATTTAGGACAAATAAGGCAATTGTCAATAAATCATTTTTTTGCTATTTTGCAACAAACAAACAAATATAGAATACTGAAATGTCATTTTGATTTTCATAGTAACGCACGTATATATTAATAATTTAGTTGCTAGGACCACCCCCTCAGCAACCAATATAGTGGTTTGGATTACGGATTTCTTCCGAAATAACTTTTCATACAAAACAGAATTAACTGAAAATGAATTCAATTCTACTTAAAGATGGCTAAAAGTATTAAAAGAATGCATTGGCATCGTGTTCTGATATATTCTAAAAGTTTCAAATGTCTAGCTAGTCGGGAAGTTAGTTAAAAATCGATTGCAAGATTTTTACTGGATAAACAACCACCGGACAAACAAGAATACGAGCTAAGAAAACGTGGTAAAATATGTATCTATAGTCTATGGGTAAAACCTACTAAGACTAAACATCAATAGTTCTTGAACGGACTCTGATAACATGAAAGGATTTGATAAATATTTTGGACAATCGTTAAATTTACACAAATATATTTGACTGATTAAATGCCTAAAACAACATTGATCAGCCTATTTTGAAATATTTTTATTAACTTATTGTGTATTAAGTGTTCAACCAATGTGTGGCATGTGAAACATTTCAAAAATAACGAGTAGCGAAACGTAGCTAACGGCGAAAGGTGCACGTTGGGCATAACGCGGAAAGACCGCAAAACAAACCAATGGATAAGGAAGCAGGTACGTAATGTGGTAGAGGTCGTTAAATAGGTGAAATGGCAACGGGCAGGTTATGTTGTTCGGCGAGTGGAGAATCGCTGGATATGTGAACTCATAAAGTTTGGTGAGTTACGTAGCAGCATAGAACTATAGACCGAGAAGAGTGGAAAGAGTTAGGGGAAGTCTTCACAGTGTTTGCAGTGGATCGATCCCGGCTGATGACAATAATTATTTGTTAAATATAATTATTAATTGTCCTCCATTTATAACTGGCGGGTGAAATAACAGTACCTGTGTAACTAATGTTATAATAATTTGGTAATAATTATACGCCCATGATGGCTGAGCGGTTAACGCGTTGGCTTATAATGTCAGGTTAAAAACTGGGTCTGGTAAATATACATATTGTTTTTAATGTGTGTTTGTACACAGAGTATGAACCTAATAGGTTGAGCAAGTGGCTAACATCTATTTCTCGTAAAAACAAAAATCTGTTAATACAAACCTTAACTCTGTGGAGGTCCTTTATTTTATCTTCTGAAGTTAAAATATATATATATCGGTTTCATGGAAATGGAACAACAATACTTTTATTTCAATTTCTCAAGTTCTTGGAATATTTTAATTAATATAATTTAATTAATTATTCACGTACCTCTTATCAGTTTAATCAAATTTTAAATTTGAATTTATGAACATGCATCATAAAATGTAGACACAATAGGCGTGAACGCACTCATAAAAACAAATTTTCAGTAAAAAAAGACATCATTTTATAATAAGCAACTTCCTTCTACAGTCCTATTCTACGATGTTTGTAAACATATAAGAGACTAGATTGACTAACCTATTGTAGAGTTACACACTATTAACTTTTAAATATTAATCAATTACTTACTGGATATTTTTTACTGCAATGTTGTATGTTATATAAATTATTAAATTATTTTATTATCTAAAGCAGAGGTCCCTAACCTTTTTATCGCCGCAGACCGGTCAACATTTTATAATTTTACCGCGGCCCGTTGAGGGGGAGGGGGACGTTGATTGTTTATATTTTAGATTGCTTTGATTTAATAATTTTAATTTAATTGTGTTTAAACATGCCTTCAAAATAAAATATAGTTAGGTACACCAAAAAATGAATATAAAGTGATTTAACATTTTAACAGACTAGAACGCTAAATCAATGAAAACCCTGAGCTTGTTTCTGTGCAACGATACGGTTCCACCTAGGGTAGGGTAATATGAGACAATGACACCCGAAGTGTGTTGCTTATGTCCAGTTTATTCCGTTGTTTTGTTTTGGTTGCTGTCATTGCAGAAAACCCCGCTTCACACAGATAGGATGTCGGAAATGGCAATAGGGATTTAAGTGATGTGGTGGGAATCTCAGGGTATTCCGCCATGACTTTAATCCAGAACACCGGCAGAGTTGTTGTCTCAAACGTAGTTTTAAGATAGTGATGTCTCTCAGCTCCCGGTTAACCTCTTGTCCATGGAAAGTCGCACAAACCCGAGAGAAATACACCGCAGTACATAAAATGGAAATAATTTAATGTTCCTTGGGCGGCCCGGTAACATTTGATCCACGGACAGGGGGTTGGGGACCACTGATCTAAAGTGTCACTATCATGATAATGCGTCGGCGAGACTTGTACGGATAGTAAAAATATTTGATCAAATGATTACCATTCGCTAAATCCTTCTATCCTTGCTCTAGAGATAGACTTTATTACTGAAAACTTTCTGTGGAAAGCGTAATAAATATAATATATTTCGTATATCAAGATACTCGAAAACTATGTATTATACTATAGTATGCTTAAAGTATTCGTAGAGCTCGGCATTCGTATGGAAACGGGTTTAATGTATCGTCAATGTATTGAGGGCCCGAAGCTCAAGAGCTTTCTATGAAGTTTATGAAGGTACTCCTGTAAGCACTCGGTCCCTGGGCCGTAACATCAAGAGAGACACAGAAAGAGAAGTAGACCTCAGAATAGAGATATTGGAGGACAATTTAATCAACTAAGCAATTAGAAAATCTATGTTATTTCTGGCTGAATTGTGTACTCTACTGTGCAAGCATAATATTGTTTTGACTAAGTAGAAGTTATAAAATTATAAATATAGATAATCAATTTAATCTTTCACAATTCTGCTCTGTGTTTTCGGAAACGCGAAATAGCGCATAAGTAATACTAAAGTATTAAAATGATTTGCACGTTTTCGGCTGAGCCATCATGTCGTGTTTTATTAATATTATATCCAAAATAAGAAAGAAACATTACCATATATGAAAATAGTATGCTAAATAATGTTATTCCATCAAACGGTAAGTCTTTGCATACATAATTGTCAAAAAATTTGTACAACTGGGGTCATAAAGTTTTATATGGTTAGCCGTTAGATACCTACGCCTTGCTAACTTATATGTTTATTTTTATTACATTGGACTGTTCATAATATATTATGCTGTTTCTTGGGAAGATATTTGGATCAAAGACCAATCTGGACCATGATTTGAGTTGCCCCATCTCCACCCGCCATATACATGCAGCCGCGGTTTGTGCTCGGCCGCCTTCCATGACGCTATAAATATGTCACAAAGAAAAGATTTTAGTACCACACTTCCTTGTCCCGAAGCGATGCTGCACAGGACTGATGTAGCAACCATGCACCTTAGTACGTAAAGAAAAAAATTTTGAAAATATAAAGAATCTTGACTTGCTCTGCCGTCATTTATCTTTAATGACATGAAGTGTCTTCTGTACGCGTGTACTGAATCTCTGGCGAAGAAGAGGAGTCAGGAGTTGAAAGTGATGAATCTAAGGAGGGATTGGTATCATTTCGTCCTTCATACGCAGCAAAGTTTTCAAATGCCTTAAAGTTAGCCTTGGTTGATATCAAGTCGGCGTGGCCAATCGAGCCCGTGTGTGGACGGACCCTGTCAAACAGATCCGCTCGGTCGGATCCCATCAACGGGCAGTTTTATATGACGTGTTCAGCATCTTGATGGTCGGACCACCCATTTTAATAAATACATGGACTATTTGATTGGATATTAGGTAAATTGTTGTAAGTCAATTAGGTTTTCTCAGGGTATTTAGACTAATGTCAGACTGTCAACGGAAAAATAGTGTTTATACTCCAGGACTTGTTGAACAAACTGCGGGAATCTTAAGGTCGAAGTTAATTTGTTGGGAAGGAATGCAAAGAATTCGAGCAGTGATCCCTCCATTGTCATGGCGAAGAGGTTCCCGCGCCCCCGGTTACACCAGTGACGTCTTTATTTTATTTATTATTACCTTATTTTTTTACTTTGTACTTTATTATTAGATTATAAATAGATAATTAATTGTTTTAACTATCATAACGTAGCAGAACTCCATTATAATAGGTTTTAAACAATGTTTTTGTTAATTCTGAATTTTTTTGTTGAATGTCAATTATTTTATTAATTGGTAGATTTTTGATCAACTTTGACCTTCTTATCGTGAATAGGATTAAAATTACAACTTACCTGTCTTGCGGCCAAAATAAAATAATATTACGCTAGGTACATACTATCAGTAGTTATAAACCTTTTAACTCTGATCGGATTCTTTTAGACAATTTATGAAATCTCGAATAACCTCTACATGAGTAACACAGAAAGATCTAAAAGGTTGTAAGTATTTAAAAATATTCAAAAATAGATACACCCACAAGAGTAGGTATAGACAGATATAGTATTAGCACCACAGCAGAAAAAATGTCACCTCCACAGAATCTACTCTTAAAACCCATATTATTTGCAGTCCTCCTTTAATTTGATTTTGCCCATAATATATAATTAAAATAATCTCCTTAAATGCTTCAGTGTTTGATAATATATCACATTAAATCATTTGTAACACGAGCTAACTTTGGATTGTATTTTTTTCATAAGATTTTTTAAATGCATCCGGAACCTATTTGGAAATCACTTCACTAAATTGTATTTGCAATATTGTTCAGAATACATAAAATAAACTTTACCATTATACATAATTAGCATGGTATTTAAATGTGGTAATTAAATATTAATTAAAAGGTCCGCAGCAAATGGGTTTTAAGCGTTAAGTTTTCAACATTATGTTTGTTCTTAATTTTGAACATTTATTTAATTAAATTTATTAAGAGTCTTTCGCGCGCTACTGGATTACCACATCGCAAGCGATCCTTTATCGTCCTCATCATTCCTCGCAGACACTGACACCGGATGTGATTGGTTAGGACCTCACCACATAATTTATTCTTGTTTTTTTATTATGATAATTATTACACATATAGTCAAAAAAGTGTATTAGGGTGGAAGAACGTATCAAATGCCAATAAAATAATAAGGCATAATAGACATCTCATATAAATATCTTTAAGAACATAATACCTATAAAAGATTATTATACTTCTAATATACGTCTAATTACAAATAATTGCTTTGCTTAATTAGTTATTACGATCATAAACGATCATTATAAATCGTTAAATTAGTGTTAAGCTAGTAATTAAATTTGGTGTTTCATAAAAATTTGTTAACGTTGTACAAATTGTTTCGATTTAGTTCATCTTATATTTATAATAATTATTAATAATAACGATTTTGTAGTTAATAAATAAACGGGATAGTTTAATATTGTAATTTTGTAATTTCTTATTATTATTATGGATTAAGGCAACAGTTTAAAATCGTACTTTGTGTTTAGTTATAATGACCTACACTCCGGTAAAACTAAGTGATCTTGCAAAATCCTAAGGTAGCAACCGTTCAGACATTTAAATCATATTGGCAGCAAAGGCATAGTAATATGCCGCTCAAACGGACCCCTCCTCGTGGGGAATCGCTACCGGACATTCCAGGCCATGCAAAAACTGCTTCAGGAATCGGAACACGCGTACGCGAGCGGTCAAAAAAGGAACGCTCGCCGAAGAGCCCCAAATCACAACAAGATAAGGCCTCTACTGCTGAAGATGGAGAAAGAGAGCCAAAGCAAAAGAAAACCAAGCAAAGAAGCCACCAGCCTGCACCCCCGAGTACGTCGGATGTCGAAAGCGACTGCAACGTCGTTATAGATTCAGCAGTATCGGACACCACAACCGAGCCTGAAAATAATGTCATCTATGATGACATACAAACGTGCTTACATGAAGTGCACTCCTCCCTCAGGGCTGAGTCTAAAGATAAGCTACATAATTCCCTACTAAGCCTTTCCGAGGCTGTTGGAAGGCAGAATTTGTGCATGGCCAAGCTGGAGATTAAAGTCGTAGCGCAGGAATGCGAGATTAAGGGCCTGCAGATTCAACTTCGTGATAGGCAATTAATACTTTGGACGCGGAAGACGCACACGGTGCGTAATGACCAGGCGGCCGATCGATGTAATTAACGTGCATTTTAAAGGGGGCAATTAAAATCTCATTATCTATTCAGCAGCGAAAGCGTTAAGCATTGAAAATCAAAACCTGGCCATTGCTGATTTAAGAGAGCAGACGAAAACTCTCAAAACTGCCACATTACAAATCAACAAGGAGCCTACCATCACTGCCCCCCCTATTGATACCACCTGGGCTACTGCGTTAGGAAGGCGGCAGCGTCCGGCAGCGGCGCCATTCACGGCACCTGCTGTCACCGGGTCAGCATTTCCTTCGCTGTTGCCGCTAGCACCAAGGCCTGGAGTCCTCTTTTTCCCTACGGGAGAAGGAGAAAAACGATCGGAAACGACAAGAGAGCTCATCAAGAAGTCCCTTAACCCCAGGGATATTGGGGTACAAATAACGGAAATTAGAAACGTCAGAAACGGGGGTGTTATCGTACACCCCCGCTCTGAGGACGAGGCCAAGCGTCTCGTCAGCGCTCTGGAGACCTCAGAGACTGCTCTGAGTGTTAAACTTGCAGGAAAAAAGCAGCCTCGCATTATTATTTTTAATATGCCGGCTTCCACTACAGAACCCCAGCTTCGGGAGGCAATTTACAACTCTACAAGAGAGCAAACGGGTCTATCTGAGGAGGCCTACCAGGCCGTACGCCTCAGCCACAAGGCGGGTCCCAGGACTGGCAGATGCCATTATATCACGTATGTACCTGCCGCGGTGTGGTCTGCTCTCATTGCAGATGACAGACTGTACATGGGGTGGGACTCTTTCCCACTCCAGAACTATCTAGGGGTAACCAAGTGCAATAAATGCCACTTATATGGGCACATGGCCAAATCATGCTCGGCAAAAGACGTCACCTGTTCTTACTGTGCCGAACCAGGCCACGACCGTGCGGACTGCCCCGTGAAGGAAGCTTCACCAAAATGCGTTGCCTGCCGCCGTCACAAGCGGCCATATGACCACCCGACCCATAGTGCAACATGTCCGGCTCGCCTGTATGCGGAGCAGAGGGAGCGATCAATGACGGACTACTCAATTGAAATCCCTCACCCATCCTCAGCATGACTCGCTTATAATAAGCATCATTCAACAACTTCCGCACCTTGGTCATGCGAGATTTATTATCAAAATGTAAGAGGCCTTAAAACTAAAGTAAATACATTTAAAGAGGGTATATTGTGTGCCCGACCATCGATAATTGCTCTAAGCGAAACATGGCTCGACGACACCATATCGGCCAATGAGCTGTTCGGAAGTGAATATTCTGTGCATAGAACAGACCGTCGAAATGGTAGACGAGGTGGGGGCGTTTTGCTGGCAATTAGAAATGGGGTAGCTTTATCCACACAAACTTTATATCCAACCAGATCAAATTTAACTGAATATGATTTTGATTTTAATTTGTGTAAAGTTAATTTTAACTTTTGTTCACTGTACTTGGCCGCTGTATACTTCCCTCCCGGCAGCTCAGCGACTACATACAGTGACTTTTTTCACATAATAGAAAATTTGGTACTGCCCAACAAAAAACTAATTATTTTGGGAGATTTTAATTTGTATTCCGCTGGTATAATTGAATCTGATTATACCAGCTTTAATAATTTATTTAATTTAAAACAATTTTCTTCTGTGAAAAATAGTCTCGGTCAGACGCTTGATTTGGTGCTATCTAACGTTGGTTGCACGGTGGTCAGCGCGTGTGATGAGCCTCTCGTTCCTGAAGATGTCTATCATCCCTCTACTTGCACAATTTTATCTTTTAAGCATGTATCGCACAGAAATGATTCGTCGATTCCTCCACTGAATAGGCATAATCCGCAATGGAATTTTTCAAATGGAAATTTTTTAGCGCTGTATAATTCTTTGAGTACTACAGATTGGACCTCTTTATATGAACAAATTGATGTAAACACGGCATTAGCTATTTTTTATAATAAATTTTATAATAGTCTGGACTCCTGTTTCCCTCGCCGGCTCGTTCATCTACCGAAGTACTCATATCCTAAGTGGTTTACGCCAGAAATTATTTATAATCTAAGGTCAAAGGCATATTATCATGCACTGTGGAAAAAACATAGACGGACTGCAGATTATAGTAAATTTTCCTGTCTTAGAAACTCATTGAAGTGTGACATCTCTTCGGCTCACAAATCATATCTAACGTCGATTGGTCGAAATATTGTCTCAGATCCTAATTGTTTTTGGAAATATATTCATTCGCTTAGTTCCAGTAGTACTACAAAAGACAATGCCATGATGACGTTGAATAATGATCCTATAGAGAACCATGTTATATCTGATGCATTTGCTAAGCATTTTGAATCACTTTATAGCTCAATAGAACCGCTACTTGACCCCGATTCTGCTGGTCCTTCGTCTGCAACGCAAGATATTCAAATCTCAGCTTTTGACGAGAAAGATATGGAATATGGGTTTTCAAATTTGTCTCCCAAAAGTTCATTTGGTCCAGATGGCTTGCCACCTTATGTGGTTAAGGGCTGTTACGAACATATATCCTTTCCGCTTAAACATATATTTAATTTAATCATAGCATCCAGCACTTTTCCTGATGCATGGAAAATAACCCGCCTAAGGCCGCTTCATAAAAAGGGATCTAGATCAGAGATCTCTAACTATAGGCCAATAGCAGTTCTTTCGGCTCCATGTAAATTATTTGAATCGATATTACATATAAACATCAACCGTCAAATAGACTCTCGCCTCTCCGATTCGCAGCATGGTTTTCGACTTAGGCGGTCCACAGTAACAAATCTTATAGTGTATAATAATTTTATTTCAAATTCTATGGATAAGTCAATTCAAGTTGATTCTGTGTACACAGATATTTCCAAGGCATTTGATCGTGTTGATCACGATATTTTATTACAAAAGCTTTGTACATTTGGCGCGTCATATAGTATAATATGTTTTTTTGCTTCTTATTTGAAAAATCGCCGTCAATTTGTTGATTACCATGGGAATGAATCGCGGATTTTTAGAACAAACTCTGGTGTTCCTCAAGGTTCAAATCTTGGCCCAATTTTGTTTTTAATATTTTTTGATGATATTGTCAAAGTTATAACCAATTCTTCTTGTTTGCTATTCGCAGATGATCTTAAACTTTTTCGAACTATTGAAACCCCATTATGCTGTGCGATGTTGCAGTCTGACCTAGATGCTATCTCGCAATGGTCTATCTTAAATAAACTTGAATTCGCTACCTCCAAATGTAATATTATTTCATTCAATCGTTCAAGGCACACCTTATTGTTCCCATACACATTGTCTGGTATAATATTGAGTAGGGTAACGGAGATAAAAGATTTGGGAGTATTGTATGATACAAAGTTCACTTTCAATCAGCATATTCTTAACATCAGTACTAGATCTAGCAAAATGCTTGGTTTTGTTATGAGGGTTTCAAAATCATTCGAAAACGTCCGAGTGCTACGTACATTATACGTATCATTTGTGTTGAGCATTCTTGAATATGCCAGCATTATTTGGAGTCCTAATAGGTTCATGCACACAATTAAGCTGGATCGAGTCCACAATAGATTTCTTAGATTTCTCTACTTAAGAACATACGGGTTCTTTCCTTATGATAATGACAATAAATGAATTTCCCGACTCGTTTTCTTCTGGGTATGCTATCAATGCAATCCCTGTCTACCCGAAGAGTGATTGTTCTTTTAAAGCATTTCTTTTTACTTCTTCGTGGGTTCATTTACAATCCGCATATACTGGCAAATATTAATTTTCATGTTCCCACCAATATCACTCGCAGCTCCACGGTCTTCAAGATACCTTGTCGCAGGACAGATGTTATGTTTCATGATGCTGTGTATCGTGCAATTAGCTTATTTGATGGCACCATAAAGGTTGATTTGTTTTTTATTAATTATATAATGTTTGTAGACGTTTTAAATAGGATAAATTTATAATTGTATATATTATCTTATTTCTTTAATATTTACACATGCTGTCTTTTCCTCTTTCTTGTCATATTAGTTGTTATTTGTAATTAAGATATTTTTATATATTTGTATGTATTATGTATTATGGCGCATTGGCCAAAAGCTGTAATGCCGTAATACTCTTTTTTATAAATAAATAAATAAATAAATAAATAAATAAATAAATAAATAAATAAATAAATACTTACTCACTACCTACTATAATTTATTCTTATAGTAGGTATTATAAATAAGTATCAATATTGTAATCATTTCCGCAAAGATTGCTTAAAGAACATCAACGCTGCGGTATTACAGAAACCTGGAGAAAATAATAACCTAGAACAAATTTCGAGCCGATCATATTCTACACAAATATTTGTTCTAAGACCCATGTACCATTTATAAATAAATGCATCAGTCGTGATCGGTTTATTACTGAATGAAGGCCTCCGTTAATTCCTTCGAGTCATTTCGGTGTTAATCTACTTTTCATACATTCATAACCACGATACTCATACAGAAACATAATCTTAGTGTTACAGTGGGCATACTTGTATAATAATTATTGGACAAATAACTTTATTGCAATGTAGGTAGAGTTAATTTCTAATAAAATAGGGTTATTTAATTTTTTATATGATTTTTAAATAATTAGTGATCCAATGGATCGAGATTTAATATAGTGGGAAAAATTAAAATACTGAATACAGATTAATTTAGTTAGTTTACTATTGCATCAAAGCAAATTTCAATATAACTGGACATGTTATAATGAACACCAAAATTATGGGAAGAGCGTTATCTTCTGGGTGTGGCTGTAAGAAGGTACGACTCTAGAGTACGGATAGGGGATAAACTAGTTAGGTATAGAATATAAAAATTTCAATATTTACGTCTGAAATATTGTTAATATTTGTGAACATTCAAGGGACTTCTTGTGTTAAATTGCTTATCCCGCATTCTTTTTAATTGGCGGACGTTGATAACATTGGACTTTTGATTTTATAATCAGGTGTTACATGTTACTAATCGTTGATTAGTTGCTGAGTTGTAGATGTTAAAAATTGTATGATACGGGACCGATTTAAAAGACATATTCTACGTCAAAAATATCGAAAAATTCCGGTTTCACACCAGGTCACTTTAAATACATACAATTTATCTTACATTATAAAACAATAACAATTATATTTTTCAACATGAAAATATTTGTATCTAGGCATGCAGTATGTCAAAATGAAAATAGTCAAACAAAAGAACACCTAATTAAAACTGAATCCAAAATACACAAACTTTATTTTTATTTACATAAAGTACCTAACTACCCGGCTTCGCACGAGATCACTTCATTGATCGATATACATTCGTCTTAGTTATCAAAATAATAATAATTACATTCTTCGATATAAAAGATATATGTATCTAGGCATAGAACATGCCAAAATGAAAAGTAATGCTGGCAGCCAAGTGAAACAAAAGAAATCCAAATCGAATCCAAAATATGCAAACTGTAGTGAAAATTCAAAATTGGAATTGGCTGGAAAGGTGACTTTGTATTTTTTATATTATGTATAATATGTCAGTTGATGTCAAGTAGGAAAATGAAATCAAACAAAATATATTTTGACTTTTAATTAATATACCGATAGATACTATATAGGTTATGTTGATTGTGAGTACCATGACCAAATAAAGTTTTTTTTTACAGTTTAATGAAATAGACAGTACCTATAAACATGGTTCATGAGTTAAAATCGACACGTTTGTCAGATAAATATGCGTAAATAATTAAGTACCTAATACCGTCATTATAATACAATAGTATAAAAGAAATAAAATAATACGTGTAATCAAGCAATGCTAATTGCGCAATAAAGTTGTTTATTCAAAGACTTTATGAACACCTTTTTTACGGTCAAACCAATTATTTTTTACACAGTTTCTTTTTAAATTATTGATTAAATTATTCTAGCAATTTACCGGAACATTAAGGTGATTAATAATTAAATTGTTATTCTATTCATTATAGATGAGAAATAGACTCGCCATTATGACTATATTCAATTCAGTCATTATTGAAAGAATATTCATTTATTCTAGAACCAAAGACGGATCCAAGGGGGGCCATGGCCAAGTCATACAATAATGGCGATGAATGTATATTAGAGTTAGACGAAGGTATGTGATGGCCGTTGGCTTACCATAATTATGAAACTCTAAACCGGGACAGGAACTGGGTATAGGGCAAAGAAACAAATTTAACCACCAACAATTGTTTTATTACCTACTAAAAGTATGTACAAAAAAAGAATGCAGAAGGTCTGCTGTAGTAGAAATTTAAATTATTTTATTTATTTATTGTACCAGCCGTACTTCTCGCTGGAATGATCTTTTTCGCACCGTTCCCTGCTGTCTCATCACATATACCTACGAGACTACTATACGGTCAATCATTGCAATTTATTATTGACAATTATTCGTACGCGGTTCAACAGCCGGGACAAAATGGCAAACCAGCTGGGTCCGGGAAACCGGGACAATCCCGGTTAAGCCGGGACGTATGGTAAACCTTAGTGATGGTCAATAGAAAAAAATGCACATTCGGACACTTGCGGGACTTAAATTTGAATTTTGTGTATTTCTTTTACACGCACATAAATTATTTTATTATTTACTAAATAATTGCGATAATTTTTTTATTTTAATCGCACCATTGACTCAATTTTTTGGCCATGTTTACGTAATAAATGCAGTGTACAGGAGTCGTTCATATATTTTGATGTCACGTGCTAATGGGAAAGTGATAGTGTGATAATATTGTAATAATTTGGATAGGAGGGAATTGTGATATTCATATATTCACGTTAGGTCAGATGAATTAAAGAAATTTGAATGTTTTAAGTAATTAAACTTGGAATTGGGCTCCCATCTGCTAGAATTTAGAAGATCTTACATTTGGGCATTCCAATGACGCAACATTTTGTAAATTATTTCATATTATTTTTCAGATTCCGGGGCCCGTACTAGAATAGGTGCTCAAAGCTATATGTCCTTTAGCCGTACAGTAGAGTATACCTACGTTTTATAAATTTGCACTTTTTTGCACTTTGTAGGTACTACACTGATACGCCTCATTGCCTGATTAAATGATATTCATTTATACTGTAATAATAAATACATAAATAGATAATAAATCTAAAAATATATTTTTAGATTATATAACATCATTTTCATCCTAAAGCAGGATTGCTAAGTTATGAAGCATATACTCTAAATCTGGCCTTGCCCAAGGGGCATTAAATTGCCATTTGCCTCTCTCCAATAAAACCACCCGATTGTTGAGCTGGTCAAGTTCGTTGACCAATGCATGGAAGCGAAAAACTACGAAACGAGATGGATAGAAGGATCTACGGGAGGCATTCATCTAGCTGTAGATAAATTCCAGCTGAAATGATGTATTAATATTTCACTATTTACTCTATTGCATCAAAATGTACAAAATATACACAATTCTTTTTATCGTTAAATATATTTGATAGATAATATAGAATTATCTATATTTTATGCATGTTTTGTGAATTACTTTTTCAAATCGAATGACCCATCGCCCTTGACAATTTTCTGGATCCGCTAATGTCTGAAACAGCTGTAGCTAAACCAGTATTACGATACAATAAGTGGCTTTATGGTATATTATTAATGAATAATGACCAAGAAAGTACAGAACAAGTTTAGTCCGCGGTATTAAAAGCGGACAAGAGACCGGATGTATGGGGTCGTAGGCTATTTTTTTTGAAAGACACCGCTCGGTGTGACTAAATTAGGCATCACCTCATTTCTTGGTATTTAATTTATTGATACAAGCCTTTATTTATCATGTATAGAGCAGGGATGGCCAGTGCAACATAATAATATATTGTACTATTTCTTGTTCAAACGAGTCAAAACTACTCGAAGTTCCAGCTCTTAAAATACGTTAGTTCATATCTCTTCTCTTCCATATCATTATCAAGAAATACAGTTATGCGAAGAACACAAGTGATGAAAACTTAAAAGAAATTCTACAGGAAAACATTAATAAAATAAATGTAAATTCCTATCCTTGCAATTTGTTGAGTCGGTAGATTACACGGATATTGCACAACTAACTATGCGTTTTTATTCGATTGGTTTAAGATATGTTTGCTTCAGAAGAATTATTAACAGTTTTACCAATGGAGGAACAATTCAAAAGAGAAGATATATTTAATGAATTTAAGTCGTATATTAATCGTACTCGATTTCCTTTTCATAAACTAGTATCAGTAACGACTAATGGAGCTCCTGCTATGGTTGGGAATCATGTTGGGTTTATTACTTTATGTAAAAACGAGGAAACAGTACCCACTTTTATCAGTTATCATTGCATCATACACCAGATCGACCAGTTAGGTAAGAAAAACACAAACCACAAATTTGTTCGAATAATAAAAAAGTCGCCTGCGGCGCTATTTCCCTCGACGGATATTTAAATTTTAAAATTTATGGCAGTCCGATGCAATTTGATGTGATATGATTATTGATGTAATTAAATGATAATTCATATTGTATAGAATTTATTTTAAGTACGTTTCCTGGCAAAGGGTTGCATGTTACTTGGCTACTACAACATTTTTAATATTCGATATACAGGTAAATTGTGTAACTATGTCGAAATTACAGTTAATGTGTACCTACTTAATTTTTTTAAAAGTGAAAGACATAATAATATTACTTAAGTATATTATTGTCATTAATTCGAAGTTTCTGTATCGTTCTTTTTGATATATATAAAATATCTGTTTTCAAAATACATATTTTAATTATAAAAAATGGGTTTCTATTGTTCTTGCATGATATAATTACAAGTGATATTAGTCGATCGCCATAAATATTTTTTTTCAACTAGTCGATCCTAGAAAAAAAAAGTGTGGCCACCCCTGGTCTTAGCTTCCAATGGTCACAATGAATTACAGGTTGTGGGAACTTTTTGTTTCATTACAATATTATTATTTATTAATCCGCTTCAATAGGAAGCAAATGTAGAAAATGTAGAAAGGAAAAAGGACGTAACCCTCAGTTTTTTCAAAAGAGGTTTTATCTGATAATAACGTTGTACACGACTGACACATTGTGTCAAAATGATATACGCTGCACATGCCGATTTATTATCTAAATTTAGCTTAAAATTTCAAAAAATAAGGAAGTCAAGTGGGAAAAACGACTTAACCAACATTTTTGTTGGTTTTTATTTAATTAACTCAATAATTATTAATAAAACCAAGGTATTGAGTATCACGCACAGTTATGTATAATTTTTATTTTAACTTTGACCAAAAACCATGACAAAAACGTTTTGGTGCCCCCTGCATAGATTTGCCCCCTGTAAAATATGATTTGCGTGGAATACGTCCTTTTTAGTTTTTACAGTCGACAACTAATGTATGATTTTTTTGTGAATTACGTTTTCAAACTAAATGCTTTCCATTATTTACTAAATCCGGAATACATAAAAATGTAGGTGTAGCTCGCCAGATAATTTATATTTCAAAAAGCTTGCATCATTGGTGAGGCGTTGAGGTAGACTGTTAAGATTCGACATGAATAGTGCACACTAAACTTTGCCAGTCATACCTATTTATTTTCATTGAACAAATAATACAAATTGCAGATGGTGCTGGTTAGTTTTTAAAATTCAATTAAGCCCTGCCTAGACCAAACCATGATAGTTTAGGTATGCTATGGCCAATCTGATAAAAATAGTGCACACTTTTTCAGTCATACTTAGGTATTTGTTTCCGTTGAATTAAGAATACAATATAATATTACAGATAGATGACAGTGTTGGTTAGTTTTTTAAAATTCATTAAGCTCTGTCTAACAAAACCATAATCGATAAAAAATATTCTTCTATCTATAAAATATCTATGGTTTTGTATGGTTTAATGGCATAATTTTAGATATTTTATAGATAAACGAATATTTTTTTACTATTATCTACTACATATGGCTTGAATTTGGCAGGGCTTAATTGAATTTAAAAAAAACTAACAAACAATACACATTGTAGTCTCGGTTCAATAAAAACAAATACATTTGACTGATAAAATTTAGAGAGCACTATTTATGTCAGATCTATACAGCCTACCTCCACCCTCCGCCACTGGTTTGCATGCTTATTGAATTTAGAGACCGCTGGTATCTCAAAATGATGCCATTTGCTGCCCAGGGTTCAGGAAAGTATTAAATTCAGCGCTCGAAATGGACAGGAACGCACCGGAGCGCCGTTGTGGTTCGTGGAATTTCAAAATATACCGTTCCGGCTCGTGGATTCATTTAAAATTGCGTTGCGGTTCGTTAGATTGAGATATTTATGTGTGAATGTATCTTTTAAAGTTTTTCTCAAAATTAAAAATTAACGAAGTTATGTCATGCCGGGCGTGCAAGGGTTAACAATAAAATTTATGACATCCCTAAATTTCTTTCAATTTTCTTTTTTGTGTCGATACATCCGTGTCTAAATGCATTGTCTAAGCACTCCAAATAATTGCATACTTACATAAAAAAAGTAACTACAGCTGCAAGTTACAAAAGAATTGTGCCTTTGCTGACATTGTTTGAAAACCTTTTGTACTTTAATAACTTAAATTCAATAAAAAATAAAGTTGGCACCTACATATTTGTATAATAATTTCTAAAGTATGAAACATCTCAGTACAGTCTCGCTTTCACCTTTGACTGGTATGCATTGCGAATTTACTTACCTACTAATTTATTACTTATATTTTATTGTGAGTGATAAAACTTATTTATTTTCATCGCCATCTAATCGCCGTGTTAATTTTATACCCACGTCTATTTTTGCGGGCAAAATTTTCGGTGGTAAAATTAATATGATAAAGTTTGGTAATTTAAATCGTACAATTCCGCTAAAATCTACTTATTAGTGATAATCGCTTGTTTTTTAAAACATTTTGTATTATTTAAATTTGTTCTCTTAAAATTTGGTTAAACATCTCAGCAGGCGATACCTTTCTATATATTACATATAAGTATATTTTTTGTCGTTGGTATCCAAACTGATTTAACATATAATGCTGTTGACCAGTGGCCACAAGCAGAATTTTTTCGTTTTGAAAATGATAAATATGAGTGGATATTTATAAATTTTATGAAGGTTTAATTAAGTAGTAGGTACTTCTTGTAAATCTGCTAAAACATTAAGAATTCACTCCGATAAGCATTTAAGATCGACAATACAGTTGAAACAGCGTTTTCTGATTCAATGTCATTTCGACAATTGACTCGACGTGTTAAAAAATATTTATGACGTGTCGTAAACCCTTATTTTTACAGTGAATAATAAATAAATGCACCATTATGCCATTTTCCTACAAAAATGTTTTTGGTATGAAACTATTGAATAGCCTACCGTAATTAGTTTATTTTTAAGGGACGTTTCTATTGTGTTATAATTACATACGTTGTAACTTGCTACTTTAAAAATAATAGAAATAATAGATACCTACTATGTAGAGAACTTTTAGTTAATTTTTGTTGTAAATTTGTTTTAAAAAAAAAGAATATGCTCCAATAAAATTTTATTACTATCATAATAATAAATTATTGTTCTGTATTATCATTATTCATCACCGTGGCAATAATAATGACTATAATGAGACTAGGTAAGGACAAACATCACAAATTGAATCGTTTAGCTTAAAATACACTCACAAATTAGGTAGGTACGTGTTCAGTGCGGACAACAAATAATTTTAGATGGTAGTCATAGATTAAATAAATACGGTGGTAAGTTCTTTAATCTGAGGTGGTAAGTGTACGTATATTACAATAATGGTAACCAAAGCATCATCATTGTAACATATAGGTCATGGTCTCCACAACGAGGGGCTGAGAGGGCTCTAGCCTGAGAGCCCGTGCTCAGGAGGAGCCCGGCGAGGCGAATCGACCAGATAAGTGAGATAAACACACATCACAAATTTGCTTTAATAGTAAAAAAAAGAATTTTCTTACAATAGGTACTATTATTTATAGTTATGTGGTTATACGAAACAATTCTTAATTGTTTATCAATACTGGACATCTCCATAATTCGTATGAATGTTTTAAAATATACAATAAAACACTAAATATACAGATTATTGTTACCCCGTACATACTGCCTTTATTCTTAGCGATAAGAAGGGGGCCCCACCAAAGATCCTAGCCTGGGGGCCAGCTTCACGATGTGGGGCCTATGGTATAGGTATATACATACACTACAATATAAGTCCTTATAATGTTGAATATAGGTAGGTACCTACTGATTAATGACAATTTTATATTATTCTATAGGAATCGTGTTCAGCAACTCGAGTTGCACCTTCCGTCATGTTTTATCTTATATAATTAATGATACTTCTTCTTCTACCCTGTCATGTCCTAATATTGGGGCATAGGGCAAGCATTGGCGCCACTTCCCTCGGTCCATCGCCATGCGCCTCCCGCCATGTCAGACCTGCAGCAAATAGGTCGCTTTTGTAGCACCGCTGCAGGGTGAGGGAGAGGCGGCCACGGCGATGGAACCCTTGAGGCTGTGCCACAAGGGTACGAAGTGCCGCACTCTTTGGCGGCATCCGGAATACGTGTCCCAGCCACGTAAATCGTCTCTTCGTGATAACTTTAATCACCGAAGGCTGCTGTGCTCACGAACTCGGGTATTTATAACGCGGTCGTACCAATGTACCCCTAAGATTCGGCGGAGACATCGATTCTCAAAGCTCAAAAGCCGATAATTAATGATACACCATTGGTAATTTAAAATGCTATAAGTACGTAGTTTGGTGATGATGGCTTGAAGCTTTTCTTAGAAGTGGGTATGGCCTAATGGCCCTTATGGTGGAGAAGGTTCAAAAGAAATCTTTGAGGATCCTTTGTTTGAAGCTGTGTGGATGCCATCCATGGCTTTATCCGATTGATTTATCTTAAGAACGCTTACACACTGTGTTCAACCAAATTGCTTCGGATAGTGGTATATTCCTCCTGCGTGAGAACGAGTTTATGTGAACGATTTATTATAATTATAATAATTATAATTCTTTGTTTTATAACTTCTTAAATAATTAAATGGCGTAGTTAGCTCTATCGGTGTACAGATATGTACTGTATAAATTTTGTATTTACTCGTCTCTGTATAGGTACTTACTATTTTTTCTAATAGTTGCTGCATCTATTTCTTTATTTTTAAACACTATTTTAATACTATTTCTTTGATTTTTTTAAAAATATTCTGTGCTCGTCTTGAATCTATAATCTGTAAAATTTGTTATATGTAAACTAATTTTTAATTTGAATCTTTATGGTAGGTATGTGGATATGTTGTTTTTTAAGTTTAATTAATTAACAAACTGAACTATCCCAAATGAGACAGTAATATAAGTTATAAGCAGTGACGAGTGGTGGTAGAAGTAACATGCCTGCTGATTGTGGGTGGTAGATAAAGTAAGAGTAAAGAATAATACAATTCTTGACGGTATACTTTGTTGAGACGAGGTTCTTTCGCCTGCGGCGCTGACAATCTTTGCCCACTTGCTCAATATACATCCACGTAAGAAGTTCAAAGTTTATTGTTGCATTTATACATCCAACGTACGTACGTATGTAAAGAAAAAAATAAGCATACCGTTTTTTTGGAAAATTATAGAGCGTTCCTGTTCGTGAAATTTTCCAATTCGAGCACTTAAATTGACATTAAAACCATAAGGCTGTCGGAAAATGATGTCAGTTATTATTATGGCACTATCTAATGATAAAAACTACCCGGCAATAGCCATTAAGATAAAATGCGAGACAACATTTTTACTTCTGTCAGGGGGATATTTTTTTTTGCCAACCCTGTGTTTTTTTCACCCTATTATATTTTTATCCAATGGTAACATTAAAATCCTTCTGTCTGATGTTGCCATCTGTCGTTCGGCGCGCGTCTTAATAACATTCCTTAACGCCAGGTGACCCTACCGAGTAACTTAAAGGTGCAATTTTACTTAAGGCTATAATACTTCAGCTGGGGCATGGTCTAAAACGATCGTGACTACGCGACGCGAAAATTGTGCAAACGCGCGTGCAAAACAAAACATAATTTGTCATAAAAAATCAACATGCGTCCATTTAATTTTATATTTATTGTTCTATTAGTAATAATAATAATATATTCATTGACATGTTTTCTTTTTCAAATAAATGGGTAACGTTTTTTAGTCATCTTTACACGATTTCCTGATTTTTCGTGAAATTTCGTCGCACTCTTAGTTGAAAATTATTTGCCGTTTCACTGAAGTATGCTCTTAACGACTTTTTCTCAACATATTTTATCAAGCTATCATAAGTTCATGACAAATTTGAATTGCAGATATTTTTCTCATATCACGTGAGATATTAATTTTTATAACATTTAAGCGCGAAATACATTATGGTGCATGTCGCCTACTATCACGTGACGTCACAGTAAGCTGCCGTTACGGAATAAAAGTGTGTAATGTCATTTTTCTTGGTATGTAAAATGTTATCAGACTGATGCTTCCATCCCGTAGCACATTTTGAACCTTTAAACGAACATTGTCAGTTAGCAAAATCTGCCGAAATCACGAAAACAACAATGAGGTCACCTCACGTTGAACCGCACTGCATCTACACCTGCATGACTTAATGAAAGTTTTTTATCATTTCTACTTGCCTAAACATTTTCGAAATACGTCAAAATCGGATATTTTTTATTTTTAGTGGTTGGCACTATGTATTTTCTATGAGAATGTGTTCTATTATCTATGTTCTGCTGGTTGGGTTCTGTTCAAAATATTATCTATGAATATCGTATCGCAAGTAATTTAAACGTACGCACACGTAGAAACTGTTAAAATTAATTGAAATTAGCATGAATAATGAATAATAATTCAAAATACTAATACATTAGACATGGCACTATCCATCATTGAATTTACAGAGGTGGTGATCATTAAAAATATTCTGCAAAATGACGAAACCATAGACTAAATTTGACGCCGTGACAGCGTGACAGTGACGTGACATGCATCTCAATTTGATCACAACTTAATAGACAAAACTAATTGAATTATTAATACCCAAATATCTATGACAGTCGATAACTATTGTATGTGGAAATAAAATGTAATACATATTTGCTCAACCAGTAGATAATTTAATTAAATGTAATGTAATGGGTAATAGGTACCTGAAAATAAATATTTTCCTTTTTTACGTCATTCTTATTGCAATTAATACTGAGGTATACAAACGCCAGCTTTACGCCAGGTGACAGGTGGCAGATGACCCCACCGTATCGTTTTTCAATGATAATTACACCGTAGCTCCTTTTCCTTTCTTTTTAGTTAGGTAAGTACATTTTGCTTGTTCACCTGAGACCGCCGCACCTTACTATAGTCGGAAGTCGATCAAAAGAAGTACATTCCTTGATTAGTAATCCTAAAAAACAGAACCAGTGAATAATTATTTATTGTTGATATTCTTAATTTAAATAGATTCAGGGAGTGTCAACAATTAATTCACAATTAAATACATTACATAAATTGATTAATTTTTAATAATAATATTATTTAATAATAATAATATTAATTTGTATGTTCCCACCAATATCGGTCGTAACTCTACGGTCTTCAGATACCCCATCGCAGGGCGGATGTGATGTTTCATGATACTGTGTATCGTGCGATTAACTTATTCGATGGCACCATAAAGGTTGATTTATTTTTTATTAACTATAATACTTTGGACGCGGAAGACGCACACGGCGCGTAATGACCAGGCGGCCGATCGATGTAATTAACGTGCATTTTAAAGGGGGCAATTAAAATCTCATTATCTATTCAGCAGCGAATGCGATAATATCATGTTTGTGGACGTGTTCAATTTATAATTAATTGTATTTATCATTTTACTTTAATATCTAGATAAGCATATACTTTCTTTTTTACTTTCTTGTTATATTGGTTGTTATTTGTAATTAAATCATTTTTATAATTTATTTGTATTTATCATGTATTATGGCGCATTGGCCAATCTCTGTAATGCCATAAATACTCTTTTTCTATAAAAATTAATAAATAATAATATACAATATCATAGGTTTTATCCTCTTCGCCTTTTTGTTAAAATTCATAAAATAAAGAAGTTGATGTCCAAAGTGACACTGACAAATATAGTGTATCTTCCGTTTTATTTTTTAAGAAAATATAACCATGTGAATATAGCCATGAAAATAAAGTCCATGTGTAGTAAGCTTTACACCAGTTTAGTAGTGCACAACTTATTTGACAGAAGGCCCAATTTATCCATATTGTAATTGTTGACACATACAAAAATACCACATTGGATAAAAGTAGTAAAATGTTAAAATGTAATGATATAGTAAGTATATTAGACTAAACATATATTTAATTATTTTAAATTTAATAGTTACATAATATTATCAGATACTCCAATCGCTCTCCTCGTATTACGTATAAAAAATAGTAGTAAGTATTAAATAAAAACCGCACTATACGGGTCTGTCAGCGACGATTTAATTCCTTTGCTACTGCATAATTTGTTCACATGTGATTTTTTTGTTATTCACTTGGTGATAAAACAGTTGACATTTTGAGTAGCAACAAACAAGACTGCTATTACTAATTGTTACACTAAGTGTTTAGAACCTCTCTTGGTTGTGTTAAATTTTAGAGCGAGATAGATAGTTTGACTATTTAGACTTATTATAACAATTATAATACCTCAATACAAACATAATATGATGAACTACCCTTGATATCTGATAGCAGTCTTGTGTAAGTATAGAATAGATCCACAAGTCACCTCGACGTTTGTGAAGGTATTGTTGGTGTAAGTCAGTATAACAAAAGTTCAAAACAGGCCGCCATTTCCTTGTTTATTTTGCAAAAAAAAAGTTTCTAAATCAACAATATCAAAATCTTCTGTAATTACTATAATTTAGTATATTATAATGTTGTATTATAAAAATATAGCGTCCCGCTCACTTCAGTCATTACTTGATCCTCCGTCGCAGGCCTCTGGGCGCAACACACGCGCATTACACACTCATGCACACAAGTTAAAATTAACAACATATTTAATTAACTCATATAAACCTAATATCAAAAGTGCCCTCATATGTTTCACTGGTCACCCACCTATCACCAAATCTTACGTGATTCCCTCTAGATATCTAGATGAACAGTTTGTATAGGATTCATATTAGTAATAATTAATAAAATATTATCAAGTTCTCCAACAAATAAAATTGACAAATCTTTCTTAAACATAAATAGTTTTTCGTATAAAATAATATAATATGCCATACCATACGGCCGGGCGGGTATTTTTTGCAACATCAATCATTACCACAAGGGCCGAATGCACCTGGTGAGATTTGCAATAACCTATAATACCATTGAAACAGAATTCGCTTACAATAAAACATTCAACAGCAAATAATAATATAAGTACCATATTATTATGTACATATACAATTACTGTACAATACAAAGAATTCCCTGAATACTATTCTTTGTGGATTCTCTTAAAGCATTTTCCCCTGCTCTCGCGTGATATAGTTTCCAATCCCGATATTCTGGAAAATTTGAATTTTTATGCACCCGTCAATAACATGTGTGAAAGCTGTTTCCTCATGTCAGACTCATCAGGCACCAATAGCGAGGGCTGTGCGGCTGGTCAATGCACTCCCTAGAGATGTAGAGATTTTTAGCGATGCAATATGTATTTTGTTTTTAAAATTCTATTTCATTGTTTAATTTGTATTTTTTTTTTTGAATAAGTTTTGTTTTTTGTTTTATTTCTTTTTTATAAAATTATTTTTTGCTTTGTTTTTTTCTGTACTTAGCTTGTTTATTTTCCTAGTTGATTTACTTGTACTTTTTATTCTAAATGTCATGTTATGAACGTCTTGAATTATTAATTTGTAATGTGCTCAATGTCTTTTTAAATTAATAAATAAATATTTACTCGGCTGTACCTATTGTCTTATTTTATTATAAAAATATTTTGTTGATTCTATACATTTATGTACCAATACGTATGATTTATTCGGTGTCGAGTCATGAACCCTGAAGGCAAGGGATCGGAAGTCAATTGATGCCTTCGAGATGTGGTGTTGGCGCCGAATGCTTCGCATTTCTTGGACAAAGCACGTGCTTATGTCTGAAACACCTTCTGCGGTTTTTGTATTCCCGGACTAGACAACCTGGATAGACTGGTGATTGCTCAAAAGATGACAAAATTCAAAGGTATTCACGATCGTCAGCCATGAGGGGACTACCAAGAAGAGAGAGAGAGAGACAGAGTTCCTATACATGTTTTTCTTATTCAAGTAACTTAATTAAATCATTCATAGTGATTATTAAGGATATTAAGAAAAATTCTGCGGCGTATATATGGACCGATCAGAGATGGCACCAATTGGAGGAGAAGATATAATGCTGAGCTCTACGGACTGTACGAAGATTGCAGCGCAGTTCAATCAATTAAGATTGGGAGACTGCGATGGCTAGGTCATGTGCACCGTATGAATGACAATGAACCGGCAAAGAGAGTGATGTCCAGCAATCCAATAGGACGTAGAAGAAGAGGGAAGCCAAAGATTCGCTGGTTAGATGGAGCTGCCAGTGACTGCCGTATTCTGGGGGTACCAAATTGGAAAGCGGCCACACTAGATAGGGACAGGTGGAGGGAGCTGTTGGAGGAGGCTAGGACCCACACCGGGCTGTCGCGCCCCTGATGATGATGATAGTGATTATTTGAGTAAAAATATATCAATTGTTTGTCAAGTGTGTATGTACTAACGTTATACGAGTTTTGGAATATAACGAAAAAAATACAAAACAAATTAAATATGTTTGTACCTACTACAAATAAATCAGTAGATAACTGACATACATTTGATTATATAGTATTATTAGTATCTTACTTATTTATTTACTTGAACTAGCGCTATAGACCATTCGGAATCATGGCCGACTAGACAACCGTCGTCCAGGAATCTCTATCCTTATCTCTCTCTCTCTCCAGTCAGACACACTCTGCGTTCCTTTTGGCGTTATTTGCCCATGTCCATATAGTGGCGAATGGAGATAACCAAATATCTGACTCCAGACCATTAGGTACACCAGTCAATTTGTGACTGGTCATTGTGGATTCTCTGGCAGGCTCTTAGAGCTTGGACTTGCAAGCCGTCCGACATGGTCATACGGAGGGGAAAATACAGGATGCTAACCACATCCTTTGGGAATGTCTGAGTATGTGCTCAGAACAGGAGGAAATGCTCAGGTCGGTCCAGCCAGCTATTGGACCTATCGGCGCGTCTGACTTGGTTGCTACAGAGGTCAATTATCCTGCTTTTAAAATTTGCGGCGTCTTACTGCGGGCGTGAACATCTATTCACATAAATTTTGCTGTCCGTATGATTAGCTTCGTTCTTTTGATTTAATAAACAACTTCATTTTCTTTTTAGTAATTTCCATTTGCTTTTTCTCTCCCCGGCACTTTATATTAGAGTAAACTCAGTAAACTCAGCCAGAGCTCACTCTGAGCGTAGCAACCTAAGTCTTGGGCAGCGCTCGAAATGGAAAAGTTCACGAAACGGTGCGCTCGACAATTTTCCGAAGATATAACATAGTTATCAAATGTTATGTGTATTTTATAAAAATAAGTGTGTTAGATTTTTTGTTATCTTATAGCCTATCTAGCTCAGGCGGTCAAATTAATTTTTTCCACGAGACGGAGCGATAATTTTACCGATTTCACGAACCAGAACGGCGCTCCGGTCCATTTCAAGCCCTGGTCTTGGGCATTTTCTCCCAGGATACTCCCGAGGTCCAATTGATTCAGATGCTTCACATCACCAATTGAAGGGTACCTTATACTCTCGATTAAGACCGAGGATGGTGCGGGGCGGCTTTGGTGAAGGGCTTTTAACTTCAATGCCCATGTCCTTCAGGGTTGGTTCAGGTGTTTCTTAATAAACTTTACGGAAAACTTCAGATCAATTACATCTAACAATGTGACAAACGACCAAGAGATTGACTATATTGGGCATACATTTTTGCGCCACTTTGGATTTTATTTACTTTTGGCTATATTAGGCATTTTATTCGCATTATAACAGATTACACTCCATGCACTTTTGTTATGATTTTCATAGCAACTTATCTAACTGTAATTTGTTGGCTTGACTTATACCCTTTCAAATAGTATACACACTCATAAACATAAATAAATATAATTCTTTTGTCTTCGAATAGTAATAATGGATCATCTATAAGAACAAGACCTCATTAATTAGGAACAGAATGTTGAAAACAGGTTATGTATAATGGCAATTATTTTACTTTGAAGTCGATGTTAGGTCATTTTATTTCCCTGTTTATTAGATTTCATTAATTTGCAATAAGTACATTTAAAATAGATCAGTAGGTACCTATGTATTCTATGTGCAGATATTTGAATTACATTCTAAATTTAAAAATAAATACTTATTCCGGTCTAAATTAGTGTTGCCATGTTCATAAATGCAACATGGCGTAAATCTCCTGAAACGATCTGGCGATAATAATGTATTTAAAGATTTAAAACGTGTTTTGTGAGGCGGGTGTTTTGGTTTTTAATGTTAATTTTTTTGAGTCAAATCGCGGCGCAGGGCAGCTGTTTCACTAAAGGCAGCTGCGCCCTGTGTCTGAAACCAGGGATGTAAGCACGTATTATTTACTTAATTGATATTATTAGAGTGCCTATAATAAAATTTTGCGGACAATGAATGTAATGAAGCCATACACATACACTTATGTCATTTGACAATGTATGATTTTCAACGACAATATTTGATTGATAAGTTTCAACGAAATTCATGTTATACAGTTAGTATTAAAAGTTTTACCATCATTGAATCGACACAACTAAACCCATGAATATTATATTAGTGATGTGCGTGTTTATTTTATTTAGCAATAATTTATCATAAGGGTGGCACTCGGTAGGGAGAGGAAAGACTTAACTCTGAGATCTGTGGGTTGATCTGCTCATTTAATGACATCTCAAGAGTGGAATTAAATGGAAATTAAGTAAAGCTGTTGTTTACTCTGGATAGTTACAAGACATTCTTAGGAAAAACCCAAATATGAGAATGTATAATCTTGTACATACAGCAAAATACTAATTTACAAAATGTGCCTAAGACCAATTCTGACTTACATAATATGGCATTGAGGATTGAGTCCAGAGCACACACCGAAACTAAATGTATATTTCAAAGCGTAGAAATGAATATACTCAAAACACGCAGGTGAAATACATAATATAAGAAATTAACAGATCAGAGAAATTTACAGAAAGTTGAGAATATGATCAGGAAAATTAAATACACACGTGGAAAGGATTGACGAACCTAGAATCCCACACCTTATGATGGATCACTGTCCCTCCAGCAGACCTCCCAAAAGTTGGAAAAATAACTGCGACACAATTTTGATAGACAGGAAGACTTCATCATGATTATACTATAATGGGCATGTGTTTAAAATAGCTTGTCGTTTTATATCCGACTGTAGTCAGCGGTTAGAAAACTCACAGCTCAATAATAATAGTAAGTAGTTGACATGTTTTTTTGGTAATCGGACAAAACAGAACATGAATACCTTAAACAGAACGGTGACCTCCTTGATTTTGATAATCATGCAAAACTCCACAGAATTATGAAACTCATTCATTATTTTGTTGTACCTAGTCACCCTTGCATTTTTTGAACATATTAGATTGATTAAGACGAGATATACTTAGCTTGTCGGCAACACCGAGTTGAGTCCCGTTTAATTGAGGCTTTTCAGCGATTAGAAATGCAGAAATCAATAATTTGATTTTTTACGGTGTATTGAAAACATGTGTTATTAAAAAAAAACTATGCAACATAATTTATATAGATACGACAATTTCAATTGTTCCGACCATGTCCGATCCTAATAGGATCATATGGGCCTCCACAGAGTAGAGGTTTTGTATTAACAGATTTTGTTTTTTTACGAGAAATGGATGTCAGCCACTTGCTCAACATATTAGGTCCATACCCTGACTCACACACAAATTGAAAAACAATATGTGTACTTGCCAGACCCAGGATTCGAACCTGAGACCCACGGCGTGTCATTGTTCTGTTTATCGCTGTTCTGTTTTCTCACCGTTCTGTTTATTTATGGAACAGTTTTTTCTTATGGACTCATTTCCTTTTTAAACCCTAACTCAAATACGTTAATTATGCACACTTCAAATACTATTTTAATCTCTAATTAACTATTTTTTATTCAACTATTAATTCACAAGATTTGAGAATGTAACTTTCTAATTATTGAAAATGCATAATTTTGAAAACAATTTTGAGAAAATATATTATAACCAATAGAAAAAATCTTTTTTGAAAAAAGTAAGACACCCAGCAGGATCGAACCTGCATCTCTCGGGTTTCGCGCCCATGCACATATACCACTATGCTATAGGCGCCATACTTAATTGCGACAAATTTTATTAATGGCTCTTAATACTCTCTGAAGCGCTTTCCAAATTGAGTTACTATTGGCGTAGAGCCCTAAAATTTATATATATATTATATAAATGGCCGATTTGAAAATCATCTATTATCGACGTGGTCTTAAAAGAAATTCCTTGACAAGGCCCTGGCATTAAGGTGAAGGACAGGTGGCGTGCGCCATACACGTGCCGTCGTGATCCCGAAACGATTTTGAGTTAGTGCTCTTATATATCGATGCACCGGGATTCATTTTATCCACCTCAAGAAAAACTTGCTACGGTCACTACAGTGCAGTATAATTTCACCCGACTACAGAACAGTTAACGTTCCCTGCACTGAACTAACTTAAATTTTTTTAACAAATTATGATATTTTCAATAATTTTAATAAATCCCTCAATGAACGAGCATAGTCAATTTTTTGATTCATGGAAAATGTATAAGTACCCTAGAACTTAGTTACTTATGTTTTAATTCGATTTTTTTTACTATGACTTTGTTTACGTTACTATTGCTGCATTATTTAGAAATGTATAAAAAGAAAAATGGTGCAAAATTGTTTAATTGACTGTAATTAAGTCGTGGCAGTGAATTGAGAATTGTATAGTAGTGCTAGTTATCGATTATCTTCGAATGCAATTCAGTAACCTGTTTGCAATAAATAGACAGTGACGTCCCGTGGGGTAGGCAGATTGAGCATCGCTTGGGGGCGGCAGTTACTCGAAGGGTGGAAAATCGAGAAGAATCGTTAGGTATATTTAGACATAGCTACTTAAACTTAGTAATAAAGGAAATATCGTTACATTAAAAAAATCAGCTCACTGGTTGGAAACAAAATGTATTAATTAACATATAAGGTTTAACGGGACTGTATTTTTTTGTCGGGTTCACGATGTGTAGCTTACTTCCGTTGCCCTTCGACGTCCTTGATGAACAGAACTCGATTTAACGTTGTAGGTACTTGGACGTCACGTCCTTGATGATCAGCAATTATACGTGCAGATTTGCGAATTATAGGTAGGTACATACATACTTACCTAATTTAAAATTTATCCAAATATTTTTGCCAGTCACTCGTGAGTTTTGGATTTTGTCAAGTGTATTTTTAAATGTGTTGAAAAGCGTGGACTCGCAATATTGTATATTGAAGCAGAGATGGGATTTAAATTAGATTTAGTGGTATATATTTTGTTAGTAATGTAAGTATTCATACAACACATTTCTTAGATATTTTACTGATGAAAGGATGATAAAAATACTGTATAAAAAATTAAGCGGCATTTTGGCGCTGCCTAGGGGCGGCATTTTATCTAGGAACGTCACTGTAAATAGAGATTTTCTATTGCATATTTCGTTCGAAATATAATTACCATTTATTTCACAATATGCAACACCGATCATTTTCTACAAAATTAATTTACAATATTGCATTCGAAGTACGAGCAATAACTGGCACTACGATCGAAGTTTACAGTTTCGTGTCACGACCTGACTATATGTGGGCCTTGGATTGTAAGTAATAATGGATATCTTCTTTATAATGTGTATTATTAAAAGTTATTTGTAGTGAATCAAAATGTTCAAAATACAATTATTATTTTGTAACGTGATAGTGATTATTAATTTTACAACGTTTTTATTAGGTCGTATTCTTATTTGTCCGGTGGTTTTTAACTAACTTCCCGACTAGCTAGACATTTGAAACTTTTAGAATATCTCAGGACACGATGCCAATGCATTCTTTTAATACTTTTAGCCATCTTTAAGTAGAATTGAATTCATTTTCAGTTAATTCTGTTTTGTATGAAAAGTTATTTCGGAAGAAATCCGTAAAAAGTAAAACACTATTATTGGTTGCTAGGTCTAGGGTCTAGCAACTAAATTATTAATATATACTGCGTGTGGTTAGGTTAGGTTAGGTTAGGTTAGGTTAGGTTAGGTTAGGTTAGGTTAGGTTAGGTTAGGTTAGGTTAGTATGTATTACTATGGAAATCAATATAAAATGTAAAAATGAGATTTCAGTATTCCATAATAATAATATGTATTCAGTATTTCTTTCAAGTACAAATTTTTTGATCGTTTAAGCTAGTCAAGTAAAGTTTATATGGTTCAAGAGAATTTAAAAACATTGTATATAAAAAGTTCTTTTTATCTTGTAATTTTTAGTAATAGTGATATATATTTTTTTAATTAAGTACCTATGTGAATTATTCCTCGTGCATAGTTGCCAGCACATGTACGTAAATTTGATACCAAACGAATTTAGTCGTTCCGGTCACCAAATCTGAATATTTGGATTCCATGAAATCATTAAATTATTATGCATATATAGTAAGTTTAGCTCAGCCCGTGAAACCTATCCTTATCGGGCCTCTATTCGTATATATTATATACTTACTATACGTATATACATATTGTATATATTTGATGAAATTGTTCGCAGAGTAAAGCTAGGCTGGAGTGCTTTTGGCCGCCTGAATAATAATGTTCAACCAGTGGGCGCTTCCTGTGATCACATATGCGTGTGAAACATGGACCCTAAGTAAAAGAGAGATCTAGAAACTTAGAGTAACACAACGTGGTATGGAGAGGTGCATGCTGGGCATAACGCGAAAGGACAAAAAGAGGAATGAGTAGATAAGGAAGCAGACAAGGGTTTGCGATGTAATAGAGTTTATTAAAAGCCTTAAATGGAGATGGGCTGGACACATCGAAGAAGAGACAATCGTTGGACAAATCTAGTCATCCAGTGGTATCCAAGAAGTACAAAACGTCCGCAAGGTAGACCTAGAGGCCGCTGGATCGATGAAATGATAAAGTTCTTCGGAAGTACGCTGCATTGCAATCCACAGGACCGAGAGAAGTGGAAGCAGCTTGAAGAGGCCTTCATCCAGCAGTGGATAGATTCAGGCTGATGATGATACGTATTATTAAGAAAAATATTTTCCTCTTAATAATGCTAAATTCCTCCCATTTTGTTAATCAGTGTCATTTTCTTATTCGTTATCCGGTAACAAGATTCCACGGATATGACGCACTTTAAACTCCATTGTTAAGCCTGGTGACCATGTATACAGAACAACAGTGGCGAATGGTGGATATAGGCTGTGGAGATTCGACGTAAATAGTGCACGCTTAACTTTTTCATTCAACTACGAATACAAATTTCAGATGGTGTTGGTTAGTTTTTAAACACAATTAAACCCTGCCTAAACCAAACCATAATGGTATAGGTAGGCTATAGAGACCCGAAAAGAATAATGCACACTTTATAAGTCATACTTATTTGTTTTCATTTAACTAAAAATAGAAATTTCTGGTGGGTTTTAAAATTTGGTTAAAACCTGCCTAACCAAACCATAATTGGTAAAAAAAATATTCATGTATCTATAAAATATGTAATACTATCATGTAGGTATAATTTAATGGCATAAATATTTAGATATTGTATAGATAGAGATGATGAAAAAATCCTTTCTAACATCTATTATGGTTAACTTTAGGCAGGGTTTAATTGAATTTAAAAAAAAACCAACACCATCTGCAATTTGTATTCTCAGTCCAATTAAAACAAATAATTATGACTAAGTAATGTTTAGTGTGTACTATTTTTGTCGCATCTCAATGGCCTACTTCCACACTTTGCCACTGAAGAACAAAAGTGTCTGGAATGTTTTAATTAATGATATTTTTCACCACAATACTGAAAGTTGGAATTAAAATGATGAAACTTTACCAAAGTGCTCACAGTCTAATAGCAATGGCGTCCATCGCTTTTCGTTCTGTTCTACTTTTAAATTTATTGCTTTTGGAACGCGTCGCTTGCGCGCTCTTTCCACGTCAATTTTTGAAATGTTCAATATCCGTGTGTATCGCGAAGATTATCAAACTGTTTTAATTACATGTCATAAAATATCCTGATAAAACAAAAATGTAATATAATTTTATTAACTTTTCATCAGCCTAGCTAGATCAATCTATTGATGGTTGAAGGCCTCTTCAAGCTGATCGGTGCTGTATTTTAAATTGAACCTACCTCTGAAAAATATAACTATCTCGAAAATCCAGTGGCCTCAACTTTCATATTATGTCTTCGCCCTTTTGGGTACCTGCTGCTGGATGATTTTATTCATACAACAATTGTCTCTCTTTCGAGCTACACGTCCAAGTGATCATTTTAATATAGGGTGTTTTTAGTTTTTTTTAGAATTATTAATAACTATGTCCTTGCTTTTGAACAATCACAAACAGCCAAACTTTGAGAAAAACACATAAATATTGTGTCCTCGCCGGGGATCGAACCCAGAAGTTTCGGGTGGAAGACCAGCGCCTTACGCACTGCACCACGAGAGCCGCCCGGGGTGTTTTTAGTTAACTCAATTACACCGTACAACCTTATTTGTTGCTTATCAAAATATGCCCAGCGTGCACCTCTTTATATCATGGATTATTGGGTAGGTATATTTATATATACCTACATACTTCTAATAAAATTGAATTTTTGCATTTTATCAGCTTTTGACTATTGCCGTGATACCCACACAACATAGTTTTTCTTTTTACTTGTTGTCTATCTGTATATTTTTTACCATTATAGCTGCTCAACTGGCTCTTGACCAATATTTATGAAACTTGCAAGTTTATATAATAGACTACCTATATTATTAGTACAGATTAAAATTTTATTTCGATATATCAAAGGTTCCGAATGCTTACGGTATGCATATTATGTCTTTGAAATTATCATGAAAGAGAGCAATGCAGCCTCTCGTCACAAGATGAAGACACGACGTTGGATATATTTGGGCACATATTATGGGTGCCTCAAGCTGGAAGACCATTAAACACCATCCAGAGGTGTAATGTGACAGATCTACGCAATGATGTCATGATCAGAGATCACAGAACAGGCAATAAATAGAATTCCGATAGGCTATATTCAATACGCTACATTTTGATGCAGGGTTTTGAATGTGTGAGTGTCCTACGAAAATGAAACACGCATTATGCACGTTCAATAGTGTGTGTAATACACCAATATTAAATGAGCGTCAACGCATAAACCGAGAGCAGTTGTCAGTATTCGACGTATAACGTATTCTTGACAGGTGTTTAAGTGTATCCCGGATTCTTCCTTACTCGAGATCGGTTACCTGCTAGAGTTTCTTCTTCGTAACTTTGCACTCCCGGCTCTAGGATGAAAATGATGTAATATATTCTAAAAATATTTTTTCACATATATAGAATCCATTTATTTTCTTATTAGTACCTAAATTTATTAATACAAGCGAATATCATTTGATCTAATTTTATGATAGGTTATTAGGCAAAGAGGCGAATCAGTGTAGTAGAAAGTGCAAAAAAGTGCATAGTTATAAAACGTATATTCTACCGCAGCGGTCGGCAAACCGCGGCTCGCAAGCCACATGCGGCTCTTTGGCCCCTTGAATGCGGCTCTTCCACAAATGCACTCTGCCCTATTTAGCATGGCTACAAAGAAGAATCAAAGAAAAACGGAAGATGAAAACCGTGAATTTAAAGTTGAATGGACCGAGACTTTCGCGTTTATTCAAAACTTAAATGACATACCGACCTGTATTATTTGTCGGGAAAAATTGGACCATAACAAGAGGTCAAATTTGGAGAGACACTTTACAACTAAACACGCCCTGTCACGTCATTTAGCACTAAATATCATGTCGGTGATGCAAGGAAGAAAGCAGTTGAGAAACTTTAGAAGAGTCAAGAAAAATCAAGTTCTGTCTTTAATTATTACTGAAGATAATCTTCCAAAAATGTTATTAATGCAAGTTTAGTGGCTAGTAAAGAGATTTCTTAGAGAGGAAATCAAGAGTAAATTGAGAAGTCGTCTTATTGATGAGAACCTGGAATTGTGCTTAAAATTAAAAACAGCAACATGCAAACCTGACTTCCCAAGCTATCCAAGGAGATGCTAGACCACTATTCACATTGAGTGTTTATCAGTCATTGTCATGATTGAATTGTATGGATACCATACTTACAATTTAATTTTTATCAATAGATAAGATCATATTACGCATGATATCAAGTTAATAAACATTGTACCTACATATTATATAATTTAAGATTAAGAAATTTGGCTCTCAAAAAAATCTTAATCGTTGTACTGTTGATATTTGGCTCTGTTGACAAATGAGTTTGCCGACCACTGCCTTACCCATTAGGTATTTCTGAGTTCCCTGCCAGAGATTAATTAAAGCGACGCGTAGTATCCGTATACTCAATATAAGCGACACGCATAATGAAAAGATTCGACTGGGTGGAAAGCATCGCTTAAAAAATATATATCCGGACCGCAGCGATCTAATTGTTTAATACTAAAATTCCGTTTGAGAACCACTTTAAGTGCACCATCATTGGTTATATTCAGATGACGTGTGCCGAGGAAAGCTGCATCATATAAAATAGCTTAAAATAAAATTCAAAATGCATGCACGGTGTTCTATTTTTGAAAACACCTCCAGCTAACGAACTCCGTGCATTATTATTTCACTTTTATTTTCATCTGACTACGAATTTATTATTATTTACATTTCACGCTGTTGTAATATTTCGTTCTGTGGGCTATGAAATTTTATCGCTTACTTGCCCTCCGCTTTTGCGGAAGTTTGTCTATGGATTTTATTAAAAATAAGCCCCCTAATAATCCGCCCTAGGGGAATTTTGACGTGCACCCGATTTAACGAGGTACTAAATAATTTTAAGTGTCCATTTTGTAAAGAAATGTGCTTCATTCTTTTAATGGTTAGTATCTCCACCATACGGAAGGTAGTAAAACATGTACTACGTATTAATTCTCTTAAATAATAGTGATATTCTGTCTTCTCGATAAAGTAGTTGTATAATCATACATCGAATTAATTTAGGGAGCCAACTTATGTGGCTGTATTTTATGCTTGGTAATAAAATTAATCATGAATTAAAGTACTAATACTATTAGTGAACCAGTATCAGCGCTCGAAATGGAAAAGATTACGAACCGGAGCGCTCGAAAATTAACATGGTTATAGAATTTTATGTGTATTTTATAAACATAAGTGTACTAGATTTTTTATTATATGGCATATCTAGCTCAGACGGTCAAATTATTTTGTCCACGAGACGGAGCGATAACTTTACAGATTTCACGAACCAGAACGGCGCTCCGGTGCGTTCCGGTCCATTTCGAGCCCTGACCAGTATGGTCTGCCAGCTTATGCATGTGTGTGTATCTTCAAGTAAGTTATGATCTTACTATCCATTATCAAAACCGGTACTGATCAACTAGTAACCACATTGCCATTATTCAACTTATTATATTTGACTGATGATACTGAAGCGTTACAATTTAAACAATACTTATGTTTCGTGAAAATGTTTGCATTGCATTTTTTGCATGCAATTTGAGGCTAAAAATTAAAGTAGACTCCATTCTAAGTATGCCCAAGGGCGGCACTTTGCATAGAGACGTCACTGTCTCCATGATACACAGTGCAGGTAAAGGTGGGTATTTAGACGCTGTACGAACTATCATCTTCAGTTTAACTATTATTGTGGTGCAATAACAATTTGTCAAATGCGATACACACTTGAAGAGAACTAATCCTATGGCAAGTTCATCTGCTCACTGGGTCGACGGCCGAGAGAGTCATCTTATCTTGTTAATCTATTTCCGTGTATCCATTTGAATTATTCTCTTTTATTGATGATCAATCTCTGTGAACTCTAAAAAAATATTAAAAGTATTTCTATTTTTTTAATAAACAATCTCTAAACTTTAAATCGCTAAAACCAGGAAAATATATTGATTGTAATTAATATCTATCATCGAATCGACCAATCCAAATATTGATAGGGACAAGTTTAATTAAATGGAATAGGATAATTTCTTCATCACAATAATAGGCGCTCTATTTATAATGTTGACTAATTTAATTGTATGGGTATGAAGAAAGTTTATTTCGTTATGCAAAAAGCAGTAAGTAAACAAAAGACATCTTTATAAAAAAATATTGTTCTATCAAGTTAGGCAAATAAGAATGTAGACTCAAATAAAAATTGATTTTTAAAATTATCACTTTCTTTGATTTTCCCCGTACTTGTGTCATATTGAAATATTTTTTCTCATTATTTGTCACCGGTGGGAACAAAACTGGTAGTGACAACCGGGAATAAACCTGCTCTGCTCCATCCCGTTCCACAATCCCTATAATCCTAAGTACTTAACTGAAATGTTGAGAACCACTATCTTTTTTTGGGGTAATTCCGAACTAATAGTATCAAAAGTTAGGGATAATGGAAACTAATAACAAAATTGATGATATTTTGTGTTAGGAGTATTTACGGTCGAAAAAGAAAGGTAAACCTTCGGTCAAAGTGCAATAAAATCAACTTTTGAATAATTTCGGAATTACCCCAAGATAGTTCGTAATTTCCCCAATACCAAAAAAAAATGACTCAATATTTCAAATTCTCAATTTAAAGAACCCAACTATATATTCAAGAATCTAATATATATTTATCATACATCTTTTCTTTAAGTACACAGAGGTAAAACAATAATGGCAATAAATATGAAACACTTTGAATAATTAACCGAAATATATAACCTCTAGTCATCTCATATAAATTTCTGTCGGAATTACCCCAATGCACCTTACATCTGAAAGAAATCAGAAGATATACTAAACTTGGAAATTCTATCACACTCTCCACATTTCTGGATATCCTGTTATTATTTAACGCTTTAATTGATATTATAAATAGTTCTAATGGTATTAATACTATCGACCGAGGGTACTTGATGGAATTTAAATTTAAATTCTAATACAGCGTTTCACAAACTTTTTCGTCAAAGGAACAATTATGAAATCAAAAATATTTTGTGAATATTTTCTGTTTTTGAAAAACATAAGGCAAAAAAATAAAAAATAAATATTTCATTGTATAAACTAAATATACATATGTACATTATTATTACTCTTATTAATATACTAAAAAATAATATTTAAAATTTTTCACCATGTGATTTGTGTAATTGTTTGTTTGAAACTAAATCATGCAATCTAAGTTCAACGTTTGTGGTGTGAATACACAAACCAGATGCGATATGGCTGTCTGTTAATTTTAATCTTAAGTAAGATTTATTAATGCTCATTATTGGAAATATTTTTTCCACAAATATAGGTACTTCCAAATAATGAACCCATTTGATGAGCATGTTCAACTATATTTGAATATACCTCAAGTGAAAGTCCTTTGTAGAATTCAATTGAATTCTTATCACGATAAGATGCTTTTGCTTCCACGTTCTCTCGCAAATCTATTCATTGAAACTGCATATTTACGGGAACAGCGCTTTGCACATCGCATGCACAAATATCAAATTGTTTGACCATTCATTTTTTTCCAGAGGATATTTAATTCTAAATGTAATTTTAATATTCGATATGAAGAATATAAAATAATAAAATTTAACATAAATCTTGCGGGACACATCAAAAAGTCACGCACGACATAATTGGCCCGCGGGACAGACTTTGTGAACCCCTGTCTAATAGATATAAGTTTTGTACTATTCCATTTGAGTCGTTTTTTTGCGATCTGGATTTCGCCTTTTGGCATCTTAATCATCAAAGACTCAACTCGAACAGTACAAAATTTGAATCCATTAGAATTTAATTTCAAATTCCATCAAGTACCCTCGGTCGATAGTATTAATAATATTATAAAATAGTTTTAATCGGTAGACAAGATTCTAATAATTTAAACCTATTATCCCACGCAAAATTACGCATAAAAGTGTGTATTTTTTTACACTTTCTATATCCGTTTATTGCCCGGATCACTCTCAATCAGATGCCTTTTACTTTTTAGATATCAGATAATGACGGCAATCTACATATTCACTCATTACTGTCGGACTTAGTTTAGCGGATCGTAACAGAAATTTGCAAACAATTGCCTGAGAAGTAGGAGCAGATCTCCATTGTTGGAATAAATTCGACAACGATTAATTATTCAGTATTCATTATTGGTCCATTTTTATACCGTTTTATTTCACAACAGTATTCAATATTTCGGTAACGCTTATTTGTAATGTCAAAACAAAGTTGCAATGAGTTATTTTAAACTTTAATAGTTTAACTTGTATCCGACATAAATAATGCACAATAAACTTTGTCAGCCAAACGTATTTGTTTTCATTGAACTAAGACTACAATGTATCCATAGTAATTGTTAGTTTTTAAAATCCAATTAAACTCTGCCTAATCCAACCAGTAGATAATAGACAAAAAAAATATTCTAATGAACTATTTTTTATATTTAACGAGTTATTCACTCAATTTACAACATAACATCTTGGAGTGAACCATGACATCGATTAGTAATTAACGTAATTAATACCTTCTTTGATTTAAATTACAAAAGCCGATTACCAATAGTAACTCAATTTGAAAAGCGCTTCAGAGAGTATTGTAAGACCCATTAGTTAAAATTTGTCGCAATTAGATATGATACCTATAGCATTGTGGTCGATGTCCATGGGTGCGAATCCCAAGAGACGCAGGTTCGATTCCTGCTGGATTTTTTCTATTGGTTATATTTATTTTCTCAGAAGTGTTTTTAAAATGATGTAGGTAACTTCAATTAAAAAAATCGTTTATGCCATTAAACCATACATAATTTTAGATATTTTATAGATAGAAGAATATATTGTATCGATTGAGGTTTGGTTTAGGCATGCCTTGATGAATTAAAAAAAACTAACCAACACCATCTGTAAATGTGTTCTAAATTCAACGAATACAAATAACTATGACTGAAAAAGTGTGCACTATTTTTGTCGGATCGCCCATAGGCCATACCATACCTAAACTATTATGTTTTGGTTAGGCAGGGTTTAATTAAAAATTTTAAGCTAACCAGTACTATCTACAGATTGTATTCTTAGTTCAATGAAAACAAATAAGTATGACTGACAAAGTTTTGTTTGTACTGTGAAATCTCGAATCTCCACTGCCTAAATCCACCGTTCGCCAAGGATATAATGTGCGCCGCGTGCCAAGTCGGTCTGATATAATGTAGATTGTAGGGCGTTAAACGATTTCATGTAACTTAGACAGAGGGTAAATGAGAATCTTAACAGTCTACCTTCACCCCTCGCCACTGAGTAGGTACACCTATAAGTTGAGGTGTGATCTTTGCATTAGTGTCTCGATGTGAGTATTGCCGGTGTATTGCGAGGTATTAGTTCGCGCACCTCAAGTTATAGCTGTCGGTCTGTAACTGAAATTCTTCGTCAAAGTATTGGTGGTTTTATGTATGTACACAGTGGCTCGATTCACTGACAGGTTTGGAGACTACCTCACAACCAATTACCGTGAACGATAAATGACAATTTGGTGTTGAAAATATAGAAATATAGTTATGTTGCCAGTATTTAAAAATCTTTGGTTGATTTTTTACACTTACATTGTGAAACATACTAATCGTCTCGTGGATCTTGAAGGAAAGAGAATGTATCTAATGCAATAATTAATATCTTTGTAAATTGTTGTTTTGCATTTCTTCGACAGGTAAAATATTGCACTGCAGACATTCTGCAATTTTCGGGTATATTACTCATTGTGTAGTAGAGAATCTGGAGAAATCGGTGGTTTTAGATAGGTTTCCCTTCGCTAGGATGAGGTCTTGACTAAAAAGAAGAAGAAGAAGTTAAATTCTATTAATCTAAATAATTCGTTCCTGGGGGAGATACCACCTTGTGTACGCGCCTGGATATTATAACATAGACACAACATTTTATTATACTAACATTCAAAAGATGTGTGACATTGTTTTTAAGCATTTTCTTACAATACGTATTGATTTTGATTGGGTATGCCATCGTCACGTCCAGTGGCGGCTCGACGACTTTCTAGGTGGTGGGTTTAGCCATTAATTATTAAATATACGTATATACCTACTTCCTCATAATAATTATTATATATCATGTACCAAGCTACTTATAATAATATTATTTTAGTAATGGGAAATGAGTGATTTTTCAGAATAAATAATACGTAAATACATATAGCAATCGAGATCTTAACCTAGGTCTGAGACTGCATATGGTACGTTGCTATGTTCTGACAATTCTTTTCTATGGTATGGAAGTATGAACGCTAAACCAAGAGATGTCACGGAGCCTTGAAGCTTTCGAGATGTGGCTGTATAGACGCATCCTCAAAAATTCCTTGGACTGACCGGGTGACAAATGTTGAAGTTCTCAATCGAATGGAGAAAGACCGAGAAGTTCTACGTAGTATCAAAACCAGGAAACTACAGTACCTCGGCCACATTATGAGAGGACAAAAATACAGCATTCCCCAACTTGTCATTCAAGGAAAGATCAATGGGAAGCGTAGCAGAGGATGGCGCCGCATTTCGTGGCTTAAGAACCTTCGTGATTGGTACGAGTGCAGCTCCACTGTACTGTTCTGGGTAGCAGACGACAAAGACAAGATCGCCTTGATGGTGGCCGACCTCCGCTAGGGGATGGCACAATAAGAAGAAGAAGACAATACATACATCGTATGAGTCGTTACTTAGTCATAACTAAAAAGCGTGCTTAAAAAACCTAATTAATAATAATAATAATTAATAATTATCGACTTATCATTATCGGTTTTGAACAATGACATACAGTAGGCGCTCGGTAATCCGGCACCCATATTTTTTCACCTATTATTGGATTTCTGTAGGAAATAATTCTATCACAGATTTTCACAGTAAAATCTTTCCAGTAAATCTGATCCGCTCCGAAATCCGCTCTATAATCCGGCAGTTTAATATGAAACCTGAGAGACCTGATCCTATAGAGCAGGAGAGCTATTGGACGTGCCGGATTCGTGAACGCCGGATTACCGAGCGCCTACTGTATGTACAGCGAGCTTTTTTATTCACCTCAGGGTTATTTGAATCGCTCCCGGTATGCGTACACTAACGCTAATGCATTCGCATCCTTTGTAGAACGAGATTTGTAATTTTAATCATGTAATGAAGTAGGTATATTATATCTAATAATAATAATAATATCGGATGTGTATTTTTGACATGATATGGATGTGGGGATGGTCCCCATGAACCCATAGGGTAGAGCCGCCCTTGGTCACGTCGGTCGACGAAGTTTCAATCTTCCAATATTATGATAACTGGCTTAGATGAGTGATGGACTCCATCTTCTTCATTCCAGTAGGACCCTTGAGCTTTTTTCCATGTGTAGATTAATCATTTACAGGTGTTGTTACGCGCGGTGTTTTGAAATACATAAATTTCCACCCCTAATTGGTCCCAAGTGAGAGATATTCGAGGCGCAACTATGAGTGAGTCAGCCAAGCGGTACAGCGCAATCGCATGACACCCAACTCCGGCAAAATAATTGTTTGCAGATACTGAACTGAGGAGATTAGTCTCAGTTTCACGTTATTCAAATTAATACAGAGATGGAATAAGGATACATTTTTAGACATTATAGTTATTTATTTAGTCAAACATTAGTCGATCAGTATTGAAGTTAACAGCCCTTCCAAACCACACCGCCCTGCACCAAACCCGGTCTTAATCGGCCATATCACCTAAAGACCCCACGTTTGGTGTTAAGCATCAGTGTTTTATATAACTAGGAATGTTTCAATATAAGCTACCCAATACGTGTCACAAAGGCACTCAAGTGTATGTATTTTGATTGAATTAAAAATCGTGGCAAATAACGAAAACTGCCGAACAATCTTCGTAAAGAGATCTTCACGTTGACAGTGTGCGAAGCAAATTTTCTAAATGTAACAAAATTGGCGTTTGTGGCGACCAGGTTGGACGGTCCGATAGGCTCAAATGCTTGTTGAACCGACTTGAGTTGTAATCAATATACAGAATATACAATATGTCTGCTTATAATATAAAAAATATTATGCCGATAAAGAAGGTGGCTCACGTAAAATAGTTACCTCTATTGGCGCCTTAGTGAAGTCCAGAATTCAGACAACGATATCAATGTAGAAATGGCAACTTCTACTTTTGAATAAACAAAACATCTTTTTTGAGGGACACACTCGAAAAAGGGCGGTTTAACGCCAATTTGTATCCGGTTCAAGGAGTTGAAATTTGGACGTTTTGATTATATTGCAAATATTATTTGATGTAGGTACGTGTAGTTATGGATACCTACGTCAATCTACCGAAGGAGTCTCGAATACCCGTAATGTTGTAAAGATAGTACCTAATCCAGGCAGCGCTCGAAATGGAATATTTTACGAACCGGAGCGCTCATTATTTTATGAAAATGTTAACATAGTTATCTAATTGCTTGTGTATTTTATAAAAATAAACGCGTTATACCGTGTCCACATTGGAAACAAGTTGTTGGCAACCTCATTAAATTTCGATTAAAATAATTTTTGGTCAAACAAATTTTGATAATTATCGTGAAATTTAATGAAATTACCAGTGTGGACAAACTTTTACATTTTTACATTAAATGGAAAATCTAGCTCACTGTCAATTTAAAATGTCCACGAGACGGAGCGATAATTTTGGGGATTTTACGAACCGGAACGGCGCTCCGGTGCGTTCCGGTCCATTTCGAGCCCTGAATACAGGGTTGTTAGAGTCGGGACTAGTGTTTCCAATAGTAACAAATGTTTCTAATGTTTCTAATAACAACAAATATTCTTTTAAATTAAATTACCTTTTTTATTCATTGAATAATTCACATGATTGAAGAATGTAATCTTTCTTATTGAATATACATAATTCGAAATACCTCACATATTGGGGAAAAAACTGGTGGCTGGCATCGCATCACATTTTCCGATAGATTTTCCTCTCAAAGACACATTCGACATAATATTGGATAGACATAATTCGAAATACTTCAGTAACATATTAGAAACAAATATTGGTGGCGGGCGGGACTTCAAACCGCATCCATCGGATTCAGGCCAATGTGATCGACTATTTGAATCACCTGTATCATACATAATCACAATAAATTAATCAATAACTATGTGCCCGAGATATTTACAAATTCGTTAATATTGACGACCATCTTTTGTGATTTAAAATCTAGTTAGGTACATATTTATCTTAATTCCTAGACGGCGCCAGGTTCTCTCTAAATTTTAATTTTGGAAAGATTTTCCTCTCAAACTCACATTCTATTATGAAGACAGCTTTTTACATCCATTATAAATCAAAACAATATTATATTATTAAAGTAATCCACGATAAGAATGGATGTGATAGTGGTTGATTTAGGTACGTTGATTTAGGTACGTTTATTTTAACAATGTTTTTATATTATAATATTTAAAACAATACAAAAAAAAAATATTTTTTATTTAAGTATTACAGTTTATTCAATCTATAGATTTCTTGAGCTACAAATCAAGTGAAATCTCAGTTTTGCCAAGCCTATTAATTATTACATAATAATATGTATATACCCAATTTTATTAAAATGTGATTGACTTCAAATCAATCTAGCCAGACAAACATGATAATTGATTACCCGAAATGACCCATGATTAATTATTATTAGTAACCCTTTTCCTAAATCCGTGTCTGCTCGGGCGTGAAATAACTGAAATCGGAGAGCAGTAAACGTGACAAGTATGGCGATCACAGAACGATCCACTGAAGGATTTACGATCAGACAAATAATGAGCGATTTGGGCCGGTGAGCGATGGCGAAGCATTCTTTGTAATGAGTAATGTGTGGGTGCTTGGTTAAATTTATACACATTAGGAAGACGTAGTGTTGTATGTGTATTGAAGAAGACAACGGATCATAAATAATCAATCATTTTTAATTCAGGCCATGATTGCTAACTGTGATTTTGTTGTTGAAAATATGTCATTATATAGATCAGAGGGCCATAGCCCCCACAAAGGGGGGCTGACAGGGCTCTAGCCTGGGGGCCCGGGCTCAGGAAGGGCCCGGCATGGCGAGTCGACCAGATAAAGTGATATAAATTCACATCACAAATCCTCTCTAATAGTAAAAAAAATCATTTTCCTTCAATAATGTTATTATTTAAAATTATGTGTTTGTACGATACAATTTTTGTTTGTGTATACTCGATAATTCCATATTTAAATTGAATGTATTAAAATATAAAAAAAAACACTAAAAATATACACATTAATTTTGCCGCGTACATCATTTGGAAAAAGCTACTGTGGAGCGTCACACTGCCTTTATCCTTAGCGATAGGTAGGGGGGCGCTAAAGATACTAGCCTAGGGGCCCGCTTCAGGATGTGGGGGCCATGCAAAGGCACACTTTCAGCCAGCAGCGATTTTCTTTGACGCAGATAATATTATTATGTACTCTCCAACAAGAAGATTTAGGCAAAAGCCGGAAGGCTCGATAGATGTTACTATAGATAATCTAACACGCAAGTAAACGAATCGTTTATTTTAATCCGGTCGTGAACGAAAACAAATTATAGGCTACTCTTATAATAGTTTGACAGATACTTACAGTGCAGTACTAGCATATCGCTACATCCGAGTGTATTCACAGGCGGTACCTAATTTAATAATTGTATAACTGGTTTGAACTGTTTCGATGCCCCTTTCTGACGAATCGATTGCGTCATCTGCGTCAAAGAAAATCGCCGCTGGTAAAAGACAATCATATAATTACAAGTAAATCAGGATTTTCGGTTCTATGAAAATCATTTAAGCCTCCACAGGTTCAAGGTTATATATTATATTAACTAAGCATACCTACAATTTTTACGAAAAAAACCGAGAAGACTACTAAATGTTAATATTAATTTTTAAATAGTGATAAAGCGTTTAATTTACCAAAAATATGTGAAATACCTACCTTTTTTGTGTAAAATTTACAGACCTTTATTTCATCTGAGTATAAAATTTCTGTAGGGATCATGGTTAATGAAATATTATTTAAAAACAATTGTTGACTGCCATTTTACCAAGATGGCGTCGTTTGCTCAAAAGTTCCAGAGTAGAACTTGGTAAATTCGGTGGAAGAAATTGAATTAAAATCAGTCAAAAAACCTTTGTCCCTTAACAAGGGTCCTGGTCATGCTACATTTGAATGGTCTGGCTACCAGAATATCACAAGACGAAGGCAGTCGTTCTATGAATACCCACTCAATTGGCAGAGCAATGGTATGAAAAACTGTAATCATTCTGCATCATACTGTATCGGTGTCGATTGTTTGCATTGAAATAGGCATTGTATTGTAACATACAATACCAAACCAATACAATTGCGAATTGCTTTTAGTTGCCACTGTAGACAGATTCCCGTTCAAGATGTCCATGTGTCATGTGGAATGTCCTAAAATGTCTACGGAAAGGGAAGAGCTGCTGAAGTCGGTTCAGCTAGCTGTTGAGCCGATCGGACCATCCGACCTGTTTTGTTGCATATTACCAACGTGAAGAGCTCTTCACTTAGATTGTTCAGCGGTTTTGTAATAGCTTTTGTTACTTTTAACTACTTCCTACAATTTTACCTCTACCTGCTCCTCTCTCCAATGGTTAAATTTAAGTACAGTTAAGGACAGTCAGTCAAAATAAATTTGAATGCATGGCGACTTCAGTCTTGGGTAACTGCTCTCGAGACATTCCCAGTGATAAAAAAATATGCTTCACATCCCCAAATATACGACCCCGTGATACGCCCGATTAATACCGGGTGTAGTTTGGTGGGGCCATTATCTTCAAAGTAGAAATATTCCAGTATTGACAGTGATAAATTAATGTAAAAGGACTTACCCGTCTAAAGTCACGTACAGAGGCAGGGTGGCCATTCCAGGAATCCAGGTTTAAGGTCAAAAACACTTTCCAACTGTAATTGTATTAAATGTTTAAATTATGTATATAGTAATGCAGTGTATACACGAACTTGTTTGATTAATTCGTTTATATAATGTATCACTTTGGGATTATTATTTTCATCACTTGTTTTTTTAAATCACACCATGTCTCTTCCAGATTTTACATTACAACTAAAATAATATAAATGAGAAGGTTGCATGCATAATTTAATAAATATTAATACCCATCTAAATGTATTTAATTATTTCATATTGGTAACATGATATTATTTGAAAGGATAAAGTTTCATCGGCACCATAATTTTATTTAAAGTGTGTGAACGTTGCGGTGATAATTAAAAAAAATAAGTAGCTGATTAAACAAGATGCATAAGTATTTTTAGTATTGTAGAGGTTTATTCAGTTTTTTAATTAAAGGAATCGGTTATGCATATTGGAACTAGGGTTGCCAAAAATGTATCGATAGTTTTACCGATACTTCGAGACTTTGGGGTCGTTACTTTCTTTCAATACTGATACTGATTTTACATTTTTTTTGAAATGGAACCCTCGCGGACAAGTACCTACCTATCATTAATTTGATGCCGTTATACCCGCATGGATTTACTGCTAACAGTACATACGTATTATCGCGGCCATAACAAGAAAATGCACGTGTAAACACATATTCGGAAGCTTCTGAATTTTCACGCGGCAATTTGATCGTAGAATATCTGCGCCTGCGCAGTAGAACGATACCGCGCAGAGGCTCATTTTGAGGTTAACTGATTTTCACGACTCGTCAAATAGTACCATAAAATGATAACATCGCGTCTCGCTTAATCTTGAAGAATGAGATTGGTGAAACAGTCAGCACTTTTACGTGTTATTATCGCAATAGTTTTAAATAAACACTATTGGTACAAGTAAATCCATGCACGTGTACAGGCGTTATTAAACCACGTTTGCACGTGCATGGATTTACTGCTGATAGTACGTATTATCGCGGCCGTAACAAGAAAATTTAGTATAAACACGTATGATCGTGCATGTTGCAAGATTGCATGCATGTATCAAAAAAGTTTAGAAACTTCTGAATTTTCACGCAATAATTGGTACTTGCATGGCGGTGCTCATGCGCAGTAGAACGACAGTGGCGAAACTGCCGGAAGAAATACGAACTACACCGCACAGAATATTTTGACGTCTACGGATTATCTATGAACTTGTCCGAATCTGTATGAATCTGTCAAATAGCATCATACGATGACAACATAGCGTCTTGCTTACGCTTGAAGAATGAGATTGGAGGGACAGTCACCATTTTTATGTATAAACAGTTATTTTCACGATAGTTTAAAATACACACTAGTGGTTCAAGAAAATACATGCACGTGTACAGGCACTATTACTTGCGAGTATTGATACTATTTCCTTCGATACGATAACAGCGAATAATAATAATAATAATGATTATTAATATGATGATGATATGCTAGAAGGGTTACGCACGTAAAATAATGCAATGTTCATGTTCCAATATCTCGAAAAGTAGATCGATGATAACCATGTTTTTGTTACATTTTGTTAACCGTCTACGACGAATCTATTACTACGGTTTCAGAACCGAAGGACCATTAACATACAAGTTAGTTTTTCAAAAACATCCTAGGGAAACTGCATGTATATAGTACCGGACCGCCCCCAGTTTTTAATAAAATATATAATTTGTTGAGTCTAAAAACGGATCAAGTAAAAGCGGTTTTTATTTCACACCTCTACTATGTAAATATATCATATTAATTCGTAAGGAAATGTCATGCAATTTATAAGAAAGGGTGCTGTACAAATATTCAGAGCGGATTTTACGACTCGACTACTCATATTGTCACCGCACTAGCGTATGTGTTGTATTTAAAGTGCCTTAGTATACGGAAAATAGGCAAAAAGAATTTTTTAATAAGAGTAATAAGACAAAAAAACAGCAGAAGAAACCTGATAGATAAACATAACGGGAAAAATTGCAGGTTTCAGCTTATCTTTTTATGTTATAGAGTAATATTATAGATAGCAGTGGCGAAGGGTGGAGGTAGGCTGTTAAGATCCGCCATAAATATTGCACATTAAACTTTGTTGGTCATACGTATTTGTTTTTGTTGAGCTAAGACTACAATTTACAGATGGTATTGGTTAGTTTTTAAAAACCAATTAAACCCTGCCTAAACCAAACCATAATAGTTTTGGTATATTTTGGGCGATACGACAAAATTTTGCACACTTTTTCATTCATACCTATTTGGTTTCGTTTCGTTCACATAATATTGTTGGTTAATTTCTTAAATTCATTAGGCCCTGCCTAAACAAAACTATAATATTATTTAATTGCATAATTATAGATACTTTATATATAGACGAGTATTTTTTGACTATTATCTATTATGGTTTGGTTTTCGCAGGGTTTAATTGTACTTTAAAAACCAATCAACACCATCTGTAAATTATAGTCTTATTTCAATGAAAACAAATACGGATGACAGACAAAGTTTAGTGTGCACTATTTATGGCGGATCTTAACAGTTTACCTCCACCTTTCGCCACTGATAGATAGGAAAGAATGGGAAGATATATTATGTTATGTAAGTATATATTATAATAAATTCAATTCTGTCGATCTGTACGGGGATAAAGATTTAAATATCTACATGCGTTTATAAGACGTAAGAATGCGCTTGGAACGGTCCAACAATTAAGCGAGGCATTAAAAAGTGACACAAAAGTGACGTAAAATTATTGGGGGACAAATAATGAGGTCGTATGTTCCGACTTTGACATGAGTCATTTTTCCCAAAGCCTTATCTAATCTTTATTCTTCACTAAACTCGTACTAGGTGACATGGTATACATTTTGACAGTGACGTCCAAAATCTACATTAAATCCTTACTTAGTTTCGTTACTAATAATTTATTTCCATCAGCTATTTGGAAAGCGTGTACGGTACTAGTCGCTTATCCTGGATACAGCGGCAAACACATTTTGAAAATAGCCGATATACTGGATTATTTGTTAGGATAACCTAACCCAACCTAACCTAAACTAACCTAAACTCACCCAAACTAACAAGTAATCCAGTATATCGGCTATTTTCAAAATGTGTTTGCCGCTGTATCCAGAAGATAGAACCGCGTGCACTCTAATATATTATCTAATTTTCCTCTCTTTTTGTATCATATGATCCTTTCTATCGCTGGTCTAAATAGGGATGGAGTGCTGGGCTCAAATCTCGGCTGTACCCCAGGCCTATAATAATGTGGTCACATAGCGACATATCACTAGCAACGTCATAGAGGTAAGGTAAAAATGGTGTCATTTCTTTCATTTCTTAGACTTAAAATAGTAGCTCCAAAATTGTATCAGTTTGTGTTAATTATTTTGCTTGAAACTAAATAATTAAAAAATAATAGCCTAGAAGTGGAAAAAATATTTTTATTAATTTTTCAAATTTATTAAATTATTTATATTCTTATGCATGTCTTTACTGTAATCCCATAATACTGTAATTTTCATTGTTGTTTTTTTATTAATGGCAACCAACAGCATAAATCACAGAATTATAGAATATTATGTGTACATAGGTATAACACATAAACACGTTGAATAAGTAATGATCCCAATAATAGGCGGACACATAGATCATAATTGTATTAATTAAAATAAACAGTTATGAAAAAGTACTAGAAAAAGGGATAGTACATAATATTATAAGAAAATGAAAATTAAATATACAAAAAAAAAACATAAATATTATATGAAAGGAAAACAGAAAATAGAAGGGAAAAAACAATTAATAACGATACAGTTGTCCAGTTATAATGAATGGTAAGTTTGGAGCAACTTAATTTGAAGGAGGCAAAAGAAAAAAAAACAGTTCCACTCGATTAATAGTTCTGCAGAGTTGAGCCACCTGAAAAGTTTGTAATGTAATGGATGCTAGGATATTATTAAATTAAATATAGTGATGTAACGTGATGTATTATTCGGTTCATTAAAGAAAAATTACCAAGCAAGTGTGGACGTTGTAAAAATACGTATATGTCATTCATTCATTATGATATATTGAATTTTTTATTTCAGAAATGAAAAATTTGATCATATAAAATATATAAATACCATAAAAGAGTATTTTTGTAAACATAGTCGTGTTAACATTGAGAATAAAGCCATATTTGGTACATCAGATGTTCCGGGCTATAGCACTTTTTCAAATTATATCTTCAATTTTCATCTAATTTAACATTATATATCGAAAAAATATATTCTGTAATATTTTTTAGGTTAGGTTAGGTTTTCATTCACGAATTTTGTCAAAATCAGCTATGAAAATTGAATTAATGTTCATAATTATTGAATCTAATAAAATTAGAGACCGTATATTACCTATACGGTCATCTCTTTCCGATAAGAAAGCTCACGGCGAACTGTGCCACGGTGAAATGTTTAGAGTAAAATTTACATATAACCATTTGCCATGATATGACAGTTTAATGTATTATATCCCCATTAAAATAAGTCTACAGATTATCTAAGCCTAAGCTAAGCTTGCAAAGATACCACAAATCCTTAATTGTCCACCTTCACACAGCACCCTTTCCTTTAAGATATGTTTTTTTACAACAGCAAAAAAAAATGTTTTTGACCATTCATTGAATGCATTGAACCAATGTCCTAGATCTTAGTTCCTATATTATTAATCTGTCGATTTCATTGAGTTTATAAAGCTCCTCCCGCAAGTTTTCTTGGTACGCCTATTGCATTTTCATAATATTCATGTTGTCTGATATATTTCTATCTTGTCAACCGAAATCCAGAAGTTCAATTACACCAATGGAAGGTGACAAAGAAAAAAAAGAAATTTACATAGATACTTTAAAGTAAGACTTGTTGTTGTTATTTTATTATGTATCAACAATAGAAAATACTACATTTAGATGAATTTTTAGATTAAACCAAATTTTATATTCATTGGCCGACTCTTTTAAAAGCTATTTTAGTCATAAAAATTACAATAGTTTGGGCAATTTGTTTAATAGAGTGTTGAATTAGAGCTTTATTTATGTGCGACAAGATAAATATATATATTTCATGTCAACAATGGATTGATATTTGATAAAGTTATGATTATATTGAGATACACGTCGCGTACTATCACGTGACGTCACATTATGTAATTTAATTTTTATTGGTGTTACAAATGTTATCAAACTGATGCTCCCATCCCGTATTACATTTTAAACGTTGTTACCGTTGGAACGTTGTTGTACAAGTTTGAAACGAACATTGTCAGTTAGCAAAATCTGCCGAAATCACCAGAACAAGAATGAGGTCACTTCACGTGTAGCGCACTGCATTGACACCCGCATGAAACATTGTTTTTAGAGGTTGGCACTATGTATTTTATAGAATATAGAATGTTGTCTATTATCAATGGTCTGCAGGTTGGGTTTTGTTCAACAAATATCTATGGATATAATATCGCAAGTAATTTTAACGTACGCACACGTAGAAACTGTTACAATTAATTGAAACTAGCATGAATAATAATTTAAAATACTAATACATTAGAGTTGGCACTCTCTATCATTGAATTTACAGAGGTGGTATTCATTCAAAATATTCTGCAAAATCACGAAACCATAGACTAAATTTGTCGCCGTGACAGTATGCGACGTACTTCTCGATATAATCAGAACTTTACGCTGTGAGCGTGATAAGGTCATCGAACAATGTTAAATATGTATTATTATATCATTTGTTTATTCAAAGAATAATTCATATGATTTAAAAATGTAACATTCTTTATTCAACATGCATAATTTGAAGACCTACCTATCTACTAGAAAGAACGCAATTTTTAAAAATATAATACCTTTGAGTAATTATTTTCGAATGGTAATAAAATTGTGAGGTATATCTATGTGCTTACCTGTATTTCCATAACGCCCATAACAAAGCCAATGATTCACCCCATTTGAATAAAATACATAAATAAATATATGAGGTCAAGCGATTGGGTCAAAGTCAGGGTGATTCATGTGCGATGAATACGTGTCAAAAATAATGAAACACACGTTTGATTGAAATTTCGGATAGGCGTTTGGTTGAATTATTATTTATCATAGATCTAAAAGAATGATGTATATATGTCGGGTACATATGCCATACAGGTATAATATTATGAATGCAGGAAATAAATAAACTTTATATGTAGATATCGTAGTAGATTTTTGGGTTTCCACCGTGTGTCCTTCTTCCTTCTTTCCTCGACGTTTCGGGCTCGTTGCAGAGGCCATTATCAAGAGATGATATGATATGATACCTTAGAAAATAAAATGTTTGCGACAGATACTGTGCGTGCGGTGTACTATAAGATAAGAGAACGCACCAAGCAGCCTCTAATCACGCTGAGCCTGAGAGTGAAGATGCGACCTTGCACCTAGCTCGGGTATGTACTGCGGATGTCAGAAGAGAACCTCAACATGGCTTGCCTTTCCCTCATTCTTCGGATTCCGGCGTCCTGGAAGGTCGTTAAATACTATATATAGAGTGTATACGGCGGAGCTATGATATTGTATGATCTAGAACGATGCAAGAAGACTGGCGAGTGACAGGGATTCTTGGAGGCGCCGCGTGGTGGTCCATAATATGCTTGAACTAATGGACGGATATGGCCGATGAAGACATAGACAATTTTCACGTACTCACGTACCACTATAGTTTAAGTCCTTCATATTTTTTGTTATTTTGTTTAATAAACCAGTTTGTATAATCCCAGTATTTTAAAAGAATAATCTAAAGATCAAAATATTAATTGTATAATTATTTCATCGTGTTCATTTGTGATTATTCTCTCTCGAAGATGTAGGACTTTTTTTATAATTTATAGTAGTCAGGAAAATATTCCATTTTCCAGAAAATAATAATTCGTTTAAGATCATTTTTATTTACTTTGAAAAGGGCTTCTGTATTGCCACAATACCAAAACCGAAAGACACAAAATGCTGAAATATTCGCCGATGTTTACAACAATCTTGAAAAAACTTTTTTCCAGCGTATTATAAATATTAAAAAGAGTACCTAGTAATGTCCGGTCTTACCAAATATTTTTATTCAATGATTATCGTAAAGCCCGTAGACATTTTCTTTACAGAGTTACAAAATGTGGATGACAAATGGGGAATTTAGTAGAGAGTCATCGCCGCGGGGTCCTGAGACCTCAAAAGCTGTACTTATGCTTTTCAATTCTTCGAGAGGTCAATAGCTCGGGGAGATATTCAGGAGTGAATACGCCACGACCTGTATTCCCAGTGTTGCTAGTTTCTACTCTTTTGTCTTTTTTTAGGCTGGCAATGATTCATCGCGCCCCATTATGCGCTAGCTTATCAAAAGCGACATTATGGTGATTTATTCTATTCATTCAAGACGTTAACCCCTTGGAGTTTGGACACAGGATTGACTGAAGACATTTGTATGTTTATTTTATTCATATATTGGTTAAGATTAGATTGACAACACGACATATACATAAACTCTTCAATTCTTCAAACAAATTTATCCATCAATAATTCCAATAACCCCGAAAGAAATCATTTTACTTATTGGTCACATTATTCCCTAACAGGCGTGCATACAAGGAGGGAGGGAGAGCATTTGGGTCCGGACTTCGCCCAGAAACGGACAGAATACAATATTACTATTTTTTTTCAAGATCTTATGACTGAGGCTCGTGACCCGGGTGAGTTACTGTCGAACATCCTTCTCCACTGGCTCATTATATGGACACGCAAAGCCTGTGGCCACTGGAGGAACCATGGCACTCATAAATTGGTGCAACTATCTGGGGTATCTATCCAATGTATGCTTTAATATTCCTATGCGATATGTCCAAAAAAGAAAACAACGCCGATGACACAAACGGATACCTACAATAATAATAATAATAATTATAACGATACGATTGATGACCACTTGTGGATGCGACAGCTCGCAATAACGTGTAGGTAAACACGCTTAGTTTTAGCTTCAGGTCAGATCTAGACTCAAAATTGTCTGGCTATGGGGAATGTACTTGGAAATATATATATATTTATATATATATATGTTTCTTAGGTGTTTCCAAATTATGTGTGTTCAATAAAAAAATGTTACATTCTTAAATCTTGTGAATTATTCGTTGAATAAAAAAAATAGTTCATAATAATAAATATAGTGAAAATATTAATCGTGAAAATCATCCAATTTTAATCCTAATGTAGTTAAATTCTAATTTTATTTAACTTTTCACTGTACGAGAATTATGAACTGCATTCATTGGTTGTCAGTGTGCATTTACCATTGGCCAAAAGGCGAGACCCGTTGCAAAATATGATTCAAATGGAATAGTACAAAATTTAAATCAAACAGAATCTAAATTTAAATTCCATCAAGTAGTATGTAGTCTCAGTCGATCTCGATAGTATTAATTTTCTAAATGTTTTTTATATCCACAGTAAAACAATGATGTATGTAAGCTGGTAAGCAGTATTATTGTGTTAACGATAATTAGTAAATAATAATGTAAAATTATTATGAATGCAAGGCGTGAAATAGTCAAATCAATGCTCGTACTTGGACATTTTTATATTGTATTGTATATGGGTTGACCGCTCGTTGCCAGGAATTATTCCCACGATTCAGTTGAACGTTGACCAATGAACAAAATTACTCAAAAGATTCGTCATTCAATTCAAATATCTACATATATATTATATATCAGACTTTATAAACAATTGGAAATTGATGAGCATCCTGTCTAAGACATATTGTGTACACTGGTCGATAAAATCACATCTCGATTTATAATTTATATCTCATCTAGAGCCCTAATAGGTTCGGCGAGTAGCTGACAACTATTCCTCGTAAAACATATATCAATATAACCTCAACTCCGCGGAGGCCAATAATATTGTACATTTGTCTGAAGACGTATCTTACAGGCATACTGTACGTTTACAAGATAGCAATCGATACATGGCAGTCGAGGTCGTCGGCATCCACCAAGGGACGACAAACGTATCCGTTTAACACACTGGGTAAGCCAGTTCCTGACCGGCCATGGTGACTTCGCAGCCAAGCTACATGGTTTTCGTTTGATAGGACATGGGCCTGAATGCACATGCGGGCACGACCATCAAGACACTGAACACGTCCTCTGGGACAGCCCGTTGATGGGATCCGACCGAGCGGAGCTGTTTGCCAGGCTCCGTCCACACACGGGCCCGATTGGCCACGCCGACTTGATATCAACCAAGGCCAACTTATAGAGGACGGAATAATTCCGATCCATCACTAGATTCATCACTTTCAACTCCTGACTGCTCTGTTTCGGCAGAGTTTGAGTACACGGGTACAGAGGACACTTCATGTCATTAAATATAAATGACGGCAGAGCAAGTCAAGATTCTTTTTATTTTCAAAAACTCTTTCTTTAAGCACTAAGGTGCATGGTTGCTACATCAGTTCCGTGCATCATCGCTTAGGGACAAGAAAGTGTGACACTAAAATCATTTCATTCTGATACGTTTATAGCGTCATGGAAGGCGGCCGTGCATAAGCCGCGGCTGCATATACATGGCGGGTGGAGATGGGGCAACTCAAATCATTGTCCGTTTAGAATCGAAAATAGTAATTGTACCCAAATTATTTTATATAAATATCGCTATAGTGTCTATTAATTTTGATATCTGTGAAGCATGCATTGTATAAATGATTTTTTATTAATAGAAAATTTACAACGGATCATTGTTTTAAAAATCTCAATACCTTCGGCCTTGTATATTGTAAAATTTGGCACAATGGAGAAATCGGTCGAATTCTCACATCAAAACCACAATAATTATTCAACCAAAATCACTTTCGATGTTGTAAAATTGACATCGGTTTCCCCAGATAAAATGCATATTATTTTGTAATCAGCTTATAAAAATTATTGCAGAATGTTTAATAGACAATAAAGAATATTTTTTTGCTAATCTTTAATGAAATAAAAATCATGTTCACTGAAAATTATCATTTTTTTTTAAATGTGTCTCTTTTTCAATTTGTCACACTCTAATGAGTCCAATGCTTGTTATGATTTGTTCGTTTTTTGTTTATCAGATGACATTTCTCACATCGTTTATGCAAGACACTGACAATAAAATAAATATCATAGTCGGCTCTCACATCTATACTCGCCTCGGCAGCCGCATAGCCACAAATCAAACCTTCCAAGAACGGCGACCCGGTGTTGCAGATGAAAACCGCGCAGATCTACCTAGCGACAGTCGTACGTAACCTTCGAAACGTAATAGATATTTGGATAGGGTGATCGTTGAGCCGGTATATGAATTACCAATTAGTAGTTGTTTGTATGCGACCTGGCGTCTTCGACTAGGAGCCCGAGACGCATGCAACTTGTCGATTGCAACAGCAGATATTTTTTTCATACTAAACAGTCGCATTCGACCAATCTGCGGAGCTCCATTTGGCAACGTGTGTTTTGTGAATAACGATGACGTCACATCGACGTATTCGACACGTTGCAAGCGAGGCGAGTTGTGATGTGAGAGCCGGCTTACGTCAAATATAATATTATTATATTATGTTACTGACACCGAGATCTGAAACGTTAAATTTGTGCAAAAAAAAACCCGATAGATGGCAATAGAGGCCTACTCAAACTGCAACAAAGAAGAGCACAATAGCGCTGCTGCAGGCTACATTTTTCTAAATATGAATGTGAAATCCTTAACTAGTGCACTAAAAACAGATATTTTGATATCAAATTAAAGAGACCAGACTTCTTAATTTCAACGAGTTACCTATAAGTAAGAATCTCGATCATATTACACTAACCTAGTAGTAATATTAGATACTTGAAGGTCCGATTCGTTGACACGCTTGAATCCCGTGCGGTAATCCACCATTGAGTGTTAAGTACCTACATCTTAAGTTTTTGGTTGGTACTTTCTCATAAAGAAGCAGCCTCATATTATTCTTCTTGGAAAACTGCCACTGATCAGGCATTGTCATTATAGATCTAGTTGTTTGACAATATACCTATAAATATCTGTGTATATCACTTTTAATAATAATTGCCGATAATGTTTTTAATATTGCGTTTTTAATAAACAGAACCAAACTGACATTTGGACGCCTGCAGCCCGATTTCCTAACTATCGTCTGGTGCCACACGAGACGATAGTTTGGAAATCGAGCCCCTGGGGCCTTATGTTAGAACTTGCGAGTCCAAGTCTCCCGGTCGACATGACGTCATATGACATCATTGTGACGTACTACCGGAGTGATAATAGCATTCGAGAAATTAACGCTGCTCAAACACTGGCGTTATCCATTGTCCCCATACACAAATAGGTGTTTCAGCATGTTTGAGCTGTGTGCGTTGGGCGCATAGATGTTCTAAATATAGAGATAGGCAACGAAGCGGGTTACTCATGCAACCAAATGAAGCATGTCGACGACAGCCGACAACTTACGAGAAAAAGCGACGCGATAAAAAAAACGCAGGGCATCACTGAGGATTTACGTTGGCCCTTTGACCGTAGTACCTTACGTAGTTACTACGTACTCATATAATATAATAATTTTCAGCGAAGGAAGGTTTAAAATGACAACACTGTTAGGATTTTAGTATAATTATATTTGAATGTTGGGAATTTATGAAAAGATAGGTAGGTTATTTAGGTACTTACTCTATTTGTCTTTCAAAATTAATACAAGTAATAAAGTAATTATAATAATAGCAATAAAGTAATTAAAGTAAATAAAATTATAAAAGGTTATTAATATATATTATGTCATATTATATTAATCAAAAATAAAGTTTACATAAAGATATAGAAAACACATTATTAAATTCTTGCAAATATCCCATCACTGTAATTAATTCAGCCTTAATTAAGTTTAACTTACACATTTGTAATTAGTTCGGGTTTAATTAAGTTATACTACAATATAATATATATACCTACAATATATATAATATATAAGTAAACAACTTTCCTTTCCTAACTTATATAATATATAGTACGTACATATCTATAGTTAGGTATATGGATTATAAATATCTGAACACAAACACGTCTCATAATCAATTAATATTGTAAACAAAATAAATAAATAAATAAATAAATAAATAAATAAATAAATAAATAAATAAATAAATAACGTTATTCACAATTTTTAAAAAGTGAATAATATCAAAGTATCAACGCATACAATGATATAACAATGCTCAAATATACGATACAATCAAAATGTGTTACTTATATTCAATTATAATATTAATAATCAATGCGTTCACTTAAATGCGGTCCTGAGCAATACAAACACGACTGCTGTGTAATGGTATGTAAACAGAGTAATTCGGAACGAATTTAAGCATGCGTTATGCAGCCGAGTTTATTTTAGATTATTATTTTAACATGTATAAAATTAATTAAATATACTCATTTGTGATACGGCACGGCTCCTACGCGTTTATTCTTTTCATTACTGTCGTTTTTACAATTTAACACACTACACACAACCATTTTTACTGAATATTACCTAGCTCAGGCGAACCTTCCACGTTGATTTACCAATGCAAACTGAACGTCAATGTGACGCACGTTGAAGTGCTACCATAACTTGATTACCAGCCTGCCTCACCATACTTTCATATACGTTGCCGTCCCTAGGTTGGGCGGCTTGCCTCGACCGTGTATTGGCTTACGTCACAATTACGTCATGTCGTCGGGTGACTTAATGTCACAAGTTAGAACATAAGGCCCCTGAATAGCATCTTCAAATGTAACTTCTCATTGAGACGTAAGCGTAAAGTGTTCAACCAATGTGTGCTACCAACGCTCAAGTATCCGTATAAAACATGGACTCTTAATGTACGATACAAGTAGGCAAATCTGGCATGGAAAGATGCATGTTATGCATAACGCGAAAAGATCACAAAATAAACAATGGATAAGGAAGCAGAGAAGAGTACGCGATGTGATAGAGGTCGCTAAGCAAATGAAATGGCAATGAGCTGGACACGTGAACAACCACTGGACAAATGCCTTCATACAGTGATATCCAAATGGCACTAAACGTCCGAAAACGTCACTAAACGTCGTAAAATCCGACGGATCTCGTAATGTTTAACGGATGTACGTGGCAGCGAAGAACTAAGGAACGAGAACAGTGGAGCGAGCTAGGGGAGGCCTTCATCAAACAGTGGATCAACTCCAGCTGATGATATGATATAATATAGTATTATACTATGCAGTAACTTAGGGTGGAGGTAGGCTGTTAATATCCGCCATGAATAGTGCACATTAAACTTTATTAGTCATGTATTTGTTTTTATTGAACTAAGACTACAATAAAATTGGCAGATGGTGTTGGTTAATTTAAAAAAATCAATTAAACCCTGCCTAAACCAAACCATAATAGTTTTGCTATACTTTGGGCTATACGACAAAATTGTGCACATTTTTTCATTCTTACTAATTATTTGTTTTCGTTGGATAAAGAATACATACCTATTACCTACACATATTGTTGGTTCATTATTTTAAATTCATTAAGCCCTGCCTAAACCAAACTATAATATACACCAATATTATTATATCTATAAAATATCCAAATTTATGTATGATTTAAGTGCATAGATATTTTATAGATAGACGAGTATTTTTTGACTATTATTTATTATGGATTGGTTTCGCAGGGATTAATTGATTTTTTAAAACTAATCAACTCAGTCTCTAAATCATAGTCTTATTTCAATGAAAACAAATACGTTAATTAAGAACTAAGCTGAATACAGTATAAAAAGTTTTGAATGATATGTCAAATGTTAGCATGTGACGTCCTCACTCAGCAGACAACTAATACTGGTAGATCTATAGCATTGAACTTCGCTTGAAAGATCAAGCATAACATGTTTATATTTTGTCAGAATGCCCTTGACATGAAACGCAATTGTCAGAAATTTTGTCAGATGTTCATTAAAAAAACAATTAATTAAATTAAACCCTTTCTAAAGCAAACCATAATAGTTTGGGTATGCTTTGGGCGATCCAACAAAAATAGTGCACACTTTTTCAGTCATACTTATTTAAGAATATAATATATTACAGACAGTGTTGATTAGTTTTTTTTAATTCATTAACCCTGCCGTTCCAAAAAATAATCGATAAAAAATATTGAATATTAAATACACACTGTAGTTTTAGTTCAATGAAAACAAATACGTCTGACTGACAAAGTTTAGTGTTCACTATTTATGACTGATCTTAACAACCCACCTCCACCCTTCGTCACTGATACTATGTACCTAGTAATACTATTAATGTAGTCTAGTGTAACGTAGAAATTATGACACTAAGTAATTATATACGTATATTTTTGCATCATAACTTTCATGGCTACTGACTTCAATAATGACGTTGCAGATGCTTTTCAATCGAAGAATTATTATTTAATACGTAATAAAAACTGGATTCCTCCCTAAAGTAGGTTCTTAATATTCTCTGCAGTCTAACAATGCATATTATAAAAAGCCATATAAGTATATAAAAAATATATATATGGAAATGACCGGTATGGTTTTACTTGTAATATGCGCATTATTCTGACTGCACACAATTAGTTGGGACACGTGTGCACATTCTACGCATAAATTGATTATACCTATGTATTCTTCCCTCTTTATATTATATAATGCAATTATATTGCAAAACTCACTACATGTTAATAAAGTATAAAACCCACAGACTGCACATCGCAATTCTGTCAGTCTACGAGTATAGAAAGGGCAGAAAACATGGTATAGGTATCCTGTATCTATTTATGGTTATTTGCAAATTATTGAATATTGGCGGGTTGTATGCTGTGTGCTATTTCAAAGTGTAGGAAGTATGTATATTCTAAAAAATATATATATTTTTTTTGACCATGTCCGATCCTAATAGGATCATTATGGGCCTCCACAGAGTAGAGGTTTGTATTAACAGAATTTGTTTTTTTTACGAGAAATAGATGTCAGCCACTTGCTCAACCTATTAGGTCCATACCCTGACTTACACACAGATTGAAAAACAATATGTGTACTTGCCAGACCCAGTATTCGAACCTGAGACCCACGGCGTGATAGTCCAACGCTCAAGCCGCGCGGCCACCGTGGGTGTCAAAAATATCTACATTCATAATAATTATACATAAAAAAATAATAATCAACCGTGAAAGATGGGACAACTGGGCGCTAGGACAATTAGGCGCAGCACTTTCAAATAAAATAAATAGACGTTCGTTAAGATTCTATATAGAAAGTAGACGGGGAATTTTAATAAGTTTCTGTGTACTACTTAGTAGTTTTAATTCATTTTGGTCTTAACATAATATTTTTTTATTACGGATTGTGAATGCCTGAGGCTTTATATAAAAATAAAATATCTCTTCTCGTTGGAACTTAATTATAATATGCACAATAAAATCATTATTTCCGACCATGTCATATCCAAATAGGATCATATTATGGGCCTCCACAGAGTAGAGGTTTGTATTAACAGATTTTGTTTTTTTACGAGAAATGGATGTTAGCCACTTGCTCAACCTATTAGGTCAATACCCTGACTCACACACAAATTGAAAAACAATATGTGTACTTGCCAGACCCAAGATTCGAACCTGGGACCCACGGCGTGATAGTCCAACGCTTAAGCCGCGCGGCCACCATGGGTGTCATCAATAATACTTATAATAATTTAAATATGAATAATAATTTTAAATATAATATATTTTAAAAGTACCCATAATTCACGAATGTCTAATTTTATTTTCGAATTACATTCCATTGCATTGTGCTAGACCCTTATATTATATAATATAAAGCCTTTAGAAAAAGTATAACTATTTTAATTAAATCTAAGTACCTACCATATAATAATTGTGCAATTATTCCTACGTGATATTGTTACATAATAATTTATCGAATACTACTTATGGGCATGCTCCGATCCACAGCATCTATGGACCGCACACCACTGATAAATACGTAATTTGGAACAGCCTCAAAAACTCAAAATTAGAAAAACCCTTGAAAATTTAAAGAAAATATCAGCATGGACTTGGTGTAGGTCAGTAGCTTAATTGGTAAATTTCGCTTCCGGAATACGATAGGTGTGGGTTATAATTCTATTCGATCTGAGAATGTAACATTCTTAATATTAGTATTGAAAAAAATACGTTTAATTAAAACTTATAGAAAACTTATTTCAGATACATATTTAGATAAAACTGAATTATAAAATCCAATATTGTATAGACTATAAGTTGTGCAAGTTTTATCAATATTGATTTTGTAGATATTGAGTTACAATGAATCAAACCACAGAACAGATAATAAATAGAATACCGATAGGCTATATTCAACACGCCGCATGTTGAAGCAGGCTTTTGAATGTGTGAGTGCCCTACGAAAATCAAGCACGCATTATGCACGTGCAATAGTGTATGTAATACACCAACATTAAATGAGCGTAAATGCATAAGCCGAGAGCAGTTTTCAGTATTCGACGTAAAACGTATTCTTGACACGTCGTGTGTAAGTTTAACACGGATTCTTCCTTACTCGACTCGGTTACCTGCTATCGCCTTACCCGTTATGTATTTCAGTTCCCATTATTTCTGAGTTCCCTGGATCAAACAGATGGATTTTAAAAATCTCCATTTTGTGTTTCATGAAAATTTTGTATTTCAACCATTGATTATAATAATGGAAACGTACATCATATAAAAATTGGAATTCATTGCTCATTTTTAGAAAGGGATGTTAAAATATGTATAATGGTAATTGCAATTTATCTTTTTCATAGTTTTTTTTAATATATATATAATATATAATATCATTGATTTCAACAGAAGTTGAGTTAACAGAAGAACAGTTACTTAGGTAGAGATATAATATGTTCATGATATATAATAAGTATACAATTGGAATGTAAATATTATTTTTATTTACTGTTATGCTACCTAGAAAAAATAGTGTTACCGAAAGTGTGTGTCATCTCATCTGTTCATACCTTTTGAGTGCAAAACAAAATAAAAAAGACATATTACGCCTGACTACACAGACTCCTTGTCTCTTTAATTGATTGCTCTATTTGTAACGTTTTAATTTGACAAGAAACCCAAGTGTTACACATCAACTAAGCGTAAACACGACAACATAACTGGCAACCCTAAAAAATATTTTTAGCCCTCGCCACCGATTCAATTTGTTATTATTATTATTGAGGGGGGAGGTTGAAATGAAGTTATTGTGCAACACTGGGTGTATCTATCCATTCCACCCCTCTTTATAAACAAATATTCGAAAGAAATCAATACTCGTGATAGTTGTGTGATATATTATGTACATTATAAACATTCTTGCCGTAAAAACTTGCCGGTATGTCGGTTTACGGAATCCAGGCGGGAACCGCGCCAATTTACATAGTCGATTTTGGCAAAATTCATGATTTCAAGAATGAAAACCTAACATAACCTAACAAATAATCCAGTATATAGTCTATTTTAAAAATTTGTTTGCCGCTGGCTTCCCTTAAACCGACAAGAACCAACTTGCCTAAAAAAATCTCTGATTGAATCTTATTTCAAATACAAATTATTAGATTTATTACCAATAAATTACCGCTTTAAAATTCCTAATACCGACGTAATTGACTAAAGCCTACCCGGTATACCAAGCGGCTAGTGACTGCCATCTTTGTAATTTAAATAAAGAATGTTACATTCTTAAATTACCTGTATTCTTCACTAAAAATATTAAAATTATTATGGTATTGAATGCTACATGCGTAGGTACAAACTACGATTAGTTACCTACCTACATAAATGCCGATGTTTTATGTAAGTATTAAAAAAACAGTGTAGTACCTTTCTACTACACTACTTTTAGGTATGAACCAAGAAATGGTGGGAGCATCGCTGAGTGAGACAATGCGATACAACAGGCGCGATCTAAACACTGAGAGATATATATATATATATCGACATCGACAATAAACAGATTAGGCTGATTTCCTGCGCACGGGAAAAACAATACCATTGAAAATTGATTAGGTACGTAAACACCAAGAAAATTCAACACTTTTCCGCAGCCATTTTGAATGTTATGATTTCCTTTAATAACCCGCCAAAACACACGTCACACGAAGATTTTGTTGATGAAACTCAATAATTAATTCCCATAGTAATAGTAACCATTCTAATTTATTAATTATTTGTCATTAATAAATAAATCCATGTTTTAATTACTAGCAACACTGTCGTGAATCTCATGAACTACTTCATCGCCATTTTGTGCACTATATAAATTTAAAAAAAGCTCGCGAAAACTTCAATCGGACGAATGTTATCTATGAAGTTTTTCAATACACTTTTCGGCACCCGCGTCACGTAATAATAGTGAAACATTCACAGTTTTGCGTAACCGACATGGATGGTTATTCTGTTGATACTGATGAGTAGATTAAACTCAGCATGGGAGTTATACGTCCATAAAAATGTATTCTTCGCATGGGGTTAGAGAATATTGTTATTTTGAGGGCTATTACAGAAGTGAATGTGATTGCACCGTGACATCTGGCCCGCCCTCTTGCTTTGTTTACAAATGTTTTATAAATAAACAGATTCGCACGTTGTATCACATACAGAATTAAGACAAATAAAACTTGCTACATTCAGGCTTCACGGGTTATTCTCCGAGTTGGCACTGCTCGTAAAAAGCGATCTTTAGAATAGTTCAATAATACATTGGCAAGACAGAGTAAAAATAAATTATATTAAAACAATCAAATCCTCATGCAGGTAAGTATTTCACACCGAACAGATTAATAAATATAATTCCGATAACCCCAATACACCATATTTTGACGCAGGGTTTTGAATGTGTGAGTGTCCTACCTACGAAAATGAACCACACATTATTGACGTGCAATAGCGTGTGTTGCAACCTTAAAATACGCCAATATTGAATGAGCGTCAGTGCATAAGCCGAGAGCAGCTGTCAGAACGAAGGACAAGCGTATTTTGACACGTGTTTAAGTTTATCCCATATTCCATATTCTTCCACAGTCGAGATCGGTTGCCTGTTACTCCACACCCGTTACGTATTTCAGATCCCAATATTTCCGTGGTAAGTATTTCAGAATGTTAGCATTTATTAAAAATAAACATGTTCATCCATTTCTGTTCCAGGATGGAAGAGTAGTTGCAGTGTGAAAATATATTTAATAACTTTTTACATTGATTTTTAGCCATTCTGACATTGAACAACTAAATTACTGAACGAGAATATTAAGTCTGTCTTGAGTTAATTAGGTATTTTAATAAATAATAATATATACTTATTTATACAAAAATAAAACATTTCTGCGTGATATATAATAATAATGTGTACCTACCTAAAGAGTTTTTACTGAAAACGGAGCATAAAAAAAATTGATGGTCTCAAAAAGAAAATACACATATGGCCATTATTTCTACTTTTGATCATTTACAAGATTAATAAATAACGGAGTTTAATCAGAGCTGGAGATGAAACCAGAAATCAGCCCCGGAACCAAGGCTAAATTTACCATAGGGCTAAAGAGGCTACAGCCGATACAATTTGTGAACGTATCGTTTAGGAAACCTCGTGTTGCATTTCAGTGTTCTTTTTACAACTTTACATGCGTAGTAATAAGCAAATATATAAATTAAAATAAATATATTTTTTTAAATTACGTTTTAATAAGTTGGGCTTTGCCCCCCCTCAATCAATAGGTATAATCCAGGCCCCAGTACCTTTTCAAGTGTAAATCAAGCACTGCATGGAACCCTGATAACAGTGATAACATTGACTATTGAGGGATTGAATTGATATTAATAATAATATGGGATTTCGTGGCGTTGACTGGAAAGGTGGTCAGATTACGTTAAAGCTAATTTAACACATATGTAGGCGTTCGTTCATTCGAAAAACAAGCCATAAAGGTGGAAGCTAATGCTATAACTACAACTATATCGCATAAGTACGAAATATATTGAGCTATCTTCCAGAATCGTAAATAGTGCAAATATGATGGAACACGATTATTAATAGTATATATTTTTCAAATGCCACGGGTAAGCCGATGGCTTAGTAAATGTTGCTTATAACTGATCGGATAATGCTCCGGGATTGGCTGGATTATAGTTTGATTGATCCACCATATATTCATAAGCGGTATCGACGACTTATCGAATGTTTGTCCTGCTGTGATGATGAAGGTTATCTATCAATGATTGGGAAAGATAATATGGTATTATAAATTGTGTGGCATAATATGTTGCAGGTATAATAGGTAATATGCAGGTGTGATATAAGTAATAAAATAAAGAAAACAAAAAAAAATATAAGTAATAACATTTTTTCAGGGCGCAATGCAAATGACAGCAACGATCATTTATTTTTTTCATCTGTCATCGACGAAAATAATGTTTTTAAAATTGGAACTGTGTAGAAAGCTGTAGGTAAATCAAATCAGGCATATTTTTTTGGAAAATATTAAAATGTGGTTAAGTATATAAAATTATTTATAATATACTTTTTTTTTTTTTTTTTTTTTCGACCATGTCCGATCCTGATAGGATCATATGGGCCTCCACAGAGTGGAGGTTTGCATTGACAGATTTTGTTTTTTACGAGAAATGGATGTCAGCCACTTGCTCAACCTATTAGGTCCATACCCTGACACACACAAATTGAAAAACAATATGTGTACTTGCCAGACCCAGGATTCGAACCTGGGACCCACGGCTTTATAGTCCAACGCTTATGCCGCGCGGCCACCGTGGGCGGTATATACTTACTTTCAATAAAACTGCAAATGAAAAAAATTCACATCACGATTTTTTTAATACTATCCAATTAAATACGCTTCATCCATCGCCCATATTGCGCACTAACAAAAGAGAATTATAACTATTAATCTCCATTAACCATACACCACATTTTAAGTGCATTATTTATCCATTGTCCGTGAATAACATTTGTGTTTTTTTTAAGGAATAATAATGATTTTAATGGATGCGAAGACGGGTTCCTCGGTCGCTAGCCGTGACGGTACGCCACTGGTCACTGGTGCGTAGTTCCCCCCAACCTACGAATTATATTAAAATATGCCATTAACGCCGTCATTGCTAGACTTCTGTTATGTGTATAGCTTGTACTAATATTTCTAATAAATATAATATATAATATGGGTAGGTACCAGGTGCATACCGGCGAATTTGTTGCAGGGTCTGACCATGAGTGACCATTCTTACGAAAGAATGACATAATAATATTTTAATTGGCAAAAATTAAGCCCCCATTTTTACACTACATTTTGTTTTGGAAGCCAATTCTCGTAACCCGTGGTGGATTCTCATAAAACAGATGACGCGATCGCTTCGTCAGAAAGTATGAAAATCATAAAAAAAACATTTTTTGTCAATTTGAATGTATAAAATTGTAAAAAAAATCCTGGCAACATAGCAATTATTGCCATACCTTTAATACTCAATGGTGGTTTATTGCATAATAAAAAAACTCTCGCACGATGACCTCAAAACTTGTCAGCGCCTCAGACCTCCACGTACCTAAAACCACCACGCCTCGTCTCATTGTTAAGTTCTTTTGGAAATTGTGTTCACAATTTAGTTTAAAAAATATCAGACGTGAGCATGATGAGCACAAAATCATTTACTAGAACGAAAAGATACAGCCCAACCAATTCAACATGTATTATTACTTCTGCAACATTTTCTTGGCTACGTGAAGGAAGCGCTGTTGTCGGCTAAATGGGAGGAGCTTGTTAGTTTATAATGGAAGTGCGGTTAAAAATGGGAGGAACATGTTAGTTCACAGTTTTAACACTTAGTGAAAAAGATGTTGTCGTACTTATAAGCATTGTAATTATTTATTTTCACATGACGTATTTTCGCGGGTATAATATTATTGATCATTTTAATTTAATAAAATTATATTATTTCAATTAAGTAGTGTGATTGTGGTAATGAAAAATATACCTTATTGATGAATTTTAAAATTAAAAATACTAACCCGTGTTGTGTTTAATAAATCTTACAAAGGCTATTTTCCTATCCGCCAACGTACAAAATACTGTTGAGTAATCGTTATTGGTGTTATATTATAAGACTTAGTACCCACGCACGTTCTTGCTCGACGGTTTTGCTCGATCGAGCATGTTGACTTGGAAGCACGCTCGACGTTGCATCCATACAGTTGAGCAAATTGACACAAGACGCTGTGAGGCCACCGTCGCACCACCACGAGTGAGAGCGAGGCCACACGAGCCTTGCCGGTGCGTCCTCACTCCATCACTCAAACTGCATCGAGCAAGAATTACGGACCTTCAATCTTTTTCGGATCGTGCAATTTGCTCGATGTCGAACAAAAAACCATCAAGTCAGATGGTACACACGTTGAGTTGAGACATGTTGGAATAAGCGTAAAACCATCGAGCAAGAATGTGGGTGTGTAGGTACTTACTATTAGAATGAGTTCATAAGAATCGCACGAACATAATAATATGAGAGGGTGCAAAATACAGAATACTAAATTGTAATCATTCGCCGTCACTGTGATTTAAAAAACTCATTAGGTATTCGATGTTGTTAAAATATTTCACGGTGCGCGTACAGAAATGTAAAATTTCAGGTGCAAGCGCGTGCTAGGAATAGCCAGGGGCGGCTGGTGTCCGCAGGCCGCCGAGACGGGTGCCCGCGGAGCGGAACAATATCGGTTTTGTTAGTTCAGCCAGTGTGACGGTGACAGACTTTCTGACCTCATCATGACCATCTTGGGAATGAGTATGTTAATGGGATATGGAATAAAAATGAGCTGACTTGCAACATGCTGTTACTATAAATATAAATAAACATACCACGGTATTGTGGAGCTCAATAATTTTGACAGAAAATGACTATTTTCTTTTTTTAAATTAACTCCATATTACATCAGTGGCGAAGGGTGGAGATAGCCTATTAATATCCGACATAAATAGTGTACACTAAACTTTGTCAGTCATTTGTATTTGTTTTCATTGAACTAAGACAACAAATTGGTTTATAAAATTCAATTTAACCCTGAGTAACCAAGCCATAATAGATAATAGTCAAAACATATATTCGTATATCTATTACATAGAAGAATATTTTTATCTATCATGGTTTGGTTTAGGCAGGGGTTAATGAACTAAAAAAACTAACCAACACCATCTGTAATATTCTTAATACATCGAAAAAATGTACTTACACTATTTTTGTCGGATCATACATAGCATGCCTAAACTATTATGGTTTGGTTTAGACAGGGTTTAATTGATTTTTAAGAACTAACCAGCACCATCTGCAATTTGTATTATTAGTTCAATGAAAACAAATAAGTATCACTGATAAAGTTTAGTGTGCACTATTTATGTCGGATCTTAACAGCCTAACTACACCCCTCGCCACTGCCCTTTATCATATTTTTATTGACAGATTTTCTATTGGGCTTACTTACGTAGGTATCTACTGTATTTCAAAACCGTTATTTTACCTAGTAATTTAGGTGCATTTTATTCTGCCTTGAATGAATATAACGATTATGTAAATGATAACTCAGCCATCCTTGCTAGTGTTGGTCAGTGTGCTCCTGATAACCATCGAACAAATCGGGAGCATTGTACATTCCGACGTAACGTTTTACTAAAGGTTTACTTCTGTGGTTGAAAACCTACATATTATTATTATTGTGTCCATAAGCTCCACCTAATAAAGATGTCTTGATAAACTAGTATATTATTCATTATAATAATGTCAATAGGTATAAATATTCTTCTTCGTTGGGACCACATGACTGAGGATCATGAGTCATGACCCATAATGATTTGGCCATCCGACAGCCTTCTCCACGGCTTGGTTACATCCCATTCGGCATTCAGGCATATAAGCATACGCAGGTAATATTTATAGGAACTTTAAAACTGCCCGACTGATTTTTGACTTGATGGAACCGAACCTTTAAAAATGTAGGTGTACTAACAGCTCTGCTTAAAATATTATGATCTGTGTAACTTACTAGGTAGACTCCTCACTGTTTCTGCTGTAGGTTTCTCATTATTTTTAATTGATATTTTTACTTACTTGCTTTATTATTTAATTTATCTCGAAACCTTATTATTTTTTCCTTATTTTGAAAAACGGTACTTGTTATACTGTGAGTGCTCAGCCGTAGTGGTTTGGCGGGCGCGGCGCGGCGGTGTCTTGCGAAACTCAAACGGATAACCGTGTGTGAAATGTTCGTAGACAGTGTCTTTTTTGGGGCATAAAACACACGGTTATACGTTTGAGTTTCGCAAGACGCCGCCGCGCCGCGCCCGCCAAACCACTACGGCCGAGCACTGAACGTATTGAACATACAATATTATTTAATGTTTACAGTGTGACAAAATAATTAATATAATAATTTAAAAATAAATTTTAATTCTTATGAAAATTCAAAGAAGCATGTGAACGTCAAAGAATAATTTTGATCCATTATGAAATTACGATATAATAATATGATAGAGAGACATCCATCCATTTAAATTCTATGTGCTGGACAGTGACAAATCTAGGTGAGATCTCAGTGATTCGGCCGAATCTGAAATTTGACACTCCAATGTGCAGTCATCATGATAAATCAAAATAATTGCAGGGGTGTGAAAATCCTCGTCGATACCCAGTCTTATAAACTTCATCCTGTCATCACTGATATTGTTCCCAAGTAGCGTCTTGGACATGACTATGGGCTCATTTATATGCCACCACGAATAATCCTGCAGACAGGCACTGTTGAACTTTTTGTATCGCTCTGCAATTTCGTAAAAGGTTTCTTCTTCGCAAACGTTTAGAAGCACTGCACATCCTGAAACATCAGAAATATCATCACTGAATGACGGATCATAATATATTTGGTGTCTTTGGAAGTGTGGTTTTTTGCCAGGACCGTTTGATACCCATTTCCTCAACCTCTTGCACGACAGCGAAGATATACTAATAATAATTATAAATAGTATTTACAATGTATTCAATTATTTCAATAAAAGGACCGGGCGAAAGACTAACCAGAGGTGATTACAATGGTTGAAAGAGGAGACCGCACCTTTGAGGCTTAACACATTGACTGCTGACTAGATAATTACTTTTTAATTACCACATTTAAATAGCATGCTAATTATATCGATTGGCCATCTAATCATTACGCGCTAGGTGCGTCTTTAGCGTCCAAAGTAAAACAAGTGGTAAATGTGCCGCAGATGCCGTCATGAGATTTTATAACTTTCTTTTAACCAAACCAAACCTAACCTAACATAACCTACCCCATCCTAATATTACCTAATATAATCTTAGTTTGTGATGATATGTATGAAAATTTCAAATTTTAAATTAACAATTATTGGATCGAAAAGCCTATGCGCCGACAGAAAATGGTATTTATTATAATAATTATTGTCTACATCAGCGATTTCCAAACTGGGAGGCGCGGACTGTCGCTGAGGGAGGCGCGAAAAGTTTAACACAAATAATGTAGCCACAGGTTTGCAGTTTGCAAGTGGATAGTTCATAAAACGGCCGCTAGTTATAACTACATTAAAAAACAGTCCTTTAAAAGTTATGTTGCTTGGAAATCCGTCTGGGAGACTAATTTTATTATACCTCTATACTATACTTCTATACTATTAATTGTGAAGTGCGCTAGCTATTTCATGAAACAATGATATAAAATGGTTAAATCATATTGAAGAGACAAATCTATTTAGGAACGGTGGCCGCGCGGCTTAAGCGTTGGACTATAAAGCCGTGGGTCCCAGGTTCCAATCCTGGGTCTGGCAAGTACACGTCATATTGTTTTTCAATTTGTGTGTGTCAGGGTATGGACCTAATAGGTTGAGCAAGTGGCTGACATCCATTTCTCGTAAAAAAAACAAAATCTGTCAATACAAACCTCTACTCTGTGGAGGCCCATATGATCATATCAGTATCGGACATGGTCGAAAAAAAAACTTTATTGCTGAACTCGTCTATTTTGGGTAAAATTGAGTGAATAAATCAATGCAAGCCCATTTAGTAAAAAAATAGCACTTTGTGCTAATAAATAAGTAAGTACATCAATCGCATGAAAACAAATAAATTTAAAAATGAATATAATATGGTAAAACCTTGTTTATTTTCTTAATTCAGTTTTTTTTTCATTTTTTGTATTAGTACATTTGTAGACGTAAAAATGTGTGTATTATTTAATGGAATAAAGCAATAAAGGGAGGGGGAGGCGCCAAGATTAGATTTTTTTGTAATGGAGGCGTAGTAACATAAAGTTTGGAAACCACTGGTCTACATGGAATAAACTGTTCTCTTAAAAAAAATGATAAAAGCTCATCTGCGGCAGAATTACCAAAAAACTTGCATCAAAAATAGAGTTGACATTTTTTCTCAATGCGGTCAAGATCTATAGTGGGAGGTGGTTAATTATAATTAGGTATTATGTTGGTATTTTTACCTGTCAGAGAATTAATAATTTTAAGCGGTCTGGCATTGACTGTCACGAATCCCTCAACGTACTTGTTATCTCTCCACCAAGGCAATTTACCATCAGGGTCCACGTTTTCATTTTCTTCATTTATATTATTGTAATCCAAAACTGGACCGAACGGTGCATATGGAATTCGCAATCCTGTTATTGAATGTACAAATGTTTTAAAATCTCCGAGTTGGTCAAACCAATGACTGATGTCTTTGCCAGCAAACGCAAGAATAGGAAGGATTTCCTAAAAAAAATATTTATGAGGAGAATATTAAATTTATTGTTAACTCACCCAATTAGATTCCTATTTGGTTGAGAAACACTGAAAAAATATTATTATCTATCAATCCATTCCTATTAAATTTGCGTTTGAATAGAAATATTAGTATCATGACAATAAAACCTATGTACATTCTATTAAAAATAATATTATCGTAGGAACCAAAAATCTAAAATCTGAAATAAATATTTTCTCACATCATTATCTACATTTTCTTTTACCAAATTTGTCAGATTAAATATTTTTCTATTTATAATTATCCATATATCATAGCACCTATTATGAATAACAACTTCTGATGGCAAAAACCACACTTTCTTTTTCATTTTTAAACAAAATTAAAAAAAAGGTTTTTAGTACACAGAATAAAATTATGGGTTTGACGTTAAATGTTTATGCTTTTGTTTTTTCGTAATTTTTGAGACAAAAGTTCTTTAGGAACACCGTTGAAGTTTGTTGAATGTGACAAAATTGTCCCATGAATTAATTTTGTCGGAAAAATGTATGAATTCCAAAAGTATATCGTGAATTATTATCTATTTAAAAATTACCACAAAATTGTTTAGATATTTCATTTATTGGTAATGGCAGTATTATACTACCATAGACCATAATCAGCTGTTGTTTGTCGCGTATATTATCTATGGTCTATGCTGTCAACGTAGCTGTCATATGTCAAGTGTTGTAAATGTAAACAAATTACATGCCGGTTTATTATTATCGATTTAATTATCAATATTAAATATTTTAATTAAACAACCATGGATATCATTTCCGACTTCAAGTATGGTAATAGATATATTCATATTTTATATATTTGTCTCCTATTTTGACGAATGAATACTACCAAATTTTTTGAAGCTAAATTATAAATACTGTATGAAAACATACCACTGAGTAGGTATAACTTCTAAAATTATTTGTTAATGTTTTCTTTTATAGAAAACATTCTGCCGTTTGAAGAGACAGCCACATCTTTTACCAATAACAAAACAGTGAATCCTGTAGCGTCAAATTTAACTTCAAAGAAAAATGATGCGTTTCTTTTATCAGAAATAAATGCTTCCTTTGGAAAAGAAGTTCATTATGTTCAACCTACAGGTGGGTATCTAAATAAATTATTCAATAGGTCATAATCATAATACTGTGATGTATTCCTTCCTGAGTCTAGGATGAATAATTTACCGTAGAGTGAAACCAAGGGGAATCCAAGGAGTTTGAAAAATATAATAAAAACATGCATGAGTTAGAGATGAGACAGATGTAGATATTTTGAATAAACTAAATATTCCTTTTATGGTTTTAGTTAACTATCAATTTTTGGTGGAAATTCATTGTATTAATTAAAATAAAACACAATATTATGTAGTGCTAGTTCCTTTTATTTTTATGTAAGTCAGGACTAGGAATTCCAATCCCGGGATCCCGAGCTATTTTCGATACCTATGAATCCCGGGATTGAAAACATAATCCCGGGATTGATTTTTTTATCAATTTTTATGGAAAATAAAATAAAAGCGAAAATATAACAGAAAAAATACTTTTAATAAAAAATAACTACATTAGAAATAAACTGAGTTTGAATGAAGTTTGATTTATACCCATGTGTAGGTTGCCGATTCATTTTATTTTTTCACATAAATTATTAAAAATGAGAAAGATTGGAAAAAAACAATACTTCGCACTTTTAACAAAGTAATTCCACCATGATATCATACGTTTTACGGCAGTTTCATATTTGGCTGACTAATTAGATTTATGAAGCGGAAAGGCCATAAGTATGCCATGATTATTTGCTTTACTATTTTAAATCTCGCTAATCCATTCATTATGTCTTTACTATCAGAAACAGCAATCTCATATTAAATTCACATTATTATTTATATTACAATATTATTTACTCCATTAAACTTGTGTATTTCCAAGATTGAACGTATACAATATTAACAATAAATGTCTTAAATAGTATAAATTATACTAGATTTATTTTTGACCGATTTTATCAATGTTATTTGTAACTATAAAAATTTTATATTAACAATGGAAAAAAATGCCAATCCCGGGACCAGTCCCGGGATCCCGGGATTGTCAAATTGTAATCCCGAAATCCTGGGATCAGAATTTTGGCTCGGGATTGGATTCCCTAGTCAGGACTGGTTTCGTTCGAGTCAAAGGGACATTGGCAACTGGTACATTATCGAAAGATACATTGTCAACATTACCAGTTTGACAATGTCCCTTTGAAGAGGACGAAACCAGGTCCTGACTAATATTAAAATAAATGACACTAGTGCTACATATTATTATTGTGATTTATTTTAATTAAAACTAAGTATTATTGAAATTAATTACTGAAACAAAACTACGGCATCGGAAGAAATATGTATTATGCATAAATCTGAAGCATAAATCATAAATCACAAATAATTGTTTGATTTACCATGATATAATACTATATTTATATAATCATGCAGGATGGCTGTATAACAAAATTTGATGCGCTTAAAACATTAATTTGGTACAAAAAGTTTTCAAAATAGCATTGGTCTAATCTCACCCCATTTCTCTGTACATATTTATTTCGTTACGCATTAAAAAATAGTTTGTGTTACTGATCACAGGAATTGCAGTGTGCAGTGGTTGGTGTTTTTGACATGTCAACCCAAAACAACTGTCAATAATTAACTTCAAAATGGTGATATTATTCACAATATTTACATATTGTCAGACGTCATATACCTATATCAAAGAATATGAAACAAAAATAATTTCCACTTAATTTATTATAATATGTAATATTAGGTTCTATCTAGACTCGATGTTTCCCAAACTTTCGACATCTGTGTAGGTACCCGTTCTATAATTTCCGTAACACTGAGTACACCTCGAAAAAAAATTGCATATAGTTTAATAACAATCAAAATATATTTATTTTTTCCTTTTTAGTACATAAACAAAATAAAGAAAAATAAAATTCATTCATAATAAAATAAATATATGTTATATATATTATAAATAACATTCATTATAATCAATGAGAAGGATGAAATAATTGTTTCTATTGAGACAGATCATCGTAATTTGGTGCCCCGGTTATTAAATTTAATCTGACATGGGGTTCCACATCCAAAAGCCTGTTCCATTTTTTTGACTTAATGTCTACAAATACTGAAAAAGCAACTTTACATAGATATGAAGTTGGATAAGAAGATGTATTTCAGGACTTTCTCTGTTAAAACTGGATACACATGTTGCATTTGCAACCAGAATGATGTTAAGTATATTATTTCAAGAATCGGTCTGAAGCTAATTTAAACAGTTACTCTTCTTCCGCATGAGATAAACCTTCTATCATGGATGTTGTATTGATGTCGTATTAATGCTTGTTGTATTAGGTGCAGTCAAATCCCGGTGCAGCGCATACCTCCGCCGAACTCTTCCCGTACCCCAGGGGGTACGCGTACCACTCTTTGGGAAACACTGTTAGAGTAAAAACTATGACAAAAACTACACTGAAAATAATGCAATTATGGTCGCCGCTATCGAGCATTTAAAAATTCCAAAAAGAGAAAAATTATCATTTGTTCTGATATTGACAAAAAAATATCTATACTGTTACTGGAAGCAAAGTACTGAAGTATCGATATTTTTTTGACTGCTTTAGATACAATAATATATAATAATATATCAGTGAGTTTTAGTTACACAGCTCGAAAAATTTCAACTGTAATAATTCAATAATAATGCATAGTCAATTTAGGATGATAGTAAATCACTGCAGAAAAAAGGGCATACCGATTTTTCAGTTTCACAAATAACTACTGTGCTAAGATGAGCCACTTATGCTATTTGTTATTTTTAGATCAGAAAGTCCTGGTGCCAGTTTCGATGGAGAGTTCCACTAACAGTAATATACAAGACAGCATCAGGAATTTCCTATGGGAAATATTCCTGCCCCAAGGTTATCCGTCCAGCGTGAGTGAGGATTATACGAGCTATCAGATATGGGATACTACTCAGGCGTTTTGCAGTACAATTACTGGTAAGTTAAAGTTTACTGTCGTAAGTGTATGTTATACTGCTGGCATATCCAACTTCAAGTAGGCTGCAGTAGCGAAGGGTTAAGATCCGCCATAAATATTGCACATTACACATTGTTAGTCATACCTGTTTGTTTTTATTGAACTAAGGCCACAATTTACAGATGGTATTGATTAGTTTTTAAAAATCAATGAAACCCTGCCGAAACCAAACCATAATAGTTTTGGTATACTTTGGGAGATACAACAAAATTGTACACTTTTTCATTCATACTTATTTCTTTTCGTTGGATTAAGAATACATTTTACACATATTTTTGGTTAAATTTTTAAAATTCATTAAGCCCTCCCTAAACCAAACTATAATAGATAAAAAATATTATTCTATCTATAAAATATTCAAAGTTATGTATGATTTAATTGCATAATTTTAGATATTTTATAGATAGTATTTTTTGACTATTACCTATTGTGGCTTAGATTCGCAAGGTTTAATTGAATATCTGTAAATTGTAGTCTTATTTCAATGAAAACAAATATGTATGACTGACAAAGTTTAGTGTGCACCATTTATGGCGGATTGTAACAACCTACCTCCACCCTTCGCCATTGGTAGGCTGTAATCTACCGCACTCTCATATTGTCGTTCTTCCTGCCAGTCATAATATAAGTAATATTGTACGGCTTACTTCGCATATTTGCGCTAATAATTTAGATTTATAATATCATTCAGGAATACTCGCAACCCAAGCTGTTATGAAAGGAGTCGGCGTAGGAAATGTAGAAGCTACTCCCCTCGCGGCGACAATAACATGGGTTATAAAGGACGGGACTGGTCATATAGGCAGGATCGCTTTTGCATGGTGGAAAGGGTAAGAACTCTACTATGATAAATACCAGGATTATCACCAGTTGGTATTAACAATTTCCCTATTGAAGCGGGAGTTGAAACTGCATTTATCAGATTCCGGCCAATACGCTTTATTAATAAATAAATTTAATACTTCGGATGGTCTCCGAAAACAACTCAGAATAGCATTTCACGGCCAAATAAACGAAGATAATTGCAAATTTATATTATTCAATTTTTGTATGTAAATTAGTTATATTATACTCATATATAACAGCTGCCCAATTCCGATAAGGCTAGCTATACCTGCCTTTCTACGATGTAGTTGCTAATAATAAATCATGCAATGTGATATACTGTTCTACAATATAAACTCAAACTAACTCTCACACCTGTTTTATTAACGTATCGTTAACTTTTCGTCACTAGGACTTTTACGTTTACCCGGTCTATATTTGTCGACTGCTTGAATCTTGTAATCTTCATGCTGTAATTGTCTTAGTCTTCAATAAACTAGAACCCACCCTACCAGCCTCCTGACCCGAGGCATGCCACCGAATGCCACCCTATTCTATGCTTTCAAATTTAATTTAAAATTTACATATTTTTACACACAGTGAACATTACAAATTATAAATTTAAGACGCTCACAACGTGACATTTAAAAACAAAGAAATAATATTAAAACACTGTAAAGAAGAAAGATATATATCCAGTATTAAAAAAACAGTAGAAAAGGTGAATAGGTACAAAAATTATAAAGCATGGAAGCATAATGAACCCTATTTTAAGAATTTATAAAACAACGCCTACAATTAATACTCATCCTCAGGTAGGTGGAATATATCAACATCCGCAGTGATTTAGGTGTTGCCCTCCCAATTACTGGCATCACCAATGGCAGGTAGTTCTGGACCTTGGGAAAAACAAACAACTGATGCTCCTGTCTTCTAAGACAAGGGACACACAAATCGATACTACGAAGAATGGCAGAGTTCTCATTTATACCACGTATAAATCGAAAAAAAATATGTGGCCATATATTGATATATTCTAGCATTTAAACTACGGTATGTAAGCATACCTAAGAGAAAGCCAGTTGGATAAAGCCACGGATAGTATCAACACATTGGCCAGAATCAGATAGATGCTGTTCCAAGTCCCGCAAGCTACACGTATTTTTACTAATAGATATGTGCCTGAATTCTACATTAGTAAATATTTGCATATTTTAATAAAAAAATATTTTATTGAAAATTTCTTTATTTATATTTTAGGACCTCCTTAGATGCTGACTGCAAAAAATGGAGACTTGTAGCTGATGTTCTGAATGATGCGGCTTTGTGTTTGGAGTTAGCGCTGCCAATGTTCGGAGGCTATACGACAGTCATTCTCTGTATCTCAACTGTTATGAAAGCCATCGTAGGAGTATCAGGTTAGCAGTTCAACCAGTAGTTTTCCATTCAACAATAATATATATGAGTAAACTATATTTTATCATCCCTCTAAAATTCTACTTCCTGGTTGCAGCTGGGCAACCTTTTTGACACTCGTTATTTATTTATTAACTGCAGGAAAATTTGATTTCAATTAATTTCAGGCATGTTAAAATGTCTATCACAATATAGACTCGATTCGTTTGGGCATGTTTACGTGCTTATCGGTACGTATGGGTTAAATAAATATGTTTAGAGTGTCACAAAACTACCATTCCACAATACCACTTCCCAACAAGTTTGAATTATATTAGAACCTTGATTATCCGAACCAAACGGGAATTAAGCTGGTTTGGATAATAAAAATATGGATAATCGAGAGGACCTGGAAACAGGAACTTACTAATGATCTCTTCAATGTGTGCTTTTACTGAATTTAAATGCCCATGAGAGAGATGAACACATTGCAACAAAATAAAACATTGTAATAAGTAACAGTTGAAGCTAATACAAAACTGCCGAATAATCTAAGTGAAGAGATCCTAGGCTAATTGTATCATATTATTAACGCCTTGGACATTGTGCCACTGACAGAGATTGCATAGCCGAGGGAATCTCTTTCTCCCTCCGCCTCTGCTGACCTCTACCTTTTCTTGCTGTGCTGGAGGAAATCATTGAAAAATTCAAATTCAATAAATTATGGTGATCGCTGTTGATGTAAAACATTAAACTGTATGTAATTTCCTACCAGGTGGGGCAACACGAGCTGCTCTGATCCAGCACCAGTCTGTGAGAGGAAACTTAGCCGACGTCGCTGCCAAAGATGGATCGCAGGAAACTGCAACCAATCTCATTGCGTCTCTCGCTGCAATTGTCATTCTTTCTGTCTGCGATCAGTAAGTCAATGCATGACGTGCTAGTTCATAAAAGAACCGTGGTGACGTGTACGCCAGGTTATAGAAATCGGACTCTACATGTGTTTTGTGAATACCAACAAAACCACATTGATATATTCGACTTGTTGCAGTCAAGATGAGTTTAGATGTACAACCCAGCTTATATCCAGTATGAATTATGTGTTATTTTTCCAGGTTCATTTGGCCGTTGTTTTTCCTCTTCACCTCGCTGCACATCTTTTCAAATTACCGAGCGGTAAAATCGGTCTGCCTGCAAAAATTCAACTCTAGCCGGTATCTGATTACAATTATGATTTATCTGCAGCATAAGATGTTTGTAAAACCAAGCTTTGTCAATGCCCGGGAGCCAGTTTTCTTCTTTGAAAACAATATAACGGGTATGTATCCCTGATCATTCATTGGTGAAAATGCAAGCTTTTACGATTTCTTCACGTTTTCTAGTGATTATAATCAACATTCTGAAACTCTAGTTTTATGCTATTGTTAAAGTACCTTTCTTTTATGATACAATCCAACGGACATAATGTTATTTCATCGAAGGGCGTAAACCAACTGGAAATGTAGGATGAAAGATATAACATTATTTCCATGATCACTGTGTTAATTTATTTAGTTACATTAACCATTAACCTATACAATTACAGACACGGTATGAATTAATCAAAAGGCAAACGCGGATCAGCTATATAGATGATAATATAAGTATAGGTTATGTTGCAATGAAGGGCAAACACTTTGTGTCTGCCAGCAGAAATTGTCACAGACAATTTCTTCATAATTACATGTTGCCTCGATGAAATTTGTACCTATAACATATTGTCTTATACTATGATGGAAATGGCGAATACTCATCACATAGACCTGGCCAGTTACCTGGGCTGGTCACTTGGACTTTAACTTGTCGACACCTGAAATTGATTCCGTTTCAACCTGTATCACATTGTAATCTTATTTTTATTCGATAACTGCCGTATACCGCATTCTGATAAAAAAACATACCCTGGCTCAGCGCCCTGTCCTAGGCCACATATCGTATTATGGTATAACGTATAACTTATAATTTCGACATGGATGATTATAAATTTGAAAATAATATTTATGTGATGTTCTACTAACTACTATACTATACCAATTCGAAGTTAATTTTGACACAGTGAATACGAATTCCGTCTGCTGAATATAATGTATACCTACTTTATGATTTCAGAGGAAAACATATGCGGCTATAAAATAAATGTAGGAAATTCAATAAAGAATTTGGTTGCTTCCGAAGAAACTTCATTGAATGACATGAACAATGCCATATGTGTATTTAAACATTCCAAATATCTACTGATAGTTAATTCAAAAATGAAAAACATCTGTATAGTATTAGATAAGTCTGCATCGTCGGAAGACACGCTATGTTCATATTTCCATGCAGTTGTCTATGGGATTTTACTATCAGCAAATGACAATCGACCTCTGGTAAGTGAAGTACAATCACTATGTTTACAACATGTAATAATATAACTATTATATGATGGCTGAGTGGCTCACGTGTCGGCTTATAATGTCGTGGGTCCTAGGTTTGAATCCTGGGTCTGGCAAATGCACCTATTGTTTTTCAAGTGAGTGAGTGATGTGAGTCAAAGTATGGACCTAATGGATTGAGCAAGTGGCTAAAATCATAATGTAATTTTTATTGCAAACTCTAAAATGAGTGTGCTTTATTTTTGCTTACAAAAATGCCACTTACATTAAACTGAAACTCGTTTCCAACAATTTTAACACGGAAACCACAGAAGATTCATTCAACATCTTTGGCGTGAATTCTGGAAAATTTATGCTGTATTATACTTTAAAAAAATTGTTTTGAGTTTGAGAAATCTACGAAAACCATACAACACTTTTATGTTGTCGATGTACAGTTGAAACTCTCCAATTTTGTAAAATTTTAAATCCATCTTTACTAGCTCAATTGAAAGAAAGTCAGTACTAAAATCTTGTGATACGTATTCAGTTTGTCTGCTAGTAATTATTGTTTCTTTCAGGCTCTTCTCTCTGATTCCACCTGGCATTCTCAGGAAGAATTTCAAAGTTTCCGCAAGTCTATGAAAGATACTTCAGAAACTTCATCTATCGAGTTCTGTCAAAAGATTCAAGATTATGTCACCAAGGAGTGGGGCGATTTTAGTGATGGTCTAAAAAATACAGGTAAAATGCATCAATCAATATTTCTGTGCAGTTGAATAGGTATTTAGAAAAAGTATTTATCTGAATCCATCTCACTTTGAAATTGGAAGAAATAACTATATTTTATACATGTGTCAATAAGTCCCCCTCAAAGTGTCTTGTACATTTTACGCAGCAAATTTTTTAAATTAAGTATTGTGTTATATCAACAGGTTGGAGATTGAATCAATGTCTCATTCTATCAGGAGAATGGAGAGGACAATGGACACACGGTGACCAGAAAAATGAATAAGACTACAGCAAACAATAGAAGAGATCTTTATGAAGGATAGATACCTACTTCATTCCCATTCCATCTTTATCTTCGTAATACAACCTTGTCCACCTCCAGGATTGGCCTCCATCGAGGTTTTTTCAATTGGTGATGCAATGGTGCTTAATTTTAAGGAGCTCGGTCATTATTTATACCTTTTACAGCAGTTGCATATTTTATATAACTAATATTTTTACGAGAGTTAATACTGTTAACTGTAAGGAAGGAAGAAATCTATTATTATAGATTCAAACCAATAATTTTATTAAACATATTACTTGTGTTAGTAATAACAGATGGCAATATCTAAACAATTTTTATTGTTTTATTGAAGTGAATCTTTTTTACTCGTGATTTATTTGAAAATTTTATAGATGGAAACAGGTTTCACTTCAGTTGCGTGACCTCCTACACACTTTTTTTTATATGTCATTTGATCTATTAAGTTTAGTAATATCTAATGTGATCTATTTGTTGTTTTTATAGTTTTTTTTATTGTGTAAGTAATGAGACTGAACCAAGGAACTCCTGAAATAGAAGAGCTACATATTATAATTTTAATGTATTTTAAACAAATAAAGCAAATATTTTTTTGTAAAAGATTATAATTTCATTTATTATATATCAACATACACGCTGTTGGTAATAATATTATAATAACTGATCAACTATTCACAGATATCTCCAACAAACAATTCAATAGTATACCTATGTATAGATCATTTTTTAATCACAAAAATACCATAAAAACGATTTATATACTAATAAATACTTTCCGTAATCGTTGGAGCCTAATGTTCATAAGCCACAACTTCCGTCGTGCATTATAAGCATAATTAACAATGACTTTTTGTTATTTCTAATGACATTTATATACGAGCACAGCAAAACCTTTTTTAATTCGAAATGTGGTGTAATTCGAAATTTTTACTACACAAAATTCTTCTGATAATTCAAAATTTGTCTTTAATTAAACAAAACCTATATTTTGAAAATGATTATTTATATTGCAGACATGTCCAACTTCAAGTAGGCGGTATTGTACTACCCAGTATTAAATATGCTAGTGATCTACAACACTCTTCCATTGACATTCTTCAACTTGAACAAATGTAATATATCTGGCTGAGAACAATGTAGCTACTTGTTTTCCCCAATACAAAAAATACTCAATTTCCCATTCGTCGTCGTGAATATTATGATGTTTTGGTCTACTTTAGTACACTCATCATTAAACTATTCTCCTACTGTGAAAAGAGCCTACTGCGCGATGATAAGTGGAACTATGCCTCAATTAAAAGCGCGGGGATTCACATCACTTCTTTCTCTCAGTTCAGTGGCAGACTGTCAGTGATGTTATGGATCACGTGATATGATGTCACGCGAACTTCATGGTTAATAAGAAAACGACTTTCACATATTACGAAAATAAATAATAATTAGGGTAAATGCTTCCCATTCAAAACCTCATAATATATTACAACTGAATGTCGACGCTTTTTACATTTTTATTACTCAATTCCTAAGGGCCGATGGTATGGTCAACCAGAATCCATCCTGCGATCGACGCATTAGACATGGCAGGTATATTATATTGTATTGTATCAGACTATTCTATTTTGTATTTGAATCTTTATACATACCTGCCTGGTTAACTCATTTTGGACAGGTAATAAAAATCTTTTTTATATTTTCTATTAAATTAAAAATTGGCAAAAAATCAAATTATGTACACTAAATTTAGAATTACGAGTGTCAGAATTAACAAGGTTTCACTGTTGTCACTATCGCTAACGATGGCTTGGCTCTTTAACCGGTTCTATGCCTCCAGCGAGTTTTCTCGCTCCATTAGGCCGTGATTGACATGCCGCACATACAAATTTCGCCACTAGCCACTGTCGATTAATTTACATAATCTAAAAAATTAAGCACAGTGACATCTGTTTGAATAATTATGAAATACTAATCCAAACATTATCAGTCTTACAGCAATTTTAGTAAGAACTTCATTCTACATTCAACGTATGTCGTTAAAAATCTGCGGCCCGTCAGGTACTGCCATAGTAAAATCGAGAGGCATAGAAATGGTTATGGATCATGCATTACATAATAATAGTATATTTGGAGGTTGATTTAATAATAAATAAAATGATCTGATTATTGGAAGCACAATACATAAATGCGTAATTTTTATACATATTTTAACTAGGCAAAATTGTCAACATATTATTTATTACATAATAAATATAGGTACATACTGTAAAATTATATTTTTCTAAGATTTTTGTAACAATAATTTTAACAAATTCAATGTTTATATTATTATGTAATAATGTTGATGTTGCAACTTTATGATTTTTGAACACAACAATTTTAATAAGTGGGAAATTCATCTAAATATACCAATAAATTGCAAAATAAACTAATTGTTTAATCTTTTCACTGTGAAAATAAATAATATATACACATAATTGAAATACCTAATAAAAGAAAAAAACAACTGAACAATTAAAATAAATCATGTCAGTTTCCCAGTCTGGGATGTCAGTACTTTTTTTTCATAACTTGCTATTCTGACCACACAAAATTATTTATAATTGTATAAAAAACGATACATATTGCATTTATGACAGGCTAGATTTACTCTCCGTTGAAATGGCATAAAGATTAAATTGCAGTAATGAAGCAAAAACATCTGACTCACAAATAAATGTTTAATGGGTACACTTTTCACACTGTAGCACTATGTATTTACATATTATTATAACCATTACCTACTAATTACATTGCAAGTGTCTAGGTTTTAGGTGGTAAAATTATGTTAGCAATCATGTGGAGTTGCTACCAAAAGTTGGTAAGTAAATATAATATAGAACATGCACATAAAGCACAAAGAAATTAGTATTATCCCTGATTTTAGAGGGCATGTCAAACTTCAAACTGCAATTATTCCATAATGTGATTTCGAGACTTACTAACTTTTGGCAGTAACCCCCAACATTAAAAAACAGCTGAGGTAATTAATTGTATGCAAACTGCTTGCTAAAACCTTTGGTGGATATTAGATATCGAGGGTATACTGACAGAACGCATTATTTCAGTTTTTGCCGTTTTTCTGTTTTAAATGCCAAAATGTATACAATTTTACGTTCTACGTCCTGGTAAAACGCACAAAGGCATAGGATATAATGGCGAGAAAATAGAAACATTATTAAATCATATTGTTATTTTTTTATTCTGATAGATAGCATGATAATGACCTAATGCGTTCTGTGTATACAAAATAAAGGACTTGTAACATGTCGTATATTGTGTTTGCCATAAAGGTTAGTCTTTATAATGTAGAAAAAATGTTTTTAAATTATAAAAAAAACTACGTGGGAAAACGCTTTAAAAAAAAAAATTAAGTCCTTTTTGCGATTACCTCAGAACTTGTTTTAATGAGTTAATGCTTTCTGTCAGTATACCCTCGATATTGTCTTTTGATTGTATTGTTTTAACAATTTTTTTTTTAACCAACAATCGTTTTCCATATAGTTTTTAACAATATGTGTCAAATATAAGTGACTTACGAGACCCTATCTAACCGTCAGAAGAAAAATAAATTGTATAAAAAATACATGATTTTGATAAACCTTGGAAACATGTGATTTGTAATAAAACATGCAATTTTTCAGTTTGCAGTTTTTGTGGGTCAGATATTTTTGCTTCAATATACCCAATTACATACGAGTCTATTATGATTATGAAATTTAAAGACTAAGACGATGCTAACGCCGCCTGTTGGGCTTGTTTCGGTCCTGGAGCTTGTGAGAGATGCTTAACGAGGTCTACCCAATCCCAGCCGCGAGGCTTCTCGCCCCCTTTCCCCGTCTCCGCACGGTCCCATGCCCTTCTCTTCTGAGACTTAGTCATTTGTTCTTTCTTAGGTGCCTTTTTGTTATCATCCTAGAAATAATAAATGAACACATATATATTTTAAGCAAGTAGGGATTGCAATCAATCGTGCATCGGGGTCGGAACACACTCTGGTATTCTTGCAGTTTTAACAGTTCTCATCAGTAATGAATGACATTTTTCTGTGTGCGGCCCAAGAGAATTCTTTTAACTCTTTTTTTATTTATTTCTTATTCTATTTTCGTTAACATTTTTCATATAAGGTTTAAATGAACTGATATATTTTGGACTAGGCATTAGAAACATAGGCTCTTCAACATCTTCATAATATTACATACCTGCCCGTCGTCCAGAGAAACCTTTTCCACTTCAGCAGATAACTCCGGTATAACCACCTCGAGCTGGTCTTCAAGAATTTCTAAATATCTTTCTTTTAAGCATTCGAATAATGTGTAGGTCATCGCACAGCCTATCCATTGATCCGCTTCTTCGTTTACGATTGAGATTATTTTATTCTTTACTGGTTCCACTCTGAAATATCAAGTGAAAAATTAATTAACAATAAAAAAATTGTACATAATGCTTAAACAATTAAAACAAGATTTATGCCGACATCATGAACAACAATAAAATTGTCATCCGTAAATATCAATTACAAGCAACAATTCAGATAGGTACCAATTGGATCGTCTCAATGCTAGCTGTGATTGGTCTATACACCGCCATCTTTAGATTAATAAAGCCTGAGCATAACTTTTTGCACAAGTAATGAGTGGTCCACTTTTCAGCTGTCAAAATCAGATCCCAGATTGCTTGACATATTGATTCGCCCTTTCTTGTTTCAAATTGAATTATAAAAAATTCTCAAATCAAATATATTAACCATCAGTGTTATTAATAAATAATACACATTCCTGTTATTCATCAGCTGTCAAAGTCAGACTAGTCCTTCAAACAAAAACCGGCGGTCTATAACAATTATTATGTGTTGCTAGTGTTAAAACTTATAAGTAAACTGAAAAATATCTCTTGGTCAGTTTGGTGGTTACACGGAACTGTTTTCCGACATACACTGTAAACTATTATTGTATTTAGACATGTTGCTGATTGGATGAAAACATATTATTTTTGTTTCATATGATTATTTGTCTGTTAAAATAATGAATAAAGTCCGGAGACTATTACACCTCAACATGGGCGCGCCGAATGCTAGTGGATACAGAGGTTAGTGCCTTCGAGGCAATCTTTCACCCCAATCGTCAAGATGGATCAGGATACAATAGAAATGTTTCTATTTTGCTCATGATTCGACAAAGAGATTGAAAGTGACATTTCTCGGTGAGAGCCATCGTCTCCTATTGTAACTTGGGCATTTAGTGACACTATGTACAGCTTAATAAATGCCATTCCGTGCACACACCGCCTCTCATTTAGGGCCAGGGACGGCTCTAGTAAAGGAGCAAAGTGTGCAGTGCACTCCCATCATAGATTAAATAAAAATATATAATATAAAACCCCCATGTATTCAGAAAAATGCGATACCGAAAACTTATGCGAAATCACTCATTTTAAATTCCGCGCGTTTCCGAACAATGGTAACGCAAGCGCTCAACACTTCGCCTCAGTCACCCATACACACAAATGTCGAAAAAACAATGTCGATGAGACGCGACCAATACACACATAATAATTCCATCGATGTGATACGCCAGGGTGCATTATTCGAAGTGTTCCTTGAATTTACGCACATTTTACACGCACACATTTATAGCGGACAACCACAACGACAAAAGAAATGAAGCTTGTAGAATCAAAATCACCAAAGTTCTATAAGACTACATGAGTCTTCGTTGGAAACGATGTTTTTCATCTACTTTTCATTTCAAGTACAGTGTACCGGTCGAAAGCACACACACATTAACTAGTCATTTGGACTTTTATACACAAACCTCACTAACCAATATGAATATTCCTACATATAACTCAGGCGATGCGTCGAGGTACAGTTGGATGCCTAATTATTATAATGAAATGACGAACTTCATGTCGATGCATATTGTGTCAAAAATAGAATCATCACGACTGTTAGTTTGGTTGATATAGTCTATGGGTTGATCGTTCGACAGTTGGGTTTATAATATAGATTTAATAGTGTTTACAATGAGTACCGTGTATTCAGTTGCATATATTAAGGACAATCGTCACGATTTTTCCAAACGAATTGATATTAAAGTGGCAGGCCGTCCTTTGCCATGTATAAATTTAATTCAAAAGTGTACAGTGAAAACGAAGATTGTTAATCGGAAATTTAATGTGCAAATGTACTCAAAAACACAATGGCTTTGCGGATGTAATATTCTTAATACCCTATTTTGTTTTCCGTGTCTGTTGTTCGGCGGAGAAGTTAACTGGACGGTCCATGGGATTCAAGACTTGGTCCACCTGTCAGTAAAAATCAAAAAACACAGTGGTTCAGAAAAACATATTTTAAATGAAATGCAACTTGCAGTCTTGGGAGAAATAGATATACGTTCACAATTGGATGCAGGGTACCGTTTATCTGTGAAACAATTTAATGAATGTGTCGACAAAAATCGTTTTATTTTATCCAGATTGATTGACTGTGTGAAGTTCTGTGGTGCATTTGAATTAGCTCTTAGAGGACATGATGAATCTGCAGATTCAAATAATCCAGGTGTTTACCGAGGGCTTATTGACTTTGTCTCGGAAATTGACATAGCCATGAGACAGCATTTGGAGAGCAATAGTGTTTTTAAGGGTACGTCAAAAACGATTCAAAATGACATTTTAGATTCGATTCTAGAGGTGTGCCGTAACGAAATTAAAAATGAAATATCACAAAGCAAGTTTGTAGCTATACAAGCAGATGAAACAACGGACATATCTACTACAGAACAACTTGTTTTGGTCATAAGGTATGAACTACGAGGACAGATACATGAACGATTCTGGAAATTTATGACGCCGAAAAACCACACTGCGGCAGGTATTGCATCTGAAATTTTGAAAGAACTAGAACTTCTCGACATTAAACAAGCACAACTAATTGGCCAGAGTTATGACGGCGCATCCGTGATGAGTGGCCGATTAGGTGGTGTACAGGCTTTGATAAAAGCTTCGTATCCACACGCACACTTCATACATTGTTATGCACATCAATTGAATTTGATAATGGAAAGAAGTGTTTCAGCTAACACCATAGTCCGAAACTTTTTTGCTAATTTACGAGCGTTTCCAATTTTTTTTTCGAGGTCTGCGAAGCGAACTGATATCTTGAAAGAAATAGTTCATAGAAAAATACCAGCAGCACCAACAACGAGGTGGAATTTCAATATAAGAACAGTTACTGTTGTGCATACTTATCGCGATCAGTTAAAAGAGTGCATGGAACACATTTTAGAATCTGAAAATTTAGACGCCGATACCATTAATCAAGCTGGAATGTTGTTACGGTATTTAAACGAAGACAATTTTAACTATTGGTTAGATTTCTTTGCCAAAATTATGCCAAACTGTGATATACTTTTTAAACAACTTCAATCGAGGTCAAAGGACGTGTTGGAGATAAATATGGACATTGAACACTTTACGCGTGCTATAGAACGTATTCGTCAAAATAATCATATGTCACAAATTCAACCATCGAAAAAACGTCGTCCCAATGATTTACCTCATTCTGTGATATGCAATGAAGTATGCGACATTATAGTGAACCAAGCGAAAGATCGTTTCGAATATAAAGGTCATTTAGTAATAGCCAAATTGTTTTTTAGTGAAAAGTTTCGGGATTATCATACAAATTTTCCAACTACAGATTTTAATACGGTAACCTCATTATACGACATTATTGACAAATTTAAACTTAAAAATGAACTAATAGTCTTATACAGTAGAGAAGATTTCTACGTTACTGATGGAGCATTGTCGATACTTCAACTTTTCACTAATAATAATTTACTGGAAGTATTTAGTGAAAGTGTTACCCTATTAAAAATAATTTGTACAATTCCGATGACTTCAGTGGAAAGTGAGCGTTGTTTCTCAACTTTAAAGAGGGTTAAGTCATTTTTGAGAAATACTATGTCTCAAGGCAGGCTAAATGCTCTTGCGATGCTAAGTATAGAAAAACAATTGATATCGTCAATACCAGACTTTAATATTCGTGTTATTGACGTGTTTTCAAAATCCAAGGATCGGAGGATGGACTTCTTGCATAAATAGGTGAGTCTTTTTTGCACTCCCTCATATTCTTGTCACCGGCCGCCACTGTTTAGGGCCATGCTATACCAGCAGGTAACACGCTGCGATTTAGTCGTTACAGACGCCTGCCCCTAAATTCACCTACATATGACTGTCAAAACGCAGCAGGTGAACAAAAAACATGCTGTTAACACGCGTTAATGAGTTGCGAAATGGACACGGTAATCAATCCAGTGGCATTGTAGGAATATTACTGTTAAATGGAACGTTTAAACAGAATACTTGTTCGCCTGCTAGTAGGAATTACACCTTTCAATGCCTATCCAGACTGGCCAATTCTGTCTGATGACACAGTCGGTAGAAGCCAAACCGCGGGCTTTTACCTTGTCTTGTAGAATAGGTCTTAACCCATTGGAGACAGACAGAAAAAGAGAAAAAAAAAGGACCAACAGTCAGATTAAATATTGTAGTAAATTTAATAAGAATTTACTAAGCCTGCTACAACTTGTGTAGGTATTGAAACACATTAATTAACTTAATTAAACACGTAAATTTGTAGGGTTTAAGAAATATGATTGTTCAGAATCACTTGGTCAATAGCGGCGTTAAATTGGCGCCGGTTGTCTCACATGGGTTATGGACCATACCACGTTACTAGTACGCATCAGTTAAAATTAAAATACATTGACACTCACAAATTCCTATTGTAAAATGTATCCATATTTATGGCTGGTTTTTCAGATGGATAATTGGGGCCCCATGATATTTCCAACAGGAATGACTTTATGTCTTCGTTTTCTCCATACTGGAACAGAATAAAATAAAATTCAGGTTGAATTATTAGAAACCTTTAGAGTAGGTAGGTACTATTAGCGGTTCTTGTCGGTTTACAGAAAGCCAGTCGCATTTTTTTTTTGAAAATAGCCGATATACTGGATTATTTGTTAGGTTAGGTTTTCATTCTTGAACTCGTGAATTTTGCCAAAATTGACTGTGAAAGTTCCCGCCTGGCTTCCTGTAAACCGACTTGCACCCTACTGTCATAACCAGTGGCGTGCGGTCCATAGATGCTCCGGATGTGAAGCATCCCCAGAAATAATCAATATACACATGTATTTATTGTATAATTATATATTATGTAAATATTTGGTAAATGTGGCGCAGATGCCGTCATGAGATTTTAAAACTTTCTTTTTAGACCAAACCAAACCTAACCTAACCTAATGAGATATCCAGGGTTCCAGTGGCTGGCTCAGGTGTCGATAGAACCCCGGATTCACAGAAAATTAAACGAAAGAAATTAAATAAAAAAAAGGTCTTTCTTGTTCGTAATGTGGTCTTATATTTTTAATCTTTAAGTTTATTTTCGGGTTTCTACAATTACAGTCATCAGGTCTGTATGCTTTTAACAAAGGACGCTCACTAACTTGTCTCTCGGGGTTCCCTTTTTTGAAATTCCTCCGAACCCACGCCGACTTACCAAAGAGCTCTCGTAATTGGCCAAATCCGATCAGATGATCTTTGGATTCGGCGAATCACGAGGCTGACTTTGGCACCGGCGTGCGAAGATTTTAGCATTGTGCAATGCGCGGCAAAATTATAATATTTAAATTCTTACTTATATATTTTATTTAGTCTTAAAATTATCTCTTTCATCCATCATCATTTATACTTTAAAATTTATCTTAATTACACCTCCGCCCAGTAAGTGATTTTCACGCACCGGACAAAGGCCTTTATTTATGAATAAAATATTTACGTAGTTGAGGAGTGAAGGAATCAAATTAGATGTTTTATGAAGCCGTTTCTAGAGGTTAGGGTTACATTTTGGCTTATAATTATTAAATGATTTTTTCACACGGGCAGGCCTGTAACAGGGATGTATCACTAACCTACCCCAACCTAATATAATCTTAGTTTGTGATAATGATGCATCAAAATGTATGAAAGTTTCAAATTTTCAATCAACGATTATTGGATCGAAAAGCCGATGCGCCGACAGAAAAGGGTATTTATTATAATTGTCTGCATGGAATAAACTGTTTTCGTAAAAAAAATAATTATAAAAGCTCATGACGGCATTTGCGGGACAATTATCAAACATATTTTAATATCTAGAGCAACTATACCGCATTGCCAAACACCATATTACATCATCTGCCACAATAGTAGTAGATAATAATATGTGCATATTATTATGATTGTTATTCAACAGCATTTTCTACAATTATAAGTAGCCACACGCCACTTCATGATTCTTACTCCTAATAGATTCATATATTAAGCTCTGTCTGTCTAAAGAATGTTTTATTCAATGCCTTTGGACTTTAACAAATTTCTCACATTGATAAATGTATATTTAGGGTGAGGAACTTACTATATGACAATTTTACTTAAATTCATACTAATTACATATTTTAACATTTTCGTAACAATTATTAGGTCAATATACAGTGCTGTGTGATTACTTTTTCCTTTATGAACTTCAGGAAATCTTTTGAACCCATGTTTATATCAATGTTAACCCACATGTTGTCAATGCACAAACAAATCAATTAAAAGTTCCATACCTTATATTGAAAAACGCTGGACGATATTTGTTTAAAGGCCTCATCGCCGTCATAAATAGAAGAGAGCACTTCTCTTTCCTCTGTTTGTAATTCTGCATCAGTCATCTCTGGGTAACACAAAATTTGTATTAAAATCGATACGAAATCAAAATAATCTGTCACAAGTTATTTGGAATAATGATTAGAAACTTACTCTTATTGTTTTATATTCGGTGGAGTGATTTAAATGAGTTTTTGTTAGAACCATTAGGGCAAATTAAATTGACAGCTGCATGTACAGCGAATTTGTAATTTACTTTTACAAATGTCAATTTTTTATTATTGTCTATTGACATTTCTCAGTGCTGCCAGTCTAAATGTATATTATCTATGGTCTAAATTTAAAAGTAGGCTCGGCATATTGTTGCAAAATAAATGAGGTTCTCATTTTTTTTTTGTTATAAAATCAGCCTCTATCTTAAAATTAAAATAATAAGTGTGTATACCCTCAAAATCAATCATTTATTTACTTTACGACCACAGAACAATTTATTTCTGGGTTCCCTGTTTACGACCCACTATAATTTACTAATTTGATGATGAAAGCATCTTTTGACTTTTGTAAAACTACTTTATTAGGAATCATTTATTTTACAGTTAAGTACAATTTAATAATATTATAATGTTTTACATCGACTAGGAAAAAAATATTTGATGGAAAAGACAATCATAACATCTCCTAATAAAAACAATCTTTGAAACAATTTCATCAGGTACCTACCTACTTTCACTTCTTTGTAATCGGATCATGGATAGATTTTTGACCTGTTCATTATTTTTTCTGCAACCCTATTGCACTGCTTAACATTAATCTCGTCAACAGACAGTGCGTATGATCCAGCCAGTGCAGTTTCCCAATCTTGATTGATTATACCGTCCTGGAATCTTTGTACAGCCCTTAGAGCTCAGCATTGTATGATATAGTTAAAGAAGTTGGATATCTCAGTTCGTAATAGCGCAGGGTTCGGGCTCAAGTCAAAGCTCAGCTATTCTTTTACTATCAAGCCCCAATTATTCCAAGCAATATATTATAGAGCATCTATATTGACTGTATTATCACACCATCCCACCCTTTTTTGGTTCTTAACCCTTGTCTTACTGAGTAAATAAATTCCATTCTTCCATGTGCTGCCATTTTAAATTACCATACTACCTAGTTTCATAATAACACTGCGTTTAAAATCACCGTTAATTAATTTTTGTTTTGTGACTAATACTCCTAATAATAAAAATAAATAGATAAAGTGCGTATTAGCTGGACTATAAAATTATTTATGTGTCTTGATATCACAGAATGGACAATCTTTAACATAATATTCATTCATTGGTCATATTCTGTGTAGATACCAATTTATATTTTTGTTTATAAAACCGTACATGTCATAGATTATTTGAGTCGTATAGTTCCTATATACGATAAGTGCACTTTTGATCAAAATTGAGGTAATGATGACATTTTTTTCTACCGCCAGCGCTCCACAATTTGGTTCAGTTGATTCGTTCCTAAAAGCTATAAATTCATATGAAAAGACAGTTTCAAAATCACGATGAATTCCTATCAGCGATAAATCCACGGTGCGGTTGGTTCCTAAGGCCGATAAATCCATGCGACCTTGTAGACAGCCAATTAGCATCGAGCATTTGCTAAAATCAACATGGCCGTTGTAGCAGTTCGCATTATCAAAAGTGTCTCAAGTTTTTAGTAGAAATACAACGAAATAATGTGTGATCTTACCCAGAATGTTGCTAAAGTGGAAGGAAATACATCAAGGAAACGATTCATCAATTAGGAATTATGGAAAAAGAACGTGGATCATCGGGAAAGGTATTTAAAATAAACTATTTTGCATTAAGTGTTGGCAAATACTGGGTGATTGAGAATTTCTCTCGAATTAAACAATTGTTTTTATTTTAGTTATTTCCGTACTTTTTTGTAATAATTGTTCTACCTGCACAAAATAAAATCTGTGTGAATGTAAACTTCCCTCGTTTCAAATAATGGTTTTTTAATAAGATTTTTTTTTAACATTTTTTTCTGTTAAAAATTACTTAGGTACTCGGAATACGTTTATTTAAAAAAAAAATATTGTGATTACATTCTTGATAGTAAAAAAGTGTCAACATTATACATAATAGGTACATTGTGTAAAAGTGCATGTTGTTTTTTCAATGTATGCTTGATCCAGTGCAAGGGCCTAATGGGTTGGGCGAATGGCTAACAACCATTCCTCGAAAAAAAGGGTCTCTTAATATAACCTTCACTCTGTGGAGGTTCATATGCTCTGCTTAGGAGCGAAGACGATAATTACATTTGTGTATCTTTTTATACTATCACTTACCTAAAAAATCTTTTTAAGTTACCTAACCATGTTATATTTTTTTGATTTTATTTTACTAATCATATGTCTATTAGATGAAGAGAAGACAAAACTTATGTTCGATTCGTTCTAATGTATTAGGTTTTATGATAATAAATAAATTTAAAAAAAATACGATTTTTATTTTACTGACGAAAATTCTCAGATCACCAATGAATGAAATCATTCTAACAAATTATTTTTGTATTTATTTTTATTTACCCTATACTTGTCAACCACTTATCGTTAGCGTTGAGAAACAAAGACCGATAAGTCACACCTACTGGGTTCCTAAATACGATAAATTTGACAGTTCCAAATGCCGATAAATCCATCACTGTTTTGTCAATTTCTCCTTTACTGCTACGAAAATGATTAATTTTATTGTGAATATTTGTATAAAAACAACACACCACCATAATATAAATTCAATCATAGGTTTTCATAAGAAGAAGTAGTTTTAAATGAAAATATTTAGTTTGCCAACATTTTATCAAAGTGGACTTATCGTATATAGAAACTATACGACTCATTTCTAGCATTAAAGATTTTCCTTAAAATACTGAATAAATCTTTATAACCACAGAACAGTAAAATAAGATAGAAATGCGAAAGTCAGTTGCCATAGACCAAGGCTTTGAAGCCAGTTTTGGTTTATTCCTAATTAATGATAGTCAGGCCATAAAACGCAATAAATAATATAAAGCCCACCGAGTGTCCTAAAATATTACCAATTGAATATTGAATGTACGTTTTGTTTACGTGACAAACTCTAATGCATAGTATTATGATACAGACGTAACTATTAAAAATAGCATATTATTCTTTAAGGCTATACCTCAGTTGAGGCACGGTCTAAAAAGATCGTGGCTAGGCGATGCGCGGATTGCAGGTCGCGGGTGCAAATAACGCATGTCAAACGAAATATAATTTGTCATATAAATCCAACATGTGTCCATTTAATGTTCTGTTTATTGTTCTAACAGTAACAATAATAATATATTCATTGACATGTTTTCTTTTTAAGGTAAATGGGTAACGTTTTTAGTCATCTTCACACGATTTAAGAATTAATACGCCCGTCGCCATCACAAAACAAATTGACGTGTTTCCAGCTCGACGTTCTCTCTCCAAATGGCAGCGAGTCCAAAATTTCATCGAGCCTATAGTTGAAAATTATTTGCCGTTTCACTGATGTATCGCCTTAATATGTATTTATTTATTTATTTGAAAAAGACACGTTGAGTACATAACAAATTATTAATTCAGGACGTTCACAACATGACATTTAGAATAAAAATTACAAGTAATCAGTTATCCCACATTATATCTCCACACTCAAGAATTATACCTTCTTACAGCCTCACCTAGAAGGTAACCTACTTCCTTTATTTATGTATTATTTGTTTAGAACGATAGTAAAGATCTAATGCGTAAATATCAAAATTGGGATCACGTTTAACAAAATAATGCCAGTGAATATGTTCTCCGATAAAAAACATTGTGCCTAGAAAATAACCGATACCCAAAGCCACAAATCCACCGTACAATTTTTGCAGAGTCATGAGAGCTTTTGTATTACTTTCATCAGCTGATGACATTGCAGCGTAAATTGGCACCATTACATCGTTCAACCATTTTTGTATAAGTCCAGCTTCCATTATCCTCCTTAAAAGTTTATCAGCTCTCGGTTTTAGAGGAGAATTCTTTTGAAGTCCAATCGATACAGGCATATTTATAGCACACTCTTGCATGATGTGTAAATTTCTGTTTTCAGGCGAACTTATCGAAACATCATTTGTCTCATTGATTTTATTCTGATACAGTGTGCGATTTCTCTTCATTCCAGAATTCTGCTGATGGCTAACACTGAGATATTTCAGAAAGTATACGTCCTCAAAATATGCAAGGTCTCCTTTTGCAACTCTCAAGACACCGTCTTTAGCGTTATTGACTGTTTCAAATTTGTCTCCAATCTTTTTGCTTTTCTCATCGAGAGAGTTGACGAAAAATATCTTGACTTGATCGCCCCATCCGCCGCAGGTGATTGAGCTATCTGCCAATTGATTTATTGTATCAATAGTTACCCTGGAATATATTTAATATCATTATAAAGATGGCATTTTTAAACTATTTATTTATTTTAAATTAGATTATTTTTTATTTAAGATAGTGATGAATAAAGATGTTGAAGGAATCTTCTTCTTATAAATTGAAAAGTGACATTCCAAACTGGCTGTATTCCAAAATTACAAATTTTCATGTTTTGATGGAATCCGATAGAGTGTGCTGAGATCTTTAGTCTCACTAAAACTTATATTTTACAAGTCTCTTCAATTTGATGTCGAAATGTGCATTTTTTTTTCAAAACAGCACTAAGGTAACGGTTAATTCTTTCCAAACTCGCCTAAGGATATATGCGCATGCTCTTTTTGCTACATTTACGTTCCAAGCGGCCATAATATAATATTTTAACACGTCAGATTAGAAATGTCAGATGAAATATTAGAGAATTTGTGTTTTATAAGTTCATGTGCACATCAGTAAACTATTTTTTTATTGAAGAAGATTCCTACATTGTAGTATTATTACATAATATATTATTATGCTGTAAAAGTTACAATGTTTACTTTTTATCAAAAAATGCAATAAAGTGAAAGAAATTTAATATTATTTTCAATCATTAATCATCCCTACAGACCTGTCTATGACAACATTCTATTACACAATCATAATTATTGTACACACAAAAGATACTCAACTTTAGTTTATTGTGTTCCAAACTGTACTTAGTACATACTTACGGCCATTTTGAAAGAAAAGTCAGTTTTTGAATGAATTTTTTTGAAGTTTTACTATTTTAATGTTATTATATATCATGTTTTCGAGTCTTTGAACTTTCTATGAAATTGCCAAACATTATAGTACCGAAAAATTAAGAGGTAAATTGCAAATCACAAAAATATGATTATCTTAAAATCAGATTTTTAGACTTAGGCCGGTTAGGAATGTCACTCTTCAATTAATAGAATCTTAAGAAGAGAATCTTGAGAATTATGAAAGTGAAGCAAAAAATACCTCTGGTCAGCTGATTAGATTAACTACGAATGACTTCACATTTATTTGAAAAGAATTTCATGACGATTATTTGCAAATTTGCAGATCATATAAACCATGACAAGTAAATCATCAAGTAGTCAAATCATAAATGCCAACTTAGTGATGTTAATATCTGTGCATTGTATCAACTTAACCATGCTTCATTCACTCGGTAAATGTATTCGAATATCATAATACAAATTTAATAGTGTATATGTTACGCCAAATGTGCGAAATTGACTATTACATGAAATGGGCTAAATTTTGGCTAATTCATGTAATAGTCAAGCCTGTTGCCTTATTCATGAATAAGGTAAATTTTCTGCCGAGTACATGAAGTCGCCAGGGCATGGAATTCTTAAACTGTCAACATGACAGCAGAAAAAGTAAATTTAATACGGATGATTTTATTAGTTATAATTGGACATAATATAATATTATTAGGTTAGGTTGGGTTGGGTTAGGTTAGGTAAGGTTAGGTTAGGTTTTGAAATTCTGAATTATTCAACTGAATGTCCATTTTGAGGTTAGCTAACAAGTGCCAACAAACTATCAAAAACGTACAATCGACCATTGCATGTACGATACCCAAGCACGAATCAAATCGCGAAAATACCTTTTATCAAAATTCATCCGTTATCATATTATAGTTCTAGTTTTTTTGCGCATAGTAAATGGATATGAACGTCATTTTAGTTATTGATTGGTATATTTTTATATTATTATCAATGAAATTATTTGACACATTTGGTTAGTTTGATTAGTTGCAAAAAATACCACCGGAGCGCGACCACCTATTTTGACCATAGATAATATACATATATTTTTTCCAATCCACGAGCATTTCACACATTTAGTTTAGTTGCAAAAAATACCACCGTAGCGCTACTATCTAATTTGTCCAATGCATGAACAAGGCAGAAAAATTACTGCGGAATTCATGCACTCACCAGATATTTTGTCTAGTTCATGAATAAGGCAACGGGCTTGCATTTTTCATGATTTAGGCAAAATTTAGCCCATTTCATGTAATAGTCAATTTCTCAGATTCGGCGTAACATATACACACAAGATTAAAGAATGTAACATTCTTTATTGCAAGCACCATAAGAAAAATAACTATTAGGGATATCAATGAAAAAATCTTGGATCAAACAAGGTTTGAAACTGGTTCTATAGCATGCGAGACTAGTTCTTTATCGACTCAAGTACTACTTACCCATGCAGATATTTCCTAACAACTAAGCATCTGAGGTACTGCCCCTGCTACCCTCCCCCCTTATGATATGCGTGAGACAATATTATAATATAGTGGGGAATAATTCTATATATACATACATTGACTAACCTTCTTACGGGATTGGCAAGTATTGCTGTCATACTTGCTCTATATGAAACGACAACCAATACACAGTAAAGCCAGTACCAACCAGTTAGCAGACGCAGTGACCAGCCAGACGGAAGCTTAGGTAAAGATACCACTAACAGCATTCCGAAAGTATAAAGAATGCTGTTGGGCATCTCTTCAAAAAGATATAGCCCCACGACTTTCCTCGGTATTTGAATTTTTTTATTGCCACCAACAGCTGTAAGAAATAATTGAATCACACCACCCTAATACAAACTGTGTTATACCAATTTTTTTCCATCTACAGTGGAACATTGATTTTACGTGCCTAAAATTCATGTTTATCCGCTATTAGCGTTTAGTTTCTGACCTGTTTATTTTTAGTATATTTAATAATTGGTTTTACCTTTTCATTTTCCACAATTTACGCCTCAATTATTCAAAATTTAATTAGAATTATTAAAATTAAAAATTCAATTAATTTCAACACATTCAATTATAGACACATCTGCTCATCTATTCCATACACAAGACTGCTATCGGCGGCTATCGAGAGCATTTTATTATATTTATGTATTGAGATATTATAATTGTTACAATAAGTTGGCCGTCTAAAGAGTATCTCGTTCTAAAAGTTAACAACACAGCCAAGAGAGGTATTGTAATAATTTTTTTTTTACCATGTCCGATCCTAATAAGATCATATAGGCCTCCACATAGTGGAGGTTTTTGTATTAACAGATTTTGTTTTTATGAGAAATGGATGTTAGCCACTTGCTCAATGAGATATCCAGGGTTCCAGCGGCTAGCTCAGGTGTCCATCGAACCCCGGATTCACAAAAAAAAGAACGATATATTTATGTTTGTTAGGTTAAATAAAACACCAAGTCTTTCTTGTGCGGGTCTTAGCGTTATATATTTTAATATTTAGTTGGACAACGTTATTTTGTAGTCTTTTACATATTTTGTTCTTACAATCAGTTTCGCAGGTCCGTACACGGTTTACAAAGGACGCTTACTAACTTTTTTCCTCTTTTTAAATTCCTCGTACCTACGCCGACCAGCAAAAAGGACTCTCGTGATTGGCCAAACTGATCGCATGATCCTTTTGATTTGACGAATCACGAGGCCCACCTCGGCGCAGGCGCGCGGAAATTTTAACGTTGCGCAATGTGCGGCAAAATTTATTAGATTTAAATACTTATATTTAGTCTTAAAATTATCTCTTTCATCCATCATCATTTATACTTTTTAAATCAAATTAAATTTATCTTAATTACACCTCCGCCCAGTATATGATTTTCACACACCGGACGAAGGCCTTTACTTATGAATAAAAAAAATACTTACGTAGTTGAGCAAGGAATCAGATTAGATGTTTTATGAAGCCGTTTCTAGAGGTCAGGGTTACGTTTCAGCTTATGACTACTAAATGATTATTTTACACCGGGAGAAGCCCGCCTGTAACAGGGGTGTATCATCAACCTATTAGGTCCATACTCTGACTCTACACAATTTGAAAAACAATATGTGTACTTACCATATCCAGGATTCGAACCTGGGACCTACAACGTTAGAGGCAGACTTAAACCGCGCGGCCATCGTTAGTTGTAATTGGCCCAATTTCAACTAACTTATTGTAACAATTATAACACTAAATACATAGATATGATAAACTACCTTCGATAGCCACCAATAGCATTATTGTGTATAGAATAGATGCACTGAAGTATTCACGGCCAAGGTCACATAGCGCGTCGTGAATCCCTTCAATAAGTGTAATCGAGGCTTAATATGAATATTTATCAGAATTTATATGATTTATAAAGGAAGTGTAATGAAGTCCTCTGGCACACAGGTTGGGCAGTTAAATTGTCACATTCAATACATAGTTACCTTTTATAACTGCAAACTTTTTTTCTTCCAATGTCTCTTCTATTGGTAAAGTATTGGAATCATTTAATTTATAGTGAAATTTTGCCAAAGCATAAAATATAAATCCACTCATGAATAAAACAATCAGCACAGCAATCCACATGTTGAGTCTGAAAACAAATTAGTACCATATTATATTTCAGATATCACTTACATGACAATAAATTTATGTTTACATTGTTTTGATGTAATTTCTTAAAATAGGTTCTATTTTACTCTCTCAATATAGATTATACATTAATGTTTTTATTGGTATGGTATTTTACTATTATACCATGTTCTTTTAAAATAAAATCTGAATGTCATGTATGACAAAATTGCTCATAGAAACCAACTTCCATCGAGCACATTAGTCGACTGAATAGTATTTTTAAAAGTGCTTAAAGCGTAAAGTGTTCAACCATTGTTTGCTACCAATGCTACACGTATGTAATTGAAATATGGACCCGAAAGAAAACCAAAAATTGTACTTGGGTGGTGGGCATAATGCAGAAAGATCACAAAAAGACTAAGGAGGCAGACAAGAGTACACGGTGTGATAGAGGTTGCTCACCTGATGAAATAGCAATGGGCTGGATATGGTGTTCAGCAAGTGGACAACTGCTAGATAAATACAGTCATACAGTAGCACGCACGGAACATTAAACAACCACAGGGCTGTTCTAAAACCCGCTGAATCAGCAAACTCACTAAGTTTGACAGATTTATAGATAGATAACAGGCCATAAGTCCCAATGACAGTAGTGCAGTGAAACAGTAGTATCATTATTAGTAATAGAAGTGAAACAATCACAAACACCCAGGCTTTGAGAAAATTACATAAATATTGTGACCTCACCGGTATTTGAATCAGAGTCCTCGGATGAAAGTCTATCGCCTTACGCACTTATATACGAGGGCCACGGATGCACATGGCAACGAAGAACTAGGGATTTTAGCTACTTTATAAGGGTTTGTATATAGTTATCCACCGAATTCCTACTCAACAATTGAAATGAAGATGGAAACATAAGAGTCACAGATATTTGATTAATCTTTAATTTCATATTCAACTAAAATAATACATATTGAAAGATATTAAAAGATATTGAAAAATTGTTTACAGTTTTTTTGATCAAATAAAATCACTTTTTAAATATACCGTCAAATCAATATTTTAATTAACTCATTAAGCGCCACGGGCGAGTTTATTCACCAGAGTTTTTATGTACCGTCAGGCCATAAACGATTTAATTCGTGTCGACATCGTAACAAGCCGTCAAAAATGTTGACGAAAAAAATAGGTAAACGTGTCAATTTGACAGCTTTTTCACAATTTTTCAATGTTTCATGTAATTTATTTTATTCCAGAAATTGCTGGCTTGTATCCAGTAAAATTTGGCTGGCAGTGAAAAGATTAAAAATCCCCACTAAATAATTGCGATTATTCAAAAACGTTACAGCATTATTCAAACTATAAATGTTGCCCAATAATTATAAAATGAATGAATTGAGGTGTCTAATTCCAAAAAGCGATAAGTCCACATTTGGTCAAAATCGAGAAAAAAATACGCACGTATTCTTTGTATAATTTTACACAATATGTATTGATCTATAAATTCCAAAACGCGACATAACCCTACGAAAAAAAATATTTTAAGTCTCGATTTATTACAAAAAGCGCCAAGTCCGTGTGTCATATTATTTAAAGCTTGGTTGATTTCGCACGTGTTTAAGTCAACCAATAAGGCATAAAGCCCATTGACGCAGCGAGTGCGGCGCTCGCGCAAAATTTCTACAAGTGGCGCGTAAATCAATGAAAATACAACGTAATCAAATACGCCAGCGCCCACTGGATTTGACGACGCATTTTACGCGCGCGCCGCATGAATCATCGTTTTTTCGCGAATCACCGCTTCTCGGCGATACGAATGAAAGAAAATACAATGGAGTCCATTCATTGAACACAGCGAGCAAAAACACGCTGCGCGAGGCCTCGTCGATCGACGGGCGAAAAGCAATTATTTAATTACAGAGAAGTCATTGTTTTATTTTATTGCGTGTTCAGTTTATCGCTGGTTGAATAATGTCGTCGTAAATTTTAATTACAAGCCCGAAATAATATAATATTTTTATTGCTTTGTTATGAGAGGCGCTCTAATAATATTTATTTTGTGCTGCTTGGGCCGCTTATAACATAGGTGAAGGGTAATGCGCGGGAAGAGACATGTGATTATGGTTATGAATAAACACTGCATTCGCCGACTTCGCGCGCCCGACGCGTCTGTGGGCACCATCGCTAAAGGGACGTTCAATATTGAAAAGGGCGTCTCCCTTGCTGTTGCATCTGGTAAACTCATGACAGTGCCACTGAAATATATGACTTATGCGGAGTAAATTAAAAAGTGAGATACAAATAGCGCTACATCCAATTTGATTTTGCCTATATTTATTACATTTAAGAGTTTATCAGCTGAAACAAATTGCCATTTGGTTTTAATTTCGACATAGAATATAATGGAAAAATAATCTCACGTTAAAACAAATAATTGAAGCTTGAAACATAAAAACGTCGTTTCCTGAAAATATTGAATTGTGGACTTGTCGCTTTTTGTAATTAGACGCCTCAATTATAACAATAAATACTTGAGCAAATGAGAGAAATACTACTTACTTAAATGGTAGAATCAAAGTCTTCCATGAGTAGTCTGTCAATGACTCAGGTGTTAAAAAGGTGAGACATTCTGTTATGTAAGGTATTGTCAGATCGGTAAGCTGCAGGTGGTATGGGGTATAATGCAAATTTCCCAAAGCAATGTCCGCGTTGCCGCCCACCATCTCACCAAGCAGGCCGGTAAAAGAGCCATTCAGTTGCTTATAACCCCATTGTTCCTTCATAACATTATTCGGCTCATACACTTTAGGAAGAAAGTTCATTGCGGAAGCGAATGCCTTCATTATCTTCAACAAAATGCTTTATCATTAATATACAGGATGTTTTCTTGTGTGAAAAGAGTGTTAGGAACTCATAGTATCAGTGGTTGGATGGAGTAGCCCAGGATTCACAAGCATAGTGGAGTATTTCCGTGAAGTACTGATAGTACCAAAATACCATAGCGACATAATTTTTGATATATTTTGACAACCAATGGTGATTTGTCGCACAGGCAAAATTTTCCTTAGGAGGCCTCCAAATCTGTCAGGTCCTCAGTTTGTTACAAAACCTAAAATTACCTCTTAGTTCGAATAGTTAGGTTTTTATTGTATAATACACTGTCTATTTTAAATTGTATAGGCAAAGGGAAGAGGTTTTCAAGTCGGTCCGACCCTTAGTTGTATCGGTCGGCCATTGCGACTTGGTATCTATGAGGGAAAATTTCTCAGCTTTCAAAAAGTTTATTTACAGCATTTTACGGCGAGTGAGGTCTTTTATCACTGAGAATTGACTGTAATTTACTATATCAAAGCAAGAATCACGCACACTAGTCCTAGTGTACGCCTACTAAAGTCTTGGAAAGTTGCTCCTGGGTTACTTTTAGCACGGTATACACCTGCTTAACAGGTGTGGAGATGTGGCCGGTGGTGGAGAGCAAAGCAAGTATGTATAGACATGTTTACCTCAATTTCCATTCCACCAAAACGAGTTCCATTCTTATTTTCTTTTGAATTTACAACCACCGCTGGCACGTGAGGCAAAACAACCACATGAAGATTGTGTCCTTTCAAATCCAATGTTTTCTCTTTGAATAAGAATGAGAGATCAGCCTCCTTGTTACTCTTCCACGTGATCAATCTTCGCGGTACTAATACCTCTCGAATCGGCGACGGAAACGGTACGGTGGTCAGTTCAAACCAAGACTCGTCATTATCTTTACGAACATTGCCCACATAATGTCGAATGAAGACCACATTAACTATCCTTTTCCATATGTATTGAATATCTGATTTGAAGACCCGGAAGTCATGTAGCAAAACAAATTTTGCTCTTGTGTCAATTACGCGGTATCTGTCAAGTAACATTTCACAGATTAGTAGGTTAGGTTAGGTTAGGTTACTGACTGTAAAAGTTAGCAAAATAATTCTATGATATCAAAGAAAGATGTATGATAGGTAAAAATAATATAAAATTTCAATAATATGTATTCAACTATAGCGCCACCGATTAGCATTGACGATATTAGCATTGGCGGGCCGCGAATTTCTTACTTTGTACATAAACATATATTTTTTTGGTATAATCTTATCTATCTGGTATCTATTTGGTATACCTTATCACTGCCAGCCAATTTTTACTAGGTGGACACTTGTAGACCAGCTATTTTTGGAATAAATTAAATCCCTTAAAAAATATGAAATAGGAACAGAATGAAAAATATTTGTGAAAATTTACCAAATCAACATGTTTCTCGAGATTATCGTGAATATTTTCACACTAAAATGATAAATATTGTTTAGAAAATATACATTATTTCATTCAGAAGTTATGACGTTTACAAGAACCCGCGAGTTATCTCATCCGTGGCCTGACGCGACATACATGCTTTGGCGAGTCAACTCGCCCGTGGCACTGATCAGGTAATTCGGTTAAGAATTTCACCATAATTCCAAGAGATGGCAGTGTGTGTACAATATATAAAATGAAGGTGATACAAAATGATAATTGTGCAAGGGAGCAGAAAGAAGAATGAAATTGTTATTAGTTGAAAAATGGGTTTAATATTAAGACTCAGCTGAACAGGAACAAGGTCATTCATAGTTTAGTCAGAAATAAACCTCAGCGTTGAAAGGACGTCATTTTAATTCAGTCTAACCTCAAAAACCTCTAACCATCGGGGATTTATTTTAAGAAACGCAATAATTATTAATTACAATTCTCGGTCGAACGAATATCATTATTATTATTATTCCCTTCAAAGATAACATGTATGCGACGTAACCTGAAGCCGGCCGAACGAATACAGGGCTGTCAAAATAATATCAATCTAATTTTCGGTTTTAAATAGTTACAAATTTAAAGTTAAAAATAGCTTACTGTACAGATGGAATAATTACATACTTCCAAGCGTCAAACGGCATACAACATTCATCTAAAATAATTATGAAAAGACTGGCTGATTATGTTATGTTATTTTTGTATTGTTCTTATTTTTTTGCTTATCAAAATATTTCACATATTATCTGATGATGTGTATTTTGGATATATCGTAATATGTATCTGGTCTCATTAAAATTGCTATTAAGTTGATATAACATAGGAAAATCTGTAAATCATTAAAATGTTAATTTCGTTATAGTTTTTAATTAAACCGGTGCAATTACATATTAGATTTAAACACTGTTGTACTGTGTGACTTTTATAATATCAGATAGCCTTACGCGAGATGGGCAAGATAAAAAATAAAACTGCACACAATTAAAAACAATTTATCTTAAAAACAAGTAAGACGTCTTCGACAGCCCTGGGTGATTCGAGTCTGTCGGCAGTTTTTTTTGTCTTGTTCTCGGCGATCCGCTAGCTATGAATAAAAAAGTAATCTGTGGGTGACCACGTTAATAATCATTTTTTATAAGTATAAATTATTTCTTGCATTGGCTTTACTTTCAACAAAATACAATAATTATTGTACCTACCAACTAAAAGTAAAGTTGCGTTACTTGTTTTTAAAAGTGTCAGACTAAATTTAAACCAATCTGGTAAGTAATAAAAAGTCACTTTCTTTTTATAATAAACTATATTCCACGTTTTTTTAAAATATGCATTAGAATTAAACAATATGTACCTATTTATTTTTAATAATTATGTAATATGTCTTACACATTCAAAATAAATACTATTCATTAATAATGTTTTCTTGGATAGCACATGAAATAAAAATGTAGGTAGATGTGTATTTCAACATCCTTCGTATGTTTAGTTAAAGGTTTTCAGGTTAAAACGTTATTAATATATTATTATGTTTATATCGTGGCTATCCATCATATTGGTTGCAATTACTTGCCACCAAATAGCTGATTAACAAATTGAATTTAGTAACATTTACGTATATTAGAAGATATCATTTTTTGGTCACCCCATTCTTTATTCACTTCGACAGTGTTTATGATTTAAATTTAATTAAGATAACATTATTTACTTTAGACCAAAGCATTGTCGGCGACCTTTGAATATTACCAGTAGAGCAACAATTCCGGACCACATGTAAAAAAATCATATTTTCAATTCTCAAGGGCAATTCTGTAGAGCGTCCCCTTAAGTAAAAGAATTTATATATTGATTTCTAATTTATTTTGAAATATAATAAAAGTGAAACAAAATAATAAAATATATCCTACGTTTTTGTGCAGTTTTTAACGCAATGAGGTGATTTTGGCCTTGACTACACTTCTCCTCCCTTCATTTATGAAGCAATAAAATCGATTTTGGTAGTTTTAATGATACCATTCTTGAGCGCTTCCTCTCTTGAACAAATTGGCATTTAAATATCAAAAATGTGAACAATTCTATGAGGTTGTTTTTGCTGTGTACCCTTCAAAGTATTTAAAGCAATTGACTCGGGCTAGTATAATGCATGTGAAGAATGGCATGTATACATGCTTATTTTTTATGGCTGGCCTTGCAAGTACAGAATTGCAGAGGCGTGGCATACATTGGGTTATAGTTTTATAGAGCTCAAATTTTCTAAGCATGAATGTAGTGGCAAAATAAAAAAGGATCAATGTGCACATAAAATATATTGACTAATTCAAGCTACTTGCCTGTCACCAAATCGGAGTAAGCGTGCCACTTGCATTCCATTAGCGATCATAATTATGTACACTTGGCATCCATCTCTTCGCATCTGTCGTAATGATTCAAGTGTATCGAAATTCGGTGAGAGAAGATCCTCATATTCTTCGACAACCACCTGGAATAATATTTAAAACATGCATATTTATCGTAGTTAATAAAACTCACATTAACAAACTAAGCTTTACAAGACATCTTGTAAAACCAATGCTTAATTACGCCTCAAAATATATCTTTAGATCGGTGTGAAAATTCGAGTGCAGATCAAGATTAGTTGACTGTGATGATTAGGTCATAAGCATCATATTATGAATGACTATGAACCAGTATAGAGCCATGTCCAGTTGTCTAGAAGTTGTAAAGTGTGTAAAATTGCAAGAACTTATTTCCTGGATTCAACAGACACTCATATAATGTCAATTTAAATAATTTATTTGTAAATGTTGCATGCACCTATGAAACAATATAATATATAAAATTCCACATTAAAACAGAGCACATATTGAAAATTTTGAAACATATTGATATACTCAAAGATGTCAAGCAGTTCATTGAGTTTACGTTTACATACAAAAATGGAACTAAATTCAGTGAAATGAATAAGAAACCACATAAGGCTCTATCTGGCAGAAGAAGAGTTTGTTCCCATACAAAACATTACAATGGAAACAAACATAATCAAAAATAATTACCATTAAAAATGGAACTGTTATTTTAGAGCGAAACCATTTTGCATCAAAGACATCCAAATAGATATTGTCGGTTATAACAGAAATACAATTAAGTTTGTTTGCCTCTATTAAATTATTCGTAATGGCACTCACAAGCTTTTCTAAATCCCTTTTGGCAGAAATATCACGGATAAATTTGTCTTCGTGACGATTTCTGAAAGCATAATCCAAATTATACAAATTGTTATTCCAAATATTACACACTACTGTTCCGTTAATGAACAAAATTTTATAATTGAGGAACTAGATAAAACTGGGACATTCGGTTGTGTCTTTAGAATTCTCAATTCGTTCTTTACAATTTCACCCAAAATTGATTTGACGACTACAAATGTCATTAGAGTGAGCAATATGTACCCATACTGAAAGACATTGTTTGTATTAATTAAGATGTTCGAATGTGTTTTTCTCGTAAATATAGTTTCGTACTGTCTGTAAAAGGCTTAAAGAGCGTAAAATTAAAATAAAATATTTGGGGCGTTCCTCATTTGAAAACGGAAGTGTGATTAGCTTTACTGGAGAGGATTGTTAGTTCACAGTTTTAACACATGGGCAAGAAGCTCTTGTTCGACAGTATATACATCCGTCTTCCACCAAGTTCCTCAATTAATATTCGATTCTTCCTTTTTTACATAAATTATGATTCTTAAAAATATTACTGATTATTTAAATCAACCAAATGTGATTCCACAATGTAGAATGAGCATAATAAAATGGCCATTTTAATGTGACTATCCATATTATTTTGTTAAAGAGTAATTATTAGAAGAATATGTATTTGTGACTCCTATAATCCGAATAATCAAACTGACAAATCTGCAAGCCGCTACGCTTTCCAAATTCAATTTAGTTTCGTGATAAGAGTTTTATATTATTCTGTTGAAGTCAAATCAAATTACTTAACTTCCAATGCATAATAGATTTTTCAATTCAGACCTGTCAATCACAGTTGACATCTCATGACTACTGAAACAAATTGCAATAAAGGCAACGTGTCTCTAATCTATGTGATCCAAAGAATGTGGACTATAAAAACAGAAATAGCCTTATACGTTATTTATATTATGGCATGATTTGCGCATGAAGTATTGGCGCCTGTACACGTGCATGGATTTACTTGCAACAATAGTGTGTATTTTAAACAATCCCGATAATAACTGTTAACACATAAAAGTCCTGACTGTCTCCTCAATCTCATTATTAAAGAGTAACCCAGACGCGATGTTATCATTGTATGGTGCTATTTGACAGGTCGTGAAAATCAGTAAACGTCAAAATAAATCTCTGTGCGGGGTAGTTCGTTTTTTTCTGGTAGGTTCGCCATTATTGTTCTACTGTGCATTCGCAGATATCACACAGTCCAATTGTCACGTGAAAATTAGAAGCCTCTAATTTTTTTTGATCCATGCATGCAATCTTATAACTTGTATGATAGTTTGTGTTTACATGTGCATTTTTTGTTATGGCCGCGACAATACCGGGTATCCCAGAAGTACCCGACCTGACGTATAGATGACAGTTTGAAAATAATGACCATCTTAAAAAGTACCAACCTTATAAAGCTTAAGTTTGAAGTTTGACGATGCTACGTTGTCCAGTAATTGTTTGTCAGCCATTAACAGTGAACGCTCTCAGTGAATTTGTAAATATGGAAAAAATTGGTCATCGTCATGTGATACAATACTTTCATTTGAAAGGCTTCAGTCCAACCAATATCAAAGCGGCGCTAGATTCTCCTCTGGGGGTGTCTGCTCCTTTGTTTACAACTGTAAAATATTGGGTGGCCGAGTTCAAACGATTCCGGATGAGCTGCCAAGACGAACATCGCAGTGGTTGACCAAATGAGGTGACCACGCCAGAAATGGTGACGAAAATCCACAAAATGGTATTGGATGAACGTCGACTGAAATTGCGCGAGCTAGCAGACATGGTAGGCATTTCAAAAAGTGCTGTACATCACATATTGACTAAAAATTTGTACATGAGAAAGCTGTGCGCAAGGTGGGTGCCGCCATTACTCACAATGAAACAAAAAATTGTGAGGATGTTTCAATCGAGTGTTTGGCGAAGTTTCACAGCAATAAAGCAAAGTTTTTGCGTCTCTTCATTACCATGGATGAAACATGGGTCCATCACTTCACACCTGAGACGAAGGAACAGTCAAAACAATGGACTGAAAGGGGAGAAATGCTTCAAAGAAGGCGAAGACAGTTCCATCTGCAGGCAAGGTCATGGCGTTAGCTTTTTGGGATACGCGTGGGGTAATTTTCATTGATTATCTTCAGAAAGGAAAATCAATCAACGGGTATTATGCAAACTTATTGCAGCGTTTGAGTGATGAAATCAAGAAAAAACAACCACATTTGGTGAAAAAGAAAGTTTCGTTTCATCAGCACAATGCACCAGTTCACACATCCGTTATCGCAGTGGCCAAAATCAATGAGTTAAAGTTCGAATTGCTTCCTCACTCACCCTATTATTCCTCACGCCTAAGAAAACGAGTCTATGTTGCAATGGACAATTGCAAATTAAGTAAAATTTAATTTTTCCGCAATTGATTAATCATCATCATTTATATATTTTCAGCCGGGGTCGATCCACTGCTGGATGAAGGCCTCCCCCAGCTCCCTCCACTCTTCTCGGTTCCTTGCTTTCTGCCACGTACTTCCATCAAACCTGACAAGTCCGTCAATCCAGCAGGTTTTGGGGCGACCCTGTGGCTGCTTAGTGCCCCTCGAGTACCACTGAATGACTGTATTCGTCCAGCGGTTGTCCGTTCGCCGTGCGATATGTCCGGCCCATCGCCATTTCATCAGTTTGGTAACCTCTATCACATCTCTCACTATTGTTTGCTTTCTTATCCATTGGTTTCTTCTGCGGTCCTTACGCGTTATGCCCAACATGCACATTTCCATGCCACATTGCGCAACTCTCAATTTTTGGATCTCGCGTGTGTTGGGAGTCCATGTTTCGCAAGCATACGTTAGCACTGGTAGCACACATTGGTTGAATACTTTACGCTTCAGGCATATTGGAAGGTCGCTCTTGAAGATATTACTGAAGCGCCCGAATGCACTCCATGCTAGCTTGGCTCTTTGAGCAATCTCGTCATCTATGCCTCCATCTACAGACATTTGCTCACCGAGGTAGATATAGCTGTTGGTCCTTTCGATTTGATTGCCGTTAATGAAGATCGCTTTTGGATCAGCGAAGTGGTTTATCATTAGTTTTGTCTTTGAGACATTAATCTTTAAACCTACTTTCAAGCTTTCATTTGCGAGCTCTTGCATCATGCCTTGGAGTTCTTCTTAACTTTCCGCGAAGACAACAATGTCGTCTGCAAAACGCAGGTGACTGAGGTATTCTCCGTTGATGAGTTCCGTTCATCATTTATGGCACTACAATCATTGGTGGGTCTTGGCCTCCTTCAAAAACTTCCTCCATCCTGGACGATCCAGTTGCTTTGACCGAGCATTCTTAAATATCCTGTGGCGCAGGCCAACCATCTCAATTTCGGCTATCCAGATCTTCTCTTGCCCTCGGGGGTTGCGCACATAGCCCACCTTGCTGGCATAAATCCTCCGGCATTATATGCAATTGATTAATGGATTATTAAATAATTGATGTGCATTCAAAGGATTTAACCGGTTAGATGCCACGACCGTATATATACGGTCTACAATTCCGTGAGCGCAGTGCCGACCATAGCAAATGACCGTATATATACGGTACACTTTGACACCTATTTTTACTATCCAATGACAATTATTTTAATAATTCCAACATATGGTATACACAGCAACATGTCTTGGAATCATGGTGTAATGTTTTCGTATTTGCACAACTTTTTTTTTGTTTTAAAATCAGTGTTTTAAAATAGCTTCATCTCGTTACCGATATTTGTCGCTCAGCAGGGTTGACACACACGTGTTGACAATATCAGTCAGTTGTCTCGTGATATTTGCATTGCTAACCAAACTTTGTTTCACGGGTGGAATACTGGAATATTGTGATTTTATAGTTCATTTCTTTTATGATAGTTTTATAATCGTGTGTAAGTTTTGTGACAACCCTGACGTTTTGTAAAATATTTGGTTTTGATTTTTTTAATAAATGGCGAAGCAGATGACAAATAGTGCATTTATTTGGTAAATCTATATGATATACTATTAATTTATCGCCAAAAAATATATATTTATTAGGTTTTATTTTTTAAAAGAAAATCGCGGCCCTTCATGCACGGCCATACTAAAACTCCCGGCATATAACCGGTTAATACTGGATAAATAAACAGTAGACCGGGATAGCTGGGAAAAGCCTAATATGAATATAAGGAATCATAAAATTAAATGATTATTTGACTCTCAGTAAGAAACATTTTCATTATTTTCTTTAAAAGTATTTATTAGCAGAAATGATACAAATGCTACAAAAAATATTGTTCAAATAAAATGTATTATTTACCCTAAATTGATATTTTTTCATATGCCACCATGCTATTAAAATATATTTATTAAATACACAAAATTGTCTATGGAATTATTAAATAATTATAGAACCTCCAAGTCAGATTTATTATATTATTATTAGTATATGTTATTACCATTCTGTTTTCCATGGTGATATATTTTTTTTAAATTTCATTTTACTGACTGAATGCCACGTAAGTCGTAAGTGTAAAAACATTAAAATTATATTTCTCTAATTAAAACTACATACAAAAACACTTCTAAGATTAACATAAAAACACAATTAAAACTAATAACTAATAATAAAAGATATAAGTCAATTGTGAATAAAGAGAATTATCATTTTCAGTTTATTCAAACAGTCTTAATCACCCACCTGACATTACATTACTGATTACATCAAATATTTTGAATAGTAAAAAACCGTATAGTATTAATAACATGTTCAAACATTATAAAACCTCTTTCTAAATATGAGAAGAATTATTGCAACACATTATGCATTCAAAGATCAAATTACTTACATATCAAAACATTTTATTACTTCGAGAGTTTTAAACCAATAACCAAGAGCAGTATAAAGAAATGTTTCACTTATAAACAAAATGCAATACATAAAGTTGTTCAATTTCGCAGCAGTTCAGTACATTAAACAACAAATTCAAAATGACTGAATTATAAATGTAAATTAAATATACCTTAGCATAATTTCCAAATATACAGCTATACCTATGAATCGTTATACTATAATGAACTATAGACGGACCAACAGATCATGACTGCGACATCATAGCATTATAAGAGCGGAAAAGGTGGTCATGGGGAAGTACGTGAAACAGGGACTGATTTTTAGTTCCATAGATGGCAAAGTTCTATTCTATTTTCAACTTTAACAACAAACAGCAGCCGAGCGGAAATAGAAGGCGTACACTATTTAAATTTATACATTTATCAGACATAATTATAATATCATTGAGTAATTCATTCGCCAAGGGACTTTTGTTACTCACCGGTAGCATGTGGAAGGATTTAGGATGATTCGGCATGGTGACTGAACTTTCCTAGGACAACAGGCCGTGCCGCTATGATAAATGAAATGCGGGAAAAAATACAAGCACATTATGACATCAATCAGCAAGTCTATTACAAATTGCGTAATGTATTTCATGAACCTTTGATTAGCACAGTACAAACCTTCAATATGATGATCAGTGATATTGTGCAATGTGTCGGTGGCGAGGGGTGGAGGAAGGCTGTTAAGATTCAACATAAATAGTGACTAAACTTTGTCAGTCATACTTATTTGTTTTCATTGAACTAAGAATACAATTTGCATTTTATTAATTAACAAATATTTTTTAACTGTTATCTACTATGGCTGGATTGAACGAGCCCTGAACATCTTTGAAAGTAAAATTCTCCGCCGTATATATGGACCGATCAGGGATGGCATCAATTGGAGAAGATATAGGTAATGCTGAGCTCAACGGGCTGTACGAAGATTGCAGCGCAGTTCAATCAATCAAGATTGGGAGACTGCGATGGCTAGGTCATGTGCACCGTATGAATGACAATGAACCAGCAAAGAGAGTGATGTCCAGCAATCCAATAGGACGTAGAAGAAGTGGGAGGCCAAAGATTCGCTGGTTGGATGGAGCTGCCAGTGACTGCCGTATTCTGGGGGTACCAAATTGGAAAGCGGCCACACTGGATAGGGACAGGTGGAGGGAGCTGTTGGAGGAGGCCAGGACCCACACCGGGTTGTCGCGCCCCTGATAATGATGACTATGGCTGGATTAGGCAGGGTTTAATTGAATATTAAAAACTAACAAACACTATCGACACATTGTAGTCTCAGATTAATGAAAACAAATACCTTTGACTTACAAAGTTTGGTGTGCACAATTTATGTCAGACCTACCTCCAATCTTCACCACTGACAGTGAGGACATATCGTTGTCATTGCACAATATCGCTGATCTTCATATTGAAGGTTTGTACTGTGCTAATCAAAAGTTCATGAAATGCATTGCGCAATTTGTAAAAAATATTGTGCCTACTTATTGTGCAATATTGGTGGCGGTAGAGTGGAATATGAAACCACACCATTGACATGCGTCTTTGGTTTGGCTTGATTATAGGTACACACTTTATGTTAGAAGTGTTTGTCTATTTACTGGTTCAACTCGTGATTTATATGAATTTCTTGACATAATTGATTTATCATAGCACTCAGATATCTGTCCCTCAGTCAGAGTTGTCCAATAGACATTGGCAAATTGTCCCATTCCCTGGAAGGAATTTTCAAGGGTTGCGCTAATTGAATAAATTTTTAAGAAAACACAATTATGTCAGCAAATATCGCTTGATCTACAAATGGAAAAAAACCATCCAGTTGACCAATTCGTACGGGAGACAAGAGTGTAAAATGATTAAGAAAAATTGTGGTAGTGCCGCTTATCATGACGTGATTACTGCGAGCATTATAAGTTCCCCGAATTCTCCACTATGATGCTTCATAAATGTGTCACATTGTAATATTCTAAACTGCTTCGACTCGTATATATTTCTAGAAAGCTATAAGACACAAGCGGGTATTCAAGTGACAACCGACAGGTTTCAAAATAATTCGTGCCGAGTCGGTTTGACTATCAACGCGAAGAAAACCAACATTTTGTGCATTGCCACTGGTCCCGATCCAGATTTTCCCCTGATTAGCCGACAGACAAAACATCAAGTGTAGACAGCTTTAAGGCTCAGAGCAGCTGCATACTGAGGTTCGAGAACGGATGTTTGTGTTTGGTGGTATAAATTAAGAAGTAATTAGTAGATAAGTATTCACACCGTGCCACCGCTTATCACTTTAAAAGTGAAGAAGCGATGTCAGATGTGGCTCGGCCATGTGCTACGGGTGCTTCAGGAGGATTTCAACCAGTTTTTCAAGTCAAACGACCCAAATAAACAGGGATTTTTGGAGGCAGGGATCAAGAAGAAAATAAAGACACACTAGCAAACATTATCAGATATTTCAATACAGTAACTGAAACCAAAATTCTCAATGGGTTAACTGTACAGTAGTGTTAAAATCAAGGCTCATTCATACAAGGTAAAGCTGTACTCTGTAATAAAATAGTTTAAATTTAGATACACTGAATTGTCGGATACGATAATTAACATAACCTGTTTATATATTAGCTAGAAAGATTTTCAACCATCCACGGGTGCACTAGAACATCCTTCAAGGGTAGTCGTCCTTCAGGGTTAACTACGACAAGCTTCGAGATCAAATCCTTTGCGTTCGCACTCACAAAGTCTGGGAATTTAATATCGGCCGAGAGAATCTTCCGGTAAGTCTGCCCGTACTCCCGAGCGTCAAACGGAGGCTGACCGACAATCATCTCGTAGCAGAGAATACCCAAGCTCCATAGGTCAACGGTGTAAGTATGAGCTTTACCCTGCACCATTTCAGGGGAAAGGTAATCGACCGTACCGCATAACGTATACCTTCTGGACGACGGAGCGTGAACTGACCATCCAAAGTCAGCCATTTTTAACTCTCCGTTACTTCCCACTAGAATATTTTCCGGTTTAATGTCACGGTGGATTACTTTTTTACTATGGCAATACATTAAAGCGTTTGTAAGATCTCTAATGTAACCTGCCGCTCTCTTCTCGGAGAATCGTTTATTAGGCTGATCTTGCAAGTGTTTATAAAGTGCTCCGTTTCTTGCAAACTCCAATATTAAGTAAACCCGCTTATCATCATGAAAGTATCCGTACATTCGAAGGATGTTGGGGTGCCGGAGGTGAGTTTGGATTTCTACCTCACGGCGGACCTGATGTTCCACCTCAGATGCCTGTATTTGATTTTTGAACAGCACTTTGATTGCCACAACAAATTTAGATTGTTTCTCTCTGGCTAAGTAAACGTTTCCAAATTTACCTTTTCCTAGAGGTTTGCCAAGATCGAAGTTGTCTAAACACCAAAGTTGCTTTTTCGGAGCAGCTTCTTGCTCTGACGTCGAAGGGGCAACCACAACAGCTGTACTGGGATCATCCAAAACAGTCGACGTAACTTCACATGTAGTGGGATTTTGCACTTTGGGGATGGGCTGGGTGGCGACTTGCTCCAGTTTAGGAACGACTCCCTCTTTAATTACGATACCCTGTGATACGGAGACAGTCATGGTCTCTACCGTTTGCGGGATTCTACTGGGAAGTTTCGGTATTTGTGGTGTTTTAGCTGCGATCGTTTGTCTGACTGCTGCTGTCATGGCGATATTTTTGTAATCTCTGGCGGCCGTTGTCGATGATAAAGGTTTGTTTTTAACGACCTCTTTATGAGTATTCATCGGCGTAATCCGTGAAGGCATAGGTTGATATTGCTTCGCGTTCAACGGTTTGAAAGCACGGTCCTTGGGGTTTAAAACTTTTGGTGTGATTTCGTTAGTGGTTTGAGTAGTAACTTTATTTAAACCACTCTTTTGGAAGGGCTTGACTGCTGACTTTATCATTTTATATTTATCAATAATATTTTCCTTATCGTCAAATTTCTTTATTCCGTCCATGACGAACTAGACAGAGAAATTGTTACAAGTTTGAATTTGAAGTTTACAAAAATACAGAACGGTTAGGGTGATGACGCAACAAAAAAAATACGAACAAGTGCTGCCAGAATTTAAAAAAAAGTAAGTTATACGTTATACGGACGCTCCTGTATTAAATGTCATCATTTCAATCACGCCGCAATTTTTGGATGTTTTTATTTCGGTGCTCACTTGATGCCTAGGTACTCATTAAGATTTTAATATAATTATTAATGCAATAATAATTATTTCAATGATATCATCTCGCAACTATATGGGGTCTTAATAACTATAAAAGTATCTTACATTGTAAAAGATATAGAAGAAGATTTTCTTGTGTTTGATCCTACACCAGGGGCTTCTAATGTGGGCAGGTTCCCTTTTCATGTAACCCGGACGCTGTTTCCGTAAATATGCAGTTTAAATTAATAGATTTGCAAGAGAACGTTAAAGCAAAAGCATCTTATCGTGATAAGAATTTAATTAAATTTTACAAAGGACTTTCACTTGAGGTATGTCCAAATATAGCTAAACATGCTCATCAAATTTAATGTCTTCTTTATTTGGTAAGTACCTACCTATATATTCTGTGAAAAAACATTTTATACAATGAGCATTGATAAATCAAACTTAAGATCAAAATTAACATACAACCATATCGCATCTGTTTTGCTTATTCACACCACAAAATTTGAGCCTAGATTGCAGGATTTAGTTTGAAACAAACAATAATATTACTGCATAAATCACAATATGGTGATTTATTATTATATTAATAAGAGTAATAATAATGTATGTTTAGTAAAAAATAAAAATAATTATTAATTTGTATGATTATTTTTAAGTACAGATCGGGTAGGTACCTTTTTTTCATATCCACTATTGTATAATTTTATCAATTACCTTAACTATATTAAGGTATTATGTCCCAATTAAATGAAAATACTTTTTATGTGTGTCACGACACCCAATTATTATTGAATAGGTACTACGTTATTTTCAATTTATAAAAGATAAATAATATTTCATTATAAAAACCATGTTTTATTAATTGTTTCGGTACTGTTCGGTTATACGGAATACAGCGGAAAACACATTTTGAAAATAGCCGAGAAACTGGATTATTTGTTAGGTCAACCTAACCAAACCTAACCTAACCTAAACTAACCTAACCTAACCTAAACTAACCCAAACTAACAAATAATCCAGTATATCGGGTATTCTAAAAATGCGTTTTCCGCTGTATTCCGTATAACCGAACAGTACCATTGTTTCGTTTCATTTTATGCTTTTCCTTTAAGATAAGGTAGTGACGTAGCTAAGGGTTTTGCCGTCTAGGACAGTCCTTGAGTTTGCCGCCCTCTAATTTTCTTTTAACAATGATATTTAAGGAAATGTTTAAAATACGAAGATACACGTTTTTACAATTGAATGGGTTATTACAAGACAATAATATGCCACAAAAACATTGTTTTGAGATATGAGCATTTTTATATTATTATAGCCGTTTTGCTGTGTTTATTTGTGTGTACTATTATTAATCTACACATCACAAGGAATATGAATGTATAAAAAAAAATTGTGGCTTATGACTATTTTTCTTTCACCCAGCATTGGATAGACCCTGGACAATGATGATGACATTATATAAACTAAATAAATATCTAGTTTTTTTGTGTTTATTCAAATGTAGGTACCTATACAGGTAATATGCTATTAATTTTATTGTAAACACTCTGCTTATACAATTAATGAATCCGCAAAATATAGTTTCACTTATCAGAGTAAAGGAAATCAGAGAATTTTGAAACTTAATTACCACCTACCAGTGGCAAAGGATGGAGATAGGCTGTTAAGATCAGCTATAAATAGTGCACATAAAATTTTGTCAGTCATACGTATTTGTTTTCATTGAAATACGACTACAATTTACACACGGTGTTTTTAAGTTTTTAAAATGTAATTAGACCCTGCGAAACCAATCCATAATAAATAACAGTCAAAAGATATTCATCTATCTATAAAATATCTAAATTTATGCAATTAAATCAAATATAACTTTGGACATCTTATGGATGTTTAGGATGTTTATTGAATTTAAAAAAATGAGCCAAAAATTTTTGTAATAATATGTAATCCAACGAAAACTAATAAGTATGAATGAAAAAGTGTGTAAAATTTTGTAGTATCGCCCAAAGTATACCAAAACTATTATGGTTTGGTTATGCAGGGTTTAATTGATTTTTTAAAACTAACCAGCACCCTCTGTAAATTGTAATCTTACTTCAATAAAAACAAATATCTATGACTAACAAAAAACTATTTATGGCGGATCTTAAAAGCCCACGCCCACCCTTCGCTACTGCCACCTACTATATAGAAGATATCAAAATCTCCGATACTTAAAAATAAGTATTCCAGCAAAGACGGAAGAAAATTGAGGCGGGAGAATGAAAAGACAAAGGTTGGAAAATACCCAACATTACATATATCAATCATATCACGAAACATAATAATATAAATACGAGTACCATTCCAATTTTTCTATTCTAAATAATTGTCTCCAAAATACTCATAATTACGTACGAACGCTTTAACATTCAATAACAACGTACCTAACTATAAAACAAAAACGTAAAGAAATAGTGGCAACGTTGCAAGACGTCCGATTGTTGGGATAATCTAACGAAATATACAAGTTGGGCGCACTAGACGCTACCCACTATAACGAAATATATGCAGGACGCCTTAATGTATTAATATGAAAGGAGTTCCGATAAGCGGGTTATTAAAAGGTGGTTTTTTGTTTTTGTATATTTTTAAATAAACGTTTTTCAAAAATGTAAATACCTCACGGTTGTCAGGTGCATGACAAAAAGAATATACTTTATTTAAATTTACGAAAAATCAAGTCTTTCTGATGGACGCTATACTGTGGGGTCCGTAAAAGGACGCACCAATGATAGCTGGATTTATATATATATATATATATATATACATCCCGCTATCATTACTGCGTCATCTAATAGGACACTTTCATTCAATCTTGCGTCCAACTGTAATTCGGCGTCCGGTATACGGACGCAGAATTGAATTCATGTAATTTTACGTTTTCTCATCTCCCAACCGCTCATAGAGTCTAAAACCGAAAATAGCCTAGACGCAGTTTTGTTACCTCATAGGAACAAAATATGTATTTGTAGTTTGCAGTTTTGTCGCTGACGGCGCTACTAGCGATGATTGTATATTTGTGCCTGTATATTTTGTTTACAATGTGTCGCGTGTCGTACGTCTTACGGTTGGCAACGCTGTATTCCAGCTTTTTATGCCAGCACGTGTGATGCAATAACAATAATAATTATTATTTATTCATTACTCATTCCTTAATATCTTTATTTTTATTGTTGGTAGGGAAAGATGCTTTATTGAAATTTTTCCAAAAGTTTATCACCAGCTATTTTATTGATACTCGTATGTTTTTATCAACCATCTTAACTTTATTTTGTTACTTGTAGGTAATTCTTGTTTTTTTCTTTTTGTTAACCTATTTTCCATTATATATAGGGTTATTTTTTTCTTATACAATGTCATAATATTGTGTTTCTACCAAAAACCTAACTTTATTTAGACATTGTTCTTGTTTTTTTAAATTATTAAATTGTGTAACTATTTTGAAGTACATATTGGGTGCCTATTATTTTTATCAACTAATGTTTCTACTAACTACCAACCTAACTTCATGTAGATATAGTTATTATTTAAAGTAGTAACTATAATACTATAACAGTTATTATAATATGAATTTATTAAAAATAATTTTGTTGCTTATGACTATTTTTCTTTCACCCAGCATCGGATAGATCCTGGACAATGACATTATATAAAATAAATAAATATCTAGTTTTTTTGTGTTTATTCAGATATACTTATAAGAATGTTATGCTATCAATTTTATATTAAATACGCTCTTTCTCTTTGCTTATAAAATTTTATGGATCCGCAAAGTATAGTTTTACTTATCACAGTAAAGGGAATCAGAGAATTATGAAACTTAATTACCACCTTCCAGCAGCGAAGTGTGGAGGTAGGCTGTTAAGACCTGCCATAAATAATCCACATTAAACTTTGTTAGTCACACGTATTTATTTTTATTGAACTAAGACTACAATTTACAGATGGTGTTGGTTAGTTTAAAAAAATTAATTAAACCCTGCCTAAACCAAACCAAAATAGTTTTGGTATATTTTGGACGATACGACAAAATTGATTACACTTTTTCATTCATACTTATTTGTTTTCGTTGGATTCATAATACATATTACACATATTGTTGGTTAATTGTTAAAATTAATGTTAGTAAAATTAATGAAGCCCTTCCTAAACCAAATTATAATAGATAAAAAAAATATTATTATATATATAAAATGTCCAAAGTTATGAATGACTTAATTGCATAATTTTAGATATTTTATAGATATACTTACTAGTATTTATTGACTATTATCTATTATGGCTTGGTTTTCGCAGGGTTTAATTGAATTTTAAAAACAAACCAACCGATCTCTAGTCTTATTTCAATGAAAACAAATACGTATGACTGACAAAGTTTAGTGCAGACAATTTATGTCGAATCTTACAACCTACCTCCATCCTTCGATACTGCCACATACTATATTATAGAAAATATCAAGATCTACGAGACCTAAAAATAAGTATTCCAGCAAAGACGAAAGAAAATTGAGGCGGGAGAATGATCTGAAAAAGGTTGGAAAGTACCTACCCAACAAAACATAATATATCTCATATCACTAACCATAATAAAGAGTACCATTCCAATTTTTCTATTCTAAATAATAGTCTCCGAAAACTCATAATAACGCGCCATGATCATAGCGCTCTTCCCAGAACGCTTTAACATTCAATAACAACCTATCTACATACCTATTAAACAAAAACGTAGAGAAATAGTGGCAACATCGCAAGATGTCCGATTGTTGGGACAATCAAATCAAATATACAAGTGGGACGCACGACATGCTACCCACTATGAAAAAATATATGAAGGACCCCCCCAATGTATTAATATGAAAGGAGTTCCGGTAAGCGGGTCATTGAAAGGTAGTTTTTTATTTTTGTATATTTTTATATAAACGTTTTTCAAAAATTTAAATACCTCACGGTTGTCAGATAAATGACAAAAAGAATATACTTTGTTCAAATTTACGAAAAATCAAGTCTTTCAGATGGACGCTATACTGTGGGTTCTGTAAAAGGACGCAACAATGATAGCTGGATTTATATATATATATATCATACATACGAAATATCATACATTAACATAATATGCTCTATTACATACCCACTGTTAATATAAATTAGCGAGTCTATTAAAATGTCATTACTCGTAAGTACTGTAATATAAACATTAGGCAGTGTTTGTTTTGTGTGTGCCTTTGTTTATTATCCACCCATTTTAATGCGCCACCTATCACATATCACACAAATTCCAACTGTCTTTTTCAAGTTTCTGATCATTTTTGATCCACGCATGCAATTTGGTCGATGATACATGTTTATACATGCATTTTCTTGTTATGGTCGCGATAATACATACTGTCAGCAGAAAATCCATGCATGTGTAAAATGTAATGCTCATGTAATTAGAGTACCTATTAGGGAGGGGTAAAAAATAAAAGTTCAAATATGTAATAAACATTAATTGTAACAATCAATATTTTTAATAAAATGTAAAAACAAAGCATTGTAGGTATTTAATACAGTAAACCTGAGCCGATCCTAAAACTATGTAAAATATAATATAATATCATAAGAGTTGATATTATTAAAGCTTTGAGGGCATTTTGGTTTCCCAATGGACGACTTCCTTCCACCAGTTTGGTCTGCTCAACGCTCCTGGATACGAGAATATCGATGATTGCAAATTTTGGTACACCTGAAAAAAAAACAAGTCATTATACTTGTATTTGAAAGTGAAGTTACTAAGGTTACTAATGCTAGTGGTTAAATTATCTGCAAGTCATTTGTACTTTTGAGACTAGTGTATTTTATTCTCAAAATACTAGAAAATGTGTAATGTTTGACAGTACGCAAACAGAAACTAGTAAAGTGAAACGAAATGTGATGTTTGCTAACTTAAAAATAGCAAAAAACACAATGCAAAAAATTGTATCGAGAATAAAATTATGATAAAGTGAATAACTTCTGTAATAATAAAATAATAATTGTTAATTAATGTATTTTCTTTGTCCTATTAACACAATCACTACTAAACTTTTAATTACCACATTTAAATAACATGTTAATTATATTTAATGGCCAATTACTCCAAACGTGCCAGTCGCAGTGTTAGCACCAAATGAGTTAAATAAAAATTCAGTCAGTAGATTTAGTTTGTTAAAAATCAATTTATGAATGTTATTTAAAAAATATATATATATTGATGGACATACATATCCATCGCTGTTTCCGAGAACCGAATTCAGGATGAAATCGGGTGGGGCGATGGTATCTACGAGCGACACTGCTTCTGGTTTTATTGCTATACACAAATCCAGGATACCTTCCCGAAGCAAGTGGCCTGCATCCTTTGAGAAATATCCTCCCTGAAAGTATTAAAATAATAATCAATAAATATTGGAGTCGTCGATATATTGTAGTCTTGATTAATGATAATTCCAAATAATCGAAAACTAATACAAAAATATATACAGTACTCTCTCAGTAATCCGCTGCTCGATTATCTGACAACTACTATAATCCGCCGTTATTTTTTCTAGTTAAATTCGCCGGTATTCGTATGTAAAATTAAATAGTCTGCCGCGTGTAGTCGTAAAATTAAATAGTCGTATTTAATGTAACAAAGACGAAAGTCATGTTCAACTGCTTTGCGGGAGAAAAAGAGATCCTCATCAATGGCACTCAGCTCGAACAGGTGAAAAGCTACATCTATCTGGGACAACAAGTGTCTATAGATGGATGTATATTCGATGAAATTGTTCGCAGAGTAAAGCTAGGCTGGAGTGCTTTTGGCCGCCTGAATAATGTCTTCAAAAGTGACCTTCCACTGTGCCTAAAGCGCAAAGTGTTCAACCGGTATGTGCTTCCCGTAATGACATATGCGTGTGAAACATGGACCATAAGTAAAAGAGAGATCCAGAAACTTAGAGTAGCACAACGTGGTATGGAGAGGTGCATGCTGGGCATAACGCGAAAAGACAAAAAGAGGAATGAGTGGATAAGGAAGCAGACAAGGGTTTGCAATGTAATAGAGTTTATTAAAAGCCTTAAATGGAGATGGGCTGGACACATAGTTCTAAGAAGAGACAATTGTTGGACAAATCTAGTCATCCAGTGGTATCCAAAAAGTACAAAACGTTCGCAAGGTAGACCTAGAGGCCGCTGGATCGATGAAATGATCAAGTTCTGCGGAAGTACGTGGCAACGCAATGCACAAGACCGAAAGAAGTGGAAGCAGCTTGAAGAGGCCTTCATCCAGCAGTGGATAGATGCAGGCTGATGATGATTTAATGTAGCTGAGGCATGGAACAACCTACCGGGATGAGCAATAATTTAATCGTGAAAAAAGCTATGGCCCTCCATGAATCAAGATGATGAAAACTGGGAACCGGAAGACTTAATTCCATTAGAGGAATTGATTCAGAGGGCGACTGAAAACTCAGAGCTAAAGCGAAATGCTTTAGAAGAATGGATAGCGGAAAGTTAAGGCAATAATTGTCAACTGACCGTAGCTCATACAGTCAAATCAGAAGATGCACTAGCCGGGACTGACGCGTCACGATTAAATGGGCAGAGGAAAATAATGCAACCGTCAACACATTCATCATGATGCATAAATTATGAGATGACACAATCTTCAACAATATTCTTTGCTAGTTGCTTGCACAAATTTCTCAATAAAAACTATTTTTACGAAATATCTGTCTAAATTTTTACAATATTTTGTATTCATGCACTATAATCCGCCGTTTTCACTAATTGGACACTTGTCTGGTTTTTGAGGTGGTGGATTACTGAGAGAGTACTGTATTTACCGAATTTTCTTTGAAATTTACACTTTTTTCATTAGTTACATATTTTTCTAAATACTTAATTACGAAACTAATGAGCATTATATAGATCCGGATAATCGAGATTTTACTGTACCTACATATTCATTTTAAAATCTATTTTATTCAAATACTTTGAAATTACTGTCTTTCAGAAAGTTTTAATAATTTTCAATTAAGTGGTTTGCAAATTTTAGTTTCTGAGAAATTATTACTTTTTAGGCGTCTAATATGCTCAGTAGAGACCGGCAACTATAACTAGAGGTATGCGATGGTGGCGATACTATCTCCAAACTGTTGCACCTCGAGAAGTATTTGTAGAATAACCTTGATAGTAAAAGCAGCAGTATGTAAATAATAATAATATGTTCTAATTTCAGCCATACTTACAATATACAACGTTGCAAGATGTTTCTCCAACGACCAGGCACCATACAATGAGACCAATTTCATCAGAACCTCTTTTGCATTCTTGTCTTCCACATTCATTGCGAATGTGTAAAAGCGATCAACAATGGCGTGCTGAAATAAATAACAAACAAGTGACGTGAGTTTTGTTACAATAAAAATCTACCTCTACTACGAATTGTAACCGGCCTTACATAATATAAAAACTCAGATTTAGTTGAATACATTTTTGTTCCATGTTTACCTAATTACATATTGTAGGTACACATATATATTTTTGTCTTGTCATAAAGGCAATAATGTTTTTACTGTCTTTCACAATAATTATACCATTCCATATTTTTACGTTGAATTATTCTTGAAGCATAAATTAACACTTTTATTTTATTTTGAAAGAAATTATAATGGGAACAGAATCAATGAAAACTTAATTTAATTTCAGAACAAAGATGAAACTCATACCAACAGTGACATCTCTAGGCTAAGTGCTACCTTATTCAAACTTAGAATGCCGTCCCCTTTATTGTGGAAATAGTTAAAATGCAGATTAAAATGCAAATACTTTGAAATCACAGACATCAATTTTATTATTTGTGTATCACTGTGTAGACCACAGAACAGATTAATATGATAGAGTGATAGACCAAGACTTTGATGGCAGTTTTGGTTTATGAAATAATAACAGTCAGGCCATAAAACTCAAGAAATACAAAGCCCGTTGAATGTCCTCAAATATTATCAATAATGAACTCTCCTTTTGTTTAATTGATAAACTTTAATGTTTATTATAATAATATATAGAAAATAATGTTCTTTAACACATGTTTATTCCATATTTCTTTACGTTTTTACAGCCACACCCAGATGGTAACCCACTTCCCTTAATTTTGTGTTCCCTAGTGTAGGACATAATCAATGAATATTCTTCTGTTTTAATCGGCAGAAATCCACAAAATATTAAGACTTGAAAATGACAATCTCAAAAAATACCTCGGCAAAGACGGCAGATAGAATGGCAGCGTGGTACGCTTGAGTGTTGTTTCTCACGGTGAAGTTATCGTTTCCTTCTTTCAATAGCCTTTCAACTTTCTCGAATGTCATTTTCAACACATAGCACACAAGCCATCTATAAGAGTTTATTAAATCTGAAAATAATTGCAATAACAGTTAACCAACACACAGTGGATTTCATTTTGTAATGTAGTATTTACAAGGCAATACAATAATTAGTTACACCCAAATGATTCATGTATTACATTGGTTTTAATTGAGGAATCAAAGTAGATAGATTAAGGGCCTAATTAATGCAAAGATGGTTGACGTTATGTAAAGTTAACTGATTATGGACTGTTTGTCAAAATAATAAATAACTTGGCACTGTCGATCTGTCAATTAAAAAATGATACATTTATAGTTAATATAAACTTCAAATAATTTCAATGGTTGCAATTTTAACAAATACATGTGCGGCAATCACATTGTGAAGACCATATGTAGTTTTATTTATTATTAATGACATAATAAAAATGTATGCAAAATTATTCAATCCAATGGTTTTTTTTGGTTGGTGTTCGTGTAGATAATCAGTGCTTAATAAAATTTTGATGTATCCAAATGATCAAGTTATAGACCGTTTTCTAATTCTTTTTTGAAAGGTATGTTTTCAGTGCGTCCCCACCAAATACTATTCTGAAATCCACAGGCCGCCACTGGGTGGAATGACAATTGTAACTGGGAGATACATATAAACTTACTTGTAGGTTCGATTATTTCTCTAGCAGTTTTCGGTTTGAAAGTAGTTTTATCTAAATTTTTATAGTTATTTAAGAAGTCCGCCGTTTTGTATGGGGTGTTGATCTGCTCGCCATTCTGCAGGTTTCGCCATAAGCCGAGTAGCCAATTGCTGGTCTGCTGGATTAAAATACTATTTTCACCTTCGTATGTGCAGTTTGCATCATTCTCGTTACGCATATCTCCGATTCCCGTTGCTGGAATAGCAAAACCATGGATCAAGCTTTATTTGTCACTATTTTCTATTCCCTCGATCGTATTTTAAATGAGGCTGGCAGAAAACAATATTTGGAGGTTGAGGTACGATGAGGAGTTGAATGTATTTAATAAGAGTTAATAGAATATGTGGCATACGAAAAAACAGAGACTACGGTGGATCAGCAACATGCAAAGAATACCAGCGGAGTTACAGGCACGGTGAGCTATGTTTGGATCTCTTGAGGCTAAGGGGATTTTAGAGCAGATCCAAATCAACTGGAAAAATTTTTGAAGTAGGCCATGACCTGCCAATCGTTGTAGTGCCAAAAATGATGATTATATCATAGTAAGAAGTAGATAAAAATGAATATTAGCGTATTTAAAAAAGACAATCTATGTATTTACTCACCTTTCAAATATCCGTGTCCACCGCATGCCTCTCTGGACACCTGGATTCCATCCCTTGCAGTCCACGTGACAATGGGTTTCGCAGCCGAAGATAGAGCATGAATCTCTATTCCCTTTGAATAACCGTTGCTGGTGTTTTTATCTATAATCAATATTGTAAAATATTAACTCACTCACAATTCGATATTGTCTATAATTATTAGAAAATAATGACATATAAAATTCAAAATGAAATAGTAAAATTATGGTTTTAGATCCCGTGAAAAAACTATTATTTTCAATAAAATATATAAATCTGACAAGAATCTTATATATTCAGTTTTATTTTACTTTTTCTTTCAAATTAATAGATACCTATTAAAAATAGTTTGATATTATTAAGGCCACATGTACATCGGTGGCGAGGGGTGGAGGTAGGCTGTTAAGATTCATCATAAATAGTGCACAGTAAACTTTGTCAGTCATACTTATTTGTTTTTATAAAACTAAAAATACAATTTGAAGATGGTGCTGGTTAGTTTTTTTAAATCAATTAAACCATGTGATGTTGGATAATTTTAAATATTTTATGGATAAACAAATAATTTTTGACTTTTACCTACTATCATATGGCTGGGATTTTTTAATTACATTTAAAAACCAGTACATATAGGTACACTATCCACACATTGCAGTCTTAATTCTATAAAAACAAACAAGTATGACTGACAAAGTTTATTGTGCATTATTTATGTCGGATCTTAAAAGCCTACCTCCACCCTTCGCCACTGATGTACATATTTTCATTATACTAAATTACATTTTCTTTATTTGCTCTACAAGCTGACATGAATTGTGGACACCTCACGAAGAGGTTTCCTAACATTTTATTTTATTGAGAAATGCAAATTATTAGGTACCTACATGGTCCAAACAACATGCGAATTTGACATACCACTTCACGTTAACACTCGGTGTTCGCTTTCCCAAATTAGATACCTACATTATGTAATTCAAAATTTTGCTTAATAGTCTGATTATACTCACTCATAAACGAGTCGACGACAAAGTCTGTGTGAGTTTGCATGAACCAGTTTGCGAAGATTCGCATGGCGTAGGTAGCTGCCAAATATGGGATCAGTCGGAATTGCTGAAAAATATCAAAAGTAATTATATTATTTTACTTTACTTTAGAAATGGCAACTCTTAAAAAAATAAGCTACATAACTAAAAATACTAGATTTATGAATAGTTTGGAATTTAAACTTAAGGGCCCAGATGCTCAGCGTACGTCAAAATGGAGCTTTTATGGTATTTTCAGACCATAACCCTGGACATTCCTTACACATTGTAGATAATCTATTTATATAATTTTGAAGCCTTATTATCCTTTATATTTATTTTAAACATTTGATGACAGCAATACGCGTGTTTGAACATGTACCTAACAAAAAAAAATATATTTTTTAAAAAACGGTACATGTTCAAACACGCACGTTACCTTGATACCACTCCCTATTTCATTTATCGTTTGTCAATTTATGGCTACGGCCGTATGTTGTAGCTTAACCACTGGGAAATGCCAATAGAAATGGCGTATTTCAAAAAAATACTACTTTATTCTTAGGTCAATAATTATTATAAAGCAATCATTATTCGTAGAATCGTCTTTCAGTAGCTCCGTGGGTGGGAGACCTAAAATTGTGTTACATAATTCAAAATATTACCTGTTGCTGATATTCGATGACAGGGAATTCATCTTTGGAGTCATCGGGTCCAAATTGTTTTCGAACTGAAGAGTACCGAATGGCGACCGTGATGGCTTTCTGCAGCAGGTTTGTTGCTATTACCGTGATCTGCACGCGGCCCCCCGAGAGGATGCCCAGCGATGCTCCAAACCGTTTACTGGAATCACGAACGGGAGACACGTAGTTCCCATTGTCATCCACATCACCCAGTTTATTGAGCAAATTTTCAGCGGGTATGTGATAGGAATTGAACATAACAAATCTGAAAAATTAATGGTAACAATCAATTTGGAAAGCACTGTATTTTCCGACAGTGATTGCAGTGCTCTTTTCACATGGCGCTGGTAGTAAATGAAGTGATCATACACTTTAGACTGGCTGTACTGATTAATTTATTGTAAAATATTATGGACATTCATCATCAGCTTGTCTCAAACTACTACTGGACTCTTCCACTTCTCTCGGTTCCTTGTTTTTCAGTGTCAGATAATTCCGCCGAACCTTAATATTTTGTCAATCCAGTGCACCTTGGAGCAAAGTTTTCGTATATCCTCTGGGTACCTCTGGATTATCAGATTTTTCTAGCTGTAATACTCTTTACGGGTTATGTATCTGGTCCATCACCATTTAATAGTTTTGCCATGCTTAACTATCTCGCACACTCTCTTTTGCTACCATTTAATCCTTTTTCTGCCTTTACGCTTCATACATTTATCTCAGACATAAAAAAAAATTGCCCATAGATGGATATAATATGATAAAATTTACTGTGAAAAGTTGGCAAAATGATTGATTCAAAATGTTCACAACATGACATAAACATATAGTGAGAAAGGCGATGTCTTTACCTACCAGAGGCACCTCACGGAAAAATACGAAGCTTGCAATATGAGACATTTTATTGATAATTTTGAATTTTCAATTTTAACTGTATTAATTAATAAATATGTATATGAAAACATTAAAAAGAAAAATATTTTTTATTTTAAGTCAAAGATAAACTCTAAAAATAGTTGTAACCCCCCATCTTATTATTACATATTATATTTTATAGTCATATTTATTATTAAAATTTACTTTATTAAGTTTTTTAGGTTTAACTTAAGAGATTTTTTACTAATTCATTGTGTAATGTGTATAATTTGAAATTCTTTTTGTTTTGAGATACATATTTATTAATTAATGCAGTTGAAATTGTAAATTATCAGAAAAATGTCTCAAATAGTAAGCTTTGTATTTTTCCGCTAGGTGCATCTGGTTGATAAAGACATCGCATTAAACAGACCCTATTTTAAGAAATTATAAAATAACATTCATCTAAATTCACCTCACATAAGTGGAATATAACAATATCCGAACTAATTTGGTTGATCACAGCTATTGGACTCCTAATTGGCATCAGGTTGGAAAGTATAAAGATAGTGATCTCATTGGAGTTGATGTCATTATAAAATTGGTGATGTTTTCTCTGTGTATGAAGACATGAGATATACGGTATCACACTTGCTCTCCATGCAGTGCTCGAAATGGAAAATTTTACGAACCGGAGCGCTCGATGATTTTAAGAAAATATTAACAAAGTTATCTAAATTTATGAGTATTTTATAAATATAAGTGTTGGTTTTTTTTGTTTTATGGCCGTTCTAGCTCAGACGGTCAAATTATTTTCCTACGAGATTTTATTAATCAGAACGGCGCTCCGGTGCGTTCCGGTCCATTTCTAGCCCTGCCTCCATGAAAGGCTGAATCAGTAGTCGATATGGTGGGAAAACAATATAGAATATAATGACATTTCTGTACCCGTTGTCAATGCCATTAAGGCCAATTTTTTCACCGAGGTCTCCCACAATCACACCGGCGAAAGGTTTCAAGGTGCGCGTGCACCGGATTGGAACTACAAAAACGTGAAGGCCGTGGTCTTCTCCGTTTGGCGTTATTAGCTTGGCGTAGACAACAGCATGCGTTGCACATTTTCCTGCAAAATAAAACGGTATATTTTAACATTATCATTTTGAATTTTAGAGGAGTTCATTGGGGCTAAACATAGAGTATTAAATAAAAAGACGGGCAAGGAATCGGCTTTCTCATACAACTGAATGAAGCAGGCCAACAATACAATATACAAGAAATAGCGACGCGGTAAAAAAAATGCAGGGCATCACGGAGGATTTATTTTGGTCATTATAACGTACCCATATGATATAATGTTAACGTGGAAATTTTTCCGTAAATTGATTATCAGCCTGACTCACCATACCTTTTCATCATACTTGCCTGCTTCACCATACTTTCATATGACCTGCCACCCCTAGGGGCTAAATTTACTTGTCTCCACCCATCATGTACAGGTAATGCGGGGGATACGTTTTGAAGATGGTACATTCATTATGACAATTCCTGGATTATGGCACATGTCAAAATGAAACATGTAATTCACATGTGAAAATTTCATTGTTATAATTTACAAAAAATTCGATTTTTCCGGAGAATATATAAGTAATTTGAAATCTTTTTTATTTATAATGAATACAGTACACTCTCAGTAATCCGCCGCTCGATTATCCGACAACTACTATAATCCGCCGTTATTTTTACTAGTTGAAAGCACAAAATCAAGCTCTATAATTCGCCGGTATTCGATTGTCAAATTCAGTAGTCCGTCGTGTACAAGTATACAACGCAGATGAGACGGGTTTATTTTGGAAACTTGTCCTTCGTAAATCGTACGTTCATCGCGAAGAAAGTAATGTACCAGGGAGGAAAGTGCCCAAGGAATGCATCACAATTATGCTGTGCTCCAATGCAACCGGGGCACACAAAATGAAGCTTTTGGTCATAGGCAAAGCCAGGAATCCTAAGCCATTCAAGAACATCTGCCTCGCTGAACAACTGGTTGTGTCAAGTGATTTACTGTTTAATATTTAGTTAATAAACTTGGTTTATAAATATGTATAATTTAGTATATACTTGATTTTGATTATAACTAAAACCGTAATTTGCGAGTACAAATTTCTCAAAAAAACTATTTTTACGAATTACCTGTTTCAATTTTTACCATATTTTGTATGTATGCACTATAATCCGCAGCTTTCACTAAATTGACACTTTGTCTGGTTTTTGGGGTGGCGGATTGTTGAGAGAGTACTGTAGTTGTTAGTCATTCACACAACCCATAACGTCCTTGCGCTGGATCAAATACAAATTGAAAAAACATGTAGCATGATCAGCCGCCGAACATGCGACTCATGGTTTCATATTATTTATACAAATATGGCCGTTCTACCAACGGAGCCAACTATGGAATTGAGTAGCTAAATAGAAATAAAAGTATACTTTACCTAGACCACCGACCCAACATTTAGCGGCCTCGAAGTCGGGAGAGTGCAGAATAAAGTCCTTGCTTGCGAGGTCATACGTTGCCGTAGTTCTCATGCCCTTGACGTTGGAGCCGTGCGCCATCTCTGTAAGGGCAAAGCATCCGAAGATCTCTGAGTTCAGAGTGGCCTCGATGAACTTGTAGTGCCTGTCCGTTCCCATTCCTCTTATCACATTGGTAAACATATTGTATGCCAGGCCAAGCTTGACAGTGGTTGACACGTCGTACATGAACAGAATTTCGCACAATGCTGCCGGCATTCGATTATCCAACACAATCTGGAAAAACCATTTAAGAATTATTATTTTACTAATATTCAAATATAAGAAACAGTAAAGGGAAGACTTAACATCCAGCCATGTGCTGGATGCATCTAGTCTTAAGCTAGGATGATTTTTCTTCTACCCAACTAGATTCCGGCGTCTTGTAAAGTCACTAAATAGTAAATAGTAAATACTAATCAGTAGCGAAGGGTAGAGGTAGGCTGTTAAGATCCGCCATAAATAGTGCACACTAAACGTTGTCAGTCATACGTATTTGTTTTCATTGAAATAGGACTACAATTTACAGATGGTGTTGGTTAGTTCTTAAAATTCAACTAAACCCTGCGAAACCAATAGTTAATAGTTAAAAAATACTCTATATAAAATATCTTAAATTATGCAAATAAGTCATACATAACTTTGGATATTTTATAGTTAGAATAATATTTTTTATCTATTATAGTTTGATTTAGGCAGGGCTTAATGAATTTATAAATTGAACCAACAATACGTGTAATATGTATTCTTAATCTAACGAAAACAAATAAGTATTAATAAAAAAGTGTGCACAATTTTGTTGTATCGCCCAAAATGTACAAAAACTATTATGGCTTAGTTTAGGCAGCGTTTAATTCATTTTTAAAAACTAACCAATACCATCTGTAAATTGTAGTCTTAGTTCAATAAAAATAAATACGTATGACTAACGAAGTTTAATGTGCACTATTTATGGCAGATCTTAACAGCCTACCTCCACCCTTCGCTACTGCTAAATACCATCCTTTGTATGTTACTACGCTGGCATAATCTGGGAAGACAACTGGGGTTCTTGTACTGGGGTTGTTCTCTCTTCTTTACCGTAGTAAATAGTCATGGTAATTCTGAAAATCCGCAACTAGTGTGGCTGGTAATTTGCACACAGTAAGTAAGTTATTAGTTGTCTTAATAGATTAGGGATTTTTTAAAAAAATAATACAATATATTGATGACATTGAATGCAAAAAAAAACCAGTGGTTAAAGCCATTTATGTGCACAGCGATATTGTCTTTTACCACAGATACTTAAAAAAGTAGCTTCAGTGTGGTTACTTGCAAATGACAATATTTTAATTACGACAGGAAAATAAAATGAGCAAAATGATACTTAAAGTTAATATTTTCTGCTATTGAATGACATTAGTGTGTATCACTGTATGCAGAGGATAGCGGATTTTTAGTTCAGCAACTTATCGTTGACAACTAACCAACATGTGTAACATTAACTAAATAATGTAATATAATTTTTTTTTTACAATAAATGTTTGATTTAATCTTAAATGATACTATATTATAATATAAGTATGCCATTTATTAGCAAATAAATAATGCACACTTCTAAATATTGCGTTGATACCATTGATATACTACTAGATGAGGAGTACCCATACAAGTGTCATTTTAAAAATGTACCACAAAAGAAGATATTACGAATATCGTCTTATAATATTTCCTTGTAGGTATAATGCGTTAAGACCGTTAACATGGATTCCCGAATTTCACCTGTATTGCCCTGGCTGTAAAAATTAATTTGCGTTCTTGGAATAGTGACCCTAAGGGTGCTGCAACCCAAAGCTTACAAGCTACCAAAAATTCATGTCTGAGCGGACAGAGCAAGTCGTCATGCGCTGACTATTAGTTAGAGTAAGATGCAAGCTAGATCGGGCTTACTCATAATTATTGCCAGGTCGTTTTCGAGACAAATATTAAGTGAGCTTATATCAAGTTAAGTCCGCTGATATTAAAACAGTAAGTTTTAACACTGGCCGAGTCGCTGAAAATCGGGCGTCATTTTAGAAGCATATGATTCATCCAGTAGTATATCAATGGTTGATACCCACTATGTGCATCTTTTGATGGTTTTGAGTTATATTGGATGTTTTTTTAAGTACCATATAAATTTTGTTTGTGATTGACTCATAAATAAGCAGAGCCTAATTTACCATAGGGCTAAAGGGGTTAGAGCCCGGGGATTAAAAATTGATAGGAGACCCAGGATTCGAAAAATAAAATTTGGAAATGTTGATGAAAACAGTTAGATTAAGCAGCCGCCCGCACGCGAATTAATTAGCAGGATCCAAATGCTGCATAAAAGTTGGCATCTACAATCAATAAAATATGCCATAACTTTCAAGCAGATGCAAGAAATAAGCCACTGAAAGAATATGAATTTACATGTAGAAATTTATGAAGCGGCAAAAACCACCGTAGCATTAAGACGTTTTGACATGCAAAAATTATTGTATGCATCAACCAAAATATTTGTTGTCGTTGAAAAATGTGCAATGCTTCAAAAACATGATGCATGTTGCATACTGTCATGCTGTCACGGCGATAAATTTAGTCTATGGTTTCATCATTATGTAGAATATTTTGAATGATCACCATCTCTATAAATTCAATGATGGAGAGTGCCTACTTTAATGTATTAGTATTTTGAATTATTATTCATTATTCATGCCAATTTCAATTAATTTTAACAGTTTCTACGTGTGCATATGTTAATTATTAGTTAATTAATATTAGTTGCGATATTATTTTGAACAGAACCAACCCAACCTGCAGATCATAGGTAATAGACAACATTCTTATAGAAAATACATAGTGCCAACCGCTAAAAACAAAAAACACGCGTGTATCTAGGCATGTAGAAAATGATAAAAAACGTTCATTGAGTGATGCGATACCATCATGCAGTGCGGTGTGCGTGAAGTGACTTAATTGTTGTTCTGGTGATTTCGGCATATTTTCCTAACTGACAAGTTTGTTTAAAGCAGGGGTTCACAAAGTGTGTCCCGCGAGATTTATGTTAAATCTATATTATTTTTTATTCTTCATATCGAATATTAAAAATTACATTTAGAATTACATATCCTCTGGCTAGAATGAATGGTCAGACACTTTGATATTTGTGTATGCGTATGTGCGAAGTGCTGTTCCCGTAAATATGCAGTTTGAATGAATAGGTAAGAAAACGTGGAAGCAAAAGCATCTTATAGTGATAAGAATTTAATTGAATTCTACAAAGGACTTACACTTGAGGTATATCCAAATATAGTTAAACATGCTCATCAAATGGCTTCTTTATTTGGAAGTACATATATTTGTGAAAAAACATTTTCTACAATGAGCATTAATAAATCAAACTTAGGATCAAAATTAACAGACAACCATATCGCATCCGTTTTGCGTATTCACACCACAAACATTGAGCCTAGATTGCAGGATTTAGTTTTAAATAAACAATTGCATAAATCACACGGTGAAAAAATTTCAATATTATATTTATTATTAGAGTGATAATAATATTTAAATATTACGATATTCTATTACGAATATTTAGTTAAAAATATAAGTTTACACATATGTTTTTTAAAAACAGAAAATATTTACAAAAGAAATGGCGAATGGGCAAATATTTTTGATTTCAAAATTGTCCCTTTGATGAAAAAGTTTGTGAACCCCTGGTTTAAAGGTTCAAAATGTGCTACGGGATGGGAGCATCAGTCTGATAACATTTTAAACATCAAGAAAATGATATTACACATTTTTTTCCCGTAGCGGCAGCTTACTGTGACATCACGTGACAGTAAGCGACGTGCATCATAATATATTTGAACCTTTATCGTAAGGTAAGACTATTAAAAATAATTAAGATTTTGTAAACTGTTGTTTTAATAAATTGTACAAAATATTATATTAACCCAGGGCCCCTTCAACTGTAAATTTGGCCATAACATAACAATAAACCACATTTTATGGATCATTTATTGGGTAATTTGTGTTGATTTCTTTATTAAGGTCTTTTCAATTGTTGAATAGATTTTTTTTATTGACAGTTCATAATACCTGTTATAATTATTGTGGTTGAATTTACCAAGTTATAAAAAAAATATCTATTTGTCATTAATGGACCAGTTGCTATACAATGGTCAAAAATAATGACATTATGTAATATATTTCTTATAAAGTTAACCAATTGAGCAGGCTTAGATCCCTAACATACTTCGGCCCTTAAGTAGACAATATCAAGTAGAAAAAAGATCATTCATGATTCACTGCTTGCAAAAAATGTTATTTATTACGCTACTTTGGACGACCTTGTCTTAAAGCGAAAATATTATTAATAATATATTACAGATATGGACTTATGTCGCTTACCACAGTTTTTACTATTCGTAGAATAAAAAGATGTAAGTACCTACCTACATATTACATAATAATAATATTATTATTATGTTTTTTATTATAAGAATAATCACTGAAATTATTGAATTTAGATTATCTTATGACGTGGACATAGCATTACTTTGGACTCTGACAGTTATAAAACTTAACTATTTGATGACAATTTTATACACAGAATAAATTATTACATTGTTGAAGGAATAATAATAAATACTATTGTAAGAAACCAGTTTACCGTGGAATGTAACAAACATATTGTGCTGTGTTTTTAATCATTTTTTGTTCATTTTAATACTGACATTAAATTTCATCTTTTATCCCTGGAGTGTCTATTATTGTCTGCTTTTGAATGGATAACCACTGGCTGCCTTAAAGCCAACTTGATCAATGAATTAATGGATATGATTGTTTGATCATTTCCGTTTGTTCGCATATGACTCAAAAACTACTCGTCGTATAAAAATGAAACTTTAACAGGTTATAGAGTATTTTATTAGTCTCACTGTAGTAGAGTTTCATCTTCTTCTGGTGTCCATACAACCTTCTTCCAGAAAAACAAACTTTTTTATTAATGATACAATCAACATACAACCTTCACCAATTCTTTGTGGTCGGTTTCGAGATAAAAACTCAAAATAATGTTGTTGATTTAATTTATGAGATAATTGACTTTTTGAGAACATTTCATTATTTAATATCTCAAAAGAAACAAAGTATATTTTTAAAAAGAAACAAAAGCATGCACCTGTCAGGCTTGAAATGACCGGAGCGCCGTTCTGGCTCGTGAAATTGGTAATATTATCGCTCCGTCTCACGGAAAAAATACTTTGACCGTCTGAGCTAGATAGGCAATATAATAGAAAATCTAACACACTTATTTTTAAAGAATACACATAAAATTTGAGAACTATGTAAATATTTTCAGAAAATTGAGGTTCGTAAACTTTTCCTTTTCGAGTGCTGGCGCCTGTCAAAAATTACATACCATAAATTCCACCTGAGAAAAACTGGCTTCTTACTTAATTAAGCTTATGGTTAATAAAGTGGACATGACACATTACATAAATTTGATTTCTGCAGTATAATCTGAAATAAAACACAAACCTTTTCCATGGCCATCAAGTTATAGTTGTGCAAAGCCTTTATACGTTTCTGCACAATGTATCGCTGCTCATCCAAGGGTTCGGTTTCAGGTGACAGGCGGAAGATATTGTCATTTTGTAAAATTTTACACACAAAGTCCTGGAAAAGAAAGGGGCAACATAAAATAAATATCATCATCATTAGCCGGGGTCGATTCACTGTTGAATGAAGGCCTCCCACCTTCTTCCCTCCACTCTTCTCTTCTCAGTCCCTAGTTATTTTTTGCTGACATATACATCCACCAAACTTTATAAGTACATCTATCAAGCGGGTTTTAAGCTTTCCTAGTGGTTGTTTATTACCCTTGGGTATATATAACGTAAATTACAGTATCTTTTACAAGAAATAGCCATTCACTGAACTTATTGGGCACTGGGTTCAAACGATTCATCGGATTGGGAAGAAGTATGTTAAGAACATCACAAACACATATGCCTTCAATCAAAGTGCATCTGCATAATTCCTGGGGTTGCTGCCAAAAGTTGGTAAGTCGATAATTTAGGTAATTAGAGTTAATAATGGATTATGTGTCTATATATTATAAAAATTCAAGGTCATCCGATATAAAGCACAAAGAAATTAGCATTATGCCAGATTTTATAAAGCATGTCAAACTTCAAAATGCAATTACACCATAACATGATTTCTAGACTTATTATGCCGGATCTTAACAGCCTACCTCCAACCTTCGCCACTGCTACATACATCACCACGTACCAATTTATGTGTGTAACACAACTCAAAAATCTAACTGCTTTGTATAAAAAGTTACAATCATTTTATTTTAAATATTAGAGTTTATCCCATGTGTGCGTTGCTCAACCGATCTGGTCCTTGCCCTGAATGAAGCACATATTGAAAAAAACAGTACGAGAATGTACCAGATGTGACACATGGCAATAGAGGCGAACACTGTAACTATTCCACCATTGGTGCGCTTTTATCTATCAAACATATTTAAGCAATAATTCATCGGAAAGTAATTCTGGTTAACGTAAATAGTTAGTGACTTACTTTGTATCGAATCATATCCTCTCCGTCGATTGCTAATTTTAACTTCCTCCATTCGAAAGAAGCCTTTTTTCTATAAACAGTTAAAGGACCCTTTGGGAAATCTGTCAATATACTTGCCAACGGGATGCTGTGATCTGGTTCCATTCTTGAACAAAAAAATATTTATAAAAATGATTTCTACAAAATAAAATACATTATCAAATGCTACAATAATTTGTATTTACTGACATAATTGGTGATCTATTGCTTTGCTGCTATTATATTCAATTTATTTATTTTACATATTGTGGACATTACAAATTATAAGTTTAAGACGTTCACAACATGACATGAAACAGTATTATAAAGAAGAAAAAAAAAGAAAAGTAATAAAAGGGATAAAAATGAAAATATAAAAAGAGAACATAATATAAAATAAACATACAAACACAGTGAAAATACAATTATACATCTATGGTAGTTTAAAGAAGTACACCGAGTTAGCTAAGTAGACTCTATTTTAAGAATTTATAAAATAGCGTTCACCTAAACTCACCTCACGCAAGTGGAATATATCAACACCCGAAGCAATTTGGTTGACCATATCGTCGGTGTTTTGTAAAAAGTGCGAGAGAGTAAAAAGAATACTGTCATTATAATAGGTATTTATTATATAATATTTTAAAAAGGCCTAATATGTCACATTTGCTTTTTATTTCGTAATTTTAATTAATTTAATTTTAGTCGATTTTCGTTTTTAAGTACTTTCCTGTGGAGATAAAAATTCGCCGTTTTTACACAACAAAGCTAGTGGGGTACATATTGTATTTTCATTAAAATCTCGATTTCGCCAAAATGGTTGATTCGCCCTTTTTACAAAACACCGACGATATGTGGCACCACCAGTGGTAGGTTGGTTCTGCACCTTGGGAGAATAAATAACTGATGCTACCCATTTCTAAGATAGTTATCAGGGACACACAGGTCAACACTGCCCTGAATGGCAGAGTTCTCATTTATACCTCGTATAAGTCGAAAAAAATACATAGCTAAATAAAAATCTCTTCTAAATTGCAGACTGCGGTATGTGGACATACCTAAGAGAAAGTCAGTTGGATAAAGCCACGGATAGTATCCATATAACTTCAAGTAAAGGAGTCTCAAGAATTTCTACTGAACCCTCTTGACCATAAGGCCATACTTCACTGATGCGGTGCCCAAACAATAGACCCATTCTCAAGCCTGCTTCAAACTAAAGAATTAAGCAAAAGTTTTAATACCGTAACATCCGAAAAGACCCGGGAAGAACGTATGACGAAGCCCAACATCTTAAGCGCCTTGTAACAAATGGTAACTATTTTGACCATGTCCGATCCTAATAAGATCATATTATGGACCCAACAGATTTTTTTTTTTACGAGAAATGGATGTATGTCATTTGCTATAAGGTCCATACTTTGACTCCAAACACGAATTCAAAAACAATATGTGTATATTTGCCAGATCCAGGATTCGAACTTGGGATCCACAATATTATTTGTTTTGTTAGCACCCTTTAATGCATGGGTTCCCAAACGTTTTTTGAGTTGCAACTTTGTAGGTAGGTAAATAATTGAAACACATTTAATAAACTATAATTATATAGCCATAAAAAACTAAAAAGAAAAACTAATAGTGAATATAAATAGCTAACTACTAGATATTATCATGTTCATGTCAGTAATTTACTTTGTGCTATCGAGTTGCTACACAAGAAAGTACTCATTATTTAGTCATTGCAATGAAATGTTGAATAAAGTAAATGACAAATTCTATTTTGAATTGACTTAAATGCCATCAACCAAGATTAATTTTAGTTTTAGAGGTGAAACAAAAATAAGCCAATAGGTTCATGTACTTAATTTAATTATTAGGCCTCAGCCAGAGGAAATTTTGTATACATTGATGTTATTATTAATTTACAGTCTGTTTTCTACAAAGATGTTGAAGAAATCCTTATCATGTAGAGACGGAGCCCAGCATTGCCAACTTAGTGTTTTTCTTGCATGATTTAACTTTTTTGAATAAGCATGTAGCTTGCAAAATTTGCATCTGGCGTATGATGTTAAATTTAGCTTACGTCTCATAATAAGGCTACAATATTATATGTACCAGATTTGCTTGAAAATCAACATGCCTTTTGTAGGTATTTCGTATAAATTAAATAAATATTATATACAAATTTATGACTAAATTTCGTACCTGCATTCATTTTTAATTTCGAGAATTTATGTCGTATTTTATTAGTTGTAAAACACGAAATTCTTCTTCGACCTTTGTTCTTGTAAAAACAATATTAATATTTATGACAAAATTTAGCTAATTTTCTTACCCTATCTGGCATATTTTTGTGAATGGCAGTTGACAACAATGATGGAGCCTCATAATATGAAAGTGAAGCAAAAAAGTCTTATAATTTAAAGTTACATAGAAAAATGGCACTTATGACAGACTTGACATTGTTTTTGTGATTTTGATATGGAAACCACAAAAGGCTCCATATTCTTTGTGCAAAATTTTGGTTTTATATGGCTTTCTTTATTTAATGAAATAAGTATAGTTTAAACACTATGACCCACCTCCCTATATACCGTGGTTAGGTCCCACGGAGCTATGGTCAACGAACGTAAATATTTTTTTAGTACATAGAAGTGTTATTATTTTATTCACACACTTTAAATCACCAAACCGACACCAAAGTTATTTTGTGTTAGTAATAAAACTTGAACCATTGATATATTTTTAATGTTGTGATATTATTTACTTTGCTGTACAAGTCACTGATGAAGCCTCGCTGAAACTGCGCAATGTAGTTGAGAACTAAATAAAATCTCTCACAATGTTATGTCTTATTATCATTATTCTCCCACTTGTTTTCCAAACCACAACAGCAGTAAGTGTAGCTCATACCGGTCAAACGGCTTTGGCAAAAATTAACCTTGCCTATTTTAACGCAACAAATTCATCAGTATTCACTACGATTGGAGTTAATAAAGGGTGTTTTTTGAGAGGTTTGTCTTTCGAATTGGCAACATTTTATCCAGCGACAGCTGATTTATCAATCATCCAATATTACTCTTCCAAGAAAAATTCTCGATTTTTCTCCTATGTCTATTATATTCTTAGTATTTGAAGTATGGTAAGTAAGGCCAAAACATTCAAATTACAGTCGCACTTGGTTATTTACGAGGAAGGTGGGACCGACTGAATTTGCTCATTATATAACATTTTTCGCGCCACGTTCTATTTAAGCATATGAACATAAAAAATCTGAAAACCATCGTAAAAATCCCCGAAACAAGCATGGTATTCATAAACTACAAAAGAAGTTGTTTATTGTAATGAAGTGTTGAGCCGCCGGCGCTGGTAGGTACCTACTGACTGAACAAAACTTGGATTTTTTAAATGCAATTTCAACCATATGCGTGGATACTTTTTCAATGTTGTCGGTGAAAAAACAAATTAGGTACTTAGAAACTTATCTAGTATCATAAACGTAATCCGATCCCGACGGCATCAGTCTAGTTAACTTCCCGGTCGGATTTTATTGCTTAGGGTCGAAAATGTTGTTTTTAAACGATTGGCACATTAACAGTTTTGTTCCGTATACCCGAGAAGCTCGTTATAAAAGTGAATAAATGTATGGAGAAAATCATAAACTAAAATGTCAACGAATGTTTCCTCATTACATCCGAGATCTCGCTATTTCCGTGATCGTAATAACCAAATTCGACTGTATATACTGTTACTACAAAAATAACATTTTAAACACCGTCTATGGGATATAATCCAATATTAGGGGAATAAATTGCTTATAACTTGCCATACCAAGAAATTACATGTTTGATTCCCGTTCCGTGTATAAATAAGTATGTGAAAACTGCTCCGATTAATTCTTTAATTATATAACCTTTACTTGCTTAAACCTCATCGCTGAATATGAATCGTAATTGTTATATGTGTCGCTAAATTTCAAAACCCACTATAACACTTTTTTGAAATAATTAAGATATACATTATATATCAATGGATTCGTTTTTAAAATCTCTACACGACAATTTTATCGCCTCTTTCAAAATCTGCTACGATTCTGTCATTCTGTCATTTATGAAACGAAATCAATGCGTATATCAATTCGCACTATAACACTATGTGTAACATTCAAAAACCTTTTTAGTTCAAAAAGTTTTTAATGATTTTCTTAAAATAATAATAAGTGTTATAGTGGGTTTTGATGAAAGCGATGGTTGCTCATGATGATCATTGTGAATCATCAGGTCTGCTCATGTAATTGGAGCATTAGGGCGGGGTATAAAATAAAACAATTCAAATATGTAATAACAATTGTAACAATCAATATTTTTAATAAAATGTAAAAAAATAAAATAAACAAAGCATTGTATTTAATACAGTAAACCTGAGCCTATCCTAAAAGTATGTAAAATGTATATGTAATATCATAAGAGTTATTAAAGCTTTGAGGGCATTTTGGTTTCCCAATGGACGACTTCCTTCCACCAGTTTGGTCTGGTCAACGCTCCAGGATACGAGAATATCGACGATTGCAAATTTTGGTACACCTAAAAAAAACAGATGAAATTGAAACTGAAGTGTTTATATAATACTTGTATTTCAAAGTGAAGTTACTAAGGTTACTAATGCTGGTGGTTAAATTAGCTGCAAGTCATTTGTACTTTTGAGACTAGTGTATTTTATTCTCAAGACACTAGAAAAAGTGTAATGTTCGACATTACACAAACAGAGACTAGTAAAGTGAAACCAAATGCGATATTTGCTAATTTAAAAGTAGCAGAAAAAACAATGCAAAAATTTGTACAGAGAATTAGGGTACAGTGAATATAACGTCTGTAATAATGAAAGAAAATGTAATATTTGTGAATTTACAAGTAAATAATCCACGTGTGAAATCGTGTTTTCTTTGCCCAATTAACCTTTTTACTGCCGGTAGGTGTATGTATGGCGGATATTAAAATTAATTTACGTTTCAAGTAGTAAAAACGAATTCTGTGACGATATTCCCAATATATGTCGTTGTGTGTTCAACATATTTATATATTTAAAATAATTGATTTACGTTAGTAATCCCATTTAAAGCGGGACGTCCAAAGACGTCATTTTTGTATGAGCGGCATTCCGTTCACGGAAAAGTTTGCATCTTACGACGTCATTGGCAGCCATCCGGTTAAAAATTCAGTCAGTAGATATAGATTTTTAAAAATCTAATTTATGAAGATTATGTAAAAATACGTATTTATGGACTTACATATCCATCGCTGTTTCCGAGAACCGAATTCAGGATGAAATCGGGTGGGGCGATGGTATCTACGAGCGACACTGCTTCCGGTTTTAATGCTACACACAAATCCAGGATACCTTCCCGAAGTAAAAGACCTGCATCCTTCGAAAAATATCCTCCCTGAAAGTATTAAATAATAATACAATAAATATTGGTTTAATTGTTGTCCGTGCTGCTTTAGGGTTTTACATCCTGTATATTTTTGACTGACATTTAACTTTTTGTTACGTCAAGAGAAATCCTCGAAATTAGCGTGTGTAAAGTAAAACAGAAAGTCAATTTAGTGTCTTTTTAAGTCAGCGCTTACTTGTTGGTAATTCATGATGATTTTTATAATATCACTTGGTATTCAAACACATAATATTATAAAGATAGATGACACATGTTTCGTTCACATGGGAAACTTTATTCAGTATGAATATTCGGTACGTTTGAATTCATGTGCGTAGTGTGGGAAAAAGATAGTTGGGTGAAGTTGTTACAGAGTGGATTTTTAATGAAAAAATAAGCTGTGAGGAACAAATTAGAGTTTAATCTATATTGTTGGTAATTCTAGGGATTTTAAACTACACAAAAACCTTGATTATCTGGACAGATTGAGAATGTAGATAGTCTGCATATCCAGATAATCAAAAACTTATATAAAAATATATTTTTACCAGCTTTATCTGAAATTTTCACCTTTTTTTCATTGACTACATATTTTTTCGAAATTATATAATCGAGATTCTACTGTATTCATTTTTAAACCTATTTTATTCATGTGATGAAGGAATTTTAGACTACCGTTGTTCAGAAAGTTTTGATCATTTTTGATTTGCAAATTCTGAGAAACTGTTACTTTTTAGATGTGTTCACTAGAGACCAGCAACTGTCACTTGAAATGCAACACGACAGTGGCAATATTGTCGTGATGTGAGTATTGATGGTGTATTTCGGACTATCAGTTTTCAAAACCATCACACCTCGAGTTAAACCCTAATGTTAACTTTGCTAGTAAAAGCAGCAGTAAATAATATACTAGGCATACTTACAATATACAAAGTTGCAAGATGTTTCTCCAACGACCAGGCACCATACAATGACACCAATTTCATCAGAACCTCTCTTGTATTTTTGTCTTCCACATTCATTGCAAATGTGTGAAAATGATCAACAATGGCGTGCTGAAATAAACAATAAACAAATGACGTGGGTTTTGTTGCAAAAAAAATTAGCACTGCTATGAGCTTCTTTCTTCTTATTCTTTCACCCTGTCACAACCCAGCATTGGGGCATAGGGCAAGCACAAGTTCACGCCACTTCCCTCGATTCATCACCAACTCTTGCGCCTCATGCTATGTCAGACCTGCAACGTGTAGATTGCTTTTGTAGCACCGCTGCACGGTGAGGGAGGGCCGGCCACGACGACGGAGCCCTTGAGGCTGTGCCACAAGTTTGGCGGCATCCGGAACACATGTCCCAGCCATGTAAAGCGTCTCTTCGTGATTACCTCAATCACCGAAGGCTGCTGTGTCCGCTCACGAACTCGGGTTTTTGTAACGCGGTTGTACCAATGTACCCCTAAGATTCGGCAAAGACACCGGTTCTCAAAGCTCAAAAGCCGATACCTTTGAAGCTTAGTAAGATGCCATGTCTCAGCTATACAGGAGCACAGGTAGGACGCACGCATTAAACAAACGACATTTGGTTCACACAGAATACAGGCATGGAGGTCAAGGCTATGAGCTATGTAAGTTTTATAAATATTGATCCAGTAGTTTTTGAGTCATAACGGAAAAAAAAAACAAAAATAAAAAAACTTTAAAATATTTTGAAATAACAAACATCAATTTTATTGTTTGTGTAGACCACAGAACAGATGGAAATGTTAAAGCCTGTGGCCATATGCCAGTGATGCACAAACTGCGGCCTGTGGGACGCATGCGGCCCAAAACAACAAGTACTTCGTCGCCAATACGTAACAATAAAATAATAAAATCTATCTCTCGTCTAGTATAATATATCATTATTTTTCAACACTTTTACCCACTGCGGCCCGTAAAAAATTAGAAAATGGATCAATTGGCCCTAATGGTTTATGGCTTAATAACAGTCAGGCCATAAAATGCGAGAAATACATAGCCCATTGAATGTCCTCAAATATTACGAATGCGCATTTTGTTTACTTTAATGCATATTATGATACAGACATAAATACAGAAAATAACACTCTTTAACACATGTTTAAGTTTATCCCATATTTCTTCACACACCCAGAAGGTAACCCACTTCCCTTATCTTTGCGATCCCTGATATAGGTCATAATCAATAAAGAGTGAATAAATTTGATTGACAATGTCAAAAATTACCTCGGCAAACACGGCAGACAAAATGGCAGCGTGGTACGCTTGAGTGTTGTTTCTCACGGTGAAGTTATCGTTTCCTTCTTTCGAAAGCCTTTCAACTTTCTCAAATGTCAGTTTTAACATATAGCACACAAGCCATCTATAAGAGTTTATTAAATCTGAAAAGAAATTAGTTATACATAGTATGAAAAATGCACGATATAAATTTATGATAAATATAAACTTCAAACAACTTCAATGGTTGCTTTATTGCCAATGGTCTTTTTGGTAGATATTTTCATAGATAATCAGTATTCGATACAATTTTGATGTATGTATCCAAATTTATTTATTAAATTATAGACGTTATTCTTCTTTTTAAAAAGGTATGTTTTCAGTGCACCCCCACCAAAGAATATTCTGAAATCCACAGGCCACCACTCACCCACAGGAGGTCAAGGTATAATGAGGAGCTATACATACTTTATGGGAGCGAACAGATCACTCGGAGAGTGCGAGCGAATCACAAAGAGACTGGCTGGATAGGCCACATGCATAGAATGCCGGAGGATATACCAACGAGGTGGGTGTGTACACAACCCCCGATGGTAAGAGAAGACCTGGACGTCCAAAATTGAGATGGCTGGACTGTGCCATGGGATATTTAAATGTGCTCGGTCAAAACAATTAGAGTGTCAGGTCGGCGCTGGATCGTCCAGGAGGACAGGCCACAACTGGTTAGAATGAAAATTCTCATTGCGAGATACATAATAGATATACTTACTTGTAGGTTCGATTATTTCTATAGCAGTTTTCGGTTTGAAAGTAGTTTTATCTAAATTTTTGTAGTTATTTAAGAAGTCCGCCGTTTTGTATGGGGTGTCAATCTGCTCGCCTTTCTGCAGGTTTCGCCACAAGCCGAGTAGCCAATTGCTGGTCTGCTGGATTAAAATACTATTTTCACCCTCGTACGTGCAGTTTGCATCATTCTCGTTACGCATGTCTCCGATTCCAGTTGCTGAAATAACAAAAACCATGGATTAAGTTTAATTTGTCACTATATTCTATTTTCTCGATCGTATTTTAAATGAGGCAGGCAAAAAATTACATTTTGAGATTGACGTACATTGAGGAGTTGGATGGTGGGGTGAATAGAACACAGGAACATAAAAAGACTTGGGTGGATCGGTCACGTGCAAAGAATGCCAGAGGAGTTACAGGCATGGTGAGCTATGTCCACATCCCCTGAGGCCAAGGGATTGCACCACTGGGGATTTTAGGGCTGAGCCAGATCAACTGGAAAAAGTATTTGAAGGAGTCCATAACCTTTCCAACGTTGTAGTTTAAATTTTCGATTTAGATATATAGAAATGAGTTAAATCTTAAGATACGACACTATCTAATGGAAATATTTTTGCACCATGACACAAGAAGTAGAAGGGAACATATTGTTTTAATCCAAAATACGACTTCTATAAATGTTGTGTTGTATTCCGTTCCACAGTACAGGATGTCAATGAACGTCCTGTCATATCACATCTCACAAAATACGACGTTTATAGACGTCATGTCCGCGGATGTGTTAACGTACACATTAAGGCGATGTCTTCGGCCTAAATAACACATATAATGTGACTTTTACGCCATCTATTTATATTTAAAGGCATCTACCATGAATTTCTAAAAATCTGTTACTAAAAACTTTGGTCAGTTTCAATCAGATGGCAGTGAGTTACCATAACTAATTTTAAAAGTAAATTAAAGTTGCCAATGGAATGGAATTCTAGATGAATAAAATTGCTAGACAAAAATTCATTTACATATTATTATTTAAGAATATAATAATATATTCAAATATAACCACTTGAGACCCGAGGGAGAACCAGCCATCAAAAAAAATATTTCTTTGATTTTATGGAAGAGAAGTATTAGTCTATTGACAAAAAAATTTTTTTTACGTTTTTTTTATTTTGTAAAGTAAAATATACTATATGCACATACCAGGTAACACTGCAGATGAATATTACCTACTCTATAAACTTAGGGAAGGTAAAGAAAACAACTTGTCATAGGAATGGTCAATTTTAATAGAACATTACACAATAAAAACAATACAAAAACATTATAAATAGGATAATTAAATATATTTACACTTAAAATTAGTTAAAATTATGAAATAAAACCCTAAATATCGTCGTTGAAACTAGAAAATTGTGTAACTCCGTTTTAATCGAAAATTGACTTTGAATGCCATCTAGTGGCCGTTGATAATATCTATCCGTCTTGCAAATTTTGTAATTCCAGAAAAATTGTATCATTGTTAAATCATGGATGATTTCACTCCAAAACCATACATTTGTATAGGAAACCATAATGTTTTTTGTCTCTCCTGTAAAGTAGTGTTTTTGGAGTTACACAATTTTCTAGTTTCAACGACGATATGTACTTTAAAATTGCTTTGAGCTGCATCCTATACTGTGTGATACAGCTCAAAGCAAAATTTTGTGCACACGTATATATTGCATTTTATGCAAATATACCTGGTGCGGGACTTGCATCCAGGGTATCTGCACACGGATGCTGAATGGTGGCCAACGCTGTCCAAACGTACCTCAGCGATCGGTTGGGGGAAAACCGTTCTCCTGCGAGCTGGTGGCTCTGTGTCTACCTGCGATGTCGACATGTTTCTTGGCCGACCTCGTGCTGGCAGTGTTAAAATGTTGGCTACCCGATCTTCATACCGAATCATAGCTTTCGCTAATCTGATTCAGTACGACAACAGTCTCATAATATCCTTTCGGGGTACATTTTCTAGTTTACAATTCCGCATATACATTAGCCAACAGTTTACTACCGCCAAGTCCACAAAGTGGTTAAAAACCCTCACAGGCCATTTGCATGTCTTCATCGCAGTCCTGTAATAAGCAATTATCCGATCGCCGACATGCCCTCTCGCCAACAAATCTTCCTCCAATTCCGGACCAGCATTCGGCATACTGAAACAATAGGAAAAAAATATTATTACATAATCCATATTTCCTCATTAATTCAAGTATTTAGCAGTAAAAATACAAATAATGATGGGTAATAATATGTTTTGATTGAAGTTTACTATTCAAACCATCAACTCCTCATTCGAGACAATCGCTACATCATGTGTACAAGATGTAATGAATTCTTGTTTTTATGCCAAAGCATGTAATGAAAATGAATCTAGTGTATGACCGGATGGTATATAAAACCAATAAATATATTATTAAGAAAATTGTAAACCTACCATTTTGTGAGCCAGGGAAGCACCCTGGATTGTGATGTCGAAGGTTGTAAATGTCGAATGTAAATGTCGTCGCTGTTGTCGGACTCGTAACCGTCGCCGACTTCGCAGTCTGTCGTCCAATATTTCGTCGAGTTCATCAGTATTAAAAGATTTATCTATATGTAAACAAAAAAACATAACCTAATTACATTCATATACTCGTGTCAAACTTATCACTGTAGCATTGTGAATAATTATAATGATGATTATGAGATACATTTTCGAGACAAGTTTCAGTAATTTTGAATGAAATTAAAATTTTATTTTATTAAATTCGGTTCTACAATCATAATATGCGAATGAAAGAAATTCACTATCTATTAGATAATTTACAAAACGTACAAGATGGGCTCGATGACATTTGTCATAAACATAACCTCAAACTAACGTAAAGTATTTATAATTTTACGAAAACGATGAGTCTACGCCTAAAATAATATATATTGATGATAAATGCATGATGGTGATTGAAAATACAGTATATGTAACTCTTTTCAATAATTTTTGAATGTTTGTTTGACAATCAAAACTGCGTGACATAGTTTGTCATTTTGATGTACGATAATAATATTATTTATTATACACTGAAAAGTTTACTTACTTGACAAAAATGTTACTGATGAGTCGATTCCTTCCTGTTTTCAAACAATATACCTAATAATGGCCAAATAAAAAAGAATTGTCATAAATCCGATATTAGATCGAGAGCACGAATGCTACCATAGACTAATGCTACCATATGTTAAAATGCGAGATTTGTTTATTTTGTTGATTATTTTTATCATAAATAATGATAAAAAAACAGTTGTAATTTAAGCAAATACTAATTGCAAATAATTCGCAGTTTCAAATTTTGAATATAGGCAGGTTTATACGTAAATTAAGTTAATATTGTAATTTCAATTATTAAGTTATTTTTATTCATATGGCAATTTCGCCTCAAACTGATAAACTGATTTTTGTCAAAATGCAGAGAAATGTTATTTTGTCTTGTCTATGTGTGAGTTTCATTTTCAACGTCATGTTATGGTATGTGTGTTTTGTATGGAGATATTTTGTTTCCAAATAATTCCACAACGGCAGCACCATACAGACAAACATGTTGCCAATTTGAGCAATTATTATGGTTTCGATTTCTATCGATTCGTTAATATACAAAAATACAAGATTAAATTTAAATAACTGCCGTAAAAATTAATAAATAATATTTTTAATAGAAACGCTAAGCGTTATTCGCGATAAATTGCGTGTAAGCCGAGATTTTTCGATTTTAATTGCGTGCTTTCTAACCTCTAAATCGATGTTTTTTAAATTTGAAAAAAGAGATATAAGGATATAATAAATTCCAATTTTCGCTTAGCGTTTCCCTGGGTAATAGATTTACGTACATTTTTATCGTAATTTTGATAATAAATCTTATGTCATTCATTCTTACCACCCGATAGAAATGTACCGAATTTGACACTTATTTTTGGTATATAGAACTCCATGATACTTCTTAATTTTTTATTTTATTTTTCTCATTACTTTTGAATATATATTTACCGATTAATAAACTTTTCTAGCTATTTTTAGATAACAACTTTACCTAGAGACATCACCTTAATATGTACGTTTTTGCACACCTTTCAAATATCCGTGTCCACCGCATGCCTCTCTGCACACCTGGATTCCATCCCTCGCAGTCCATGTGATAATGGGTTTCGCAGCTGAAGACAGGGCATGAATTTCTATTCCCCTTGGAAAACCGTTGGAGTTTTTGTCTAAAATCGATACAGTAAAATTTTATTAATTCACTCATAATTTGAAATTGTCAATAATTCAAAAGTTTATGAAAGAAAATAGTTTCATATTTCATATTCTTTCAAAATGAAACAGTAAAATTAATGTTGTAGATTCCGTGAAAAAGCTATTATTTGCAATGAAAGATATAAATCTGACAAGATATTCAGATTAAGATATTCTTATAGCGAGGGGCCTTCGAATACTTTCTCTTTCACTCATCGGACATCGCATACAGCGCCGTCTGGGCGCCCCCAGTATCGCACGCCCCCGCTATCAGGCGCTCCCACTACAGCGCGCCGACGTTATCACATAGACGGCAGAGAAGAGGTCGCCTATTTGACTATATAAGGCGACGTTTGGCCTTCATGGCCTTCAGTTATCAATTAGAATTAAGTCAACCTTCAGTCAAGAGACCTAAATCACTGAGTTTACTACAGTAGTCTTGCTTGCACTCTGAAAACGGATAAACGGTTAGCCGTAAGCCCTATCAGAGTCAAGTGAGCTATTCGATTGAGCTAGGTACAAAGTCTGACTACGCCATAGTTCCAGTATAAATTACATCGAACTTATACTAGCGCACATCAATTTATCGTATTGATACCGTATAAAATCAAATAAACCGTATACTCTTCGAGACATCCACAACTTATCATTTATAAATAGAGGAAGAAAGAGTTCCGGATGCGCCTAGCGAGTAACGACTAGGTGGGCATTCGATATAATATATAATTAGCATGCTATTTAAATGTGGTAATTAAAAAAGTAATTATCAATTATCTAGTCAGCAATCAATGTGCACATGCATTTGTAATTTTATAATTTTAAATTACATTTTTTTCCATTTGCTTTAGAGCCACAAGAAGAGGTTTCTGAACAATTTTTTTTACAAGAAATGCGATGTTAGCCACAAACTCATTAGGTGCACGGTCCAAACAATATGTGAATTTGCCAGACTCGGGATTCGAATCCGAGACCCACACCTTCTTCACATTACCACTCAGATCGTATTTGAATACTCACTCATAAACGAGTCCATGACAAACTTTGTATGAGTTTCCGAGAACCAGTTTGCGAAAATTCGCATGGCGTAGGTAGCTGCCAAATACGGGATCAGTCGGAATTGCTGAAAAATATCAAAAGTATTATGTTGTTTAATATTACTTTAGAAAGGCGAAACCCGGGTCACCAAAAACGACTCAAATGGAATAGTGCAAAACTTAAATCCATTAGAATTTAAATTCAAATTACCATCGGTCGATAGTATTAATATTAATTATTTAGATTAACAAACAATAATTTCATTCACAAAAAATACTATAAATCGATTTATATTTGAGTTCATAATAATGTATCCATTACAAATTCAAGAAGTAGTTTTTATCTCTAAGGTCTTCTTCAGCCTACGGAGATTCTCAGAGAAGATACAACTGGTCAGTTACTGGTGTTTTGCATACGGCGCTACTCCTAAGTGATTAAAATCACAAGCTGTCAAACTGAAATATTCTAAAGGAATATTTAGACAGCCTGTAATTATTATAGAGAAATTTTCTCCACTTCTGCAACAAATTTTATATTAAAAATTGGTCACTCATATTTTTTCTTTTTGTATAGACATCTGAGTGGTTTTGAGTTACCATGAGAACATTGTTTCAGTTTGTAACTAGTAGTCTGGTGACTAGCATGTCGCGTCTCTAGTAATAAATCACGGATGTGTTGCGAACCACTGTTTAAAAATTAGTCACGCCCTTTGAAATACATTAATATGCGGCATAAGCTACTGGTTGGTGATTTTAATTTAAATTGCGTCTTATTTCAGTATCTCCGTGGATGCCTAAAATTGTGTTAATTAATTCAAAATATTACCTGTTGCTGATATTCAATGACAGGGAATTCATCTTTGGAGTCGTCGGGTCCAAATTGCCTTCGAACCGAAGAGTACCGGATGGCGATGGTGATGGCTTTCTGCAGCTGGTTGGTGGCCATTCCTGTGATCTGCACGCGGCCCCCCGAGAGGATGCCCAGCGATGCTCCGAACCGTTTGCTGGAATCCCGAATGGGAGAGACGTAGTTCCCATTGTCATCCACGTCACCCAGTTTATTGAGCAAATTTTCTGCGGGTATGTGATAGGAATTGAACATGACAAATCTGAAAAATGAATTATAACAATCAATTTGAAGCACTGCATATATATTGCGATCGTAATTGCAATGCTCTTTTCACACGGCGCTGCTAGCAAATGAAGTGATCATTCACTTTAGACTGGCTATACTGATTAATTTATTATAAGATATTATTATGGACATTCATCATCAGCTTGTCTCAATCCATTACAGGACTTCTCCACTTCTCTGGTTCCTTATTTTTCAGTGTCACATAATTCCGCCAAACCTTAATATTTTCTCAATTCAATCTACAGCGCGCAGACGTTATCACATAGACGACGGCAGAGAAGGCGTAGCCTATTTGACTATATAATGCGATGTTTGGCCTTCAGTTATGGATTAGAATTGAGTCGAGCTTGGCTTTGTCAAGAAAGCAAATTCACCTTGTTCACTACAGTAGTCTTGCATGCACTCTGAAAACGGATAAATATTTAGCCGTAAGCCCTATCAGAGTCCAGTCAGCTATTTGATTGAGCTGGGTAGGTACATGGTCTGACTACGCCCTCGAACTTATTATACTCGCTCATATAAAATTGTATTGTTACCGTCTAAAATCAAATATACCATATTCTTTTCTAGACACCCACGACTTTTATAAATAGAAGAAGGAACAGTTAGATCCCCTTATAAGATATAATTTATTGATTTAAGATTTTCACAATGTGACATAAACATACAGTGAGAGAAAGCAGTAAGGCTACTAGTTAAATAGACCGTATTTTAAGAGATTTATAAACAAAACTTCATCTAAATTCACTTCACGTAAATGAAATATAACAATATCCGAATCAATTTGGTTGCACACTATTTCCCTCCCGGTTGGAATCAACAATGAAAGATTGGTTACATACGTTAGGAAACCAAACAACCGACACTCTCGATTTTTTAGAGCAGGCATGTCCAACTTCGAATAGGCAATGATATACTACATGAGATGTTAAACGTAAACAACCACACTCGTCTCAAAAAGAAATACGTACTAAATTTCCCGTTTGTGATAAATTTTTGTCATTTTTTGCGCACCCATTGCAAAGACCCTATTGCGCGACGGTAAGGAAAAACTACAACTCAGTTTAAATGCGGGGATTTTCATCTTCACTTTCTCTTACTCCTGAGGCAGGCTGTGAATGATGCAGCACAAATCACGTAATATGACGAGACTGATGGTTAATTTTAACACGATTTTCACGTATACTAGTTTAGGCAATAAAAATAGTTATGGTAAACGCTTCTCCTTCAACACCTCTATAAAATTATATTATATTACAACTGAATGTATATATTTTTACACTTTCTCCACTCAATTCCTATCATAACTAAGATATCTCCAATACGGGTCTTTCTTGCTACTTACGTATTAAATAGAGATCTTACTGGAGTTGACAACATCACAAAATTTGCAACGTTTTGTGTCAAAAACATGAGATATACGGTGTCAATACGGTGAGATTTGTCGGTGTTTTGTAAAAAGGGCGAATCAACCATTTTGGCGAAATCGAGATTTTAATGAAAATACAATATGTACCCCACTAGCTTTGTTGTGTAAAAATGCAGAATTTTTATCTCTACAGGAAAGTACTTAAAAACGATAATCGACTAAAATTAAATTAATTAAAATTACGAAATAAAAAGCAAATGTGACATATTAGGCCTTTTAAAATATAATATTATAATACCTATTATAATGACAGTATTCTTTCTAAGCTTTATTATAAACTTGTTAGATATTTATAATCATCTACAGGTAAAAAACAAATAAATGTCAAAAGTTAAAAATCCTCCTCTTGTAAAGTAGCATTTTGGTTAATTCGCCCTTTTTACAAAACACCGACGATATACACTTGCTTTTGATGATAAGTTCCATCAGCTCATCATTAGTTGTAATTGTTACAATAAGTGCTATGTTTTAACAGCACCTCTCTTGGCTATGATAAATTTTAGAGCGAGATAGTCAGTTTTAACTGTTTAGACGGCTAACTTAGTGTAATTGTTACAATAAGTGCTAAAACTTCGATACTTTCCTACACTAGATAGCTGCCGTAGCGGCCAAAAGCAGCCTTGTGTATAGAATAGACCCGCAGTAGTGGTTATGGTGGGAAAACAATATTGAATATAATGGGATTTCCGTACCCGTTGTCAATGCCATTGAGGCCAATTTTTTCACCGAGGTCTCCCACGATCACACCGGCGAAAGGTTTCAAGGTGCGCGTGCACCGTATTGGAACTACAAAAGCGTGGAGGCCTTGGTCTTCTCCATTTGGCGTTATTAGCTTGGCGTAGACAACAGCATGCGTTGCACATTTTCCTGCAAAATAAAACGTAATATGTTATGACTTTGGGGCTAAAGTTAAAAAAACCCCTATTTGTGCGTTATTCCACTCATTATGATGATTCCTGGCGATTTTATGACAAATGTCAAAATGAGTATGGGACAAAAAAATATTATTAAAAATTGAATGCAATTCAATAACAAATTCGCACTTGCCAGGGTCTGCATTGAACAAGGATTACCTGCATTAGGTAACCCCATAAAAATGTGGCTGAAGAATAAATCAAGCTACCTTTGGATGTCATCTTTTGTAATAAACCGTTTCCCATTAATATGGTTTTCCAGTCTGCGGAAAAGATGATAATCTGATGGTGCCAGGGCAGTAGAATGTGGTGAATGTGCCATGACGAGTTTTTGGGGAATTTTTGTACTAATATAAAATATGCGTTCAATGGAAGTTCAATTTTAATTACATTGTTTTAATGGATATCGTTATCATTCAAAATGTAGTTTGATAAGTTCTATCCATGGTACTGTCACCTCCTGTCAAAATGTTGGGAGCGAGGAGATGAATTTTCCCTCCCCTCTCAATATGCTGGTCATCGTCTGTTGTTCTGTACTTGAGAGTGAACAAAGTAAACACCGGAATGATGGTCGAAAACGGTGAGATTTTATTTACAGTATACGGCTTTGATTATTACATTTTTATAAAATATTTGCGGGGCGCATGAATCGCACTGTTTACAAATTCGCTAGTAAACCGCTTCTGGAAGATTCTACTGCGCGCGAAAAACGTTCATCAGCGAGTACAAGAATGCGGTGTTGCTGTTCCCTTTATTTTTAACAGCATTTGAACAAACAATATTGCCGGTTATGTTTTAATTTTTTTTTTCCTCGCAATCAACCATTTCTACGCGTCAGCTCGATAACGGTTCCGGCTTCTCTAGACCTCCAAAGGAGACATCCCCAAATGGGGACAATTCGGGGGTATGACAGTACCTACCCACTATAATTTTTCTTGAAAAATTCATTGTTATAATATAAAAAATTTTAAATCCTTTTTATTTACATTGACTACATAGTTGTTAACTATTCACCCAATCTAATTACATCCTTGAGCGGGATCTACTACAAATCGAAAAAAAACAACTAGCTTGATCAGCTGAGCGTTTGAACATGCAACCCATGGTTTCATATTTATAGAAAAATATGGCTGTTCTACCAACAAAGAAAGAAACATGGGTACGAATTTGAATAGCTCAATGGAAATAAACATAATACTTTACCTAGAGCACCGACCCAACATTTGGCAGCCTCGAAGTCAGCAGAGTGCAGGATGAAGTCCTTGCTTTCAAGGTCATACGTTGCCGTCGTTCTCATGCCCTTGGCGTTGGAGCCATGTGCTATCTCCGTGAGCGCAAAGCATCCGGAGATCTCTGAGTTCAGAGCAGCCTCGATGAATTTGTAGTGCCTGTCCGTTCCCAATCCTCGTATCACATTGACAAACATGCCATACCCCAGGCCAAGCTTGACACCGGTTGACACGTCGTACATGAACAGAGCCTCGCACCATGCTGACGGCAATCGATTATTCAACGCAATCTGGGAAAACCATTTAAGAATTATTATTTCACTGGTATTCAATGGATCATCATTATGAGAAACACTAAGCCCAGTCACATATTGAAAATTGTCTCGACTGGGACATATAAAAACTGGGAGCAGTATTGCAACTTTCTTCCGTGCGCATAGGCAAGGTCTTGTCGGGACAGTGATGTCACGTAGCCAGCAAAATGAATAATGAAATACAACATTTTGGGTTTATACCAGCTCCGCAAAAGAGATTAACAATTGCATTGCTTTGAAACAGATATTTTCAATTCGCTGTATTTTTTCTTTTGTCAGAACATGTAAAAAAAGCGACTGACTATCTCAAATCTTCCGTTAATTTTTTGAGAAACAACGCGTACGTACTATAAAGTAGTGGTTTCTAAACTTCATATTACTACGCCTCCCTTTAAAAAAAATCTAATCTTGGCGCCACCCCCTTTATTTCATTAAATAACACAGACACCTTTTTGAATATTCAACAATGTACCAATACAAAAATTAAAAAAAATATATAAAAATAAACAAGGTTTTAGGTAGGGGGAGGCTAGTTGCCTAGTAGAGGCTAGTTGTTACAAAAAAATAAAAAGTTAAATAGCTGAAATCCGTTTATCTTAAGACACATCATATTAATTATTACTAATTCTACATATCGTCACGGTTCTGGCAGAAGACACTAATTCGAAAAAATTACATATTGAGTTAGTTATACCAAAATGTTCCTTATTTCAAACTTCACCGTATGGAAACCTTCTTAATAAATAAACAGTCTTTATTTTAAAGTCATCCTTTTTATGATTACTTAATAAACTCACATTATAGACCATTTCAAACATCTTAACTTCAAAGTTAAATTACTCAAAACTAGTATTCTCCAGTTAGTGTGTTTTGCCAGAACAGAGACGATATATTTAGCTATTACAATACGGTTTATTTGTCTCCATACATACCTTACAAAATTTACAATAGCAATAACAAAAAATTAAAATTGTGACAATGTGCCCCAGCCGGGGGCAAGTTGTTACAGGGTAGGGGCACATTGCTACCAACTAAAACAATAATTGAAAATGTATGTAAAAGTAAGTTTTTTGCTTGTGATTTTCTTTGCATTTATATTTAGTCGCTAAAATCATAATTCTGACACATGAAATTAACTTAGAGGATAAAGCTCTATTTCAAAGTTACTGTGGTTATAATACTATTTCATATGATTCTTTTGTCAACACATACATTCTAAAATACACAATACTGCTTCACTGCTTGCAAAAAATGTAATTGCCCTTGCTTTCTTTGGGCGACCAATGTTATAAATACATATAGGTATGGACTATGTACCGTACATATGTGTGAGTTTTTACAACATTAGTAGTATAAAGACATGCCAGTAGGTACCTTTTATATATTGTATTACAAGAATAATCACTGAAATTATTGATTTCAGATTATCAATACTATCTCATGGCATGGACACAGTACTACTTTGGACTCTGACAGTGATAAGCGTCTGAGTGTCATACTTATTTGATGACAATTTTACATAATCATTGAAGGATTGTAATGAATCACATTACCATTGAATGTCTTAACACAATTAACTATGTAACACCGGTATTGTGTGGTGTTTATGAATTTTTAATCGTTTTTTGTTGACATTTCATCTTTTATCCCTGGTGTGTCTTTTTTAAATATTTTTATCTGATTGGATAATCGCTGTCTGCCGTGAAGTCAACTGGATCAATGAATTGATGGAATTACGTGACTATATCTAATTAATAAAACTCAAAAACTACTGGTCGTCCGATAATAAAAATTTTACAAATTATAAAGTATATTATTAGTCACGCTGAGGTCGAGTTTCAGCTTCTTCTGGTGCTCCAAACATGGGGTCCCAATACAACCTTTTTATTAATGACACAATCAATCTAAAACCTTCACCATTAGATTCTTCACGGTTGGTTTCCAGATAAAAAAGCAAAATAACGTAGGTGATGTCTATTTACTTTATCAGATAATTTACTTAGAACATTTCATTCTTGATTCTCGATATCTCAAAAAAAGCAAGTCGGTGCCTGTCAAATATTACATACATTACGTTGAATATGACACATTGCAGAAATTTAATTTCTGCGGTATATAATCAGACATAAAGCACGAACCTTATCCACGGCCAGCAAGTTATAGTCGTGCAAAGCCTTCATACGTTTCTGCACAAGGTATCTCTGCTCATCCAAGGGTTCAGTTTCAGGTGACAGGTGAAAGACTTCGTCATTTTGTAAAATTTTCCACAGAAAGTCCTGGAATAGAAAGGGGCGACATAAAATAAAAATCATCAACATCATTAGCCGGGGTTGATCAACTGTTGGATGAAGGCCTTCGCTGCCACATGCATCCACCAAATTTTATGAGTTCATCTAACCAGCGAGTGGTCATTTAGTGCCCCATCGGTAAATTACTGTCACGGCGTGATGCTTATTAGATATTCACTCAACTTATTAGGTCTATGCATGAGTTTTTCAAGCGCTTATGGTTGCTAGCAATTTGTTTGATCAGCGATTCTTCACATAGGATTGGAAAGAAGTATGCTAAGAATATGACAAACACCCATACCTTGAATCAAAGTGCATCTGCACATATTATATTTATTAAAAAAAGACAAAATTTTTCCAATCACATTAAAAAAGCCGGATGTGAACTAGTGCAAAAATTAATACTATATAAACAATTAGTGTATATTCAAAATTAATACGGATGTTTGGATGCGTCATTATTTTCGTATATATCATGATAATTTATAGCCTGTCCTGGTTCAGTGGTAGAATGTCTTCTCCCGAAGCCAGGAGTCATGGGTTTAAAAGGTGCGTCTGAATTTTTTTTTAATGTATTTTAGGATTCAGAGCACGGATCTACTAGGTTGAGTGAATGGATAATACCTGACTATTACTCGTAAAAAATATTAAGAAGCGTCTTCGGGAGGTTGTCAATGTCCACACTGGATCGTAAAGCCAATGATGTCTACGTGAGGGATTGTATGTAATATATTATATTATATGCTCCATTTATAGTGGTTAACAGTGGATTATCAGTTTAATTTAATACAAAACAGTCAAGTCATGGACAACGTTATTTAATTTAGACCAGTGTTAATGAATTCATAAGGCCACACAATTTTTTTGTTACGTTAAAGAAAATGTTTGAATAAATTATGATTCCTTCCTTGCAATGAATGCTTTTGAGACATTATTTATGTATTTATACAATTGATGAGACAGCAACGTTCTATATTTAAAACGGATCTAAATAAATTAACAATAATTACAAGATAAAAAGAACTTTTTATATACGTTTTTAAAATTTCTGTTGAAGTATTATGCTCAATATACTCAAACTTGTACTTGATATGAAGTAAATAAAAAACAAACAAACAAACAAATATAGAATACTGAAATGTCATTTTGATTTCCATAGTAACGCACGTATATATTAATAATTTAGTTGCTAGTACCACCCACTTAGCAACCAATAATAGTGGATTGGATTACGAATTTCTTCCGAAATAACTTTTCATACAAAACAGAATTAACTGAAAATGAATTCAATTCTGCTTAAAGATGGCTAAAAGTATTAAAAGAATGCATTGGCGTCGTGTTCTGATATATTCTAAAAGTTTCAAATCTCCAGCTAGTCGGGAAGTTAGTTAAAAATCGATTGCAAGATTTGTACTGGACAAACAACCACCGGACAAACAAGAATACGAGCTATTAAAACGTTGTAAAAAATGTGAGTATTATTTTTTAGTGTGAAAGTAAGAGATTATGAAACACAATGAAAATGATTATTATAATTTGACAATCATAAAAAGAATAATTTAATTTATTCAGTGTATTTTAGTACGTAATTAATTATGCATTTAAAATACTGCGTAATAATATTTTTTTTTGTGACACTGTAACAATAGATGAGATGTAGAGGATTAAATGATTACAAGTAACATATTATACTAAATGCATCACCACATATCGAATTATGCGTGAAACACAACTCAAAAATGTAACTGCTTTGTATAAAAAATTACAATCATTTTATTCTTAATATTGGAGTTTATCCCATGGTCCCATTATCCCATTCGCTCAACCGATTTGGTACCTGGCTCTGAATGCAACACACATTGACAAAACAGCACGTGAATGTACCGGATGTGACACATGGCACTAGAGGCAGATACTGAAGGTATTTCAAAGTGGGTGCGCAATATATCTAGGAAACATATTTAAATAATAATTTATGGAAAAGTAATAAAATTATGGTTAACGTAAGTTAACGGTTAATGACTTACTTTGTATCGAATCATTTCCTCCCCGTCGATTGCTAATTTTAATTTCCTCCATTCAAAAGAAGCCTTTTTTCTATAAACAGTTAAAGGACCCTTTGGGAAATCTGTCAATATACTCGTCAACGGGATGCTTTGATCAGGTTCCATTCTTGAACAAAGACACAATAAAATACTTAATCAAATGCACAAGTATTTGATTACTTAATGCTAACACCAAAACTTTTGTTAGCACCGTTTCCCAAAGTTATTCGAGTTGCAACCCCCTTTAATAATTTTTATAATAGCCAAGTAACCTGCAATTCCCCACCACATTTTCAATAGGGTGAAAAAAACACATTACAAATAATTATGAAACAAAATTTTACAGGTGCATCATTCTATAAGATTTTTGAATTGTCACCATGACCAACCTCTCTCCCAAGGACACTCTTTACTTAAAGTCATGTAAATTCAGTCAAATCACACTAGGGCAGGGATGGCAAATAGTATTTGATCGGCGTGCCAAAATAAGCCATTTTTTTTGTAATTCGTGGTGTGTGCCATTCCCTTTTAGGTGTACACATGATATAATATAAATCAATAAAGCAAAAAATGATACACATAAAATGAAAGAAAATAAGGCAATAAAAAACATTTAATAACACACTAATTTTTGTTTGAGGTTTTTTGTTTCATGTTATTTGCGAGACTTTTTTAATATCAGGTTGATATGTCGTTGATTGCAAATTAATACATGCTGCCGAATCTTCTTTTGTAAACCTATTTCTAGCCTTTGAATGTACGATTCAATGTAGAAAAAATACTTTCATATGAGTACGTGGAAGAAAAAATGGTCAACAACGAGATTGCTAGTTTTTAGCAGATATAAAAGTATCAGCAGCATTTCCATGTTTTCAATATTATTATATTAAATTTTTTTTATTTATTGGCGAGCCGTCAAAAGCTTTTAGCGTGCCAAGTTGGGTATGTGTGCCACGTATTTGCCATCGCTGCACTAGGGCATGGTGACTTTGGTCTTGGGTAACTGCTCCTGATACCCTGTCCCATAATATGCCCGATTAAGAGCAGGTGCGGGGTGGGTGTAGTTTCTTAGGGCCATTAATTTCAATATCACCGTGTGTTCTTCCTCTCTCTTTCCTGGACGTTCCGGACTCATTGTCTCTTCTGCAATAGGCCCAAAACGTTGAGAAAAAGAAAGAAGAATTAGAACACACAGTGACAATCCAAAAACCTAATACAATAACAAACAATTGTGAACAACTCAAACAGATGCATTATCTGTCATTTTCTCACAAAACATGTTTTTTTTAAGTAGGTATGTGAATTGTCAGTCAACATATTTTTTTTTCACTTTAGTTGTGTCTTGAAGACTTATTTTAATTTATTACACCGGTAATCGATAAACGGACCCGTTGGTTCCCACTTTCAACCAAATTCCTGAGTTTCCGTCGACGAGTTTAATCGAGTGTCAATTTCTCAGGTGCCACATAAATTTTTCACAGTATAAATATTTATATAACATGAAGTTCCGTCCGAAAAAGTTCCATATTCAATAATATTCAAACATTAAGTCACTTATTTAAAAATGTATTTTCTATTTAGTTGATAGCGAAATATATCGCGACCCATGGGTTAAGAGCGCGTACTTTAAAGCGTAAGAAGATAATGGAAAATATATTTTTGCTAATTTAGTATAGAATCTCTTTCTTAGCACAGTTTTTGTGAATCGGTATCGAATATTATCTTTGCGCACTCAAAGACTTAAGTGACTTGAATATTATTGTTAGCAAGTTGTTGAAATTTTGTTATTCCAACTACTCATATTTAAGCGAAACATTCTAAAGAATTTTCAATTGATCTTGATTGAACACAAGTCATTGGATAAGTGACGGGGACGTTTAGGTAATGTGACTGATTTTAAATTTGAGATGTTGCTTGTATTATAGATACTTGTGGATGTTCAAACTCATTAGATATACAGTGTGGACCCATTTATTTCAGTACTTAATATAGATTTGACAAAAACGTCTATATGTTGAATATACATAATTTGAAAACATTTCATGCATATACACCAGTGGCGAAGGGTGGAGGTAGGCTGTTAAGATCCGCCATAAACAGTGCACATTAAACTTTTTCAGACATACATATTTGTTTTCATTGATATAAGACTACAATTTACAGATAGTGTTGGTTAGTTTTTAAAATTCAATTAAACTCTGAGAAACCAAGCCATAATAGATAATAGTCAAAAAATACATGTCTATCTATAAAATATCTAAAAATATGCAATTAAATCATACATAACTTTGAATATTTTATAAATAGAATAATATTTTTTATTTATTATAGTTTGGTATAGGCAGGGCTTAATGAATTAAAAAAATTAACCAACAATATGTGTAATATGTATTTTTAATCCAACGAAAACAAATAACTATGAATGAAAAAGTGTGCACAATTTTATCGTATTGCCCAAATTAGACCAAAACTATTATGGTTTCGTTAGGCAGGGTTTAATTGATTTTTAAAAACTAAGTAACACCATCTGTAAATTGTAGTCTTAGTTCAATAAAAACAAATACATATGACTAAAAAAGTTTAGTGTGCACTATTTATAGCGAATCTTAACAGCCTACCTCCACACTTCGCCACTGATATACACACTAGAAAAAATCATTTTGTAGAAAAAAAATTGACACCCGTTATAAAAACTAAATAATTGAGTGATCCGCCACATCGGTTATTAATTAAGGAATTAATTGATACCTACCTTAATTTAATATACTAAAACCGATAGCCAACATTTTCACGCAATTCGATAAGCATTTCATGTAGCAACTACTAGTTAAAATCGTCATAGTTCAATAAGATGACCGTAGCTTAATCGGAAAAGCATTCTGGTGCGAATCCAGCAGATACAGATTCAAGTCCCGTTGGGTGTCGTATTTTTTTCCTCTACAAAATGATTTTTTCTAGTGTTTATATGCATGAGATTTTTTCAAATTATGTATATTCAGTACACTGTACTTCCTTTTTACACAATTTCGAAATACCACGGTGCAAAGCCTATCTGACAAACTCTGAATGCATGTTGAAGAACAATCAGAATGTGTTAAAACATAGTGAATAATATTAAATATTTAACAAATTTTGTTACCTTTGATTTTTTAAAGTATTTTAGTGTATAATTTTATTACATGTTTTTTTTAACACGGTATCGCGTGGAACGTATCTACCGTGTAAATGGGGAGTTCAGTGTATATAGAATGTTACATTCTCAAATCTTGTGTCCGTTGAATAAAAGAAATAGTTTATTAAAGCGTCTATATGTGTTTAGTTTTATAATTACAAATATTTTGGTTTGGGTCCGTGATAGAATAAATAATTTTTTATTTCGCTGTATCCAACTACACCACCGGTCTAGAGGCAGAGCACCCGGTTTTAATGCAGCATGCTTTCTGATGCTTCATTACAATACAAAAATTATGTATGTCACCTTTGCATTACGATATTTCAAGGTAGATCGTGCCAATAAACATATTCTAGTTAAAAATGAGTTAGGAGCTAGCTTTGTACGAAAAGACATTGGCATTTTATTTCCAATATCGCAGTATATCCAATAGACATGGTGCAACGCCCACTATAATCAGGCAGTAACATGATATAGTGAATTTCGATCGTAGCGCTAGTTGTTGGTCATATTTCGAGTGCAATATGATAAACTATTTGTGGAAAACGATGATTGTTTCATATTGAAATTGATTTCAACAAAATATACAATCAAAAATCTTCATTCACTGTGAATAGGTTACGGCATTGCATTTGAAAATAATTAATAACTAATACTACCATCGTAACTCGCAATTCAGTGCACCGGCCGGTCTATTAGTCAACCTTGACATTGTGTATAACATGTTGTATAGAATAGTGATAAAAAAGAAGACTTCACTAACAGAATGTTGATAAAAGTTATGTAAAACTGACAATTACATATTTAAGTTTGAAGTTGATTTACCCAACTTGGTAAAATGTGCAGCAACTCTATAATTCCAAGCACAGAAAATTTTAGTAAGCTGTGCACTTAATTATGATTTTATAATAGCTCGAATGTAGCACACAGGTAAATAAAAAAACTTTTGAGTTTGGTCCTAAATAGAAATTGTTAAAAATTTGCCAGCAAACTTTGTTCGAGTTAGACAAAAAAACTCTTGACAGAAAAATAATCTTCAAAAGAAAATGAGCCTTAAAGAGAAATTTTTCGAGAAATCAATTAACGAGAAGAATCAAGAAAAGTTGAGTTTTATTTGCTTTACATTATAATCAACATTCTAAACTCTTGTTTAAGGTGAGAAAGATAACGTAGCTAAATTATAATACAAAGAAAAATATTAGACAATATGTAAGTTAGTAAACATCTCTCTCTAGATAAGCACTTAACCTAAATAACATTATTTATTTTATAAATATAATCATCTGCATATGTGACAGTGGAAAATACACTAAACTTTATCAGTCATACTTGTTTTCATTAAACTAAGGCCTTCCGCTCACATACTCAAAAAAGACAAGACTGAAACTCCAGTATCTAGCTAAAGTATTTCAATTGCAGCTCGGTGACGTCAAGACTGGAATCTCTCAGTTTCGAAACGTCCGTGACCGAAACCGAAGAGACGCGACATGCTAGTCTCCCAGTCTCTCAGTTTCCAATCACCCATAATACAATGGTACCAATATCAAGATTCGATGAAAAATCATATTTTCTTAACAAAATTGGTACCACTGAACTGAACTAAACAAGCAATAACAATTCATGATGTCAAAAGTTAAAGATGAGCGAACCGATTTTTAATTTAAAATATGTGGCAGATGTTGAGAAATACTCCTGCCTGTATAATTAATTACAGGCTGCCAGAATATTCCCGTAAAAAGCTTAGAATGACGTAGGAAAGACAATGGGTTTGACAGTTTGAGGTTATAAGATTATTAGGTTTCAGTTCGCCGTATGTGTGAAGCATCAGTCACTGGTCAGTTTGAGTTCCATCACTAACCAGTTCATCAGATTTTAGTTTCTGCGTGAGCGGATGGCCTAAGAATACAAATTGCAGATGGTAGAATTTCACTTTTCTCCGCCATTTTGACATTTAGAATGGGTAAATATTGAAGCAATTCAATAACTTAAGAAATACACTTATGATCATGGCCCCCACATCTTGAAGCGGGCCCCCAGGCCAGGATCTTGGGCGGCCCCCCCTACCTATCGCTATGGTTAAAGGCAGTTTGACGCTCTCGAGTATTGTTTTTCAAATGGTGTTCGAGGTCAAATAAAATTCAGTGTAAGTTAGCGATTTTATAACATATCGAATTATGGAGTTGTCGAGTATTATTCAACACGTCCCAACAACCATATTTTTTAAAATGGTAATAACTCCGAACCAAACTAGCGTCGCAGGAGACTTTTTTTGCTATTAGAGCAAATTTAAGATGTGTATTTATCTCATTTATCTGGTCGACCCGTCATGCCGGGCCCCCCCTGAGCCCGGACTACTAGGCTAGAGCCCTGTCAGCCCCCCCTAGTGAGGGCCATGCTTAGGATATACCTATTCATCATATCAAAGTTCATGCTTTTATACAAAAGTGCGTGTCCGGAAACATATTCAGTTCACCGTATCACACTTCACCGTTAAATGTTGTATCGGAAATATATGGTCGTATATTAAAGACCGTCCAACCTTTTTGGGTCGTATACATAGAGGTATGAACTGAATGAAGCAGGCCAACAATAGCCGATAACTTAAGAGAAATGGCGACAGGATAAAAAATATTCAGGGCATCACGGAGGATTTACTTTGGTCATCATAACGTAATATAATGTTAACGTGGAAATTTTGTCGCAACTTGATTACCAGCCCGCCTCACCATACCAGCCTGCTTCACCATACTTTCATATAACCTGCCACCTCTAGGTCATATAGTACCGAGACAAAGCCGATAAGCAAGCTCACGGCAAACTGTGATACGGTGAAATGTAATATGTACAATTTACATGTAACGAGAAAAGTGTACAATTTGTTGGATTTTCCGAGCTATGCCACCTGACTATATCTACCTACTTTTCTATTATAACATACCTGCATACCTGCTTGAAAATAACTGCAAAAATTAAAAAAAAGAATGAGTAGGAACAATCAATGTTAGAACATATGCACTAAAAACAATTAATTAGATAAGAAACATAAATCAGAGGTGACAGTATCATGACCAGCTGTTCAAAAGTCGAGTTTAAATAAGTATTATGTGATTATTTACTAATCTTAACAGTGGAAGAAATAAGTATGTAGTATTTAGATCTACATACATGATATTTTTATTTATGCAATGATTGTGAGGTATCTATTAATATCTCTGGGGGGCTAAAGGTGAGATGAATATAATTATTCTAATTGAATGACGTATAATCTGAGAGTGGTACAATTAAAAATAATAATTGTTTGATTAACTTTTAATTAAATCGCGGCTTCCGGCCCGAAGGATGGTGCAAAATTCAAACTTTAATGTAGTTGATAATTAAAGTAATACCCCATTTATCCATATTTACTGTTGACAGTAAGTATTATCGCGGCGATAACAAGATAATTTATGGGTAAACATGTATTATCCTGCAGTTGCAAGCTTGCTTGCATTAATCAAAATAGTTTGTAAGCTTCTGAATTTTTTGTGTTAAAGAATAAATGTTATTTTTAATATTTACATTTGTATCATAAAATTATTACGCATTAAAGTTTGTCACGTAAACACAACTCGCATTCAATATTGGTAATTGATGATGATACTCAGCACGCGTTGTATTCCCAGTGTCTTATACCCTGAACATCGTAAAATAATAAACCAAACCTGGGTTCAAAACCTTCATCTGTGGCAACTGGCAATTAAAATTATATATTTTTAATCTTTTCTGTGGTATAAACCTATGCAGCTGTTGGTATATGCCAATGATATAGATATCATTGCCATATTATCAGAATCGGCGATGAAAACAAAGCTAAAATATTATATATGCCTGTCTTTGTTACACTATGAGAAACTGCATCTACACAGGTACCGTTTGAATGACCGACAGTTTCGTCTACCTTAGGTCTTACATGAACCTAATAACGAGATTACAGAGGAAATTAATAAGAGAATTATGGCAGCGAACAAATGAAACCTACTTCGGTATATTAAGACATTTTAAGCCCCACCTACTACATCGCTGAAATAAAGCACATTTTACAAAACACTCATAAAGTCACGCTCACAGAAGCTTAGGAAAGCTGGACATTAACTCTGCGAAATATACAAGGCCCTAAAGAAAAATTTCCCACCATATTTATGGACCGATCAGAGGACAAGGTACCTATCTATACTCTGTACGAAGTTGTAGTGCAGTTCAATCAATTAAGTTTGGGAGACTGCACTGGCTAGGTCAGTACATTGTATGAATGTAAATGAACTGAAAAGGAGAGGAAAGTTGAGCGATTGAATACGGCGCAAACGAGGCAGTTTCAGAGCCTTCTATCAACAAATATATTGAAAAAAAACAAGTGAAAAGTACTTTTGATGAGATTACTCGTAGTTCATAAATTAAAATGTGATTGATTGTTTTTATCAAAAATGACAGCTTGACAATGACACAGATAATATAAATTTTTATGACCAAATAAGTACTTACAAATAAACTTAATATTTTATAATGTAATTTCACTAGGTAGGTAAATAATTGAAACACATTTCATAAACTGTAATTATGTAGCCATAAAAAACAAAACTAAAAGTGAATATAATCAGCTAAATGTTCATGACAGTAATTTACTTTGTGCTGCGAGTAGCTACACTAGAAAGTACTCATTATTTAGTCATTGCAATGAAAATTTATGTTGAATAAAAGTAAAAGTGACAAATGCTATTTTCAATCGACTGCCATCAACCAAGATCATCTATTAATAATGAAGTAATTTTGCAGTTTTAGAGAGGTGAAAAAAAAGCAAATAGGTTGACCATAATACTTAATATATCCTGTTTTCAACCTGTACTTAATTTTTTTATTGGGTCTCTGCCGGATGGAATTTTATATGCATTGTTATTAATATTATCTTTAATTTACTGTGTCTTTTTTCTATAAAGATGTTGAAGAAATTCTCTTGTAGAGAAGGAGCGGCCAGTGTTGCCAACTTAGCGTTTTTCTTGCCAGATGAAGCATTTTTGAATAGGCACCTATCTTGCAAAATTCTCATATGGCCTTAAATTTAGCGTTTTTTGACAAGACAGATAACTTACAATGTCTCATAATAAAGCTACAATATTATAAGTACCAGATTTGCTTGAAAATCAACATGCTGGTCTTTTGTAGGTACCTACTTTGTATGAAATTAAATAAATATTATATACAAATTATTGATGACTTAATTTATTACCTGCATAATTTTTTAATTTCAAGTATTTATGTCATATTTTATTAGTTGTAAAACACGAAATTCTTCTTCAACCTTTGTTCTTGTAAAAACAATGTTAATAATTATGGCAAAATCTAGCTTATTTTCTTACCCTATCTGGCATATTTTTGTGAACAACAGTAAAGTTAACAATGATGGAGCCTCATAATATTATGAAAGTGAAACAAAGAACGGTCAACAAATTTCCATACAAACTCGGAAAAGAGAAGATGTATGTAACTCATTGTTATATAGAAAAATGACACTTATTACAAACTTGACCTTGCTTTCGTGATTTGATAGGGAAACCACAGAAGGCTACATATTATGTATGCAACTTTTTAGGTTTTATAAAGATTTAATCAAATGAGTATGTACTATAGTTTAAACATCATGACACCCCACCTACCTAATTACTCTGTTTATATCCCAAGGAGATATGGTCAGCCTAAACATAAATATTTCTTTTAAAAGTTAAGTTGTAATAATTATTTTATTCACACACTTTAAATCACCATCCCGCCACCGCAGTTAATTTGTATTAGTAATTAAAATTAAAACTTGAACCATTGATATGTTTTAATGTTATATTATTTACTTTGCTTTACAAGTCACTGACGAAGCCTCGCGGAAACTGCGCAATGTAGTTGTGTACGAAATAAACTTTCTTACGATGTTGCGTCTTATCATCATTATTCTCCCACTTGTTTTCCTTCCATACCACTTCGGTGTCAAGTGCAGCTCGTACCGGTCAAACGGCTTTGGCAAAAATGAACCTTGCCCATTCCACCGCAACGATTTAATCAGTATGCACAATGATTGGAGTTTACATTAATCTATTTACATAATAATAATCTCATTGACTTACTAATGATAACAAACGAGACGTCAGTTCCTTTTCTTCAATTGCTTTGACAAGCTGGCAAAAGATAATAATTCACAATGTTTTGTGTATACTCAATCATATACCTAGAAGAAAATAAATAAAAAAGTGTCTTTATTAATATAATATTTTGAAAATATTATTATTATCCATATATTTATTGTGAATATTACAAATAAACAATAATTTATCTTGTAGTCGAATGTTTTTATTTTTTAAATCTTAGACAGTGCATCACTGTTTCTTGTATTGTTATAATTTTTGTAACTGGCAATGTGTAATGTTTGAAAACAACTGTCAAAATCTGAATCTGTGATCTGAATAATGTCTCTACCAAGTCTGACAGTAAGTTTAATATCACGCAAACAATGATTTTGTTTTAAATGAAAACCTACAACAATCATTATAGATATCACCCAAGTGAATACGTGATAAGTGATAACTACACACAGTATGCATATAATCGGTAAAGATAATACGTTATATTTCATTGTTTAGTTTCTGTAGAAAAAATCGTTGCTGTCATTTAATGGTAAAATGTTCAAAAATATAAGATAAACATTTAAAGAACATTAATTTGGTAAGTGTGTCGTAAAGAAATTAACTGAAAGATTTCACTTGCGGTCACATTTATATTAAATTCGGATTCATGGTTCGCCGCTTTGAAAACGTTTTTTTTTTTAATCAAGTCTACTTTCAAAAAATGTCCCTTCACCGAAAACTACTCTCAAATGTTGAATTGTTCTCTCTCCTTCTTTTATTTGCCACCCATTAAGCAGTGCATGACCTGCCTATTTTTAAATAATTATCTATAGGTATGTAACTAATTTATCCGTGAAGTTTTTTTTAGTCCCTTTCAAGAGAAATTATCGATACATGTTATAACTCTAGCAATACCCTGTGAGGGTAGGCAGGTCATGCACTGTTGAAGGACGGCAATAAAATAAATAAAGAGAATATTTATGAGTAGGTTTCGATTTTAGTTTTATTTTTTTAATTTTTGTTGGCTCGCGGTCCTGCCAACGTCTGAAGAATAATATTAATAATAAAAATAATAGATCACAACCCTTAAACAAAGCTATTTTACAGGGGAAAATGGGTTGTGATACTATTGTTTTATTAATTTTACTGTGGGGTCTCCAGTTGGGTACCAGAACCAAAAGTGTCTTACTCCACCACTGATATCTAGCTACTTACCTCATACCGTTATTATATATGTATTATTATGTATTAGTTATTACCGTAAATTGAAATATGTAATTTTTTTCCATTATGCTTCAAGTATACTTAGTGAATACTAGGGAATCCAATCCCGAGCCAAAATTCTGATGCCGGGATTTCGGGATTACAATTTGACAATCCCGGGATCCCGGGACTGGTCCCGGGATTGGCATTTTATTCCATTGTTTATATAAAAAATTTATATTACAAATAACACTGATAAAATCGACCAAAAATAAATCTAGTATAATTCATTCTATTTAAGAAATTTATTGTTAATATTGTATACGTTCAATCTTGGAAATACACAAGTTTAATGGAGTAAATAATATTGTAATACAAATAATAATGTGAATTTAATATGAGATTGCTGTTTCTGATAGTAAAGACATAATGAATAGATTAGCGAGATTTAAAATAGTAAAGCAAATAATCATGGCGTACTTATGGCCTTTCCGCTTCATAAATCTAATTAGTCAGCCAAATATGAAATTGCCGTAAAACGTATGATATCATGGTGGAATTACTTTGTTAAAAGTGCGAAGCATTGTTTTTTCCAATCTTTCTCATTTTTAATAATTTATGTGAAAAAATAAAATGAATCGGCTACCTACACATGGGTATAAATCAAACTTCATTCAAACTCAGTTTATTTCTAATGTAGTTATTTTTTAATTATTTTATATATATTATTAGTACAAATCTTGCAATCGATTTTTAACTAACTTCCCGAATAGCTAGACATTTGAAACTTTTAGAATATATCATAACACGATGCCAATGCATCCTTTTAATACTTTTAGCCATCTTTAAGAAGAATTGAATTCATTTTCAGTTAATTCTGTTTTGCATGAAAAGTTATTTCGCAAGAAATCCGTAATCTAATCCACTATTATTGGTTGTTAAGTGGGTGGTCCTAGGAACTAAATTATTAATATATCTTACGTGCGTTACTATGGAAATCAAAATGACATTTCAGTGTTCTATATCTGTTTGTTTGTTTTTTATTTACTTACTTCATATCAAGTACAAGTTTGAGCATATTGAGCATAATAAATAATTGAACAGAAAATTTAAAAACCTTGTATATAAAAAGTTCTTTTTATCTTGTAATTATTTTACTGTTTAGTTTAGTAGATTCTAGACTCGCAGCGATTCCGAACCTTTTTTGGTCTGAAGAACCTATATTTAAAACCTACCCATATTTTGTAAATTATTGGGAAACCCCCTACTCGGTTTACACACATTACGTTAGACAGAAGTTTAAAAAACAATATTATTCACTTTATTACTGTTTACCAAAAAATATTATCTTTAGGTATATATAAAAATACAGATCTGTGTGAAAGGAAAAGGGAGCTATGTCTGAAAAACGAAAAAAATGAGTTTAATATGTCAAATGAACCATGGATACATAATAAATGAATAAAAGAAAAAGGGGATGAATCGAATTAACGTCGTTAAATTAGTAAATTTTACACATTAGTTCATTAGTATATAATATGCAAAGTTATCTTAGTGATTAGGCCAAGGCCGACTATAGACAGGCCGGGGCACTGAATTTCGATGGTAGTTGTAGTTGTTGATTATTTTAGAATCCAATGCGGTAACCTGTAAGTGTTCACAGTAGGTAAGTGAATATTTTAGATTGCATTTATTTATTTAAGAAAACAAAGCATTGTGGACATAACAAATCAAAATTCAGGACGTTCACAACACGAGATTTACATTATAATAAATATTACCCTTAGAAAAGAGTACCCAAAGAGAGAAGACGAAAAAATAATAAACATAAACAATTGTATACAGTAAAATAAAGTTTCAAAAACAAAATTCAGCACACCATTGAAAATGTCTATGTCTTTAGGGAGCGCATTAACTAGCATTGCACCCACGCTAATGGTGCCTGATAGGCTTGACACGAGGAAACAGTTCTGATCCTCCTTTCGTTCAAATCTATTAACGTATTACTATTCATTTCGTACCCACGGTGGCCGCGCGGCTTAAGCGTTGGACTATAACGCCGTGGTTCCCAAGTTCGAATCCTGGGCCTGGCTAGTACACTTTTTTTTTTTTTCAATTTGTGTGACCTCATGGACCTTAATTACCTTAATTAAATGGACCTAATAGGTTGTGCAAGTGGCTGACATCCATTTCTCGTAAAAAACAAAATCTGTTAATACAAACCTCTACTCTGTGGAGGTCCATATGATCCTATTAGGATCGGGCATGGTCGGAAAATTCATTTCAATATGAAACAATCATTATTTTCTACAATCGAAATATGAGCAATAACTAGCACTAATCGAAATTTACAGTTTCGTGTCACGGGCTAACTATAATTGGCCTCGTGATTAGGTATCTCTCCCCTTTACTTTCGTACACATATATTTTGTAATGATTGATATATTATGAAAGAATCAAAATTTTCAATATTCATTCACGTTTTTTTAATGTTTTACTCAATTACAATAACGTTTTTCGCCAGCTTTTAAATGAGTTCGAGGAACTCAAGGAACCAGTTTGGAATCACAGTTCTAGCTAAATGTAGGGTTACGTATCGAATATCCACCGTATATGGAAAGTAAGTTCCTTTTTTGCTCTTGGAAAGAATTTATCCAATTTAATTCGACATATCGCTGTCTCACCAGCACCAATGAATTTGACTGTTGTATAATAGCTAGATGTACAATGGCCAACAATTGGATCTCACTTTTTTAACAAATAACTGAAATACTTTATAATAATATAATTAACAAATGTATTTAATAATAATATGTTACTAACTTTTTTGTATTTGTATGGTATCATTCCATACCTCAGTGGCCGGAAATCTATGGTACGCGTGCGTTTTATGGTGGCACGGCCTAGACGCTAAAGTCTCAAATCAGGGGATTCACAAGATGATTTCTAGGAGGTCGCCAACTAGATTATTCGAGATGAAAAGTAACATTTTGAAACAGCAAAATATTATAAGTAATCCACGTGTAATGCTTTGTTTTATTATAATTTTTAATATATTTTCTCATTCATTCACTCATCATGTCCAGAAAATTGTACGCATGTAGTTCGCCGTACCATAGTTCACCGTGAGCTGTCGTATCGGAAATAAATGGCCGTATTGAGATCAAATTCGTTTATTAATTGAGTCAGCATTTACTTGATAGAATTCCATTTTACATATATGTTCATATAAATTTAGTGTTGATAATGGTGTTACAACTGTAATAGTCATCGACTTAAAAAATACCTGTAGAATTTAATATTATTTATATTATCATTTGTTATCAAATTTGTGTTAAAATAAAACGCTTGCAAAATACGTTGTTAAAACCACCAGAATAGACACCGGGAAAGACAGATGACAATAGAAATTACAATCGTAATATCGTATATATTTATGTAGACTTCTGAATTAACGTAGGTGTTGGTAAACTGCTCCACGGACAACGCGACATTTTTCGTAATTTCTCAATCCTATGCGACCATTTGTTTCTCACGGTGAACTGCAGACGTACAATTTGGATGTAACCAATTAATATACATGTATATTCGGGTTTGTCGTCTCGAGAATTCATATAATTACATATAACTAATGATACAAGTGCATTTGGACACCTGAATAGTAGTCTTAAGCGTGAAGTGTTCAACCAACATGTGTTACCAACGCTCACATATGCATGTGAAACATGGACTATTAATCTGAGGGAAATCAAAAAATACGAGTAGTGCAATGTGGCATGGAAATGTGCATGTTGGGCATAACACGGAAAGATCAAAAAATAAATCAATGGATTAGGAAACAGACAAAGAGTACGCGAAGGTCCACACCATAACCTGCTGGGTAGACGAACTCACAAAATTCGGTAGCTGTACGTGGCAGCGAAGGACTAGGGATCGAGAAGAGTGGAGGGAGTTAGAGGAGACTTTCATCCAGCGGTGGATCGCCCCCGGCTGATGATGATAATATAATTCAGAAAAATCGTAAATTTGATTTATTTTTATTTTATGATTGGTGACTAAGGGTGCGCCTTATAATCAATGCAACATTAATAATACATAGTAACATATTGTTATTTGTAATTGGCAATTAGAAACTGTTTAGTTAACAATACTATATTGTTATTAAATTATGTTTAAATTCGGATCCAACTATCCGCTATAAAAGTTGTTTGTTTATTATACTGTATCACAACTTCGTATGAGCAAGCGCAGGTTCTACGCCGTATCTACCGTAGCAGTATCTTTATACCAGTGAAAGTTTAGTTGGTCTGGCGTAGCGGCTGTAGAAGGGGTTCACTGCTACGAGCTTTTTCGCAACTGCTACGATGAAAGTTTTCTCAGTTGCTGTAATTGGAGGTTGGTTTATTTTTACGAGATATTGCACTGATAACTTTGTTTCGGACGAATTTTATTTGTTCTTTACTTGGTCGGTACATAATTAATTTAATTACGGTTGGTATTAATGTGTCCGCAGTGGAGTGGTGGCAGAAAACACGCTTAAAACCCGTAGGTTAGCGCTGCGAACTCTTAAAGTAACATGTTTCTTTTTCAATGTGGTTTCATCCAGAGCTTGGACCGTATGATGTAAACATATTGTGTTCTAAAATCTCAGGAAACTGACTTGACACGTTACAGGCTGTGGGTTTTTGGAAAACAAAATAATTAAAAACAAATAGGTAGTTAGAAGCAGTTTTTTCAATACTATAATACTTAATTATTTATAACAGAATTCTAACTTGTAACTATTTTGATTGAGAAGTTAAGTAGTATATTACTAACATTGGTTTATATCGCAATATGCATGGTGTATTTTCATACCAATCAGTGGCGAAGGGTGAAGGTAGACTGTTAATATCCACCAAAATAGTGCACACTAAACTTTGTCAGTCATACGTAGGTATTTGTTTTCATTGAAATAAGACTACAATTTATAGATGGTGTAGGTTAGTTTTAAAAAATCAATTAAACCCTGCAGTAACCAAGCCATAATAGGTAATAGTCAAAAAATACTCGCCTATCTAGAAAATATTTAAAATGATACAATTAAATCATACATAACTTTGGATATTTTATAGATAGAATAATATTTTTTTATCAATTATAGTTTGGCTATAAAAAAAACGAACCAACAATATGTGTAATATGTATTCTATCAGTTAATCCGACGAAAACAAATAAGTATGAACGAAAAAATGTCTCCAATTTTTTCGTATCGCCCTATGTACCTATACTAAACTATTATGGTTTGGTTAGGCAGGGTTTAATTGATTTTTTTAAAACTAATCAACACCATCTGTTAATTATTGTAGTCTTAGTTGAAAAAAAACTAATACGTATGACTAATGAATTTTAATTTGCACTATTTATGGTGGCTAATAAGAGCCCACCTCCACCCTTCGCTAATAACACCAATGTATATAGGTACACCGCTTATTTAAAACGTAACGTAACACATTCTTCTTAAAACACGAAAAACATAATAATAAATATGACTTGGCAAGAAAAATGTTAAATTGGCAACACTGATTATATTCGTGCAATACTCACCACCTCAATTATAGTCTCGTTAATGGTGTAAAAGTCAAAATTTCTTAGAACTGAAAATAAAATTCATGATATAATAATTACAATATAAAAAGAACTTTTTATATACCACGTTTTTAAATTTTCTGTTGAATCCATCATATAAACTTGACAATTCTATGTATTAATAATTTAGGAAAAATAAGGCAATTGTTAACAAATCATTTTTTTGCTATTTTGCAACAAACAAAATTTAATATAGAATACTGAAATGTCATTTTGATTTCCATAGTAACGCACGTATATAATAATAATTTAGTTGCTAGGACAACCCCCTTAGCAACCAATAATAGTGGATTGGATTACGGATTTCTTCCGAAATAACTTTTCATACAAAACAGAATTAACTGAAAATGAATTCAATTCTACTTAAAGATGGCTAAACGTATTAAAAGAATGCATTGGCATCGTGTTCTGATATATTCTAAAAGTTTCAAATGTCTAGCTATTCGGGAAGTTAGTTAAAAATCAATTGCAAGGTTTGTACTGGATAAACAACCACCGGACAAACAAGAATACGAGCTAAGAAAAACGTGGTAAAATACGTTAAATCATAATGAATAAATTACAACTAATGTCTAGGCATTGTATCAGGGCCGACTATAGACAGGCCAGGGATTGCGAGTTACGATAGTAGTGCTAGTAATTGATAATTTTCGAATGAAATGCAGAAACCTGTTCGCAGTAAATGAAGATTTACGATTCTATATTTCGTTCGATTTAACTAACGTATTACCATTTATTTCAATATGAAACATCTTATAAAAACAGTTTACTATATTTCATTCAAAGTGCTGGCACTACGATCGAAATTTACGGTTTTGTGTCACGGTCTGACTATAGCGGGGATTGTATGTCATATTCTTTACTTTTATTCCGCTTATTCATATTCCAACTTGCTTTGAAGCCGTCTCAACCCCTATGTATGTACTTAATATTTTTTTATATCATGTTCGATTCTAAGAAGATTATAATATGGGTCTCCATAGAGTGGAGGTTGTATTAACAGATTTTTGTTTTTACGAGAAATGGATGTTCGCCACTTGCTCAACCTATAGGGTCCGTACTCTGGATCGAAACACACATTGAAGAACATGTGAGTTTGACAGACCCGGGATTCGAACCGGGACCTACGCCTTAGAATTGAATTTAGTGCCTTAAATTAATGTTTTTTTATTCTCTTTACAGGGCTCGTTTTGCTGTTGCAAATCGCCATTTCCACTGCAGCTCTCAGTAAGTACACAATTAAATATTCTATTGACAGTAGCAAATATTACCAGGTGGCAGTACCACCTGTCAACATTATTCACGTCGCCAACACGTCTCATTGTCTAGGAGTGGGGGTAGCCTATTAAGATTTTACATAAATAGTGCACACTAAACTTTGTCAATCATACTCATTTGTTTTCATGGGACTAAGAATACAATTTGCAGTTGGTGCTGGTTAGTTTTTAAAAATAAATTTAACACAATAATCACTACGAATTTAACTATATTATGATACACAACACTAACTTGAAACATGTTGGTATGACATACAGCTTTTTTAAAATTTCTTTCATGCTTTCACCGCCCCCTTATTTCTATTCAACACCCCCCCCCATTATTTCCGAAGCTAATACTTTGAAAAACATTGATCTAGAGCGATCCTGCGCTGATCTTTTTGATTCAGTCGTTTTCTTGACGCAACCAGAGATCATACTTCTCTCCAGGCTGCTCGGATTTCTTCTTACTGCGTGGCCAAAGAATTGAAGAACGCGTCTCTTGCAGTTGGCTGTGAGCCGTTCTTTGATGCCAAGCTTTTCCAGCGTAGAGACATTTATTCAATTTTCTTTCTATTGGATTCTAGTTTCAACAAAATTCTTTATAATTTCTTAGTTAGAAGCCGGCTTGAGAGTGGTTCGATTGCTTGGGCCCTGCATCAGTTGAAATATGACCTTATGGTGAGAGAGTTCAAAAGAAAATTTTGAGACTCCTTTATTTTAGGTTATATGGATACTATCCGTGGCTTTATCCAACTGACTTTCTCTTAGGTCGGTATGGTTATATACTGTAATTTAAATGCTAGAAGATATCAATATTTGGCCACGTATTTTTTTCGACTTATACGTGGTGTAAATGAGAACTCTGCCATTCTTGATAGTATTGACTTGTGTGTCCCTGATAACTATCGTAGAAATCGGGAGCATCAGTTGTTTGATCTCCCGAGGAGCAGAACTAACCTGCCATTGATAATGCCAATTGGGAGGGCAATAACTCTTTCTATTCAACCAAATCGCTTCGGATGTTGATATATTCCACCTACGCCAGGATGAGTATAGGTGGACGTTGTTTTATAAATTCTTAAAATATGGTCCTCTTAGCACATTTGGTGTGTTATGCTTTATAATTTATATTTTTTATAATTTTTTTTTTATATTTTTTGCATCTTTTACTTTATTTTTCATACTGTTTTTGTGATACTGCATATATTTATTACTTCTTTACACTGTTTCTATGTGAACATTTTAAATTTATAATTTGTAATGTTCACGGCACAGAACAGATAATAAATAGAATACCGATAGGCTATATTCAATACGCCGCATGTTGATGCAGTGTTTTGAATGTGTGAGTGTCCTACGAAAATGAAGCACGCATTATGTACGTGCAATAGTGTGTGTAATATACCAACGTTAAATGCGCGTAAATGCACAAACCGAGAGCAGTTTTCAGTATTCGACGTAAAACGTATTCTTGACACGTGCGTAAGTTTAACCCGGATTCTTCCTTACTCGAGTCGGTTACCTGCTATCGCCTTACCCGTTATGTCTGAGTTCCCTGGTTCACGGTATGTAGAAAAAAAAACATATATATATACTTACTTATATATATTTGAACACCGTATAGGAAGATTGAAAATATTAGCGTTTTGCAGATATAGTTAAAAATAGTTTATATATCACTGTAAGCTCAACTGCAGAGCTCACAAGTATCGGATATTTTCAATGAATTGATTGCATCTCATTTGCAATTCTGAAGATTCAAATTTATCATGTCTTCCTTTGTAGTGTATTTAAATATATGTCGTTGGTTCAATACATACTTATTTAACTATTTCTTTACAATCAGACAACGTAATATTTTTCCGAGAGTTTCACTTGACACGATCTTTCGATTGTCTTCGGGAAGTATTTATAAGTCGACGCTTACACAATAATTGTGAGATGCCGACATATTGGGATTATTTTAATAAAAATTGAAGGAGATATTAGAAAGAAAATAATATGTACTGTTCCTTAATATCATTGTTTGACTTTGATTATTATCGAAATTCTACTTTAATTAGGTACAAGAAAACAAATACAATATAACATGTTCTTTCGGTTTCATGACAAAACAGAGCATGACAAAACATGACATGTCCGGTTACCGTTCTTTCTCTCCAGAATTCCATCATAGTTCACATTCTTCCAAAGCAACATTTCGTTTCCCACAAATGTTTCCTACCTCCACGCATACAGATTTTAACATGGAACATGTTTTACTCATGATATCCGACGCAAAAGCGTTACGAAAAATAGACTAGTTAAATAGAAAAGTTAAATTGTTTGAATCCTTTGGATTCGGTTACTTTGACAAATAAATTTTCTTTCGCATTTGGATAACCAGCTTTCAGAGGAGAATCAGTAGGCAAAGCATGATCCATGTTTAATAATTTTAGCCGTTACGGTTTAAGTAACTATCATCTGAGGGACCCAGGGGGGTGGAGCCCCCCCGCGAGGTGCAAAGCCCCGAGTGTTTTTAGAAGTAAATAGTCAGTTTTAATTTTTTTATGCAAATCAATTATATCGTACTATTACGCAAATAATTTATTCTAAATTCATACATGATTTGATGGCGGGCTATGTTATTTTTTACATTGTTTTTCTTTTGTATTTTTATTTGTCCGGTGGTTCTTTGTCCGGTACAAATCTTGCAATCGATTTTTAAATAACTTCCCGACTAGCTAGACATTTAGAATATATCAGAACACGACGACAATGAATTCTTTTAATACTTTTGGTCATCTTTAAGCAGAATTGAATTCATTTTCAGTTAATTCTGTTTTTGTATGTTTCGGAAAAAAATCGTTAAAAGTAATACACTATTATTAGTTGCTAATGGGGTTCTAGCAACTAAATTATTAATATATACGTGCGTTACTATGGAAATCGATATGAAATATCAAAATGACATTTCAGTATTCTATATTTATTCAGTATTTCTATCAAGTACAAAAAAAGTATTTATTAATACATAGAATTGTCAAGTTTATTTGATTCAACAGAAAATTTAAAAACGTGGTATATAAAAAGTTATTTTTATCTTGTAATTATTTTTTCTCAATACAGTTTGACAGTGACAGTTTATAAATCAATGCAGGTCGATCGGAATGCATCGAATTCAAAATGTTAGCACAAACAAACGAAAGGAAAATAAACAAACGGCGGCATTTCAAAACACAGGGTTGCAAAAAAGTAAACGAAATATGTATATGCAGCCATTTGCAGTAAAGAGTGTTGCGATGCCATCACATTCTACAGTCTCCACTGAAGAGCCTCGAGCGATACGAAATGTTTGCGTTCAATTCCAAAGGCTATTCCTTGTTTCTCTTTACGACTTTAAAATAAATATTCCAGTAAAGAGACATGAGACGCACCTGAGACGTTCGCTTAACCCATTGGAGACAAGTTTGATTTTGCAGTAGAACCTCTATATAACAGACCTGGATATAGCGGACTTCGGATATAGGTAACGGACCAAAATATCCGGTCAATAGTGTGAAAATTGTTAAAAACCAAGGTTTCGAACATTTTTTTTCGTTTCGGTTTTCGTTCCGGTTCATGTAAAAAGGATATATCGGTTCGGTTCCGGTTCCTGCAAAAGAAACAAGTACCTTCCTCATGGCCCCACATCCTGAAGCGGGCCCCCAGGCCAGGATGTTTGCGGGCGCTCTACCTATCACCAAGGTTAAGGGCAGTTTGGTGTTCTACAGAGTTCTCCAAATGGTATTCCGTGGAACACCATGGTTATGCTAGGTATAATTAAGGGTGTTCCATGTACTTTTAGCGATTTTTCTATATTTTTCATTAAATCCACTTGAATTATTGAGTTGTTGGCATTAGATATCTATCATATTATAAAGCAGTGATCGCAACTCCCTTTTATGGTAGCCAAGTAACATGCGACCATTCACTATATTTGATACATAACCATGTTTATTAGTCAGGAAACACATTATTATAAAATAAAATTCTACAGTGAATTATCATTTAATTTAATCAATCATACGTATCTATCTCATCGAATTGCATCGCATAGTCAGATATTTTAAAATGCATTTTTTTAACCTAATCCTAATTAAGCAAATTTGTGATGTGTGTTTATCTCACTTAACTGGTCGACCCCCCACCCCAGGCTAGAGTCCTGTCAGCCTCCCCCCTTGTAGGGGCCATGACCCTCCTACCAAAAGATTTTTTTAAATTATTAATAACCATGTCCTTTCTTTTTCGTACAACGTGGTTGTTAGTAATTTTGAACAATCACAAACCCAGAGCTCCCGAATGGAAGGCCAAAACCTTACGCACTACACCACGACATCCGCCTAGCTTATCAAAAGATCAGCTACGCATTCTGATAATAATTTTCACGTCACAAAGGTGGCTTCTGAAACTTTTTCGCAGGCTTTATTGCGCGACTCAACTTAACACTTATTACAAGCGTGTTGTCGGAAAACTTATTTTCTTCTATTATGGTCGGCCATTGTTTATTGTCGATGGGCCGGGTGGCAGCGGAGGCGCCGTGACTGGCAGTATCCGTGTGTAATGGAAATGGTTATCTAATTTCGTTGTTGGGTCGATCGGGTTTCTTTCCTCCACTATCAGAGGTTATCAATCTTAGTAATTTGGACCGTGCTATTCTCAAATTACACAAAACTACACGACCCCTGTCGACTCTATTGCTTGATATCTGTAATGTATATTACAAATATGTACATAATACAAATCTCATCAATAAACTATACGATTTACGCCATTAATTCTTGCCGGACAGGAAATCAGTTGAAGTTCTTAGCAGACTTGCAAAGCTGAACGAAGCAGCATCACAATTGTTCTGGACCAATGGCGAATGGTTGCTGCTGAAGATAGATATGGTGTGGTAGATAACTGAAAACAAATCCTAAGACAACCATATTTACAAAAGGCACTTACTTGAATTTGAATTTTGTTCATAACGGCGGGATCATTTTCATACTATAAACACCTTTTATATTTAAACTGATTTTATAAAAAGGTAATTGTTAATACTGGCAGAGCCAGCTGGCGGTCGCCAGTCTGTCTCGCTAGGTCTTGCAGACGGCTTGGCGGTGTTGGATATTAATATAATTGTGAAGTATGCATAGACGGCGCCATAGTTTTCCCTTCGGAATGGATTTTCATTCACCTCAGACAGTTTGACATTTCGCTGACTTGTCAGTTTTACGATTTGCATGTCGTCACTGCCAACATAAATTTGGGCTCATATGCGTAGTCTATTTTGGAGTCTGGCCTTCACAATATCGTCTGACACCACTTCAGACTGATAGGCCAAGCAGAAAAGCTGGCAATCGCCGATTGCTATCACTGACATTTTAATAGAATACAATATGTTTATATATTGCACTTTGTCATTCATACTTATTTGTTTTCGTTGATCTAAGAATACATATAATTGCACGTCATGTTGTTGGTTAGTTTTTTTATAATTCATTAAACCTTGCCTAAACCAAACAATAGTAGTTAAAAATATTATTCTATCTATTAAAATCCTTACAGCGCTGACGGAATGAGTTATGAAATATCCAAAACGAAGTATGATTTAATGGCATAATTTTAAATATTATATGGACAGATACGTATTGTGGCTTGGTTTTCCCAGGGTTTAATTGAATTTTAAAAACTAACCAACATCATCTGTAAATTGTAGTTTTATTTCAATGTAAACAAATACATATAACTGACAAAGCTTAGTCTGTACTATCTATGGTAGATCCACCCTACCTACACCCATCGCCACAGCAGGATAGTCTAATTTTTCATACATTACATCACATACATTATTGCGTTACAATACGTTTTATTTATTCAATGGGGGAAGATCCCATTATATTAGATTAATTTGCGGTAGATGGACAGCAAGATGGGAAAATGTATATACTTACTGCAGATTATATTTTAGACAATAACTTGTTAACATCTGGTTTGATACAGTGATTGAAAGCAGTCGATGCGTCCTTTCGTAAAGGTTGAATTTAAACTAAGTTGAAAACCTATTTTTGTTAAGAAAACAAACATTGATACCGGTAGTCCCGGAAGTACCCGACCTGACGTATAGATAGCAGTTGTTGTTTGAAAATAGTGACCATGATAGAAAGTACCAACCTTATAAAGCCTAAGTTTGAAGTTTGACGACGCTACGTTGTTCAGTAATTATTTGTCAGCCATCAACAGTGAACGCTCTCAGTGAATTTGTAAACATGGAAAAATTGGTTATCTTCATGTGATACAATATTTTCATTTGAAAGGCTTCAGTCCAACCAATATCAAAGCGGCGCTAGATTCTATTCTGTGGGGTGTCTGCTCCTTTGTTTACAACAGTAACATATTGGTTGGCTGAGTACGAGGCTGTACGAGCTGCTAAGACGAACATCACAGTGGTCGACCAAATGAGGTGACCATGCCAGAAATGGTGACGAAAATCCACAAAATGGTATTGGATGAACGTCGACTGAAATTGCGCGAGCTAGTAGACTTGGTAGGCATTTTAAAAAGTGCTGTACATCACATATTGACTGAAAATTTGGATATGAGAAAGCTGTGCGCAAGGTGGGTGCCGCGATTACTCACAATGGAACAAAAACAGTATCGTGAGGATGTTTCAATCGAGTGTTTGGCGAAGTTTCACAGCAATAAAGCAGAGTTTTTGCGTCTATTCATAACCATGGATGAAACATTGGTCCATCACTTTACACCTGAGACGAAAGAACAGTCAAAACAATCGACTTAAATGGGAGAATCGGCTCCAAAGAAGGCGAAGATAGTTCCATCTGCAGGCAAGGTCATGGCGTCAGTTTTTTGGGATACGCGTGGGGTAATTTTCATTGATTATCTTCAGAAAGGAAAATCAATCAACAGCGTGTATTATGCAAACTTATTGCAGCGTTTTAGTAATGAAATCAAGAAAAAACAACCGCATTTGGCGAAAAAGAAAGTTTCGTTTCATCAGGACAATTCATTAGTTCACACATCCGTTATCGCGATGGCCAAAATCAATGAGTTAATGTTCGAATTGCTTCCTCACAAACTCTATTCGCCAGATTTAGCCCCCTCGGCTTATTTTCTGTTTCCAAACTTGAAAAAATGGCTTGGTGGCAAAGGTGGAGTCGGCGGTTGATGGCTATTTTGAGAAACTCTACAATTCTCACTATAAACAGGGTATCAAAGCTATTGAACATCGCTGGAAAAAGTGTATCGACCTAAAAGGAGACTACGTAGAGAAATAAAAAAAAATCCCAATTTTTTTGTGTTTTTATTGTTAGGTCGGGTACTTCTGGGACCACCCTCGTATTACGTACTTATGACTTTCTCAGACGACAATATCCCTTAGAAATAAGTTTGAAACAATGAGCGATAAAGATACATTGTATTCCAGTCGATTACTTATTAAAACAATTCTTTATCAAATGCATTACCAGCCATTCATTATGCATACTTATTAATACTTGATAAGCATACAAAGATAAGCTCAAAGATGCGGGCTATAACAATATTCCATATTTTACTGAACAAAAAATATTATATTTTACATTTTTTATAATATTTATTAAGTATTTATACGAAAAAAAGACAACGGGACAATTTTAAAAAAGTAATGCCCAACCGCCCCAGCCGCAATTCGACCTCGAGCCATAAAATTGCGTTATCACAAGAGTCGGACGCTCAAACCACGAGACTACGGGACGAATCCAGAGCGCCGAAATTAAGTAATTAATACATAATCGCCTGTTAGGCTTTATACAAAAAGCCTCATGTCACGTGATAGAATGACAATGGTTTTGCCATCACAATACATCGCCAGGTGCCATCTTCACAGTTTGGGTCAAAGATCCTTTGAGATCCAACAATGAACACCAGTAGTTTCGGGGAAGCGCTGACAGTAAAGTTAACGTCTCCGCCTCCGGTCCGTAGCACAATACTAGTCAAACAATGCATAAAATTGTCCATTCGTAAAAAAATTGCAAGATACATTGACTTTAATTTGCTTTTGGTAAATGTGCCGCAGAGGTGAACATGAGATTTTACAACTTTCTTTTTAGACCAAACCAAACCAAACATAACCTACCCCAACCTAATATTACCTCATATAATCTTAGAGCGCGATGCTCAATCGTCTGTCATAGAGCGCGATGCTCAATTCGTACTTACCATAAAATAACAGTAAAAATTGTAAGTAGCCGAAATCCATCTGTTAACTATAGATTATAGAGATAAGGAATCCTTAACCATAGACTACTTTTGTTATGAACTCGCCCCCTTGCCCCCCTTCCGTATTGCCATTTACCACTGACAGCTGCTGTCAAAATAAATTGCCGTGTCTTTAAAACGGCCAATACACTCAAATTCATTTAACAATTGATCTCAATATGGGTATTGAACAACTATTAAATATCCGTGACATTTAATACGACATATTTTCCTTTACTTTCTTGATTCTGTACATGTCTTAATTTAGTAAAACCGATTATCGAATTGAAATGTCAGTGTCAATGAATTATGAATTAACTTTTCTTATTCAGATCTAGATATTTATGTAATATTAAACCAATAGATAGGTAGTTGAAATATATAAGTACTTAGTTACCTACACACCAACATGGTAATATTAGTTTTAATCACTCTATATAATTATTCACATCATGGCATATATCTGTAATAATTGTAAATGACAAAATCTCACATTTCAACGGCAAGTGTTACCGTATCGGGAAAAACATGGTCAAAAAATAACTTACTATATTATTCACTAATTCCGGAGACATTTAATCATTTTTATTAAATATTAAGGGGGGACATGCTCGTCGAAGGTCAAAATTGAGTTTTTATTGTATTTTCAAACCATGATCCTGGACACTCCTTAAACGTTGTAGATAATCTATTTATATAATTTTGAAGCCTTATTATCCTTTATATTTATTTTAAACATTTGATGACTGCATAAAGTATTTTTATTACTGCATAAAACCTTAAATTTTGTTGTAATTATGACAGACGATTGTGCATAGGGCTCATAATTACAACAAAACACTATCCAGAAAGCCTTTCATAGTTATGATCGAGTTGTCTATGGTCCACCAAATCTGCAATAGCTTCGTTCTGTTTTTCTATTGAAAATATTACCATATATAAAAATTCTCTTTTTCATAATTTAGGTAAATTATTTTGTAATTGTTAAACGATGACAAAAATATGAAAAATATACAAAATAAATTCAATAACTATAAATACACAATTAATATTTAATTAAAATTATTAAATGTCTCCGCAATTAGTGAATAATATAAGTTATTTTTTGACCCATGTTTTTCCCGATATGGTAACACTTGCCGTTGAAATGTCAGATTTTGTCATTTACAATTAATACAAATATGCCATGATGTGAATAATTATATAGAGTGATTAAAACTAATATTACCATGTTGGTGTGTAGGTAACTAAATACTTATATATTTCAACTACCTATCTATTGGTTTAATATTACATAAATATCTAAATCTGAATAAGAAAAGTTAATTCATAATTCATTGACGCTGACATTTCAATTCGATAATCGGTTTTACTAAATTAAAACATGTACAGAATCAAGAAAGTAAAGGAAAATATGTCGTATTAAATGTCACGGATATTTAATAGTTGTTCAATACCCATATTGAGATCAATTGTTAAATGAATTTGAGTGTATTGGCCGTTTTAAAGACACGTAAATGTATTTTGACAGCAGCTGTCAGCGGTCAATGGAAATACAGAAGGGGGGTAGTTCATAACAAAAGTAGTCTATGGTTAAGGATTCCTTATCACTATAATCTATAGTTAACAGATGGATTTCGGCTATTTACCAATTTTACTGTAAGTTTGTGGTAAGTACGAATTGAGCATTACGCCCTTAGTTTGTGATAATGTTGTATAAAAATGTATGAAAATTTCAAATTTTCAATTAACGATTATTGGATCGAAAAGCCGACGCGCCGACAGAGAAAGCTATTTATTATAATTGTCTACATGGAATAAACTGTTTACGTAAAAAAAAATATTACCTTACTTTTTTTACCAAGACCTTTTCTGGATGCTAACTAAATTTATTAAATCGTCCGTAGGCCGCGGGTGGACACCTCTGACCAGAAGTAATAATATTCCGCACACCGTATCGGGGGCGTTCAAATCATAACTGCGATAATCTGTAATATACACGTTTATTTCGCTTGTCAACACTGCCCAATCGTAAATCAAACTTATCAGCTGTCAGAAACGCCTGGCACGAGCCGGACTGTAACAAAATCGTATATCGTGTTATATTGACCCTTGGCTCTAGTAGTCGCCTATCTAACACTGCTATTTTCATCAGTTTACAGTGTAAATATCGGTCTTTATTAGAATTAGCGTCAACACGAAAAATATCTGCAAGTTACTAAAAATACCTATATTTATAGTGACTTGCATTATATTTTAGTTTCAACAGTATGTAGAGTTGCCACCATAATAATGCGTTTGTGATATTTTACCTAAACCGATGCATTATTATAAGACATAAAGGAATACTTTGACATACAGACTCGTTCGATCTTTAAAATTTTGAAATTTACACTTTTATGTAGCTTCATGATTGATCGGGTAGGACGAAAATAAAGGCGTTCGCACCGGTCAGTAGCAATCGTGCCCTGTTTCTACCTGGACACTAGAGAGTCACCCGCAGACGTGCACACAAAAAATGTATAAGGAGTCCATTTAAAAAAAATATCCTTAATTTTGTATTTTTTAAACTAATATGTAGATACTTTTTAATGAAGCGACCTCATCGTCGTCATCGTCTGCTTCATTAAGAGCGTACTTCAGTGAAACGGCAAATAATTTTCAACAGTAGGTGCGACGAAATTTTTCACTAGTCGCCAATCGGAGACCGATGGTCGAGGTGTCCGCACGCCGATTTGTTTTGTCATGACGTCGGATGAAAATATTCTTAAATCGTCTAAAGATGACGTAGAAGAAGAAGTATGTATTTAAATAAGAAAACATGTCAATGAATATACTATTATTATTAGTAATATAACAATAAACATAACATTAAATGGACGCATGTTGGATTTTTATGACAAATTATATTTCGTTCGGCACGCGTCATTTGCACAATCCGCGCATCGCCTAGCCACGATATTTTTAGACCATGCCTCAACTGAAGTATAAGCCTTAAAAACAGCCACTCGTCTATAATTTGTATCGTTCCTTTGTTCGCCGCCCATATGCAACGCCAGAGCCGGCTACCCCATGGAAAGTCAATGATTTGATTAAACCTGCTACGCCGCAATTCATCCCTCTAAAACAGCTATAGCTGTGTAGTTATTAGGTTTAAGTTTTTTTGAGATGTGGAGTCAGAATTGATTACTTAATAATCAGAACAGTTTTTAATTCCTATCTACTTATTGATTGTCTTCTGTAACACGACTAAATTACAATGTGATCTAAGGCATAAAGCCCATTGACGCAGCGAGTGGGGCGCTCGCGCAAAATTTCTATAAGTGGCGCGTAAATCGTCGAAAATACAACGTAATCAAATACGCCAGCGCCCATTGGATTTGACGACGCCTTGTGCCCGCGTGCCGCATGAGTCACCGTTTTTCGCTTCTCAGCGATACGATTTAACGAAAATACAATTCATTGAACCATTCATTGAACACAGCAAGCAAAATCACGCTCCTTGAAGCGTCGTCGATAAGACGGGCGAGAAGCCATTATTCAGAACAGTGTACGCTTTGTTTAGTTATTGCGTGTCCGATATTTAATTACAAGCCCGGAGAAATAATATAATATTTTTATTGCTTTGTTATGAGAGACGATGTAATAATAATTATTTTGTGCTTCTTGGGCTCCTTATTACATAGGTGAAGGGTAATGCGCGGCAAGAGGCGTGTGATTATGGTTATGAATATACGCTTCTTACGCCGACTGCGCCCGCTCGTCCGTCTTGATGGGCTTTAGGCCTAAGTCTTTTTTGAGGAGTGCTACATTATCGACTGCGACAATTTTTGTCGATAACTAGATGTTACTATACAGCAGTGGCGAAGGGTGGAGGTAGGCTGTTAAGATCCGAAATAAATAGTGCACACTAAAATTTGTCAGTCATATGTATTTGTTTTCATTGAAATAAGACTACAATTTACAGATAATGTTGGTTAGTTCTTAAAATTCAACTAAACCCTACTAAAACCAAGCCATAATTATTGATAATAGTCAAAAATACTCGTCTATCTACAACATTTCTAAATGTATCGCATTAAAGCATACATAATTTTGAATATATTTATTATAGATAGAATAATAATATAGTTTATCTATTATGGTTTGGTTTAGGCAGGGTTTAATGAATTAAAAAAAAACTAACAGTAATAATATTATGTATTCTTAATTCAACGAAAACAAATAAGTATGACTGAAAAGGTGTGCACAATTCGAGGGCTTAGTGTCAAACAACACTATCTACAAAAGTGCAACTTTACAGTAGAGCCAAAAATCGTTATTTTAGATTCTTGTAACTCAACAAGGGAAATGTTTATTTAAAACCTAATGTTAATATTTTATAATTTATTGTGTATTGTACATTTATCTTGCTTATGATGATGTTAAAATTTATAGGGATAGTTTAAAAAAATACGAAAACAAGGGTAACTTATGTAGTTAGCGTTAAACTTTACTGACGATTTAATAAGAAATTAGAAAAGATTGACATAACGTTGTTTGACTATCATGTAGCCTTAAATGTAAAATAACGTTATCTAAAAAAAAAAACACTTTTTTGTAGATAACGTTGTCTGACTTTAAGCACTCGAATTTTGTCTGATCGCCCAAAGCGTACCAAAACTATTTTGGTTTTGTTTAGGAAGGGTTTAATACATTTTTAAAAACTAACCAACACCATCTGTAAATTATTGTAGTCTTAACTCAATAAAAACAAATACTTATGACTGGCACAGTTTGATTTACACTATTTATGTCGGATCTTAACAGCCTACCTCCACCCTTCGCCACTGCTATGCAGTCAGCGCATTATAGTAATCTTACATAATAGGCATATTTTGAACATCCCTTATCGTTTGTACACGCTCGTCATAATAGTGTGTGTGTGGTTTATGAGTGGTATTAAGCGCGATCGTCGCGTGACGACGTCCGCCCCGATGGTGTTATTCGCTGAACCAATTTTCTTTTATTGTCCGCTTTTTATCTGCTTTTTAACCCGTTACCGAAGTGCAAACATCGAATTAACGCGTCGCTCAACACGCAGTTCTCGCATTTATGCTGTTTGCCCAATCATCGTGTTAAATATTTATTCTTTCTACTTCATTATTCGCTGCCGTTGTCTGTTTTACATGACGCGGTATTTATTTAAGTAGTTAATTTCTCGATCGTGTCAAATGAGTGTTACACCGGATTCAAGGGGTTACCAACAGCGTGTCCGCGGACGCAGGTACGCCCCCTACCCCACTCTAGTGTCACAGCAACAATAATGATAAAGAACGATTACATATTTTTTTTAAGTATCTAAATTTTCTATTCATAATAATATATCAGGTAAATATTTTTATCAGCGATGCCTGGGTTAAAGTAGTGTGTATTATATAGCAGGGCTTCGAATCGTTATTTTTTTCGTTTCGGTTTTCTATCCAAAAAAATAACTGTTTTCCGGTTTTCGGATCAGCTCCGAATATTAATTTTTTTATTCCGTTTTTATTTGTATTAATAAAATATTTTCTACCATAATTTAGAACATTTTATGGTACTTTTACGACAGCCCGACACCACGCTCCGAAACCAATGGTTCTGTTGCACCGCATGGCCGTAGCCATAAATTTAAAAAATAATATATTATATTTTTATTATGATTTCTGTGCGCCTTGAATTTGACACACATATTTCAATTGAAAAAAACAGCATATTAATTATTTCGTATACATAATGACATATTATGCTTGTCGAATTGATGTTTTCGTCAATGACTAACGTCGCCTAGCGGCGCAATTGCTACATCGCAGTGCACCATAGTTGGTGAGTAATATCATGTTAACGCTCGTGTTTGAACATGTGCCGAACCGAAAAAACCGACATTCGGTTCGGTTCCGATAAAAAGAACGGTTTTTCCACTTTTCGGTTCAATTCCGGTTCGAAGCCCTGATATATTATAGGGTAGAGTCGTATCGAAAGAAAAAGTATCGTATCTGAAAAATGTAGTTTTTGTTAATATAAAATTTCCGAATTTTTATTTACGGAAAAAAAATAGTTTTTGCAAATTGCTTCCTTCTTCGTAACTACATCCAATTATGGATAAAATAAACTCTTTGTTAACCGTTATCTTATTTCCCTCGTAAATCTTGTAAATTCTGTCAATAAGTCATGTTTTCTTCACGTTTTTGAAGTTATATTTTTTTTTAGCTCGTTTGGGAAAATAGATCCGAGCGTATTTTTAGCGTGCGACGAAGTTGCGAGCATGCGCATAGTGTCATTTAGTTAGTCGTTCAATACAACCAAGTAAAGACACGTGTTGTGAACATAACCAATATTGTGTCATAATAATAAATATATATGTTTATAAACAAATTTCTGGAGACTAACATTCTACACTGTTAATTTATATTCATAAAACTTTATTTATATTGGAGTGTATATATTTTTTTCATTGTAAAGATTGTGTATCAAGATTTGAGGCTATATTTATGTAAGTATCATTTACGAGTAAAATTATATATAAATAAATAAATAAATTTTGTGAATGTTTAGTTGGTAAATATTAAAAAAATTATATTAAAATTTGATTTTTTATTAATTCATCATGGGCACTTCTGAATCGATTATAACCGCTGTATGGCAAAGATGAGATATGGTCCAATACAATAATTAAATTACAATTATCATGTGCTATATGAGACACAGATGAATCGCGTACGTTTTCATCAACCTAATCCACTGTAATATTAATTGAATCGGGTAACGGCTTATTTTGGTTTGTTACGCCAAAGAAGTATAACTTTTAACGCGCGTACACCCACCGATTTTTTGTTGTATTGTATTCTTAAAACAACAATATTTCCTTGATTCGAATATAATAAGATTTTAACGATAATGTCGTCCGCGGACGGGTCAACCCGTTCGGAACGTATGCCCGCAAAACATGTCTCGGGGAAGCCCACCGCCGTGAGAAACCAATAACGCCGAACGAATCATAAAATCACGCCTTGGCAGTTATCAATTTTTCTCCATTATTTGCGAACCGGCGTAAATATTTTTCTTTTGTCGCCCGTGTTCGTGCCGTCCTTGTTTTTTCCCTCCTCCCGGCGCCCTCCCCCCTTCCACCGCCAGCGCATAAAATGTTATTGTTACGTCGACGGGTCTCTGCAGTCAAAGGATGGCGTGATTCTGTATTTTTATTTTTTTTTGCGATTTAATACGTTTTCTGGGATATTAAATGGGGAAAAATCCAATTCTCGACCGGTTGTGTTCTTCTCTACTCGGTGAAATTTTATTGGGAATGCGACAATACAAATATGTGCAACAGCGGTTGTCAAACTTTTCAGGTACGAAGACATCTTGCCAATGACACAGTTATTGTGTATCTATCAGTGGCGAAGGGTGACTTTTAGAAAGAGGTGGGCTGTGGTGATCTGAGAACAAGAGTACACTTGTCAGGTATACTTACGGGAAATAAGAAGATAATACGATATTACTTCTAATGAAAAGGTACACACTAATTCAATGAAACTTCAAAAACTTACTGACGACATAAAATTGAGTGATGAGTTTACATTACGTATTTTTAAAAACAATCTATATTTATTGATATGCGGTTAAACGCCATAGAAATATATTTTTTTAAATTATCTAATCTAATATATAAAAATCAATATTTGTTTGTTTGTTTGTTTGTTCGTATTTTATGCGCTGCCATACCGTTCATCCGATTGCGATAAAACTTTGTCAACTTATTGCTTGCACTTGCGCGAAGAGTATAGGCTATATCTTATATATAAAAAAAATGAATGTCTGTCTGTCTGTCCCGTATACGTTCCTATACCATTCATCCGATTGCGATGAAATTTTGGTAAGTGGTTGTATGGACACCCGCGAAGGTTTCTGAATTACAAAAATTATCATCTTCTTCTTCTTCTTCATTCTATTTTCTTTTATTCGTATGGTTCATACATCATTCATCAGTTGTTGTACGCACACCTGCAAAGGTTTCTGAATAAGAAAAACCATCTTCTTCTTCTTCATTATATATTCTTTTATTCGTATGGTTCCTATACCTACCATTCATCCGATTGCGATGAAATGCAATTGAAAAAAAGCAAAAAACAAAATGAAATTTTGATCAAGTGTTGTTCTCACGTCCGCTAAGGTTTGTGAATTGATACAACCATCTTCTTCTTCTTCTTCTTCATTCTATCTTCTTTTATTCGTATGGTCCCTATACCATTCATCCGATTGCGATGAAACCTTCGTCAGTTGTTGTAATAACACCCGCAAAGGTTTCTGAATTAGTACAACCATCTTCTTCTTCTATTCTATATTCTTCTATTCGTATGCGTTCCTATTCCAATCATACGATTGCAATAAAATTTTCGTCAGTAATTGTGCCAACACCCGCGAAGGTTTCTGAATTAATACAACCATCTTCTTCTATTCGTATGCGTTCCTATACCATTAATCCGATTGCAATGAAACTTTGGTGAGTTGTCGTGCGCATGCCCACGAAGATTAATGAATTAGAAAATCATCTTCTTCTTCTATTCGTATGCGTTCCTATACCATTCATCCGATTGCGATGAAACTTTTGTCAGTTGTTGTGCGCACACCTGCGAAGGTTTCTGAATTAGTATTATATAACATGCAAAGATTGTTGTTTGTTTGTTCCATCCAATTTTGATTTATTTTTTACTACATATAATAACATTAACAACGTTTTCATATTTTGGATTCGATTTTAATTTAGTGTTCTTTTGTTTGACCTTTACTCCTATTAGAATTATTTTCATATTGCCATATTGTATTACACAGATATTTTAATATTAAAAAAATAATTACCTCTTACTATTTTTTAAATATCTAAGTTAAATATAACCACGAAGCGACCCTGTGCGAAGCCGGGTACTTCAGCTAGTTATTAATAATTTTGACCAAAGTGCAGTCATGACAACAATATTATGCGCGAAGGTTTTAAGCTCTGCAATAGGAGCCTACCATATTTCATACAATTTGATACACTAACTAAGCGTAGTTACGTGAGGTAAAGTCCATATGAAAAAATGTCACAATTCCTTGAGAAATAATTCGAGATTTATTTACGTCAAGGCAAATGATGCGCTGTGGTATATTTTTTTTTTAAACCTTTGCAGATTGTTTTGTATCTATTGGCGTGCGGTTCCATAATTTGACCACGAAGCGAGACATAGCTGAAGGGTAAGGCTGACTATATTCAGACGGGGCACGAAGCTGCAAATTTCGATCGTAGTGCTGGTTGTTGCTTATTCTTCAAATATAATATGGTAAATTGTTTATAGAAAATGATTTAAAATGGTAATACATTAATTAATTTGAATAAAATATTTATTTATGTGAACGGGTTACCGCATTGCTTTCGAAGATAATAAATAACTCGCATTACCATCATAACTCGCTATTCAGTGCCCGACCTGATTATAGTGGGCTTTGCGATGTACCTAATAGATTTGATACAAGTAGTTTATGATAGCGACCGTATTAATGATCATATTAGACATGCCTAATTCCTATACAAGAAAAGATATCGCGTCTGCTCATATTCATTGTTCCAGTATTTTACCGCATAAGCCAAAATCACATGTTATTACCAGTATAAGTTGTCTGCTGAGTGTGGGTGCCACATGCTAGCATTTGACATATCATTCAATACTTTTTATACTGTGATGAGATTAGTTCTATATTCGAACACCTGACGATTTATGATGGTGTATATATAATTTTACAATGTGTGTTTCATCCTGACCACGGATCTGAAGGGTTTGGCGAATGGTATACAACCATTCCCCTTTTAAAAGGTCTGTTGATAATATAACCTCCACCATTTGCCTATAATACTTCACCATGTTCAATTCTAATAAGATCATACGGGTCTCCACAGGGTGGAGGTTGTATTAACAGATTTTGATTTTACGAGATATTGATGTCAGTCACTTGCTCAACCTATTAGTATTAGGTTATTACCTATTAGTAACAGCGTCTATTTGCCAGACCCAGGATTCGAACCTGGGACCCATGACATTATAAGCCGATGTTTAAGCCGCACGGTCATCATATCGTGGTTCTAATCCCGGGTCTGGGAAAAATTATCATGTTGTTTTTCAATGTATGTTTGTAGTCAGTATGGACCTAATAGCAAGTGACTAACATCCATTTCCAAAATGGCGGCTTACTGTTGACGTTTTGTTTTGAGTATTTATTTATGCACGTAAATTATGATTTATATATTAAATATAGACTATTTTATTAAGGATATACTTCAGTCGAGGCATGGTCTAAAAATATCGTGGCTAGGCGATGCGCGGATTGTACAAATGACGCGTGCCGAACGAAATATAATTTGTCATAAAAATCCAACATGCGTCCATTTAATGTTATGTTTATGGTTTTATTACTAATAATAATAGTATATTCATTGACATGTTTTCTTTTTTAAGTACATACGTAAAGTTTTTTAGTCATCTTTACACGATTTAAGAATATTTTCATCCGACACCATGACAAAACAAATCGACGTGCGGACACCTCGACTGTCGGTCTCCTATTTGCGACTAGTGAGAAATTTCGTCGCACCTACTGTTGAAAATTATTTGTCGTTCCACTGAAGTACGCTCTTAATAGAAGAAAGTTTTTTCAACATATTAATTGTCAATTGTAATGAAATATATACAACTGTATATATATTTTAAATACTAATTAATCTAGTTGATACTGCTCTAACTGATTTATTAAAAAAAATAACTCGAAATAAGTACCTACTTGCTAAAAAGCAAAATTATGTTAATTAAACTATGTTTTCTTACTTATTCGATAATCGTTTTTCACGGAACGCGCGTCCACACCGCACACAGTTTGGGAAAATTAGTCTACAATAATGGACACCCACACATTCCAATTTCTTTATTCAGATAAGATCTTAATCCATCTACAACGTAGACGTTTTATAACTCATTTGGGAAATCAAAAAACACGATTAACCTACCACCGTAATTCATAGACACGTGTCAATAAGAAATAAACTCATCGTGGCTTATTTCAGGGATTCTCTAAATTAGATCGATTGGCACGTTGAGTGGGTCACAGAACACTATCAATAACAGTGGCGAAGACTCCATACTAGGCGATTATTTAAAGCCGCAATATGCAATTAAAAATAATTTTTAATTGCATATTGACATATTTATATACTTAATCACTTCATTATTTTATGTTATATAAAAATAATTTATTTTGCCAACGAGAGATGTCGTATAAGTAGGAATGTATTACAGTATTACACAGTTTACAAAACAATCTGCAAAGGTATTAAAAAATATACCACAGCGCGCCGTAAATTAAATAATAAACGCCGCGACGTCTCGACGTAAATAAATTTCCGATTATGTGTGAAATAATTCTGAATTTTTTTCGTATGGACTTTACGTCTCGTAACCTCAGCAAGTCTGCTTATTTGTACGAAATAAGGTAAGCTCCTATCGCAGAGCCTAAAACATTCGCGCATAATATTGTTGTCTGGACTGCGCACTTTGTCCAAAATCATTAATAATTAGATAATTAAAAAAATAATTTCAACTGCGTTTAATCGAATATTAATAAATAAGTAAGTATAGATTGTTTATAAAAATAAAAATAAATTTTATCTAATGATTTTTGATGGGTACACATGTTTCGAAAAATACGTAATTTAAACACATCGCTCATTTTTATGTCGTCAATGAGTTTTTGAAGTTTCATTGAATTAGTGTGTCGTCATTTATTAGTGTGTACCTATTCATTAGTAGTAAATATCATACTATTCTCGTAATTATACCTGACAAGTGTGCTCTTTTTATCAGATCTCCACAGCCTACCTCTTTCCAAAAGTCACCCTTCACCACTGATCAATAATGACACACTTTAAGATAATAAATAACTTTTGAAAGTTTTTGAAAGGAAGAACTACAGTAAAAGCTTTCGATTTTGATTCTGGACTGAACATTTTTATGATGCGGATCAACCGCTTGGGCAAAAAAATAAAATAAAAGATATCTCTCGACTTTGGGTGGATTTTTTTTCTTGGGTCGCAAAACCAAAACAATTACCATAATCTGGGCCGCGTCTCAAAAAGGTTAAGGAACCCCGGTTGCTTGTCTATCGTTAGTTATCTGTAGCTATATTTGATTTCGTAAAAAAAGACTCAAACTTTTCAGTCGATATTACCTATCTTTAGAATCTTTATAAGGAAAATTTAAAGAAGAACATTAAAATGGCCCTCGTTAACTACCCTATTCGTAGACACTTGGGTATGGTTATGCTTTTGTAAACAAATGATTATGGTTGAAAAATTTAATAATTAGCCACCATAAAAAATATAGGTATATTTTTATTGCTACAAAAATATACCTATGTTTTTTATGGTGGCTAATTATTATCATGTTATTAAACCATTTCTTTTATTTTATTTAAAATTGTTAGCAAGTTCAAGTAGACGTTATAACTAAAATATTTGGCGAGAGCCGGGCGTCGGTTAGTAATTGAACTACATATATGTATCAATATATGGGAGGGGGCGCGATCGATAATATTAAAATCTCTAGTTTATATATCCTCCAATTTTATTTATCTATACCGGCGCGAATATGTCAATTGCACAGTTGTCGTGTAGTCCAGACTAGGGATTCCAATTCCCGGGATCCCGAGCTATTTTCGATAGCAATGAATCCCGGGATTGATAAAAATAATCCCGAAACTTTCGGGATTGAGTTTTTTTTATCAATTTTTATGGAAAATAAAATAAAAACGAAAATATAACAGAAAAAATACTTTTAATAACAAATAACTACATTAGAAATATACTGAGTTTGAATAAAGTTTGATTTATACCCATGTGTAAGTTGCAGATTCATTTTATTTTTTCACATAAATTAATAAAAATGAGAAAGATTGGAAAAAACAATGCCTCGCACTTTTAACAAAGTAATTCCACCATGATCTCATACGTTTTACGACAGTTTCATATTTGGTTGACTCGTTAGATTTATGAAGCGTTGGCCATAAGTACACCATGATTACTTGCTTTACTATTTTAAATCTCGCTAATCCATTCATTAAGTCTTTACTATCAGAAACAGCAATCTCATATTAAATTCACATTATTATTTATATTACAATATTATTTAATCTATTAAACTTATGTATTTCCAAGATTGAACGTAGATATACAATATTAACAATAAATGTCTTAAATGGTATAAATTATACTAGATTTATTTTTGACCGATTTTATCAATGTTATTTGTAAATATAAAAATTTTATATTAAGGGGGACATGCTCAGCGTAGGTCAAAATTGAGCTTTTGTTCTATTTTCAAAGCATGATCCTGGGCATACCTTAAACGTTGTAGATAATCTATTTATATTATTTTGAAGCCTTATTATCCTTTATATTTATTTTAAACATTTGATGACTGCATAAAGTATTTTTATTACATAAAATAGTATTCTTTTAAACCTCTCGCTCTAATGTTTTAGAATATAGTCATAGTTCAGTACATAAATGTGCAGTGGTGTTAAGATTTTTTACATTTATTAATTTTTAAACGCATTTATAAAACCATCAGTATAATTTATATCGACATTATTATAGTGAAATATTTACGATAAAAAATTATATTGATAATCTCTGTGATCCCAAATTTGACAAGAATTGGGCATTTTATTATTCAAAAAATGGGCAAGATTAACACATTTGAAGATAATTCTAAAGATACTAATTATAAGCTATGTCTTTGACCATTCAAGTGTGATAAACGTCCTACGAATAATGATTGCTTTATAATAATTATTGACCTAAAAATAAGGTAGTGTTTTTTTGAAATACGCCATTTCTTTTGGCATTCCTCAGTGGATAAGCTACAACATACGGCCGTAGCCATAAATTGACAAACTATAATTGAAGTAAGGAGTAAAATGATGTTAACGCGCGTGTTTGAACATGTACCGTTAAAAAAATCGGTTAGGTACATGTTCAAACACGCGCGTTCTTGTCATTGTAATCCCAAAATCCCGGGATTTCGGCTCGGGATTGGATTCCAGACGCTGACTCTTCTAGTCTCTTCTAGTCTAGACTCTTCTAGTCCAGACGCTGGCACAAAGTCGTCCCATTCCAATGCCAGTTTGAATTCTGGGAGCAATCTCGTCTTATATAAATCTTTCTACAATCTACATACTTACAACTAAGCAGCGCTCGAAACGGACTGGAACGCACCGGAGCGCAGCTCCTGTTCGTGAAATCCTCGAGATTATCGCTCCGTCTCGTGGAAAAATAAAAGTTGCATTATAATTCGTGAATTATTTAAAAGTAATATAATCATTTACATATTTAAATATAGTTTTTAAAGTTTACACGAAACATATGGGAATCATATTAAAAAATAATATTTATGATGTGACACGTAAACCTCAATTATTGTCATCTACCTTGCCGATTATGCCCAAATTTCGCACACGACACAAAACTGGCCCGTTAAACCGTATAATCTTGGCAGTTATATAACAAAAAATCGAATACATACACAATTTTTATAAAATACTTTCATAAAATTATTACATAAATATGTTAATATTTTCGGAAAATTATCGAGCGCTCCGGTTCGTAAAATTGTCCATTTCGAACGCTGCAACTAAGTCAAATTTAAACCTACTCAACTGTATATCTACACAATCATGCATGGTATTATCTGGGGTCGTTTTTTTTCCTCTCGGTTTCGTGGTACATCCACATTTTCATTTTCTTTGTTATCTTTTCAGTTTTATCACATTAATAACAGTTAGGAGTTAATGTAAGTTTCCCTTGAACGGGTGGCGATACGGTGTAGCCAAAACTTATTGTCAGTAACGATGGAGTGAACACTAGCTTCACGTTAACTCATAACTAATATTCGGTCATAGCGTACTTTCTGAGCATACAAATACATTTGATTCAAATTCAAATTTATTTATTTTACATATAATGAACATAACAAATTATAAATTCAAAGCGTTCACGACATGACATAGTGTTAATAATTAAAAAAAAATATATATAGAGAATGTGAGTTAATAATAAAATAAGAAAAGAAATAAAATAAAATAACAAAAATAAAAGTAGATGGAAGCACACAGAGTGAACCTTGATAGACCCTATCTTAAAAACTTATAAAACAACGTCCACCTAAATTCACTCTCACCTATGTGGAATATATCAATATCCGAAGCGATTTCATTAAACATGGTTATTTCCCTCCCAATTGGCATTAGTAATGGCAGGTTAGTTCTGCATCTTGGAAGAACAAACAACGGATCCCCTCGATTCCTAAAGTAATTATCTGAGACACACAAGCCAACATCACCAAGAATGGCAGAGTTCACATTTATGCCGCGTATAAGTCTGAAAAAATATGTAGCTAAATAAAGATTCCTTCTAAATTTTAAGCTACAGTAAGTGAGCATACCAGTCGGATAATATCCATACAGCCGAAAGTAAAGGATCAAAAATTCAAAAAATTCTTTTGGACTCTCTCCACCATAAGGCCGTACTTCAACTGATGCGGGGCCCAAACGATAGATCCACTCTCAAGTCTGCTTCTAACTAAGGAGTTATAGAGAATTTTTAGTACCGTAACATGCGAAAAGGTCCGGGAAGTAGGCAAGACAAAGCCGAACATCTTTAGCGCAGTAAGTGAGTAAGCGCAGCAGTTGATTACAGTAAGTAGGTTCAAAGATATTCATGAAAACTATTTTTTTTTACGTTAGCTATATCATGATTTGATTGATTAGTTGAAGTGAGTTAGTTCTTTAAGGCGAATGATTAAATTTACCTGCGTTGCAGTCAGGTAACTCAGAAATAATGGGAACTGAAACAGGCAACCGATCTTGAGTGTGGAAGAATATGGGATAAACTTAAACACGTGTTAAGATGTCAATAATACACCTTCGCATTCGTTTTGACAACTGGTCTCGCTTTTTTTCTTTTTTTTCATTTCTCGTAAAAAACAAAATCTGTTAATACAAACCTCTATTCTGTGGAGGCCCATATTATATTTATATCCTATTAGGATCGGACATGGTCGGGGGGAAAAATAACTAGTTCACTACTCGCTTATTGAGGTAAGGACCGATTTGCGAAATACATATTATAAATCTGCATCGCAACATCGTGTATATTGGAATAATATGCATAATATTATCATATATTTGGGAACCAAGTACCCTCTCACGTAGCTACGTAGCTCTTCTATAACATTATAACTCGATAAGTGGCACCCAAGCATGTCTTAAATCGAAATAGCCCCCATAACTAATAATAACCAGTGTCCTACAAGAGTCTTCTTGCCCCTTACAGTGGCGTACTATGTAACTAGTCGGAACTAGAAGGCGAATATAAAAAAATGGGCTCATTTTCTATTGTTTAAATTAGCCGAAATTCATTATTAGCTCGTATTCTTATTTGTCCGGTGATTGTTTTTATCCGGTACAAATCTTACAGTAGATTTTTAACTAACTTCCCGACTAGCTACACATTTCAACTTTTAGAATATATCAGAACACGATGCCAATGCATTCCTTTAATACTTTTAGCCATCTTTAAGTAGAATTGAATTCATTTTCAGCTAATTTTGTTTTGTATGAAAAGTTATTTTGTAAGATATCCGTAATCCAATCCACTATTATTGGTTGCTAGGGGTCTGGGGTCCTAGCAACTAAATTATTAATGTATACGTGCGTTACTATGGAAATCAATATGGGTGTCAAAATGACATTTTAGTATTATTTCTATCAAGTACAATTTTTTTTGATCGTTTAAGCTGGTCAAGTCAAGTTTATATGATTCAACAGAAAATTTAAAAACGTTGTATATAAAAAGTTCATTTTATCTTGTAATTATTTTTAATAATTTTCACTAATATCGCCCATTATTATTGTGAATATTTCCAATGCATTAATAATGATTAGTGAAAATGAGAAACAGACTATCCTGAAATGATTGGGTAAGTGATGAATTGGTTTCTCAGTGTGGAGTTGAATCGTAATAACTGTTTACGTATTAGACAAGTACATATACCTACCTATTCAACAAAATGTGAGCAGATATAGCCCAGATATTTAAATGCACAATCACAAAAGTGTCAGACGCGTATGCCATTCGTACCTATCGAAAAGTCAAAACGAAGACAGCGCTTATAATAATGCCAATCCTCCAACCTATAAAATATTATTCTTTTCTTGGAATACTTCGTTTACTCGATGGTATATAGTCATAATTTTATAATGTGAGTTTTATAGTCATATTATGTACTTGATAAAGCTCACCAAGTGAACGAAACACGTTTTGTAAAGCAAGTTTTTTATATGTGGTAAATAAATACCGAGTGATAAATTCTCATACTATAAATTACACTATATTTATTTTCCTCTGGCTATAAAATCTACTACTGTAAAAATGTTCTACAGACCTACAAACTGATCTGAAGAATGGGATGGGGGAGCCACTGTCGAAAACTACCCAATCAAGACCTGTAACTGGACAAAATCTGACATTCGTCGACAAATAGCGGCCTATGGTAGTTCGTAGTTCCATTTTTGGCCATTCTATAGGTAAGTTTGTAGGTCTGTACAAATCTTATATCAGTGGCGAAGGCTCCATACTAGGCGATTATTTAAAGCCTACCTTCTAAGAACAATATATCTTCAAGTATTTGATTTATATTAAAATAGGTAAATAAAAAATATGTATGCAAAATATAAAACAATTCAGAGTCATCTATCGTCAGAATTTAGAACATCGTTTAATTTAGTTGAGTTTCGAATAAAAATTAAGTGGCCACAAGCGCCATCTATTTTCAACTGAATTAGCTTCGGATTCCGATCGACAAAATCCAAACTAAATTTTGTATCGCTATGACGTCACATAACATCAAGCATGTCTGTAAATTTGAACCGAATCTATAAGCGCTACAGGATACGCTTACTGTAGGCCCTACACTATGTAGGAATATGTTTATTGTCGATGTCTGTCGCTTTAAACAAATAATAAATACATACCTAAAATGATTTAAAAAAATAATTTCTATTGGATTCAATGAGATATAATTAAAAATTGATTTTAAAAATTTAAAATAATTGTATCTTGTGATGTGTGTCATTGTGTTGTGTATTGTGACAAGTATATTTTTTTCTCATATCTCCACAGCCTATCTCTTTCCAAAAGTCACCCTTCGCCACTGTCTTATATATGTTATATTATAATGTTTTAATTTTACTTAGCAACATCGTTAATCGTTCGCAGTAACCATGTTTAATGAAATCGCTTCGGATATTGATATATTCCACTTACGTGAGGGTGAATTTAGGTGGACGTTGTTTTATAAGTTTTTAAGATAGGGTCTATCAAAGTTCACTCTGTGTGCTTCCATCTACTTTTATTTTGTTACTTATTTTATTTCTTATTTTATTACTTATTCTCTGTATTTTTATTTTTAAATTTATTAACACTTATTTTATATCATGTCGTGAACGCTTTGAATTTATAATTTGTTATGTTCATTATTTATGTAAAATAAATAAATTTGATTTGATTTGATTTGATTCGATTTGATTTGATTTGTATGAAAATAGAATAACAAAACCATAATATGTTGGATTGATTCGATGTTGTGAAGTTATTAATTTATATACTGTATTTCAAAAATTTTCTTTTATATTAGATTTTTATTTAAAGACGAAAGAGATGATTTTTGATTGCATATTATGCACTGATTACAAAGATTGGTTCGGTTATAAAGTAGTGAGTCTGGGTTTTTTTAAAATGTGTAATCCCCACAACCCAAAGCATGCACCTAGGCCAGCGAGCAAAGTGGCCAACATCAATTACTTAATTAAAAAATCTGTTCACTCATTGAATACTCTCGTTTCTTTCATACATTAATTACCTATGTGTTAAATGAGTTTATTATTTTTTTAATCATGATAAATAATATTCTTTTAACCCCACCGACAGGAAAATTTAGCACGCAGCTTCTACGACGCTTGTTCGTAACGTCGCGGTGCTGTTTATTGTAGATTCTCAGTTGCCCCATACCACAGTATTGTGAAAACGGTTCGCATATATATTATTGCTGTCCCAGTTCGCTTCCTAGATAGTTCCCTAGATGCAATTTGAAAATGATAAATTGGCATGCATGCATACCATTTATGGTAGGTATCCAAAATAACAACATAAGTATGAACATATTTTTTTCACATGGATTTATGGATATCAAAAATATCAACTTTCTGCATTTTATAGTAACACCAAATCATTTATTTATTTATTTATTTTACATATAGTGAATATTACAAATTATTAATTAAAACGTTCACAACATGACATTTAAAAACAAAGAAAGATTATTAAAACAGTATAGGTATATAAAAAAAGAACAGTAGAAAGTGTAAATACAAAAATTATAAATTAGACACAAGGATGGACACCGAATGAGCTAAGTAGGCTATTTTAAAAATTTATAAAACAATGCCCACCTATACTCATCCTCACGTATGTGGAATATGTCAATATCCGAAGTTATTTAGTTGAACAGAATTATTGCCTTCTCAATTGGCATTACCGATGGCAGGTTAGTTCTACACCTTGGAACAGGGGCAGGCAAACTTTTTGGATGGAGGGCCAAATTCAAGAATTCAAAATGAGCGGCGGGCCGCAAGTAAAATACCATTTTTAGATATACACTATTTATTATCACGAAAAATAAACATTACAAAAAAATTAATGAAGAGAATGAAAGTGTTGTACATTTTTTCAAATTCAGGTGTTAATTTTGTAGTTGATATTTTCAAAACTGCTTGTAAATGGGCATCGGAGATATTTGATCGTAAAGAATTTTTATTGAGGTTCATGATCGAAAATGTTTGTTCACATATATAGGTTGATCCAAAAACAACGAACATTTTTCTTGCATAATCTTTAAGTTGTTCGAATTTGTCTGAATTAAGGACATTGTAAAATTTGAATATATCTTCACGACGATGCAATTCTCTTAAATCAGTGTCACACTGCAGACCAATAATCTCAAGTTGTAGCTCTGTCAGTATACTATCAATATCTATTGAAAATGGATCGCGTACCTACTGTTGCTAAACTTGTCTCAAGTTTTCGGAAGTCACCAAATCTTTGTAAAAAATCGTCATTCAGAGCTTTAATAATTTTACCATATTCTTCAAATTTATATTCTGGTATATTCAGCAACTTCAAATTTGGAAAGTGGTCCACGTTTTTATTCGATATTTGTCGAAGGAACAACTTGAGTTTTAATTGAAATCCATTCAAACTCTTCACCATATCGTGGGCATATATTTTTTTTCCTTGCAACGCAGAGTTAAAAGTATTTAAATGTGTCACGATGTTCAACATAGAAGATAGTGGTTACATAGTGTGAGACGAGACGCAAGGAAGACATACTGAGATAATACATTAATGAAACAACAAATTCTTCAAATTTTAATCTATTGTCAATATTTTTTAAAAAATATATAAAAAAGTTATTCGTAATCAGAAGTACAATTAATGATGGCGGGCCGCAAAAAATACCCGGCGGGCCACATGCGGCCCGCGGGCCGCAGTTTGCCCTCCCCTGCCTTGGAAGAACAAGCAACTGATGCTCCCGATTTGTAAGATAGTTATCATGGACACACAGGTCAATCGACATAATATTATAACAAACGATCTCAGACGATAATTAAGTACCTACTCGTCACTCGAACTTATCATTTTATATTATTAGATATAATTAGTCGATATCAAACCTTTTAATCAAACAGATCTCTAATAATCTCTCAATAAAATAATCGTTCCTTGCACATGGTGTTAGTCCAAGAATGACATAAAACTATTAAATACAAAACAGCGGATGATTTTTCACGTAGGGCTTCGTTATACGCCAGATTAAGACCGGGTGTGATATGGGCCGATTTGGTTTTGAGAGGTTTATAGTGTTGTGGGTATTTAATACTAAAAATATTATTCGGGTATTTTGCCGCCAGGGTGCTGGCGCCCCAACACCCCGCTTGGCGAAGCCCTGTATCCCGCCACTGGACATGTAGCTCAATATAGTGAAATAAATATCGCACACTATAGGTACCGGTGGTGAAGGGTGAAGGTAGGCTGTTAAGATCTGCCATAAATAGTGTACAGTAAACTTTGTAAGTTATGCGTATTTGTTTTCATTGAAATAAAATTACAATTTACGGAGGGTGTTAGTTAGTTTTTAAAATTCAATTAAACCCTGCGAACCAAGTCATAATAAAAAATACTCGTCTATCTATAAAATAACAAAAATTATGCAATCAAACCATACATATATTTGGATATTTTATAGATAGAATAATATTTGTTATCAATTATAGTTTGGTTTAGGCATGGCTTAATGTATTTAAAAAATGAACCAGCATTATGTGTAATACGTAAAACCAATAAGTATGAATTAAAAAAGTGTGCACAATTTTGTCGTATCGCCCAAAGTATACCAAAACTATTATGGTTTGGTTTAGGCAGTGTTTTATTTATTTTTAAAAATTAACCAACACCATCTGTAAATTGTAGTCTTAGTTCAATAAAAATAAATACGTATGACTAACATAGTTCAACATGCACTATTTATGGCGGATCTTAACAGCCTACATTCACACTTCGCTACTGATAGGAACATTGTATACTCATAGATTATATTTAGTTCTGTCTATGCAACCACACTATAAACTGCATTATAAGCTTTGTATAGTTAATTAATACCCATAATTGGATTCCGTAGCCTTTGTGGAGAGCTCTCTATAGAACGCTGCCTGCAGATTGGTGGATAACTAATTCGATTTACTATGAAAATTATAAACCGAAACTAAAATTCGACTGAGTATAGCCGCTCATATAATTCGAGGCCATTAAGCGGACGAGAACACAACAGGCGCAAGTACGGTTTTAATAACGTACAATACCTATTAGGTAGGTAATCAATTAGAAAATTAAAACCTTTTTTAAATTCAAAAAAAATACATTCCTAGCTAGATCCAAATTTAAATATTTTACACTTCAAAAAAGAAAATCCTGGGAACACAAAAATATTGGGAAGTGCGTTACTTTCTGGTTGTGGTTGTACGAAGATACGACTCTGGAATGTGGAGAAATATGAGATAAATATTTTTAAAATATTTACTTCTATTATCATCATCATCAGCCTGAATCTATCCACTGCTGGATGAAGGCCTCTCCAAGCTGATTCCACTACTCTCGGTACTGTGCGTTGCGATGCCACGTAGTTCTGCCTAACATTATCATTTCATCGATCCAGCGGCCTCTAGGTCTACCTTGCGGACGTTTTGTACCTCTTGGATACAACTGGATGACTAAATTTGTCCAACGATTGTACTTTATCCAAGCTATGTGTCCAGCCCATTTCCATTTAAGGTTTTTAGCAAACTCTATTACATCGCAAACCCTTGTCTGTTGCCTTATTCACTCATTCTTCATTTTGTCCTTTCGCGTTATGCCTAGTATGCACCTCTATCCTCTCTCTCCACCGTCTATCATATTATACATTAAATTTTGTCACGTAAACGCATTCAATATTGGTGATATTTTAGGATATTTTGGGGAAACGCAAACATAATGGGAACTGGTTGTAAGAAGGTATGATTCTCGAATGCGTAGAAATATGGGATAAACTAAAAGACGTGTCAAAGGATAATGTGTAATTTTCAATATTTACGTCGTATCATATTATAATGCATTAAATTTTGTCACGTAAACACAACGCTTATCCTGAATTTCAAGATGGTTACGATCCTCAGCCATGAGGAGACGACCAAGAAGAAGAGGGTAACTAAATTGTGTATGTAGTAAGTAGGTTTTGGGCTCAACTAGGTAAAAACATATTTTTATGGATTCTAATGGATTTAAGTTTTGTATTATTCCATTTGAGTCGTTTTTTTGTTTCGTCTTTCGGCATCTATCAAGCACTATGTGTGCACCAACAGGTAAACCCGGGTCGCAAAAAATGACTCAAATGGAATAGTACAAAACTTAAATCCATTAATATTCAAATTCAAATTCCATCAAGTACCTAGCTACCTTCGGTCGATAGTATTAATATATTTATATGGATTATATAAATAATGCTAAAAGTCTATACATACGTTTAAAAACACGTTTTTAAGATAATGTTCGTTCATACAATCATGTTGTGAAACAGTTTTTCGTGCATTATTATGATTTAAAAAAAAGGGAATAGAACAATAATATGTTGGCACGTATTATTTGTTTCGAAAGTTCCAATAAACTTTCCCCATTGTATCAGATTTACATAACTTTGTAGAATGTGCTCATAGTTAGTTCCCCACACTTGTGCCAGTTGGCAGACGATACTTAGCGAGATCGCGTCTCACTCCTTCGATAAATTCATGACGGGATTGTCGCAAAACAAAACTTTCGGCTGAATAAAACATCAGCGGCGGGAGTTGGATTCCGAATTCAAATCTGCTGACTCAAAAATATGTTCGAAGTGCTGAAAGATCCATATCGGCTGCAATCAGTAGCGGACCGGAACAATAATAATTCCATAGAAAACATTGAACATTTTATTATTAATATCTTTCATACTAACACTCGCACCGTGACTGTAAAACTAAGGCATCTGTAAAATACATATTTTGGATATATTAGGGTTTGAAGTTTTCGTTTTGTTAGGAGAAATAGAGTTTCTAAAAAAAAACATAATACTTGGTTTATATCTACATATATTGCATGTTCTTTCAGTTACTTCACTTTTAAATTATCAAGTTCACGACTTTTGCAGTTGTTTTGCATTTAATCTCGAAATTGAAAAATATGCAGTTGCCTTGGTTTTACACTCACGGTGCGACATTATACCAGAGCGATGGAGCGGACCCTTTTTTGAGTTGCTCCTCTCCGGGACCTAATACTTGCTCTGGCTCCGCTCCAGGGTCTGCTTCGCTCCGGGTATAAAGTTTTAATAAGTATTATATATATATATATATATATGTATACAAATGTAAAAATAAGTAGTTTTAAAATAATCGTCATTTTCATTATTAATTATATTAAACAAAATTACCGCCAGCAAATCGACTCTCATTATTTGCCTCTTTGTCAAAAAAGTGAGGTTATTTATCACTCGGCAGTGTTGCCATATTTCAAATAATTCCAGTGTTGCAAAGTTTCAAAATATACTACTTTCATTTGATTTTAGGACGAAAATTTAATAATAAAGAAATAATCCGGAGCAGTAGAGCACTACACATTTTATGTGCTCCTGTTCCGAGCTCCGCTCAAACGCTCTGCATTATGCATCCGTGTCCGGAAATTTGTAAGTATGCAATTCGGAGTATCACACTGTATCGTGAAATATTGTATCGGAAATATAATATGGTCGTATATTAAAGACCGTCCAATCTCTTTAGGTCGTAAAGTACCGAAATAAAATTAATAATAAAACACGGTTCTTGTCGGTTTACACTGTAAACGTAAACTTTTTAGGAAGCCAGCGGCAAACATAAATAGCCGATATACTGGATTATTTGTTAGGTTAGGTATTATTCTTGAATTCATGAATTTTGCCAAAATCGGCTATGAAAATTGAATTAATGTTCATAATGTTAATGTTCTCCGGTAGAAAGCTCACGGCAAACTGTGCCACGGTGAAATGTTTTACGTACAATTTATATGTAGGTAACCTATACATCGAGGATGTTAAGCCATAAAGGGATTAGGGAATTTACCGTGTAACATAGTTTTTTATAAGGTTCAATCATTTGGAACGTGGAAACTTGTGACGAACTTGGGAAATTTGGGACGTGGAAAATATATATTTTTTTTTTCAAATCGTGATTTGTTAAGTTGAAAATTGTCATTGACTTATCGTAGTCGACATAATCTCTGTGTTGCAGATTGTAAAACCTGTGAATTCTTATGAACGAGAATATAAACTTAGATACGTAAGTCAGTTATACTCGAATGCGAACTTGAGTGAGCCCAGGAGATCGACAACGGTTAGGTGTAGGTGTGCGACCCTCTACCCTCACCACACATCACCGCTGTCATTTGAATACTTTACCTGTTCGTGAAGAATGGTTGCATTTATTATTATTTATGTATACATATTTAACTTTCAAACATTATGAGGATGATGATGATGAGGATGAAAAAGTGTCACCAACAATGTGGTCTGTGTAAGTTTCATCATAGTTTTTTTTTTAATATTTTTTAAGTTATAACGGAATGAACAACCAACCAAACCTTTTAAAAACTATATTTTGTGCACTGATCAACGTGCAAATTTCGAAATCACAAACACACGCGTTCAATCAAATTGATTATTATGGGAAACGCAATAAGATACTTTATTGTATATGTAATTATTGGACTACGACACAACTCATTTAATTAGAGATTTCAGATTAGTCTAACAAGCTCAAAATCAGGTACATATACCTACATATATCACTTTCATATGCTTTCTCTGGCACTGGTTTTGACAAAGTAGGCTCGCCACTGATCTATAAAATATACCCGCGAATTTCGCCTGTTCGTCGCTTCCTCCGGAGCCTCGCTGCCTCCGCTTCTCCGATTGATTGATTTCCCTACGCGGAAAATATTACATTTTAAAAGCAAACTGTCAAAAGGTTACGACAGCCATGATGTTTTATCTACATTTCGCGCCTTTTCAATAAAATTCCTTTTTCGAATTTGACAGCCGCTGTTGGGTCGTGCAAATAGATGGCGTGTATTGCGTATTATGGAGGTTTATCGAGCCCTTTCTGTTACATTATTTAACATAATATTATTATTGTCTTTTAGCATTTATATCTTCACTGGTGTTTAGAGCTATTTTTGCGTCGTTTTGACATGACTGAAAAGTCTGTATTTGAACTATAAATAAAAAGAGTCTTGTACGCTATTTCATCATTTGAAATTATGTTGTAAGCGCATCACAAATATTAAGATCGCTTAGTTCACTTATCAGTCAAGCAATGGCGGACATTTTTAATTTTTCAACTAAATAATAACGCCGAAGTGCAGTATTATTGGCTGCTTATCTACAAATGAAGGCGTCCCCCGAAAAGGGGTCTATATGCAAAAACAAAATTGTTCAGGAGAGGACAAAACGTTTTCTTCGATCATGTGGACTTTTGGAGCATATCTGTGATAATAATTATGTTCATGAAAGCACTCTTTATCATTGACAATTTTTTTTTGATAATAAAATAATTATATAAACCCCTCTTCTACGGTAAGCATTTTAGTATTGCTAATATCTCAAAAACTGTGGCAGTGACATGATGTTTTATATAAACCCCTTTTCGGTGGACGCCTTCAAATCATGACGGACTGTCTTTTTATACCTACGCCCTGCAAATTGTCAAATAAATATCATGGGAGTAGTGTGAAGTTTTCTGCAAAAGAACCTGCAATGCAAGTCACTTGTAGCTAACTTAATCAGCGGGCCAGTGGTCATATTTTACTTCGATTTCATACATTTCGGCTCCATCTCTATAGAAAACGTTTTTTCAACGTCTTTGGTATTGTGTACCTATAAACATGCCACATTAGCGTGAAGTTCGGTAGTTTTAACCAAACAGAAAACTATATTATGTAGTTGTATGGGGTGACGAGCGATCGAAAGCTATATTGATGAAGAAATGCAATATTATTGATGTAAGTAGGTAACTACAGTCATGCCTTCCGTAAGGGGGGACTGACAGGGCTCTAGCCTGGAGGGCCGGGCTTAGGGGGCGCCAGGCGTGGCAGGTCGACCAGTTATGTGAGATAACAACACACCACAAATTTACTTTTTTTAATAGTAAAAAAAATTGACACAGAATTTTATGGTATACTTAATTATTTTTAGTGTGTTTTCCGACTAATAAAAATGACTATCCAATATGACGAAGGGTCGCATGTTACTTGGCTATCACAAAAGAGGGTCACGATCAGTCACGAAGCCGAGTGTCGACAATTCAAGTGAATTTATTTAAAAATACGAAAAATCGCTAAAAAATATATATGGAAACCGCGAGTTTCTGCCTAAATGCTGCACATCAGAAGAAATCGCATCTACTATTCCACTATAGTAGACTCAACGGGCCCGTGTGTCATGAGAAGATCGAAAATGAAGAATTTTAGGTATCTTTGTGAGCTAAACTTGAATAATCCGTAGACTTTGTAGGAAATATGTATATATTCTATTCATTGTGATTCGCACTCTAACAACTTTATTGTTTTTGAATGCGTAGATATGAAAATCCCTTATTCGAGATTTGTCTACCCGCAACTGATTTGAAGTTGGCTATGGTCTATGAAACCGCCTCGCAAAAACCCTGAAAATTTCTTTAGAATATTTCGTCGTATTCAGTGAACGACCAAGAGAGTATATACTCGAGAAGTATGTTTCACAGGAGAGCATGGAAGACGAACCCCGTATGCAGTCCTTTGACGTCTCCTCTGTGCCAGACATACCAACATATTCGACTATGACTTTTCGGCCGGAGAGATGGTTCTTGATGAGTCTAAAAAGGCTAGCGGGACAATAAAACATTTCAGAAATGCCTTACTGGTTAGTTTAATTCTGAAATTTCCTTCTTGTTATACAATAATATAATGTTGGTTGATTATGTTTTGTATAAAACAATTAATAAACTCACAATGCCATATACCCACCTAATTTAGAAATTAAATGTTTAAAACATCATTTCTTTAAATTTCAAAAGTGTGACATGGTGCGTTGTTTCAGCGTGAAACGGACTACAAACTTTTTATTTTTTTTAAATGTAACTTAACGACCCACATGCTCAGCGTAGGTCAAAATTGAGTTTTTATTGTATTTTTAAACCATGATCCTGGACATTCCTTAAACGTTGTAGATAATCTATTTATATAATTTTGAAGCCTTATTATCCTTTATATTTATTTTAAACATTTGATGTAGTAGTACATACGGCCGTAGCCATAAATTGACAAACTATAATTAAAGTAGGGAGTAAAATTATGTTAACGCGCGTGTTTGAACATGTACCTAACCGAATTTTTAAAAAAAAAAATTTAAACGGTACATGTTGAAACACGCGCTTCAATATCATTTTACTCCCTACTTTAATTATAGTTTGTTAATTTATGGCTACGGCCGTATGTTGTAGTTTAACCACTGGGGAATGACAAAAGAAATGGCGTATTTCAAAAAAACACTACCTTATTCTTAGGTCAATAATTATTATAAAGCAATCATTATTCGTAGGATGTTTATCACACTTGAATGGTCAAAAACATAGTTTATAATGAGTATCTTTAGAATTATCTTCAAATGTGTTAATCTTGCCGATTTTTTGAATAATATAATGCCTAATTCTTGTCAAATTTGGGATCACAGAGATTATCAATATAAATTTTTATCGTGAATATTTTACTAAAATTATCTCGTCATAAATTATACTAATGGTTTTATAAATGCGTTTAAAAATTAATAAATGTAAAAAATCTTAACACCACTGCACATTCATGTACCGAAATATGACTATATTCTAAAACATTAGAGCGAAAGGTTTAAAAGAATACTATTTTATGTAATAAAAATACTTTATGCAGTCATCAAATGTTTAAAATAAATATAAAGGATAATAAGGCTTCAAAATTATATAAATAGATTATCTACAACGTTTAAGGAATGTCCAGGATCATGGTTTGAAAATGCAATAAAAGCTCGATTTTGACATACGTCGAGCATGTCCCCCCTTAATGTTCTAAAATGCTAACCTAGATGACAATTCAACCGACCCGAGCAATCATTGCCAAACGTAAAATTCCATCATGTTGGTAGATATGTCGCCTTTATTGCTATTCTTAATTTATTTCAATTGCAATTATTTTTTTAAAGATATTGTGGACATTACAAGTTATAAGTTTAAGACGTTCACAACACGACATAAAACATTATTATAAAGAAGAAAAGTAATAAAAACGACAAAAATGAAAATACAATTATACATCTGTAGAAGTTCAAAGAAGTACACCGAGTTTGCTAAGGAGACCCTATTTTAATAATTCATAAAATAGCGTCCACCTAAACTCACCTTCACGGAAGTGGAATATATCAACACCCGAAGCAATTTGGTTGAACATAGTTATCGCCCTCCCAATTGGCATTACCAGTGGAAAATTGGTTCTGCACCTAGGGAGAATAAATAACTGATGCTCCCTATTTCTAAGATAGTTATCAGGGACACACAGGTCAACACTGCCCAGAATGGCAGAGTTCTCATTTATACATCGTATAAGTCGAAAAAAATACGTAGCTAAAATAAAGATCTCTTCTAAATTGCAGACTACAGTATGTAAGCATACCTAAGAGAAAGTCAATTGGATGAAACCACGGATAGTATCCATACAACCTCAAGTAAAATACAATTTACCCAAATTTACCTATGCGACCTTTTAATATATAAATAAAATTAGTCTATGGTTACGTTAGGTACAGCAAGTTTCCTTTGATATCTAAAATGTGAAGTATAATGAAGCAGTTAATAGCAGTGGCCGTGCCGTGATGCCATTTTCCTTGCGACGCCGTCATATTTAAGACCTGAATAATATTTCATCTGGCTCGTTATCTATGCACTTTAATATAATGCACGCCCCATTGCGAGGTGCATAGTATAATGACCGTTGTCTATGTTCGCCAGTGTTCTATTTTAGAACACTGCATTCGAATCTTCGTAATATTCGATTATGCTTCTTCCTCTTCTATAAAGTTATAGATAGGTAAACATTATTGATCAGCTCCACTGACACTGTCTCGAGTACACTTACAATTTGATTTAATATTAGTACCTACATAGGCACCAGTACATTCTGACGATGGTACAATTAACTAAGTACATATTTCATTTTTTTTACCGCTAATCGTTGTAAAAGAGAGCGCGTAGGCGACTATGTGTCCGGAAACTTGTACGTATGCAGTTCGCCGTATCACACTTCACCGTGAAATGTTGTATCGGAAATATATGGCTGTATTTTAAAGACCGTCCAACCTCTTTGGGTCGTATAGTACTGACATAAAATTATTCATGTCTAAATAAAACACGATTCTTGTCGGTTTACACTATATAGGAAGCCAGCAGCAAACAAATTTTGAAAATAGCCGATATACTGGATAATTTTTTAGGTTAGGTTAAGTTTTCATTTTTGAATTCATGAATTTTGCCAAAATCAGCTATGAAAATTGAATTAATGTTCATAGTGAATCTAATAAAATTGCAGACCGTATGTATAGTATACGATCATCTCTTTTCGATAAGAAAGCTCACGGCGAACTGTGCCACGGTGAAATGTTTTACGTACAATTTACATTAACAATATTAAGTATATCTAAAGAAAACATACATACCTAATACCTATTATCTTATTCAATGATGTTGAAGATGTTTTCTCTCACATTTTTTGTGAAAGTGAAGCAGGGAAAACATTACTAAGACTAATTATTAAATTAAATGCACGCAATTTCGCATTGCAGATACATTTGTAGCACATTTTACACTGTTATCGCCTGCTTCTATCTTTTCTTCTATTATTCTATCTTTTGACGTTTTGTTGTTATGTATATACGTATAAATATACGAGTATTTTGTGGTTTTCCATCTAAAATATATTTTAAATAATAAGGTTTATTCACAAATTCAAGTTTCAGGATTTATCTTGGCATCTCATAATTTATCGAATTTACCTACTCTTTTGGTGAATCTAAAATTTTATTGGAATGTTTACCGTCTTTGACAGAATGACGTGACCGAAAATAGTGATGTATGCTACAAATTAGTCTGCAATGCAAAATGAATTGCACATAATTTAAATGATATAGGTACTACGGGCCTTATTTTTTTTAAATATATCTTACGATGTGAAGGCATTGTAGCAAATTATACCAATACACACACGCGAATCACCCATGGTGCCACCGTAGAATGATTTACCTGTAGGTACATGTTTGTATTTTTCATTTTAATACTGGCAACATTTTTACCGCTCGGTTCAAATGAAGAAAATAGCTTCGCGTGCAGATTTCGATAACAGTGCATAATATTCACGGAACGTGCATTTAGTTTCTCGGAACATTCTTGCAGTCATACTCCCACCAAATTTACCGCTCAACTTCCAGAAGATAGTGGATTGTTTATGGTCGCGAATGCAGTGGTAAATAATATGCAAACAGTGCTTTCGCGTTATTATCTTTATTATTAGATAGTTGGGACGAGGCACGTGGGAATAGTTTAAAAAGTTTGACTATTACTGGCAGAACAAGGACGTTTGGTCCTCACAGAATAATCAACGCGTGCGTGCTACCTGTGCTCCTGCATGGCTGTGAGGCATTTCATCTTACAAGCTTCGAGGATCTCGGCTTTTGAGCTTTGAGAATCGATGTCTCCGCCGAATCTCAGGGGTACATTGGTACGACCACGTTACAAACACCCGAGTTCGTGAGTAGACATAGCTGCCTAATCACGAAGGGACGTTTTACGTGGCTGGGACATGTGTTCCGGATGCCGCCAAAGAGTACGACGCTTCGTACCCTTGTGGCACAGCCTCAATGGTTCCATCGTCGTGGCCGGCCCTCCCTCACCCTGCAGCGGTGCTACAAAAGCGATCTACGCGCTGCAGGTCTGGGATGGCGTGTGGCGCGAGAGTTGGCGATGGATCAAGGGAAGTGGCGCGAATTTGTGCTTGCCATATGCCCCAATGCTGGGTCGTGATAGGGTGAAAGAAGAAGAAGATTACTGGCAGCGTAACATAGATATAATTGACTAGATTTCATTACACTATGATGTTTATCCCGTAGGCGCAGCAGGTTAAAGTTACTGTATGACTCCATCTTCTCATCTTTTGTCTTATGGTACGATCGAGAAGTTGTGCTTAGTATTAAAGCCAGACATCTACAGTACCTATTTCGAGCATCTCATTATCTAAAGATAGATCAACTGTTAGTTTCCTAATAACTTCCGTGATTGGTACCGAGTGCAGCTTGACAGAACTGTTCTGGGTAACAGATGATAAAGCGAAGATCACCCACATGGTTGCCCACCTCTGGTGGGGAATGGCATAGGAAGAAGATATTATATTATATCTGTTAAGTGGAGCTTACGGTGCTACTGTACTTCTTATTTATAGATATGGTCGATATGGAGTTCTTATCCGCATGCGTGACATCACATACGTATCCGTAATGCATGACCCCCCACAAAGGGGCTGACAGGATTCTAGCCTGGGAGCCTGACCTTAGGCGGGGGGCAACATAGTGGGTCGACTAGTTAAGTGAGATAAACAAACACCACAAATTTTCTCCAATAGTAAAAAAAAAATCACCTGCGGCGCTGTTTTACTTACAATATTAACATTTCAAATATGTGGCTGTGCGATGCAATTTGGTGAGATATGCTGATTGATATAATTACATGATAATTCACATGTAGAATTTTATTATATAATTATTTGTAGTGTTTTCTGACTAATAAAAATGGCTATTTATCCAGCATGGCGAATGATCGCATGTTAGAGTTGCCACTTCATAACTTTGCACTCCGGCTCTAGGATGACAATGTTGTAATTATTCTAAAAATATTTCTTTACATGATATAATATCGTAGTATATTCTTGGGTTTTCACCGTGTCTCCTTCTTTACTCGACGTTTCGGGCTCGTTGCAGAGGCCATTATCAAGAGATATGTTTTATGATGAATCGTTTTTAACCGTAATTCATCATCCCGATTACGGTTAAAAAAAAAAAAAAAAAAAAGTCATGGCTTCCGGCACTATCAGCAAAATCTAATATTCGAGCCGGTATCCTCGGTCATAATGATTGACAGATTACTCTGAGCAACGTTTGCTCTTAGATAATCGGATTCCTTTTGACATTCTTAGAGCAACGTTTACATTCACATACCTACACTACATTTCATCATAAAACATATCTCTTGATAATGGCCTCTGCAACGAGCCCGAAACGTCGAGTAAAGAAGGAAGAAGGAGACACGGTGAAAACCCAAGAATATACTACGATAAAAAACAACCGTGAAAGCCTCAAACATTATATGATATAATATTATTATATATTTTTTTATTGATTTACGACATATATGAATAGAAGTGAATATTATCATTTTATGTAATTTTGTGCGAGGTAATCAGGCAAAGAGGCGTATCAGTGTAGTAAAAAGTGCAAAGTTATAAAGCGTATACTCTACTTGGCTACCATAAAAGGACGTTGTGATCAGTGCTTAATAATATGATGTCAGTCGAGTGCCGACAACTCAATAATTCAAATGGATTTATTGTGAAATAAAAAAAAAGATTACCTACCCTTAATTTTACATCGCGGAACCTTGAGGTTCACTTTTGAGGAACACTACTGTAGAATATCAAACTGCCCTTAACCTTGGCGATAGCAGGCGGCTCTCGTGGTGCAGTGCGTAAGTCGCTTGCCTTCCACCCGAGAGTTCCTGGGTTCGATTCCCGGTCAGGACACACAATATTTATGTGTTTTTCTGAAAGCCTGGGTGCCTGTGATTGTTCAAAATTACTAACAACCACCTTGTACGAAAAAGCAAAGATATGGTTATTGTTATTAATAATTATTCTAAAAAAAAATCTTGGCGATAGCTACAGGGGCGCTTCAGGGGGTCAGTGGGTCTATTCTATGCTTATCGACCGCTAAAGTGATAAAGTGAAAAATATTATCAAACTTAGGGTATGTTTGTATCAAAATATTAGCACTTATTGTAACAATTACACGAAGCCGGTTTTTATTGTTGCAATAAGTGCTATATTTTAACAGCACCTATCTTGCTGCTGTTAAAATATCGCACTTATTGCAACAATAAAAACCGGCTTCGTGTAATTGTTACAATAAGTGCTAATATTTTGATACAAACCTACCCTAAGTTTGATACTATTTATCAATTTAGTGTTCGATAAGTATAGAATAGACCCACAGATCTTACTATTAAAATTAAATCAAAATGGATCCTAATGATCTGGTATCCTAACGACGTAAACCATATCCAGAGCTTCAGTGTGGTGGGGTGTGGTACAAGCATAGAGATATCCTTTCAGCAGTCGTACTAAATGATATTTGCCTTGTATTAGAGAGAAAAAAGCGAGAAGATTTTAAATTCGTGCGAGCAATTCAACATTTTTGTCACGTAGTCGCCGGTTATCGTGGGTATCTACTATTTCATTTAGCGGAAAATGTCACCCCTAAAATCTTTTCGAGAAGAGATAAAGACATATCCACAGTGGAGTGGTAGACCCTCAACTCTTTGTCCACTATTCATTGAGATTAAACCCAATATAAATTCAGTCACAATTATTATTATTACAACGTTTTTATTAGCTCGTATTCTTATTTGTCCGGTGGTTGTTTATCCAGTACAAATCTTGCAATCAATTTTTAATTAACTTCCCGACTAGCTAGACATTTAAAACTTTTAGAATTTATCAGAACACGATGCAGTGACGTCCCTGGACAAAATGCCGCCCCTAGGCAGTGCCAAAATGCCGCCACATTTTTTATATAGTACTTTATAATATCATTCTTTCATGTCTCCAATATCTAAGAAATATGTGTTGTGTGGATACATTACTAACAATATAAATCTAATGTAAATGCCTTCTCTGCTTCAATAGACAATATTGCGACTCTACGGTTTCAGATAGGTAAATTTAAAAATACACTTGACAACTTCCAAAACTCGCGAGTGACTGGCAAACATATTTGGATAAATTTTAAATAATGTATGCACGTGTCATTGCTGTTCACCAAGAACTTGACATCCAAGGACAACGGAAGTAAACTAGACATCGCGAACCCGACAAAAAATCCTTATTCGTACCTAATTAATACATTTTGTTTCCAACCATTGAGCTGACTTTTTTAATGGATAGATATTTCCGTTATTACTAAGTTTAGTTATCTATTTCTATATGGTACCTAGTGATTCTCCTCTATTTGCCGCCCTTTGGGTAACTGCCGCCCCCAAGCGACACTCAATCTGCCTACCCCAGGGGACGTCACTGACACGATGCCAGTGCATTCTTTTAGCCATCTTTAAGTAGAATTGAATTCATTTTCAGTTAATTCTGTTTTGTATGAAAAGTTATTTCGGAAGAAATCCGTAATCTAATCCACTATTATTGGTTGCTAATTGGATGGTCATAGCAACTAAATTATTAATATATACGTGCGTTACTATGGAAATCAAAATGATATTTCAGTATTCCATATTTGTTTGTTTGTTTGTTTTTTATTTACTTCATATCAAGTACAAGTTTGATATCAAGTACAAGTATATAAAAGGTTCTTTTTATCTTGTATTTTTGTATTTAATGCTTTCTCCAAAATATGGTCGTAGTTTAGCAACGTATGCAAGTGGCCAATCGTGGTTTTTAAACATTCGCCTAATCCCTATGCCTATTGTCCATATGTATAATGTTGTTATTTTTTCTCTTGTTTCAGATTATGCAGACATCTTATTCGTAATATTAAGCCAGCATCACCCGTACCATACCAGTTTGGCAGACAGACTAAAGAGGGAGATTATAACCCAGGCTTTAGAGGAGGAACATGTATGAAAAGTTATTCTATATTATTAATGACCACTTATTTAGGTACTTCGTTCAAATATTTAAATATTTTCGTTGTCCTTGAATATAAATGAGGAGCAAACATTCAAAACGTGATTTGTCACACAAATGTTGAGCTGAGATAATCAAGAAAAACATATTGTACTCAAAATGGTTTTTTTATTATAAAACTGTTTAAGGAAAGAATTTTAAACCTGGTATTTGGTATAATCCAAAATTCGCGGAAGTGGTTCATTTTTTGATTTGAAATTTGGACAAAACACGATTTGCATGAAACTTGTGGGCAAAACACTATTTGAATGAAAATCAAGGCATTATATTTTTTTATATGATAAAAGGTTCTTTGAACACTGATTCTGGTTTCCTTTCATAGATTTAAATATGGACTATCAGAATTGACAATAAACGGCATTTTTCAAAATGTGTGACAAATCACTTTTTGAATGTTTGCTCCTCAAATATTCCTCTTGATAAATTCCAAAATACATATAAAAAATGTCATAATTTATCATAAATCCCCTAATTCACGGCGATGACGAGTTTTACCACAGCTTTCTATTTATATGAAAAATATAGAAGGCTGTGGTTTCATTAATTGATTTTCAGTGTTCACGTAACTTGATCTTCAAGAATAATCGCGTTTATTGATTTTTTTCCGATCATGTCCGATCCTAATAAGATCATTTATTATATATGGGCCTCCACAGAGTGGGTTTGTATTAACAGATTTTGTTTTTACGAGAAATGGATATCAGCCACTTGCTCAACCTATTAGGTATGGACTCTGACTCAACTCAAATTGAAAAGCAATATGTGTACTTGCCGGACCCAGGATTCGAACCTGGGACCCACTACGGTATAGGCCGACGCTTAAGCCGCGCGACCATCGTGGGCGTATATCTTATTTAACAAACATTGTTTTTTTTATTCAAGTGGGTGCAGGTGACTAAATTGATAAAGCACATTGACCCATCATAATCCTATGGATTTTTTTTCAAGATTTTTTTCTAATTTGTATGATTCTGAGGTTTCCAATTTATCTAAATTCTGTACCTACTATTTACATGATTCTTGATTATTTATTTGTTACGATCCTCTAATTATTTCACAATTTTTAATAAAAGATGGCGGAGTTTTATGTTTTGATCCAATGATTTTTTATAATTTAATACATTTGTAGGTACTACGGGCAAATACACGTCACTGCAAAACGACGCAGACTGCGATGCGTCAAAGCATGTCTCGCTTGATTCCAAACGTGTCCAATTGGACTAAAGCAAGGACCACCAATTGCAACACCGCGTGTCTAAGCCCTAATGATTCTCAATTTTTTTCATATTTGTCACCGCCTCAAAAGTTTATTTGTGTGGATCAGAACCAGACTTGTCCAACCCACAAAAATGAGAAAACTAAGTTAGACATCTCATCGCTATTAAATATTAATTTTGTGTCTGGTTCAAATATGACTTATCACTAAAAATTGTCGTCTTATGACACTGCCATCCACAGTCATTTCTTGTAATGATATAAATTGGGTACAGTTCGGTTATGAGGAATACAGCGGAAAACACATTTTGAAAATACCCGATATACTGGATTATTTGTCAGTTTGGGTTAGTTTAGGTTTGGTTAGGTTAAACTAACAAATAATCCAGTATATCGGCTTTTTTCAAAGTGTGTGTTGCCGCTGTATTCCTCATAACCGAACTGTACCAATAATTCATAATGGGTGCCGTATTCATCTATTCCACATATAAATGGCGGACAAGTCTGACATTATTTGTGAAATGCTAGAACAAACAGATGAAGATTTTTCAACAGATAACAATGAATACAAGCCTTCAAGTGATTGAGTTAAATTATCAGGTATTTTGCGGAAGCAATATTGAGCTTTTTTTCAATGAATCTATAACTTTAACACCAATTATCTCAGAACTGAATAATAATTGTGGGTTGGTCAAACTGGTTCTGGTCCACACATTTGGTTCACAGCTGACGGTGGTTCACTGTGGCCTGTTTCTCGTTCACATCAGCCTGATTCACTCTGCCGGTGCATGTTTCACTTGAAAAATATATATTTCTTAGAGGAAGCCAGAAGTGGTAACGACACACGCCAGAGGCTCCTGGACGGTGCTGCCTCTCCTGTCGCAGCTAGCCGAGGATCACAGCACTTCCGCAAAATGGGTCTTCTTCTGCGATCAGCACATCACAGTTAGACTGCCTCATCTTAGGGAGATACTCATAGATTATGATCCGAAAGAGGTAACATAACTCTCTTGCATACTAGCCAATTTTTTCTTTATGTTGTCAACGTCTTGGACTTAGTTTAGTTAGTTAATGTAAATAAATACATTTTCTGCAATTTCAATAGGTACAATCAGTGTTTCTAAAACTGTGGTATGCGTACCCGCAGGCGATTTTTTTTCGTAAAATGTTTGACTTAGGTACTTACCAGTGAAATGTTTTATCATTTCTGTAGGTAGCAATGACATTTATATGGACGAAGCACCTGGAAAAAAAATGACACTCACTTTTTTGTCGAGTCTGCCGAATGGCATAATCTGTTCTAACGCCATTACAATAAAAGTGATATTTCTATAAATTCCCGATGCTTTTTGTCGGGTCTGCCGAATGGTTCGGTTCAAACGGGCTCGCTCAAATGATCATTGACATTGACATTGAATAGAAACACTGTTCTAACGCCATTACAATAAAGGTGATATTGCTATAAATTCCCGATGCGTGATATCGCATAATGGAAATTGCGTGACGTCTACCTATACATGTGCGAATCTCGCTATGTGCGAATTTACTTGCTAGCTACTGTATTGAGTGCGTTGTCCATTAATAATGCCATTGGTAGGTAGGTATCTACTATATTTTTTCGGAAATATTTAATTTTTGAAAATCGAAAAAGTAAAATAAAAAAACGTATAGAAAAAAAGCTACAAAAACACGTGATAAGATCTAAGTTTCTAAAGGGGTACCTACTGGAATATTAAAAGTTTAGGAAACTTTATCAGATAATGGGATTTTATTTTACCTAAACTAACTGCCAAATTGAACTGACCGTGCTGAAAATAAAATAATACAATTTATTTCCCCATATTACGAATTCCACCAATATGTAAGGTGTTGTTTCGAATAAAATTAATTATTTTAAGAAATACAAAAAAACACGGTGATGATTTTTTTTCAAAACTTACCAGATCGAACAATGTTTCCAACTCTTGTAGGCCAAAATATGCCAAACCGGGTAAGAAGATATAAATAAGCTATTTGGCAGAGAAAATTCTCATCGCTTATAATATATAGGATCTCGCAGCCTGTCATAAACGCATGTTATTTTGCCAATGTGTTAATGCAAGGACCCTATGGGTTGGGTGAATGGTTAACTACTATTCCTCGCAATAAAAATATGTTAATACAACATCCACTCTGTGAAGGGCCATATGCTCCGATTAGCAGTAGCGTAGGGTGGAGGTAGGCTATTAAGATTCGCCATAAATAGTGCACATTAAACTTTGTTAGTCGTACGTATTTGTTTTTATTGAGTTGAGACTATAATTTACAGATTGTATTGGTTAGTTTTTAAAAATCAATTAAACCCTGACTAAGCCAAACCACAATCGTTTTGGTATATTTTGGGCGATACGACAAAATTGTGCACACCTTTTCATTCATACCTATCCGATTTCGTTGTATTTAGAATACATATTACACATATTGTTGGTTCATTTTTTAAAATTCATTAAGCCCTGCCTAAACCAAACCATAATAGATAAAAAATATTACTCTATCTATAAAATAGTCAAAGTTATGTATGATTTAAGTGCATAATTATAGATACTTTATAGATAGACGAGTATTTTTTGACTATTATCTATTATGGCTTGGTTTTCGCAGGGTTTAATTGTATTTTAAAAACTAAAGAACACCATCTGTAAGTTGTAGTCTTATTTCAATGAAAACAAATACGTATGACTGATAAAGTTTAGTGTGCACTATTTATGGCGGATCTTAACAGCTTACCTCCACCCTTCGCCACTGCCGATTAGGATGAAACACGGTTTCCCTTTACTTTTTCTGAGACAATTTCTGGAAAAGTATAACAATTTTTTTTTTCTATTCAAAAATAATTATTCTCAGGATCCCATGTTTGGAACATTATTATGGTAACATTGGCAAATGCTCGTACTTGTCCATTTCCAAGTTCGGTAGATGTACGTGGCGGCAAAGAACTAGAGACCGAGAAGAGTGGAGAGAGCTAGGGGAGACCTTCTATGAGCAGTAGATCGACCTCGGTTGATGATGATATATACATTTATTATATATTAAATTTCCTTTCTAGGAAATCTGGATCGGACATGGCTTGAAAGACGTGGAGCCTACGATAATCCACCACTTTTCTCTTGCGACTGAAGAGTATGACTTTACGTACCCGAACTTCGCTTCAGGATTCGCCATGAGTATGGCCCTGCTACGAACGTAAGTCATATAATCAAATTTTAATACTTTTCACCTTTTATTATTCGTTGTACTTGAGGAATGCTGAAATGGCTTGGGGTTAAGCAAGAAATTTGGCATCAAGTATATTGTAGTGCTTTTGAAGCAAAGATTTTTTGATTTTATATGTGGATGTAGCAATTGCATGTCACTCGTATATCAAAATTACTACTTAATTTCTGGAGGGGGAATACTGTAGCAATCATACCATGTCAGCATTACAGGTGTGACACACTTCGGTGTTCATATTTTGATATCAAAACAAATCGATTATGAAATCTAAATCAATTATTCTTCGCAACAACTTGTTGATTATTAGACCCCATCCATAAGCTTTAAGAATTTAAGGCTTTACAAAGTTTTTTTCTCATATTAAATCATACGAACTCTCATAGCCAGAAATTTTATGTTTGTATTGATGCCAGCTTTTTAAAATTTCAGACTCCACCACCGTTTCAAAGAAAACGAGTCGACATCGCACACAGAATTCTCTATCGATCCTGCGTTTGAGCTAGCCACGTTTGTCTATGACAACGGTCAAGGGTCTCAGCTTACGCATTCTGATGAATTTTGCATCGTCTCCAGCAAGACCTGTGCCACATATCCGAAGAGTCACGAAGCCTGTGTAAGTTTGTAATTGATAAATACATTTTGACCAGTGTGTTGTAAGCCATTCGCTTAACTCCTATGCTATGGAGAGAGAATATTATGTATACTTACATAAATGCCCTGGTTACCCAGCTAAGGTTTCATCCTAGAAGTCTCCATATGCTATTCCAATAATTTTCCAACTAGTGACAGTAAGATATATAAAATAAACTGTGAATTTTTTTCAGGGTGATCCGGTGCCAAAGGAATCATTTTTCTTTGCCGTAAAGACTTACCACGAGTTCCACAAAGTCAGGGTACCAGTTGTTAAAAAAACTTGGGGAAGATTCGCTTCAAATTTAATGTTTTTCAGTGATAAAAATGGTGAGAATTTATTTTAATGTACAATAACAGATTTAGACCCATCGCGCACACCTTTGAAAGACGTACAGGGAATATGCGATTTAAACTGTTTACCGCCTATTCCCTGTATGCTCAACTCATGTGCGTGCGGGTTCACCGCTTGGGTCAGCAGCAAATTGTCCCTGCACTCTCTTATTTCCTGCCATCAGGTTTTGCCATTATTGTGTGCGACGACTCTAGGATATATTAAGGGCCCACATGCCCAACGTATGTCAAAATGGAGGTTTTATGGTATTTTCAAAGCATAACCCTGGACATTCCTTAAACGTTGTTGATAATCTATTTATATAATTTTGAAGCCTTATTATCCTTTATATTTATTTTAAACATTTGATGACTGCATAAAGTATTTTTACTACATAAAATAGTATTCTTTTAAACCCTTGATCTAATGTTTTAGAATATAGTCATATTTCAGTACTTCCATGTGCAGTGGTGTTAAGATTTTTTAGTTTTAGTAATTTTCAAACGCATTTATAAAACCATTAGTAAAATTTATGTTGAAATTATTATAGTGAAATATTTACGATAAAAAATTATATTTTATAATCTCTGTGATCCAAAATTTGACAAGAATTAGGCATTTTATTATTCAAAAAATGCGATTAACCCATTTGAAGATAATTCTAAAGATACTGATTATAAGCTATGTCTTTGACCATTCAAATGTGATAAACATCCTACGAATAATGATTGTTTTATAATAATTATTGACCTAAGAATAAGGTAGTATTTTTTTGAAATACGCCATTTCTATTGGCATGTCCCAGTGGTTAAGCTATAACATACGACCGTAGCCATAAATTGACAAACGATAAATGAACTAGGGAGTAAGATCATGTTAACGCGCGTGTACCGGAAACATGTACCGTTTTTAAAAATAACGTTTTTTTTTCGGTTAGGTTTATAACCAATAATTACGATCGAAATTCATAGTTTCGTGCCGCAGCCTGAATATAGTGGTCCTCGTCATACCATAATATAATCTATAAAAATATATACATACAAAGGTATTTAAAGGTAGAGATTTATCTCATAAACAAATTTTTGTGAATGAATTCTTGTGTAAAAACGGATACATCTCTTATTATTGAGAGACATCTATATAATAATATTTTATTGAATTACTAAAATATCTTTCAGATACCTCAATACCAACAATGGATTTGGGGATTGAAAATACAGAAAGGGGACACTGCGCCAAGACCATGGGAATCCTGAGTTACCTGTCAAACTATTTGAAATCTCAACCTCACATAAAGTGGGTTGTTATTGCGGATGATGACACAATATTGAGGTATTTTCATTTTACGTATTACAATATTAACTTTTAATAATTGAAGTAGCATTAAATATACCTAATAGCAGTATATAATGCGTGGTTCATTTTCGTAGGACACTCACACATTCAAAACCCTGCGTCAAAATTTACTGTATTGGTATATAGCCCATCGGAATTATATTTATTATCTGTTCTGTGTAGGTTCAATAAAAATCTCGCTATTGACCAAAATAGAGTTTACTGGATTCATAAGATCGACCATATCGACAATAATATTTTCATTTATCAAAAAATTTTAAAAATATCCGTTAAGATAATGCGAATGCTTGAACAATAATATCGTGTTAACTGTCAACTCTTGTTGGAAAGACATCAATCTATTACATTACATTTGATTACAACATGCCATCTAATAATGATCAGAGCCAGTTTGTTGTGTTGTTGTCAACTTTGCGTTATTCTTGCCAGATCATTTTTGGATACGCATCTAGCCTTCAAAATACCTACACATCTGGCGTATGGTGTTAGATCTACCATATTTTGATATCACAAACAGATTCAAATTTCCCAGAGAAAAGATAGAGCTGGGCTTTTGTACATAAAATCTTACCAATAAACTTTATGTAACAGACAATATTTAAGTGATTACCAACTTAGTTTTATGACCTTCTTGTTTTTGATTTTGGTTTTGAAATGATAATTTCTCATCTATTTTTTATGTATAAGAATTTTCAAGAATAAAATGTGTTGTGACTGATAAAATTGATGTGAATATTTTATTATTTGATTGTTTTCAGTGTTTCTCGTCTCTGTGAAGTGCTCTCGTGTTACGGAAACAAAAACGTAGCTCTCGGGGAACGTTACGGCTACGATATCCTCAATGGGAAGGGCTACGACTATTTGACAGGCGGGGGCAGCTTAGTCTTGAGTGTTGACTTGCTTCCGCGGCTTATAGAATGCGCCTGTCCGAGTCCCTCATCTCCTGATGATATGTGGCTTGGAGTTTGTCTGGCATCAATCAAAGTTCCCGTCATACATTCTCCACTGTTTCATCAGGTATAAATAATATATATTTTCCTGACTTCAGAATGTCAAGGGACCAGGTCACAGTCAAAAATAAAGAATTTGGGGTACCTTTGGGAAATAATTATATATGCCATTATAGTAATACCATTATTTCAGAGTGATACATATTATAATCTTTCGTTATTTCACAATAAGTCATCATTCTACAGTTGAAAATAAAGTCATGTGAAATTATTCTTTTGCTAATATGTGGTTATACATTTAATTTAGTTGTTATCCAACATTACATTCTAAAATGTTATTGGTAAACTTTTCATTGAATTTTTTGCAGACGATTGTTGTCATTGCCCCATATATATCGTCGGTGTTTTGTAAGAAAGACTAATTACAGACCTACAAACTTATCTAAAGAATGGATGGGGGAGCCACTGTCGAAAACTACCCAATCAAGACTCGCAACTGGACATAATCTGACATTCGAATGTCGTTTTTAATATGGCGTCCATATTGTAGTTTGTAGTTCCATTTTTGACCGTTCTTTAGAAAGGTTTGTAGGACTGTAACCAAAATGTTATTTTACAGGAGGATTTTTACCTTTTGACATTCATTAATTACCTGTGGATGATTATAAATGTCTAACAAGTTTATAATGAAGCCTAGAAAGAATATTACTGTCTTTATAATAAACTTTATAATATTTTAAAAGGCTCAATATGTCACATTCGCTTTTTATCAGTAACACTAATTAGATATTCGCCCTTACGATTATCGTTTTTAAGTACTTTCCTGTGGAGATACAAATTCGCCGTTTTTACACAACAAAGCTAGTGAGGTAGGTACATATTGTTTTTTCATTAAAATCTCGATTTCGCCAAAATGGTTGATTCGCCCCTTTTTTATAAAACACCGACGATATATTCCTGCTACTAATCATGTGCAGTCTCTTCAAACTGGTCCCCCCCCTTTCTCTAAGCCAGTCCAGACCAAGATACATCTGTCCATGAATAAATGAACATGATATAAAAATTGATTACAAATATTTTAAATATCTAAGTACACATTTTAATGTCCATGTTTCATCTATGCCGTCACTGATAGAAAACTTGCTTAAAAATACAGGCAAATAGGTAAGTGTGGCCATGTTTTTGGGAAAAGTTTTTAGTAGTAGCAACATGTCATCAAGCGAAATATTGTTTTGCTTAAGACGATACATCAGTGAAACGGCAAATAATTTTCAACTATAGGCGCGACGAAATTTTGGACTCGCTGGCATTCGGAGAGCGAACGCGAGGTGTGAACACGTCAATTTGTTTCGCGATGGCGACGGGGGTATTAATTCTTAAATCGTATAAAGATGACTAAAAACGTTACCCATTTATTTGAAAAAGAAAACATGTCAATGAATATATTATTAATTGTTACTAATAGAACAATAAATGGACGCATGTTGGATTTATATGACAAATTATATTTCGTTCGGCATGCGTCATTTGCACCCGCACAGCCAAAGTGTTTTAAATCCGATTGTATGTTGAGTAGGTATAGATTTTTTCCCTAAATTATTATCACAGAATGGGTCTATTCGAACAGAAACCAGAATTCTTAAATCAATTAAGCTGCGAGTCTAATATTAACGGCATGAAAATTCCTAAACTGTGACTGGCTCATTTATTTTCCAGGCACGCCCAATCGATTATTCTTCTGAATATCTCGCTCCTCATAGACCAATTTCATTTCACAAGCATTGGATGATAGACCCTGTGCAAGTATACAAAGATTGGTTTGAAAGAGATGACCTCAAGTTTCTGAGAAATATGGTGCAGGACACTATTAGGCATAAGGAATTATAAGATGGTGATTGGTATTTCATATAACTCCTGGAGACGACGAAAATGTGTGACAGGTGAGTCACCGATGAATTTTGACTATTACTAGAATTAAAATAAAGCAATATACAGTGGAGCCCTGATTTTACGTGCCCGGAATTCATATTTTCTCGCTATTTGCGTGTAGTTTTTACAGTCCCATTTTATATTAGTATATCTTAGTACATGGCATGTACAAAATTCAATTGAAATTACATGTTACACAACGCGATTGTATAAGTTTTAGATTGTTTTTTTTTTGATAAAAACATTATCAGATTAGAAGCCTGCCCAGATGTGGCGATTTGACTAGCACCTAACAACTTGTGCGCTTGCTAGGTATAGATGACCTTATTGAGCCGTCCACATGCACTCACGGCGTATCACCTCTCGCACGCAAAATACAAGCGCTCGCCAGACTCGAGAATTCGAGTCGAGGTACTGTGATGGCAATTGTTGCGCCCAGTAACTGCGCAATTACATCAGCGTTCGTGAGTGGGTTTTTTCGGTCAATCGGGCATATCCATTTTTTTTTTGTGAAAATAGATCACTGCTGATGCCCGCCCGCAGCCATGATAATATTATAATGGTAAGGGTGTGTAAGTCAAAATGTGACTTTTGTGACGTCTAATATTTCGGACAAACTGGACGATCTTTCACGTGACCGGAAACTTGTACGTATGCAGTTCGCCGTATCACACTTTACCGTGAAATGTTGTATCGGAAATATATGGCCATATATTAAAGACCATTCAACCTTTTTATAGTACCTACTGACAAAAAATTCATGTTTATATAAAACACGGTTCTTGTCGTTTTACACTTTACTGGAAGCCAGCAGCAAACAAATTTTGAAAATAGGCGATATACTGGATTATTTGTTAGGTTAGGTTAGGTTTTCATTCTTGATTCATGAATTTTGCCAAAATCAGCTATGAAAATATTGAATCTAATAAAATTGGAGACCGTATAATATATGGTCATCTCTTTCTGATAAGAAAGTTCACGGCAAACTGTGTCACTGTGAAATGTTTTACGTACAATTAACATGTAACCGATCTTACATTATTAGAATCAAAGTTTAGCATTTGCTAAAAAGGGGATGAATACTCATCCATTTGATGTCAGTCAAATTTAAACAATCTTGCATATCGGCTGTTTAGGAAATAGGGCGTAACCCACGATTTTTCGAAAAGTGCTTTTATTCGATATTAACAATGTATACAACTAAATACACGTTCTATAAAACGGAAATAAGCCGCAAATACCGAATTATTATCTAAATTCAGGTCTTAATTGAGATTAATTAAGTTTTAATTTAAGGAAAAAAGCATTTACTTTCAATTTCAATGATTTTTCTGTAATAACTTCTTGAATTATTATTAGATCGAAAATATATTACACCAAATCATGAATCATCTAGCACCCAATGTCTGTGCCTATTTTTTTTTTTTTTTAAATATTAAACTAAAATCATTCAAAAAAACGTTTTTTGCCCCTCCTGTAAAATTTGATCTGTGAGGGTTATGCCCTTTTTCCTAAACACGGTCGAATTTTTTTGTATAATAATATGATCAATCTTTAATGCTTGATAAACTAACAATTTTAGAAATCTATAGATGTAAATTAATGCTTAGCGTAATTCTCCCTTAATTTTTTTTATCTTCCAAATTTGTAATAAAGTAGTATGAGATATAAAATTGAAGCTTTTTTATGCACCATAAAATAGAGTAAACTAGTTATTTTTAGTTTGATACATTTAAATGATCACTACTATTTAAATAATATTTAACGTTTGAATGAAAACGTATGTTTTAATGATGTTGTATGGCTTTCACAGGATCAGAGTAGTCTTCAGGATCAGAATAACATCATAATAAGAAGAATTTCTCTCCACCGCGATATTATGAAACATGCATCTATTCAAATTCAAAAGACTAATGCGGACTAATATTTCCATAGACAATGGACATGCCATCTTCAATGAGTGATTTATTATAGACAATATAATTATTATTATGCCATATATTCAGTATTATGGACAATTTATTTGTGTAAATATTAAGTAAAATTATGTACATCGAATTCGATAAATATTTCCATCAAATAATATTAATAGGTAATGAAATATGGCTGTCGTTAAAACTATGTGATGAAATTATGTGTTCGGAGTTGATGTTTGTACATAAATAAAGTGTTTTATTGATGATGTTAAAAAAGTTTTACGTCCAATAAAGGCATTTTGTACAAATAATAACATATCAATATTCTTGTGTTTCATTTTCACCCAATATTATATTTCTCCTGTTACCCTATATTTTATATTATGTATCTACTCAAGGTTAGAGTATGTCAGTGGCGAAGACTTCATACTAGGCGATTATTTAAAGCCTACCTTCTTAAGAAAAATATTTTTTAATTTTATATTGACATATTAAATAAGATAATCACATAATAATATATTCAATATGCCCAACGACATCTATCGTAGAATTGTCATAATAATTTTACGATCTTTTCCACTATTTCAATAAGCACCATTTATGGCATGTCTCGAAGGTTTAAAAAAATAAGCGACATCTCGTTTCGCTTCACATATTGTATGGATTATGTTCGCGTGAATCGAAAACTTTTTTATATGAAGTTTGTTTCTCATAATTTCAACACGTCTGCGGCGGTCCATATAAATTGGTAAACTATTTAAGGAGCGCTTACATTTTACGTAAGTGCACATTTATTCAAAATAATTTATAAGATAATTTTAAAAAAATATTTCTATGGGATTCAATCACATATAAATATTGATTGTTGTTAAAAAAAAAAAAAAAATTATCTCGTGATTTTTATTTGTTAGTTAGTTTATTCATAGACTAAGACAATTTATTCAGTCAATTATGTCAGTTGAAATCTGATATTGTATCTAAGCTGTGTTTTAAATATAGAAGTATTTTAAAATGTCTAGTTTACAGGTTAAATTATAAATTCTGATGGAACAGATTCACAACAACGGATATTTTCAATATATTTTGAGCGTACCGTGCGTTTATATTTAGGAAAATACATAATTCAAATTAATTGCTTAATTTTATACCATCAGTGAGCTTTTGAAATTAATTTCATCGGTTTTTGTGTACCTACCTATTCATCAGTAGTTATGTCGGATTATCTTCTTATTTCCCGTAAATACATTTAACAAGTGTGCTTTCTCCACAGCCTACCTGTTTCCAAAAGTAACCCCGCCCCCACTGGAGTATGTAGTCTACTAAAAATTGTAAAGTAGTGGCAGAATGTTCACCTCAGAAGTCGTAAATCTCAGGTCCAAATCCTGCATATGGCAAATTCGCATGTCTGTGTTTTCCATTGACCCAGAACAAAACCTTACGGGTTGGGTGAATGGCCAACAAACACTTCAAAACAATAGAACAAAAATTTATGTTAAGATAACCTCTGCTCTTTCAAAAGCTGTGTTCTGCAGAAGCAAATATGATAATATGATAATACTTACCTTTTCAATGTATATTTATGTTAAATATTTTGTAGAGGACTGATTGTTAGCTATTTAGTTAGCTCAAAGAGTTAAAGGGATAACATACTACATAAAAGATGGAAGTAAATTAATATAATATTAATTTTTGTTTATTTTATTTATTCAAAACACAAGTAGGTACTATTTTTATGGTAAGTACCTAAAGCCTCAATGACATTGAGCTACTTTACAAGCTGCTTGTTGGCGAATTTACAATCTGCTTGTAAACTTGTCCAGTGTCATCATCGAACAAGCAGATTGTAAACAATCTACCGAGAAAAATTGAAAGCCGATCAACTTTACATGCTACACGCTGGCGTGTGGGCCTACTGCGTCTGCGCAGTAGAGCGATAGAAGCGACCTCCCGGTAAAAAACTAACTAAACACGCCCTGTCAAAATAGTACCAAAAATGACAGTTTCAACTCGCTAGCTTGTTGGCTTCTGAGCGAGTGGAAATTTTTTTGTGTCATCGTCGCAATCGCACTAGCTGACTCGCCCGCTTTTAAATTCGCCAACAAGCAGCTTGTAAAGTAGCTCAATGTCATTGAGGCTTAATCAATTTTTTTTAAATTGAAATAGAACAATAACTTGTATTCACATAAAATAGAAGAAATCAATCGTTTTCAAAGAATTTTATTTTATGGGCCCTTGTTGGAGTATTTATAATACTATATTATTTCACATTGATTACATTATAAACTTCTTGCACACCAAAAATCAACATAACGCTCCTTTTAATTAATTAATGATCTGTAACCTTCGCAATTACAATGTTTTGAAGAAATTGACAATTTATTATTCCGACTTGGTCCAACAAATTTTTCGAGTCACAAGTTTTTTGTACCTACCTAACTAATAATATGTGTGTACTATCAAACAATGATTAATTAACATTAAATCTAACTAGTTACATAATCAGCTGATTGTTCTCATGGGTGTGGGTTGCTCGTTGCTAGAAGATTATTATAATGTTATGTTATTGTTATTATGCTCTTTCTAGGAAAAACGTAAAAAAAATTGGTAGCACACTACTTGAAAAACACTGCCTTACAATTATAAAGATTTTTTCACAATATCCTAGAAGAATACCAGTTACTGGAATGAATGTATGATACCGCCCTTTTCTCTACAAAACAGTTATGTTTCTCAAATTTTAAAATCAAACTAGATACAGTATTTACCTTCATTTCTCCCAACTTCAAATCATATAAACTTTTCCATTGACCACTTTACTTTTTACTTTACCTTTCTTCAAGATTTTTTTGAAACAGTTTGTTAAGCTGGGCTAGGTGCTTTTCAAAAACATTATTAATCACTAGAGACCCCACTTATTGCTGATCACGAACTGGTGGAATTGTCACTTTATTGAATTATAATTCCGACCATGTCCGATCCTAATATGATCATATGGGCCTCCACAGGGTAGAGGTTTGTATTAACAAATTTTGTTTTTACGAGAAATGGATGTCAGCCACTTGCTCAACCTATTAGGTCCATACCCTGACTCACACACATATTGAAAAACAAATGTGTACTTGCCAGACCCAGGATTTGCCTTGAGACCCACGGTGTGATAGTCCAACGCTTAAGCCGCGCGGCCACCGTGGGTGAATTATAATTATTGACAGAAAAAAAATGTTCACGGCATATAAGTTGAAATTCACTGGAGTACATAATCAATGCAAATTAATAATAAAATTATACTGCAATATAATAGAAAATTAAAAAATAATTCATTATATGGAGGTAATTCTAAATAAATGGGTGTATTTCAATTTTAGTCTATGGGACTATTAATGTCATCCACGTAATGTTTTTGTTGTCTATGGGACTTGTGCCGCATATTTGACACGGTTGTTACTCAAAATTTTATCAAGCCGATCACGAAAAGTATTAAATATTACCAGTGAACGGCTAATTTAACGCTCATGTCGTCGGCCTATTGACTGTAAAATATCCATGACTGATTTTTCCAGAGACGAAGTAGTCGTTTTTAAATTATTATGGAATGGCTTTCGATAACTGTGCTGAGTGCATTTCTCATTTTGATAACAGAAATTTCACGTGTTACGAGCATCGGTGAAGTTATTTACGCTATAAATGCCGGCGGCGAGGCCCACACCGACAGCTATGGGGTCAGGTACGAGAGAGACCCCTTGCAGGGCAAAGTGGGCACAGCTTCCGACTACGGAAAGCAGTTACTCATGATAGGCCGTGTCAACCCGAACGACCAGATTCTTTACCAGACTGAAAGATACCACCACAGCACGTTCGGGTACGATATTCCCGCGAGTGCGGACGGCGATTATGTCCTCGTTCTGAAGTTCAGCGAGGTGTACTTTAATGCGCCCAACATGAAAGTTTTCGACGTTGTCCTCAATGGCGATCACACGATTGTTGCCGATCTAGATATTTATGATAAAGTAGGAAGGGGCGTAGCGCACGAAGAATATATTCCGTACAGCATAAGCAAAGGCCGACTTTATTACAATGAAGAAGAGTCTGATATCCGAGGCGGAAAGATTCGGGTTGAATTTATAAAAGGCTATCGTGATAATCCTAAAATTAACGCTATGTACGTTGTTAGAGGCAAGTTAGAACATATTCCTAAACTGTCACCTTTACTGCCGGAGCCAGACTTGGATGATGTGAAGGAAGAATCTGAAGAGAAGATTTCAAAGACCAGGAGGCCGAGTGGACCCAAACAGCCGGATCCTTATTCCATGGACGACACGTCCATCATGCTGCCTGTGTTTGTTGCCATCGGTGCATTTATTCCTCTGCTGTTTTGCCTGTGCAAACTGTGATGGGTGACATCTTTAAATTTGTGTGACATATAGACATGTTTGGTTTCAATTGTGGATGTGATAGCGATATAGAAGTTTGTTGTACAGATTAGATCGACTATTTTAGCTTTCCATTTCTCAACTGCTTATATGGCAATTTCTAATAAACCTACTTTATCTATAAACAGTTGCGAATAGTATAAAGTAATAAAATATTCAATCTACATACTTTAACAGTTTAAAAAATGTTTATTTGATTTACAATCATAACTTTCTTGTTATCTTTCTTTTAAAATGTTTAATATTATGTGTTGTTTATTCAAAACTATAAACTTCTGTATTGACCTAAATAATATCCTATAACAAAGTTTGGTAAAGATACAGGATCCCGTAATCGTTCTTTAAAGTGTTATTGAGACCAAAAATCAAACTAAAACCTAACACACCTACTTATTTTTGGGTTACAGTAGGTTTTGGTTTAGTTTTTGGGTACAAGTCGGCTTACATGAAGCCAGGCGGGACCCGTGCCAATTTTCATAGCCGATTTTAGCAAAATTCATGAATTCAATTATAAAAACCTAACCTAACAAATAATCCAGGAAATCATCTATTTCCATAATTTGTTTACCCGCTGGCTTCCTGTAAACCGACAAGAACCAGTTTTTGTTCTTCAAAGACCCCGATCAAAACACGATGTAAAGTGCTGTATATTTACCCAAAGTTTTTTTCCAAATATATTCCAAAAATCTCATTCTGAATAGTGCCTTAAATCCATAATATGTTTTATTATTCCTATATTCTAGAATCTAGACTTTGCGATGCTATATTTACTGCCGAAACATTACTAAAATTTCAAAGCCTCTTAGCAACATTATAAACATTTTTTTTTGTTTTATTCATTGTTGAAGTACCTTAAAAAATTTAGGTCAATACGGTACTTTTATAGTCTTACAAAAAACACAACTTTTGCATTTATAGATACTGCTAATAAATGAAACCTTTAAATATTTCCATGTACACATAATAATATACCTACCTACCTAGTAATAAAATATTATTTTAGAGCCATTTAAATTATTCGATTGCTTGTGGTATTTTTTTTTTTTTTATTAAGGTCAATATTATTTAAAAGAAAAAACAATGCAGTTCATCATTATGTTGTATTAATATTTATGTTAATAAATTATATTAATCTCTGGATAAAAACAATTTGCGTACTATTTGTCTAGTCAAATCTGTTATTTGGACAACTTACCTATTAATTCTATTTCTGAATGCTTGTTTTCACCATCTTTTCACCTGTGTTGTCTATTGATTTGTTTACATAGGTATTAACAATAAAATGTTCAAGAGATTATTGAAGTAAGATGATTATTATTTATTGGGGCTACAATAATATTATACCAACTAATACAACTCAGTTTAGTGTTTCAGGTGCTAATTTTCTTCAGTACAAATGTTATAATATTATTTATTTCAATCATTAGATTATTTTATAGCGCGCGTATTTAAAAAGGACTGCATCATTAATTCAGAAACATTGTCATTAGGAGCTTTTTTAAAAAATACAATAAAACAAAATAATATATTTATAGCGTTTAAATTTGTGAATAAATTCTAATTTTATTGTTTGTAAGTTTTGTAGTATTTCTATGGAATAGTACAAAACTGTCAATAAATAGAATTCAAATTCAATTTTCATCAATTACCCTCGGTCTATAGTATTTATTTTATAATGATATCTGTCAACTCAACTGGATATCAGTGTCCATTTATGCATGTGACTGACCCATTGCGAATTACGTGGATTGAGTAGGTACCATAATATATTCTATTTTATATAATGACTTTCCACCGAGAACTATTGACAGTTAATAATATTAAAGATACTTCACATATTTGTTAATTTACTTCTTCGAGACAAACTGATGTGGTTGGCGTAATCCGTAGAATGGGACAGTATCTTTGGGGCCACTGCATTGGAAGAAAAATTAAATGGAGATGTTTCCTTAACTCAGATAAACTTTCCATTTGGAATCCATTGTCCTTGTTTTCTTCTGTAAATCCAGATTAATTAAAACTCGCCTCAATAATTTTATCATAATTTAAAATACTAATGTTTACTGTTGAAGAATACAATCCATACTTCATTTCTTCTTTCCCTATTTCAAAGCATGGTGATTTGATAATATTATACTGAGCTGCCCTTAACTACCCTCATACATACATATTAAATATATTATGTATAACATTATACCATCAATAATATAACCTTGTTAATTTATGTATTTGTACAATACCAGAGATAGATTAATGGTAGACTGCGAAATCTTTAACGTGAGACCTGGCGGCGGCGCTCTTGTTGTATCTTGTCTATTGTTTTCGATTTCGAAGCATTGAAAGTACTGAAACGCGATAGGAGGGGATGTAGTTCTCCAAGCCGCCGCCTATCACTAAAGATTTCGCACTGTAACCTGCAACTTAAATTCAATAAATAAGATATATTTTATTGTCTATGCTTTTGTCATTACATTGTGTAAAAAAATCAGTATGTATATTGACTTTTAATTGTGGGGTAACACTGACTATTTCTAGCAACTCTTTCATTAAGTGGAGTACAGACCTACAAACTTATCTGAACAATAGAAAACTACCCAATCAAGACTCGCAACTGGACAGAATCTGACATTCAAATGTTGTGTTCAATATGGCGTCCATATGGTAGTATGACCGTTCTTTCGATAAGTTTGTAGGACTGTAATGATTAATTTGAGGTTTCCATTTTCAAAAACCTATAAGTGGACATAATATGGTCAAAAACACATAATGTTATGTATAATTTCACACAATATAATAAAATGATACAAATAAATGCTGGTGTATTCAATTTTATTTTGTTTATATCTGTTGCTATTATCGGTTTATTGGCAAATAAAAATGGGATATTGTTCTAGTTAGAAAGTACAATACAATAGTAATAAGAAACAAACGTTAAAACCAACAATTTATGCTTGAAACACAAATCATGAATGACTTGTCGATGTTTGAAAATGTATACCTCATAATAAGTATTAATTACTAAGACCTACCGCTAGCTTATAAAACAATACCAAACGCATGACACATACAATTAATGTTTGTATTTTCAGTTTTTTAATAATTATAAATATATTATATCTGTGTGTGAAAGGAAAAAAAGTGTATTTGTGAAATGATAAATGAGCTGAATCCATCAAATAATTTTAATAGATATAATATACATAAATAAAGGAGAAAAGAGATGAGTCAAATCGTCACCATCGCTAAATTAATAAATTTTACACAAAAAGATATCAATTCATATAGGTACAGAGTCGTCCAAAACGTAATCATTTTTTTTGGCTCCTGAAAAGTAGTTATTTTAGACTTTGTTTTCCTTTTGCACACACGTAGATTAGTTATAGTCAGTGGGATGGAGATATGTTGTTATAAGTAGACACACTTTTTCAGTCATACAATTGTTTTCGTTGAACTAAGAATACATGTTATTACAGATGGTGTTGGGTTAGTTTTTTTTAATTCATTAAGACCTGCCTTAACCAAACTATAATAGATCTTATTTCTATAAAATACCTATCTAAAATTATGTATAATTTTATGGCACAATTTTAAATATTTTTGACTATTATCTATTAAACCGCGTTGACACGGTCTAAGTACACTTGGACCGAGTGCCATCCAAGTGACAGCTTCATACTAATTATTCCTATCCAAGCTAACTTGGATGAGTAGGACGCGGTCCAAGCAGCTTGGATAGGAATTATTAGTATGAAGCTGTCACTTGGATGGCACTCGGTCCAAGTGTACTTGGATCGTACTTGGACCATGTCAACGCGCTTTTATGGCTTAGTTTACGCAGGGTTGAATTGAATTTCAAAAACTAACCGACAGTATCTGTATTTTTGTCTTAATAGTTTAATGAAAACATATTTCTATGACTGACAAAGTTTAGTGTGCACTATTTATGTCAGATTTAACAGCCTACCTCTACCCTTTTACCACTGATATCAGTTTATCTTTATGTATTATGTCAGTGCTCGGAAATTTTTTGTAAGCCTGTTAACAATAATTTAAGGGTGTGTTACTCACAGCTACAATTTTGATTTCACCCTCTTTTTATGAAGGCTGGTTGTTAGTCAATGTTATATAAAATATAACTCGATGTATTTATTGCAAATTTTATTTATGGTGGTCGCCATGTTATGTTTTTATGTTTAATAATTTATATTTTGAATATGAATGAAATACGCACATAAAATAAAAGAGTTTTACTGAGTTTGATTATTTTTTCATTTTGATGGTAACATTGAATTTTCATTTATTTTTAAATTGGTAATCCATAATAACATAACAATTATTTATTTTCTTGTTCGATGATAGCTACAAAAAAAACTAATCAGTAAAATGATTATTGGGTAAAATAAAATAATTTTTATATCGTATAAACGTCGGAGATATATATCGTGGATATATGTCGGTAGATATATAAGCGTCGGACACTTTGTAAGCCAGCTAATTTTGGAATAAAATAAATCCCTTAACAGAATGATAAATATTTGTGAAAACTTGCCAAATCAATATGTTTAGTGTGAATATTTTCCCACTAAAATGATAAATATTGTTTAAAAAATATACACAAACAGTTTATTCAGAAGTTATGGCGCTTACAAGAAGTTAACTCATCCATGACCTGAAACGACATACATACATGCTTTGACGGGTTAACTCGTGTCTGGCAGTGTTCAGGTTAAACATAGAATACGGGATTCCACAAGGTGATGGTTATGTTTACAACTTTTTTTTACAAGAAGTGGTTAGTCATTCGTCTAACCCATTTGGTCCTTGTTCTGTGTCATACAAGCATTGATAAAACCACCCAAGGATTCAGATTCAGGCCTTTTGCCATTACTCCACTATAGTGTAACTTAATATCAAATTATTTCAACATAATAATTAATCCATTCCAAAGCTTACATAGCATTCTACAATAAAAAAAATCTTAAATTCTTTAAACAATCTGTATAATATTTACTAACTTCTATTCTTGAATTAACATTTCTAAAAATAAATACAATATGTAAATAACAAAAAAATTAACACTAAAGCCGGGATTTTGCATTGCCTTTTAACTCTTTCACTTTGTGCTAGATAGATAATCCTATTGTCCATCAATATTCATATTTTTGTTTCGAGAAAAATCAAGCTTAAATTTCATTTGTTTTGCGAGTATGTGTGTAATAAGAATTCTGTGGCAAATTTGTTTATCAAAATTTGGTCACCTGTGTACACTATCTGGTATTTCACGTGTCATTAATAATTTGTGGTTGGCACTATTTTACCTTTGTGTAATGATGTTTTTGGACAGAAAGATCACCGTTTTCATTTGTATTTTAAAATAGTTTTTTTTTTAATAACTTGTAGGCAATACTCATAGATGGTATTCTCAATTTAATTTTTTTGAAAGTATTTTATCTCTGGCAGTGGGGGGGCAATCTGCTTTACCGAAAACCTTTTCATACTAAATAATTGATATACAGATTTTTATATATTCAATCAGCATATGGTGTTAAACTCAACTTTATTCCCGGCTTAAAATGCATCTTGTAATCTTTAATTCTATAACAGTGATATCAAAATGACTGATTTAAATTTTCCACCTCGTTATGAATATGTTAATATGAAAGAATTGCATCATTGAGCTATAGAAAAGTAGTTAGTACTTAAGTGCAGTATTTGCTTTTATTATGACAGATTTTTGTGTTGTCATTTATAATTATTTGTGAAATATTTTGATTGTTGATTGTATAATTTTTATAAATACATTTTGAAAACAGAAAATGCATTATCTTTTACTAATTTAATAAGATGTAGAAACCTGTAAATATTTGTAATATATTGTGATATTATTGTTGATATTATTAGTTCGAAGTTTAGAAGCGTCTTCATTCGAGGAATCCTTTCTGGAGCTGCTTCAGACCCATGGCGAAGCGTGGAGTTAGGCAGTTAAGATCCAACATAAATACTGCACACTAAACTTTGTCAGTCATACATATTTGTTTTCATTGGACTAACACCACACATTCCAGATTATGTTAGTTTTTAAAATTCAATTAAACCCTGCATAACCAAGCCATAATTGATAACAGTCAAAAATTATTTGTTTATCTATAAAATATTTAAATTTATGCCATTAAATCATATGTGATTTTGGATATTTTATAGATGGAAGAATAGTTTTTATAATTATGGTTTGGGGTAAAACAAATAAGTATGACTGAAAAAGTGTGCATTATTTTTGTCGGATCGCCCATAGCATACTAAAATTACTATGGTTTTGTTTATGCAGCGTTTATTTGATTTTTAAAAACTAACCTACACTATCTGCAGTTTGTAGTCTTAGTTCAATGAGAAAAAATAAGTTTGACTAACAAAGCTACTTCTGCATTATTTATGTCAGATCTTAACAGTCTACCTCCACCCTTCGACGCTGATGCCTGGCTATCATCAGGCGTGATTCTGATTGTTGATCTGCTAGACATGCTTCCACAAAAAATATTCTTAACTGAATCCGGTGTGGGAATTCCAAATGTGTTTATATATTACATAAGTGGGGCTTGAGAGAGTCCCCACTTCGCGTGTGAGTTTGGTGATATTCAGACCACGGAGCGCATCGCGGAGTTAGTAAAATGTATGCTTTCCATGGAGATGTTTCAGCCATACACCAATCCAAACCTGAGGATGTTTGTGTGGATCAATGCTTTGCCGATCCCACTGCAACTGTGACTTGTTATATGACTAGTTATCTTTTTATTTTTTGGCAAATGTAGTTGAGTTTGACCTAGGATGCAATTTGCATTTTTGGGGAATGCCAACCGTAGTGTAGTGCAGTGAAAACAATGTTTGTCAGAAGAGTTTAAAAAATCCCATGATTTAACGGAATTTGTAAAATTCCTGGATGTATTTAACCCGATTGGTAAAATTGTTTGTCGGTAAGAGTTAATATTATTGAGTAGGTATTTAATTCTGAATGGAATTTATCATATTCCTTGACAAAAAGCCTTATATAAAATATCATTTCATTTTTTTTTTTTAATAAAAAGGTTAGCTGCATAAAAAAGAAGATAATATGTATGTGTAACTGAGAAAGTGCAATCTGCGAAAATTTAGAAAATTGTTAAATTGGCTCTGGCAATAAACGAGTTGTGCGTCACTGGTATTATACTTAACGAAATATTCTTTATTATAATAATAATAATATAATATATACATTATCAACTTGCTAGATAAAAAAAATGATTGCCGAGCAGTGTACCACCAGTTCTAGCAGCATAAGTGGGGTAATGATATGCAGATTGTGTTTTATTTATTTAGTAAAAAAAGCTTTCAGTGAATAATGTGATAGCTTTTTTTGTATCTCTAATAATAATCGGTATTTTTTATCAGCATGATAGTAGGTATCAACTTTTATTATTGACATTATCAAATTACTAATACAGCTGGGAAAATAAAATTGATAATCAATGACATAATTATAGGAAGGTAAGTAAATAATGCATTGTCGATCAATACCTATTCGTCGTCAAATAAACGTAACATGTGAATAATTAATAACACAATGATAAAATTTCTTTACATGCCTGACTGAAAGCTGCATATCAATTAATTGTACTCAGTTATACAGAAAGTAGCCAGTCCACAAAAAATAAAAAAATGTGATATGATAGGTATAGATCAGATGCGAGAAGGTTTTCTCTTCGTTCTGCTGAAAATAGCCAAGCTGCAAAAAAATATTCCTGAAATAAAATACTATTTACAATTTTACATACATTTTTAATATCATGTTGTTGCTAAAGCGCCATTATCTCAGCTCGACATTATTGTGGACTGGCTACATTTTGCATAACTACGTTCGATTTACCTAATCAGTTTTTTCGAAGTATTTTGGTGAACATAAAAAATACGCATACAAATAAGGTGAGGAATCCAGGACTATTAGAGCCAAGGTTAGGTAATTAAGGCAGGGGGTGTGATAGCCGAAATTTTTTTTTTAAATCAACAAAAACCAGGAATATGCGAGCTTCTAGATTTTAGCTAAAAAATAGGAACCTAATTCAAAATACCAACATTAATTTATTCCAAACAAACATTCTCAGTAGGTAGATACTAACCATGGAGGTATTAAATAAAAAGAGGTGTAAGAAATTGGCTTTCTCATACAACCGAATGAAACAGGCCAACAATAGCCGACAACTTACGAGAAATAGCGGGGCGATAAAAAAAATTCAGGAGGTTTACTTTGGTCATTATAACGTACCCATATAATATAATGTTAACGTGGAAATTTTGCCGCAATTTGATTACCAGCCCGCCTCACCATACTTTTACACAATACTAGCCTGCTTCACCATACTTTCATATAACCTGCCGCCCCTAGATATTAACCGTCCTATACTTACGAGTACAAGGTAAATAATTGTTAGGCAAAAGATATATTTTGTTCACATTGTCACGAATTAAAAATCATTTGCCAAAACCGAGTAAGTTTGCATACCCTAGTGACCAGTGACGTCCCGTGGGGGCAGGCAGATTGAGCATCGCTTGGGGGCGGCAAATCGAGGAGAATCAGTAGGTGTATATAGAAATAGGTATCTAAACTTAGTAATAATGGAACTAACTTTCCATTAAAAGATTGAGCTGCTCACTGGTTGCAAACAAAATGTATTAATTAACATAAAAGGTTTGATGCAAACAGGCCAGATATTTTTTGTCGGGTTAGCGATGTCTAGTTTACTTCCGTTGTCCTTGAATGTGACATCCTTGACAACTAGTAATGACTCGTGTATATTTGCGAATTATATTTAAATTATAGGTAGGTACATACTGACCTACCTAATTAATTTATCCAAATATTTTTGCCAGTCATTCGGAGTTTTGAAAATTGTCAGGTGTATATTATTTAAATGTATCCATTGATATACTACTGGATGAATCATATGCTTCTTAAAATGACGCCCGATTTTCAGCGACTCGGCCAGTGTTAAAACTTACTGTTTTAATATCAGCGGACTTAACTCGATATAAGCTCACTTAATATTTGTCTCGAAAACGACCTGGCAATAATTATGAGTAAGCCCGATCTAGCTTGCATCTTACTCTGACTAATAGTCAGCGCATGACGACTTGCTCTGTCCGCTCAGACATGAATTTTTGGTAGCTTGCAACTTTGGGTTGCACACCCTTAGGGTCACTATTCCAAGAACGCAAATTTAGTTTTACAGCCAGGGCAATACGGGTGAAATTCGGGAATCTATATTAACGGTCTTAACGCATTATACCTACAAGGAAATATTATAAGACGATATTCGTAATATCTTCTTTTTTCTTTTGTGGTACATTTTTAAAATGACACTTGTATTGGAACTCCTCATCTAGTAGTATATCAATGAATGTATCTGAAACCGTAGACACGCAATATTGTCTGTTCAAGTGGGTATGGCATTTAAATTAGATTTAGTGGTATATATTTTGTCATTCTTGTGTTGTATACAACGCATTTCTTAGATATTGAAATCATGAAAGGATGAAAATACTGTATAACAATGGGGCGGCATTTTATCTAGGGCCGCCTCATTTTTTATACAATATTTTTATCATCCTTTCATGAGTCCAATATCTAAGAAATGTGTTGTATGGATACATTACTGACAAAATATCAGAATAATTATTCGCAAATCTGCACGTGGCATTTCTGATCACCAAGGACGTTGAAGGGCAACGGAAGTAAGCCAGATATCGCGAACCCGATAAAACCATAGATTTAATTTTTTTTTAATGGAAAGATATTTTCGATATTACTAAGTTTGGGTAGCTACTTCTATATATTCCAAATGATTCTCCTCGATTTGCCGCCCTTCGAGTAACTGCCGCCCCCAAGCGACGCTCAATCTGCCTACCCCCACGGGTCGTCACTGCTAGTGACCATCAAGTCTGAAATGTTAAAAATAATAAAATTTGATATAGTATTAAATGATTTTGCAACCAAAACGCATGACATTTAAAAATAAACGTTTTAAATGAGTTGTTTTCTATCGACGTTTTGAAACATGGTACCGGCGACGGCTCCTTATGTTTCCGCGGATAGGACTATGTAAATAATATTGTCCAGGGCTCGAAATGGACCGGAGCGCACTGGAGCACCGTTCCGGTTCGTGGAATCTGTAAAGTTATCGCTCCGTCTCGTGGTTAAAATATTTTGACCGTCTGAGCTAGATATACCATTTAACAAAAAATCTAGCACATTTATGTTTATAAAATACCCATAAAATTTAATAACCATGTTAATATCCTCAGAAAATTTTCGAGCGCTCCGGTTCGTAAAATTTTCCATTTCGAGCGCTGATATTGTCTCGATAATGCATGAACTGAATATCAATTCCTTTGACTTTGACATATATCTACTGTTCGTCGAATAACAGAAAAGTTCGTTACCTTGGACAGTGACGTCCCGTGGAGGTAGGCAGATTGATCGTCGCTTGGGGACGGCAGTTACTCGAAGGGCGGCAAACCAAGGAGAATCACTAGGTATATATAGAAATAGCTACCTAAACTGAGTAATAACGGAAATATCTTTCCATTAATAAATTCAGCTCACTGCAAAAATATAATAATTAGTTACTATACAAGTTTTAACAGGATTTTTTGTCGGGTTCGCAATCTCTAGTTTACTTTCGTTGTCCTTGGATGTCACGTTCTTGGCACCAGCAATGACACGTGCATACATAATTTAAAATTTATCCAAATATGTTTGCCAGTAACTAGTGAGTTTTGAAAGTTGTCAAGTGTATTTTTAAATGTAACTACCTATCTGAAACTGTAGACTCGCAATATTGTTTACTGAAGCAGAGATGGCATTTAAATTAGGTTTAGTGGTATATATCTTGTTAGTAATGTATCCATACAACACATTTCTTAGATATTGGAGTCATGAAAAGATGATATTATAAAGTACTGTATAAAAAAAATGTGGCGGCATTTTGTCTAAGGACGATACTGATTTTGGATAGTAAGTACGTATGCAGAGTAAAATAAACAGACGACGAACGCAGATAAAATGGTGCAAAATTTACTGGAAACCTCACAGCATCCGCGACAAGGCTAGGTGATAATATTTAAAGCTTAATGAAAGACAAAATCTGATTCAGTACCTATCCTGCACTCGGCAGTATTGACAGGGCTTTAGCCTGGGGGCCCGGCTTGGCGGATCGACCACCCAAGTAAGTTAAACACACATCAGAAAATTGCAATAATAGTTTTAAAAAATGTCGCCAGCAGCGCTATTTCACTTCAAGCGTGTTAACATTTAAAAAATATGTGGTTGTGCAATGCAATTTTTGATTATTATTTTGTCGATATTCGACAACTCCATAATTCAAGTAAGTGAATTAAAAAATACAACAAAATACAATAAATACCCTTAATTTTACGTCGAACACAATTTGGATTACGCTCCTATAGATCCAGCGCTCAAAATGGAAAATTTTACGAACCGGAGCGCTCGATAATTTTACGTAAATATTTATATTATGTGCTTATTTATACACGTGTAAATACACAGTTATCTAATTTTATGTGTATTTTATAAAAATAAATGTGTTAGATTTTTGTTTCATGGCCTGTTTAGCTCAGACGGTCAAATTAATTTTACCAGGAGACGGAGAGATAATTTTATGGATTTTATGAACCGGAACGGCGCTCCGGTGCGTTCCGATCCATTTCGAGCTCTGTATAGATCGTCACACTGTCTTTAATTAACCTTTACGATAGGTAGGGGCCCCGCTTCAGGATGTGAGGGTCATGTTACAGAGCGATTACTCTGACTCTGTAAAGTGTTTTACCTATACTCAGCCATTAGGATCACGACGAGGAAAACATTGTTGAAGTTATTATGTAAATTGTAAGTAGAACACAGTGGAGGTTGATATTTTAATAGATAACAATTAAAAATACTTTTATCATGTTGGTAAGCCGTAATAGTAACTCCCACACAAAACTGGTTTATTGTACAAAAATATAAAAGAATATATTTATGGTAATAAAAATGATGACGAATAAATTATTTCTAACTGTAGAATGACATATATTTATAATTGAAACAATTTCACTTTGATCTCAGATAATTATTATCAGACCTGTTTTGAATTTTATAAATAGTACCTAGGTACACAGTTCATAATTTCAGTTATATTTTTAAATAAAATATTATTGATTTGTTGTTTATCTAGTTATTAACATTGTCAGTGTTCCCAGTTTTCTGTCTTGATGGCTGGAGTCTCTGAGAAAGCTGGATTAACTTTCGTAACCTGAAACAATAGTTAAAGACTAATTTAATTTTATTATCATTCTAGTTTATTTAAAAAAATGCATAGGTTAATGTTTCCCGTGTGTCTTGTCCTTACGAAAACCATTCTATAGGATTGGTTTGTCGAATATCCGTTTTTGTTGAAATCGACCTTTTAATGCAGAATGATTTTTTGTATCTAAATGGACCAGAACCATCCGTTTCTTTAAATTGCTTTATAATGAAAACTGTATTCATATGCTGTAAAAACAACAATTTAAATACCTTCATGTATTTAAATATAGGATAATCAAGTTTGTTTTTCGTCTCCTGAACATTTGTCATTTAGTCTATTCGACAAACCAATCCTACAGCGACGATAGGTCAATTTTTTTCGACACTATTGAATTTACATGCGCCTGTCAATTACCTACGTGCTCGCAGCCATCCTTTATTCTGGATCGGAACCGTTTCCTCGTGTCAAGCCTATCAGGCACCATTAGCGAACGGTGAAGATTAGTAAATGCGCTCCCTAAAGACATAGAAATTTTCAATGATGTACTTTGCATTATGTTTTTGAAACTTTATTTTTCTGTAACTATAAAATTGTAAGTATGTTTCTTGTTTTCAAAATTTTGAAGATTTTGATTTAATTTTTTTTGTGTTATTATTTTCTATATCCTCTTCTCTCTTGTGAGGGTAATATTTGTTATAATGTAAATCTCATGTTGCGTACGTCTTAAATTTAGATTTGTTATGTCCACAATGTTTTGTATTCTTAAATAAATAAATAAAATACATGAATGTTTGTATAGTGAACTTTTTTATTTTTAATGAAAATTCTAGCCAAGATTATACGCCATATTGTGTAAAAGTTACATAATACAAATATCCCGAATTATGCTAGTCAACCCCGGTAAATCTATGGCTCCAAACGGGTACGAACAGGGAACACATAATTAATGGGTTTATGGGAAATGCGTTACCTTCTTGGTGTGGTAGTAACAAGGTATATTTCTCGAATGCGGAGAAATATGGGATAAACGTGTTAAAGAATAATATATTGTTTTCAATCGTGTCCGGAAACTTGTACGTATGCAGTTCGCCGTTTCACACTTCATCGTGAAATATTGTATCGGAAATATATGGCCGTATTTTAAAGACCATCCTACTTCTTTGGGTCGTATTCACTGACATAGAGTTCATGTCTAAATATAACACGGTTCTTGTCGGTTTACACTTTACAGGAAGCCTGCAGCAATCAAATTTTGAAAATAGCCGATATACTTACTGGATTATTTGTTAGGTTAGGTAATAGGTTAGGTTTTCATTCTTGAATTCATGAATTTTGCCAAAATTAGCTATGAAAATTGAATTAATGTTCATATTGAATCTAATAAAATTGGAGACCGTATAGTATACGGTCATCTCTTTCCGATAAGAAAGCTCACGGTGAACTGTGCCACGGTGAAATGTTTTACGTACAATTTACATGTACCTAACCGTTTTCAATAGTATATGCGTTAAAGTTTATAACAATATAACCTAAGCGCGCATTCAAAGTTGGTATTCCTTTCCGAAGGTTTTGTATTTCAATAATTTCATAACATGACCGACATTAAGTCATAAACAAAATTTCGCTTCAAAACCTTCGTCTATGGCGACTGGCTTTGCATTTCTATCTCACTAATCTATATTGTGTTAACTGTCAATTATTCATGGTGGAAATACATTGTATTATTAATTTCAATAAAACGCAAATTTTATCGGTTTCATCCGCCTCAGTTGAAAATGTTCCTCAGAGGCGGACGAAACCGGTCCATTTATTTAATAAAAGTGGAATCAGTACAATAAAATTTGCTTTTATTAAAATTAATAATTATTAATCTGTTTTGTGGGTTCTACGTACGAGAATGCTGTAAGTTTGAGAAACACTGGATTGATCATAAAAAGGTGGGCTTCTCAGAGGCATAGATCCTTATATAATTTTTGTAATTACGCGGTTTTTTAATTGGTAGATAGTATTCTATTTTACAATAATATGTATACCTACACACTTAAAAAATTGAACTTAATTCAATAAGTTATTAAACCACTTCATATAAAATAATTAATATCGAATATCTTGTATAATTTTAATTAAGCAAGTAGGTACCTAGATACTTATTAGGTATTACCTATAGTACCTAGTTAGGTACTTATACTATTAAGTATTAAACTACATAACTATTATATATATTTTGCCAGTCGATTCAAATAGTCATTATTTTTAATAGTGGTATAAATTTCTCGATTATCTAATTTTCTACACGGTTTTTTTTCTATGTGCACTTAGGTATACAATATCACTTCAAGATGTCACAGTTATGTATAGAAAATAACCCATAGCGTATTTTGATTTTGGAAATAGATTCTATAATAGTTTCAAAACGTCTAGTTGACGTATGTGCCAAAAAAGCTCAAAATTCTTGCAAATAATATGAAAATACCTTCAAATAAAACCGTGTTTTAAATTTGTCACGTTTTTATTAGCTCGTATTCTTGTTTTTCCAGTATAAATTTTTTCTTGTTTGTTCTAGATTTGTATAGGACGATTGAAGATTTTTAACCAACTTCCCGACTAGCTAGACATTTGAAACTTTTAGAATATATCAGAACACGACGACAATGCATTCTTTTAATACTTTTAGTGCATTTTAAGCAGAATTGAATCCATTTTCAGTTAATTCTGTTTTGTATGGAAAGTCATTATTGTCGGTTGCTAATGGGGTCTAGCAACTAAATTATTAATATATACGTGCGTTACTATGGAAATCAATATGAAATGTCAAAATGACATTTCAGTATTTCTATCAAGTACAAAAAAAAGTATTTATTAATACATAGATTGTCAAGTTTATATGATTCAACAGAAAATATAAAAAGTTCTTTTTATCGATACGATTGTGTATATTGTTATTTAATGTTTGAATATAATAATATAAATGACATAAGTATAATATATCTGTTTAAAACAATTAATTAATTAACTTACAACGTTTGCTGTTGTGGTTTTTTAGCTCTTGGCCTGCAGTTTCCTTGCCTGTCCTTTCTGAAGCCTTCCGCGCAATCTGCCCGCCGGACTTTAGTGCCATTATTAACATTAATTGCAGAACTGGTTTGGCTGATTTCCAAGTTCGTAGCCGCCCCATCACTTCCTCTTTTAACAGTATTTGAAACAGTTTCCAAGGGGGTTACGATAACTTTGACAGGAATTCCAGTACTGTAATCAGGCCTCACGGTCAAAGGCTGGATCGTAGATGGCGAGAAAATCGGTCTATTCTGAACCGTTGTATTATTTATCAGCAATGTCTGATTTTTAGATGTTGTCGTTGCATTGTTTGAATCAATATGTATTAGAATTGGCCATGGAGCAGGTGATTGTGTGCTGGTCGGTAAAGTCGAAGGTGTTATCTCAACAATCCTTTCTGTGGTTGATGCAACGTCGGCTTCAGGAGTGGTGGAAGATCCTTTCACGGGCGTAGTGGATGCAGGCGTTGTTGATGTCGTTCCATTTACCTTCTGTGGTTTAATAGTCATTTCTGAATAGTCGTAGTTGTAATCATAATCCTGAAATAAAAGCAAAGCGTCATTGAGCTGTTAAAATCACCGATGTGACAAAAAGGAATTTTTTAAAGGTGAGACCTATGAGCAGAATCATGAAAATAGAATCTGAACACCTGGATTTATAATAAACCATTTCTTTTATTCAATGAATAATTAACAAGATATTGAGAATGTAACGTATATTCAATATATTCAAAATCTTATGAATTATTCATTGAATAAAAGAAATGATTATTTAAAAATTGTTAACAAGTTCAAGTAGACGTTATAACTAAAATATGTGACGAGAGCCGGGCGTCGGTGAATAATTATTCAGGTATGTAATTAATATTCCTTTATTTAATACACAAAAACCGATAGTCAATAATAACGCAATTTGATAAGCATTTCATGTATAACCTATTAGTTTAAATTGTCGTAATTAGATAGGAGGCTCGTAGCATAATTGGTTAATGCACATATTGGCGCGACACTAATAGTTATACGGGTTCAAATCCCGTCGAGTTTCGAATTATTTAGAAATAAAAATCACTTAAGTATAAATTTAGTAGATAGGTACCGTTTCAATATTATGTTTTATATGCGTTAAGACCGGTTTCATCTCTATCCGGTTTCGATATCTTTATTTGGGGATTGAAGATAATAATATCGAAACAATGACATAATTATTGGTACATATACCTACTCATAGTATAGGCATAGATAGACGAAACTGGTCTTGGCATAAATAAATAAATATGAAAATATTACTAAAAAAAACTAGCAAAATCAAGTGTGTTATTCTGTAATTATTATCTTTCTGCCAAGAAATAACGATGGGAAAAATGTTGATGCAGAAAGCTAATTACTTTGGACTTATAGGTAATCATGGGAAAAGATTGTACTGTGTTGGAAGTACCTACGAACTATTATTGAAGACACGATCGGATAAGAATAACTTCATGACTGGATAACTTCAGAATGATTCATTCATGGTCCCCACATGCTGAAGCGGGCCCCCAGGCTAGGATGTTTGGAGCCCCCCCCTACCTATCGCTAAGGGTAAAAGCAGTGTGACGCGCTGCAGTAGCGTTTTCCAAAATGGTGTACGCGGTAAAATTAGGTGTATTTTTAGCGATTTTCGTATTTTTAATATGGACATCCATTCGAATCGTGGAGTTATCGAGTATCGGCAAACAGTTAAAAATTGCATCGTACAAATATTATTATAACATTGAAGTAAAATAACTTTTTATTACTATTAGAGTAAAGTTGTGATCTGTGTTTATCTCATTTATCTGGTCGCCTCGCCACACCGGGCCCTTCCTGAGCCCGGGCCCCCAGGCTAGAGCCCTGTCAGTCCCTCCCCTTGTGGGGAACATGGGTTCAGTTATAATTGTCCAAATGAACAACTTCAAATAATGTGAACTTATAGTGGTGAATGATGTGATAAAAATACGATTTATTCTAACAATCCGACGTGACATTTGACTGCGTCTTGAAAACATTTTCTTAACGGGTTTTATGAGAAATGGCTGTTGGCCATTCACTCAAGTTATCAAAGTTCGGGTCCAAACATATCCACATGAAAAAAACGCGCTTCACGAGATTCCAGCCATGACCTATTACATTACTATTAACGACCTGAAATTTGTACCGAAAGGGAAGAAAGACCTGCTCAAATCGTTCTTACCACCTCTTAGGGCTACGCCCATCTGATCGCCATAAAGGCCAATTTTAATGCATCGCAAATGCGAAGATCTCTTCTCTTAGAATTTAGATCATTTGAAAGATTTATATTAGTATTTTAGTTATATTTTATTATTCATTTTTGTGTGCTCCTTTCTCCAATGAGAACTCTGAATATAAAGTCATATAACCCCAATCAAAGCGCACTGCCGACCTCAGTATTAGGTGCTGAGACATTCCCATGCATAAACAACTCGTGATGTTTCACGTCAAACATAGGGCCCCGTGATACGGCTAATATTGATGATGGTCGGTTTTGAGTGATTTATGTTTTCGTTGAATCTATTAATTTATTATTTATTTTAAAAAGATTAAACTATTTATTTTGTACCCAATGAATTACCATGAGAGTGGATTAAACGATAATTAGAATCAAATTTAATATGATCACAAGTTTTAAAATTATTAATAACAATGGTTATTGTTATTAGTAATAACAACAGTGGCAATAATAGTTTTATTATGCAAGTAAACAGATAATACGTGAGTACCTATAATAAAATAATAGGGAACACTAACACACTAGTTTAAACACTTATCAGTACCTACATACCCGAGTTTAATCAAAATAAATTATGTATGGAATCGTACATACCAAGTATTTATTATACACAAAGCAACCTTTAGCCGTAAAATCCTTCTCAGTTATTACAGTACTGAGTACTGACCTCTCCAATAGATTATAACATAGAAAAATAAACATTATTAGTAAACAAGATAAAACGTTAGTTACCTAATATTAAAAAAAAACTAAACAAATATAATATTATGTGATATGAATTAATATTTTGTATAATCGGTAGTTACTAATAGTAAATTATACTGTTTATTTATAAATTAATTAGTGATTAGTGATATAAACATAAATATAAAGTATATATTATAAATACTAACAATTACTATTGCTAATTAAAATAAATAGTTATTTATTGTAATATTATTATGTTGTATAAATTATTAAAACAATGAGTAAAAACAAATGTATCTCTTTATAATTACGAGTAATGTAAATTTATTTATACACCACAAGACAATTAGGTAAACGAAAAACGAAAATACATGTAGGTATCTATCTATCTACACAATAATAATATTATGTTTGATATGTACATGAGTACATACTTAAAATGAATACAATAATAATTAGCTATGTTTCGATAAAAGCACTATAGATAATAGATAATATGTATGTGTATAATAGGTTTCAGGTCTGTCTGCTGTAAATAATATGTACTTAATTAAAAATACGTTACTTATCTAAACAATTTTAATTATTAAATATTTACCTCTGGACCCCCTAGTCCTCCACTCAGTAAAGCGAATATTCTAATATCTTTCAAGCTTATTTGAATATTATATTCTCCCGTTTGCCTTTGATCAAAAATGGTCTTATTTAACGGAGCTCCATTACTAAAATTCACTAAACATAACACACTGACACACGTTGATAATATCCTTTTCAACAAAATAGCCATTATAAGTTTGTCAATTGTATAGTGTTAAAATTTGACAGCAGAAAGGACCACCTCGCTCTCGTGTAATGTGCTTTGAATTGAATGACAATGTGGAGAGACGTCTTCCAGGAGCTGTTGCTGATTTTTATGCATCTGGAACAACTCGTTTGGTCTCTGAAGATGCTTTAATGTCGTTAACAGTTATCCAGAGGCGAATAGGTCGATAGCCTCTTCATTAGGTACATGCTTGATCCGAGCATCGGCCGACGAGTTGATGGCATTTTGCGGCACATTATCAATCGCAGATATATAGTGATACGAAACTACAGGTACGGCCAGTGACGTACCTAGGCAAAGTGCCGCCCTTAAGCGGACTTTGAATGCCGCCCCTTTTATTTAAATTTCAAATTGCCTGTAAATTTGTTAGGTACCTACCTACTTACCTTTCTTGAAGTTATACTTCTTTTGGTGCGTTTGGGAAAACAGATCAGAGTGTATTTTTAGCGTGTGACGAAGTTGCGCGCACCGATGTAACAGATAATTTATTATTACGCATAGTGTCATTTAGTTAGTCGATCAATACAACCAAGTAAAGAGCACATGTTGTAAACATAACCAATATTGTATCATAATAAATATATATGTTTATAAACAAATTTCTGGAGACCAACATTCTACACTATTAATTTATATTCATAAAACTTTATTTATATTGGAGTGTATATATTTTTTTTCATTATAAAGATTGTGCATCAAGCAGTGACGTCCCTAGACAAAATACCGCCCCTAGGCAGTGCCAAAATGCCGCCACATTTTTTTATACTTACAATGCTTTTTATCATCCTTTCATGACTCCAATATCTAAGAAATGTGTTGTATGGATACATTACTAATAATACCACTAATTAATCTAATTTAAATGCAATTTCTGCGTTAATAGAAAATATTGCGAATCTACGATTTCAGATAGGTACATTTAAAAATACGCCTGACAACTTCCAAAATGAGTGACTAGCAAACATATTTGAATAAATTTTAAATTAATGTAAGTATGTAGCTACCTACAATTCAAATATTATTTGTAAATCTACACGTATCATTGCTGTTCACTAAGGACGTAACGTCCAAGGACAACGGAAGTAAACAAGACATCGCGAACCCGACAAAAAAATAAAGTCCTTTTAAAACTTGTATAGTAATAATAATTAATACATTTTGTTTCCAAGCAGTGAGCTGAATTTTTTAATGGAAATATATTTCCGTTATTACTAAGTTTAAGTAGCTATTTCTATGTATATACATATCTAATGATTCTCCTCGATTTGCCGCCCTTCGGGTAAGTACCGCCCCCAAGCGACGCTCAATCTGCCTACCCCCACGGGACGTCACTGGCATTAAGACTTGAGGCTATATTTATGTAAGTAATATTTATGAGTAAAATTATATATCAATAAATAAATAAATTTTATGAATGTTGTGTTGGTAAATAATTTTAATTCATCATGGGCACTTCTGAATCGATTATAACCGCTGTATGGCAAAGATGAGTTTTGGTGAAATACAATATTTAAATTACAATTATCATGTGCTATATGAGACACAGGTGAATCGCGTACGTTTTCTTCAACCTAATCCACTGTAATATTAATAGACTCAGGTAACGGCTTATTTTGTTGTGTTATACCAAAGAAGCAGTGGCGCACCCAGGGGGGGGGGGCAAGGGGCCTTGCCCCCCCCAAAAACATTGAAATTGAAAGCCAATAGATTAGACAAATAAAAACACGGCAAAAAAATGATTTAAAATTCTCCAGCACCCTCTTTAGAAAAATTTCTTAGATTTTAATTTCTACACAAAAATTTCGAAACACTAATGTCGGGTTTTTTTAGAAACTCAATCCCTAATGGAAATGTCAAAAAATTCTTGGTGTCCACCCGAATTCCGGAGTGGTGTAGGTCATGGCTGGGAAGGGCTGACAGGGCTCTAGTCTGGGGGACGGGCTGTGGGGGGCCCGGCGTGTCGGGTTGACCAGATAAGTGAGATAATTACACATCATAAATTAGCATTAATAGTAAAAAAGTCGCCTGCGGCGCTATTACACTTCATGGCCATGAACATTTTCAATTACTTATATAATTGTGCAATATATTTTTTGATTATTATGTGTCGATACTCGACAGCTCCATTATTAAAGTAGATGTATTAAAAATCGCCAATAATTCACTGTACCCTTAATTTGAACTAAAACACAATTTGAAAAACGTTAATGTAGTGTTTCACACTGAATTTAATCTTAGCGGTAGGTAGGGGGCCCACCAAATATCCTAGCCCGAAGGCCCGTTTCAGGATGTGGGGACCATGGTATAGGTACACCGAGTGAAATAGACAAAAGACCGATAAACGAGAAATTAAGCTGTGAAGAAGAAAAAGAGTCTATGGGACTAATTTACATTCTCCTCCTTGGGCCCCCCCAATATTAAATCCTGGGCGCGCCACTGCAAAGAAGTATAATTATTATTAATTTTTGACTAGTTATCTTAAAGAGACAAATAAACTAAAAATCTTTAAATTTACATTATAGGTAGGTATAAGTAAATCATTATACGGTGGCACCATAGGCGATTTGCGCGTGTATTGGAATAATTGTTTCCCGTAATGTCTGTTTCAATGCTAACAAACAATAGATACCACTACACAAGTGCAAGATTTTTTTGCTGTAACCATGGTGCCACTATAAAATGATTTACCTATAACTGATAATTAGAGCATTTCCACGAAACATACTCTCAAAAACAGTGGTGGTTTCAGATACGTGTAAGTCGGTGGCATTTACAGGTTTGGAGGCACCCTTGTGAAATTTTTGCCTGTGCGATAAACCGCATTACAATTATGAGTATTACAATACACCAATAGTTATGTTAGTTTTTAAACTAAGATGTCGTTACTTTCTAACGAAGTGACCGCTTCTTCTGCTTCATTGAAAACCGCCACTGCTTTCAAAAATTGTAATATTTGTATTCGTTCTTTCATTCACCGCCCTTATGCAACGCTTGGCCTGCCTACTCCCGCGGAATGTCACTGTGCATAGCTGTTAAGTATACGAAGCCATAGATCACAAGAACTTTACTTACAAGACCCCCAAAAGTCATTTATATTTTTTCCGGACTTTCTTCTCTCTTCCCAGTGGCGTCCAGTGGGAGCAGGTAGACTATGCGCCGCAGAGAGGCGGAAGTTATTTGAAGGGCGGCAAATTCAAGAAAGAATGAACCGCCGAATGATTTTAAATGATCCTTGGTCAAATAAATATGGACAGACATTCCCAAATCCTTAGATAGCGCATATAATAATATTTACTGATAAATCAATAATAAGTCCATATACAATTTTTGCTTAGTCGCAAATACTACTTCGGTAAATGACGGAACAATAAAACAATACATTAGGTACCTACTGCCATAGAAAAGACTAAAAAATATCTGGATTGTATTGAAAAACTAATCGGTTTAATAAATCTAGAGCTTGGTAGAGATAATATAATAGAGAATGTTTTTGAAGTTATACTTCTTTAGGCGCGTTCGGAAAATCAGATCAGAGTGTATTTTTGGCGTGTGATATGTAACACACAATTTATTTTTTCACACGAAAAAAAACGCACTCGATTGGATTCGAACCACCAATTGTTCGGTTATCAGCCGAACGCACCTTTACACCACAGTATGATACTGCAATCGTGACGATTATGCAGTATAAAATTATAGTTCAGAATTATTGTTCCGTTGCCTAGGCAGCGAATTTATTAGTGTCGGCCATTTGCAATTCCTTACTGGTTGGCTTTATATGTTAATCAAGCAGATTGTAAAAAAATAATTGACATTGACCTAGGTACTCACTATTATGATTTGGCGAATGACCAAATATATCGAAGACCGTCCAACATCTTTGCGTATGACCCAGAGTCAATGACGTCCCTAGACAAAATGCCGCCCCATTTTTTAAGTTATACTTCTTTTGGCGTGTAGCAGTTGGTACTTTAAAAATAAAAACAACGAGAAACCATTATAATTTATTATTATAATTATAATTTAGTAATATAAGTTAAAGTGTATAGAAATAAACCAACGGCGTTCCAATAAGCGGTCCTTTCTCTTGAGTGTGTAATTTAACAAGATAATTAAGAGCTAGTCAAAAATCTAGTTTATCACAAGTTTTGTTTTTGTTTTGTTACGACAAAGAGGTATAACTTCTAACGCGCGTACTCACTGATTTTTTTTATACAATATTTTTTTATAATCCGTGCTCGTGTCGTTTCTGGTCACCAAGGACGTCGAAGGGCAACGGAAGTAAACTAGACATCTCGAACCCGACAAAAAAATACAGTCCTATCAAACCTTTTATGTTAATTAATACATTTTGTTTCTAACCAGTGAGCTGAGTTTTTTTAAAGGAATTCGTTATTGGGTACTTAGTTTAGGTCACTATTTCCATATAATACCAAATGATTCTCCTCGATTTGCAGTCCTTCGAGTAACTGCCGCCCCCAAGCGATGCTCAATCTGCCTACCCCCACGGGACGTTACTGCCGGCAGAGTCATCTCGCCCAATCTCTAAGTCTGGCACTATTGAGACCCAATAAAATGCCGCTATGATAGCTTTTCGTGTTATATATAGTTGATGTTACTGTAAAATCCTAAAGCTTGACTAATTTATTGTAGATTTAAATATATCCGGAATAGAATAGAGTATAAAAGAGTACTTGTTTGAAATGTAAAACTGTCTTTATTTTATTTTCAACAATAATAACTTATTTGTATACCGGATGCCGTTATACAAAAAAGAACCAACGCACACTTTTTATACTTGTTCAATTTGAAAAAAAAAAACGATTTTTCAGAAAAGTCCAGTCTTTCAATTTACTTTCAAAACTTTGAGACAAAATACTCAATTTCCTATATAAATATACCTACCGGACCAAACCCCTTGTTTATTTTGGATATGTAAACAGCACTCCAAATGGAGAATTTTACGAACCGGAGAGCTTGTTAATTTTATGAAAATTTTAACATAGTTATCTAGTTTATGTGTATTATAATACATAAATACATAATTGTGTTTGATTTTCTGTTATATGGCCATTCTAGCTCAAACGGTAAAACTATTTTTTCAACGACACGGAACGACAATGTTGCCGATTTTACGACCCGGAACGGCGCGCCGGTCATTTCGAGCCCTGTAATAAAAATATGAGAGGCTTGCAAACGCCTCTAAAGCAATGAGTCGCGGATACCGATCTGGAAAATTTACATGTTGTTATTTTCAGAGCAATGGGTATAGAGCAGTGCTCCGCAACCGGTGTGCCGCGAGACGATGCTAGGTGTGCCGCGGCGCAATGTGTCAAAAAATGCAAATAATTTTGTATATTATATAATACTTACTTAATGGCCAAATTTTCGTGCATGGCTGGTAATATATTTGATCACCTGAATAAAATTAATAAAAAAATGCAAGGTCAGAATGAAAATATATTGATATGCTTCACCACCATAGGGATATTAAATAAATTCACTACCATTGAAAACAAGCAATGAATTTTGGGTCCGGCCCAAAAACTTATAACTTTGCTGCAAAAGTAATTTCATCATTACTTTCATACAATCAATACGACTGGATTCGAAACCCTTTTGCAACCAATGCCGGAAATTCTATAGAAGTACTATAATTATATTCGTGAGAAATTTTGTTGAATCGAGGAACGACGTGACGCTAAAAATGAATTTCGCCGATGTTCCATTGGGTATTTTCTGGATGTCGGTTAATAAAGAATATCTTCGGATTTCCGACAAAGCTATCGTAGTTCAGCTTCCATTTTATACGACATATACCTATGCGAGCAACTTTTTTCAACTCAAGCTATAATTAAAAATGATAAGTAGTCATACTTGACGGGTGATAAGAAACTCGGGTTTCTCTTTCGTCAGAGCTCTAGTCTGGGGGGCCAGGCTTAAGGGGGGTGTAGCAGATCAACCAGATAAGTGAAATAAACACAAATTACAATTTTGCTCTAATGGTTAAAAAAAGTCGCCTGCGGCGCTATATTACTACACTAACACTAATATTTTTAAATATCCGATTAGGGAGTGTTTGTATTAATAAATACAAAAAATAGCTTAACAATCTTAACATATAATGAATACCATTAATTTTACCTCGAACACCATTTGAAAAACACTACCTACTTTAGAGTATCACACTGTCTTTAACCTTAGCGATAAGTAGGGGGCCCGCTTCAGCATGTGGGGTCCATATTTTGATGTATAAATTGTTTTACCTGTGGTGTGCCGCGGAATTCTGGGAATACCTTTGGTGTGCCAAGGGTGAGAAAAGGTTGCGGAGCACTGGTATAGAGGTACCGCTCCAAAGACCCAAATTAAGCCCGTCTATAAATAGTCATAGCGTGACGCTAAGTGGCTTGTTCCGATGGTAGTGCTAATCATTGCTTAACTTCGAATGAAATCGGTAACCTGTTATCAGTAAATGAATATCTCCGATTGCTTATTTTATTCATATTAAATAACATATTGCCATTTTTCCAATATGAAACAATCATCATTATCTACAAACAGCTTACCATTTATTGCATTCACAGTAGGAACAAGCAATATCTGGTACTACGATTGAAATTCACAGTTTCTTGCTGTGGCCTGAAAATACCAATATACTGACATTTAAACACATAACATATATTAATAAGGTAGAAAATATGAAAGACGGTCTCCTTGGAACGAGGTTTTGAAGCAGGGTTCACTTGATTACTGTAGACTGTAGGTAGAGCCTTTGGTATAAATCTCAGGGGACACACACACAGGGATCAAAATGGACCGGAGCGCACAGGAACGCCGTTCCAGTTCATAAAATCCACAAAATTATCGCTCTGTCTTGTGAAAGACTATATGAGGTTGATAAGCCATATAACAAAGAATATGACACTTATATTTTTATAAAATACACATAAAATTAGATAACTGTGTATTTACATAAATATTTTCTTAAAATTATCGAGTGCTCCGGTTCGTGAAATTTTCTATTTCAAGCGCTGCACACACACACACACACACACTTTACTATATATTATGTAATAGGTATGTTACCTATGTAACTATAAAAAATAACATTTTATTTAACACGTCTTTAAAAATGTATCCCATATTTTTTCTTCTCCACAGCTGATATCCGTACCTACCTTGTTATAGTACCACGTCCGGTAGAGTATGCAAGATCCCATCAATGTTGTGTTCCTTGGCCTTGATAGGAATGGACTCTTATCCACAAAGTATTAATTGTGCACTATCTTTTTTTTTAAATCCATGATCAATTTATTATTAATCAATCGCATCGTATTATTATAATAGTATTTACACACCTACCTACACATTCGTAAAACAACTTTACTATTCACCTTTGAAAACCTAACCATGTAATTAAATGCCCCAAACATCCTAACACGGGCTCCCAGGTCAGGATCTATGCCCCCCCACCAATTTCTAAGAGCAATGTGATGCTCTACAGCACTACTCAACTGGCATTCCCCGGATCCATAATGACTATAATATAAACAAAAATCGTAGAATTACATAGTAGGTAGACGGTCGAAATGGAATTTTTTTACGAACCGGAGCGCTCGATAGTTTTAACATATTAATAATTGTTTAATTTATATATATTTTATATAAAAATGGGTTAGATTTTGTGTTATATGGTCAACCTAGCTCAAACAGTCAACTTAATTTTCTTACAAGACGGAGCGATAATCTCGAGGATTTCATGAGCCGGGACTGCGCTCCGGTGCGTTCCGTGCCATTTCCAGCGCCCGAAATGGAAAAGTTTACGAACCGGAGCGCTCGACAGTTTTCTGAAGATATTAACGTATTTATCAAATTTTATGTGTATTTCATAAAAATAAATATGTTCGATTTTCTATTAAGTATATGGCATATCTAGCTCAGATGGCCAAATTTTTTTTCCACGAGACGGAGCGATAATTTTTTCGATTTAACGAACAGGAACGGCGCTCCGGTGCGCTTCGGTCCATTTCGAGCCCTGGCCATTTCGAGGCCTAGGTATAATACGTCACGTAGCCTACGTGCAAATGTTAATCTTGTGAAATAAAATAGCTCCACGGCGACTTCTTTTACTATTCATGGGTTCAATAATTCTTCGTAGTTTATAAAAATGTTACTTTACAATTTACATTATAATTTAAGAGTAGCTGACAACTCCTAAAAATCACGCGACCCATGGGTTGGGATCCAATGATTTCAATTTATTCGTGATATTGATAATAGTTTTTTTTCGCTTATCAGTGGATACCTACAAATGATTTCTGTCCGGAAAATGATTTCAATTTATTTTATTCGTAATATTGATAATAGTTTTTTTCGCTGAGCAGTGGATACCTACAAAGGATTTCTATCCGGAAAATGATTTCCGAATACATAATGAAAAAAAATAGAATTTGATACTTAGTGTAATATTCAGTTCAATTGGACGAGTTTTTACATCTAAAGATCACTGAAAATAGGAGAAACGTTTTGCGGACCTCTAAAAATATTATTTATAATATAGTATCGTATAATAACGTCTGACCACGGTTGATTTCATCACGTAAAACCATTAATCTATTTTAAGATTTTATTGGAATTTTTAACATAAACATTTGGACGTAAAAATTCGCGGACTACTAGAAAAATTCTGTTGACCACCGATTGAGAAATACTGTTCTATAGGATTTAGGGTGAAATAAATCAGTTTGAGGGGGGACATGCTCAGCGTAGGTCAAAATCGAGCTTTTGTTCTATTTTCAAAGCATGATCCTGGACATAACCTTAAACATTGTAGATAATCTATTTATATAATTTTTAAGCCTTATTACCCTTTATATTTATTTTAAACATTTGATGACTGCATTAAGTATTTTTATTACATAAAATAGTATTCTTTTAAACCTCTCGCTCTAATGTTTTCGAATATAGTCATATTTCAGTACATAAATGTGCAGTGGTGTTCCCAGGCTTGAACCCTGTCTGAGGTACTATGCAAATATGTACAATGTACATTGTATTCTTTAATAATTGTGAAATATATTGCATATTATTATAAACTGAATTTAATACATTTACAGTAACCGATTTTCAGATAAAACGAACAGATACCAGATAGCATGGCATTATAGATATTTTATAAAAACTACGATCACACCATGAACCGTTTCGAAGTCGATATCATCAACCTACTTAATATCACTAATCCAATATACATAATACAATATAATAATTAGTAAACATATCACATAGTTTTTCACAAAACGTTTCTTTTGAATTTATTATTACGGAATATTTAAATATTGTGATTAAAATATAAATTCAAATGGTTTATAGAAGTGACTTGTTTAGTGAAGTCGTTGTAAGGTTTTTGTAGATTGTTGATTATAAATAATAAAATGCACGCTGAATTTAATTATTTATTAATTAGCACAATTACTAATTTTTTCAATGTTTGACGTAGGTTTATAAATCAATACTTACATGCGTCACCTTTTAAAGATTTATGATGTGGACATGTTCCTAATAAGTGAGAGAGATGATAACAATACATTACCTATATTGAAAGTCATTTATTCTCAAATATAAAAGTGGTAACAGAAGCGTCATTTTAAACGTGTTGAAAATATTAAGCTAACATTAAATATTTAATCTATACTCATTTGAAACAAACGAAATGATTGAATTTTCGAGATATTAAACAGATACAATAATATGACTTTAACAAAATTACATACAATAACTTTACTAAGCAAAATAAGCACCATTTGAATTGCCGCCGTTTTATAAACCAATAGTGAACTTTATGGTTAGTCAAGAAATAACTTCATTTATTTTTTCTGTTTTATTAACTGCATAATATTACAAGAACAGGTAATATATAATTATTCGAATAATACGGTATTTTTATTGGTTTATATTTAGATTATTTATAAGCTTTAAAATACTTCATATTATTTAAAAAAAAATAATAGTTTTTATTTAAATATTTTTATTTTTCTGGTAACATTTCAATGTTTTCCGCTGATTCTTCCATTTCTATGTTTATCTGTCAAAAAGGTCAAGAAGAGTTATGACGTGAGACAAAAGTTCGTGATGATTTCGGGCTTCCTGTATTTGTGATTTATATCGACAAAACCGGACATTGAAAAATAACATATTGTCAGATTGATTAGAAAGAAATCGTCGACAAAAAGCTATTTTAACACGCATTCTACGCAATTTTGACACATTAAAAATGTAAACAGAGTTCCAAAATGCTCAAGTTTTGGAAAAATGCAGGTAAACTACGGCGAAAATTGACATTTAATTTTATTAGGATAGTCATTGGCAATAGTCCTGATGTGTTGTGTTTGTTTTTAGCGAGGGGCAAATCGAAATTTCCCACGCGACCGCCTGAGTCCACCGAAGAACCAATGTCGCCGTCGTCATCCGTCAACAACTTTGACGCATCCCTGTCACCTGCTTATGATTTTGAAACGTTTTTGGATGAAGGTATTTATTAATCTAAAATTCCCATTAACAGCCATCGCATTCCCTTTAATAGGCATAGCCTAAACTCAATTACACATACATTGTGATGTCATGTCAATGTTTATGTGCCGAAAATTTAAGTGTGTCAACATTAAAAACAATTTAAAATCAACTGAATAATTTCTTCGACCATAGTCTAGTATATTGATTTCCAACTGGGTCCGCGGTACCCAAGGGCTCCGCAAGTAGTGTTAAGGGTTTTGCAAGAATTCCCATAAAGTTTTTGGCAGTAAAGGTTGTAGATGATTGGGATACTGGTCTAGTAAGTGGGTTTCAATACCTTCAAATGAGTTTTTTTTTAAATTATTATTGACATTAGAACCCAATTTCAAAAATTCTCCACTTCTCTCTGTATACTGTTAAAATGAAACGTTTTTTATAGCTGGTAGGGTGAATTCCGCTGGTATGTAACAAAACGAACAACCCTCAAACCTAAATGGAGAATTATGACAACTCTTGATTATTATCAGAATTTCCCTATGAGATACAAATGTGCAATGCAATAATCAATATCACTATCCCACAGTGGCGAAGGGTGAAGGTAGGCTGTTAAGGTTCGCCATAAATAGTGCACACTAAACTTTGTCAGTCATTTGTTTTCATTGAAATAAGACTACAATTTACTGACAGTGTTGGTTAGTTTTTAAAGTTTAATTTAATCCTGCGAAAACCAAGCCATAATATATTATACTCGGCTATCTATCAAATATCTAAAATTATGCAAATAAATCATACATAACTTTAGATATTTTATAGATAGAATAATATTTTTTATCTAATATAGTTTGGTTTAGACAGGGCTTAATGAATTTAAAAAAATGAACCAACAGTATGTGTAATATGTATTCAATCCAACGAAAACAAATAAGTATGAATGAAAAAGAGTGCACAATTTTGTCGTATCGCCCAAAGTATACCAAAAGTCTTATGGTTTGGAGTAGGCAAGGTTTAATTGATTTTCAAAATTTAACCAACACCGTCTGTAAATCGTAATCTTAGTTCAATAAAAATGAATACATATGACTAACAAAGTTTAATGTGCACCATTTCGCTACTGTAATCTGGAAGAAGAACACCTACCCAACAAATGCACTGCACAATTTCAAATTATTGGTGTAATTACATGTTGTCTTTCTCTTGACTTTTCAGTTGGACAAGAAGATAATTTGAAGAATTCATCTCGTCTGTCGCAAACGTTTCCAGAAGTTCTATCAAATAAGGATTCGGTATCGTATTTCATGCAGTACTTGGACTCTGTGTCTTGTATATCGCTGATCCAATTCTGGATGGAAGTAGAAAAATTTAAAGCCGCTACAGAATCATTCCATATGACAGACAAGTCTCGTGAAAAAGTCAAAACACCCCACCTAAATGTCAACAGAACTGTCAGTTTCGATTCTTCAATAATGGTAAACGGGGATACTAAATCTAAATCTCTATCGAATGGTTTCGTCAACGAGCCCGGTAATAATTATTCTAATCATAGCCAAATTAACAAAATTATCAATCGATCGGCTTTGAGAGTTGCAAGCTGTTCTAATATTTCCACCAACGATGCAAATGTCAATATGAACGATGTAAATTCTAAGAAATCTCTTCTTGATGAAGCGGTCAGGATTTTTAAAAAGTTTATTGCGCTAGAATCGTCACAACGGTTAGATATCCCGGAAGACATACGAAACATGATAGTTTCCTCTATCTGTCATCCGGAGGGCCTGATTGAACCGGATATTTTCAAAGTTGTGCAAAATATAGTATACGAAAGAATGTCTGCTCAATATTTTGAAAATTTTATTCAGAGTGCGTACTATTGCAAATATAAAATAGACATTTTGACCAACGGCACATTGACAATAGAAGATATTATATATAACCAGATGGTGTTGTTTTACTTTATGGAATATATCGAACAGGAACAAAGTAGTTCTTTATTAGAATTTGTTATAGCGGTTATTAACTTTAGCGAGCAATTGCAAAATAATACAAACACCGATTTAGAGCAAGCGCAGAATGATGCTATTATATTGTATGATAAATATTTTTCTCTGCAAGCTACAAGCTCTTTAGGCTTTCCAAGCGAAGTGCGTCTAAACATTGAAGAAAATATTTGCGTAGAAGGTGGACCTTTTCCAAACTGTTTTCATTTACCTTTCAGACTCGCTTTAAAAGTATTGCAACAGTATATTTCAACATTCCTCACGTCCCAGCTTTATTACAAATATCTCTCTGATATGATCGGTTGCCTGGATGACGGGTGGCAATCGACGAGCAGACATAAAAAATCTGCTTCGGATTGCAGTAGTGAAATTAGCATTAGCGCAAAGAATACCCTTTTAGCGATGGAAGACTTCCCGTCGTATAGTAAAAAATACCGTAACGATCAAACAATGAGAATAGACTCCAAGCTTTTGTATAACGGGGATTTATTGTGGCGTAGAAAAAGCAACAAAGGGCTCTCCTTGGGGAGGGTTAACAGTCTCGGCCGATTCGAATCCTGCATGGAGCCGGAACCCGAACGGAAAGATTCTTCTGTTTTAAAACGGGTGGTTAACAAGCTCGTGAGCGGGGAGAAAGACAAGGCTAAGGAGGAACTGGCGTGGCAGGTCGCCCACATGATTGTCAAAGATATAACCGATATCACGATGGGCATCCCCGAAAACACATTTTAAAATTTATTATAAGTACAATTGTGATAAATATATTATTATTTTTTCGTTTTATGTGCAAATTATTTATGATTATATTATTATGTTAACCATAGACAATGAAAAACTGTAAGTATTTTTTTGTTTTAATAATTTAGGTAATGATAGAAGAGTTTTGTACAAAGCATTTATTCAAAATTTTATTGTTATGAATTCGACATTATTTTTTGTTATAATTATGTTATGAAATAAATTACTGTCAAGGTAAAATAATATTGTTGCATATCAACTCCATGACTTCCAATCAATTTTAAATGAAAAGTTTTACACGCTTGTCAGTTCATTCATTTACAGAATGTAATGTAAAATTCTCTGTAACGGAACGAGTATTTCAATTCTACTTCATTCTGGCAACGCCTGATAAATAAACTGAGAGCATTTCCATCTGTGGCATAGATTATTTTCGTTAGGTCACAATGTTTTTTTTTCGACTGCCATTGAGGTTTTTTTTCTATTTTCCTATAATTATGTAGCAAAAAGTACCTATACTTAATGTTGCAATTACTCTAATGCGAGATCTATTAAATAATTACTTCAATCAGTAGACTCAACACCGCCCACACAACAGATTATAAACCTAATTTGTATGTATTATTATGACATTTTAAATTGTATTGCGTAATTGACACTATAATAATGTATCATTTATATTAAATTATTGGAATGTTATTCATGACGAATACATTTATTATTAATCATATTTTCAAAAGTATATTAATCATGTTGTATTTGAGGCGTTTGTTTACGTTTACATAAACTGTCAAGTCCACATATGGTCAAAATTTGACGTAAATGTGAGATTATATAATATAGAAATATTATATCGTCGGTCCCTATTAAAAAAGTCGGATCTGAAATTTTGTCATTTTCGGATTATTACGTAAAAGTTATTTAAACACTTTAAACATTTATACCACAATCACGGTTTTTTTTGTTTGTTTGAAAAATTTCGAGATATTCAAGTTAAAAATGATCGATCTACAGAGAGTGTCCGAATAGCAATGTCGGTTCTTACCAACCGACATTGTTGGCTCGGTGTGGGTGAGCAAGATGCGTCGGATCTGACAGTTGCTGCTATGTTCACCGGACAGACGGATGTTTTTATAAACGTTTAGAAAAGTTTCTATAACCCGTATTTTTATTCATTATGGCAATAGGTCACAAAGGATATTTTATGAAACATCTTTGATTGCTCGTACTGAAAAATAGCATTTTGCAGATCCGACTTTTTTAATAGGGACCGACGATTTGAGGCGTTTGTTTACGTTTACATAAACTGACAAGTCCACATATGGTCAAAATTTGACATAAATGTGAGATTATATAATATAGAAATATTATATTATAATCTCACACAATATGTAATGAACTATAACAGGTTCCCAACCTTTTTCATGATACAACCCCTTTTTGTAAAAGCCAAGTAATCTGCCGCACTAAACTCAAAAGGGAGTTTTATAGTATAAAAATGTCGTCATTTAATTATTAATCATTATAAATTTTCTCTCACTTTGCCTGTGTTTACATGTGACTTTGCGTTAATCACATTTTCTTTCTAGTTATTTACAATTTTTTCATATGGCTTATCTATGGTTTAAGAATGCAGAACTCTATAATATAAGACATTCACATTGATAGCCAGTTTGAGTTGCCGTTGAGTCCATCCCCAGTGCCTACACAAGAAGATAAGGAAAAGACACATGTATGATTTTAACACATACAGTAAGACAGTATAAAATTTTAGTCTATGGTAAAATAATGATACATTATCATCAACGGAGGTCGATAACGACACAATAATTAAAAATGGGTGACTTTTAGTATTTATGAAGCAAATTTGGAGAATATATTATTATGAAAATATTACTTTACAGCAGAATTTAATAGCTAGACTAAATTACCTTGCGAACCATGGGTTGGGAAACTGTAATCTATAACTTCTAAAACAACTCAAAAGTATGCACATTTAAAAAATGTTTAAAAACTTAATGACAGATAGAAACTGAATAAATCCAAATATGTAAAAAAATATTTTGCTTATGATTATTGCAATTTATTAAGAGTGATCAGTTATAAAAAATGTGTATTGTTTTAATTTCAAGATGTAATACAAAGAAGAAAAAAACTGTTCATTTGTGCTTGAAACACAAAAATATTGTTTATCCCATATATTGAAATGTGGACTTATCAGTTTTTGTAAACAGACGCCTCATTTGAACGTTATCCTTATGAAACAATAATGTCATGAGATATTATTTAGATTACAGTATAATCTTCACACCAATATTTGACTGCCGTTAAGTGGAATCAGTTATCGGTGGGGGACACTATTCCATTCGCAAATCACACAATGTTGCCATGCATTGGCCCAATTTTACGGTAATCAACCTTTTTAATACAAAAAAATAATGGATACATTTCAAACATACGTATTTTAAAATATTTGTGGTACAGTGTGACTTCAGATAAACGCTATATGTTGTGTGAAAGAAAAGAAGTGGAGAGAAATATATCCAAAACTGTGGAGGGATTTTTAGTTCCTTTGATGGTCGTGATGGCACGATGGCCACTATATTATAGAAGTCGCACTCTATTGCTGCAATTATTTTAATATACTGTAACCAAATATAGTGGTAGCAAAAAAATATTTATGTTTTAATATTCCAATGGCTGTTTGATTGTAATATTCAATGTGTAGCGGTGGCGGGGCTATTAAGATCTGACAAATAGTACAAAATGAACTTTTCAGTCTTACTTATTTGTATTGATATATGTATTCATTGAACCAAGGATACAAATTTGCAGGTAGTGCTGTTCATTTATAATTATTTGTTTTCGTTGAATACATATTACAAATGATGTTAGTTAATTTTTTTAGCCCTGCATTTTTTTTCCGACCATCTCTGATCCTAATAAGATCATATGGGCCTCCACAGAGTGGAGGTTTGTATTAACAGATTTTGTTTTTTTTCGAGAAATGGAAGTCAGCCACTTGCTCAACCTATTAGGTCCATACTCTGACTCCAAACACAAATTGAAAAAAAATATGTGAATTTGTCAGACCCAGGATTCGAACCTGGGACCCACGACGCTGTAAGCCTTATACCAAACCATAATAGATATTAGATAAAAAAAATATTCTTCTATCTATAAAATATCTAATATTATGTATGATTTAACGACATAATTTCAGATATTTTAAAGATAAACGAATATTTTTTGATTATTATCTTATAAGGCTTGGTTTAATTGGATTTTAAAAACTAATCAACACTATCTGCAATGTGTATCTTAGTTGAATGAAAACAAATACATATGACAGACAAAGTTTATTGAGCACTATTTATGTTGGTTCTTAACAGCCTACTAGCGATGTGTAGCGAATCAAATTACCCTGAATCTAGAAAATTAAGTCATTACGGACAATATATCTAGCATTCGTAATTTGGTTAGACTGATTTTTAGGCCAATACAACATTCATTACTTTTATGAGTGAAATGATATCCTGTTGACATATTGTAAACAAGCAAACTGATTTTAATTATGTTAAATACTCTAGATCAGTGTTCTTCAACCTTTTAACAGCCGCGGCCCGGTGAACTTATGAGAAATATTTCGCGGATCGGTATTAGCCAGAAATAATAACCATTATATTATATAGAATTTTATTTATTAAATCTTATGTTTTAAAATTACAACTTTTGGTTAGTGCCACATCTGTGTTGTTGCTGCTTTTTTGTAAGCAAATTTGATATACGTGGTTACAGCATTGTTTCTGAGAGACAAAGCGCTGCATTAACATCCGTTCAATTTCTCTGTTTGGTTTTTATGACTGAAAAAATTACTAACAATCTGATCTTTATATTTGAGAGATGGATATTCTTTATCAAGGGATATCCAAAATTGAGACAATGATTGCATTTTATGTCTGGACACCAGAGTGACATCAGAAGATGGCTCGATCATCTTTTCTTGTTCACGAGGTTCAAGTGCGCATGATTTAATATCTTCCAAAAAGGGATTATTAATCCAGAGGTTAGACGTCCACCTTTACGTAGATCTTAATTTTCAGAGAGATATTTATTAAAGTTTTCAGCTAACGCTTTATAATGTTGAATATGACTTCCTGGTTAATATCAGCGGCATTCAAAAATTCTCCCGGCATTTTATCTAGTGCGAATTGTGTAGCGATATAGTCGGTTGATAGCATGGTGAAAGTTTTCGCGGACCGCTAATAAATTCTTGCGGACCGACGCTGGTCCGCAGACCACCGGTTGGAGAACACTGCTCTAGGTTACAATCTGCAGTATAAATGGCACTGTCTTTAGATAATTGGGTCAATATCGAACACATTGTATACTCAATGCTTTGACATTCTTTAGAAACTGTATTACTACAATGTTACCATTTTATTATTACTGTCTATTCCTCTTTTACCTATAAGTATAAAAATCAATACGTAAGTATCTACCTATATACCTACCTACTACTTTTAACATTCGCAATCATGTTTTAATTTTAATATTTAAAAAAAAAACTATGAGACTTTCTTTTGGCTAAAGCATTTATTATTCCTATTTTTCTTCCCATTAGAATATAATATTATAGTAGAAACTCAATACAACGGACCTCGATATAACAGACAAAATATCCTCTTAATGTTATACATATTTAAATCCAAGTGTCACCGCTTGTAGATAATGTTCTGCGCATGATAATCATGTCATACCTCCTGCACTCAAATTCAATTCATAATGCTGTCCTGCTCGTAGACTGAACGTAGCACTGACGTTTGCAATGATGGCTGCTAATCCACACAGCTGCACAGCAATTTAATTTGTTTGTGAATGGATGCATTTATTACTCTTTTCAATAAGTTAAAGTTTTAAATTACAATCAAATATATCGTCGTAATCCTACCCATAAAATATGGACTAACAGAAAAGAATTAGTTTAACTTTAAATCAAAAACTTTTATACCTTTTAATCTACTTTTATATAACGGACTTTCGGCTAGGAATAATTGAAGATTAAAGAAACCCAAGTGATTTTCAACCAGTCGAGAAAGCCAGGGGTGCTTTTATACAACCGAGGAAAATATTATGTAGCAACGACCTAAACTTGGTAGTCAGAATGAGGATGGTTATATGCCATGTCTTTTCAGTCCTAGTATATGGAGTGGAGGCGTGAACACTGGTTACATGTAAATTGAACGCAAAACATTTGTTATCGGAAAGAGATGATTGCATACTATACGGTCTCTAATTGTATTAGATGGAATATGAATATTAATTCAATTTACATAACTGATTTTGGCAAAATTCTTGAATTCAAGAATGAAAAGCTAACCTAACCTAACAAAAAATCCAGTATATCGGCTATTTTCAAAATTTGTTTGCTGCTGGCTTCATGTAAAGTGTAAACCGCCAAGAACCGTGTTTTATTTCGACATGAATTTGATGTCATTAGTATACGACCCAAAGAGGTTGGACTATCTTTCACCTATTAAGTGCCGGGAGGTTTTCTATGGTGGCAAGTGAGAGGCCGCGAATGTTTTAGCAAAAATAAACCTTATTATTTATTTATTTTTTGAAATATATTGAAAGTTTATCATAAACACTAACCAATCATTTCCTAAAAATGTCTCATTATTGGACCAGTTTTATTCCGAATTGTAAATTATTCAAAACAAACGCCTGAGACTGGCATTCTGTCTTCAAAGACAGGCGAATAAGTCCGCGTCTTTTGTATGGCCGGCACTGTACGCCCGGCCAAATCCGCGAACATGTTTGCTTTGGGCACAGAACCGGAATATACAACCATATATTTCCAATACAACATTTCACAGTGAATTGTGACTCGGCGAACTGCATACGTACACGTTAAGAGAGACCTCCTAATCCGCATTAGTCCGTTATATCGAGGTTCTACTGTACCTAAATTCTGAAGTGAACCGTAAAAATGTAACGTGTCTAACAAATTATTTGTAATATTGTTAACAAGACTTTGTTTAAATGTTACTTTTTCCAGTAATAAATATAATATTTTATAATAATATATTTGTGTGAATGGGGCTGGGTCAGTTGTACAAGATTTTTATGTTCAAAATTGATAATTTTTACAAAATCACATTAAATTAACGATTTTTGTAACATAGCGGCTGTGTACCAAATATTTCGACACGAAACAATGTTTTGCTTGAAAATCCTTTTACTAATAATTATTAATACAAACACATAATTTTAATTGGACCCTAGTTAAGAATGTATGTATGTTTTCCTGAAATTAAATATATATTTTAGATAAATAAATAATACAAAAATAATTTGCTGCAGTGTTTTTTATTAATCCTCAACTGTCACAAAACATTATAAAAATACAAAAGAAACAATCTTTTTGTAACTTGTTTAACAATATTTGTGACAGACAATATAAAAATGTATGTGTGTGTGCGCCCAGTACTGAAATCTGTCATTTACATTTTTTGAATAAATCATGTTATACACCAGATACATACCATTTTAGGTCAGAAGGATTGATTAAAACTGGCATTTCTTACTGTTAAATGTGTCCAAAATCTTCACTATCACAAACCGTTTTATAGTGTTAAGGATAAAATCATTTTTTTATTTATCATATTTTATAATTTATTACCTACAACCAATGGGATTACCAAAAAGTTATTTATTACATTACATTAATTCCAAAGCAATCTATATTGTTAATGGAGTTAAAAAATCTACCTTTTAATAAACAATTTTTATTATTCAACGAATATTTCATAAGATTTAAGAATGTAACATTCTTTAATTGAACGTAATATAATTTGTAAACATTTCTGAGACATGCATAGCTGCTAGAAATCCTAGTGATCTTGACACCGGTTAGTAATTAAGGTAGGTAATCCAATACTAGATTGCCAATAAGTAACACAATTTAGAAAGCGCTTCAGAGGGTATTGTTAACTTCGTCGCAATTAGATAGGACATGTATAGCTTAGTGATCAGAGCACGTAGGCACGAATCCTGCTGGATGTCATATTTTTTTGAAAAAGATTTTTCTGTTTTCAAATTATGTATGAACTAACTTAAATTTTTTTAAATTTCAGATTTTTCCATAAGTATTTTCAGTTAAAGTGGGTTCTATAATGATTCATAATATGATAAAGTCTAAATCGTTCATCGTTATCTCAAAATGATCAAAAGGGATTACTTATGGCAGATTTCGCCTGGACGCTTAGTATAATATAATAACAATTTTTGAGTATTTTTCAACTTAATAAGTATATTATAAAAAATTAAATACTTGATAATTAATACGCTTCATTACAATGTTTCAATTAGGGAGTAGAATTTTGATAAGAATCTTGCGATACACATACAACAGGTTTTTAAAGATAGTATAAAATATCTTATCATAAAATTGTCATACTTGAAAACGCCTTGAATATTCAACCAATTGATTAGGTATTAGATATTGTTATCTCTAAAATAATAACAATTGTTTTTGTTCTCATTATTAAATCAATATCACAATATATTGTAATAAATATTTCATTTTATAAGAGCTGATAAAAGGCAAGATGCTGATTTTGCTTATAAAATAATATTGAAATCTTTCATTGACAAAGTGACATAATTATTACATATTTAGAGGACATTTTTCACATTTTGTGAAATATTTCAGACTTTTTTTTATTTATACTCAATAATTTAACAATTAATATTACCTATGTAAAATAATCATATTATGTTGATAGCAGTGGCGAAGGGTGGAGTTAGGCTGTTAAGATCCGACATACATAGTGCACATTAAACTTTGTTATACGTATGTTTTTATTGAACTAAGACTACGATTTTCAGATGGTATTGGTTAGTTTTTAAAAATCATTTAAACCCTGCCTAAACCACCAAATGATAATACTTTTGATATATTTTTGGCAATCCGACAAAATTGTGCACATTTTTTTATTCATACTTCTTTGTTTTTGTCGAATTAGAAATACGTATTACAAATGTTGTTGGTTAATTTTTTTAAATTCGTTAAGCTCTGCCTAACCAAACTATTAAATATAAAAATTTTAGTCTATAAAATATCCAAAATTATGTATGATTTAATGGCATAATTTTAGATATTTTATAGATAGATGAGTATTTTTTGACTATTATGGTTTGGTTTCACAGGGTTTAATTGAATTTTAAAACTAACTAATATGTACCATCTGTAACTTGTAGTCATCGTTCAATAAAAACAAATATGTATGACTAACAAATTTTAGCGTGCACTATTTATGGTGGATCTTAACAGCCTACCTCCACCCTTCACCACTGGTAGATAAATCATGTTAATCAAAAATGAATCATATTTTAATATTCCTGCCTTATTGTTAATCTATAAAACATTAATTTATTGTAAACAATTTTTTTTATTAAACAATAAGCACCTTGGCCAGAATACAATTGATACGATTTGCTCATATCGTGGAGTTGCTGCCAAAAGTTGGTAAAACTAAAATTTAGGTATTCAGAATTAACAAAGGATTATGTGTCTTTATATAAATATGTAGGTATGCTAGAAAAAAAATTCAAGGTCATCCGATATATAGAACATGCACATAAAGCACAAAGAAATGAGCATTATGCCTGATTTTAAAGGGCATGTCATACTTCAAATTGCATTCCATAACATGATTTCGACACTTACCATCTTTTGGCAGTAATCCCACGAATTATCTATATTTCTAAGGTTTTTCGAATTACGTTTAATTAATAAATTGTACTTAAAAATAAACTCTAAAGTGTAAGGGGTTTTTTATGCAAATTTTATAATTCTGTTATTTATCTCTTCATAGCCTTAAGGATTTAAGGATCCACGCTTAAGGATTTTATGTCTGATATAGCGGTGCTATAAAAGCAATCAACACACTTTAGGTCTTGCATGGCGGGAAGTGCAAGACATGTCGGTGGACCAATGGAAGTGTTTTGAGTATATTCCGATGCTAGAGCGTAACAGGGTGCAGTGAGTAATCATTTATTTTTACATATGGACATTAAAAATTATTGGTTCAAGACGTTCACAACATATTTGGATTTTTAAAACAAAGAAAGCAGTAAGAACAGGGGTGATTCTTTCTTGTATTTATTTTATACTTAGGTATGGTCGCAGTCACAAACATATACCCATGAATGATTTATTTTTGTTATAGGTGTGTGCCGTAAATTAATTATAACATTTTAAGTTAGCAGCATCAGTTAATGTATTAGGGGTTCATTCATGGATAAGAACAAACAAAAGTTAATAACCGAATTACCAAATTTTGTTATAATGCCAATTTATTAAGTAATAACTCAACAAAGGGCCGTGGCAGCCATTTGAAACTACCTAAATTAAAATGGCTATACAAATCAGATGAGCCGATAATCTTCCACTTATTTACCGACCATGTCCGATCCTAATAGGATCATATGGGCCTCCACAGAGTAGAGGTTTGTATTAACAGATTTTGTTTTTTACGAGAAATGGATGTCAGCCACTTGCTCAACCTATTAGGTCCATACCCTGACTCACACACAAATTGAAAAACAATATGTGTACTTGCCAGACCCAGGATTCGAACCTGAGACCCACGGCGTGATAGTCCAACGCTTAAGTCCACCGCGGCATCCACTTATACACTCCCAAAAATCCATGACATGTGACGTGTTAAATAATGGGGGAAAAAATGTATATATGTATCCGTGCTTTTATAATTCCATAAGAACAAGTTTGTAACATAGGGTGTTGCAATTTTTGTAAGTGTGTTTCAGCCTTTATTTTGTAAAATAATATACAGTCGAACTTGGTTATTACGAGGAAGATGGGACTGACTGAATTTACTCGTTATATCAGAGAATAGGTATTTTTAAATGAGCGGTCACATAATACAAAAAGTCGCAATTCAAACAAAAATACACAATTAGAATGTTTCCCCGAAACAAGCATGGCATTCATAAACTACAAAAGAAGTTGTTTATTGTTATGAACGCTGGTAGGTACCTACTGACTTCACAAACCTTGGATTTTTTACATGAAATTTCAACCATATGCGTGGATACTTTTTCAATCTTGTCGGCTAAACAACAATTAGGTAGGTTATTTAGACACTTAACTAGTGTCAAACATAATCCGATTCCGGCGGCATCCTGTCCGGTCGGAGTTTATTGTAGGGTCGAAATGTTTTTAAATGATCGACAATTAACAGTTTTAAGAAAATTTTTGTACATAAATTTTCTCGGTATATCCGATAAGTAGCATGTTATAAAAGTGAATAAACATATGGAGAAAATCATAAACTAAAATGTGAACGAATGTTTCCTCATTAGATCCGAGATCTCGCTATGTCTGTAATCGTAATAACCGAGTTCGATTGTAATTAAAAATATTAAAACATATCAATAAGATAAAAAAAACGATAGAAATAAAAACTTTTGACTAGCAAGGATTATACATTTTTAATGGGTATCCATATAAGTACAAAAATCAAGGCAATAATTAACTGAACATTTGCAAAACGCCCGCAGTGGAATGGACTGTAAGTCTGTCTCTAGATCGATGGGTCGTCGACTAGATCAGATTCGTATTTTTTTTCTTCAAATATGTGTTTGAATACATAGTATAAGCCCAATAGGTTGAGCAAATAGCTAACAACCCTTCCTCTTAAAGAAAGTCTCCTAATACCAGTGGCGAAGGGTGGAGGTAGATTGTCGAGATCCAACACAAATAATGCACACTAAACTTTGTAAGCCATACATATTTGTTTTCATCAAACTAAAAGTACAAACTAAAGATGGTGTCAGTTAGTTGATAAAATTCAATTAAGCCATTAAAATTTATCTATTATGGTTTGCTTTAGGCGGGGGAGGGTAATATGAATTAAAAAAATATAAACAACACTATCTGCAATTGTACTCTTAATTACTAATGAAAACAAATAAGTAAGACTGACAAAGTGTTCACTATTGTTATCGGATCTCCACAGCCTACCTCAACTATGATTGTTTGATTGAAAAACTCACCAGTACCATCTGCAATTTGTATTTGTAGTTGAATAAAAACAAATAAATATGACTGACAAAGTTTACAGTGTACTAGATTTATGTTGGATCTACGTCCACACTTCGTCACTACTTAATATACCCTCCGCGTGTGAGACTTCTTTATCTAGTTATATGTAATTTAAAAGTACCAGAATATTTTTTTTAAATAACAAGCAGTTTCGTTACATATCTATCCGGATTAGTTATTTATTACTAGGTTGAAGAATTTTTAAAACACAGATTTAAAAATAGTTATTAGAATGTAAACCTTTAAGGAAATTCATATTAATAAAATGTAATATTTTGACTTACGCAGTGTAAAAAAAATGTGAAATTTGTTCAGAACCATAGTTTATTATTAGATAGAAGTTGCTTACATTAAGATATATAAATTAAGAACACATTGACGACAAACATTATTATTAAAAAATACATTAATAAAATTAATATAATATCTCAAATGGCACAAACATTGTGTATCATGACTTAATTTGCCATAAATTTAACACATAAGTACATATTGCCCAGTAACATAAGTACGTATTGCCCAGTAACATAAGTACGTATTGCCCAGTAACATAAGTACGTATTGCCCTTGACAAGCACACAGCATCATTCTGTAGATAAGTAAAGTAGAATCTAATGAAATACTTATTGTATTTTAATAAGTAAACAGCGCCATTAGTAATAATTAAATAATTAAAAAATGTTGAACAATCTATAGAGACTAAACATTGAAAGTAAAACAAAATGGACCCCATGCTCAGATCAATAATACCAAAGAGACATGGTATTGTCTGGCTATATGAAGCCGTTTTCTCTGCGTATGCCATAGAACCTCAATTTTATTATTAATAACTTATCTATAAAACGTTATACCACATCTTGCTAATCAGAACGGCTAACAAATTTAAACAGAACACAGTTAACCATTTTTTCTACTAAATTAACTAAAAATGTTGACCAGTCACTATATATTTCAGTAACATGTACCAACTCCTGATTTTGTACAAACCAATATTATTAGCATCTTCATTCTATCTTTACAAAGTTGGTTATTCATATATCTTCTATCTTACTCTAATGCATATTGAGGAGATTATACGCGTGCCAAATGCTTTCTCACTCGCACTTATGGTCAGCCTTTGTTCAGGCCTTGACCCCAAGTATACTAATAATCTCTGATAAGAGAAGAATAAACTCATTGTTGCATAAAAAATGGCACTTACGGCAAATTGAAACTTGCTTCTGTGATTTTGATACGCAATATCTGATCGGTATGTGAATGATTAGCATAATAATATATGGCTTAATATAAAAATAATATTATACCTAATCTTAAATATCTTCTATTTTGTAAAAATTAAGTAAATCACCCTGTTATTTGATACAATATGACATAGAAACAACACTGGCATTTGTAGGTCAGACTAACTGCTACCGTATAATTATTATTGTAGACTTAATTTTATGCATATTTATAGAAATGTGCTTGTACAGAAACTGTCATCAATAAACAACCAATGAACCACCTACAGAATTATATATAGTGCCAAAGTGAACAGAATTCAAATGAATGTCTGTCTACAAGGCCCTTTATTATTCAGGCCTCAGCACGAAACTATAAAATTTCGATCGTAGAACTAGTTACTGCCTATAATTCGAATGCAATATGGTAAACCGTTTGTAGAAATTGATGATAGTTTCATATTGAAAAAAAAAGGTAAACGTTGAATAACATGAAGGAAATTTGAAAGCAAAAATCTTCATTTACTGCAAACAATTACCGCATTACATTCGAAGTTAAACAATGACTAACACTGCGATTGGAACTCGCAATTTAGTCCCACAACCTGTATACAGATGGCGTTGGGTGTCTATGTTCAAAAGCAGTTAGTCTTCAATTTTATATTTTGTGGTGTAGTTGAATATCTCGTTTCATTTTATCTTTTATACTACATACAACACTTTATACAGGTTTATTTTAGGATAATATCAGAAATAGACATAGCCAGACTTTAATAATATATTAGAGATAAATTTAATGATACAATCGGTGTCCTGGCACTCATCTCTCTCGCACAGCATCTCTTGCTTGCGGAGCTCTCACTCTTAATGATTTTCATTCACACTAAAATTGTGATTATTGAGATGCACGTCGCGTACTGTCACGGCGACAGGTTTAGTCTATGGTATCATTTTGCAGAATATTTTGAACGAACACGATCTCTGTAAATTCAATGATGGGGTAACCTAGTAACGAGTCTCTGTAAATTCAATAATATTTTGAGCAGAACCCAACCCGCAGACCATAGATAATAGATAACATTCTTATAGAAAATACATAGTGCCAATCGCTAAAAGCAAAAAACACGCGATTTTGACAAGAGTCGAAAATGTGTAGGCATGTAAAAAATGATAAAAAATGTTCATTGAGTCATGCAGGTGTCGATGCAGCACGGTACAACGTGAGGTGACCTCATTGTTGTTCTGGTGATTTTGGCAGATTTTGCTAACTGACAATGTTCGTTTAAAGGTTCAAAATGTGCTATGGGATGGGAGCATCAGTCTGATAACATTTTAAACACCAAGAAAAACGACATTACACATTTTTCCCATAGCGGCAGCTTATCACGTGATAGTACACGACGTGCAGCATAATATAATCACAACTTCAGGGACATTACCGATACACGGTGGATGCTGAGATACCAATCTCATAAACACGTGCTTGTTTCCGATTTTGCTTGAGACACTCAGTATCTCAAATATTTTTTTTATTAACAGACTTGCTCCTAAGCTGTCGATACCTACTTGACGAGTATCATCGTCATTGTAGTGTACCTACACTGTCTAGCTTCTTCAATAAACATCTCCGAAAACTATACTGACTCTAATTCACTGGGCCCGCCCTATATCCATACACAATCAGTCAAGAGCCTAGTTCACGGAACTACATGTCAGACATTATATAGAAGTTGTTTTGTTGTTTGACATTTAAAATAGAAAGTATTATTGATTGTAATGCAAATATTCTTACGTTAGCCTTATTCAAGTGTTATGGTTCTTTTGTTCGCAAATTGGCCTATCTATCTTCACAATAATTAATCACATAAAATAAATTATCAAAAATAATCTAGATCGAGGATAAACCATTGATGCTGTTCCTGGGATGATCTGTCAGTCGCAGTCGTGAAGGCGGCTCCGGCCGCAGTAGAGGAGTACGAACTGTCGGTTCGTAACTTTGGTTCCTGAATGTACACCACGAAAAGGAGAAAGGATTCTGAATTTTTTGAGCGCCTGGTGTCCATCTTCTGTACACAAGAGCATTGAATAAAGCTTGCATCGGATTCATAAGAGCCTGCAATATAAAAAAAATGTTTATTCGTTAATATTCGCAATATTCGTAGTATTGTTTTCAATGTACATTTTATAGAGACGTGCACAACCATGCAAAACTCGATAGGCACAGCTGTGTGCAGAGAAAATTGGGGGTAGAGCTTGTGCGCACTACACAATATGCAACGTTGCTTTCAATGGACCTTGCACAATATTGTTAACAGAACCTTGCTGAGGTCTGTTAATAATTATTAATCGTTTGTAATGTACAAAAGCTGATGTTCTGCCAAGGCAAAATGTCTTTATTTTGTAAACTTCCCCTAAGATCACTTTCAACTAGATATTATTATTATAGTACCTATTTCAATTTAGTCAGGGCTCGAAATAGACCGGAGCACACCGGAGCGCCGTTCCAGTTCATGAAATCCCCTAAATTATTGCTCTGTTTGTGGAAAAATTTGACCATCTGAGCTAGATATGCGATATATCTAACACTTATTTTTACAAACTATACATAAAATTAGGTAATTATGTTAATATTTTCGGCAAATTATTGAGCGCTCCGGTTCATAAAATTTTTCATTTCGAACGCAGAATTTAGTGCACATCTTCTTTGAGGTCAAATTTTATTAATCTTCTCTATACTGTAATATAAAAATAAAATAGTGTTACTATTTATGTACTTTTTAACACAACAGGCAATGAGGTCCAATGAAAGTAGTGTAGTGACACAATACTGTAGTAGTAGAAGTGAAACGATCGCATAAACACCGAGAATCGAATCCAGATGAGAAGCCAGTGCATTACATACTGGATTGTACATACTGGACAGTACGTTACATATATAAATTGTCTCGAAGCGGTACAAAAGCGATTTCGTAAGCATGTCAATTTTAAAGCTTACTGTTATGATTTATCTAATTCTATTTCGACCCCTGCAACTTTTATGGTACCATCTTTGGAAAGTCGACGTTCTATATCTGATCAATATTTTCTTTTCAAAATTCAAAATTATCAATGGTTTTGTTGACTCGCCAAACCTACTCGAAAGGGTGGGTTTCCATTGTCCATCAAGATTTACGCGAAACCAAACTTTGTACCATATCAGTCGTAGCGGTTCTAATTATGCACAAAACTCTTTTATTCGGCGCTCTTGTTTAAATTATAATATGTATTTCTCCACCGTTGATCCTTTTAATAATTCACCTGTTTCATTTAAACGCGCTATCTCCAAAATTTTGTATAAATAGATATTATATATTTATATATATATTTTTTTTTTATGTTACTTTTTTTTGTATATAATTTAATTATTTATTATTCTTCCTGATTTTTCTCATGTAATTTCTTTATATTTATGTTATTCTTACTCTCTATCTTGTTAGGCGTAACTATATTATAATGCATACATGGAAACTTTGCTGGTTGCAATAACTTTTCATTATTATATTTTAAATTTTTGTCATCAACATAAATTACAATCTATTGGTGGTATGTAGGTACTTGGCAGGCCATGAATTTTTTCAATATACTAAACGTCTAATTCGCTGAATGCTGATAATTTTTATAATTTGTTATGGCTTAGAATTTCATTATCATTCCAAAAGATATATTGATGTATTCAATATTTTAGATCATCCAAAACACTGGACATTGGCAAGTAAATGCACTATTTTTGTACGAGTGGCCTGCTGACCACGGACATATAGAGCGCTTTAAAACGCTTAATGCATAGAAATGGCATGCTTTGTTAAGCAAATTCACAGAATATACATCAACACTCACCACCCTAGACATTTATTTTGCTATAGCTATGATTATAATAAATATTGGATGTTTACCATAATATACCAAACTGCAACAATAACTTTGACAGGAAGTTGAAACCACAGGGTCCATATGAGAATACCGTTGATCAGATTAGGAAGCCAGCAAAGATAAAAGGCGATATTGATTAAACCAAATTTTAGCTTCAAGGCATCCACAATATTTCTTTCCTTACTGGTAATCTGGAACACAAATTGATCACACGTGATATTATTTGCATAAGAGTAATTGAAGATTAAAGAGACCCAAGTGATTTCCAACCAGTCGAGAAAGCCAGAGATGCTTTTACACAACTGAGGAAAATATTATGTAGTAACGGCCAAAACTTGGGAGTCAGAATGAGGATCAGTGTCGGCCGGTGATTTTTTGGATTGTATTTTTGAGGGTGCGCTGGAAACTTACCTTATTGAAAAATGAAATCAATTCGGCGTTGTTTTTGATTTGACAAAATGTTATTGACATTTGGGAAATTACCTGTATATTTTATATTTTTAAAAAAACATGTGAGTTACTTAAATCTTTATTGGATTAGTTTTAAGAAACGATTGTATCTCTTGTAGTAGATAAATACCTCTTACTTTTAACGGAAGCCATCTTATTCTATATAAGTACATTAGCTTTAGTAATTTGTACACTGTATGAATAATGATTATTATGAAACTGCACTTTGTGAAATAGTATTAAGATTTATTAGCTTATCACTAAAATTCACGACTTAATAATTTTCTATATTATAAATAACCGACATCATTTAGCGTTTAGTCAACACTTTTACCCGGTCGTGATATTTTGGAACTAACGCATGGTGAAAATGATTAACACGTTAAGTTGTTTTATAATGGCTTTAGTTCATACTAAGCTTTGGGTTCATTGCCGGAACGCAAATGATTTGAGTGAAGATGACATATATGGTGCATAGTGCCTGTATTATCGCCTATTGGCAATATGGGCACATCGGTTTATGGTTTGTATTACAATAAGTGAGCGATAATATTAAAAGCCTATGAAGAAAAAATATGATTTACGATGTTTCATAGCGATGTTAGACCAGCCGCCGCTGATGAGGATGGTTATATGCCATGTCTTTTCAGTCCTATTATATGGAGTGGAGGCGTGAACACTGGTTACATGTAAATTGAACGTAATACATTTCACCGTGGCACAGTTCGCCGTAAGCTTTTTTATCGGAAAGAGATGACCGTATACTTTACGGTCTCCAATTTTATTAGATTCAATATGAACATTAATTCAATTACATAGCTGATTTTGGCAAAATTCATGAATTGAAGAATGAAAACCTAACCTAACCTAACAATAATAATCCAGTATATCGGCTATTTTAAAAATTTGTTTACTTCTGTAAACCGACAAGAACCGTGTTTTATTTAGACATGAATTTTATGTCAGTACTATACAACCCAAAGAGTTTGGACGGTCTTTAATATACAGCCATATATTTCCGATACAACATTTCACGGTGAAGTGTGATACGGCGAACTGCATACGTAAAAGTTTCCAGATACGGTGGAAACTCATAGAAACAATGCTCAGCATAGTTTAGTATAGCAGATAAAGTTACGAATATCGACAATGACAAATATTAAAGAAAAATAAAAACAAGAAAGTTGCTATACTCTGGCCACATCATGCGGCATCTCAAGAGATGTCAACTTGTGCACCTTATTATTCAATGGAAGATCTACGGTAAGTGATGTCCTGGTAGAAAAAGAACGTCCTGGCTCAAGTACATTCGACACTAGATGGAGCTCAAGCTCTTGATCCTTATTTAGAGCAGGGACTGACAGGAAGAAAATGACTGAACTCATCGATGACATCTGATAATGGATGTGGTACAAAGAGACAATGATAGGTTTTTATAATCCTCAGCCTCTCAATTATTATGTAATTTTAAACATTCAAATAAATACTAGGTCAAGTGGTCTTATTTTAGTAGGTATATTAGTGTATATACAGTCAAAGCTAAAAGTAGCAGTAGGTATCTACAGAACTACAAACTTATCTGTAGAATGGCCAAAAATGGAACTACGAACTACCGTAGGACGCCATTTTGAAAATTTCATTCGAATGTCAGATTTTGTCCAGTTACGAGTCTTGATTGGGTAGTTTTCGATAGTGGCTCCCAAATCGCATTCTTCAGATAAGTTTGTAGGACTGTTTCTAATACATCGATGACATTGAGCTACTTTACAAGCTGCTTGTAGGCGAATTTAAAAGCGGGCGAGTCAGCTAGTAAGATGGTGATGATGACACACAAAACTTTCCACTCGCTCAGAAGCCACAAGCTAGCGACTATTTTGACAGGACATAGTTGGTTTTTTTACCGGGTGGTCGCCACTATCGCTTTACTGCGCAGACGCAGATCGGCCCACACGCCAGCGAGTAGCGTGTAAAAGTAGCCCGGCTTTCAACTTTTCTCGGTAGATTGTTTACAATCTGCTTGTTAGCTTGTTCGATTATGACACTGGGCGAGTTTACAAGTAGATTGTAAATTCGCCAACAAGCAGCTTGTAAAGTAGCTCAATGTCATCGAACCTTAAATTTTTTTATCGCATTGTTATTTCCTTGGTTACTATAACCTAGTGTAACCAAGGTAATAACAATTCGATAATCCTGGTTCGATACATTCTATCTACGGTGGCATACGGTGGGTACATTGGAATAATGGTACTGGAATATAAAACTAAGATATAAATTTAGGACAGATAATAGATTTATCAAATAGGATATACTTTTAACTACTTTCGCATATATTTAGCGTGTTCAGTGTTTTTAACATATTGTACAACAATCAGGGCTGGTCATTAACTGGCCAATTAACTGGTATTAGACTGTATCAGCTGATTGGTACACAACAGTTTGCAGCTAATGATGTTTTATATCGCAAAGCCGCAGATGAGCCCAGACTTTGTAAAGGTGTATGACAGATCTATGGAATAGTCTATGTTACCTGGGAAAATGGCCGAGAAACTGCAGTCTCCATATCACGTGATGATACAAAATAAATGATGGGATTTGCAATCATCACGACAGTAATAGGAATATAAGTTGCACAATAATTGGGGAGAATCCTTATCAAGGCCACTCGTATAGACGACAGATTGTGACAGCTGAAAAATATAAAAACATAAAATGAAATAATTATTGTTTGATCAGACTCTTTCTACAAGTAGTATTGGTTGATCTGTTGGGTCCACGGGCTGGATCCAAACGCACATGTAGATTAAAAAAAACAACCCGCTTTTCCCTTAAATATTATCCATATTTTCATAACCTTTCGGGTGTAAAATTTGGCATTTCGAATAAGCAATGCTGTTCAAAGTTATTCTCGGTAGCATCCCAGGACGGATTTTCTAGGACTCAGATCATGAATGGTGTGGCGTGCACAAGAGTGCGTAGGGATTCAAGTTTGATTTCTGTAGATCATTTTTGCTGTAGAATTATGGCAAAAGGCTTAAAAAATGATAATTATTCTCTTACTTAGCATTTGGGAGGTAGAGAATAGATAATCCAGTTGCTGTTAAAACTGCCGGTAAGCCCCAAGACACTCCGTGGTAGATATTTATATGTCCGTCTCTGTCTTTGAGCAAGAGATGAGTGTCTATTGCGTAACACAGTGTCCATATCCATGTGGCCGTGTAAAAGTACTGCGTCCAAGCCTGTAATGTCAGAAACGAAAGTTTTATAACGATTGAAATTTTAGTAATAAAAACTGATATACGAATCCAGGTCGTTGGTGTTTGTTTTGATCTTAAGAAAGCTAAAAACTAAACTCTGAAGTCTCAAAATCCTATGAATTTTTTTAGGACGGAAACTCCAACCACGTATCAGAATTTTGATATTAAGGGCTCACAACTTCGATTTTCACTAATCTCACCCCTATTCTTATCACCTGAATGTGAGAGATTATTGCTTACAACTGTACAACTTCTTTATAAAAAAAAACGGTATGTGTACTTTATGTAGGTACGCGTGTTAGAAGTTATACTTCTTTGGCGTAACAAAACAAAAACAAAACCTAGGTGATAACCTAGATTCTTCGATTAGCTCTTAATTATCTTGTTAAATTACACACCCAAGAAAAAGGACCGCTTATTGGAACGCCGTTGGTTTATTTCTATACACTTTAACTTATATTACTAAATTATATAATTATTTATCGTTGTTTTTATTTTTAAAGTAACAACTGCCACTAAGACGTTTAATCGTTTGTTTACATAAGGAATTGCAAATGGCCGACAATAATAAATTCGCTGCCTAGGCAACGGAACAATTCGAAACTATAATATTATACTGTATAATAAATTCGCTGCCTAGACAACGGAATAATTCTAAACTAAAATATAATACTGTATAATCGTCACGATTGGAGTATCATACTGTGGCGTAATGGTAGTGCATTCGGCTGATAACCGAACAATCGGTGGTTCGAATCCAATCGAGTGCGTTTATTTTTGTGTGAAAAAATTAATTATGTGTTACATGTCACACGCCAAAAATACACTCTGATCTGATTTTCCAAACGCGCCTAAAGATGTATAACTTCAAAAATCTGAAAATATGTTAATACCTTTTGTGGCACTATGTTTACTCAGAAAATTGTATTGCTAGGAGACTCGATACGATTTCGATTTGACGGATAGGTACTTCATTTACGGTCGGCTCAGATCAAACTCATTTATTTTGATACTAATTAACGTCAAAGCATATTTATATGGTCATTAATTATACACAGTTAGGGAATTGATTATTAAGTTATTGGCTGGGCTCGAGATTACAACACATTAAAAAAAGTTCACCGACTTTTGCATTTTCACAACTTGTACTATAAATATAGCGGCAAACCTTATGGAAAAATACGAACTACACCACATAGAGCATTTTGACATTACCACACAACGACAACAAACGTGTTCGCTAACACTTGAAGAATGAGATTGGCGAAAGATTCCTAAAACAGGCTAACGATAAATCCAAATGATTTCAAAGAGTTTTTAAATAGATTATTGAAAAGTCATATGTAATCCAGTAATAACTAAACATCTTGTGAAATACGGGTAATAATTGAGTGTTGAATGTGATACTTTCATGAGACATAATACGTTTAAAAAAATCTGTAAATTAAGGATAATTTTATTGTTATGTGATCAGTAATATTTTATTATTTAGGTTCTTACTGAAGTCATGGCGCAGAAGAGCACATTTGAAGTATCATCATCAGTCGGCATAAGAGATTCAAAGTTCATCCATAACGCCGATCGTAGAAAAACACCTACAAATAAAATATTACATTTAGTCTTACAGGTAGAATGGTTATTTCACATTGATCTACCGTCCGCCTGCCAACATCAATTTTATTAGAAGGCTGTATTCATAGGATTGGTGGTGGATTATTGCATTACAAAATACATCAAATTATAATGTGATTTTGAACACTTTGAAGTAACGATTTTAACATTATCTTTTAATTTTGTTGAGTTAGAGCAGTGGTGGCCAAGCTGTGGTGCATTGGATGATTACAAGTGGCACATTGCAATTTGCAAAAAGTTATATAATTCGCTTTGGATCAACATACAGATGTGAATAAGCATTTTCATCCATGAAATTGATTAAAAGCAAAACAAGGTCGCGAATAACTGATTCAAATTCTCTGCTGCTTTCAGTAACAAATTTAACACCAAACATTGAAAGACTAGCGAAATTCAAACGCTCAAAAGCTCTCAGTGCTCCATCCCGCTCAGAGCTCTCTCTCTCTCTCTCTCATCACATCCAACAACTGTGGTCCAGAGTTATCTTTACCAAACGAGACTCTTCGGCAGCTGTAGCACCATCAGCGGGGTCCACGACCCTCTCATCCAAGAGATTGGTGCTCCAATTAACGTTTAGTTTTTTGAACTGGCATAAATTAATTTAATTGCGTGATTGAGTTATTCCTTTTCCTGCCCTACGCGAGGCAGATCCTGACCCTATCTCTATTTTCTAACCCCAACCAGTTGTATGGCGCATCTGAACTCGTCTGTGAAAAAAATTGGTATGCAAAAGGTTGGCCACCACTTAGCTAGAAAAACATACCTAAAGATGCAAGCAGGTCAGCTACAGCTAGCCAAATGATAATCTGCCTCCCTCGAACACTGCTTGCCAGGTATAGACGGTTCCGGGAGATGGCTTCTTCTTTTGAGATTATCTGGACAACGGGAATAGTGAATAATTAGTCAGTCGGTAATAAATATTCTCTGAGAAGATATAATTAAATTCATTTGGTGAATTCCTAGTTGATTTGATAATGTATCTTTATAACGATTATTAAAATTATGTTTTACCAAGAAATTTATTTGAATTATGTTGAAATACAAATTATCAGAGAATTTAAAAAAAACATTTTTTTTTGACTGTGTCCATTCCTAAGAAGATCATAATAATGTGGGCCTCCCCACTGAGCTGAGGTTTTTATTATTTAACAGATTTTTGTTTTTACGAGAAATGGATGTTAATCACTTGTTAAACCTATTTGATTTATTCTCTGACTCAAAACACACATTGAAAACCAATATGTGTATTTGCCAGACCCAGGATTGGAACCTGGGACCCACGACATCATAAGCCTCGGCCGTTGTGGGCGTTAAAATATCAAATATGTGTCGCTAGATTTCAAAATCAGCCAAGTCCATAATAGATGAATAGGAGAAAAACAGCTTTTTGTTCAGTCACAAGGGTGAAAGTTTATATTATTTTGAGTATAGAATATTTAAAATGAATAAATTCAACATTTTGATAATGCATAAATGTTAGAAAGCAGTAGTTCTTCAGCAATTCACAAAAAAGTCAAAAATACCTTAAGGTGGACTTGGCTGATTTTGAAATGTAGCGACACATATAATAGTTCAAAAATACTAATATGAATTTAGTAGGAGGAGGCGTTTGTCCAACTTATACCAAGCTACTCAATTAGTTACCTATCCAATATGGGCAATAAGTATATGTTTTATATTAATACTAACGACCGAAGGTACTAATGGAATTTGAATTTAAATCCATTAGAAGGATATGTACAATGATAAAGTTGATAGTGATGACTTTTGATAGCGTTTACCTGGTATATCGCTCCCATGATCCCAACAATGGATGAGGCGAGACATAATATATTATACGAGTCCGTATTGAATTCATTCATGACCCTTACGGCCATGTCGGTACTGTTCTTGCCATGATGGCAGCAGAATGTCTGTATTGTCGGGTCAGCCATTGTGCCATTTACAGAAACTGAAATGTAATTAACATAAATGTATTTATCCTTTAAATAATTCTTCGTCTTCCCGTGTTATTTCCTTTCGGAGGTCTTGTCTTTTCTTTAGCGTGAATACGACCACACATCGAAAGCCTTAAGGCTATACTTCAGCTGAGGCATGGTCTAAAACGATTTTGATTACGCAATGCACAGATTGAGCAAACGACGCGTGACGGACAAAACATAATTTGTCATAAAAATTCAACATGCATCCATTTAATGTTATGTTTATTGTTATTTAAGTAATAATAATAATATGTTCATTGACATGTTTTGTTTTTTGAGTAAATATGTAACATTTTTTAGTCATCTATCTTTACACGATTTAAGAATTAATTCCACCGACGCCATCACAAAACAAATTGACGTGCGAACAGGTCGACTATCACTCTCCGACTGGCAATGCATGCAAAATTACGTCCCACCTATAGCTGAAAATTATTTGCCGTTTTATTGAAGTATGCTCTTAACTTTCCATAACATCACTTGGTGTAGCGTCCATACCTAACTATAATAGTAGACGAAGGCTGTAGAGATCCAATAAAAATAATGCACGCTTTGTCAGTCATACTCATTTGTTTTCATTGAACTAAGAATACAAATAGCAGATGGTTTTTAAAATTCGATTAAGCCCTGTTAAACCAAACCGTAATATACAATAATATTAATCTATCTATGAAATATCTAAAAGTATGTAAAGATTTTAGATATTTTATAGATAGAAGAATATTTTTTATATAATATCTATTATGGTCTGCTTTAGGCAGGGTTTAATTGAAATTTAAAAACTAACCAATACCATCTGTAACTTGTATTCTTAGTTCAATGAAAATAAATAAGTTTCACTGAAAAGTTTAATGTGCGCTATTTATTTTGATCTCTACAGCCCACCTCTACCCTTCGCCACTGCGGACTGCAAGGATTGGTAGAGAATATAACAGTGAACCATACGCAGTCTCAGGTCTCAGATTGCTAAGGACGTGTTTCATCTTGTGAAAGGCACTCATTGCTATATCAATTTTTGTTTTGATACTGGTTCCACTTCTCATTGCCCTAAATATATTTATATTGGACCACACATTCAATTGGTTCGCTGTTAATAACAAAGCTTGTGTTCGGTATCGCTATTTTTGATACTGTTAATAATATCATTCAAATGGTTAATGTCCTTAATTTCTTCCGAGGAAAGGAGATTTAGTGAATCAATTGTAGTTATTCCGATGTATTTCAATGAGTACGTTTGATGGTAAATGTTAAGATTGTCAACAAATTGTGTTCATTCTTCATTTTCCTTTCATGACAATTTGGGTTCGTTATTAAAGAAGTCATTCTCAAAAGATAAGTGGTAAGCAGTATAACCCTCCATGCTATGCGTTTGAGTGTGTGAAAAAAGCATTTAATGGAGAACACATTGAAAGCTAAATTATTGATTTAAAAAAACTAAATAAATATTTTGATGAGGTTTTTGTAGATTGATTTTTGAAATGATCAGACGTATTATGGGTCCAAAAATCTTACACAGCTGGTGTAGATATTCGATAATACTAGGGAATTCCATAAAAAAAACAATTTTTGTCCAAAATACTATTTAAGGCGGATCAAATCTCGCCTCGTTCAACGCGATCGAGTTCCGAGCCGCGCGAAACACTGTTGAATGTGACGAACGCGCATATCTACAAAACGTCACTATCGACACTCACGTCTCGAAACGTCAAAATAATAAGTACGCTGGCCAGCGCCATTATGCACATGTCATCGGACGCTGAAACAGCGATTAATATGTATTGGTACCGCAGAATTTTAAGCAGAAAGCAAAAATATTCGATTCATCCGTCAATTATTAGGCATAATATCCATGCACAGTGGATCATTTATCACAGCAAAACTCATCAAGCACCCAGTGACCAGCGTGCACGCACTGACGTTTAGATTTAAAAATGGCTGCATTGAGCGTTTTGCGCAGGCTGCCTGGCATGTTCTCGGCTCTCACGATATCCAACATGTTAGAAGAGTCAATAGTGGACCTGTTGCATTTGTTGTTCAGTTGCATTCGACCAATCTGCGAAGCTCCATTTGACAGCATGTGTCATGACGATAACGATGACGTTACATCGACGATTTCGACATGCGGCGAATTCTGATGTGAGAGCCGACTAAGAGTTTGACAAAATATTGGATGATTTCTTTATAAAGTCTCTGCGTCGGAGATGATAATAGCCAACATTGTTCGAGGAAAGAAACTGAAGTGGAAGAACATTTTATTATAATTCACCTCGTCGTATACAAAGAATTGTATTACATAGACGTGTTTCTATATTTACTTTGATTATCTGCCATTATAAAATAGATGCTGCGTAACTCAATTGAAGATTTGACAAGTCATTCTGTCACCTACATACGTGTGACAGTTGACGGATCAAAGTATATCCTAACAAAGAAGACATTACATTTCCCTTCAATGGGCACCTGGGCCTCATAACAAATTAGAGTTGGTTCATAAGTGTTTACTTCCTTCTAAACAGCTTAGACAGAATTGAGACTACGTAAGATTGCAACACTATATGTTATTGCTTGTATTTTAAGCGATCGTTTATTTTATATTTTAAGTTGTTCACCATGGCTAGACTCTGGTAGGTATATAGTTTGCAATCTTAGATGTTAAGAAAGATGTTTATTTTGTACTTTTTGTACAATTTAGAAATAATACACACTCAATAGTAAAAACTAAATGGAGGGCCACAGGGGCACAGCATTCTTATACGATAGCTGCATTTCGCCTCAATTATTTGTGAATGAGAAGTCTTGAAATATTATTTTGTTGTATGACAGTTTTTTTTTCCGACCATGTCCGATCCTAATAGGATCATATGGGCCTCTACAGAGTAGAGGTTTGTATTAACAGATTTTTTTTTAAACGAGAAATGGATGTCAGCCACTTGCTCAACCTATTAGGTCCATACCCTGACTCACACACAAATTGAAAAACAATATGTGTACTTACCAGACCCAGGATTCGAACCTGGGTCCCATGGTGTGATAGTCCAATGCTTAAGCCGCGCGGCCACCGTGGGTGTGACAGTATTTACTCTTTACCTAATGCATTTTATACAGAAATATTATTATTATTTCAACCTATTTTAGTCAGTCTGAATATAAACAAAATTTTAATTATTGAATTGGGCAACGATAATGATTGGTAATTTACGATTGTTATATACCTATGTATAGGGTTGCTAGTAAATGGTTAAGAATTTTTTTTCAATAGTAGACTATCTTATGGGATCATTTTTTTCATACCACAGGAGACGAAAATAAACATATTTGATAAGAATGTTTTATCGATTATTGTAGACTTGGGTAAAAATAGTCGTAACGGCAACCCTCTAAAATTATTTTCTCCTCTGTTAGCGTGATGAGAGGTTAGTTTGGCGTATTCAAAAATACATTATGGGAAGGATTAAAAAAATAATAGAATCCCATGAATATAGTATTTTTTCATTTGAGAGTGTATATTATTTGTTGAGACAATTATTTTACAATGATGTTCACTTGTTTTTATCACTCAAGTGCCTACTAGAATTATTCTACAGTTGCACCATGGGTGATTCACAGACGTAGGTATTTGTATTGTTTGTTACAATGCCTAGGTATATCAATACTAGCAAAAACAACACACTGTAGAATGATTCCAGTCAATAATAATAGATATTTTACGAAATAAATCTGATCTGTATGTCTATGTTGACACATCAACCAGTAGCAGATTATCCCTGCCTCAAGACCTTGGATTCAGAGGGGCCTCAGAGTGACTTCAAATTAACCCAAAATCATATTTTTTTTCATAATTTTCTTCTTTATTGATAAATAATGGCGATTTTTATTACGAAGCATTTTTACCAACGAGTTTCGCCATTATTATCCTAGGGCCTCTAAATGCCTTAATATGTCACCATCTTCAACAGTAACATGAGCTAGAAGGTTGGTTTATTTACATTTTTTTTTTAAATAAGTAATGGATAAACTAAACTATTTTATAATGGTATGCGTACAGTTAGCATTCCAAATCGTTATTGTGGCCATGGTCTTTTGAGACATACAAATAAAATTTATGGAAAAAATAGGTAGGTATCTACTTTATCTTTACTAAACATGATTCTATTATCTATGACCCTGGTAACCCACCAAGATTCAGATAAGTTTTCAGAAGGCGAATTTATTTATTTATAAATGGCACATGCAATAAGTATAAAATTATTTGATTAAAATGTATACTAGATACATACTGGTACTCATATTAATTAATATTATTCAGATGGAGTATTTTATCATTCAATAATTTAAATTCAATAATCGTACGAACCTAGTGGGCAGGGATGAAACATCATGATAGATTAAAACTTAACCTAAAGTGGGTAAGAAGGAATACTTTGTAAATAAATAAACAAATACGTATGTACCTAATTAACAAAATAAATTAGTACCTACCTACATTAATCTTAGGAATCCAAAATGACACAAGTTGTTTTGACGTATAGCCGAGCGGATGTCATTGCAGGTCAAATAAACACTCCGGGATGTTGATAGATTGTCTTTCTAAACACCAAACTTACCTACGTACTTTACCGTTTGTTTTGTTTACAATTGTCACGTTTAACGTAATGTAATAACTACGATACCTTTATTGTATTGAAAGAAAATTGTTTAACCACTTTTTGATTCAGTTTTGGATTTGATTGATTGATTGTCCATCAGAAAAAAAACTTACGGTGAAGCCTATCAAGTGTCCAATCGGAATCTTATCAGAAATTCAAAACTACCAACATAATAGAAAAGAAGATGACTATTTTTTTTAAATGGAAACTAATCGAAATGAAAAACTGTCGACACGTTTAAATGGGAGGCGCTGTTTGAATATATTTCCTGAATATTATCTCAAACACCTTTTCTAGTGACGCGTAGAAATATATTTAATGAACAAGAACAGGCATAGAACAGGTTAGTGCTTACCGATCACACCAACATTATTAAATTGTGTTTACATGTTTTGGGCGGTATTTTTGAATTATTAATACAATTTTATTTATCAACATTACAACAAGTTGGCTGCTTCATACTTGTTAAAATCAATAATTAATTAGTTATAATATTTTATTGGTGTGATTATTATCAAACATTATTGTAGTGGTTATGTCCTAGCATACTTGTTATAGGTACCTACTTAGTGAGTTAATAGTGACTTAAAGGATATGGTACTTATAATAATCGAAAAGAAAATAAACAGAAAAAATAACACAATTAACTTAAATCAGATATTTTTTAATATTACGTTTATTTAAATCACACAAAATATAAGTATGTTATTTTTATAAAATATACATGTAGCTACGTACCAACATAATATATTAGATAGGTACTAGCATGGCCCCCACATCCTGAAGCGGGCTCCCAGGCCAGAATCTTTGGTGGGCCCCCTACCTATCACTAAGGTTAAAGACAGTCTGACGCTCTACAGTGGCGTTTTATAAATGGTGTTCGAGGTCAATAAAAATTCAGTGTATTTTTAGCGATTTTTAACACATCGAATTATGGAGTTGTCGAATATCAACACATTAACCAAAAATTGCATCGCACAACCATTTATTATATTTATGCTGTGATTGATTTTATTTCAAATACTAAATATGGTATGAACAATAAGAAGATAATTCTACGTAAATGGGTACATAATTATAATATACAATAAATTGTTTATTTATCCCTCCGAATATTACAAAATAAATGAAAATTATAACAATAATATGAAAGGACTAGTTTCTTATATATATTATGAAGATGGAAAAGTGAAGGTGGTAGGAAAATAACGACTGTATAACTTCGAGGAAAGTCTTGGAAGTGGCAAATTAAATGGTGATGTAAATTGGATAGGACCTACCTAAATAGTTTTCTTATTAATTTATGATAGGATGAATGATTGCTGTTAAATTGTAGGTTATCATCACAAATAAAGATACATCTAGGCTACACGAAAATATACTGTATACGTGTATACATTAGATATTTTGATTGAATACACGCTTGCTTAAAAATACTGCCATGGTGACACATTAAATTTATTTGACTTCTCCGAGAGTTTCGTGACAAAACAGAACGAGACAAAAATTCGCAGAGTTGACAATAAAGATCAGATCACATTGTAATATTTCAACTTAAATAAAACTTCGTTATATATCAATAATATTATATGGCTTAAGTGTGACTGTGTTATCTCTGCGGACGAATTTTAAAACTACAGTTTGATACGTTTTATTTTTATTGATGATTTTAATTTTAAATAATCAACATTATAAAAATATAGAATGATTTTATTTATTAATTTTCATTAGATAAAAAACTACATAAAATGTGCGTATTTTGGAAGTCAGATTTTTTTGCAACATAAAATTTTATGAATATTTTTTATCATTAAAATGTTGTTTGCCATTCTCGTGATATCATTTTTTTATATATCAATTCGAGTTTTGGTATTCTGACCGCTCGATTTAACACAAATAAAAAAATCTAGATATGCACATTTTTTTTAAATAAAAATCGATATTTTTTAATTTAAAAAAAAAATAAAACTATCATTCGTTTTATTACCTTTTAAAGAACTCATCAAACTGCATTCTAATCAATAAAAAGATTCATAATATTCAATAGTAGGTATGTACTAATAAAAATTGTAAATGCACATTTTAAATAGTGTTATGTTAAAATACTTGATTAGATCCGTGTTGATTATTTCAAATGAAAGCTATCAGTAAAATGTATTAATAATGTACTTGTAAAATAAAAACTTTTCTTGTATGTATCACTTAGTCAGTTTTTCACCAAATTTCACGACATCTCCATCTCAAATCCCGCCTCATTCCTTCTGGGCACCCGTCCGATCCATCGGCCACGTCTTCACTCACATTGTCGTCAGTTTCATCGAAGTCCTCGTGAGGGTGAACTTCCACGGCATCCATATCCTTGTCGCCAGCGTCCAATCCTCCGTGGACCTCCAGATAAGATCGCTCGCCGTCGTCCACCCAATCTGGCAAACTGGCCGATAAAACACACGAACCAAGGCACGCGAAGATCACAAACGCAGCGAGGAAGTTAATTTTTGAAACCGTCGCCATCTTTTGTTAGTTATATTTGAATTTAGAATTGAGCAATAGGTATATTGGCAGTCACGTCGAAACGTTCTTTATTTAAATTAATTGCCGTTGTTACCACAAACAATCGAGAAGTAATGTCAAAAATATTTAGCGTTCGTTATTATATACCTTGTAGTTTAATAATGTAAAGATCTAAGATTATTTAAATAATAGTCCTTATCGCAATGTTTTATTAGTAATAATTATAACCGCAGTATCCTGCGAATTAATGTATGTTGAGTTTTCAAGTGAATGGCGATAACCGCTGGCCCACTGATTTTTTTTTTGTGAATTTTCGATTTTCTCGGAGCGCAATTTAAAGCTGTGTTTACCCATCTCATTGATAGCAATGCACGGTTAGAATATGATAACAGTTTCCAATTATTCGATCAGTGCATAAAATAATTGATTATACCTACCTAATATGTTTTTCAAGATGCTCTATACTTGGTGAAGAATTGATTCACGGAAAATTGATTGACTCTTTTATTTTTTACCACGTTTTTATTAGCTCGTATTCTTTTTTGTCCGGTACAGATTTTTTGTTGTCTGTCCAGTATAAATTTTTTCTTGTTTGTCCAAGATTTGTATTGGACAATTGAAGATTTTTAACAAACTTCCCGACTAGCTAGACATTTGAAACTTTTAGAATATATCATAACACGACGACAATGCATTCTTTTAATATTTTTAGCCATTTTTAAGCAGAATTGAATTAATTTTCAGTTAATTCTGTTTTGTATGGAAAGTTATTATTGTTGGTTGCTAAGGGGGCCCTAGCAACTAAATTATTAATATATACGTGCGTTACTATGGAAATCAATATGACATGTCAAAATGACATTTCAGTATTCTAAATGTATTCAGTATTTCTATCAAGTACAAAAAAAGTATTTATTAATACATATAATTGTCAAGTTTATATGATTCAACAGAAAATTTAAAAACGTGGTAATGTATAAAAAGTTCTTTTTATCTTGTAATTATTTTTGTTTGTTTCATTGATGCTCCGTTACTATCAGAAAATTCTCTGGTATCTATAACTCATTTAATTGGCCCTAGTCGGCCTAGTCTCGAATTATTGAACATTCTGGAACCAATCTTGAAACAAATTACCTAGTCAACATACAATTATTATTGTTTTGTAATTCAAATTTATTTATTTGTTACCGTGAACATTACAAATTATAAATTTAAGACGTTCAAAACATGACATTTAAAAACAAAGAAACAGTGTAAAGAAGAAATAAATATATATGCATTATCACAAAAGCAATATGAAAAGTAAAGTACTTGTAAGGTACAAAAATTATAAATTATTATATAGTATATATATTATAAAGCATTGAAGCACACCGAATGAGCTAAGTGGACCCTATTTTAAGAATTTATAAAGCAACGTCCGCCTATACTCATCCTCACGTAGGTGGAATATATCAACATCCGAAGCGATTTGGTTGAACAGAGTTATTGCTCTCCCAATTGGCATCACCAATGGCAGGTTAGTTGTGCTCCTCGAGAGAGCAAACAACTGATGCTCCCGATTTCTAAGATAGTTATCAGGGATACACAAGTCAATACTACCTAGAATGGCAGAGTTCTCATTTACACCACGTTTAAGTCGAAAAAAATACGTGGCCAAATATTGATAGGTATCTTCTAGCACAGGGTTGGCGAACCTTTTTACGTACGCGTGCCAAAATTTCCCAAATAATATTTTTCGACTGTCTGACGTGCCAAGCAGTTTTTCATTAGGAAAAAATAAAGTTTTCTAAAAAAATAGTTTTTTAAGAATTCCATTATAAAAAATACAATTGAGTTCTTGATATTCTATCTTTCATCGTATTTCTAGCTGAAGGCATATCTTTTATTCTTTGAATAATTTTTCATTGTTTTCTATTTTCCCAATGAGATCGTAGAAGCATTTAAACCACTCTTCTTTCATATTATATTCTCCATCACTGAACGGTTTTCCATTTTTAGATATTATGTTTGAGGCAATATAACAAGCAGTTATTATATTTGAATAACTGCCGATAATTAATTTCTTAACGTTTATTGATTGTATATTTTTATTTTTAATTGCCTGATCATAAGGACCGATCTTTGCAATTGTATATTTAGATTAAAGCTAATGATTATTCTTGAAAAGGATTTTCCTGCTATTTTTTTTACAATGCAATTTGTCATTTATCATTTATGCATGCATTTCGACGTTTCCGTTTACATAAACATAATAAACGTAAACATGATATGAAAAACCAAAGAAAATACGCATGGTTATGTTGTCATTTTTTTAAATATTAGTAGGTACTATAGTACTTACGTACTTATAGGTATATTTATTTATATTTTTTTTTGAAAAAAACACTTTTTAAATATATATAAAATAGTAATTGCTTTTGTCTTCAAAATGAAACATTCGCGTGCCATAGGTTCGCCATACCTGTTCTAGCATTTAAACTACAGAATGTAAGCATACCTAAGATAAATAAATGAATAATATTATAATATAGAGAGTGAGTATCACAGAACAGATAATAAATAGAATACCGATAGGCTGTATTCAATACGCCGCATGGTGAAGCAGGCTTTTGAATGCATGAGTGTCCTACGAAAATGAAGCACGCACTATGCACGTGCAATAGTGTGTGTAATACTTACACCAACATTAAATGAGCGTAAATGCATAAACCGAGAGCAGTTTTCAGTATTCGACATAAACGTATTCTAGACACGTGTGTAAGTTTAACCCGGTTCATCCTTACTCGAGTCTGTTACCTGCTATCGCCTTACCCGTTGTGTATTTCAGTTCCCATTATTTCTGAGTTCCCTGGTGAGTATGCTTGTCTGTCCACGCGAGCAATCATTATTGTTCGACTACTGGCAGATTATACCTATCGTTAGAGGAGGCACAACAAAACAAAAAAAAAATCTTACCTATCTACATTATTTTGCACAAATCTAATGCACGAATTAGACTAACCGAGATTATATTTTGGAATAATTTATAGCTAGCTGTTTTAATGTGTTATAATTTTTTCCGAAAGATAAATAAAAGCTTAAAATTCTTTTTATTTACATCGAATTTATTTTCGGTAGTTATAATGTCGACTTCGAGCTTCGATCGATTTTTTTTGACCATGTCCGATCCATAAGAATATCATATGAGCCTCCATAGGGTGGAGGTTTGATGATACAGATTTATTTTTTTACAAGAAATGGATGTTAGCCACTTGCTCAACCTATCAATGTGTCGATAGTTTGAATCCAAACGCACATTAATAAACAGTATGCATTTGCCTGATCTAGAATTATAAGCCGACGCGTTACCCGCTCAGCCATCGTGGCCATCGTGGGTACCGGACCCTGAATTGTATTAGAATAATTTTATATCCTATATTATACCTAGTAAATGAAAGACTGTACTTAGGTAATGATTTTTACATTTATTTATTACATAATTAATGACAGGATATACAATATATATACATAATTTTCAATATATGTAATTAAAACACATTTAAACAATTAGTATTCAAATTATATTTTTATTTGATAAAAACACATTTTGTTGCTCACATTATAATAATATGGTTATCTCATTTCAAAGCACATTAATTAATATTATAATTGTTATGTAATAACGTAATTTTACAATTATTTACTATTATTATATACCTATTATTATCCCACCTACTTTAGCAGGTATAAGCGACAAAGCACAGTGCGAGTGGCCGTGCGATGCGCTCGTGGCGCGAGAGTCGTAACTACTACTTGCTTTGCTCACAGCATAGTGAGCAAGTTTGTATACTTACATAACATTGCATTGTTTTTTTTAGTACTTGGGAAAAGACGCGTACATCGGTAGCATGCGGTGACTTCTGCTTATAGGGATGCTGTTGAAAAATACACACATATCTACTCTTTGATACACAATATTATCTACGTACGGTATGCGGTGTTGCCGCTTAGTTGGTCCGATATATATATATATATATATATATATATAATATATGTAATTATATTTAAATAACAACACAATGTTAATAAAATAGAACATTTAGAATTTAAATTAATTAAAATTTACCATGCGATTGCAAAATAAATACCTTCATACTGTTAGTACGTTCTTACCTACTGTATCGATCATTTCTGGTCTATATAGAGCATTGATATACTACTGGATGAATCATATGCTTCTTAAAATGACGCCCGATTTTCAGCGACTCGGCCTTTGTTAAAACTTACTGAGTAAGCCCGGTCTAGCTTGCATCTTACTCTAACTAATAGTCAGCGCATGGCGACTTGCTCTGTCTGTTTTGCGTTGCAGCACCCTTAGGTTCACTATTCCAAGAACGCAAATTTAGTTTTACAGCCAGGGCAATACGGGTGAAATTCGGGAATCCAAGTTAACGGTCTTAACGCATTATACCTACAAGGAAATATTATAAGACGATATTCGTAATATCTTTTGTGGTACATTTTTAAAATGACACTTGTATGGGAACTGCTCATCTAGTAGTATATCAATGATATGGAGCATCTATGGACAGCGAAGAAGAAGTTTTTAATACATATTACGATCATATCAGCCACAAAACAAAGAAATTTCCCTATTTCATAGTTCATGATAATTGTTATGAGCTTCATTTAGCAATATCAAAAAAAAAAATACTTAGGTTTAAAGTTTACAATCGCGTTAACTATATTGGATACAATATACAATACTAATGAAAATATTAACCCCTAACCAATGGCATTATTAATGGACAACGTACTAGAAAGTAAATTCGCGCATAGCGATATTCGCACATGTATAGGTAGACGTCACGCAATTTCCATTATGCGATATCACGCATCGGGAATTTATAGCAATATCACCTTTATTGTATTGGCGTAGAACAGTGTTTCTAGTGTCAATGTTCATTTGAGCGAACCCGTTAGAACCGAACTATTCGGCAGACCGACAAAAATCATCGGGAACTTATAGCAATATCACCTTTCAGCGCTCGAAATGGAAAATTTTACGAACCGGAGCGCTTGATAATTTTACGAAAATATTAACACTGTTACTTATCTAATTCTATACATATATGTATTTAAAAAAACGATTGTGTTGGATTTTTTTTATAATATGACAGCTCGCTCAGACGGTCAAATTAATATTTACACGAGACGGAGCGATAATTTTGGGAATTGTATGAACCGGAACGGCGCTCCGGTGAGTTCCGGTCTATTTCGAGCCCTGCCTTTATTGTAATGGCGTTAGAACAGATTATGCCATTCGGCTGACCCGACAAAAAAGTGAGTGTCATTTTTTTTCAGATGCTTCGTCCATATTAATGTCATTGCCCTTAACCATGAAATAGATATAAAAGAAAATTAGATTATTTTTTCTCCAATAAAATTTATGTTGCTGAAATTGTGAGATACCGCAGTTCACGGTCGATAAACAATACGTCACTGATTGACAGTCGGTGACTTTGACATCAAAATATTTTATCGTTCCCATTTAAGACATTCAATATTTTAAAACATCATATAAGTACAGTTATTTTATTATATACATAAGATTTAGGTAAGTATGTATGTAACTAATTTAAATTAATGAAAAAAGTTGTGAAGGTTATTTAACATAGTCCACATAAAACACACATAAGATATCCATATACATTGTATAGTACAACAATATATCCATATAAAAAATATACAATAGTTTGCAAACTCTTGGCATTACACAAAGTCACGTAAGTATACAATATTTTTTCGAAATTCAACGCACGTCCCACCACCAAACATTGCTATCAAATTAAATGCAGTTTGGAAAGTCCACATTGCACAAATTTGCGCGCTTTTATAAATAAACCAAAATTCTACAAAACCACGCGTCGCTACTTCCGATGGAACGATAAAAAGTCTCTCCAAAATAGTGCAGCAATTGTTTGTTTCCACAATACGTTTTCGATCCAGCGCTCGAAATGGAAAGAACCGGAGCGCTTGATATTTTTCTGAATGTATTAACAGAGTTATAAAATTGTATGTGTATTTTATATAAATAATTATGTTCGTTTTTTTGTTATTAGCTCAGACGGCCAAATTATTTTTTCCACGAGATGGAGTGACAAATTTACTGATTTCACGAACCGGAACTGCGCTCCGGTGCGTTCCGGTCCATTTTGAGCCCTGTTTCGATCTGATGTGAAATATGAAAAGAACAAGTTTATTTATTTGAGAACATGTACATAATAATTTAATTACTATTCACCTACAAATTGTATTCTTGAATATTCATACATTATTAACCCAATAAAAGTATTTTTTTAGTATTTGTGTCATTAAGTCCTTTTTAAAAAAATATTATTAACGTAGATAGATAGTATTATAATTGATAATAATATGGGTACGAGTATATTAGTATTAACGTTTTGGAATTATTCGGTTTTATGTAGGTACATAAAAAATGTAGGTGGTGTAGATTTTGTATCTCTTTTTAAATATTTTTTTGGTAATTGTGCCACAGAGCTTTTATAATATTTTTTTTTTACGAAAACAGTTTATTCCATGTAGACAATTATAATAAATACTATTTTCTGTCGGCGCATAAGCTTTTCGATCCAATAATTTTATTGTTAATTGAAAATTTGAAATTTTCATACATTTTGATGAATCATTATCACAAACTAAAATTGTATTAGGTAATATTAGGTTGATGTAGGTTTGGTTTGGTCTAAAAGAAAGTTATTAAATCTCACGCGCGCATCTGCGGCACATTTACCAATTTTTTATTGGTCTGCTTATGCGATCTTTTGGACGAGGACGCGCCTTCGTGAAATAAAAATATCTTATTTATAATATATATTTATCAAATATAACTAATTTTATGCTGCAGCCGCTGCAGATACAGGCTTGTCAGAAACTGTTTGCGGTGGATTTATTGGTGTATCCTCGACATAAATATTAGGTTTGGCTGGAGCAATTGGCAATGCTGCAGGATTATCATAAATCATCGGAGGAACACTCGGTGTTATTTCAGCAGGAGGCATCGGAGCAACTGTGGCATTAGTTGGTCGTTCTGAAGAATTTCCAATTATTGGAGAAGCAATGAGGACTGTCAAAGGCAGTTCGGTGACATTTTGAGATGTTCCATTATTTAAAATTTTAATGTTTACCTTTGGCAAAGGAATCACTTTTAAAGGAAACAGTTTTTCATTTTTATTAACATGCGTGCAAGGCGTATACGTCATAGGTGATGTCACATTGAATGGTTGTTGTATGCAGTTAAGTTTCAATGGTGGTAGCTCTGTTACTGGAGCCAATTCGTGTATACTGTCACACTGAATATTTGTTGATTCAAAAACTTTATTTCTGATCATTCCAATAGTACAATTTGTTTGAGTGTTCACATTTGGAACGATTGTAGTGTTCTTAATAATGAATGTTGAAGCAATTTCACATGGCAATTCTATTACATTAGTACCATTTTTAGTACTCACACTCATGGTGCAATCTGTAAGTACATCGGGTTTCACCTTTGGTTTATTTGGTATTTTTTCATTTCCAGTTTGTGATGTATATGAAGAGTGCGTGTGTGTAACTGTCGTGGGAGTATGGTGGTAGTGATCACGGTGATATCGCTCATAGAGCCTTTCACGTCGTTCTTTAATCGCTCTTGCTATAAGAATTTCAGCCAAGATATCTTCATAAGTCGGGCCTGTGTTGTGATGAACATGTGTTACTGTCGGATAGTAAATTGGCTGCACTCCAATAGTATTTCCATTAAACGGCTGGTGATACACAGGGGGTATGTGGACGTTTACAACCGGTGGTTGGTGATAAGTTTGCTTAGGATAACTATTCGATGGTATTTTTTGGGAAGGGTGGTTATGTGTATTAGTCACTTTTTGGCTGTTTATAAAGTCTGAATGGCTATGGCTTGGTCTTTTCGTAGTGGCATGATTGGTGCCCGATATACCAAAACTCACAGGGTAGCTGTGTGTCGGGTTGTTTGGATAAGAATGTACGCCACCATGTTGCGATCCCGACAAACTGCCCCCATTCGATGGGTATGAATGCGAAGGTTTAACGGTCACACTTACAACGGGAGTATGTTGAAACGAATTGGTTGGATACATGTGATTTCCACTGTTAGAAGGCGTATGAATTGTTGGAGCACTAGGAGCATACGATGGCATACTGTGAGATGGTTTCACAGTGACACTTGTAGCAAAGTTACCACTGGGGTATTTACTATTACCTGACAAACCACCACCCGATGGATATGAATGGCCGATATTTGACGAAGGAGTAAATGATTGGTGGCCATGAGACGGCTTCACTGTAACGCTTGGATAGGTATGTATCCCACTGTTGGAAGGCGTTTCGAGTTTCGGAGCACTTGGCGCATACGATGGCTTACTTTGAGATGGTTTTATGACACTTTCACCGTGGATAAAATGAGAACTGCTTGTTCCTGAGTGTCCATTACTTGTCGGGTAAGTATGTGATGGTGCTGATGGTTTGGGTGTCGGCCTACTGTAAGATGGTCTGGGAGTGGCTCTGCTGAACCACGGTTTTGACGTGGGTTTACTGTATGATGGCTTAGGCGTGGGTCTACTGTATGATGGCTTAGGCGTTGCTCTACTGTAAGATGGCTTAGGCGTTGCTCTACTGTAAGATGGTTTAGGCGTTGCTCTACTGTAAGATGGTCTGGACGTAGCTCGACTGTAAGATGGCTTAACGGTATGACTAGAGCTGCTGGTTCCATGTGTGTGTTTACTGACCGCCGAAGAAGATTTTCCGGAACCTGATAACCCAGAAGAGCTCTTTGGATATCCGTGAGAGGACGATGTACTGTGTGTATTTGAAGAGCTATCCTTACTTGAAGTTTTTTTCGACGAACCCCAGAAGGGATGTGCAGCAGTTATGCCAATGCATATTACACACAAAAGCACAATTGTCGTGTGCAACTTCATTTTGATAAAATCTAATTATAACACTATTTTAGAGAAAAACACTTAGATATTAGTAATACATCCAAATTAACGTATCTATTTTATGTCGCTTTTAGACGTACTGTCCACAAAACTACATTGATATAGCATTTTATTCCAAAGAGGTCAAATTTAATGTCACGTAAGTAATCTTTTTAATGGATACTGTGATTAAAATATAATTAACAGAAAATATTATCACAAGCGATAAACGTATCCTTGTTTAGAAATTATTGGAGAATAAAAATATGATTTTATGGCGCATTTCTGAACTTTACAGCTTCAAATAGTCAGGGGTTTTGTGATAGTAATTTATCGTCAGAATATTCAGTCCATCAAATTGTGCAGCAATGGTAGAATATCGTCTGGAAAATTTACCAAAACCATTCCTCGCAATATTATAACCCGTCAAAATGGTGTCATCCCCTAGGGGCCTAAATCCCATAGAACCCAAAGAAGTACTGAACCAGAAGTTGGCTGAAAAATGAATATAAATAGCATAAGTTTTATAGAATTTTGGATGTTAAAAGTGTAATTTAACGTACCTACCTAAATTTATCCGTTCCGATACTCCAATTATTAAGGGTCTCCATCATGGCCCCACATCCTGAAGCGGGCCTCCAGGCTAGGCTCTTTGGCGCCCCCCCTACCTATCGCTAAGGATAAAGGCAGTGTGACGCTCTACAGTAGCGTTTTCCAAATGGTGTACGCGGTAAAATTAATCTGTATATTCATTGTTTTTTGTATATTTTAATACATCCATTTGAATAACGGAGTTGTCGGGTATCGATAAATAATTAAAAATTGCATCGTCCAACCACATAATTTTAAATAATAACCTTATTGAAGGAATATATATATATATATATAAAAAACAAAGTCGGGTTAGTTACACCATTTATAACTCAAGAACGGCTGGACCGATTTGTATGATCTTTGATTTGTTGGATTTGTCTCCGCCCCGAATAGCAGAATAACTATTAAAGCATCGGATAAATCACGGAAAAAATAAATTATGAAGAAAATTCATTTTCTCATACATTTTGTATCGAACGGCTTTTGACTGATATCGATGAATTTAAACGATGGAGCTTGCGCATACGAAAACAAAAGAAAATCACAAAAAATTTAAATGCGCCGTAGGTGACTTTTTCTTACTATTAAAACAACTTTGTGATGTATGTTTATTTCACTTATCTGGTCGACTCGCTTCGCCAGGCTCCTCCTGAGCTCAGGCTCCTAGGCTAGAGCCCTGCCACCCCCCCCCCTTGTGGGAGCCATGGTCTCCAGACAACGATTTAAAAAAAAAAATCTCTTATAATCCTATCGACTTGAAACCTACCTTGGGGGTCGGTAGGCTAAATGCGACCAGGAGGCGGAGATCATCAGTTTATTTAGAAATACAAGAACCCAATTCAAGTCATTATTATTCTTCTTCTTCCTCAGGACCTCGACATCGCTAGACAATGGAATCGGTTTGGCGTCCTAATCACATAGTGGTGGATTTTAATGCAATAGTAAAATAAATTGAATAATAATGATACGCTTTGACTTGGGTTGATTGATTACTCACTGGGTAATAAGTAATAAGTATTTAAAACTCATTGGACGCTAACGACCCGCCTAGCGCGTAACGATTAGTTAGCCATTAGATATAATTAGCGTGCTATTTAAATGTGGTATTTAATTAGTCTAGTAATTATCTAGTCAGCACTGTTTTTACTTTACGGCGGACTTTCCGTCTAATGTCAGTTTTGCGAGGATAGTTTTATATTTCAGACAATTCATAAAAAATATATACATACATTCATTTTGTTTTTTATGTAACGCTATTTGCAAAATTTGTTTTCTGCTGGCTTCCTGTAAAATGTGAACCAACAAGAACCGTGTTTTATTTAGACATGAATTTTATGTCAGTACTATACGACCCAAAGAGGTTGGACGGTCTTTAATATACGGCCATATATTTCCGATACAACATTTCACGGTGAAGTGTGATACGGCATACGTGCAGGTTTCCGGACACGATATTAAATATATATATAAAACAACGTCCACATAAACTTAGCTCACGTAAGTGAAATATATCAATATCCGATACGATTTGACTGAACATAGTTATTGCCCTACCATTAATTGTATTGCAGAGTTTCCATGTATAGGTATATTTTATTTATACAGTGGCATTGAATAAGATTATACAATCATTTATACTTATTTTTCGTAATAAGGTATTTAAGAATAAAAATAAATTAATAATATTATTTATTATTAGAGTTTTTTTGTTAATAAACTTTATCTTGGAAATGATGAAACGTTCAACTGTAGAATGTCAAAGATGAATCTATTTTTGAAAATAATCAACAAAACAAAAAAAATATTCATATAAATTATTGAAACTGTCTAATCCAGTGGTCTCCAAACGGCAAACATTAAGAGCTATTTTGGAAATCTAGTGAGTTTACACGTGGGTACCTACATCATTTTAGTTGGACCCAGTACAAAATATTTATTTATTCAACAATATCTATTGAAATGTATCAACGTAAAATAGATTAGGACATTGGTCAAGCAAAGAAATGTGTATTTTTTTTTAAATTTAATCAATAATATAGTGGAGTGAAACTTTTTATTTTGCCGTCCATTTTCGGGCACGTAGATTTTAAGCACCAGTCGTAAATTGTATAGATTTATGTTTTAATATACCCACCTAATTTGTATTTTTATTCGAAACAATTTAAAAAAAAAATCATTCCAAATTCGAATTTTAACGACAGATAAAGTTTGAATATTTTGGATTCGATTTTATTAATTTCTTTTGTTTGAATTGGCTGTCAGAATTATTTTTATTTTGACATGTTGTATGTCTAGATCAGGTATCGGAAACTCAGTACACCCTCGGAGAATATTTGATGCGCCCTCAAGATACTATTAAATTATAATACTGTCACTCCACTAACAAGTTGAATGTCTTCATACTGTGCTACGACATATTCTTGTGAATCTCTGTTTTCTAACATGAAATACTTAAAATCAAAATATCGATCAAGACTCACAAACCCTTAAGTTTAGTTAGCTGAAGATTTACAGTGCCAAGTAGGGAATCGAATCCCGAGCCAAAATTCTGATCCCGGGATTTCGGGATTACAATTTGACAATCCCGGGACTGGTCCCGGGATTGGCATTTTTTCCATTGTTAATTAAAAATATTATATTTACAAATAACATTGATAAAATCGGTCAAAAATAAATCTAGTATAATTTATACTATTTAAGACATTTATTGTTAATATTGTATACGTTCAATCTTGGAAATACACAATTTTAATGGAGGAAATAATGTTGTAATAAAAACAATAAGGTGAATTTAATATGAGATTGCTGTTTTCGATAGTAAAGACTTAATGAATATGTTAGCGAGATTTACAATAGTAAAGCAAATAATTATGGTATAACTTCTGGCCTTTCCGCTTCATAAATCTAATTAGTCCTTCAAATATGAAACTGCCGTAAAACGTATGAGATCATGGTGGAATTACTTGTTAATAGTGCGAAGTATTGTTTTTTCCAATCTTTCTCATTTTTATTAATTTATGTGAAAGAATAAAATGAATCGGCAACTTACACGTGGGTATAAATCAAACTTCATTCACTCAGTTTATTTCTAATGTAGTTATTTGTTATTAAAAGTATTTTTTCTGTTATATTTTCGTTTTTATTTTATTTTCCATAAAAATTGATAAAAAAATCAATCCCGAAAGTTTCGGGATTATGTTTATTAATCCCGGGATTCGGGATCCCGGGATTGGAATTTTTAGTGCCAAGACGTGTCGCATTGCTTTTTTTGCATTGGGTGTATTACATGTACATTACATGTACATTACATGTACATTTAAATATAAATATAAGAACACCCATTTTTAAATACATATTGTTAATAATTTAAATTTATAATAATGTTGAAAATTTGAATCTTGGTTTTTTGTTAACTTTTTTAGGATTTGTATTTTTTATTTTAAAGCTTGAAATATTAGTTAAGTATATATTTTTTATGTCGATTTGTATGTATCTTTTCCTAACTAAATATTAATTGATTGATTAATATGGTGTTTAGTTTATAGAACTCCATATTATTATTAATAATGCACATTTCAGTGATTTTCGGGGTTATATCAAGATTTAAAGTTCTGTTGGGATTTTTAATAGTTATCAGCTTTAAAGAAAAGTATATATTATATTATGTATTATACGCCCACGGCTATGTTCAAAATTTGTATTGCGCCCTTCGTGGCAACAAGTTTGCCGACCCCACTTTAGATACAGATCTTCTTCAGTAATAATTATTGTTTTGTAAATGTATATTGATCAAAAAAGTGACCTCGTACGATGCCGGGTACTTCAGCTAGTATGTTATAATATTATTATGATCAATAAATGCTAATAATACTCTAGGGCAGGGGTTCCCAAGCCCGTGCCCGCGGGCACCATGGCGCCCGCGGAACGATTCGTATGTGCCCGCCACTATTCGACAGAGACAGAATTTTCACGCTAGCCTGACACACGCAGAAAACCCGACTTTATAACTTTTAACTTTATGTCCTACCACTGTATTATCCACCAGGAAGCTCTGTGTTGTAAAATATTACCATTTGAACACGTTATGAAAATAGTTACAAAAATAATCAATGCTATTCGAGCAGCTCCTTTGCAACACCGACTTTTCAAGACCCTGTTAGAAGATACTGAAGATAAAAAAATATGATCTTATTCTGCATACTGAAGTACGTTGGCTCAGTAAAGGAAAGGTTCTTACAAGATTTGTGAGTTTAATTGAAGAAATAAAAAATATTTATAAACGATAAAAAGGAAAATTATGATGAACTAGCTGACTCTCGCTGGCTGATTGATTTGGGATTTCTCACAGACATCATGGAAAATTGAATTCTTTCAATTTGGAGATGCAGGGGAAAGACAAAAACATAGCTGAAATGATAAGCTCTGTAAAGTCATTTAAAGCTAACTTGGATATGTTGATATCACATCTGCAGATCAATTCTCTCGTGCATTTCCCACATATGAATAAAATGCTAGGTAACAATGAATTAAACGGGTCATTATTTATTAAGCATCTTCAAGTGTTAAAAAAACAATTTGAAGAGAGATTTTTGCAGTTTACAGATATCGAGCCAATTGTTTCCTTCTGTATCAATCCTTTTACTTGCCAAATAAATGTAATGGAAATGGCCGCATGTATTGCAGATTTTGTTCAAGGTAAGACAGAAGAACTAGAGTTAGAAATTTTGGACCTTAAGAATAATATTTTGCTTAAATCCTTAATATCAGAGGACTTTTGGAATACAGTGGACAGAGAAAAGTTCCCTTTTTTGAAAAAAGCGGCATATAAAATTGAATCATTTTTCGGTTCGACATATTTATGCGAATCATTGTTTTCAAACATGAACTTAATAAAATCAAGATATAGATCTCGACTCATGAGCATCTTTATCATTGTTTGCTAACAGGATTATCGTCATACTCTCCTAATTATGAGGCACTGGCCAATGATATGCAATGCCAAAGATCACATTGACATATTGATATTATATTTTTTTATAAAATGTTTTCTTTGTATTTGTGTTTTTTGTTTACTTTGTTTACGTTTTGTAAATACATTTCTCTGTGTGTATGCAATTTGAATAATAGTTTTATTATTTTGAAACATTTTTGTTTATTATTTATTAATTAATTATGAATGTAAGAAAATAAATTATGGGAAAATGAGAAGTTATGGAAGGTGTTTGTCGATTAAAAATAGGTGGTGCCCGCCACCCTACCGATATTTTAGAATGTGCTCTATAGTACAAAAAGGTTGGGAACCCCTGCTCTAGGGTGAAAAAATAGGACCCAATAATATTTATTTGCAATAAAGTCTACAGCCCTTAGACTATCTACAGCCTGTTTTCTTAATTTTCGACCCACTATATCAGTACTTCTCAAACTGGGGCGCGGCTCCCTAGGGGCCCCTAGAGCTCCTGCCAGGGAGCCGCGAAATATTTCAGTAAGTTCAGTATTTGAATAAAAAATCATAAAAACGTGATCACCTGATACAAATTAGTCAAAATCTCGTGGTTTGTAATAAATTTGAAGTTAAGTATTTTTTTTTAATTTTTGCTTTAGAAGCAAGTAAATGAAATCTATTATTTTTAATAAAAAATGTACCTATAATAATAATTAAGTAATGGTAAATAAAGTACTGTTGGTCACTGAAGACTAAAATTTTTGGGGGGGAGCCTTGGATTTTTTTTCTGATTTCGGGGGCCTTGGTATGAAAAAGTTTGAGAAACACTGCACTAGACGGAAAATTGGCCATTAATAACCATAGTTTTAGTGTACATTTTTAGAGGGGTTATAAAAAATATAGTAATAATATTTAAAAAAACACTTTATTTTGAATACCTATTGGTTTATTAAAAACATAATTAAATAAAAATATTTTCTAACAACTCTTCTAATCAAAATAATTATTATAAAATAAACTTATGAACATTTGGTAGGTATAGAGGCCATTATTATATCTTATATCTATCTAAATAGGTAGTTGCAAATTAATGTTTAATTAAAACTTGTTTGGCAATATTCATAAAGTCAATTATAATTACAAAGATATAAATTATATTGATACAATATAGCGTTGCGTGAATTGAATTATGAGACATTTTTATGTAGAAATGTTTTTTTAAATAAGTATACATATATATTTATATTTTAATTAACTATTTTTTAATTCAACTAATAATTCACAAGATTTAAGAATGTAACATTCTAAACAAGCGCTTCAGTGAGTATTAAAAGCCATTAGTTAAAATTTGTCGCAATTAACTATGACTCCTTTATCGTAGTGGTCTATGTGCATGGGTGCGATACCCGAGAAATGCAGGTTCGATTCCTGCGTCTTACTTTTTTCAAAAAGATTTTTTCTATTGGTTATAATATATTATTTTCTCAACAGTATTTTCAAAATTATGTATGTTCAATATAGTTATTTGTTTATATACGGCGCTTTTGGAAAATAAAAACGCCCTCGTAAACGACTCAGCTCACAGACTTCTGAGCATAGATTATTCTTCTACAATTTTCATTGTTTTTATAACACCGATTATTATAAAGGTGTATTGGATTTGGTTGATAAATTACGTCTACAAAAGTTGCAATAAGGAAGCGTATTTAAAATTCTATATAAAAAAACAACAATGCTTATAACTTATAATACATAATCTAGATAGGTTTAAATTGAATATATATCAGTGGCGAAGGGTGGAGGTAGGCTGTTACGATCCGATATAATTAGTGCATAATAATCAATGTCAGTGAAACGTATTCGTTTTCATTGAACTAAGGCTACAATCTGTAGATACTGTCGGCTAGTTTTTAAAAATCAATTAAACCCTAATTAATCCAAGCCATAGTAGATAATAGAAAAAAATTCGTTTGTCTATTTAGAATTATGCCATTACATCATTTAAAATATTTTATAGATTGAAGAATATTTTTATCGATTATGGTTTGATATAGGCAGGGCTTAATGAATTTAAAAAAAAACCACCTCCGTCTGTAATAATATGTATTCTTAATTCAACGAAAACAAATAAGTATGACCGAAAAAGTATGGACTATTTTGTCGGATCGCCCATAGTATATATAAACTATTATGGTTTGATTTAGGCAGAGCTTAATTGAATTTTAAAAACTATCCAGCACCATCTGCAAATTGTATTCTTGGTTCAATGAAAACAAATAAGTATGACTGATAAAGTTTAGTGTGCACTATTTATATCGAATCTTAACAGCCTACATTCACCCCTCGCCACTGATATAATATATAATATCATAGTAATAAAAACAGTAGGCACAAAAAACATAATTAACATGAAATATTTTATACAGACAGCTACCTACCTACCTACAATATCACATTTTATAATTATTATACTTTTATTTTTCAATATAATATGATTTTAAGAAGTAGGTAAACACTACACGTAAATATATTTTAGAAATCTAATATTAAATTGAAACTGGGCGCCCGTTATTCCTAATAACGGTACTGTATCAGTAATGTCGTATTTTTTTTAAGTATGTTTATTGTCACTTAATTGGTGCATAAAGCATCGTTTTAACAAATTTATTAAAAAAATAATGATTAAAAATTATATATTAATACAATAAAATAAGATAATATTAATTGTAAATATTATTTAAATAGCAGTATATCATTTTTAGAGGTGACTCCTACCAAATATTTTACGAAGGCAAATAACATCACTGTGAATAACAATATTGAGGTACACATTTTAAATAAATACCCAAGTAATTCGCTTCTGATAATAATTGCCAATTAAAACTAATAGTTAATTAATAGGATAATATTTAACTTTCTCTGACAACGCAGTGTTTTTTTCTACGCTGCAGGAGCTGGCGGTGGCTTTTCAGACACTCCCAGAAGAAGCTTTGGCGTCTCCACTGTAATCGGCTTACCTGTCGGCCCAGCTGGTGTTTCAGCCACCGCTGGAGCCGCAGCCGGTTCCGCTGGAGCAACAGGATTGACTTGAAGTGGAATGACTCCCAGAGGAAAAGTATCTTCAGTCGACGGCACAATCGTGCACGGCGTGTACCCATAATGCGAACCACTTCCGGGTTCACCTTGAGTGCAATTCAATCTCAACGGAGCGGGTTCAGGTTTAGGAGCCATGTTTCTTATCATGTCGCAAGGGATCTGCGTGAATTCGGTCAGACCATTGTTCTTCACGACGGCTATCGTGCAGTTAAGTTTGGTGTCACTGGTCGCAGCGGGCAGAGGAGCGGCAGGGGTGTTAGGAGCGGTAGAAGTGTTTTGAGCGACAAACGAAGAAGCGATCTCGCACGGAATTGTGATGGTATCAGTACCGTTAGAATTACTGAGAGCTAAAGTACAATTCGAAATTCCAAGAGCTGCTGCAGTATTCCCTGCATTCGGTCTGCCCTGTGATGAAGGAGGTCCTTGGTTGGGGTTTGGATTCGATTCGCTGTTACCGTAGTAGTAATTGTTAACATTTGAACTGTGAGAGCTACTGTATCCACGGTCGTAGCCTCCATAACCTCCGTAACCTCCGTAGTGGTGGTAGTAATGATCATGAGAATGTCCTGACCTCAGTGCATTGTAAACCGCCAGTCCTGTCAACATGCTGTTTAAATCTGAACCAGAGCTGTAAGTATGGGAAGTCACAAAGGTTGGATGATACCCGATGGGAGACGTGGTGTATATTGGTCCTGCGTGACCATACGTGACTGGTACAACTGGAACGGCGTGGTATACGGGAGTGTGTCCATAAGTAGGTTGATGATACATCGGCTGATTATAACTAGGCTGTTGGTGCGTAGGCTGTATATGCTGAGGATTGTAGTGTCCTGTATTGGGTTGGTGGGCGTTTCCGGAGAGTCCACCGCTCGCTGGATAGCCATGCTGGACGCCTCCAATTGGCGTTCCGTGGTAAGGTTGATTTTGCATAGGCCTCACATTGCTGCTGGTAGCATGTCCAGATAGGCCTCCATTAGACGCGGGATATCCGTGAGCTGTACTGCCGATGTGCGAAGGCTGATTGTAATTTGGTTTCATGTTGGTGCTTGTAATGTGCGACCCAGCGCCTGTTCCAACGTGCGTATTGTGTATCGGTTGAGTATGGGTTGGCTTGATATTTGTACTGGTGATGTGTCCACCGACTGGAGTTCCAGTGAAAGGAGTACTCGGTTTACTTCCTCCTGATAATCCAGTGTTACTTGTTGGGTACGCATGTGATCCGCCTGATAATCCAGTGTTACTTGTCGGGTACGCATGCGATCCGCCACTAATAGATGGGGAGGGTTTCGCATTTCCTGACATTCCAGTGTGAGTTGGATAGCTGTGGGCAGGACTTGGACGAGAATACGACGGAGATGGATGACTATACGAAGGAGATGGACGACTGTAAGAAGGGGACGGATGACTGTATGAAGGAGATGGGTGGCTGTATGATGGAGACGGGTGACTATACGAAGGGGACGGATGACTGTATGAAGGAGACGGGTGACTATAAGACGGAGACGGATGACTGTATGAAGGAGATGGATAAGAGTGAGAGGGTGAACGGGATGGTGATGACCTTGATCCTCCTCCCCACTTTGGGTCACCCGCAACAAGGTCAGTATACACCAAAATGCACAACACTGACGTAGTGAATAACTTCATTTTAATGAATTTTGTTAAAAACACCACGAAATATTATTATATTATTTTGTATCACGTCTTCAAAATTAAATAAACGAGAGATGGGACGTGTATTTATTTGAAATCACGAAATGAACTGACGGTCGAATTGTATTGATGCCGCTATTTTAATGCCGGGTAGGTCGAATGTCAAGATACTGTAGTTTTTTCCTTAAGCGATAATAAATTCATGCGATGACCAATAACATAGAACATAGATAATATCGAATTAAATAATACAGATAATATTTTAATTAATAATTATTTATTATAAATTTACCAAATACGTAGGTAGTACCTTGCAAAATAACGATAATGCATATACTTATATACAGTATAGCCCCTATTTTACGTTTTTTAAGGGACTGAAAAAAAACCTAATTGGAGGGAAAATGTAAAAGAGGGGGTATTGAAAAAAAGAACATTTAAATTATGTTTCTAAAAAAATAACGTTTTATTAAAAAACAACATTCAATTAAAATTTTTATTGAAAAATCGTTCAAATGTCACGACCCAATCATTGTCAAGCGCGCGTAACTCGCATATTTTGAATATTTCCGACGTAAATCGCGGGAAAGAAAAACGTAAATGCGGGTATTAAATGTACTGAAATACATCGGCACTGAAAAAAATACACGCAATTGCCGGGAAAACGTGAATTCCGGGCACGTAAAAACGAGGTTATACTGTATAAGTATTATAAAAAAGTAGTTGAAAAGGGGTTACTAAGGTTTATGATTAAATTAGTATTATAAATTTATTTGTAAAAAAAATACACCATTCCACACTTGTGCTCTGATTTATATTTTTGCATTAGTGTTACAAGCGTAACGAAGTTTTTTTAATATCACCATCATTATTTAAATGAACCTTACCTACAATTATTGTAAATAACAATCGTTAAAGTAAGTAACCAAAACATAATGTGAAAAGTTTAGTGGCTATAATTTTCTTATTTATTTCAAACATTGCTGCCAATGAAGATAATATTAATAAACTATTTCTTTTATCTTTTATTCAACGAATAATTCACAAAATTTGAGATAACATTTTATATATTGAACATACATAATTTGAAAACATTTCATGTTTATTCCATTTGATAAACATTTATAAGAATTACTTGGTAGGTACTTAAATTCGTCGTAATTAAGTAGGATGCCCGTAGTTAGTTGGTAAAACACATTGGCGCGAATCCAGGTTAAAGGTAGGCAGGTAAAAGTCCTGTCGGGCGTCGTTCAAAACTGTCATTTCACACAAACTGAAATTCCAAATATTACTCATTATATACCTAAACCGATTGCAGGAGACAATTACATGGAATTTAAGGGCGCATTTAAATATAGTTAAAATTTATTGAAAACTGAAGAAACATTTATTTAGTATGCGCTGTGATCATCATCAACTCTCGTGGGTCAGTGCTTAAGGCGCTGGTCTTTCATTCCGGGTCTCCGGTGTCATAATAATATAATTATGTGATTTTCTCAATGTTTGAGTGTTTATGATTGTTTCGTTTCTATTACTAACTACACAACTGTCATTGGGCCCCATGGTCTGTTTTCAGTGAAGTCCCTAAGCAAAGTGCCGCTCTTAATCGGACTTAGAATGTCGTTCCCTGGTCGTCCCCTTTTATGTTTAGTTTTAAATTATCTGCAAATTTATTATTTACATAATTTTATTATTTATTTTCGACTATCTGAAATAGGCAAATAAACCAAACATCTTAAATTGAAAAACACACGGTCAAACGGGCAAAAAGTGGTGGTTTTAGGTATTGCTGTTGAAGGTATGTGGCTGTGACAGGTTTGGAGAAATTCTTGTGAAATGTGCAATAAACCGCAATTACAATATATATTACAATACAATTAATACTACAGTAACAATACAGTAGACAATTAATAGTTATGATATCAGGTTTTGTTATGCTTCGGTTATTATATAAACTAAGTTGTTGATACCTAGGTACTCTCTACTAAAGCGACAGTATCGTCTGTTTTGTGGAAAACCGCCAAATATTATTTAAAAATATATTAAACATATTATTATTAATTGTATTCATTCAACGATAACCTGCCTACATTGATTCACTTGGGGCGGGCTAGTGCATAATACACAATTTACAAAATAACCGTGATGATTTAAATTTTAAGATCAAGTCGGTTTTTATAAACATGGGTTTCAATTTCAATGGTTTCATGATGTATTGTCACCGGTAACTCATACAAAGCTTCAATACGTGCAGAATACTATTATCTCATGGACTCGTAGATGTTGTTTTGTATAAAACACAAATCAAAATCAATGATCGATGACAATATATGAGTTAATATTTCATTGTCAATAATTGTGAATAATAATTATTTCAACGGTGTTAATTGTTAATTTTCTAAGTAAAACGACATTATAATAATAATTATCGCAACGCTAAATTAGTAAAATATTAATACAAATTATTTTTAATGAAATTCGTTTAAATAGTTGGCCATGGCAACTAATGGCGGTCGCCCACTTGTATCTTCCCATGCTTCTGCCATTCTTCTTGGTTCTTTATGCTAGTACGTGCTTCTACCAAGTCATCCAGTAGGTTTTTGGGCAGTCATTTGGCCGTTTTTAATGCATATATTTGGAATGAAAGAATTTTACCCAACGATTTTCCTCATTCCGAACGTTTCTTTTTTATATTGACCATCCCTCACGATCGCAATCACTGCATTTGAAATACATATCCCAGCCATGTGAAACGTTCAATGGACTCATGTGCTGCGTGTTGTTTACCTGCGCCAGAGGTATTCAAAGTGTGCGACGATATTCGATAATTATTATTGTCATAATACCAATGATCTCAATGAATATTGCTTAGGCTAGTGACAAAATGTTTTAATAGTATATAATAAAAACCAAATCCTTTAATCCAACGTGAGAAACAAGAAATAAGGGAAGCCACCTTTTAAAAAAGACGCGTTAAATCGATAATATTCCAGTACAGTGTTCAAACCTGGACTCCTAAAGAATCCGATATGAAGAGAATCGATGGGTTCGAGATGTGGTGCTTGTGAAGGATGCTTGCCATTCCATGGAAGGCCAGGTGTACAGTACCGGAAGAGTTTGGTATCAAATATAACCTCTCTCGGTTACCTGCACAAGACGCGTTCTAAATTTATGTATTGGTAATATACGAACAGCCTAGGTGCCCTAGGCCCTAAGGAAGAGTAAAGCGATGGAGAAGGTCATGCTTCGAATCGGCCTGTAGCGACACCGAAAGAAGAAGAAAAGGTGTCTAGTTTGATTCAAAGATTTTATAAACTGTGTTGTTATTGGTGATTAACAAACCCACTCATTCCACTATTTCATATTTTTTAGATCATCTTGTAAAAACTTGTATAACTACACTAAGGACTAGAGCTTGTGATTTCTCGACCTTTTTCATTTCTTGAGAGTCGAGAATTTTCGAAATTAAGTAAATGTATTCTCGAGATTCTCGATTTTCTTTTCATTTTTTAGATTTAACAGAAAAAAATAACCGGGAGTAATTTCCCTAAAAATTACAGTTCTCGAAAATCCTGAAAATTAATTTCTCGAGATTGGCCTTTTTTGAATATTTGTATAGATTTTTCGAACACAACCTCCACTAAGGAGGCCGTGAAACAGAAAAGTTTTAAAACGACTGTCTTACAATAAAATAAAGGTTTAAAATCACATCGATAATAAGCCAGACACTTTGAATTTATGCAGGTATACAGGTATTGGACTGTTTATTTTCACGTATGGTCAACCTAATAATTATTTTTTAATTTGCTTGACGTATTCATATACGCAACATCGCTTCTACTTAATTTATAATTAGTATAATATTATCATTTTTTGCATTTTAATAACAACGTAATTACAGGGTGTTCGCCGGGAAGGTTTACTGCTTTAATTTTGTATACCTAACTTTATTGAAAATGAAAGCAAGCCGATTGCTGGTAAATGTTTTATTGAAAGTTGGGAATTACGTATGGAAGAAAATGCCAGCTAAATGTCCGTCTCTGTTAACCTCACAAATGCGAGCTCTTTTTACAACATTTCTCATCACATTTTCACACACTTCAACCGGTATTTCATTATTTTGTCACTAATGTTTTGTTTAAGTTGCTGACGTGCATCTGGTGTGTTGGCATAAACCTTGCTCTTTAGATATTTTCACAAAAATAATTCCGGGGCTGTCAAGTCCGGCGACCTTGGAGACCAATCGACATCACCATTTCTTGAGATAATTTGTTGTGGAAACAGATCTCTCAGTAATGCCTTTGTAACATTAGCTGGATGTACGGCTTTGCAAATGGTCTTGAGGTAGAAGCTCTTGTGTCAACTGAATATTAAATGTATACAAATGCAAATCTTTATGCATAATTTCCCACAAAGTTTTTGTCGTAAGTCCAATTTCTTTAGCACGGTGTCGAATTGAGGTTAATGGAATGTTTTGAACACTTTCTAAGACAGCAGCAATGTTTTCAGCTGATCTTCTTGTTGTGTATGTTGTGGCCCAGGCCTGTAATTATCTGCTAAAGAGCCTCTTTCTTCAAAATCATTCAATAAACGATAAATAGTGGGGTTTCGATAGCACATTATTTCTACCCAAAATTTTACATAATTTTCTAGTCGTCACAATAATTGATGATTGATTTTGATAAAATGTTTTTAGGTTTAAAACACATTGGTTTATCGAATATTTTTCTATAATAAATTCGCCACGTCTATACTTCACGATTTTCAAATATGAACTGTCAAAATTCATTTTTACCAAAATGGCGACCAAACAAAGTAGTAAACCTACCCTGCGAACACCCTGTACAAAAACCTAGCAATAATCTTATTGATGATGTTTGTGAATAATGTGTGCTTAGCAGGGTGCTTAGTCACCGATTAGGTTTTCCAGTAAGACTGAAAAATAATAATTGTATTACGTACCAAGAATTTCCTCTATATTCGATTGAATATTATTGTGTAATTATTATGATATTCACATGCATATATATTTACTACGTCATGACTCATGTGTTTACTTCTAAAATGCTTTATAATATATTATATCACCTACGTAAAGTGGCCACTGTGCAATATAGTCTATGGGTCGTATGCATGAGATTCACAAATACTTTATAGGCTATATACTACCCATTTGTATGTATGAGTGCAGATGTAATTCGTTGTTTAGCGACGTCACGATGTGACGTCATAATGTGTCATAGCGTGGAAATAATGGCAAACTTATAAAATTTCATTCCCCGACCATTAATTTAAAATTTTGAAATTGTAAATGTGTCTAAAAGTGTGCGAACGGTACCATATAAACTTAATAATTATACATGAATAATTATTATGAACTTTAAATAATTTATCAGTTATGTTATCACATTTATTTTATAATTCAACTGTACGAAATGATAAAGTATTCCCGATAAACATTTCCATTTGATGGCAATACATACCTACAATTATATTATGACTAACTTCACTTCAATCACTTATATTATTATGAGATGTCCAAACGGAATAAGAAATGACAGAAATGAAAATGGATTTAGTTTAGAATGTAATGTAATGATCTCTGTATATTATACAGATACAGCAGTAAGTACCTACCTATCTTTGCGGTCGTTTAGCGGAGATATTTTATCGTAATCTTACGTAAATCTATGTTATCCTACTATCTATTTATCTATCTATCTACATCCTACTATCTAGATTATAGACTATAGATCAAAACTATACGTATTTTGTAAACAGCACGACAAGGAACTGTTTTTAAAGTTCGCAAACGATTTACAGAGTCTACAAAATGAACGAGGGCCTCAAGCAAACGTTTGTTGTAATAAATGCATTATTAGAATGACATTTGAAAGTGACAGATGAAGCAGCCATTTTGAATGGCGTGTGACGTCAGATTGCTTACGTCACACAAACAGTGCTATGCGCTATATGGTGGAAAATCGGTTAAATAGCTTATAAAGAATTTGGCAATCTCATACATACGGCCCTATATTTATTTTCATACAATATATTTGGTCAAACAATAGTCTAGTCCCGTGTTTCCAAACCGCCGGTCCGCAAACAATGGTCCCCCATTTCAAAATGATTTTTTTAAAAATTTCAACCAAATTCTCATCCGAAAAAGTAATCGTTTTTTCGACGTCCCTAACCAAAGTGCCGCCCGTATGCAGACAAAGCCGTCCCCTTTAATTTTTAATCTCAAATTGCATTCAAAGTTGTTGCTAGGTTAATTAGTATTAATTATAAATAAACAAATGCAACAGAAATCTTGGAAAAAATTACATACTTACATATCATACTACTCAAACGGCTTGATTTTGGCAACAATTGAAGACTTTGCTTCAAAAAAGATTCAGCTCCATATTTCGTCATTTTTTGACTTATTGTTAACAAAAAAATACGTTTGAGGCAGTTGGGATATATTATATCCAGGGAACTCAGAAATAATGGGAACTGAAATACAGTAAGGCGAAGCAGGTAACCGACTCGAGTAAGGAAGAATCCGGGTTAAACTTACACACGTGTTAAGAATACGTTTTACGTCGAATACTAAAAACTGCTCTCGGTTTATCTACTTACGCTCATTTTAATGTTGGTGTATTACACACACTATTGCACGTACATAATGCGTGTTTCATTTTCGTAGGACACTCACACATTCAAAACCCTGCATCAAGATGCGGCGTATTGAATATAGCCTATCGGTATTCTATTTATTATCTGTTCTGTGATTATATTCTTCAATTTTATATAAGATTTTCAGGTTAAATGGAGCTAGATCGTTTATCAGATTGAGCATTCTGGAACAAGATCTTTTTTATAGCCATTACCAAGCGGCTAATATCAAAATAGAAAAAAAAGAGTTCCTACCAGAAATATAGTAAACCAAATTTCTGACCACATTAATAGTTTTCCTCGCCGAGCATCGCACTACAGTAGATAAGTCAGCAGTCGCCTACCATCAGCCTGATTCGAATACAATAATACAATAATTCACCGATTAGCCTGATAATAATAATATGTAACTACATCAAATTAAAATCAGGACCACAGAACGGATAATAAATAAAATTCCGATAGGCTATATTCAATACGCTACATTTTGATGCAGGGTTTTGAATGTGTGAGTGTTCTACGAAAATGAAACACGCACTATGCACGTGCAATAGTGTGTGTAATACACCAATATTAAATGAGCGTCAATGCGTAAACCCAGAGCAGTTGTCGGTATACGAACGTATTCTTGACACGCGCTTAAGTTTATTCCGGTTCTTCCTTACTCGAGATCGGTTGTCTGCTACTCCTTACCCGTTAGGTATTTTAGTTTCCATTATTTCTGAGTTCTTTGATCAGGACTGAAAGACGGTTATAAACTCCAGATGCTGATGGTGATTCCTCTCTCAAGATGAATACAAATAATAAGGACATTTTTTTTATGATTAGTTAGTACTTACAAGGATTTTTTTTATTTTTTCGTTAGGTAAGTACTTATTCCAATTTAAAATTTTAAAATCTTTCATGCTTATACCATGTATCAATTCCTTACTTATTCAATAAAACAGAAAATAAATACTACATTTCCGTTTTTAAATCACTTTTTATTAATTTCTATTCAAACGTAAAAAGGGAGCTAGATCTCTTTTGATGCAAGGTCTTCAATTATTATCTCCGTCTTTTTTCTTCTAAAAATTAAGATAGCTTTTGTTTTGGTAAGTGTTCTATTTAGTTTTTATATCATTCCATTAATTATACCCATAACCCTAAACCTAAAAGTAAGTTTATACCATTTTTTTTTTTTTTTTTTTTAAATATTATTGGCATAAGATGATTTTGGGCCAAATTAGAAAACAGTTGTAACTGTTAAGTTACATGAGTCAAAAGTAAAAATAGTCTAATAATACTTACATAAAAAAATGGTTAATACTTATGTACCTACGTAGAAGTTATAAAGCTGCAAATTATCGCCAAGACAATGGAACAGACGAGAGCAATCCACCCAATTAACTTTGATTTCATTGTTTATTATTATGTTTTGTTGTGATCATTAGTTTGTAACAATTTTAGAAAAAACTTTCCTCAGGCATGTCTTTTTGTCGAAGTGTTTCTAAATTATGAACCATGTAACCCCTTTCGGGCCACAGGGCAGATATCGACTTTTGGGGGGCTGCAGACAAAATATTAAAATTATATAAAAACGACACATGGTTATAAAAAGGTTGGAAGAAAATATCCACTTGGAGGCTGCTTTTTCTGACAATTGCGTGATGAAGAATTGAGCTTCTACTATAATCTATACTACTATCACATAATAAGTCATACAGAGGTTTGTTGGTTGTCGAAGACTAATAGTTGTCTTCGTCGCGTTATTGAACTTTGAGTGACAACAAATTTATAAAATCAATAGTTATTGCTAAGTGATCTTTTATCAGCAGTCAGATATTAAACAACTGAAGTTAATAGACATCCAGTTAGCTACACGTATTGATATACTACTAGATGAGCAGTTCCCATACAAGTGCCATTTTAAAAATGTACCACAAAAGATATAACGAATATCGTCTTATAATATTTCCTTGTAGGTATAATGCGTTAAGACCGTTAACATGGATTCCAGAATTTCACCCGTATTGCCCTGGCTGTAAAACTAAATTTGCGTTCTTGGAATAGTGAACCTAAGGGTGCTGCAACGCAAAACAGACAGAGCAAGTCGTCATGCGCTGACTATTAGTTAGAGTAAGATGCAAGCTAGACCAGGCTTACTCAGTAAGTTTTAACAAAGTTTTAACAAAGGCCGACTCGCTGAAAACCGGGCGTCATTTTAAGAAGCATATGATTCATCCAGTAGTATATCAATGGCTACACGTGAAAAATTGTAATCTCACAATATGTAATGAATCCATTCTCGCAAAGTTCAATCGTTTCATAATTAATATTGTCGTGAGATAACGTAAATTCAATCATTAGCAAATGTTGACAAAATTAGTGTACAATATGATAATATTTATCTTTATAAGGATATGTAACTAAAACTACAAAAAAAGTCTCACCATCTCATAAAGCTGCAAAATGAAACAAGAGCTAAAGTTATATGAAAAAATTATAATGTCATAAAGTGTAAATAAATATTTTTTGCTTTTCTGGGGAAGCTCATTTTTTGGCTCTGGCTTTATAATATCACCAATATTGTCATAATAACATAGGTATCGACATAATAATTATTAGTTGTTCTGTAAAACTGTGGGTCTATTCTATGCTTATCGACCGTTTAAGTGATAAAGTGAAAAATATTATCAAACTTAGGGTAGGTTTGTATCAAAATATTAGCACTTATTGTAACAATTACACGAAGCCGGTTTTTATTGTTGCAATAAGTGCTATATTTTAACAGCACCTATCTTGCTGCTGTTAAAATATCGCACTTATTGCAACAATAAAAACCGGCTTCGTGTAATTGTTACAATAAGTGCTAATATTTTGATACAAATCTACCCTAAGTTTGATACTATTTATCAATTTAGTGTTCGATAAGTATAGAATAGACCCACTGGTGTCAAAAGTAATCATTGATTAATAATTAATAATCATTAAAATAAATTATTGCCGTGGAATTCAAGTATTTACTAATATATTTTTAATTGCGCTTCTGTTTAAATGTGTTCACTTCATCTTCCAGTTCGCTTCAACTTTTTTAACACCGAGTAGTTTTGTGCATGCCTTTAGATTGCAAGTGTTGGACGCACTCCGCCAACTTTACTGTCCATAGATTGTACGTCAAATAGTTTCAAATCGTTTTATTAGCAGCGTTGCAATCTTTTTTAATATGCTGATGCTAATACAACGATGTAAAATTATAGTATTTTGAACTTATACAGAGCTTTTTTCGTTTTGAATCCTCCAAAATTATAGTATTTTCGGGTCATTTATCAATTTATCATTTAGTTTGCTACGCTGATAATAATATGATTTTGAACAAAAATCCAATGCACTTACAGACCTACAAACTTATCTGTAGAATGGCCAAAAATGGAACTACGTCTACCATAGGACGCCATTTTGAAAATTTCATTCAGATTGTCAGATTTTGTGCAGCTACGAGTTTTGATTGGATAGTTTTCGACAGTGGCTCAGATAAGTTTGTAGCTCTGTACTCTAGCACTTTCATCACAAAAGACGGCCATCTTGAAACTGTTTTGTGGCAGGCCAATGCGCTCGCTACGCATGCCCTGCGATGCGTTTCTCTAGCCGCTAGCGAACGAAAAAATGCACGAATGTAGACACAGCTTTTGAACGAGCCGAACCATGTAACAATACAATGGTATACATATCTGATTATTTTTTATAGTGATTTCAGATTTGATTTGATTTGAACCCGAGCGATATCGTGAAGTATTACGAGTCACGACTTGATAGAACAACATAGTTTTGAATAAGCTATAGTGAAACGCAAATAATCGCAGAGTTTCGACAGCGTTTTTTGCGTAGAAAAAACGTAATGTGTTTATTTTTTGTTGAAAGATTTATACTTACCTATTTATTATATCCGTGTAGAACGGTACCTACTTAATGTTTTGTTGTTGGTAGGTATACGAGACTAGAAAATATATTGCTGAGAAGTTAATAATTATTGAAGGATTGCAAGTCTATAGGGTCTAAGTGCCAAAAAAAATCTAAAACAAGTTTTTTACTTCAATACAATCTATATGCCAGGCCTAATGATATTCTGAAGGGTCTAAGTTCCTAACTTTGCAAAAATAAGTAATAATAAATATATGTAAGTTTTCATGTATGATTTTATTCTTTCTTTATGTTATATCTCAATTTCACATTTTTGGCACTTAGACCCTATGGACTTTCAACCCTTCAATTATTGTGACTATTTACTATGACGATATTATGACTATGGTAAGGACGTCATATCGAAAGAAAAAGTACCGATACCCAGTATCGGTATCTTATAGAAAGAAATGTATTGAAAGGTATCGAAGTGTCGGTCAAAAAGTATCTTTTTTGACCACCATAGATTCAATCACACTTCGTCCAGCTTGGAAGCAGGAGACTAACACCCTGTATTAAATTATTGTATCCAACCAACCATATCCGATCCTAATAAGATCATCATGGGCCTCCACAGAGTGGAGGTTTGTATTAAACAGAATTTGTTTTTACGAGAAACGGATGTCAGCCACTTGCTCAACCCTTTAGGTCCATACTCTGACTCAAACACAAATTGAAAAACAATATGTGTACTTGCCAAGCCCGGGATTTGAACCTGAGACCCACGACGCCATAATCCAACGCTTATCAAAAATTCGTCCATGCTTGTACTCTGAAAAGCTACAGAAGAAATTAAGGGCCGTATGTATGAGATTCCCAAATTCTTTATAAGCTATTTAACCGATTTTCCATCGAATAGCTTATAACACTGTTTGTGACGTAAGCGATCTGACGTCACGCGCCATTAAAAATGGCTGCCTCAGCTGTCACTTTCAAATGTCATTTAAATTTTGCATTCATTGCAACAAACATTTGGTTGAGACCCTTGTTCGTTTTGTAGATTCTGTAAAACATTTGCCAACTTTAAAAACAGTTCCTAGTCGTGCTGTTTACAAAATACGTATAATTTTGATCCCTAGTCTATAATCTAGATAGTAGGTAACTGATAAAATGCCTCGTACCTATTTCGCTTGCAATATTTCTGATGGAGACATAAGATGGACTTACGTAAGATTACGATAAAATATCTCCGCTAAACCACCGCAAAAATATGTACCTACTGCTGTATCTGGCATTAAAATATACAATTGGAAGAATTCTGCGTTCTTCAAAATATTATGGTACCTACCTACCTAGTTAATTATTGTAAGATAACTGTAATAAACAAGGCACAACTCTCAAATACACTGGAAACATCAATAGTGTCATACGGTGATTGGTATAAATGATAATATTATACAGAGATCATTACATATTGTCTAAATCATTTGCATTTTCTGTCATTTATTCATAGACTACATTTATTCTTATTCTGTTTTGACATCTCAATAATTGAAGTGAAGTTAGTCATAATAATATTCAGTATTGCCACCAAATGTATTCAGTGTTGCCACCAAATGGAAAAGTTTACTGGCAATACAACCTTTCGTACAGTAGAATAATTATAAAATACATGTGATAAATTATTTAAAGTTCATAATAATTATTCATGTATAATTATTAAATTTATATGGTACCGTTCGCACACTTTCAGACACATTTACAATTTCAAAATTTTGAATTAATTATCGGGGAATGAAATTTTTTAATACGAACACCATGACACATGAGATGTCACATTCGTGACGTCACTTAACAGCTAATTACGTTTGTACTCATGCATACAAACGTGCAGTATAAATATAGCCTATAAGGTTTTTGGGAATCTCATGCATACGACCCTAATACGATAGAAACACGAAATCCAGTCGCCACAAACCAAGGTTTTGAAGCCAGTTACGCCTTATTACTTTATGACGGTCATGTGATAAAATGCAAGAAACACAAAACGCTCCGAGTGTGCTCGAATATTACTATTGAATGAGCGTTACATTTAGGAATCTCCTATATTATTATCCTAAGAGATTTTGGAAAACGCACCAATTTTTTTTATTTAAATACCATTTTGTTGATTATTAAATCTACTTCCATTTGAATCCGGCACAATCTGATAAAACTCGACACAATCACAGATAATATCGTTTTTAAATAGCGTTTTATATTTGTCACCATACATTTTCGCATCTTGCCTTCCATCTACCACAAATCAATTATAATGTCGCTTAATACTTTCTATATAATCGAAATTTCACAAATCTAAATTAATATTCCACAAAACTATTCAAATCTGTAAGATGCACATTGGCGTACTATGGGTTTTAAATGCATATTTTCTCACTAATTACTACTAAAATATAATCTAAAACCACTTCACTGCCACTTATCTGTCAAACTAATAGACTAATGATTGTCGTTTGTTTTCTTTTGCGAACAGCCTACAACAAGTTCATTTGACGTGTCAGAATTCAAATTTAGAATTTGCAGGAATAATCGAAAACATGTGACATTTCTATTAGCACCCATAAATAATCAATTTCAATCAAGACATTTTTATTGTAAGATGAGTTTTCTATTAATTAATAATCATCGAGAATTTTATTGATTATATTATGGTATGATAATATGCAATTATTCCATAGATAACGTAATTGTATTCCAAATTTGTTTTTTTTTTTTAAATACTTCTTTGTGGCTGCTCATGCACTCTTTTTTGTATTGAATAATTACCTAAGCTACTAATTTCCATAGATTACAATATAGTCATATTAAGTTGCCATTGCAAACAATAAAATAAATTACTTAATACGAATTGTTATAGTTAACAAAATTTGTGATATTGTATAATATCTACCTATTTTTATCATACTTATCATCATCAATCTGGACCTCTCCACTGCCGGATGAAGCCCTCCTCAGCCTTATTCTACTCCTTACTTACACATGAATTATTATATTTATCAAAATCAGTAATATTATACTATCTACCTGTCTATATTTATAATGCCATTATTATCACGAGCCTCAATAAATCCACTGCTGGATGAAGGCCTCTCTAGGTTGATTGTATTCTTGACAGTCTTGAATTTCATCATCATCATCATTTATCCACTGCTGGATGAAGGGTTCCGCAATGTGATTCTTCTACTATCGGTTTAACGAATTTGTGATATTATACCTATTTCTATCATCCTTATCATCATCGACCTGAACCAATCCACTGCTGGATAAAGGCCTCCCATAGCCTGATTATACTTCTTTATGTCATTTGAATTGCTGTATTTATCAAAATCGGTGATATTATATTATATATATTTATATTGCCATTATCATCATGAGCCTGAATCAATCCACTGGTGGATGAAGGCCTCTCTAAGTTGTTTGTATTTCTGTCGGTCATATGAATTGCTATATTTATCAAAATTGCTGATATTATATTTACCCATTCATAATATCGTCATTATCATCATCAACCAAGATCAATCCACTGCTGGATGAAGGTTATCCCAACCTATATACTGATTTTATATACCTACCCATTTATATCGTCATTATCGTCATCAACCTGTATCAATCCACTGCTGGATGAAGGCCTCTTTCAGCTGATTCCACATTTTTAGGTTTTATAAATTCCTATTCTTATCAGAATTGGTCTATTCCTCTCAGATATAATATTTGTATTGCTTTATTATTTATCAAAATTTGTCTCGATATGAAAGTCCCGCACCGGGAAACAATATTGGTTAAGGTGTATTTAAATCCAAAATTTGATTTTTTTTTAAATATTATTCTATGGCTGCAAGCATTTATTTTTTATAGACAATGAAACAAAACAATGGTTAAATTTATTTTTTTATGCTGCTAACCTTTTTCTATTATGTAAATGGGACCCGAAAGAGATTAATATTTGGATATATTGGATCGCTTTTTATGATAATCACATAATATTGCTGTATATTCGAATGAATGAGATGTATAATTATTTATCATATTTAAATGCACATAACTACATATATATTGTATTAAAATTAAAATGTCATTAGTAGCAATCGGCGATTGCCAGCTGTTCTGCTAGGCCTAGCAGCCTGAAGTGGTGTCAGACGATATTGTGAAGACCAGACTCCAGAATAGACTACGCATATGACTCCAAATTTGTATTGGCAGTAACGACATGCAATTCGTAAAACTGACAAATCAGCGAAATGTCAAACTATCTGACATGAATGAAATCCATCCCGAAGGGAAAATTATGGCGCCGTCTATACATACTTTACAATTATATTAAAATCCAACACCATGTCATTATAACGAAAAGCTGTCTGCAAGACCTAGCGAGACAGACTGGCGAGAGCCAGCTAGCTCAGCTAGTTATTATTATTATTAGAAATGTTCGCATAAACATCCAAGCTTTCAGAAAATCATATAAATGTATTTTGACTTCACCGGGATCGAACCCTGAGTCTCAGGATGAGAAGCTTTACGCACTGGATAACCCCGTGACAAACTATAATGCATAATGCATGACTATTCAAAATAACATTTAGCACTAAGTTAAAATTAATCCCATTTTACTTCACACTCTAGAATTAAACCTTCTTACAGTCTCACGCAGAAGGTAACTTACTTCCCAATATTTATGTATAGTCCCAGCATTAAAATGGTCATGAGAAACTTCGATTAGTTTAGATTTAATACAAAAAATCATTAGCTGGTACATTATTATATTATACTTACAACATATAATTTTTTACAATTCGTACATTAGCGCCGACGAGGAATGATGGATCTTTTTGCAAGTAGTTATGTTTAAGGTGAATTCACTGCCAACCAGAGGCACCTAGCGGAAACATACGAAGTTTGCAATTGCGAGCACGGCCGTTAGTTGACTACAGTTTTCAGCTGCGAATTTTACTTCATCTGAAGAAAGTTTATAAAAAAAAAACAACCTATTTTCCCATATTGTGTTGCTTACATGTCTTTTTGTATTCGGTAAATACGGCACGCTTCAACTTGTACCTGGTTTCATAAATCTGGCGTACATGTCAGCTGACTTAAAAAATGTCACGCGATAATTTGAAATATCAACAACAGCGTCTTGATAAAGAAAAAATTAACACATTGTTGTTGGAATTTCAAAGAAGTGGAGTTTTTCTTCGGTTTGCAATAGTACCCATGATACCGAACCAGTAAAAATATCATACGATGACAAGCCTTCATGGCCCCCACAAGGAGGGGGGGGCTGACAGGGCCGTAGCCTAAGGGCCCGGGGTCAGGAGGGGCCCGGCGTGGCGAGTCGACCATATACGTGAGATTAACACATATCACAAATTTGCTTTACTAGCAAAAAAAGTCGCCTGTTGCGCTATTTTCCTTCAATAATATTATTATGTAAGTATTTAAAAATATATAGTTGTACGATACAATTTTTAATTGTGTATCGATTCTCGACAACTCCATAATTTAATTGGATACGTATATGTATTAAAATATATAAAAAAAAAACATTCAACATACACATCAATTTTACCGCGTACATCATATTATGGTCATCATCATTTTGGCTGTACTATGGACTGTATTAATCTTAATGATTAATGATCAGTCGAGCACAAGTGAGGGTCTTTGGATCCGGACGCCACCCAGGAATAAAAAATTAACAAATAATTATGTTGGTGAATCGAATATTACGCGGTGATATAAAAAAAATAATTTTAGCTTTAAATGTTGCGATGCGGCATGTCTAAAAGCCGGACAGTGCGGCGCGCTGACAACACAAATGGACACTAGAGTCAACAACATGTTGTTAGCACGTCACATAAATTCATATGCTAGATGCTAGAACCATATCAGAACATTACAAACTCGAAAATTGTGGGTATAACAGGCCGCAATGACTGGTACATGTGTACCCTTCTTGTGGTTATAGATCAATGCTAGAAACAATGCGTGAAGTGTCTGGGCATGGGGAATATATCCGGTAAATTGTGAGGGTTCACGGTGGATGCGACATGAAGAAGTAAGTAAGTGGAGGGGGAGGTAAGGACGAAAGTCTGTGAGAGAGTGGGGAATCCCTGGTCTAATTAGTATGACGATTGTAAAACCAGTGCATTTATTAATAACCGGTTTACATAAACCGGTTTAATATCATCATTCATCACTATGATGCAACAGGAAACTTTTGTAAAGATCAGTGTTACCCAAACTTATAAATACTATTGCTCCTTTAGAGACTTTATCGGCGAAGCCCATACTTTTTAAATTATTCATCCGACTCATTTTTAGATATCGATAAATGACTTCACACGATTTTCTGTCCCCTTCATTGATTAATATATTCATTTCAGTATATTTCGGAATATTTTAATCTGAAAAAAATAATAAACTATTTCTTATATTCAACGAATAATTCACAAGATTTTGAGAATGTAATATTCCATATTCAAATTCCGTCGAGCTTCGTATTTATTTCAAATATGATTTTTTCTAGTGGGTAATAAATGTGAGATGTTTTCGAGTTATGTATGTTTATATTTTGTCGATTTTGTGACGTCACCTTTCTTATAATAGAACCAACCTATACATTTGTCATGAACTTGTATCAGACCCCTTTTTTGAAAACGTGGCGTCATATATGGACGACAAATAATATACCTACATAATATTATTATTGACGTATTATTCAATGACCGAAGTGTGTGAAAAATAAAATGATTACAAAATTTCAGTCCACCCTGCCATTTCATATTTTTTTCGTAATATACACATATATACAAATGCAAGTGACGGAAAATACACTCTGCCTATATTATAATATGTGTAACCTATAGGCAGTGACGTCATAGGCAAAATGCCGCCCTTAGGTAGATTTATAACGCCGACCCCTTTCATTTTTAGTCTCAAATTGTACGCAAAATTGTTGGGAGCATACCTATCTATTTTACTACCTAGAATTGACAATTGCAACAAAAATCTTGAAAGAAATTATGTAGCTACTACTGACAATTAGAGCATTTCTACGGTATTAGATACGTTGAGGTCTGAGGCACTGACAATTTTAGAAGCCACTTGTAATTTCCTTAAACTCAGATCTAACGAAGCGTCCGCATCGTCCCTTGATGGAAACGCCATTGCTATTAAAATTTGTAATGGTAGTAAGTATTCATTCCTTTATCCACCCCTAAGCAACGCATAGCCTGACTACCCCCACGGGAGGTTCCTGACGTAGAGGCCCGACGCACTGACTGATTTTCAGACCCCTACGATAAAAAATGAATTTTCATTTTCCGAATAAAGCCATGTATTCAAACAATTTTTATTTTGTATAAATTATACAAAAATATTAATTGAAACAGTCTCCTTTCTTACAAATTATATATAATACATAAGTACATACTTACAGCAAAATACCTAGGTATCAAATTATTATTTGGAAAATAGTTTTCATGAATTTATATTTACAATCGAATAGAACGGAATTATGTGAATTACAATAAAGAAGGTATATTTAATCCTCTATATATTTATTTATTTTATAAGAATGGCAGGTTTTAACTCTTGGTAGGCCCACTTTTAAAATTTCTCACGAATAGGTTGCGTCATGTTGCGTTAGGGAAACGCGCCTCTGCCTGTTGGTTTAGATCACAGAAAAGAAAAATAAATTATTTCTGAGTTCCCTGGTGTAGATATATCTATATGTAAATGTATAAAATCTACATATTCAGAAAGTTCAACTGTCACACCACATAAAATCTTTCGCGTGCACCACAGGATTACCAAGTGGGTCTATTCTATACTTATCGACCGCTAAAGTGATAAAGTGATAAATATTATCAAACTTAGGGTAGGTTTGTATCAAAGTATTAGCACTTATTGTAACAATTACAATAAGATGTTTGTAATTGTTGCAATAAATGCTATATTTTAACAGCACCTCTCTTGCTGCTGTTAAAATTTATCACTTTAGCGGTCGATAAGTATAGAATAGACCCACATGTTTGCAAACCACTGTTTTAGATCATGTAAAAGCAGCATTACATACGTTGTGAATATAGTAATACATAATATTATAATAATAATTATTAGTATCATTGTGGTATCTAGTTTAGTTTTTGTAGCAATATAATTAATTTTATGTATGCTGTAGCATTGAAATACACAACGGCCATGAAATGCGTCATAATAATATAACACAATATACCTACTCATTAATACCTGCTCACAATAAAAAAACGTTTTCGGAATCAACTGTAATAAAAATACATCAGAGAGTTGCTTTTTTTCAATTTATTCATACAATATATTACAATATTTACAAGTCAATTTGATAAAAAAACACGTACACTAAACTTAACTTCTAAAGAAAAATACAGTTTTAATAATAATTGGTTTTATCACGTCGTATAATGTAAGAGAAATCGGTGTTGGATTTTTTTTTCTAACAAGAATTTATTATTTTTGTATGAGTCATGGATTGTGTAAATACAAATTTACTTATCGTTTTTAACAAGCACTCAGGGGAAAGTTGCATAATAAATATTATTAAACTACAATAGCATTAACAACATCCATTGTGTGTGAAATAATGCATTAGCTTGCTTACTTTGTCATGTTAATCAAATGTTGTTTTCATGGAGGACAGACACAATCAAAATTAATGGCTACCACAATTGCATTAATTTCACGCTATTACATACACACATAATTGGTGCGTCAAACGTGTTTCATACGATAATACTTTATAAAAATACACGAATGTCTGAATAGACAGTTGAAAATAACATTACAATAATTTATTTATTTGTATCCACTGTACTTTCACCTAATATAAATTAAAATTATAAAAAAATAGGAAAAATCGAAATATTATGAGGAAATAATTGACAAAATATCAGCCGTCGCAGGTACTGTATTCGCTCCCGAAAAAAAAACATTAAAAAACACTTCATAATAAAATTGATTTATTCTTATCATGGCAATGTCGAGTATATTTTTTTATCCTAAGATTTTCACGCCTCTTTAGTAATTTTTCTACCACTTATTATTCTGAAGGTTTCGGTGTTGTTTCTTGAGCCGACATCTCAGGAGGTGCAACCGTTGTCGTCGTTGTGGATGTAGATTCTGACGACACCGTCGTGGATGTAGATTCTGGCGAGGCCGTCGTTGAGGTGGACTCGGCAGCAGCTTCAGCGACCGTCGTTGTTGATGGACTGCTGAGAGGTATTACTTCCAGAGGGAACCCTGGATTTATTGGGGCTCCTGGATATGGTACGCATGGATTTGCTCCTGGAACGCCACTATTTGTGCAATTTAATCCTATTCCTTCAGGAGGTGGCGTCTCTGCAGTGATATTTTCTTTTGGAGCCAATTTCGATAGCTCTTCGCAGGGTATGTCCGTTTTTATTTCTGTTCCATTCTTGGTTGTCACAGTAATCGTGCAATTTAGCGCAGATGAGCTATCTGACGATTGAATTCGAGTGGCTGATGGGTCTCCAGGTTTCGCGTTGGGTGCAAAAGAAGTGGCCATGATGCATGGAATTGCTATCACGTCAGTGTTATTACCATTTGTGATTGTTAGCGTACAGTTAGAAAGTTCACCCAGTATAGGATCAACGACTGGTGCTTCTGGTTGCATTTTTCCATCAGCATCAACTCCACCTTTATTTTCGTTGTAGTAATGGTAATTATTAGTAGTCTTACCTGATCTAGCCAAATTCCATACAGCCAATCCAGCTAGAATAAGCCCGAACTTGTTCCCACTCAAGAAACTAGATTTTTGCTGACCATAGCCCCCTCCGAATCCTCCAAGTGAGTTTCCATATCCTCCACCAAATCCGCCACCTCCGTATCCTCCATATCCACCCATTCCTCCATAACCATGACTACCGTACGATGGTGGACCGCCATAGCCAGGAACTCCATACCCTGGGGGGCTTCCATATCCTGGCGGTGCGCCATATCCCGGAGCACCACCGTATGCGGGAGGATGTCCCTGAGAGTAGGGCGGAGGTGGTGCACCGTGGCCCTGATTATTATACCCGACGTTAGAAGGATTATTGTGTTGACCTGGATAAGGTTGATTATTCGCGGGATATGCATTTTGGCTGTTCACTGGGTACGCATTAGCGGCAGAAGCTGGAGCTCCAACCTGTCCAGTTTTCCCGGAACCAGAGAGACCATTACTGGCTGGATATCCAGGCTGACCGGCCGCTCCAGAATTTCCACCACTAGCCGGATAGCTGTGTTGTTGACCAGCCGCTCCGGAATTTCCACCACTAGCCGGGTAGCTATGTTGCTGACCGGCCGTTCCAGAACCGGCTGGTGGACCGTTAGCACCCGATAGCCCTCCACTCGCCGGATAAGCATGAGACCCACTAGATCCAGATTGTCCACCGCTGGCAGGGTAAGAATGCGATCCTGCATTACTTGAAGGAGCACTTTGAGCATTGGACGACACTTCTTTTTTGACGGAAGTTTCTTTGTTCACATTCCACCCAACAGGGCGCGTATCGTGCGATTTTGGCGTGTCAGGCACTGATATCTTTTTCGCCGGAGCACTGTTGTATCCAGGATAGCTGAGACTGGCCAGTCCGGTGTGGCTGAGACTTGTGCCCGAGGCAGCCGGAGCCGGGGCAGGAGGGGGAGCGGACGGTTGACGCCTGCTCGTTCCCCGCGACGGCTTTCCTGACCCTCGGGATGAACCTCCCCTGGACCTGCGCGGCTCCGCAACGCCGACCAGGAGACATGCTACGAGACACACTGCGAGTAAACCATACGTCTTCATGATTCGCGAACTACTGACCTCTCCGGCCCGAGAACGCACTCACGGCCTCTTCGACACAAATATGATTAATGGAATAATAGGGCTGTTGGACAATTTTCCACTTAACGACTTGATCAAAAGTGAATAGCGACGTGCAACTGCTACCGTTCGTTCGGCCGTCAGCTCTCCTCTTGTCTTCTCCCCTCTTACCGTTCCCCTTCCCCGTGTTCATGATGACGACTCACCGTCGAGTTGACGTCGGTAACTCGACCATATAATTGTGTGGCAGTGGGGATTTCAACCCTATAAACGCGGATGAATATTTACCTGTGTCTAAAGAAAAATTTTTTTTAGAGACGAAGTATAAAATATGATATAAAAATGTTAATAGTCCGAAACAAGTTTGCTATAATCAACTGGTGTTTGGTTTGGAAACCATTATAATGGAGTTCTTCCACAAAAGTGCCAATTCAATTAGTAAGTTAAGTAGGTAACTTACCTACATGTTAGTTCACATTTAAAATTAACCTATCTATTTTTCAGATCTGAATTGAGATTTTAAAAAATGCATTATTTTTATAAGTAGATAATATAAAATATTTTTTAATACTTTCATCCATCGTTATTAGGAATATTTAGATAAACAATCATAAAATATTGCAAGAAATAGTATGTAATACTTAGACCACAACTAAACATTAAAACAGGTGGCCGCCGTCGTTAAACATTGTCCAGAATCTTGTTTTTTCTATGGCCATCAATTCAATCACACCAAAATGTGTTTGAATCTAGTTAGATAATATAGTCCAAACTCTAAAGTTTCAAATTAATTTACATCGGTAGAGGATAACAGATGATTCTGGCATTGCGGCCATAACGAAATCACGAACGTTATCAGTATCGTTTGAAAGTAACGCACCAACACCTAAATGAATCGCTTGCACTGCCACAAGAATTAGATTCTACTAACCAATATTTAAAATACATACATAATAAATGTACCTACATTAATGACGAATGCGAGATATATTATAATGATTTCATGTAAAAATAAAAGTATATTGGTATTATATGGGTTAGTATTAGTAGTAATTATAATAAGGTAATAGGTAGGCAATAATAATATAGGACAGTACTTCCCAACTTTTTCGCGCCACTGCACAATTCAAATTATTACAAAACAAAATTGTGCACGCTGGAGAGTAATTACGCACATTTTTCAAAGTTTGCAAAAATACATCAGAGTGCTTGAATTATATGTATTTATAAATAATATTTGATGGCAGTTCCACAACGTTTTAATAAGGCAGAATTATTGATAACCATATAAAAATTACAACCAGCGTTACTAAATATGGTTTATAGATTTTTCTACACAGAGGTTTTAAATTTCAAAAAAAAATATCGTTAACCAAACAAAAAGTGCTCAATTGACGATAAACAACAATAGACAATTAATTCCATAATTCACGAGAAGCAAATTGTCAATGGAACGATTTCAAACGTTAATATTTATATTTAATTATGCAAAAATCTTTTTATTTCATTATATAAACAAATTAGATAGTATTGTTTTATAAATTAGCTGAATTTCACCTATTTTACCACGTTTTTATTAGTTCGTATTCTTGTTTGTCCAGTACAAATTTTTTCTTGTGTGTCCAGTACATTTTTTTTCTTGATTGTCCAAGATTTGTATTGGACGATTGAAGATTTTTAACTAACTTCCCGACTAGTTAGACATTTGAAACGTTTTGAAATTGGTTTTGTTTTGTATGGAAAGTTATTATTGTTGGTTGCCAAGGGGGTCCTAACAACTAAATTATTAATATATACGTGCGTTACTATGGAAATAAATATGAAATGTCAAAATGACATTCCAGTAGGTATTCTATATTTATTCAGTACAATCAAGTAGAATAAAAAGTTTTTATTAATACATATAATTGTCAAGATATGATAATTTAAAAATGTCGTAAGTATATAATAAGTTCTTTTTATCTTGTAATTATTTATTTAATAAATAAATAACTTTGAATTTATAAGGTATATGACTTACCTAATCTAAAAACAAGGTTTGCTTGCTTCTTCTAGGTTGATAGAGATTTAATATATGTATGTTATATCGTGGAAGCACATTTATTCTAAAAGTTAACAAAAAAAAAATGTTAAAGATAAAATTGCACACTTAGTTGGAAAATATTGCTTTTTAGAAACTAAATGATTAACATTGGAATTACGTTAAATTTTTGTAAGTAGCACATTATCCAATCGCTCGTGACACACCGGTTGGGAAGCTCTGAATACATTATGTAGATTATTATAATAAGGTCAGGATTTTCCCAAATGTTAGTTGGGAAATATCACAATATTTATTTGATTTTAAATCCTCATTAATCATGGTAACATTCGGGAATAAATACATAACTCGGTCGCTGAGTGGTTAAAGTCTTCGCCCGATGAAAGATAATAATATGTGTTCGAATCCCACTCCGTCGCGTTTCTGCGGCGGCGTTATGTAAACTAGTGACTATTATTTTCTACTGAATCTTTTCTTCGACTGCAAATCGTTAAAGATTTCACGGTTGAGAGAATTTGATTGAGCTTCATTGTTTATTTTGTAAGTAGGTACGCTTTCAAAATACAAGATCGGCTGAGTAGATACACCGCCACCTTTAGATTAATAAAGCCTGAGCATAACTTTTTGCACAAGCAACGAGTGGTCCACTTTTCAACTGTCCTCGGATCCCAGATTGCTTGACATATTGATTCGCCCTTTCTCGTTTCAAATTGAATTATAAAAAATTCTCACATCAAATATATTAACTATCAGTGTTATTTATAAATAATATACATTCCTGTTATTCATCAGCTGTTAAAGTCAGACTAGTCCTTGCATTACACTTGTAAAAGGTGTATTAATGTTAGTGTATTATTTATTATGTGAGTCATCTATCCAAATCAAACCATTCCCTGTGTGAACATGACAGACGCATCAGTATGAGCACTCTTTAGTTTATAGAACAATGACAGGTCATCTATAGACAACAACGGGAGGGGCGGAAAAAGTAGGACCAGTCGTTGTGAATGTATCGGCTTTCTACTTGAGTCGGCAATGGTAAATATCATCTTAACGTGTTCTGTTGAATTCGGACGAGGAGAAACAGCTGTTCAATCACCCGTGACAACAGGTGATTGAACAATATTAAATACATACTTTCAAAAAATTGTCGAAAAAACAATTCTATTCCTAATTTCAAATAATAATATTTGAACGCATGAGTTTTCAGAGCTGTATGCAACGAAGTTGACACGTGCCGTGCTCAACCGCGAAATAACGTGTTACACGGTGATTCCCATTATCTTCTCACACGTGGCTACGTTAGTCATGGAAACTTATTATAGAATCTCCCCATGTCTTAGATTAAGTTAAATAAACAGATAGAGGGATTCTACAGAAATGCTACAAAACAGTTGAAGGGATGAAAGTCAATAGATAGGATCTAAGTGCCAAAAATGTGAAACTGAGATTAGGTATGACAAAAAAAAAGAATAAAGCCATACATTATAATATGAAAACTTACATTTTTATTTTTACAAAGTTACAGAAGAACATCAGTATAATATGATAAGTTTACATAATTCTAAAAATAAAATAAACAAAGGATGAATAAAATATTTAAACATGAACAATATTGAAACGTTCTATGTAGAGGGGTGTGTAGGGGCACATAGACCCCGCCGAAATGAGAATGTATTTGTGTGACAAAAATGGTAGAGTTAGGAACTTAGACCCTTCAGAATATCGGTAGGCTTGGCATATAGATTGTACTGAAGTAAAAAAAAAGTTGGCACTTAGACCCTATAGACTTTCAACCTGTGAAATTTAAGCTAATTCTGAGAGTTGTAAATGCTAAATCTTGATGCTGTTAATACTCATTATGTCAGTTCAAATTTCACACTAAAAGTTATCTCGTTTTCATTCGATCTATGGTTCGGGCTAACCCTGCGTACTGTATATTAAATTCCCTTACTCATTATTTTTCTCTATTTGCACATTTTCGTACACATCTTTCCATTGGTACCTAATAAATGCCATTCGGAGGGCATTACCTGTGTTCTGTGTTCAACTAAATCACTTCGGATATTAATATATTACACTTGCGTGAGGTTGAGTTGAGGTGAAGGTTATTTTATAAAACCTTAAAATAGGATCTAATTAAAATGTGGTTCATTCGGTGTTCTTCCGTGTACTTTTAATTACGGCTCTTTTTACTCTTCTAATTTATTTGTTTTTTTATAAATGTAAGATAATACTGTTACTAAATAATATTATATTTATTTATATGTCCTCTCTTGTAATATTGTGAACGTCTTGGATTTATAATTTAAAATATAAATATTTTGTATACCAATATAAGTAGGTACTAGGTACCTACTGTATTTTGTATTTAAACTAAAATTTATCTATTTGTTGTCTGTGAGTGTTATTTTATTATTTCTTTCATGGATAGAGAAACAAAACTAACTAGGTAAGAATTGTGAAGGGTTGAGGTAGGCTATTGGGATCTGACATATAAATAGTGCACGCTAAACTTTGTCAATTATATGTATTTGTTTTCATTGAAATAAGAATACTCATTGCTGATGTTGTTGGTAAGCTTTTAAAATTCATTTAAACCCTGCGTAAACCAAGCCACATTATACAAACAAAAAATATCTAAAATTATGCCAGTAAATCATTATATCTATTATGGGTTGGTTAGGCATGACTTTTAAAAAACTAACCTGCAATACTACATGCAATTTGTACTATAAATTATAATGAAAACAATATTAATATTAGTGACAAAGTGTACACAATTTTTGTTGAATCGCCACAGCCTACCTTCGCAATGATGGTTTGGATTAGGCAATCGAATTTTATTATCTAACCAGCACCATCTGCAATTAGTATTATTAGTTCAATGAAAACATAATATAAGTATGACTGACAAAGTTTAGTGTTCATTATTTGAATACGTGTATTAATTAAGGCTCTAAGTACCAAAAACAAAAAAACTGACATTTTTATAGAAAAGATTTCTACATACTAACGCCAATAACTTCAGCTATGGTCTAAGTGCCTCAAGCAAGTCAAAAAAATACAGCAAAATATTTAAACCTGTTGACGTTGTAAGTCCATTGGCCTGTTTTATTTATAATGGTGTAAATAGCACTACAGTGGTCAACTTCATTCAATATAAAATGGCTGACGATGATGTGTTGACACTTGCGACTTCCTAATACCTAAAATTATAGAAGCTGCCGTGATTGCTTCACACTGTAAAACCACATTTTTCAAAAGGTCTGCTTCATGAAATTTTACTGCAATGACTCGGTATTTTGTATCTACAGGCAATACTACTTTTTGGTACTTAGATACACGTATTCATTTATTCCAGATCTCAACAGCCTACCTCCACCTTCGCCACTTTCAGGTAAGTACACTGACTCAAAAAGGTTGAGAAACTCCATTTAAAATGTGAATTCAATCATTTAATGACGTGTTATTCAGTACTCATTGGTTACTGAGAACTACATTGCAACGTCACGTGATTGACCAATAAACAGAGCTCGAGCGTCATACTAACTTTCCTTCTAATCTGAGAAGACTTTGACGTCTTATTCGACTGTTACAAATAAAATAGTGAATTTCTTCGAAACGTCACGATGGCGCCATGTTGAAACGATTAGATGATAACCGAACTGTAGTTGTTAGAAGCACACATAATTAATGAGACCATTGGCTATAATTATTATGATAATTAGGTATGTTTAAAACTGCTTTCAATGATAACACGCATGATACATTGTAAAAATAATAACATATTCAGCTTTGGACTTTTGACTTTCTAAACCATTTCTATTTTGGAATCTTTTAAATTTGTTTACTTTGAGAATTTATTTATGTAGACCAGTGGCGAATGGTGGAGGTGGGCTGTTAAGATCCGACATAAATAGTCCACAATAAACACCCGAGTTCGTCAGCGGACACATCAGCCTTGGATGATTGAAGTAATCACGAAGAGACGCTTTACGTGGCTGGGACACGTGTTCCGGATGCCGTCAAAGAGTGCGACACTTCGTACCCTTGTGGCACAGCCTCAACCACAGCCTTGCAGGGGTGCTACAAAAGCGACCTGCCTACGTGCTGCAGGTCTGATATGGCAGGAGGCGCAAGAGTTGGCGATGGACTGAGGGAAGCGGCGCGAACTTCTGCTTGCCGTATGCCACAATGCTAGGTCGTGATAGGGTGAAAGAAGAAGACGAAACTTTGTCAGTCATACGTATTTGTTTTCATTGAACCAAGTCCACAATTTACAGGTGGTGTTAGTTAGTTTTTAAAAAAATAATTAATCACTGCGACAACCAAGGCAAAATACATAATAGTAAAAAAAATAATCGTCTAGATAAAATATTTAAAATTATGCTATTGAACCATACATAATTTTGGATATTTTATAGATGGAATAATATTTTTTATCTACTATGATTTGGTTAGGCAGGGTTTAACGGCCCACGTGCGCCACGTAGTTCAAAATGGAGATTTTATGGTATTTTCAGAGCATAAGCCTGGTCATTCCTTAAACGTTATAGATAATCTATTTATATAATTTTGAAGCTTCATTATCCTTTATATTTATTTTAATTATTTGATGACTGTTTTTAAACCTCTCGATCTTATATTTTAGAATAAAATCATATTTCAGTACATTCATGTGCAGTGGTGGTAAAATTTTTTAGATTTATTAATTTTTAAACGCATTAGTAAATTTTATGTTAACATTATATAGTGAAATTTTACGATAAAAAATTATATTTTATAATCTCTGTGATCCCAAATTTGACAAGAATTAGACATTTTATTATTGAAAAAATGGGCACGATTAACACATTTGAAGATAATTCTAAAGATACTGATTATAAGCTATGTCTTTGAACATTCAAATGTGATAAACATCCTATGAATAATGATTGTTTAATAATAATTATTGACCTAATAATAAGGTAGTATTTTTTTTGAAATATGCCATTTCTATTGGCATTTCCCAGTGGTTAAGCTACAACATACGGCCGTAGCCATAAATTGACAAACGTTAAATGAAGTAGGGAGTAAGATCATTCTAACGCGCGTGTTTGAACATATACATAACAAAAAAAAAACGATTTTCGTTAAAATTCGAAAGTCGAAAATTAGGAGTTTCGAATATCGTTGCGAGCTAATTCCGAATTATCTGTAGAATGAAATAAGAAAGATGTAGGTATATTATGTTGTTGTGAGACCTTGTATTTTTTCATGTTGGAATTTATTTATTATTTTAATGACCACATAAAATATTATATTAATATCATAAAATAGTGTTATTGTAAACGTTAAAATTAAGACATCAGAGGTAACATTTGACATTATTATTTCATCTACAATTTTCATCATATAGTAAAACATACTTAATAACAAATAGTTTGTTACGTATGTATAATAGACTTGAATCTAATAGTCATTTTCAAAATAGTATGTGACCTCTGCGACATGTTTCTGTTATCGATTTTACCATCATTCGCAATTACACCGTCATCATTTTTTTTCGGAAAATCCGCAGGTCTCACTTATTTTGAAATCACAATAGTTTATTTTGCATTGTCGCACATCATAAATTGAGGAAGCGTTAACAATGTCTGATTCCAACTGCACACATATATGCCAGAGATCATAATATTTATAATATAAAATCTATTAATTATTATCGTTGATATATTACAATATACAGTGACGTCCCGTGGGGGTAGGCAGATTGAGCGTCGCTTGGTGCGGCAGTTACTCGAAGGGCGGCAAATCGAGGAGAATTATTAGTTATATAATATATAGCAATGGCTAGCTGAACTTACTAATAACGGAAAATATCTTTCCATTAAAAAAAATCAGCTCACTGGTTGGAAACAAAATGTATTAATTATCATAAAAAGTATAAAAGGACTGTTATTCTTTGTCGGGTTCGCGATGTCTAGTTTACTTCCATTTACCTTGAATGTCACATCCTTGGTGACCAGAAATGACACGTGCAGATTTGTGAATTATATTTGAATGATAGGTAACATGCTTATCTAATTTAAAATTTAACCAAATATTTTTGCCTGTCAGTCGTGAGTTTTGGAAGTTATCAGATGTATTTTTAAATATTATATTTGAAACCGTGGACTCCCAATATTGTCTATTGAAGTAGAGATGGCATTTAAATTAGATTTGGATGACATATTTAGGTACTGACTTTGCAACAAAAAAGGCCAGGATTTTTTTTATTTTAATGGTTGATAAATACACTATTAATTATTAATAGCGTGTGTATTTATGATTAAAAGTTAGATATTGGAGTCATGAAAGGGTGATAAAAGATACTGTATAAAAATGGGATGGCATTTTGGCGCTGCCTAGAGGCGGCATGGGCATTTTGTCTAGGGACGTAACTGACAATATGTCTATCTATCGACCAGCATACATACGGTTTTGCATAATTGCATATAATTATATTATTGTTATATTTATGTAATCGGAACAGGCTTTAATATGTAGATTCTGCGGGGCATTCCGTGTATTTATCAATCAAGTATTTAGAAATAATAATATAAACGTGCTACTAATTTTACTTGACACCATGGCCCCCACATCCTGAAGCGGGCCCCAAGGATAGGATATTTGATGCCCCCCCCCACTACCTATCGCTAAGGTCAAAGGTAGTGTGACACTCTACAGACCAACGCATCTATTATATATGTTACGCCGAATGTGCGAAATTGACTATTACATGAAATGGGCTAAATTTTACCTAAATCATGAAAAATGCAAGCCCGTTGCCTTATTCATGAATTAGACAAAATATCTGGTGAGTGCATGAATTCCGCAGTAATTTTTCTGCCTTGTTCATGCATTGGACAAATTAGATAGTAGCGCTACGGTGGTATTTTTTGCAACTAAACTAAATGTGTGAAATGCTAGTGGATTGGTCAAAATATACGTATATTATCTATGGTCAAAATAGGTGGTCGCGCTCCGGTGGTATTTTTTGCAACTAATCAAACTAACCAAATGTGTCAAATAATGTCATTGATTATAATATAAAAATATACCAATCAATAACTAAAATGACGTTCATATCCATTTACTATGCGCAAAAAAACTAGAACTATAATACAATAACGGATGAATTTTGATAAAAGGTATTTTCGCGATTTGATTCGTGCTTGGGTATCGTACATGCAATGGTCGATTGTACGTTTTTGATAGTTTGTTGGCACTTCGTCGCTATAGGATTTGTTTCCCGAATATCCATTTTGTCGAAATCGACATTTTAATGCAGTTCAATTTCTTTTATCGAACTCTACCGAAATCATTTATAAAAACAATATATTTTTATCTAGGAACAGATATATTTTTTTGAAAAACCCGAATACGCCATGTTAAGTTACAAGTACTCCGTGTTGTTCTCCCGAATGTCCAACTATTCGTACCTGAATATCCAAGTTAATTTCGGTCGAAATAAATCTCTGGCTGAGTTTTTATTTCCCGAATATGACTTTTAGCCAATCAAACCGCGCTGACGCCGTGCATCTCGCTCCCACATTCACGCTGTCTAGCTCTAAAACAATCACGCCCACTTTCATATTTTTCGGCCGTCCGGAGTGCTCTTTCAAATTTCGTCTTATTGATATTGTTTTTAAAGTTACTATTGTTTTAATAGTGAATTCATCAAATTTGAAGAGATCATTCATAGCTGATACATCACCAGTTCGCCCTGAACTTACAGTAGAGTTATGGAAGTGAGTATTTTAACCTAAATAACTGCATTTTGTTTTGATAAATGACACAAAATCCCAACGGTTACATGAATTCTACAGTATGACCCGGCGTAACGTATGACGTAAAAAATAATTATTATTTCAAATTATTTTTAATCAAACATTGTTTGTCTTTATTTTACTTTTAATCTAGGTATTTCTATGAAAATAAAGGCGATGCTATTATTTATTTTTGAATGCGCTGATAGTTAATTTAATTTAATATGTATGTTAGTAATTATTTATTTGGTGAATATTATATACTTAGGATATTGGTATCTACCTAATATTAGCAGCCAATGGTAATTAATTTATAGATGCTATTATTTTGTGTTGTCATTCCAATAGTAAATATATAATATTTATTTGGTGGTTTGTAATAAGTTTAATTGTTAATTATAGAAATATATAGATATAATAATATACAGATATATTATATACATAGTTTTTTTTTTTTTGGAAAAAGTATTAATATAAAATTGTTAGCAAGTACGAGTAAGTACCATCATAAAATATTGGAGAAATCCGTGACGTCGGTTAGTAATTGAAGTAGTAGATACCTACTTTTATTTAATAAACAAAAACCGATCGCCGATAGTCGCTTGATTTTGAAGAATACTGATGAGCAGGTATTAAAAGGCCAATAGTTAAAGTTTGTCGTCATAAGTATGTCACCTCGTAGCATAGTGGATAATTCGTGGACTGGGTCGTAAACCCAGGAGATGCAGGGACGATTCCTGCCGGGTGTCTTACTTTTTTCAAAAAGATTTTTTCTATTGGTTATAATATATTTTCTCAGAAGTGATTTTCAAAATTATGTATGTTCAATAATTAGAATGGTACATTCTTAAATCTTGTGAATTATTCGTTGAATAATAAAAAAAGATTATTAAAAACTATTTTATTACTTATTACGAAAAAAACCGAAAAAAGCGAATGCCGCATGTTATTATTACCTATGAACTTGGGTTATTACGATCATTAGGTATTTAAATAGTAAAAGTAATCATTATCAATTATCGTGTAAATAAATATAACATTTGAGGTGCGTACTTTTTGACCACTCAGTAATCCGTGGGCCGTGCAGCAATACGCTACGGTCTTAAGTCCCGAACGTCCTTGTTTTGTCCCGAATATCCATTATTCTGAGAGAGCGCTAAAAATTTCCCGAATATCCACAACGAGTACTTGTAAATAAAACGCATTTTCTGTGCATTTACTGATTTATACCAGTATATTATTCTTGGAATCTATTCTTAGATAATGTTGCAATCATACAGTGTAGAAAGAATGATTGATACATCTACTGATATTTCAATATACGACAATGAAATTTGTTTTTCGTCTCCTGAAAAATTGACATTTGGTCTATTCGGGAAACAAATCCTAAAGCGACGACTTGTTAGCTAACCTCAAAATGGACATTCAGTTGAATAATTTAATTCAGAATTACAAAACCTAACCTAACCTAACCTAATAATAATAATATTATATTATGTCCAATTATAACTAATAAAACCATCCGTATTAAATTTACTTTTTCTTCTGTAATGTTGACAGTTCAAGAATTCCATACCGTGGCGAATTCATGTAGGTACTCAGCAGAAAAATTACCTAATTCATGAATAAGGCAACAGGCTTGACTATTACATGAGTTAGCCAAAACTTTGCCCATTTCATGTAATAGTCAATTTCGCACATTCGGTGTAACATATATAATAGGTGCGCTGATGGTGTTTAGTGTATTTTTAATACTTATGGAGTTATCGAGTAACGACACACAATTTAAAATTATCGCACAGCCACACACATTTTAAAATATAACCAATATTGGACCGCATGCGACTTTTTTACTATTAGTGCAATTTTGTAATGTGTATTTATCTCACTTAGGTGGTCGACTCGCCACGCCGGGCCCCCAGGCTAGAGCCCTGCCAATCCCCCCCACCCCCCTTGTTAGGGCTATGCTTGACACTATTGAACACGTGACGATTGTAAAGTATTTTGTGATTGCTATTTGTACAAATCGTCAATATAACTAAGCTATATTTTTTTGAAAAAGTTTAGTATATTATGTTAAGTTAGAGGTCGACAAAATCGCAGTTCGCAAGCCACACTTGGCCCTTTGGTACGCGCGCTCGATTATTCAGATATACAATAATATAGGTATAATGTGAAAATAAAACTACAATGTTTGTAAAAAAAAAACCACCTAAAAATAACGCCTGCATTCATGATTATTATTCAAGACAGCAATTGGGAGTACCTATGAGGAAATCTTTTCTGTGAAGGTTTATGGAATTCATGAATAATGACGCGATCCCGACGATTGCAACTAAGCCTCTCAATGCCAATATAAGCCAATTAAATTGATGTTGATAGTTTTGATGCGAGTTAGTACTAGACGAATCAATGCAATAAATTGCTGACTGATCTCTCCAAAATGTCACCTCTTCAAACAGGCGCGCACAAAGAAAAGTGGTTTGAAAATATTCAAAAATGTAATTTTCATAGCTGATTTTGGCAAAATTCACGAATTCAAGAATGAAAACCTAACCTAACCTAAAAAATACTCCAGTAAATCGGCTATTTTCAAAATTTGTTTGCTGCTGGCTTCCTGTAAAGTGTAAACCGGCAAGAATCGTATTTTATTTAGACATGAATTTTATGTCAGTACAATACGACCCAAAGAGGTTGGACGGTCTTTAATATACGGCCATATATTCCCGATACAACATTTCACGATGATGAACTGCATACGTAGGTCAAGTTTCCGGACACGATTCTGCATGACCTGCGTCCATCAGTAAAAGCGTTGTGATTGATTGATAACTAGAGAGGGGATTTTGTTTCTTTGTATATTTGCCGTTATATAAGAGAACATGTTTTTGTTCATGTACTAGTTGGGAATTGTTATAATATTGTATAATAATAATTATACAGCATAATTCTTATTCTTCTTGATGCAGATGGTTATGATTGTTATATTCGAATTCTTTAGAATTTCATATCTATCTTTTGAGGAAAGCCACGAAGAGTGAAGACAACGGCCTGTTGGTCTTTCGTGCAATTAGGGATTGCAATACCGGTATTTCAAAACCGGTATCTCAGTATTTTTCAATACCGGAATATCGGTTTTAAAAATCAGACAATACCGGTATAATCGGCATTTAAAGTGGAAACAAAATATGTTGATAACATAAAAAGGTTCAACGGGACTGTACATTTTTTGTCGGATTACGCGATGTCTATTTTACTTCCGTTGTCATTAGACGTGTAAGTGTAAAAAGTACAATAAACTAATAAAAGATTAGGTGGAATTATCATTGGGGCACATACACATCTAAGATCACGTAGACATTTTTATCACATAATATGCATAGTTAAAACTGATTGAATCTGATACAATTGATGAAAAAATTAGGTCGTTTGTTAGTCAAGACATGATCGTGCCTTGGTCAAATGCGTGTTTCTTTTTAAAAAGCCACTGAACTCTGTTTTACTCCGAAGTGTACAAATCAATTCCATTGATCGGCAACATTGAAGCGCGCGTTAAAATATGATGTTAATAACAATTGAGATTTTGAAAATAAAACATAGATTAAAAATATTAAACAATATGGCATTCAGATAACACAAAACGTATATTTATGCATGCAGATAAACAGTGGCGCATCCAGGGGGGGGGCAAGGGGCCTTGCCCCCCCCCCAAAAACATTGAAATTGAAAGCCAATAGATTAGACAAATAAAAACACGACAAAAAAATGATTTGAAATTCTCCAGCACCCTCTAGAAAAATTTCTTAGATTTTAATTTCTAACACAAAAATTTCGAAACACTAATGTCGGGTTGTTTTAGAAACTCAGTCTCTAATGGAAATGTCAAAAAATTCTCGGTGTGCACCCGAATTCCGGAGTGGTGTACACCGAGTGCAATAGACAAAAGTCCGATAAACGAGAAATTAGGCTGTGTTCTGTTGGGTAGGTTTGTGTACCTATAAGTTAAATGCAATAATACTTTTTTTTTTCCATTTTCAATTAATATTTTGGAACTTCACTATTAAAAAACCCAAAATCGCGATAAAAATTCGGCGAAAAGTACGACTACACCCACCACCATGGGCTGACAGGGCTACAGCCTGGGGGCCCGGGCTTAAGAGGGCCCGGCGTGGCGGCTCGTCTAATTGTGAGATAAACACACACCAGAAATTTGTTATATTATAAAAAAAAATCGCATGTGGCGCTATAGATACTACTTCATCAAAATTAACATAAAAAATATGAAGTATGATGAAAATATGATATTATACGTAACTACATGATAATAATTCACGTGTATCATTTTATATTACAATTGAGCCGTTGCCCGGAATAATGTTGTATCCAACAAAACTGTCAATGTTGAGTTATTGATGGAATAATGTTGGGTATGTTATTATGCATCTTTTAAGGTAAGTATTATGGTCGGGAAACAATATTTAAGCTTGTGGCAGCATTTTAAAGTTATTGGTTTATGGAAGAACGTTGTCTATGCAGTTGTCATAATGGCGTCGCCGTCCGTCAATATCACGGAGCGTGGCTTAATTCATGTAAATAAAGGAAGAAAACGGACATCCAATGTTTTAAACTGGAGAGATAATAAAGCCAAGAAGTTGAAGGATGCAGGAAAAGAATATTTATCCAGAAAAAATATTATTAAACCTGCAATTGAGCCACCGAAACAGGTTTGTGGAATAATGTTGTATACGATTTGACAGTTCTATTGATGTCACGAATAAAATTACTATGTTCGACATATTATTCCTCGTCGAACGTTAATCGATTGTATTCAAATGATTTATCCATATTGTTATTTGATAATAATGCTTGCATTATATTACTCTTTATATTGTTACTTAATATAATACCTTTTCAAAATTTTTAATCGTTTCTTTCTATTTTTCGCAGGGTCGCGTTTGTGCCGAAAAATGTTTGAATCGCGGATGTGTTCTCGATTTTAACATTAAGACAGAAATACAATCAGCATTCAGGTTGCTAAATCATAATGGACAGAGTCATTATCTCGTCTCATGTATCGAGAAATTGAATGTCGGACGCCGTATTCAGAGAGCAGACGAAGATAGTGCTAATTATGATAATCACTCACCGATTGACTTATCTTTCCGTAAAATTTGTACTTTTAAATATACAGTAAAAGTGAACGGTGAGGTATATCCAGTGTGCCAACGTACATTATGTGACATTCTTGGAGTAACGCCTAGACGTATCCAGGTGATACAAATTAAACTTAAGTCAGGATCAGGAGTTGATGATGGACGAGGTCAACATATGAACAGACCGCATGCTAATAAACCTGATTTAAGTGTATTAGTATGCAATCATATTAACAGCTTCCCAAAATATGAAAACCACTATTCGCGAGACCGCGGTGATCCGCTCAGGGAGTATTTAAATCCAGATATTAATATCAGAATAATGCACCGCTTGTTCATAGAAACGCATCCGACTAGTAATGTAAAGTATTGATTTTACAGAGATATATTTAATACTAAATTCAAGCTGCGTTTTGGTCAACCACGTTCAGATACGTGTCGCACTTGTGACCAATTTCAGATGCAATTGCAAAATGCACAAACTGAAGCATTAAAGCAAACCATAATGAATAAAAGTGAACTTCATCATCGTAAAGCCGAAAAAGGCTATGTGGTTTTAAAGAATGACGGAGAAGCGGCCAGAAACAATCCAAATTTGCATGTCATATGTGGTGATTTACAGCAAGTATTGTTTACGCCTCAATTGACTCATGGAAATATTTTTTATCAGCGTCAATTCTCTTGTTACAACTACGGTATACATGAAATGTCTACAGGAGATGGAACGATGTGTCTGTGGAATGAGTCAATCGCAAGAAGAGGCTCGCTGGAAATTGCCTCATGTCTGCTCAAATACATCAAAGGCAAATTTTCACGACTTGAAATCAATCAAGAAAGAAAACTGATTTTATGGTCAGACAGATGTATTGGCCAGAACAATAACTGGACTCTGGTGTGCCTTTGGTTATACCTAATTCAAAATAAGTTTTTTACCGTTATTGAACAAAAGTTCTTAACAACGGGACACAGCTTTATGCCTTGTGACCGTGAATTTGCTTTAATAGAGCAAAGGAAACGGGTTTCGAAGGTAATGGTGCCGGATCAGTGGAATCAGGTTATTAAAGAAAGCCGTCCAAACAACCCATTTCATATACAGAATATGGATCGCATTGACTTTAAAAATTTCACAGATGTTGAAAATGCAATGCAGAGACCAACAAAAATGAAGATCACTGGTGCCATTTGGCTTCAGCTCTCTGCTGATGATCCCACGACAATCAGAGCTCGAACCTCCCACAATGAACTGGAATCATGGACATCATACAGTCTTCTACCACCTCTTCGTGGAGGACGGGGAAGATTGGCTAACGTACGGAGAAATTTCATGCAGTTAGGGAGCTTGGAACTCACTCCAATGTACTCCAATCCGCTGCCAATCAAGGCTGCTAAGCTCAAAGACCTCAATGATATGTGTGAATTCATGCTAGATGAGCACGCTGCTTTCTATAAGGCACTATTGAGTGAAGTAGAATAAATAAAAAGCATTTTGTGGAATAATGTTGTATGTGAAATTTTCATATACAACATTATTCCATTAATTCACTATATTTTTTTGTAATAAATTCAAATTTAATTGTCTTTCTTCACACTTTATATTTTAAAACTCTTAATAATTGTTTGTTTATTGTATTTCAAATATAAAATGTAAAAAAACATAACTGATTTAGTTTTTTCCATTTTTCTCAAAACAAGAATATTGTTGGATACAACGTTATTCCGGGCAACGGCTCAATTATTTTTAGTGTTTCTAGAAAAATAAAAATGTTTATTTATCCAATATCGAAGGGTCGAATGCAACTTGGCTACCACAAGAAGGGGTCGCGATCAGTGGTTCATAGTATCGTCACCGTTCAGGCAAAAGTCACCAACCCTGAAAATGGCAGTTTTGAGTTGAGTATGTCACATGAAGCGTAAAATTATGTTCTTTAAGATGCAAAAGTCACCACGGTACATTAGTTAGTAAAATGTAGCTTAAATCCGAATTATTTGTTTTCCACTAAATGACTTTCGATAAAATCTTAACAAGCAAAAGTCATTATAGGTGAATAGACATTATTGACTCTAAAAATATAAATTCTTCGTTATAAATATACAAGCAAAAGTCACTATACTATGGATGGTGAGTTTTACTGATTTGTCATTTGAAAACTTCTAACACTTGTCTGAAATACGCAAAAATAACCAAACAGGAATAGTTTACCTTAGTTTGTTATAATAAGATCGCTTTGGTCAGATTATTAACAAGCAAAAGTCACCAAACCATAATTGAGCTACCTTACCTCCTTCAAAACCTTCTAGATGTTTTAATTAGCATCAAAAAGTAAAAGTACCTTATAGAAATTATTAAGAACACATGAGAAAATAATGTAATGTAGATAAAACCTTAAAAACATTTAAATCTGATTTTTCCCGCATTTTCAAACTTTCAAATTGCGATATCTCAAAACTATGTTTTTAGGGTTGGTGACTTTTGCCTGAACGGTGACGGTATGATAACGATCGATAATATGATATGAGGTCCGACAAATCAAGAATTCAAGGGAATTATTTAACAATATAGATAAATCCACGGAATACCATTTGGGAACACTACTGTAGAACATCATATTCCCCTTAACCCTGGTGATAGGTAAGGGTGCCCGCTAAACATTCATGATGTGGGGCCATGCCCACCACAGTCGGTGGTGGTGTAAATTTAAAAAAAAAAACATTTTCCGGTGGAATTCAGCATAAATATTATTCAGCATAATACACCCCCAAACATGAAAATTATCAGCATGATTTTAACCATTGAAATTGAAAGCCAATAAACCTTTGGGCTTAGACAAATAAAAACACTGACAAAAAATGATTTGTAATTCTCCAGCACCCTTTTTAGAACAATTTCTTAGATTTTAATTTCTAACACAAAAATTTCGAAACACTAATGTCAGGTTTTTTTAGAAACCCAATCCCTAATGGAACTGTCAAAAAATTCTCGGTGTCCACCCGAATTCCGGAGTGGTGTAGGTCATGGCTGGGGAGGGCTGACAGGGCTCTAGTCTGGGGGCCCGGGCTGTGGGGGGCCCGGCGTGTCGGATTGACCAGATAAGTGAGATAAACACACATCATAAATTAGCTTTAATAGTAAAAAAGTCGCCTGCGGCGCTATTATACTTCTTGGCCATAAACATTTTCAATTACTTATATAATTGTGCAATATATTTTTTGATTATTATGTGTTGATACTCGACAGCTCCATTATTAAAGTGGATGTATTGAAAATCGCCAATAATTCTTATGTATAAGTACCCTTAATTTGAACTAAAACACAATTTGAAAAACGTTAATGTAGTGTTTCACACTGCCTTTAATCTTAGCGGTAGGTAGGGGGCCCGCCAAATATCCTAGCCTGAGGGCCCGTTTCAGGATGTGGGGACCATGGTGTAGGTACACAGAGTGCAATAGACAAAAGACCGATAAACGAGAAATTAGGCTGTGAAGAAGAAAAAGAGCCTATGGGACTAATTTACATTCTCCTCCTTGGCCCCCCCTCCAATATTAAATCCTGGGTGCGCCACTGCAGATAAACACAGATGCTTACATGGTTATTATAAAATAATGGACTGTATTTCGGTTGGAAAAAAAAAAAAAAACAGTAGTAACAGCGGAAGTGGGGTACAACTGTCACTATAGTGGAACAAATTAAACTTAAATTTGCGCAGATTATGATTTCTTCTACTGCGCACGAAATACATAAGGTAATTTTTATTATCGTTGCCGTTTTTATTTCCTATTGGTCCTTACATGAAGCATATTGCATCGTTATCTCTCACTATCGCATCGCTCTAACGACTTCATATTTTTATAAATTTATTGAAAAATCATTCGAATAAGAAAGTGCCAATCATTCAACTACTAAATATTTGTAAACATCAACATCTCCACCATATCTTAACATTACCTAGAATTATTTATTATAATATGTACGTATTTAGATATTTTTCTATGAAGTATTAGGTAATATTTATATATCTATAAAGAGATTTATATATCGAAATTTAATGGTACATAGTTACTTCTGTCGGTGAATACCCTACCATCCAGCATGACTATGTCCATGACTATGTGACTATATATGATGACATGATAGGAAACCATTAATTTATAACTACAATGTATCTTGCAACATAATATCCTTAAAATTGCAAAACAAGCGATTTATGTGAGTCAATCAAATCTCAACAGAAAGCTAATTTAGCAAAATAATATAATAATTCAATTAATCAATAATATCGCAAATTAAGAAATAATGCTATGTAAGTTTACCATGATATGTGCAAAAATTGTTTGTATGAAAATCAATCTTGCTCAATTATTAAAACTGATTAAAGTCAATTGTTTATAATTTACGAAACGAATCATGCATTGCACAATAAACTCTTAAGCATTATTGTCAAAAATATTCAAGTAGTTGATAGCAGCATTTTCTAGTGTATCGAATCAATATAAAACACTCAGTAGAAGAAAGCAACATCGTCATTCAGTTATCAAAGTTCAACCGTAAGGTTATCGTTTGCTTCGCCTGATCAAACTCGTAATCATCAGAACGCATAATCGTGATTTCACCCAACTAAATTATAATCTGTAAACTTATCTGTAATAATTAAATTAATATTTATTTGGAAGGAGATAATAAAACCAGGATTTATTTCATTCACGCACCAAATTCTGAGTTATTCATTTGGGAGTCAAACCAATCTACCCTGCCTGTTCCTTATTCCATCTCACTATACTTCTATATATTTTTTATATATTTCACAAATACCGATATTAATCCGGTATTCAATAGGAAATACCGAAATACCGGTATTGGCATTTTCATTCGGTATTGCAATCCCTACGTGCAACACGATGATGCGGCATTTCAGTTGCGTCAATTCGTTTCACGTGGGTGATTTTCTTCGTTTTCTTCCCCATCTGACCACATCCTCAACTCCATACATTTCTTGGCTTTGTTCAGTTTGCATGTTTTCCCTGATGTTTTGATCATAAAAAAATGAATCCTTACCACATTTTATTTCACTTATATGTCATCTACGAATGATTGTTATATGTTCCATTTTAAACAGCTGTGTTATTGTTTTCAAATTTAATTAACAATATTATTAAAGAAGACGTACCTACGCCATCAGCGAGGTAGTTTTAACAATACGATTGTTTATAGTTTAGGGTGAAAACAAGTTTTCGACCTTGGCGTACATCGAAAAGTCGCTGCCATCTTGAAAAAATGGCACAAAAAACATTTTTTTCACAATAACTCTTAACCAGTAGGTATGTTAATCAGTTAACACAATCACTGCGTACCGTTTAATTAATTTTTAATTACCACATTTAAATAACATGCTAATTGCATCTAATATCCGTTTAACGGGGACACGGCAGCCGTGTCGTTTGCGTCCAACGAGTTAATAATAAATTTTATTATCAACTTTATAGAAACATAACTTCCTACAACTTTAATTTGAAATATATTATTAATATATTTCAGACAAACTATTATGTAGAGAAATATGTTAATTATAAAACATACTGGTGGCGAAGAGATATTGAGAAAAAAAGTTTTGTGACAGATTTTAAAGATGGCAGTTGGCCACTGCTTAATTTGCAAACCTGCTAACTCCATTTGGGCAAATTGTTCAGGAAATAGAAAAAAATAATAATTTAACTGTCGAGCAATCGAGCTGAAATTGACAATTCCAAAATACACTAGGTAACGTTTTTTATTTACAAATAAGCCATACCTACTATGAATTATAATTACTCTACTTTAGTTTCCCTTTTATTTATAAAGAAAATGTATACAAATAACTGAGTTGTTCTATTTACGATATTGGAAATTTGGCTGTTTTGTGTGATAATGATAACGCATTTATTTATAGGTTTAGGAGATTGAAATTTTCTGTGAGCATAGAAAACATGCTTTATAACAAAATACCATCAAAATCTCATTATTGGTCAAAAGTGGAGTTAGCTGGTTTGCAGATTAAGCAGTCGCAGCGTCTATATTGAATACTAGTTTTTTTTATTATGATCCTAAACTATAAAACATATCCAAAAATCAGAACAACCTGATTGATTGCATTGATCTATTTTTCTGGCACGGCTACCAAATATTTCATTTAATGAAGGTATTTTACATAATATTTTTTTAACACTGCGCTAAATCCCAGGAGATAATTATTATTTATCATCTTTCAAGATTGCTGTGTAGTTGGCATTGATTCTTATCCCATAATCATAGCCCCCACATTCTAAAACGGCCCCCCGGCCAGGATATTTGGTGCCCCCCCCCCTACCTACCGTTAAGTTGACTGGCATGTGTGACGCACCACAGAAGCGTTTTCAAAATTATGTAGAGGTTAAAGTAAGGGCCTTCGGTTTATTTTTAACTATTTTATAAAGTTTTAATACATCTACTTGAATGAAATTATGGAATTGTCGAGTATCGACACCAATGACATAAATATGGATGAATCATCTGGAAAAAAAATTACACTCACTTTATTGTCGGGTCTGCCGAATGGCATAATCTGTTCTAACGCCATTACAATAAAGGTGATATTGCTATAAATTCCTGATGCTTTTTGTTGTGTCTGCCGAATGGTTCGGTTAGAACGGGTTCGCTCAAATGAACATTGACATTAGAAACACTGCTCTAACGCCATTACAATAAAGGTCATATTGCTATAAATTCCCGATGCGTGATATCGCATAATGGAAATTGCGTGACGTCTACCTACACATGCGAATGCACGAATTTACTTGCTAGCTACTGTATTGAGTGCGTCGTCCATTAATAATGTCATTGATCAACACAAACCAGTCATATTGCATCTTACGACCTCATTTTTCAAATGTTAATGTCCTTTTCGCGAAATAGCGCCGCAAGCGACTTTTTTTTTACTATTAGAGCAAATTTATGATGTGTATTTATCTCACATATCTTATCGACCCGCCACGCCGCCCCCCAATCCCGGGGCCTGGGCTAGAGCCCTGTCAGCCTCCCCTAGTGGAGGCCATGCCCATGAGATTATTTACCCAGTTGCCAAATCTATTCATTGATCTACACTACTGACAATCATCTTCCATGCTGTTCCGTTGGGCCCATTATTACATGACTACATATTATTTAAAACGATAATAATAATTAACCAAAATGATTAATATTTAAAATGTTCCGGTGTTAACGAGTTACTAAATCGGCAGAAGCCGTCATGACTAGGGATCCCGAGCCATTTTCGATACCTATGAATCCCGGGATTGATTTTTTTATCAATTTTTATGGAAAATAAAATAAAAACGAAAATATAACAGAAAAAATACTTAACTATATTAGAAATAAACTGAGTTTGAATGAAGTTTGATTTATACCCATGTGTAAGATGCCGATTAATTTTATTTTTTCACATAAATTAATAAAAATGAGAAAGATTGGAAAAAAACAATGCTTCGCACGATTAACAAAGTAATTCCACCATGATCTCATACGTTTTACGGCAGTTTCATATTTGGCAGACTAATTAGATTTATGAAGCGGAAAGGCCATAAGTACACCATGATTTGCTTTACTATTTTAAATCTCGTTAACCCATTCTTTAAATCTTTACTATCAGAAACAGCAATCTCATATTAAATTCACATTATTATTTACTCCATTAAACTTATGTATTTCCAAGATTGAACGTACCTATACAATATTAACAATAAATGTCTTAAATAGTATAAATTATATTAGATTTATTTTTGACCGATTTTATCAATGTTATTTGTAAATATAAAAAAATTATATTAACAATGGAAAACAATGCCAATCCCGGGACCAGTCCCAGGATCCCGGGATTGTCGAATTGTAATCCCGAAATCCCGGGATCAGAATTTTGGCTCTGGATTGGATTCCCTAGTAATGACTCATGAGTACCTAGTGGATAATCTATTTAAATATTATACTAATTATATTATAAATTACAATAATAATTATATTATTACTAAAACCACAAAGGTAAAGTCAACACCACAACGAAGGTCAAGATTGATCACGTATCTAATAACGTTATCAATATAGTATAATTATTATTTACATATTATTAAAATAATCAAGGCTGCAATTCGGCTTAAAATGATATCCTCCGTTGAGTGATTGGACCGGAAATTGGGATTGGAGTCAGGCACCATTTTGTTGGTTATATGTTATATTTAATAATTTGACCTAATTCAAACTAATTTGTTATTTTTCGCTAGACACTATTATATTTTAAATTACTTATATATTTTGACACGTTTACTGTCATAAAAGAATCGCCGTAACTTAAAAATGTATTTTACGCTGCCATGAAACGCAATAATAATAACGAGGACACAATATAATCTTCACTTGACACCAAATTGAAAGTTATATTGTGTAAAATATTGACATGTTAATCGGAATTAGATGTATCTAAGGAATTAACGTTTTATCCAACTTTCCAAATCAGCATCTTTGCCGCCAATATCCTGAGTAGCATCGGCTTCTTCAAATGGTAGAATCCAAGATGCCATGACTATTGTACCGATCAACTCATTGAAGCCTCAAAATGTCGAAACTCTGTATGTCTGTACAATCTCTACCCGGTGGATAGGTACCAAGGCCTGAACAAAAACGATGCATGAGTGCGAGTGAGAAAGTATTCGGCGCCCTTATAATCTCTGCGACACGCGCTAGAGTAAGATAAAATTTTTGAGTCAGTTTCCAAAAGTATCGCTGGCAAATCGTGGTGAATCGCTTCATGTAGCATCGATAATCTGCGAGTTCGTGTTGCTAAATTTGCTATTTTTTGTGTTAAACATAAAGTCAGTGGTATATATTTTTAGTTAATTAAGTAGGAAAGGTGGTTCTGCGTGTTGTATTAAAATATGGTAGCCGTACTGATAAGCAAGAAGATGGTATTACGTTTCATAGGTAAGTTGATACATGTTCGTGACAATTTATTTGTATATTATTATTTATTTTAATATCAGTGACCTAGTGTTTCTTTAAAATAACTTAAATTATGGATATCTTTACCTAATGGTTGCATTTTGACCGCTTAAAAATACTATATAACGTAAAAAAATAGAAAATTAAATTTTAATTCTGAGCGTCTAGTGCGAGCACTTTGGGCGAGCACTAGCGAAATGGTCTATGGTCTCGAACATTTGTAGGCGAATGCGTTCGCTAGCAAGCACACGGCACGTAGCTTCATTTAGCAATGCAACGGGTGGCGTCTAGATGTATCTATAGTCTATGATAGGTACCCATTTACTTTTCACCCATTTTCGCGTAAATATTATTAGTCTCAACCCCCCTCAACCTACGATATTGTAGTCTAGTGTAATAAAACGTTACCTGTCTAGCTGAACTAGGCAGTAATATTGCCGCGTGATTTAGCATGACGTACCTATTACGTGTTATAAAATAACATTGTATTATTTGTTCCCCCTGTTTCTTCTGTGATCCTAATAACTTTCGTTGTCAGGATTGCTGTTCATCGTGTTTCACGTTCGAGAAATTCCACGGACGGCCGATTCTTTCGTTTCGATTTCCTTCTGTCTGATTCTCTGTTCGCCTAATACATTACTGACTTGAAATGTTTCCATTCCAGTCAACAGCCGAATGGAATGATACAAAAAACATTTTGTAATAAACACAACGTGACATGTTAATTATTAATAATGATGGTGGGACAATTATTATATTATCATAATGTTAATAAAACAGTGTGAAATGTAATTTAAAAACAGACTTTATAATAAAATTATAATATTTCTTGACAACATTCTAAAAAGTGAGTGAATGAATGAGTGAGTGATCGACGAATCGATTGGGCTAATTTGATTCAGACCCTTTTACTCACACATTTTTTGTCTACCCGTTTTTACTTTAATAACCTATAAATTTAATTAGATAAGACTATTCAATCACCGGCATTCAATTATTACTATGCACAATGTAGAAGATTTTCTACCTATCGGAAATACCTATCACGCTTTAAAATGTCAAATCAGGTAATTTGAAAAAAAAAACCAGAATCATAAAATTTTAATAACAAAGTCTGGCTTTACTAAAAACACGAATGGCTTTTATGTAGATATTTGATAATAAAATTACTAAGTAATTATTTTTGTAGGCCCGTGAAAAATCGTTCAGTTTTGTACGAAGCAACTTTGTTGCGTTGTTCATGGACGCTCGGCGAATTCAATGTTACACCCGAACCAACGTCTAGTTATCAGGCTCGCAGAAGTTGAAACGGGTAGAAAATAACGCTAAAGCTAACATCGCAACACAAGAGCTATAAATTGCGTGCCAGGATTAATAATATAATAAAATATTGACACCTCTCAATAAAACTTAACAGTATTATTTAGTGAATATGTACACCAAAAGACAGACAGTTATAAAGAATACATTGGAAAGTTATTGAAAATGATCAAAAAAGAAAAACACATAAGTAGTAATCTGAAAGATAATGAAATAGACAAAAATAATGAAAATTATATAAAAGTAGTAAGATATAAAAAGAAAAATACAAAAAAAAAAAAAAAAAAGCAGTCGTTTGAGCAACTTAATTTAAAAGATGAAAGAGAACAAAACAGATCCACTCAATGTCTCGATCACTATGAAGATTCGTGGTTTTGCAGAGTCGCTGATTGATTCTAAAGCAGCGCTCGAAATGGACCGGAACGCACCGGAGCGCAGCTCCTGTTCGTGAAATCCCCGAAATTATCGCTCCGTCTCGTGGAAAAATTAAATAATGCATTCGTGAATTAATAAAATTAATTTACTTTCTATATATGTTTTAAAGTTAATACGAAACTTGTCGGAATCATACCTAAGTATAAGTAAGAGACGTACCTAAGTCTCGATTTTCATCTACGGGCGCCGACAATGTTATGCCCTAAACTTGCATGCCACATGTTTAAAGAAAGTTACTCCATTTGACCATCTGATCTAGGCAGGTGTATTTCCATACAATACATATAACCAGGGGCGGCTCTACCTTAAGGGCTCTTGGGGACCATCCCCACATCGTTAACGTGTCAAAAATACACGTCAGATATTTTTATCATTGCCATACTTACACACTTAATTAGATAATTAAAATAATTATTTCATTTATTTTATCATACTGGGGAGCGAATCAAATGACCCATAGGTGAGTAAAATCGCTCGCTGTATGTCGTTGTTCAAAACTGACAATGGTAAGTCATAATTATTATTATTAATTAAGTTAATATTTTTAAGCACGCTTTTTAAGTGTGATTAAGTAACGACTCAGATAATTATATTATGTACTATGAAACATTACTCATTTCCTCATTAATAAAATCATATTATTATAAGTACATAATGTATAATATGAGAAAATAGGTAGGTATGTATAGTTATTAATTAATGGCTAAACCCCACCACCTTAAAAGTCGTCGAGCCGCCACTGCATATAACATATAACTACTACGTAAATATGTAGTTTCGGGAAATTATCGAGCGTTCCGGTTGGTGAAATCTTCTATTTCGAGCGCTGTTCTAAAGTCACGTATTATGAATATCACATAATTTCTTTTATCTTGTTAACTGTCATTTCATGGTGGAACTGCATTGTATTGTTGTTTAATTTAATAAAACGCATTTTTGATTGGAGTACTTATTCCACTTTTAATCAATAACATTTGATTTTGATTTTGATTCAGTTGAAAATGTCCCTCTAAGGCGGACGAAATCGGTCCTAATTTATTGATTAAAAGTGGAATAAGTACTACAAAAAAATGCGTTTTATTAAATTAAACAACAATATCACAAAACATTGAATTAAAAAAATATTCAATTATAAATTTAATAAAAATATTTTTTTAACTACATAATAATAATATAATATTAGATTTATTGATGAGTTGATCAGTTATGGTGAATTCATACATAATAGCTATATCAATAATATTATGCTGAAATAATAATATACGTCATACAATCATTCATACTTTGTATAGTTCAATTTTATTTCATGGAATTGTGTGATTTTTCAGAGCATGCAAAAATAATTCTACTATCCATTGCATTATCTGAGTCCCTGATAACTTTTGTTACCGAAACTCCTCTACTCGCGATTCTCGACCGAATTGAATGAGGTTAGCGAATCTTTGCATACAAATTACCTTTCAGAAGTTCTGTTGGCCTAATACTTTCGAGTTAAAAATTTCAACAACAATATTCATGATAAAATTAATAATATTATTTTCAGTTTACTCACCCACCACTGCTAGTGGCAACACTACGCTTAGGTAGGTACTTTATTTTTTTATCGCTTGTCCTTGGTATTCACACATAAAAAAATGAATACGCCACGTGTTTCGCATACATAAAACATTATTAAGTATGTAGAACTACCATTTTATGTGGTAGTTTTACATCTAATAATTTTATCGTCAATGCAATGAGGTCAGTAGTTGTAGAAAAGTAATTTTAAGTATTATCATCATCAGCCGTGGTCGATCCACTGCTGGACGAAGGCCTCCGCTAGCTCCCTCCACTCTTCTCGCTCCCAATTTTTTCGCTGCTACGTACATCCACCTAACTTTATGAATTCGTCTATCCGGCGGGTTTTAGGTACAGCAGTAAAGTTGGAGCTCACCGAGAGACATGTCCAGACCGTTGCTATTTGATCTGCTTATCGACCTCTATCACATCGGGTGCTCTTGTCTGCTTCCTTATCCATTGGTTTATTTTGTGATCTTTATGCGTTATGCCTAATATGCACCTTTCCATGCCACGTTACGCTACTCGTAATTTTTGGATTTCTCTTACATCTCTTACAAAATCCATGTTTCACATGCATATGTGAGCATTGGTAAATGGTAGTAGGTACACATCGGTTGAACACTACAGACACAATTTAGGAGGTTAGGTACTTTTGAAGATACTATTCAGACGCCCAAGTGCACTCCATGCCAGTTTAGTGCTGAGACCAATATCGTCATACATACCAACGTCAAGTGACATTTGTTGTCAAGTTAGACGTCGGTTTTGACCCGCTCGATTTGAGTGTCATTGATGAGAATTGCTTTTGGTTCAGCAAAGCAGTTTACCATTAATTTTGTCTTAGATACATTTATCTTTGCGGCTTTCGTTTGCAAGCTCCTGCATCCTGTTTTGAAGGTCTTCTGAGTTGTTCGCACATACAACAATGTCGTCTGTAAACGCAAGTGACTGAGGTATTCGCGGTTAATGACCAGAGCGTTGGAGCGGACCTTTTTTGAGTTGCTCCGCTCCGAGACCTAATACTTACTCCGGCTCCGCTCCGGGTAAAAAGTTTTAATACGTATTATAATGTATACAAATAATGTTAAAAAAGTAAGTAGTTTTAAAATAATCGTCATTATATTCTATTAAACAAAACCGACAGCAAATCAGCGCTCGAAATTTAAAAGTTTACGAACCGGAGCGCTCAACAATTTTCTGAAGATATTTACATAGTAATGAAATGTTATGTGTATTTTATCAAAATAGGTGTTAGATTTCCTATTATCCAGCTCACACGGTCAAATTATTTTTTCCACTAGACGGAGCGATAATTTTACCGATTACACGAACCGGACGGCGGTCCGGTGCGCTCCGGTCATTTCGAACTGCAGCAAATCGTCTCTCATTATTTGCCTCTTCCGTCAAAAAAGTGAGGTTATTTATCACTTGGCAGTGTTGCCATATTTCAAATAATTCCAGTGTTGCAAAGTGTCAAAATAAACTACTTTCATTGGATTTTAGGATGGAAATTTAATAATAAAAAAACATCCGGAGCAGTGGAGCACTACACATTTTCGGTGCTCGGGCTCTATTCCTGCTCCGGGTAAAATCACATTGATCCGTGCTCCTGCTTCGAGCTCCGCTCCAACGCTCTGTTAATGCCGACTCCACTGTTCTCCCAGTCAAGTCGCCTGAATAGATCTTCCAGAGCAGCCGTGAATAATTTGGGTGAGATTATGTTGCTTTGTCGGACTCCCTTGCAAGACGGGTTATGAATAGTGCTGCACTGGCTGTTGTACCACTGTATATGTTATTCAGGGATTCTAGAGATTTCTTGGTTGTACAAGGCATTTATAATTGAAGAGTTTTTGATGGAATCAAAATGTATAAATAATATAAGCTTACACTTCGTGAATACGAAATGACAGATAAATTTTACTCAATTATAATTAGAATTACCTACCACAAGTAATTTCTGAATCTCTTGAAAACACAGTTTGTTATCTATGTTATATACATTTAGCCACATAAACGTAGCATATCTTAAAAAGTGAAGATTGGCCATCTTAATCTCACAATAAAATTACTTAACTATTTATTTTATTTAACGAATAAGACACGAGTTTTGAGAATGTAGCATTCCATATGTTTAATAAAATTACTGTTTACCATAGAATAAAAAATATTCTTAAAACAATGCACGGCCGGAAGATGGATAATCGCATAGTTACGATCTTTTTAGACCATGCCTCAGCTGAGGTATAGCCTGAACCAATAAATTATGCTACGAGCCTCCTATCTAATTATGACAATTTAAACTAGTAGGTCATACATGAAATGCTTATCAAATCGCGCTATTATTCCCTATCGGTTGTTGTGTATTAAATCAAGGAGTATTAATTACTTCAATTACTAACCGACGCCCGGCTCTCCCGAAATATTTTTAGTTATAAGTTATAACGAAGTATAACGTCTACTTGAACTTGCTAACGATTTTTAATAAATCATTTCTTTTATTCAACGAATAATTCACAAGATTTTAAGAATGTAGATTTGGTAGAATGGTGTTTTCAAGTTGTGTATGTTCAATAAAAATATACTCTAGCGTAAGGCATAACTCAATTTATCACGACGTACCTAATTATAATTTATCAGATTCTCAGAAAAAAAACAAATTATTTTCCTCTCAACACAGGAAAGTCTAAACCGCAGTGTTACCTACTTTAAAAAAATCTGTATGTACTTACACTACAACAATAAATTTACCTCCATATCTGTAAAGAGTTAAGATAACTTCCAATGTTAATCAACGTTTTGAGCTTATCCGTTGCATTTTGTACGCAATTAACTAGTAATAATTTAGTTATTGTGGTAAATTAAATTTGACTTTGTAGCGGTTAGCAATTAATTATTCTAGGTAATAATCTCACACCTAATTAAATATGCAAACCAATTTATTGCTAAGTGGAAACGAGACATACAAAAACTTGCAGAGATTCGAGACACTATTTTCATAACAAATATCTTATGAACAAAATAATGTATTATTTCGAAAGATATCTTTATATTATTATGTTTCAATTAATGCTATGACCATGGCCTCCACATCCTGAAGCGGGCCTCCAGGCCAGGATCTTTGCCCCCCCCCCCCACCCTTCGCTAATGTTAAATGTAGTGTGACACTCAACAGAAGCATTTTCCAAATATTGTTCAAGGTAAAATTAAGGGTAGATATTCAATGTTTTTTAATACATCTACTACTTGAATTATGGAGTTGTCGAGACGTATCAACACAAAACTATCAAAAATTGCATTGCGCAACCATATATTTAAAAATCGTTATAACCTCCAAGCGAAACTATTAGAGGAAATTTGTGACGTGGGATCGTGAAAACCTTGGAATTTTGTCATCTTTTAAACGACCAAAACTTTCTACACCAGCTCTCGATCCTCTGCTTCTCTCATCGCAGAGTGAATGTTACTCCCAGTCAGCTAAGTCACTTGGTTGCTCTAGCGCGCCGTCTCTCTTCTGCTCGTCTTCCCTGGAGGCTACCTAAAACCACTAGTCTCTCCAGATTACTCCGAACAATATGTCCAAAAAACTTCAGAATGCGTCTCAGACATATTGTCGAGGGCTGCTCCTTTATCTGCAGATTCTGCGGATTGACTGGTTCGTCCTGTACCCTGACCAAGAATTACGTTCAGAAAAGCATTTAGTTATAATATCACAATAACTAATTAGATTGTATAATTATTGCAATATTCTGGAATGATTATTTTATCTTGCAGTTTGTTATGTTATGTTTGCGACGGAGACTGGGTGGTATGACTTTAGGAGCAACGAGGAGATACGAGAACGCACCAAGCAGCCTCTCATTACGATGAGACTATAGAAGCGACGTTGGACCTGGCTCAGCCACGTGCTGCGGATGCCAGAAGAGAACCTCAACCTGGCTTGCCTGTTCTTCAAGCCGACCGGATTCCGGCGTCCTGGAAGGCCGTTACATAATATCGATAGAGTGTACACGGCGGAGCTACGGGATGCTGGTTTGACCTGTAACGAAGCAAGAAGACTGGCGAGCGACAGGGATACTTGGAGGCGCCACGTGGTGTCCATATGCTCCAAAGGGGCAGATATGGCCGAAGAAGAAGAAAAGCAGTGCAATTCTCAAAACATCTGTCATTTTCATCAGTGAAATTAGATATTATCCCAATCCGCGTATTTTTACCACGTTTTTATTAGCTCGTATTCTTGTTTGTCCAATACAAATTTTTTCTTGTTTGTCTAAGATTTGTATTGGATGATTGAAGATTTTTAACTAACTTCCCGACTAGCTAGACATTTGAAACTTTTAGAATATATCGGAACATGACGACAGTGCATTCTTTTAATACTTTTAGCCATCTTTAATCAGAATTGAATTCACTTTTAGTTAATTCTGTTTTGTATGGAAAGTTATTATTGTTGGTTGCTAAGGGGGTCCTAGCAACTAAATTATTAATATATACGTGCGTTACTATGGAAATCAATATGAAATGTCAAAATGACATTTCAGTATTCTATATTTATTCAGTATTTCTATCAAGTACAAAAAAAGTGTTTATTAATACATAGAATTGTCAAGTTTATATGGTATATAAAAAAATCTTTTTATCTTGTAATTATTCATGATTTATGCTTGATTTAATTCATACTAACATTACAAAACACGACTTAAGAACTCTATGCTTGCGAGAATGAAATCATTCCAATTAATATTTGTTCCAGCACGAAAATATGGGGACAAAATTTTATATTTTGCGAGCAGGTACCTACACGAAAAATTTAAATTTAAGAAACCATATTACTATTTTGTTTGCTGTATGTTTTGGTCAGTTGTGGATTACACATCATTTCGAGAATATAGCGTCAATTGATTAAAATAGAAACATTAAAACACAATTTAATATTATAAATTTATCAGACTCGGATCTTCAGAAGGGATACTCTATTTGAGTCTATTTACCACTCGTCCATCGCGGACTACAGTTGACAACAGGGAACTCTGAATCTGTGGTTGACAATTAGGTAGGTATTAATATTTACCAAGAACGAATTAAATTACTATGCCTTTTTGCATTATTATGTACCTACGATATAATAAATTCATTTATTTTATTACTACTTATGAGTAAGTTATGTATGACCAATCCTTTTTATTTGAATTATTCAAAACGATTTTATTTACATTAATAAAACGAATAAATATTTTTGATGGGATTTACACAGAAAGAAGTTATCCACTATTATTAAAAGAAAAAACTAATTAAATTAATTTCCTTCTAAATTTTTCCTAACTGAAAATTTCTAATTATTCAGAAAATACCCAACTTTGTTTATTTAAATAAATAATATGGGTACCTACATACTTAAATATAATGAGTATTTTTTACCAAATTATAAAATACTTATTGCACGTTTCTCATATATACATATTGCTTGCCTCATATTAAAAATTAAATTAAAAAACATTACTTCAATTGATTTACTAAAAAAGATGCATTGAAAACCATGATACTTTTGATTTTGGAAATTTGGTTTCATGAATGTTTCATGAGCCAATCATGTCACCAGATAGTAAACTATATGAATACGTTCAACATACTGAGAGGCGTAAAGTAAGTAAGTAAAGTATTATAATACACCATTGTTGGCAATATTAAAAAGAAGAGAATTTAATGGAAAATACAATACAATATATTGTGGCTCAAGTCAATCTGAGATGCTTATTTTTGAAGTAGATGAACGACACTATTGCATTTTAATCTATACTTGGAGTTTGTTTTTTTAGAATCAATAATGAATTGAAGAAACCGAAAAGGGTGTCACTAGTATTGGTAATATAGATGGATAAATTTATCATCTGCAACCGGCAAATAATACCGATGACCTTCAATATTCACTGGTTAAAATTAATACCATACGTATTTTTAGGTATTAGGTATGTATGTGTACTGTAGGTAGACGAAGCAATCTAAGTTGCCAATATTGATATCCTAAAGATCGTATCGAACTTACGATCCTGAGTATGATTCTACATCGCGCATCTAATTATGAATCTGAAAAAAACCCGTTTTTCATCGATAAACAAAGAGTTGGATATAATATTATCTACTTGCAAATTAAAGGCAGGCCTGAAAAGACTGTGCAGAATGTAAAATACCTCGTTTATTGTCTACTATATAATTATACAACTAGAGCGGAATGCAGAAACATTTGTCATAACTAAAATTTCCTTAGCAGAAAACACTATGCAGAAACACTGTCCTTAGTTAAGATCATTTTTATTGAAAATAATACCATATTTAAAATTTCTCGTTAGGTAAATTAGGTAAATTATTTTATAATCGTTAAACGATGACAAAAATATGACAACTGCATTTTATAAATGCAATAACTATAAATACATATTAATATTTAATTATAATACTATTATGTTTCCGTTATAAGTCATTATACGTGATTCCACAGGCACCACAAGATTTTTTTTTAACATGGTAACACTAGCATCAAGTGTCATTCTTCATCTGGTATTTTGGATTTCTGCGGGCTGGCGTATAAAAATAAAATAATATTCTGCAAGTACATGCCAAACGAATTAACACTATCAATATCCATATTGAGATACATTGTCAAATGAATTTGAGTGTATGGACTGTGTTATAGACATGCGAATTTATTTTGACAGCAGCTGTCAGTGGTAAATGGTAATACAGAAGGGGGCGTGTTCATAACAAAAGTAGTCTATGGTTAAGGATTCCTTAACTCTATACTCAGGATTGTCTATAGTTAAGTCATGCTTTTCGGCGACTTATCCTTAGGAACGAAATCTTAGATTGTGCATTACACACCTAGACTGTACTAAGATTTTAGCGATTTCAGACACCTTATGTGCACTGTACCAAACGTTATCGTAATTCCACCTCCAAGGATACTGCGTTTTTGTAGCAACGTCGACTGAGTTTAAATTCTCTATTAACGTGAGATACTTCCTTTCTACATAACTGCGTTGAATTGATGACACAACACGAATTTATTATATACTGCAGTTATAAGCTGAGAGTGTAATCAATTTAATCATAATAAGATTAGCGTTTTGTCATTAATTACACAGTACACTCAACATTAAAAGGATTTTGAGACCTTTGTTAATTTCTAATAAAGATGAAGATCCTTTTCGTATATTTTGCAGTCGTGTGTATGTTTTCATTATCATTTTGTAAACCAATAATTCCGGACAAATCAACATCCGCAATGAAACCTTGTGCAGGCTTTCGTGATAAATCAGGATGTGTAACACGTTCAAAGAGACACGTTCCCGACGGACCGAAAAAATGCAAGCCCTCCGAAAAGTTGAGCATTGACGACGAATGTGTTCCAAAACAGGACGATGTCAGGATTGTTAAGGTTCCAAAGCCTACTTCTTCTTATAACATTTTCCCTACTCACGATTTTAAATAACAGTCACCATCGACGTCCTTACCTCAACAAACTACTGCTGACCTTGACTGCATCCAGAGAACATCTTAATTTCCCTCTGTACCTACAGCTCTAGGACGATTTGGCGCCGGGACAACTGGGCGCCACACAATCGAATGAAATTCGAAAACAATTATACATTTGTGGATTATAGGTACTTCTGAAATATATGTTTAATATTATTATTTATATTTCAATTATTATATTATTATTCAATACTTGGTGAGAATTTAAATATGCACACGTAAATAATGATTTAATTGTGCATATGTTTAAGTTTCAACGAAAAGAGAGTTCTTTTATTTTATATGAAGCCTTAGGTAAAACCATTATATTAAAAACAAAATGAATTAAAACTGCAAAGTAATATATATAAACTGATTAAAATTCTTCGTCTAATTTATGGATAAAATCGTAACGAACGTCTATTTATTTTATTCAACAGTGCGGCGCCCAATTGTCCCATGCCAATTGGGAGGGCGATAACTATGTTCAATGAAATTGCTTCGGGTGTTGATATATTCCACCTACGTGAGAATGAGTTTAGGTGGACGCTGTTTTATAAATTCTTAAAATAGGGTCTGCTTAACTCATCCGGTGTACTTCCTTGTACCTATCTAATTTATCTACTGATCTATCTCTTTTTTTATGTAATACTGTTATATTTATATATCTTTGTTTTTAAATGTCATGTTGTGAACGTCTTAAACTTATAATTTGTAATGTCCACAATATGTGGGGGAAAAAAAATTAATAAATAGAATTGAATTCCCGTACCTACTATGTCGCAAGCTCACTGGTTTAGTTTTATGTTGCTGTCTATAAAAATCAAATAAATGATTGTCAAAATTAAGCATATCCAGTGGTTTACATTATATTAAATATTTATATATATATTTCTTTTATAACCTTAAGTTTTATAAGTACCTACTTAAATTAATAAATAGATATGACAAAATTAAATGTTTTATTTTTCCATTAACTGTTCTGCGTCTTCATATTGTGTTTATTCATGTTCTGTTTTGTCCAGTTAGCGATTAATTATTCAGCTATAGGTAGGCTTACCATACGTCCCGGTATTACACATTAGTCCCAGCGTCCCGGCTGGTTTGGCATTTTGTCCCGGCTGTTGTTCGATTGTCATTGAATGATTGATTGTCAATAATAAATTATTGTTTGATTGATTATTGATGTTTGATAGATTGATTGGCCGTAGTAGCGTATATGTGATGAGACAGCAGGAAAGGGTGCGAAAAAGTTCATTCCAGCGAGAAGTACGACTGGTACAATAAATAAATTAAATAATTAAAATTTCTACTGCAGCAGACCTTCTGAATTTTTCTTTTGTACATAATATTAATAGGTAATAAATCAATTTTTGGTGGTTAATTTTTTTTCTTTGCCCTATACCTACCCCGTTCCTGTCCCGGCTTAGATTGTCATACTCATGTTAAGCCTAGCTATAGAGGACTTTGCACTGCAGGTTCATTTGCAGTAAATTTCACCATGTCCGGAAATATATGGCAGTATATTATTAAAGACCATCCAACCTCTTTGGGTCGTATAGTACTGACATAAAATTCATGTCCTTCTGAATAAAACACGGTTCTTGTCGGTTTACAATTTACAGGAAGCCAGCAGCAAACAAATTTGTAAAATAACCGATATACTGGATAATTTGTTAGGTTAGGTTAGGGTTTCATTCTTGAATTCATGAATTTTGTCAAAATCAGCCATGACAATGGAATTAATGTTCATATTGAATCTAATAAAATTTGAGACCGTATAGTATGCGGTCATCTCTTTCCAATAAGAAAGCTCGCGGCGAACTGTGCCACGGTGAAATGTTACAATTTATATGTAACCGAATTTCACACACTCTACCATGATATTTTATTTGTCAATAAAATTCACAAAGCAAAGGTATGAAAAGATAATCCGCTTTATAAGCAGACAATAATTAATACTACACTTCGACATTATTCTTTAATTGAACAATCATATAAAACTTGCGTTTTATATGAATTCGAGTAAGTAATCAATCACAATCACAATGAACATAATAAATGGCATCCGCTGCGTGAGGTATAGGTCAATTCGGAAAATACGGCAAATGAGAGATGTTAATATTTTGGAAGTTTACCAACATAACAATGCGTTTTATTAAACAATTTCAAATGTCATAACAGAATAACATATTATAAGGTTTCTTATATTTTAGTACAAATTCTTTGGTTGTATATTAGTTAGCTTCAAATCCACATTTTTTTTTTACCAATACACTGCTGAGTCCAGCGTTGATGGAGCTTTTACAATTTCAACGTCATCCTTAATAGGAATACATTCATCATCAGCACTGAGTTTTTCTGTCGGTTTACATTTTGTGTCTTTCCAAATTCTCGGTTTTAACATGTATAAATATAGAGATAGGCAAAGAAACGGTTCACTCATGCAATCGAATGAAGCATGCCGACAATAGCCGACAACTTACGAGAAAAAGCGACGGGATAAAAAAATGCACGGCATCACGGAGGATTTACGTTGGCCCTTTGACCGTAGTTATAACGTACTCGTATAATAATATAATAATGTTCAGCGAAGAAAGGTTTAAAATAATAACACTGTTTAGTATAATTAATTAATTAACTGGGATTTTAGTATAATTATATTTGAATGTTGGGAATTTATGAAAAGATTGGTAGGTTATTTAGGTGCTTGCCTACATGTCTTTCAAAAGTAATACAAGCAATAAAGTAATTATAATAATAGCAATAAAGAAATTAAAGTAAATAAAATTATAAAAGGATATAGTATGTCATCATATTATTATAATAATCAAAAATAAAGTTTACATAAAGATATACACATTGAAAAATATTATGAAATTCTTGCAAATATCCCATCACTGTAATTAATTCAGCCTTAATTAATTTTAACTTACATATTTGTAATTAGTTCGGGCTTAATTAGGTTATACTTACCAACTTTCCAATATTTCTGTTATGATAAATATTAAGAGAATTAATAAGTAATTTTCGAATTAATAACATCAACGAATCATTTAAAAATAAGAAACTCGGATATACAAAAACATAATATAAGTAGTACGTACATATATATAAGTATATCGATTATAAATATCTGAACACAAACACGTCTCATAATCTACTAATTTGGTAAACAAAATAAATATATATACATAGATATATCTTAAAAAATCTTGTGTACTGGGATTCCACGAAGAATTGACAAAAAATAATATCAAAGTATCAACGCATACAATGATATAACAATACTCAAATATACGATAAAATCAAAACGTGTTTCTTATATTCAATTATGATATTAATAATCAATCCTTTCACTTAATGCGGTCCTGAGCAATACATACACGGGTGCTGTGTAAACAGAGTAATACGAAACGAATTTCAGCATGCGTTATGGAGTCGAAATTATTTAAGATTATTATTTTAACATGTATAAATTTAATTAAACATACTCATTTTTGATACGTCACGGCTCCTAAGCGTTTATTCTTTTCATTGCTGTCGGTTTTACAATTTAACACGCTACACACAACCATTTTTACTGAATATTACCTACCTCAGGTGAACCTTTCACGTTGACTTACCAATGCAAACTGAGCGTCAATGTGGCGCACGTTGAAGTGCTACCATAACTTGATTACCAGCCTGCCTCACCATACTTTCATATAACCGCCGTCCCTAGAATAATAAAGCTTTCCCGGTACCACTGTGTCTTTTCTGTCTAGTAACCATGGTTTCTGGACACCCCGTCTTGCAACGGGTTGTCGATTCTTCTGCCATTATGGGGCTAGAGAATGACATGGAAAATGTGCAAAATATGACACATATAAATAAAGACGTCCACATATTTTTATTTGTTAAAACAGCCATCATTACTTGTTACAAGTATTACTAAACTTATTCAATGTTCAAATGATACAACCCTTTTATCTTAAATCTGAATTTACTGGCATATTATAATCAATATTATATGCGCTGTATAGTTTTAACATACTTTAATTTGTAAATTAGTTTTAAGACCAGTTATAATTTGATACTGTAGAATATAGTATAACCAGTCACATAATATATAGTGACAAGAAATATATTTGACTGACAATTTACATTTAAAAGTGATTTACCTCATGGAACACAATTTTTAAGCAATTATTACATACCACACCAGCCAATTTTAGATGTTTTTCTCGAAAAATACCAGCGCATCTATTCTATACACAAGAATGCTATAGGCCGCTATCGAGGGTAGTTTTTCATTTTTAGCAACGAAGTATTAGCACATATTGTAACAATTACAATAAGTTAGTTGCAATTGTTACAATAAGTGCCATTTTTAACAGCACCTCTCTTGGCTATGCTAAATTTTAGAGCGAGATAGACAATTTTCACAGTTTAGAAGGCGAACTTATTATAATTTGTTACAATAAGTGCTAATACTTCGATACAAAAAATGAAAAACTACCGTCGATATCAACCGATAGCGGCCTACGGCAGTCTTGTGTATAGAATAGATGCGCTGGAGTACACTTTTAATTATTAGTACTCATATTAAGTACAGCTATAATTATATAGATTTTTGTAATGTAATCAATAGCATAAAATACAACCCATCTCAAGTTGGTATCTTTTGCTAGCTGATTATTTTGCTATGCAACTCTGAATAAGACATTGTTTTAAGATGGAGTGTTATTACTAATTGTAAAAAATATAGACACCTATCTTAGTATAAAAATTATTTTAGTGTATTATTTAAATAATATTTGAGCATGGAATATTACACTAATTAAAATTTTTCCTGTAACTACCGAATTGAGATGTAATATTTTAGTATGTACCTACTCAAATATAAAGTGGAAAAACACTTAGATATTTATTGCTATTTTTTAAATTAATAGCATGATAAATTTGACTAAGTACCTAGGTATAAAATAATAAAATTAAATAGATGATTCGCAATGTAAAGATGTAAATTATAATTTAAATACTATTTACACAATGTAAACAGATTTTAATATATATATATTATGTATTTACTTAATGGTTTTTTTTATCTCCTGTATGTATAGTTGACATTTCGAGTTAGTGTGTTATTACATGAGGTATCTAGTCGACTATGTAGATACTGTTATGGTTGGTCTAATAAACAAGAACTTGCCGGAGAGAATGGTAGGTATATATTTTACACATAAAAACGATTATAGATAGCGTACAGTTTATAATATTCAAGTTGATTGATTTAACCAGGTAAGCGTTAACATTAGTCAGATTCTCCAGCGATAAGCCTGATCCAACTCTACTTTATCTCAGACCTTAGGTAAGCGCCAAGTGACGATATCTCATCATCACAAATCTCGTCCACCGATGGTTTTCTCCTTTACCTAAAACCGTTTTGTCGAATGAGCTGTGCGCACTTTTTAGAAACGGCTCACGGGCAGAACATTTTGTCTCGACAGGTAGTCTGTTACATTTATAATTCTTAAACCTAATTCTAACTAATACATACATAAAATATTAAATATAGGTACCGTAGTGATATTAATTTGTATGAACATACATTGCGGAATGAAAATGAAAGACTATTTAAAATAAACTACTCGAATATGATAGAATACATTGGCGTTCATCACTGAAAATCTATTATAATGCATTGATCACTGTTTAAATGGGAATTATTCTTCATTTAGTATGTTAAATACGTTAACTTGAATCGACTGTCTTCAACAGTGGTAAATACAGCGCTCAAAATTGAAAATTATACGAACCGGAGCGGTCAACAGCTTTCATAAAATATTAACATAGTTTTATATAATTGTATGTAAGTATATTATATACAAATAATAGGTTTAGATTTTTCGTTATATACTTACCTAGCTCAAAATCATCAAATGGAATAACAGTTTTAAAATTTGTGACATGAAAATGTTGTCAGCACCTTATAAAAAAATCAGGGTTTACGATACGTCATAAATAGTTTTTTTTCTTTTTTTTTATTGTGTTAACAAACTGTCAATTCATGGTGGAAATGCATTGTATTATTAATGTAATTTAATAAAACGCAAGTTTTTATAGTAATTTTTCCATTTTTAATAAATAAATCTGAACCGATTTCGTCCGCCTCAACAAATTTAAAAGGTTGAATTAACATCAACTTAATCTACCAATAAATTGAATAATCCATCCAATAATAATTTAATTAAAATGAAACCAAATGTTCTAAATTATTAACATAAAACAACATATTATGAAGCAATAAACACTAACAATAATATCACACTCTAATATATCATCAAACAAAAAATACAATAAGTATGTAAATTTGATCAATAATTCGTGTAAAATTTACAATAAAATATACATTATTTGGTACCACTTGATGGACAAACGAATATAAACAAAAATATGAGTCAACAATAAATAAAATAAAATTATAAATAATGTATAATATAATATAACTATCACGAACATTATATAGGTTACATTACAATTACGCATTCCCGGGATTCAGGATCCCAGGATCCCGAGCTATTTTCGATACATATGAATCCCGGGATTGATAAACATAACCCTGAAACTTTCGGGATTGATTTTTTTATCAATTTTTATGGAAAATAACATAAAAACGAAAATATAACAGAAAAAATACTTTTAATAACAAATAACTACATTATAAATAAACTGAGTTTGAATGAAGTTTGATTTATACTCATATTTAAGTTCCCGATTCATTTTACTTTTTCGCATAAATTAATAAAAATGAGAAAGATTGGAAAAAAACAATGCTTCGCACTATTAACAAAGTAATTCCACCATGATACGTTTTACGGCAGTTTCATATTTGGCTGACTAATTAGATTTATGAAGTGGAAAGGCCATAAGTACACCATGATTTGCTTTACTATTTTAAATCTCGCTAACCCATTCGTTAAGTCTTTACTATCAGAAACAGCAATCTCATATTAAATTCATATTATTATTTATATTACAATATTATTTACTCCATTAAACTTATGTATTTCCAAGATTGAACGTATAGGTACAATATTAACAATAAATGTCTTAAATAGCATAAATTATACTAGATTTAATTTTGACCGATTTTATCAATGTTATTTGTAAATATAATTTTTTTATATTAACAATGGAAAAAAAATACCAATCCCGGGATTGTCAAATTGTTATCCCGAAATCCCGGGATCAGAATTTTGGCTCGAGATTGGATTCCCTAATTACAATAACGTATTTACAATGAGTCCAACCATTAGTGTCATGTTAAAATTAAAATTTGTATGTATAAAGTAATTGAATTGAAATCCTGTTTTAATAATTCACGAACTAGGATGCAGTATTTATTTTTTCCACGAGACGGAGCGACAATTTTGTGGATTTCATGAACGGAGCTGTGTTCCGGTGCATTCCGGTTCATTTCGAGCACTAGATAAATGGTCTACAGTCAAATACTGATGTTTTCGTAATAATTCTTGATTAAATACATACTCCATTGCCACCACGATGTCAGTGGTTTCTCACACACATGAGCATGCATTTATTTTTCATTAACACTACGACATTGTCACTAAAATCCATTAGCACGCTTCGTGACTGGAATCTAATTATTCTCCCTCCCCTCTCCGCCATTACGTTATTATAGAAAACTTTTATTAGAACAAGGTGAATCTACAACGATTGATATTTTGTAAAATTTTATATACTACCCACAACACAGACGTCGTTTAGATATCTAATCTCGTGCATATAACCTACGATAAAAATGCGATCTTATCTCGCAATTTTCGGAACTGTTTTAGTTGTCGGTTTGAATTATACATCGGGTAACGAAGCACTTGCCATCGAAGCTCCTTGTGACGAAGGTCAAACGCCGAATAAACTCTGTCGCAAGGTCTACGCGAGAGATACAAGTCGCTATCTGACCGATTCGGAATCGACGGACAGTTCAGGGTATAGTTACCAAAGACGCATCTGGACACCGTCGACGACTTGTGCTCCTGATGAGAAGCTGAGTCCTAACGACGAATGTATCAAGATTCTTGACGACGTGAAGATTGAAAAGATCACTGTCGCACCTATAGAGCCTGACAAAAATGGACTATTTGTATCACCCGGAAGAAGATGAACGTAGTTAATACTTATCTAGCGTAATTTGTATAAATTTGTTCAATCTGTAAGCATGTATTTCAATCTATTATCGGAATTAAATTATACAAACCAAATGTTACAATATTTTTTATTATTTTATTGAAGCCACAAATAAATCATGAAATATAAAATAAGCCACTATGGATCCTCTACTTACCAGAGGCACCTAGCAGGTAAATACGAAGCATTCAATTTGAGACATTTTTTTTTTGATAATTTACAATTTTATTAAAGATGAAAAATATTTTTTATTTTAAGTCAAAGATAAGCTTGCAATTAAAAAAAATGTTATAAAATTTGAATTTGTTAAAGGGTTCCATCTTATTATTACATATTTATTATATTATTGTAAAATTTAGTTTATTATGTTTTCTATAATATTGTACTTACCTAAAAGATTTTTGACTAATTTATAGTAAAAATTCAATAGGTACTGATTCAACTAACTAACTAACGTATACATATTATTTATTAATAAATACCTACATTTTAAATTGTAAAATTTTCCCGCTTCGTATTTTCCCGCTAGGTGCCTCTGGTAGGTCGAGAATTAGCCTTAAACATTTAATATCATGTTTATTACTCTGTATTTCGCAACACACGAAATTTGTTTCAAGATAGGTATTACGTGTTTTAACTACTAACTGACTAACGTAATTAATTTACCCAATTAGTAAATTTAAATCATATTAAAAATAGGTCTGTGATAATCATAGTTGTATTTTTTATAATACCCAATATAATATAGTACCTATCTATAGGTTATGCCCGGATTAATGCCTATGGGATACAAGCTACAAGTGTACCGATAATAATAATACACTATTGCATTTATTGTGACAAATTTATTATAACAATATAATTGACCAAGAGCGGCCTATGTATGGATCGGGATTATGTAATTATTTTGATATTATTTTCTACATTATGAATTCAATTCACGATCATAGATTCGATCCAATATTAGGTAGGTACTTTATTGATTGTTTCAATATAATCAAAGTAGATGGCATTGTTTGACAATAACTACTATAATTAGATGAAAAATGATAAGGTAAAAAAATCTCGAGTTTCCTTGTTTCTCGTGTCGTAAGTAATATTATTTTCATTTTTTGTTAGGGCCGTAAGGTTGTAAGGGCCCGTGCCTATACTGTGTGTGTAGACTTGTTGCGATTTTTGCAACAAATTATTATTATCTGGCGTTATGCACGGTTATTTTTTTAGTGCAATTTATTGTCAAGCAATGCCATCTATTTAGATTATATTCAAGTAAGCAACATTATACATTTTAGTTTTATACATACCTACAAAAAATACATAACTCATTTGGAATATTGTGTATTTTTCACTAAACTTTACTTATGGAGGACGAACGGGGTGAACGGACTGGGTCACGGGCGCAGCATTATTAGCCCGGAACATTCATTTTCGCGAAACTGTGATTACAGTTCAAATTTAAGTGCTAAATGATAGATAATCTATCTATATTATATTACTGCTCTATATGTATTAGATACATTTTCTTATTACTTTATTTTATATAACAATATCAAGCACTAAATCTCAAAGTTCAAATAATTCACTTGAAAGTATTTATAACAATACACTCTCTGAGAATATTTAAATTGATCTTAGAACCTGAAATGAAATGTTTTTCTACTCACTGGATTATATTGGATGTTTATTTAAAAAGTGTGAAGAAATAAAACAAAATGAATTGAAATTCTGTTTAATATTTTTATTGAATCATTGGCATCTGTATTACTTACTACATTTAATAATAACCGAGCAATACAAAGAAAGTCCGATTTAAATAAAATGCAATGTGTTTTAAAAATTTATATAAAATTGTTTAAATAATAACTGTAATAATTATAACATCGGTTTTTAGATTTTTTTATTAATATATAATTATTGTAATTACAGTGACATCTAGTTAAAATGCCTCGAAGGTTAATTTGAATTGGATTATAATTAGAAGTAGATTCTAACAATACGTAACGTATATTATGCTTCGTAATTCGGATACTAGATGTATCTATGAAAGCGCGACCTTCGATGTGATCCTCCTAACTCAGCGGTATTGAGACACGTGTACATAGGAACATACATAAGTATAGTTTGAATGATCACTAGATAGATACCTATAAAAGATTTCAGTTTTATATTATACAAGGACCGAATTTTCTTTAAACTGTCCGGCCACTCAGGGCTCTAAATGGACCGGAGCGCCGTTCCTGTTCGTGAAATCGGTAAAATCGCTCGGTCTCATGGAAAAAAATAATTGACCATCTGAGCAACATAGGCCATTAATAGAAAATCTAACACAAATATTTTAATGAAATAGGTACATTTAATAGAATTAAAAAAATAAAAGTTTGATAATTATGTAAATTTCTTTTCTTTGGTTAACTGTCAATTCATGGTGGAACTGCATTATATTATTGTTTAATTTAATAAAACGCATTTTTTTAAGTGGAATAAGTACTACAAATGTAGTATGTACCTATATCTTCAGAAAACGGTCGAGCGCTCCGGTTCGTAAACTTTTTCATTTCGATCGCTGCGGCCACTAAAATACACACGTGTACACACACACGTACAATTATTACAGCTGTGCTAGGATAATTTATCATTAATATGGTTAATATGTGTTTAGCTTTGCTTACTTTTATATGAGTTATATTAACTATGGATAATTTGATTTTACTGATTATTAGTATAATACTAATGTTTGTGGCAGTGGCGCAGTCAGATTTTTTTGTGGGTGAGTGTGATATTAAATTTAACAAACAGTTCTTTATTTACAACAAAAATTATAAACCCATAAATATTGATATAAAGTAACGATGTAGTCTTTAAATAACAATTTCAGTGATAAAAAACAGTCAAAATCGTTTTTCGCGGTTTTCTAAAAAAGAGCAATAAGCAATTCGGTGAATTTTGTAACTGGACACTTCAATTTATTAAAAAGTATTAAAATTAAACCAACAAACGAAGCTGGATTTCGTATTTTGTGAATGTACATAAGACGGAAAAGTATTTATAGAATCAGAACCAAGACATAACATATTATAATAATTACAAGATAAAAAGAACTTTTTATATACAACGTTTTTAAATTTTCTGTTGAATTATTGTGCTCAAACTTGCACTTGATATGAAGTAAATAGAAAACAAACAAATATAGAATACTGAAATGTCATTTTGACATTTCATTTTGATTTCCATAGTAACGCACGTATATATAGAACTTTTTATATACAACGTTTTTAAATAAAAAAAAAAAAAAAAATTTGTGCTTACTTGATAGAAATACTGAATAAATGAAATGTAATTTTGACACTTCATATTGATTTCCATAATAACGTACGTATTATATTAATAATTTAGTTGCTAGGACCACCCACTTAGCAACCAATAATAGTCTTTTACTTTTTACATGATTTTTCTGAAATAACTTTCCAAACAAAACAGAATTAACTGCAAACGAATTCAATTCTGCTAGACTAAAAGTATTAAAAGAATGCATTGGCATCGTGTTTCGATGTATTCTAAAAGTTTCAAATGTCTAGCTAGTCGGGATGTTAGTTAAAAATCGATTGCAATATTTCTACTGGACAAATAACCACCGGACAAACAAGAATACGAGCTAATAAAAACGTAAATTAAGGTTACCAGCTATAAATCTAATATTCTCAAGGTCAATTTAATGGTTTTGTCAATTTTCCAAATATTATGTTTTTATCTAATTTATGTGTACCTGCAGTACCTGTATATACGTTATTTTCATTGTATTGTTTTTTATCCATTTATGTTTCCTTATAATATTATCTAATCATGTTTCATATAGGTAATGTTTTTCGTGCAAATAATACTTTATCTACTACTCGGATATGAAAAGACTCTCGTTAGCATCAATTTCATTTTTATCATATTTTTAATACACATACAAGCCCACACCATTGATTACGCCACTGGTAGATATTATGTGAAAAATTTCTCATTATAAAAAATATCTGACGCCCTAATATCAAGTCAACTTCCAAAATCTATCACAATGGGAACGTTTTCGTATACTTCAGCAAATTTTTGTTTATTGATAATATTATCAATATTAATTATTGGTACTTCCGCAGAGTTTGATACTGATCATTTATTTGACCGGTCTCCGAGATGCACTCTTCGCGGAGTGAATGTTGCGGGAGCATCAACAACTCCTCGGCCGTTGACACAGGAAGAATTATTGCTGGCAAAGGGGTGTAAGCAACCACCAAAGAGACAGGGAATACGTGCTAATATCGACAGAACGAAGTTTGGAAAACGGATATGGACAACACCAGCTCCTATCTGCCTATGTGAGGATGATCAGAGACTTAACGAATTCAACGAGTGTGTGAAGATTGAAGGTCACATCCAGTTCTCTAAAGTTCCTTCATATAGATTTGCACCAGGTTATAATGGCATCACTTGGTCTTTGGTTTAATTAAATATAAAATCTGTTCATCTGAGTTATAATATTATAATTTCGTTAACCACTATAATAATAATTTTATTCTTCTTCGTCTGGTGACGTCTTCTATTGAAAATTAATGACTAAATCGCATTAAATTCCCATGCCCTGTTCCAGTGGCGGCTCTAGCTTATTTTAGTAAATGGGGTCAGATGGCGTGAAATATCATATGAAATACATATATGTATACCTAATTAATGTCAATCAAAACGTATATTCTATTTTTATTAATATTTTGAATTCTAACATTAATTGTGTGTACTTAAGTCATTTATTTTGTATAGCAGATGTTGCTTTAGATTCTATAAATAATTCAAAGAAAACATACCTTTTGTAGCTATTACTTCACACCCACGATGGCCGCGTGGCTTAAATGGTTCGAATCCTGGGTCTGGCAAGTACACATATTGTTTTTCAATTTGTGTATGAGTCAGAGTATGGACCTAATAGGTTGAGCAAGTGGCTGACATCCATTTCTCGTAAAAATAAAAAATCTGTGAATAAAAAACCTCCAACCTGTGGAGACCCATATGATCCTATCAGGATCGAACATGGTCGAAAGAAAAAGAAAGACTTCATCTTCATATGCCAGGGTTAATAGGGTTACGCCACGAAACAAGAATTAGGGATGGGTAAACGGTGCAAATAAAATATTTAATTAATCTATACTTCACAAAGTCAATGTATTGTGGTAGGCACGTGTAACATGAATATTTAATTGAATATTAATTCAATAATGATGGGGGGACCGTCCCCTCGGTCTCTTAAGGTAGAGCCGCCCCTGCCCTGTTCCATTAGGGTCATTTTAAAAGATTTTACAATGTGTAGCTATCAGTATTCAATTGGCCAGAATATTTTGCAAACATTTGGACATGTTAGGCGACTGTAAGCCGTAGTTTGCCGACCATGCCCCCACCATCCTGAAGCGGACCCCTAGCCCAGTGATCCGCAACCGGTGTGCCGCGAGACGATGCAGACGGTCAAATTATTTTTTCCACGAGACGGAGCGATAAATTTACCAATTTTACGAACCGGAACAGCGCTCCGGTCTATTTCGAGCCCTGGTACGGTATGATAATACGCATGCGACGAAAATATGCAAATCACACAGCTGTCATATTTTTTTTAAACGCCGTTTTCTTGTTTTCGACAAAGGAAACTTATTTTGATTGCTGAAAATATACGCAAACACGAAAGACTATTGCCAAGATATCGAAGAACCTGAATTTTTTATATTATATGATTTCTGTACTCTAAAGCCAGAGTGCAATAATTTTGCCGAGAATTTTTGTATACCAAAATTATCATATCTCTCAGGCCCAATTCACATAGGTATTGAAAGTAGTTTTATGTAATAGAACCCGAAATTCTTACAAAAATAAAGCACAATATGAAAGACGTTAAATTTCTTGTAAGCTGGAGATTATAGAATTGATATTGAAGTCGGTAAGTACCTACTTAGTTATATTGTTATTATTACATAGGTAAATATGTAATTAACTTATAGTGTTATGTGTAGATAAAGTACTTGAAAATAATAATATGCAACAATGGTGATAAGAACATTTAAAAATACAATTTTATCAAATTCCTGGGGATTACGTATTTATATACAGATAAAAGTTAAATGATTGAATAAATATTGCGATTAGAGAATTATTTTATAATTGACAATATAAAAGACAGTGAAAATTACACCATTATCTATTTCGATTTTCATTGTGAAGAGTTATAATGATAATAATATGTATTATCTTATTTATATTAGAATGGAAGGTTTATTTTCCGATATTAAATTTATAAATATGTTCTAGCAAAATAATGTTTCTGATGGTAAAATAACTGATTTGTGACAAGTGCCGCATGCACAGTAAGTAAACCGAATATAGTTTCAGATGCAACGTTTCCGTACTTAACTGTTTCCGTAAGAATCTGACCAGTTCTGAGCATCGAAATCGTTTGACATGAAACGTTAAACTAGGTACTTTTGTCTGACGCTTCTGACTTAATACAATCTGTCACAGTGACAGTTGTCACCTAAAAACGATATTCATTTATTATTTTCTCGACATAATATTATTGCATTACCTGCCACTGACAATAATTGTAATATTTGTGTTTACACGCGCAATTTCTTGTTACGGCCGCGATAATACGGACTGTCAGCAGTAAATTCATGCATGTGTAAACGCGCCTGTACACATGCATGGATTTACCGGCACCAATAGTGTGTAAATTCAACTATCTTGGTCAGTGGCGCACCCAGGATTTAATATTGGGGGGGGCCCAAGGAGGATAATGTAAATTAGTCCCATAGGATCTTTTCTTCTTCACACCCTAATTTCTCGTTTATCGCCCTTTTGTCTATTGCACTCGGTGTACCTATACCATGGTCCCCACATCCTGAAACGGGCCCTCAGGATAGGATATTTGGCGGGCCCCCTACCTACCGCGAACATTAAAGGCAGTGTGAAACACTACATTAACGTTTTTCAAATTGTGTTTTAGTTCAAATTAAGGGTACTCATACAGTGAAATATTGGCGATTTTTAATACATTTACTTTAATAATGGAGCTATCGAGTATCGACACATAATAATCAAAAAATATATTGCACAATTACATAATTGAACATGTTCATGGTTATGAAGTATAATAGCGCCGCAGGCGACTTTTTTTATTATTAAAGCTAATGCATGATGTGTGTTTATCTCACTTATCTGGTCAACCCGACACGCCGGGCCCCCCACAGCCCGGGCCCCCAGGCTAGAGCCCTGTCAGCCTTTACCTACACCACTCCGGAATTCGGGTGGACACCGAGAATTTTTTGACAGTTCCATTAGGGATTGGGTGTCTAAAATCATTCTGATAATTTTGGGGGGTGCCAGGGCCCCTTGGCCCCCCCCATGGGTGCGCCACTGATCTTGGTAATAAATAACAGATTGGTGTTATTGCAATCATGACACCTCGTATTCATTAACATAACTGAGTTCAATTAAGACGTACTTATACTGATGTTTCATGATTTATGTTGACAATTAAATATAATTCGTTTGTTTTGTTTACTAATCGGTAATTAAACTCATATCAACAATATACATTAGAAAAACAAAACGAAAGTTAATATGATCACTGTATCAGTATTTATAAGCTTATAATTACAATTTTACAAGATCAAATTACAGAAAGATATTATGTTGCAAAAATTGAATTGAAAAAAGAGAATAGAAGGTAGGTACTGAAAAGGTTATCACTTTTGTTATATAAGAACTACATAATGTTGTATCAATATTATTTTAGATAGGTAATTACCTAATCGTAATTATAGAATGTGTATGTAATACAAGCCGAATTTAACTTCTGCTGATGAACAGTTTAATAATGCGATCTCATTTGATAACGAAAGTGAATTCAGCTGTCTTTAAATAATAATTATAAGGTTATAAATAAAACTTTCCTTAGGTTTATTAGAAGTAAAATTTTTGAAACTAATAAACCTACTTAAATATATTTTTTCCAACATTTCGATGCATTGGTAGGTACATTTGTGCCAAATTGTTATGTATATTATTATATTCCACTAGTTATTTAATATTTTTGTATTGAACAATAATAATTATGTGTGTTCTAAAGTGATAATTACTAATTTAATTCACTCAGTATATCCTTTACGTAAACTTTTAACGAACTTACAATGATTTATTTAATGAAATATATTATCTCTCTGGTTTTGATAATTGTATTGAATATTAATTAAATTAAAATTGTTCTAGCGATATACATGACCATTGACATTATATTGTTTTTTTCTATCTATTCTATATTTTTAATGAAAAATTTGTTACGAAGTAGGTATAAAAATAGATATCTTATTGATGGTGTAGTTAGTAGTGTTATATACCAATTTCCTCACAACTTCTTTATTATTCCATTATAAACATTTTTCCTGAATGTTTATTATTTCGTAATGTACATATTCTGATTATTTATAAAAATATCAATAATAATTTGAAAAAAATATAAAAAATCATACTTAAATACATTTCAATTATAAAAACTCCATATAAAAAAATATATATATCAATATGTCCCTATATTCCTTGTTAAGATTTTATGGACACGCTGTACTATTTCGAGTTAAATATTGCGCAATGTCAATTTTTCCGTAAAAGAGCGTTATAACTATAGTTGCAATTAATAAAATCGTATAGAGTAAGAAAAATGCGACGTAAAACAAGGTTTCTATCTCAGAATATGAGTGTGTTATGCGGAATCAGTAATCTATTTCGTCCACGCAAAAGTATGTTGAATCGAGTCGAAATATAAAGTGCGTAATATTATTCCAAATAAAAACGATTTTTGGACATTATCTCAGCTGTTAATTAATTAATTACCATTAAGTTTTAATAGGAATATAGACCATAAAATGGTCTATCTGATTTACTTAAATAAAATAAGAAAAAACTCACTCATTTTATATGATGAATTTAATAGCGTAAATATTTTAGTTTTTTCGCTCTCCTGAACATTTATGATTTTAGACTTACAGCGGTTTTTCCTGGGGCCGTCGATACGTACTTCAGCAGTAAATCAATGCATGTGTAAACGGGGTATAACAATAAAATAATAACTAAATCTGATTAGGAATACAAATTTTGTCAAAATTGATTTTTTTAAATAGCTTGCAACATTTTTAATTTTAATTGGTAAGGCGGCCGCCATCTTGGAACAATGTCTATTTTCTTCTTCTTAAAAACATGGTAGGTGGTAATAATAATTTTGTATGTTGAATGGAAAATCTGTATGGGTATTACGCCCAAACAAAGGAATGCTGTGATCAAAATTTCCAAATTAAATGCCTCGCTTTTCGAATATAGAACTCTGACCAGGGCTCGAAATGGACCGGAGCGCACCGGAGCGCCATTCCTGTTCGTGAAATCGGTAAAATTATCGCTCCGTCTCGTGGAAAAAATAATTTGACCGTCTGAGCTAGATAGGCCATATAATAGAAAATCTAACACACTTATTTTTATGAAATACACAGAAAAATCGATAACTATGTCTTCTAACTATGATAACTATGTATTGTTCTTCAGAAAACTGTCGAGCGCTCCGGTTCGTAAACTTTTCCATTTCGAGCGCTGACTCTGACTGGCTTGGTTTTCTAGTGAACCAATAGTGAACGATAAATAAACCTTAGGCCCTCCTACCACGGAACAACTGAATTCCGACAGAATTGAAACTAAAATTCCAACCAGTATCTAGCTAATGTATTTCAATGGCGGCTCGCTGACAGCGAGACTGGAATCTCTCAATTTCAAAATGGTCGCGAAGAGATGCGACATGCTAGTCGCGCGGTCTCTCAAGTTTCCAGTCACCGTAAAACAGTGGTACCAATGTCAGTAGATTCGGTGAAAAATCATATTTTCTTACCAAAATTGGTAGCACTGCGTAACAAGCGTCATGCTATAAAAACCATAACAACCCAAGACGTCAAAAGTACAAGATAAGCAAAATTGAAATAACCTAATTGTATTCGAGTAAACGCAGCAGCGTGCGTCTTGTCAGTTTTTGTACAAAACAGCTGATGGTCCAGTTTGACAGTTTGAGGTTATGTGATTATTATTTCAAGTGGTTTCAGTAGCGCCGTGTGTGAAGCACAGTGATGCCAACCGTACTATAATTATAGTACAATACTATAATTTTGATTTCGCGAAAAATGTAAAATACTATAATTTTACGCCAAATACACCAAAATACTATAATTTTAAAGAATTCAAGACGTAAAACGTTCCTGTACTATATATATTTCAGAAATACTATATTTTTTACGCCTTTGTACTATAATCGGCATAGAAAAATATGGCAACACTGGTGAAGCATCACATGGTCAGTTTATGAGTTCTATCACCAACCAGTTCCGTCAGATTTCAGTTGCGCCGTGGGAGGAGGGCCCAACAGTCACTCGCCAACTCAAAATATTTTTTTATAAGTAATAATAATACTATAAGGAATCAGAGATAATTATTAAAAGAAAATCATTGGGACATAATTTTATTAACGTGAACGCAAACTTTTGACTTAAGTAGAGATGATTTTTCAAACATATTATTCTGTATTTATCTGATTAAGAAACTTCAATATCCCGCCATGAATGCTCAAGGCACTGTGACAATGTTTTGTGCTCCCTGTATTGTTTTATTATTCTTTATTGATTTTTCACACTAACATTGTAAAGAGGATTTTCGAAGATTTTCAAATTTCTGACGAATCAACTGCGTCTTAAATGCTTGTTGGAAAAACTGTCAATAAACCGACACTATACGGGAGAAGATAGAAAACCAGCGCTCGAAATGGAAAATTTTACGAACCGGAGCGCTCGATGATTTTACGAAAATATTAGCATAGTTATCTAAATTTATGAGTATTTTATAAAAATAAGTGTTAGGTTTTTTTGTTTTATGGCCGATCTAGCTCAGACGGTCAAATTATTTTCTTACGAGATTGTATTAATCGGAACGGCGCTCCGGTGCGTTCCGGTCCATTTCGAGCCCTGTAGAAAACAATATTCTTTTTAATGTACGCTGCCGTAATCAAGAGTTGAATTATTTTCCAGGGTACCGATGCTTGGAGATTTGTACAGCACCAGGACGTGGTTCCGTAACGCGTTCTATTAAGACATCATCGAGGATTTTCGTGCACACTCCAAATTCATTCAACAGTTTATCTTCACCGCACACACATATCGGCTCAGGTGCTATATAGTGCCGTTTACTAAGCAAGGAATTCTCATCTGCATCAGCACTTCTAACTCTCCTCTTTGGTGGCACTATACAACCTCTTGCCAGTAATATTTCTCTTCGAGTCAGAGGTCTTGGAGTTGTCGGTAATCGATTTGGATATGGTTCACGATTGATACATCTTGGAGAGAGATCAAAAAGATTGTCTTCGATAAACGATGAATGCGTTAATAAAACGCATCCAACGGCAAACAAACAAAATATTATTGCGGGTAGCATTATTATTAGAAGTCGGTAGGTATGTGCTTATTTAGAACAATGAGTAATTATGCAATATTCTCGTAAAATAAAAACGTTTAATAATTGTTCAGTGTGTTGTTAATTATTACGTAGTTATAATTTTATATCCATACAATAGTTATACATTTACTATGACATGAAAATTATATTAACACTGAGATAACCAGCTGTTCTCGTAGTATACGTATAAATAAAACAGTACTTAGTGCACGAAATATTTAGAATCAGGAAATATATAATATTCACTCAAGAAAATTGACTATTCTAACTAAATACCGAAAACATTAAAAAATATGAAAGTCACATCGGAAATGGATGGTTTTCACAAATGAACGACAACACTGTCCAATATACGTAGTTCACACATGTCAGTAGAAAATTGTAAAACTCAAAAATGAATAGGTGTAGGTACTATCGACGGAAAATACATTTTCCCCTTATCACGATTAAAATTAAAATGAATTAATTTAACATAATAGAGAACTTTACAGATTATAAATTCAAGCGTTCACAACATAATATGTGAGAGGTACAAAGAAATATGTAACAATATTTATACAAAAAATAGCGTAAAAGAAAGACCTTATTTTAAGAATATATTATAATATTATAATACATGATGACAACTCAATAATAGCACTTGCGCGAAGGATATAGGCTATATCTTACATATAAAAATAAATGTCTGTCTGTCTGTCTGTCTGTCTGTCTGTCTGTCCCGTATGCGTTCCTATACCATTCATCCGATTGCGATGCAACTTTGGTGAGGAGTTGTTGTGCGCATACCCGCGGAGGTTTCTGAATTAGTACAACCATCTTCTTCTTCAATATTAAAAAAATAATTACCTTTTATTATTTTTTAAATATCTAAGATAAATATAACCACAAAGCGACCGTGTGCAAAGCCGGGTACTTCAGCTAGTATATTATATAATATTATTATTTATTAGGAATTATTGAGTTGTCATCATATTATGGAGTACTGATCGCGACTCTCTTTTGTGGTAGCTATGTAACATGCGAATGTATATTGAATAAATAGCCTTTTTATTAGTTAGGAAACACACTAAAAATAATTAGGTATACAATAAAATTGTATACGTGCATTACAATTAAATTATTTCAATCATCATATCACATTAAATTGCATCGCATAGTCACATTTTAAAATGTCTTTTGTTTTTACTATTCGACAAAATTTGTGGCGTGTGTGTTTATCGCACTTTACTGCTCGACCCGCCTTTCCGGACCCTCAGGCTCTAGCATTGTCAGCCCCCCCTTGTGTAGGCCATGGGTTGAATTTTATTTTAAATTCTAATGGATTTAAGTTTTGTACTATTCCATTTGAGTCTTATTTTGCGACCCGGGTTTCACCTTTCGGCATCTTCAGGTACTATGTGCACTCGCCAAAAGGCAAAGAAACACTGACAACGAATAAATACAATCAAGTAAGCAAAAACTTTATCACCTAGCTTTTAAGTCAAGGTTCACAATAAAAAATAATATATCAAACAAATTATGAAAAGCTGAAGTGTTTCTACCTTATCACTAATAATACACTCGATAAGCGTATAAATCGTCAAAACCTAATAATAGATCATTAGTAATTATAAACAATAAAAATGCTACATCCAAGAGGTGTAAAATCGTCCATTTTGTGAAAAATGGTAACGTATTGGGAATTTAATAGCGTCAAGGGGGATCCTTATACCAGCTTGCAAGCTTCGTATTTTCCCTCTAGGTGCCTCTGCTGGCATGCCTCTCCCCCTTAACTAATGATATATTATATCTATGATATCTGTCTTTATTAATATTACAAACATTATTTTGTATTGGCCATAGACATTTGTTATAAAAAAGTTACTATAATAACAGAAATTTTCAAAAGTAATTCCATGGTTCATAGCTGGCAGGCATTCTGAAATTAAAATGCCATGAATAATTAAATTAGATTAATAACCGCTTATAAAATTGAGATTTAATGGTTATATTTACTTCAACTATAAATTATACGTTTACAAAGATTACTTACACCAGTACAAATTGTTGTTTCTTTCATTGGGATCCTTCTTATTAACGGTTCAAAATGGTGAATCAATTGTTCCTGTTTCTCTTTGTATTTAGCCTGGCGTTAATCGTTCCATCTGCTGTATCAAACGAAGCTGTCAAAGGACCGTTGATTCCTTGCCCACCTGGCCAAAACTCTGGTGTCGACGGCAAGTGCCATAGCGTTTTGCGCAAACGTGGCGATAACAATCCGTTTGGTGTCATCTTTAAGCCTCGTAAATGTGGACCTGGCGAGATACTTGACAGGTCAGGTGACTGTGTTCGCAAAACTGGGTAGAAGAAATTCCTTGTCATTTCACCTACATAATACAATATAACGAATGTGTAACCGTTACGAAAATGTATGTACTTACAATATACCTGTTCAATAAAAATGTCACATAAATATGGCGTACTATTTTAATTAAAAATAATTTAGTTAGTAATATATTATAACACTTTTAAAATGTTCATCGCACGGCACATATTTCTCTGTTTTCTGAAACATCGTGGGGACGTGCGCCGCGTAGGTAAAAATGGAGGTTTTATGCTATTTTAAAAGCATGACCCTGGACATTCCTTAAACGTTGTAGATAATCTGTTTATATAATTTTGAAGCCTTATTATCCTTTATATTTATTTTAAACAGTTGGTGACTGCATAAAGTATTTTTATTACATAAAATAGTATTCTTTTAAACCTCTAGCTCTAATGTTTTAGAATATAGTCATATTTCAGTACGGCCATGTGAAGTGGTGTTAAGATTTTTTAGATTTATTATTTTTTAAACGCATTTACAAAACCATAAGCAAAATTTATCTCGATATTATTGTAGTGAAATATTTACGATAAAAAATTATATTGATAATCTCTGTGATTTTTGAAATTTGACAAGAATTAGGCATTTTATTATTCAAAAAATGGGCAAGATTTACACATTTTAAGATAATTCTAAAGATACTGATTATAAGCTATGTCTTTTACCATTCAAATGTGATTAACATTCTACGAATAATGTTTGCTTTATAATAATTATTGACCTAAGAATAAGGTAGAATTTTTTTGAAATACGCCATTTCTATTGGCATTTCCCAGTGGCTAAGCTACGACATACGGCCGTAGCCATAAATTGACAAATGATAAATTAAGTAGGGAGTAAGATTATGGTAGCGCGCGTGTTTGAACATGTACCGTTTTTAAAAAAATATTTTTCTTTTCAGTTAGGTAAGGTGAAAATAGCACAAGACCTCCATTTTGACCTACGCTGAGCATGTGGGCCGTTAAGTGTCGCACTAAATGGCTTATTTTGAATGTACCTAATCGCTAATCGTTTGAAGGAACTCAGTTGCCTCCATGCACCATGCCTCAAAAATGATTCCTTTTTCAAATACAGAAAATAGTCCATGTTTCAAATACAGTACATGCCAGTTTGATTCTGCGAGCAATCTCGTCATACATGCTACTGTCAATAACAAATGACATTTGTTATCCAAGGTACAGTGACGTTCCTAGACAAAATGCCGCCCCTAGGCAGTGCCAAAATGCCGCCACATTTTTTTTATACAGTACTTTATATCATCTTTTCATGACTCTCCAATATCTAAGAAATGTGTGTGCTAATAATATATGTATTACTAAGTCTAATTTAAATGCCATCTTCTTCTTCATTCATCTTCAATAGACAATATTGCGAGCCTACGGCTTCAGATAGGTACATTTAAAAATACACCTGACAACTTCATAAACTCGCGAGTGGCATATTTGGGTATATTTTAAATTAGGTATGCATGTGTCATTGCTGTTCACGAAGAACGTGACGTCCAAGGACAGCGGAAGTAAACTAGACATCGCAAACCCGACAAAAAATAAAGTCCTGTTAAAACTTTTATAGTACCTACACTTTTTTCCAACCAGTGAGGCTATTTTTTTAATGGAAAGATATTTCCGTTATTACTAAGTTTATGTAGATTTTTATATACATATATACCTAATGATTTTCCTCGATTTGCCGCCCTTTGGGCAACTGCCGCACCCAAGCGACGCTCAATCTGCCTACCCCCACGGGACGTCACTGCCAAGGTATATAATTAATATACATTATTAGCCATTAAAAGGATTATAATTCATTTAATCATTTCGTAATCGATAGTACGTACGTGGCAGCGAACGACACAGGACCGAGAGAGTTGGAGAAAGCTTGGGGAGGCCTTCATCCAGCAGTGGATTGACCCTGGCTGATGATGATGATTACGATAGTAATGTAATTAATTACACTTCGCAAATTTCTGCAATATTTTTGGTTATGCTGCGGATATCTGCGATGATTTTGGTCAACTGTTCCTCTGGGGTTGAAGTGCTGAGGTCAAACAAGTCTTTTTCAAAAGTTTACACACTAGAAATTACTTCAGTGAAACGGCAAATAATTTTCAACTATATGTGCGACGAAATTTTGGACTCGCTGGCAATCGGAGAGCGAAAGTCGAGCTGTGAATACATCAATTTGTTTCGTGATGGCGACGGGGGTATTAATTCTTAAATCGTGTAAAGATGACTAAAAAACGTTACCTATTTACTTGAAAAAGAAAACATGTCAATGAATATATTATTATTGTTAATAATAGAACAATAAACCAAAACATTAAGGGGGGACATGCTCGTCGAAGGTCAAAATTGAGTTTTTATTGTATTTTCAAACCATGATCCTGGACACTCCTTAAACGTTGTAGATAATCTATTTATATAATTTTGAAGCCTTATTATCCTTTATAGTTATTTTAAACATTTGATGACTGCATGAAGTATTTTTGTTACATAAAATAGTATTCTTTTAAACCTCTCGCTCTAATGTTTTAGAATATAGTCATATTTCGGTACAGAACTGTGCAGTGGTGTTAAGATTTTTTACATTTATTAATTTTTAAACGCATTTATAAAACCATTAGTATAATTTATTACGAGATAATTTTTGTAAAATATTCACGATAAAAAAATATTTTGATAATCTCTGTGATCCCAAATTTAACAAGAATTAGGCATTTTATTATTCAAAAAATCGGCAAGATTAACACATTTGAAGATGATTCTAAAGATATTTATTATAAGCTATGTCTTTGACCATTCAAGTGTGATAAAAATCTTATGAATAATGATTGCTTTATAATAATTATTGACCTAAGAATAAGGTAGTGTTTTTTTGAAATACGCCATTTCTTTTGTCATTCCCTAGTGGTTAAGCTACAACATACGGCCGTAGCCATAAAATGACAAACTATAATTAAAGTAGGGAGTAAAATTATGTTAAAGCGCGTGTTTGAACATGTACCTAACCGAATTTTTTTTTATTTTTTTTTAAACGGTACGTGTTCAAACACGCGCGTCAATATCATTTTACTCTTTACTTAAATTATAGTTTGTCAATTTATGGCTACGGCCGTATGTTGTAGCTTAACCACTGGGGAATGACAAAAGAAATGGCGTATTTCAAAAAAACACTACCTTATTCTTAGGTCAATAATTATTATAAAGCAATCATTATTCATAAGATGTTTATCACACTTGAATGGTCAAAGACATAGCTTATAATAAATATCTTTAGAATCATCTTGAAAAGTGTTAATCTTGCCGATTTTTTGAATAATAAAATGCCTAATTCTTGTCAAATTTGGGATCACAGAGATTATCAATATAATTTTTTATCGTGAATATTTTACAAAAATTATCTCGTAATAAATTATGCTAATGGTTTTATAAATGCGTTTAAAAATTAATAAATGTAAAAAATCCTAACACCACTGCACAGTTATGTACCGAAATATGACTATATTCTAAAACATTAGAGCGAGAGGTTTAAAAGAATACTATTTTATGTAACAAAAATACTTCATGCAGTCATCAAATGTTTAAATTAAATATAAAAGATAATAAGGCTTCAAAAGTATATAAATAGATCATCTACAACGTTTAAGGAGTGTCCAGGATCATGGTTTGAATATACAATAAAAACTCAATTTTGACCTTCGACGAGCATGTCCCCCCTTAAATGGACGCATGTTGAATTTTTATGACAAATTATATTTCATTCGGCACGCGTCACTATCTTTTTAGTTTAGACCGTGCCCCAGCTGAGGTATAGCCTTAAACTTAAATGCTGCAGTTGGTACTTCTCGTGATGTGACAAAATCATTCTAGGTATACATTATAATTTCTTTTGTTTTTGAGAATTCGCCTGTACGAATTCGCATTTCAATTTTTTAAATGTTTTTTTCAACGTTTTCTGTCAAAGACCACACTTTTACGGGTAGGTACATGTAAATTATACGTACTTACCTTTACATTTCACAGGAGCACAGTTCGCCGTGAGCTTTCTTATCGGGAAGAGATAGCCGTATACTATTAGGTACTTATAATCTAATGTAGCTTAACCTAACCTAACTTATCCTAACATAACAAATAATTCAGTATACCAGCTATTTTCAAAATTTGTTTGCCGCTGGCTTCCTGTAAAACGACAAGAACCGTGTTTTATTTAGATAAGAGCTTTATCTCAGTACATACGAGCCAAAGAGGTTGGACGGTCTTTAATGATATACGACCATATAATATATTTCCGATACAACATTTCACGGTGATGTGTGATACGGCGAACTGCATGTGTACAAATTTTCGGACACGCACTTTAACTGGTGTGGGGCCCTGCCAATAGACTCACTCACAAGTCTACTTCTGACTAAAGTTGTATATAGTTACCATAATCAGGTAGGTATAGAACTTCAACCTTATTTATTTACTTAATATTATAAATATTTGAAAAAAATAAAATAATATGATTTTCTTTAAATTTATTAATAGCAGTAGAAACGCCGACGGTGGCCGCGCGGCTTAAGCGTTGGACTATAACGCCGTGGTTCCCAGGTTCGAATCCTGGGTCTGGCAAGTACACATATTGTTTTTCAATTTGTGTGTGAGTCAGGGAATGGACATAATAGGTTGAGGTAAAAAACAAAATCTGTTAATACAATCCTCTACTATGTGGAGGCCCATATGATCCTATGTGGATCGGAAATGGACGAAGAAAAAAGTAGATAGTTAAGTACGATTTTTTTTAAACATTTCTGCTAATCCCAACTGTCGCGTGAACATTCAGAAGCTTCCGAACTTTTTTGATTCATGCACGCAATCTTGCAACTTGCATGATACGTAATACATGTTTAGACGTGCATTTTCTTGTTATGGCCACGATAATACGTACTGTCAGCAGTAAATCCATGTACGTGTGAACGGGATATTATTCTAATATATTAAACTCATCGCGGCCGAGCATGCTTCCGCCTGATATATACATTTACCAGAAGACAATTCTCCAAGCCAAGAAGGGACAGTGGCGGAACTTCGTAACCATTGAGATTGGCGCAGACCCTTGAGGTTCTCCATACGGCAAAATGAATTTTGTAGGTAATCGGAATCTATTACAGTAAAATTGAATTTAAATTGTTTAATATTGGACACCCATTTAAAAAAAATCACGAGCCGCCAGTGGCCTCGGCGGTTTATCATTTATTTAATAAAATTATTTTAACCGGAAGTGGAACATATTGTTATAGCACAATAATATATAAATTATAAATAAATTAACTGCAGTTCTTTTATGAGTAATCGATAATCATAATCGGATAATTGATTAATGATTAATGACACGCCATAGCAATATCGATTACTTGGAAAAAAACTAATTATCTGAATAAAATTGTATACCTACTTACCCAAATTCCTTAGCAGAATGCCAATGTTATTTTAGATATTCATAAAAGACCACAATATATTAATTACGAGCATAACAAAGAAAAATAGAAAATGCTTGGATACAGATTTACGTTAATGATGATATATCATTACGTAGTGATGTCGACGTTAACCATTGATGCGAGTTTTGTCGACGATAACTTGTTTGACCGGTCTCTAAGGTGTATAAATCGAGGCATCTACAACGGCATTCAAACCACCCCACGTCCTCTCACACTGGAAGAAACCCTACTGGCCAGAGGCTGTAGAGTAGGGCCAAAGTTTCACTTAAGAAAACGCAGCGCCGAAATGGATATATTTCGATTAGGAAAGCGATCTTGGATCTCAACTGATGAAGAAATAGAAAAATGTCTCTGTGGCCCTTATGAAAGAATGACTGAATTTTACAAATGTGAGAGTGTTATTGACGATGTGAAAATTGTCAAGATAACCCCAAAACCACTTAAAAGAGGTATATATAATTTGAAATATGACTACCGAGAGTAATATTATGAAATTTTTATTTTATCAATTTTGCCAACGATTCTAGAATAGTTTTAATATGATTAAGTAAATAAATAAAGAGAAATATTAATATTCTCTACTTTGGCTTAAATCATATATTTGTGTAATTAAAATAAATAAAATTGCGGAATGTTTTGTTTTATTTACTTATTTTCAATTGTATGTGATTGTTGATATTTTGTAAATATTTTAAGCCTTAATAATTTTAACACTAATGCACAGCGTTTTTCTGCCAATGATGCCTGGAAAAAATGTCACATTACTGATAGTGTGAAACTTGCAATAAATAAATCTTCAGTACGAAATTACTTGCAGCTAATTTAATCACAATTCCCGAAGGTCTTCTGCAACATCTTCGGGTTTTACATAGTAAATGCAGCGCTCGAAATGGACCAGAGCGCAGCTCCGTTTTGCCAAATCTTCGAGACTAACACTCCATTTCGTAGAAAATTTGTTAATGGCGCTCCGGTTCGGGAATTATTATAAAAATCATTACACTATTTTTATTTCGACCATGTCCGATCATAATAAGCTCATATGGGCCTTCTCAGAGTAGAGGTTTGTATTAACAGATTTTGTGTTTACGAGAATTGGATGTCAACCACTTGCTCAACCTATTAGGTCTATACTCTGACTCATACACAAATTGAAAAACTTGTGTACTTGACAGACTCAAGATTCGAACCTGGGACCCACGACGTTATAGGTCGATGCTTAGATCTAGACTAGACTATATTGTAGAGTAAAAACTTTTCCGAAGATCTTCTCCAAGTGGTCAGTAATTCAAGCACTTGTTTGAATAAATTATATCATCAAATCACTGTATCCATCATACGCATCGTGAGCATAAGCCGGGATGGGTCCTGGTTTCCTCCAACAACCTTCTCCGCCTATCCCTATCCATAGTGGTTGATTTCTAGTTTGTTACGTCATGCGTGCGTCAGTCTTTGATCGCTCCAATAACCAGTGAATACCTATTTGATTTGTCTTTCTTCCGAATCATATATTATACGTGTTACCGAATATATTATGTCATATGGTATAAAAAAATACTTAAAAGATTAGGAGAAAAAATGGTAGATTAACCTTTCGTAGGGAAAATTAAAGAATGCAGGGTTTCCGTTCTGATGGTGTCCACTTTCACACAGCTGGACACAGTCTATAAAAAAACAGAAATCCTAAATAAACTTTTAGCCCGATCGCACATCAAAATTCGTCTCGTCTGCAACATGCCGAATACGTCAGTGTGACATCATCGTCATTAACAAAACACACGTTACCAAATGGAGCTTCGAAGATTGGTCGAATGCAACTTTTTAGTTTGAAAAAAAAAATCTAGTGCTGCTATCAACAAATCGCATGCGTCTCGGGCTGCGAGTCGATGATGCCAGAACTCACACGGACGTCTACGAATTGATCATTTCTATACGTTTGAGTGGTTACGCGCGACTGTCGCTAGTTAGATGTGCACGGTCTTCATATTATGCAACACCGAAACGACGTTCTTAGAAGGTTTGATTTTTCGCTGTGCGACAGATGGGCGAGTTTAGATGTGATAGCCGGCTAAAACACCGTATCTTTAATAATTATGCAGGTATACCTACACAAAATTTTGAAAAAAACTTACTATATAGAGGACGGAGCTTAAATGTATGAAAGTGATATTGAAAACGGATCGCTAGGACCATATTTTTTTGTATAAACTCTCGTTATTATGCAAGTAAAAATATTACCTACGTCAAGCTAAATTTTCTTTTACCGATTTGTATATGGAAAGCTCCATCTGAAAGAAGATTCAACATCTTGGGGTAGACACATATTTCTTTTGTAACTATTTTTCTGTACTTACCAATTTTCCTTTTCCTGTCTTTACTTTTAAAATATACATCTAGAATTTAAGTTAGGGGTTTTTAGCATACGTATAGTATTGATTGAGTTAAAACATATTAAGCGGAATGTTCGAGATTTTTTCTGAATGATTTAATCTCTTCGCTATGTGTCAGATGCATGGCCCCCACAAGGGAGGGGCTGACAGGGCTCTAGCCTGGGGGCCCAGGCTCAGGAGGGGCCTGAAGAGGCGAGACGACCAAATAAGTGAGATAAACACACATAAAAAATTTGCTTTAATAGTAAAAAAGTCGCCTGCGGCGCTATTGTCCTTCATTAATACTATTATTTAAAGCTATGTGGTTGTACGATACAATTTTTAATTGTGCATCAATACTCGACATCTCCATAATTCAAATGGATGTATTAAAATATGCAATAAAACACTAAACATACACATTAATTTTACCGCATACACCATTTGGAAAACGCTACTGTAGAGCGTCACACTGCCTTTATCCTTCCGACCATGTCCGATCCTAATAGGATCATATGGGCCTCCACACAGTAGAGGTTTGTATTAACAGATTTAGTTTTTTTACGAGAAATGGATGTCAGCCACTTGCTCAACCTATTAGGTCCATACCCTGACTCACACACAAATTGAAAAACAATATGTGTACTTGCCAGACCCAGGATTCGAACCTGAGACCCACGGCGTGATAGTCCAACGCTTAAGCCGCGCCGCCACCGTGGTATTCAATAACGCTAGATTTAGAAATAAAAACATTACGTTGGCAACGCTGTACATTAATCTTACTGTATTTCTAAGCTTGTCGTATTAAATATTCCCACATAACAGTTATTGAATAAAAAAAATAAAAGCACCCCCATATTTGCATGTGTATAATAATATTTATATTAACATTATTTGTTTATCAAAACAATGTTGAATTAATTAACCTGATCCTTTAGTTAATAATATGTTATCAGTTTGGATTATATTTGGAATATAAATATTAATTAAATTTATTATTTGCCAGGAGAAATATAATATGGGCTGTTAAACTCTGGTTCAATTGGTTTCGGGGTTATCTTAACAAATTTCACATCATCAAAAATACTCTCACATTTGTAAAATTCAGTCAATCTTTCATTAGGGCCACAGAGACATTTTTCTATTTCTTCATCAGTTGAGATCCAAGATCGCTTTCCAAATCGAGATATTATGTCCGTTTCGGCGCTGCGTTTTCTTATTTGATTCTTTGGCCCTTGTTTACAGCCTCTGGCCAGTAGGGTTTCTTCCAGCGTGAGAGGACGTGGGGTGGTTTTAATGCCGTCGAAAACTCCTCGATTTGTACACCTTGGAGACCGGTCAAACAAGTGGTCGTCGACAAAACTCGCATCAATGGTTAAAGTCGACATCACTAGAATATAATGATATATCATCATTAGCGTAAATCTGTATCCAAGCATTTTCTATTTTTCAAATTTTTCTTTATTATACACGTAATTAATATATTGTGGTCTATTATGAATATCTAAAATAACACTGCTTTTGGCATTCTGCTAAGGTATTTGGGTAAGTATACAATTTTATTCAGATAATTAGTTTTTTTCCAAGTAATCGATATTGCTATGGCATGTAATCATTAATCAATTACCCGATTATGATTATCGGTTACTCATATAAGAACTGTATTTACCTTATATAATTTATTTATTTAGCCATAACAATATGTTCCGTTTAAAATGATTTTAATAAATAAATGCCTAGCCCAGTCATCGGAAAACCGCGGCCCTTTAGCCCTTTAGCCCCTTGAGTGTGGCTCTGCCACAAATGACCACGTGTACGGAATATAACAGTTAAAGATAGAACAGTCGAAATGTTTTCAACCGGCAAGTCGAAGATCTTAAATTGGTTTCAGTTTTATGAATAGCAGTTGACGAGTCTTGTAACATAAATGATACAGAACAAGTTTCACTTTTTGTACGATTTATTTAATCTACAGGTCCTAAAGAAGAATTTTTAGGATTATTGCTACTCAAAGGTCACACACGTGGAGAGGATATTGCAAATGTTGTAACATGTAATATAATATCATAACCAACACAAATCTGTATCCGAGCATTTTCGATTGATCAAGATTTTCTTTGTTATACAAAATTATATTGTGGTATTTTTTGAATTGCTAAAACGACATTGATTTTGCTATCTGGGTGTAAAAAATTATTCAGATAATCGGTTTCTTCTAAGTAATCGATACTACCGTAGCAGGTAATCAATAAAATTTCCGTGCAATTATAATTATCGATTGGTCATATTATAAGAATAATAAATAAAATTAATGTCACATCTCATTAGATATACAGAGGTAAGTTGAATGGTATCAAATTATTCTGGCAGTGTAGGCGACTCGTTTAGGTATTGATAGCATCACTTTAAAATGGCACTAACACCGATACAAAGTAATTTCGAGTCCTCAACGCAAGAAGAATACGTCCTTACTCTACCAGGGGGGGGGGGGGAAACTTTTTGGATGGATCGCCAAATTCAAGAATTCAAAATGAGCGGCGGGCCGCAAGTAAAATACCATTTATACACTATTTATTATCACGAAAAATAAACATTACAAAAAATTAATGAGAAAAATGAAACTGTTGTACTTACATTTTTTAACATTTCTTTTTAAATTCAGGTGTTAATTTTGTAGTTGATATTCTCAAAACTGCTTTTAAATGTGCATCAGAGATATTTGATCATAAAGATTTTTTATTGAGGTTCATGATCGAAAATGTTTGTTCACATAATATATAGGTTGATCCAAAAATAACGAACATTTTTCTTGCCTAATCTTTAAGTTGGTTGAATTTGTCTGAATTAAGGGCATTGTAAAATTTGGAGATTTCTTCACGACGATGCAATTCTCTTAAATCAGTGTCACACTGCAGATCAATAATCTCAAGTTGTACCTCTGTCGGCACACTATCAATATCTATTGAAAATGGATCGCGTACTATTGCTAAACAAATTTTTATCTATTGTCAATATTTTTGAAAAAATTATAAAAAAGTTATTCGTAATTAGAAGTACAATTAATGATGGCGGGCCGCAAAAAAAATACCCAGCGGGCCGCAGTTTGCCCCCCCTGCTCTACACTACAGTCTACCTATGCATAGTCCCATCAAAAAAGTTTATTTCAACGGTGATATTGATGTTGCGATTTCTTTTTAGAAATGATTCCTTTTCGGACAAGCATCATTTAATACCGATACTGGCATTTTATCCAGGGAAGCAGTTGAGGTTTTAGGTTCATGGTGGATCTTTGCGCTAACTGGTTTGGAAGCACCTTCGCAAAAACTTTGAATCTGAAATAAACTGCAAATTAAATATCTATGAAACATAGGAATAATTATCATTTTTTGCAGATAGCAGACGCGGACTTCCTAGACCTTCCGGGAACCATGGTAAACGAGGCTGGAAGAGATGCGCTTTTTAATTTCTGTAATAAAAAGAATCAAGACAATAAATGGTGACAAGAAAGACAGGAAGGAACATGCGGTTCAGCTGCTTGATTGCATCCTGCGCATGTTAAATGGCAAAGATGTCATCACCTGTGTGGACCTCAACTTGCAGGTAACACTTTCGGTACCAGTGGACTACCCTTCGGGCAACACACACGCTGCTTATTTCTGGGTGAAGATATTGAGATGAAAGTCGAGATTGGAGGTTGCTCCGATGAATGGAGATGCGACTTTATTTATGACAAGTAAATAAGTATAATGGTGAAAGTACAAGGAAAAGTTATGATACTGTTCTGAGGTCTGAGACTCGAGGAAGAGAATGCTGTGCGGATAGACTGACATGAAGATTACTGATCGGACTGAGATTAAGATTGATACTAAGATCTAGACGGACTAACTCATCAACTATAACCCGCTATATATATACATATATACATGAATATTCTACTATATACTATATACATGAATATTCGGTAAATTGCAGATGATGAAGTTTGCAATTGGGAAATCTGCTGCGCTCCGCATTATTGCACTTGGAGCGTCTCGACTCCATCCAAGAATGTCACATGTGTAGAATATGTGACTGTAGATGCGAAGATTGTGTGATAGTTTAAAAATGACTTGCGCTAATTTTTACACTGTCGAAATAATGCTGACAAGGTTCAAAGTCATTGACCGCTACACGTACTTAGAATATATTACAATACTGAATACCTACATTAACTTGTTGCTTACTTTTACAGTGTCCGCCCATTTTCAATATTCATGAGCCGCCATTGGCCTAGGCCCTAGGCAGTGTATTATTTATTTATATACTTATATTAACCGGAACTTAATAGCCTATAGGAATAGGTATATATATTTCTTATACAAGTAAATTATAATCATAATCGTATAATTGATTACACTCCAAAGCTGTACTGATTACATGGAAGAAAAAAACTAATTCTCTGAATAAAATTTTATACATACCCAAACACTATATAAGAATGCCATAAGTGGTCTTATTTTAGTTATCAAAAGAAGAACACAAAAATAGATTAATAGCAAAGAAAATCTTGATAAACAGAAAATGTTTGGACACAGATTTATTATAGTGATGATATTATGTCATTGTATAGTGATGTCGACTTCAGCTGTTCGTCCTCGCACACTGCAAGAAGAGCTACGGGCCAGAGGCTGTATAACAGGAACAAAGAATCACTTAAAAAAACGGAGCACCGAAATGGACTTATCTCAATTCAGAAAGCGATCTTGGACCATAACTAACGAAGAAATAAAGGAAAAATGTAACTGTGGACCTAATAAAAGATTGTCTGAATCTTACAGGTGTGAGACTGCTCTTGATGATGTGAATATTATCAGTTTAGAGCCAAAAACGATTAAACCAGGTGGTTTAAAGTATCATAAAAGCTAATTGCTAAACGTAATTAGGTAATACATATTTTTGGTTGCCCATAATATCGTCTCTGTTCTGGCAGAACACACTAACTGGAGAATACTAGTTTTGAGTAATTTGACTTTTAAGTTGTTAACATGTTTAAAATGGTCTATCATGTGAGTTTATGAAGTAATCGTGAAAAGGATGACTTTAAAATAAAGACTGTTTAATTATTAAGAAGGTTTCCAGACGGTAAAGTTTCAAATAAGGAACATTTTGGTATAACTAACTCAATATGTCATTTTTTCGAATAAGTGTATTCTGCCAGAACAGTGACGATATTATATATAAGTAGTGTTTGAAATTAATTTGGAATATACCTAGCGTTAGTAATATTATGAAATTTGTATAATACTTACTAATAATTTTACCATTGATTCTAGAATACTTTTAGTAAGATTGAATATAATTATAGAGAAATTAATATTTTCTTCTTTAGCAGCATTGTTTATAATTAAAATAAATACAATTTAAAGAGTTGCATTTTATTGAAAGTTTTCGGAGAATGATGATTTCAATTTCAAAATTCAGCCGTCAGACAATAACTTCTTTTTATACTGTCTCAGCGTTCAAGATGGACCGGAACGCGCTCCGTTTCATGGTAAAATAAAATATTCCTTTCCGGTTTGTGAATTATTAAAAAGTAATAAAATGAATATACTTTATAAATATATAAATTTTTAATTTATACGAAACTTGTCAGAATCATTGTAAAAAAGTTATATTTATGACGAGGCATAAACTTCGATTTTCGTCCGCGGCGCTAACATTTTTGCTCTTATCTTATACGTCACCAGTTTAAAAACTGATATTCTATTTGATCATATAAGCTTATCAGGTACTTATAATATATTAAAAGATCTACTACACTTATTTTTATTTAATTCGTACGCAAATAATTACATAAATATGTTAATACTTACGGAAAATTTACGCGCTCCGGTTCGTAAAATTGTAAATTTCGAGCGCTCTAAATAACTGGTTACCCCAAAGTGTTTTAATTTGGGTAATTCTCAAGTTCTACAACACTGCATGTGCCACTCAAAGTATGTAAGAATAAAATATTAGTATTATTTGTAGAGTAAAAACTTCTCCGACGATAATATCAAGCGGTCAGTAATTCAAAAACGTGTTTAAATAAACTATATCATCAAATACTAAGCCACTGTATCCATCATACTTACATCATCCCAAAGTGCATCAAAGTATTTTAATTTGGGTAATTCTCAAGTTCTACAAAACTTCAAGTGCCAGTTTGGCTGCCCAGTATCTTTCACATCACTCAGCTTGCACTAACAAATTCTCGGACGATAATACGGCGCTATCAGTAATTCAAAAACTTATTTTAATAAATTATTTCATCATAAAATCACTGTATCCACCATAATTATAATGATCATGGGATGACTCCTGGTTTTCTCCGACAATCCTCACCACCTTATCCCTATCCACAATGATCGCTGTCTAGTGTGGTACCTCATGTTTGCGGTAATCATTGATCTCCTCAAATATTTTTTGGTTTCCCTCTTTTTTGATGATATTGGTCTAATATTCGATTAACTTTTTGTAGGAAAAATTAAAGATAATTCTGGGATACAAAAACCTACAAGATAATATGTAGGGGTTCCCGTTGTCCATTTGTATATAGTCGGGCACAGTATCTCAAAAAAATAGGAATCCTACATACCTACCGAATATTCGATTATCTATCTAAACTAAAAAAAATGTGTCCATAATAATTATTCAGGTACTTATATAAAAAATGTTGAAAAAACCTTATCGTATGGAGACTGAACTTAAAGGTATGAAAGTGGTATTAAACATGAATCGTCAGTATAAAGTCCCGGATCATTGCCCACTGAAGAAGGAAGCTGATACATTACACGACTGGTCCTACTTTTCGCCCCTCCCGTTGTCTATGGATGACCTGTCATTGTCTATAGAGTGCTCACACTGACGCGTCTGTCGTGTTCACTTGTCGGAGTATTCTTAGTTTCAGATTTTTTTACATATTTTATATATTTACGTCATATTTATCTCACAAGACCCGAAAGACCTCCAAGGTAGAATGCAAGAACTCGCGGATGTCAGTCAAACGGTCGGTCTAAAGATAAATGTCTCAAAGACAAAAGTGATGAGTAACTGTTTTTCGGTACCTGCGATTATCTGTATTTATGGCACCCAACTCGAGCAAGTCAGCAGCTACGTCTATCTTGGACAGCAGGTGTCCATAGACGGAAGCATGCACGATGAAATTGTTCGAAGAACAAAGCTGGGATGGAGTGCTTTCGGACGTCTGAATAGTATCTTCAAGAGTGACCTACCATTATGTCTTAAGCGTAGGGTGTTCAACCAATGCGTGCTACCCGTGCTCACATGTGGCTGCGAGACTTGGACCCTCAACACGAGAGATGTCCAAAGGCTAAGAGTCACACAGCGAGGCATGGAGAGGTGTATGTTGGACATCACGCGAAAGGACCGTAAGAGAAACGAATGGATTAGGAAGCAGACAGGAGTACGCGATGTAATAAAAGTTGCCAAACAGCTGAAATGGAGATGGGCGGGGCACATTGCTCGCCGAAAGGACGGCCGCTGGACAAATGCCGTCATCCAGTGGTACCCAAAGGGCATGAAACGGCCACAGGGCCGCCCTAAAAGCCGCTGGATTGACGAACTGGTAAAGTTCGGCGGAAATACGTGGCAGCGAACGATACAGGACCGAGAGAGTTGGAGAAAGTTTGGGGAGGCCTTCATCCAGCAGTGGATTGACCCCGGCTGATGATGATATATTTACGTATCTTGGAGACATTGGAGTTCATCTGATTTAGTGTTTATGTGTTATTAATAATTGGAAGTGACGATCAAAGTTAGTAAACTTCTTCTGTGTATAATAATATCATAATAAACTAGGACATTTGTCAATGTGACAGTTGATTCTAAACGACAATAACTAATAACTTATTAATACTCATTAATATACTCATCACATAGTCATTATAGAATACCAAACTTTGGTTGCAAGTACGTTATCAATAAATATTATGGCAGTGGACCACTCGTTGATTGCGCAAAAAGTTATGCTCAGGCTTTATTAATCTAAAGATGGCGGTGCCCGGATACATTGCGGTTGACAACACCATAAAAATCGCTAATTGCTCGTTAAGTCTCGTTAAGAAAATTGAAGGTGTTGCTCGATTAAAATAATTTATGGTCAAATAAATTATGATAATTATCGTAAAACTTTATGAGGTTAATACTGAATAAATATAGAATACTGAAATGTCATTTTGACATTTCATATTGATTTCCATAGTAACGCACTTATTTATTAATAATTTAGTTGCTAGGACCCCCTTAGCAACAAATAATAGTGTTTTACTTTTAACGATTTTTTTTTCCGAAACATACAAAACAGAATTAAGTGAAAATGAATTCAATTCTGCTTAAAGATGGCCAAAAGTATTAAAAGAATGCATTGTCGTCGTGTTCTGATATATTCTAAAAGTTTCAAATGTCTAGCTAGTCGGGAGTTAGTTAAAAATCTTCAATCGTCCAATACAAATCTGGACAAACAAGAATACGAGCTAATAAAAACGTGGTTTTAATGTATTAATCACGATCTTTACATACGTTATATAAATTAGTAATAATATACAATACCCACAGACATTGGAGATGTTGGAAGGCGAAACCTGAAATATTATACCCAAAACCGAAAGAATGATACAAAACTCTCATCATGAACTCAATGTTATAATATTATAATTGCCTAAAAACTTTGTAACAAAACATCAAAAAATCTTATTATTGTTCGTAAAAGTAAATGTGTACGATATGTACGTTTTATTATTATACCTTATTTAAAAAACACCCACGATGGCCACGTGGCTTAAGCGTCGATCTATAACTTCGTAGGTCCCAGGTTCGAATCATGAGTCTGGCAAATACACATATTGTTTTTCAATTTGTGTATGAGTCAGAGTATGGATCTAATAGGTTGAGCAAGTGGCTGACATCCATTTCTCGTAAAAACAATATTTGTTACAAACCTCTACTCTGTGGGGCCCCATATGACCTTATTATGATAGGATATGGTCGAAGAAAAATTGTGTAATGATTTTTATAATAAATCCCGAACCGGAGCGACATTAATATTTTTTTACGAAATGGAGTGTTAGTCTCGAGGATTTAACAAAACGGAGCTGCGCTCTGGTCCATTTCGTGCGCTGCAATTACTATGTAAAACCCAAAGATGTTGCAGAGGACCTTCAGGAATTATGATTAAATTAGCTGCAAGTCATTTCGTACTGCAGATTCATTTATTGCATTGGCAGAAAAACGCCGTGCATTAGTGTTCCAAATCGTTAAAATATAATCTCATACAATTGAAAATTAGTAAATTTAATAAAACAAAACATTCCACAATTTTATTTATTTTAATTACAAAAATATATGATTTATGCCAAAGAAGAGAATATTAATTTTTCTTTATTTATATTCAATCATGTTGAAACTATTCTAGAATCGTTGGAAAAATTGATAAAATAAAAATTTCATAATAATTTTACTCGGTAGGTATATTCCAAATTAATTTCAAATACTACTTACATATGGACAACTAAAAATTTTATTAATTACTTGTAGCTATCAATATGAAAAAGTACATCTGGTTTAGGTGTTTTCGGGGTTATCTTAATAATTTTCACATCATCAAAAACACTCTCACATTTGTAAAATTCATTCAATCTTTCATTAGGGCCACAGAGACATTTTTCTATTTCTTCATCAGTTGAGATCCAAGATCGCTTTCCAAATCGAAATATGTCCATTTCGGCGCTGCGTTTTTTTATGTGATTCTTTGGCCCTATTTTACAGCCTCTGGCCAGCAGAATTTCTTCCAGTGTGAGAGGACGTGGGGTGGTTTTAATGCCGTTGTAGACGCCTCGATTTGTACACCTTGGAGACCGGTCAAACAAGTGGTCGTCGACAAAACTCGCATCAATGGTTAACGTCGACATCACTACATAATGATATAATATCATCAATAACGTAAATCTGTATCCAAGCATTTTCTATTGATCAAATTTTTCTTTGTTATGCTCGTAATTAATATATTGTGGTCTTTTATGAATATCTAAAATAACACTGCTTTTGGCATTCTGCTAAGAAATTTGGGTAAGTATACAATTTTATTCAGATAATTAGTTTTTTTCCAAGTAATCGATATTGCTATGGCATGTAATCATTAATCAATTACCCGATTATGATTATCGATTACTCATATAAGTATTTACTGTATTTAGCTTACATAATTTATTTATTTAACTATAACAATATGTTCCGTTTAAAATAATTTTAATAAATAAATGCCTAGTCCAGTCGTCGGAAAACCGTGGCTCGCAAGCCGCATGTGGCTCTTTAGCCCCTTGAGTGTGGCTCTGCCAGAAATGACCACGTACGGAATATAACAATGAAAGATAGAACAGTCAAAATGTTTTCGAATATAATGAACCGACAAGTCGAAGATCTTAAATTGGTTTCAGTTTTATCAATAACAGTTGACGAGTCTTATAACATAAATTATACAGAACAAGTGTCACTTTTTGTACGATTTATTTAATCTACAGGTCTTAAAGAAGAACTTTTAGGATTATTGCTACTCAAAGGTCACATACGTGGAGAGGATATTGCAAATGCTGAAATTGAGTGTATGGAAAAACATCATATTCCAATCAGCCTGTTACGATGTTGTCCACTTTCATACAGTCGGGCACAGCATATCCAAAAACAGGAACCCTACAAACCGAAGATTTAATTATCTGTCTAAACTAAAAAAAACTTTATCCATAATAATTATTCAGGTAGGTATACAAAAAATGTTGAAAAAAACTTATCGCATGGAGACTGAGATTAAAGATATAAAAGTGATATTAAAACGAATCGTCGTGTAAATACTCAAGTTGCAGCGTTTTGCTATGTGCAGCGTGCATACACGTGCATAATAATATGCACGCTACACACCCCGTTCCGCAAAAGGCTGCCACCGAAGTTTACACTAATATCCAGGCAGGCACACAGAAAAATCGTTTGGGAGGGATCCATTAAAACATATCCATAATATTATAATGTATTGATTTTTAATGCGGGGTAGGGGCGTGGTTAACAAAATGTAGTAGGTGATACTGACTTAGCCGCGGAATACCGCTTTTTCCAGTTACAACCATTATTATACTAAGACACTATACACATTGAGTCTAGCGATAACACCTGACCTGTAGATATATCTAAGGGTGTTCACCTACTCGTACGTGTCATTGCGAGCTGTCGCATCGACAAGTGGCTGTCAAATGTACATGGCTTAACGGTCATAATAAAATTATTAGGATTCTTAGTGTCCATTTTTGTCACTCACGCTGTCTTGTCTTTTGAGACACCGCATCAGAATATTAAATACTTTGGACGTTGAAGACGCACCTGGTGCGTAATAATCAGGCGGCCGATCGATGTAATTAACGTGCATTTTAAACTTGGTAATTAAAAAATCATTATCTAGTCAGCAGCGAATGAGAACCAACATTGGATGACCCAGATGTTTGCACCAATATATGAGTGCCACGTGCCTTCAAGTGGCCGAAGACATTGCGTGTCGTAGAATGCCTAAAGCAGTGGGGTCAACCTGTTTAGAAGGCTGTTTGATAAGTTTGGCTTTTTTCTCTATATCCCATTTTTCCGTACTTACTACATATTTTCCTTCTTTCGTCTTTACTTCTAAAAAATACATATATTTAGAATTCAAGTTAGGGTTTTTTGAACATTGAGAAAAAGCAGATTTAGTGGAATATTCGAGATTATTTCTGAATATTATAATCTGTTTGCCATGTACAGATGTATATGTTGTAAGCTACAAGGATTATTCAATAACGCTTGATTTGGAAATAAAAATATTACTTGGGCAACGTTATATATTACTGTACATTAATTTTGCTGTATCCCTAAGCTTAATCGATACACCAGTTCCAAAGTTTAACAAGTCAAACAAATTGCAGTTTTGAATGAAGTATGAGAAAATGTTTAGAATATCGATATCTACCAGTTCCAAAATGTAACAAGTGATCTGTGATTATTTTTAGAATGACAGTGGTTATTATTCTTTGGAATGATACGTTAATCCTGTGGAAATCTCTGATAACTCCTATTATTAATATATGAAAAACATAAACTTATATGTTTATATAAATATATTATTTTTTTATATAATCCTAGAATTTCATTAAAATCTACACCCATTAGATAAGTATATAGTAGAAGATTAAACCTGCCCAAAATCTTGTTTCCTAATTTTCTCAGAACTATGCTTTTTGAGTTTGTTACGCTTTGGAACTGGGGGGTATCGAAATATATTTAGTACTCGTATTATCACATCACAGTTTTTGAATAAAATAATAAAAACATCTACTTACATGCAGCGCTCGAAATAGTAAATTTTGCGAACCGGAGCGTTTGATAATATTCCGAAAATATTATTATAGTTATCTAATTTTATGTAGTATATTTTATAAAAATATGTGTGTTGGATGTTTTGTAATATGGTCTATCTACCTCAGACAGTGAAATTAATTTTTCCACGAAATATTTATTAAAAGATAATTTTGCCGATTTTATGAATCGGAACGGCGCTCCGGTGCACTCCGGTCATTTCGAGAACTGTTTACATGACAGTGTGTATAATTCAAGATGCGTAATTTGCAAGCTAGATGCATATTCAATAACGCTAGATTTGGAAATAAAAGCGCTAATTTGGCAACGCTGTATAACTCTTAATACTTTCTCTTGACGCAAATCTTGCTATATTATATATACCTAAGACTATTAAATGTATTTAGTGTCATCACAGTTATTGTGTAGAATAATAAAAGCACCTACTTAAATGTATGTACTTATATTTTTTATCTTTACATTTGTTTATCAAAACAATGTCGAATTAATAACCTGAATAGTGGATAAATTATCTTGACAGCATTTTATCAATTTCTATTATATTTCGAAAGATTAAAAAATCTTGATTTACTATTGATAAAACTGTTGTATCTGTGTATCCGGTACCTATATATTATGGAAATACAATACAAAAATACTAATTATAATAATAAAAATACGAATTATTATTATTATTATAGTATTTCAACTATGTAGCATATGGATGGTGGTTCTTATTTAAATAACTCGGCTGAATCACCATAAGCGTAGCATACAAGCATGAAATTCGATAGTTTTAACAGAATACAAGAAATAGTCAGAGCGGTACCGAGCGGGAAATCAATTTTGCTCTGCGTAATTGACGCACAGTGCGCACAAAAGAAATCGCCCATGTTCGACTATCGTACAGACCTACAAACTTATCTAAATAATGGATGAGGGAGCCATAGTCGAAAGCTACCCAAGCAAGACTCGCAACTGGACAGAATCTGACATTTGAATGACGTTGTCAAAATGGCGTCCATATAATAGTCCGTAGATCCATTTTTGACCGTTCTTTAGATGAGTTTGTAGGACTGTTAAGCCGATATTTGGATGACTAGACGTGACTTGTGAATCGTATAACAGGTTGCGCGCGCAGTTATCTACACTTTCAGGCCAAATAGTAAACAATTACTATAAAACACAACAGGTAACTGTCAGATAATTAAGTTTTAAGTAAAAATAATATGATATAAGCAATTAGAAAGATATTTTTGTTAAATCTCTGTGTTCCGCATGACAATTAATTATTGTTTTACGATTTGCCGGCACGGTGCATCGTGCAGTTTAAAATGTAGCGCCTGTACACATGCATGGATTTACTGGCGGCAATTCATAGTGCTTATTTCAAAGTTTAAACTATCGTTTCAATAGCTGTTTACATGTAAAAGTGCTGACTGTCTCTCCAATTCATTCTTTAAGAGTGAGCGAGACGCGATGTTGTCATTGTATGGTACTATTTTTCGTATCGGTCAACCTTCAAATTCGTTTTTTTGCCGGCAGGTTCGCCACTATCGTTCTACTGCGCAGGCGCAGATCGAAAAAAAATTACTGTCACATGAAAATTCAGAAGCTTCCAAACTTGTTTGATTTATGCATGCAAACTCACCAACTGCAGGGTAATACATGTTTACCCATACATTTTCTGACTGTCAACATGAAATCCATGCACTGTAAACGGGGTATAATTTATTGTAGCGATAGTCACTTGCTTCAAGTCGTGACGTGGACGTTACGTTAAAATCGCAATAGAATCAGTAAATATTATGCCGTGATAAAGCCGATAAAGGCAATATCAGTGCTTAATTTGTTTAAATTATATTTTTTAAACACTTTCAGTTAAAACCAATTTAATTGAAAAATGTAACCCAGCGTAAACAAGCCAACGTATGACGTAACACGTACATTTATTACTAGAAAGAATACCAGGTGGCAGTGCCGCCTATCAACATTCTTATACTATTATTATATTAAGTGGCACTTATTTTTTTTTTTACAGTTTAGTGACTCTTGACAGCTTTATAATATGGTTGGTGTTTTTAGTATTAGTTGTGTTTAATGATATTTGTTTTCCGCCTTTTAACAGATTAATATAACAATATATACTGAAACCTGGAATATGTTCAATATATTTTATTTACGTCATAATAATATTATACTGTATCGAAATATTTACAATATATATCGGAACAAATATCATTCTATTTATACATGGGCAAAATTAGTACATTTATAAATTATATATATTATATTATCTAGATAAAGTTACCTGAAATATTTTTTCTTTTGTCTTCGGACTTTTTTAAAAGAATATTATTAAAATTCTAAAAGAATAAAGGCTAAAAAGCGAACGTGGGGATCTTCGTATTATTCTTGATTGATCCCCACTTCGTGTTTTCTTCATTGCAAACATTTGGCGAAAATAATAATAAGAACATTTTTTTGCGATTAATTCAAATCCTGCATGCTAAAATTTTATTTTTCTCTTTACTTTTATCATTTTTCTAACCTTGCCGAGATACGACAGCTTTGAATATACAAATAAACACATTTTCAATCATATTGTTATCAACTGTTTCACCGAATAATATTAAATTTACTAAAAATGTTATCTGTATGCAAGGAATGCTACAATATTACGATTATCATTCTTCTAACCTCACCAAGATACGATAGCTTTGTATATACAAAAAAAAACATTTCAAAAATATCAACCCTTTTATCTAATAATAATTCCTAAAAATGTTTTCTGTATGTGAGATTGTATGATCTATCTATATTCTATAATATCATAACAATACGATATTGATGTTTTAAATATAGTTTTACAACAATGATTTAACATGGATTGGGATTCTTGGAGATACCGCATCCATATGCTCGGAATGATGAGCGAACATAAAGAAGAAGAATTAATTGTAGGTATAATATATTATATCCATTTATCATTGCCATCGTAAGGTCGAAAAACATGGTATGTTTTATTGGGAATGGGACAACTGGGCGCCAGGATAATTGGGTACCGCACTGTCGAATTCATTCGATTTCAATAAATGGACTTTCATTACGATTTTATACATAAAGTATACAAGGAATTTTAATCAGTTTCTATCTATTACTTAGTAGTTTTAATTCATTTAGCTCTTAACAAAATGTTCTTTTCATTGCGGACTGAGAATTATCATGCCTGTAGCTTTATATAAAAATATAAGAACTCTCTTCTTGTTGGAACTTAAATATATGCACAATTAAATCATTATATCACGTGTGCATATTTAAATTCTCACTAAGTATTTAATAATAATATAATAATTTAAATATAAATAATAATATTAAATATAAATGTTTTAAAAGTAGGTATCTATAATTCACGAACGTCTATTCGATTGCGTGGCGCCCAGTTTTCCCGGCGCCGAATCGCCCTAGACCTGTTTTATTATAACTTATAACACAACGAATATAATATATATAGGTAATCTAATAAAACACATTTTAATACGTTTATTTGAGTTTTATTTTATCAGATGTACGTAAATTGGTGACGATACGTAATTGCATCACGTCAAAGGTGTTCCCAAAGATAATTTGGAATAACTCAAAATATTAACTATTTTGAAAAAACATGGTAAGTATTCCATAAAGAAATATTTTGTAGAGGTAAAAAATTGTCTTTATTATAAAGAAAATGATACATACCCAATTCGTGTAAGAGTTTTCATAAGAATTTGGCTCGATAACACAAGAAAAGTATGAAGATCAAAAAATTCACAAATATAAAAAAAAATCGAAAATAAAAATTAAATTAGGGAGGGGACATCTTGAGACAATTACAATTTGTTGGCGAATGACTTTAGAAGAGATGACAGGATTCTGCCGAAAATTGGACGACACTTTCCTGATTGGTCGGGCTTCTGTCCTGGCGGGCATGACGGTGGAATTTGAACGATGCTGAAGAGTGTCCTCGGAGGAATAATATCATCAACGCTCTGTAGTGAATCCATTGACCTGCCCCATTGTTCGCGGCAGTTTCCATTTGCGTCGGGCTTCTGTCCTTCCGGGCACTGGACTGGGCCGTCAATGATGTTGGAGACGGATGGTGGAATCATATTCAGTGAATCCATTGACCTGCCCCATACTTCGCGGCAGTTTCCATTTGCGTCGGGTTTTTGTCCTTCCGGGCACTGGACTGGGCCGTCAATGATGTTGAAGGCAGATGGTGGAATCACACCTCCAGCGCTTTGCAGTGAATTCATTAACCTGCCCCATACTTCGCGGCAGTTTCCATTTGCGTCGGGTTTCTGTCCTTCTGGGCATTGAACTGGGCCATCGATTATATTGAAGACAGACGGTGGAGCTGCCAATGATATGGTACATGCAGCGGACACAATCAAAAACACATGAAACACTTGGACCGCCATTTTGTATCACGTATATTAATTTAACTCAATTTATTATCTGTGCTCAGTAGCACTGAAAGGTATAATGTTTCGTGAGCTACTGAAGACTTCTTTATATTTATAACAATAAGATAGTGTAATTAAAATGATAGATACAATAAAATCTCTTATCACTTCGTTCAAGATAAAACACTGATAGCATATCTAATTTTTAATGATCACTAAGTAATAAACTGAGGGCTTTGCTTTAATATTTTAAATAAAATACTCATCATCATCATCATCGGAGGTTTAAAAACCCGTGGCGGGTTATACTCTCTTTCAAGAATTTCTTACATCACTGACCATCCTGGTCACAGCGCTCGAAATAGAAAATTCGTCAAACCGGAGCGTTTGACTTTGAAAAACAAACACACCTAACTATGTTATGAAAATATTAAAGTGTATACAACCTACTGTTACACCCCCGAATCGTCCCCATTTGGGGATGTCTCTTCTGTGAATCTAAAGAGGCCTGAACCATTACCAATCCGACGCATAGTAAGGGTTGATTGCGAGAATAAATAAATAAATAATGATAAATATATAACCGGCAGCCGGAAACATTATCCAAATACCGTTCCCGCGCAGCAGAGGCTCCTAAATATCGACATTGTAAACACGTACATTCCGACCTCCGCAAAAATTATAACAAATTGTATAAAAATGTAGAACCAAATAGTATTAAAAAAGAAGAAAAATCGCCGTTTTCGACCATTCCGGTGTTATTTTGTTCACTCCCAAGTCCCAAATGACAGACGATGACGAAACACCAGCATACTGAGCGATAAGAGGAAGCATCTTCTCGCTTTAGGCTTAACGGGAGATGTCACTACCTACCTTGGACGGGAAAATGCAATAACAGCCTTCAGTATCCGAATCGCTGATTAACTGAAAATTTAGTTAGGCAACGTCTTTCAGTGCCACCGGCGAAAAAAAACAATTTTTTACAAACCATTCAGGCAAAAATTGTGTTATACTCTTTTATTCCTGTATCTGTCGCCCATAAAACAGTGCATGGTTTGATTACTCCCATTGGACGTCACTACTTAACGATCGTTATTTCGTAATTAGTTAATTTAGCAATAATAGACAATACATTCACAAACATTAAGATATATAAGAAGCAGGCCCCAAGGCCAGGATGTTTAGGGGGTCCCCTACCCATCTCCGAGGTTAAGGGCAGTTTGATGCTGTACAACAGGGTTTCCCAAACTTTTTCTGCAATGGAACACTTCGCAAACCCGGAAATTTTACCGGAACACTTAGTTTATTTTGTAGGTTATTTATTAGCGCAGCTAACCGTTCTGCCAATTTTGGCAATTGTCGTTAAACTGACGAGACTTGTCAGCCGGTCAGTTAAAAACAATATACCCCATCTTATTCATGCGCACGGTGTGAGATAATATGGTCCTCCGCCTGTATCTAGATCATGGCTCCCACATCCCGAATCGGGCCCCCTACTTATCGCTAAGGTTAAAGGCAATGTGACGGTCCTTCGAGGTAAAATGAAGGGTATTTTTAGCGATTTTTTGTATTTTTAATACACCCACTTTTATGTTATATCGACAATAATCAAAAATTATGGCAAAGTACGGCAAAACCACATATTATAAAAATGTTAGTATGCTTGAAGTGAAACAGCTCCGCATGCGACATTTTTTACTATTAGTGCATGTTTGTGATGTGTGTTTATCTCACTTGGCTGGTCGATCTCTCACGCTGGGCCCCCCGTAAGCCCAGGCCCACAGGCTAGAGGCCTGTCAGCCCCCCCCCCCCTTTGTGGGAGCCATGACCTATCTAGATACTTGACGTCATAAACATCAGTGGAGATTGATTATCACTCGCCTTTCAATATGAAGTAGATTCTTTAATTATTTCAGTTTTACTTAGCTTACTTCTACTTAGTAGAAGATCTTTAAAAATGTTGCAGTGTATAAAACCTTTTCAAATGGTCGCGGAACACCTATTCAGGTTCGACGGAACACTAGTGTTCCGCGGAACATAGTTTGGGAAACCCTGCTCTACAGTATTGTTTCCAAATGGAATTCCGCGAAATCCCGTGGTTCTGCAAGGAATAATTTAAGTGTATTCCGTGTACTTTTAGCGAAATCTTCTATGTTCAATAAATCCACTTGAATTATTGAGTTGTCGTCATTAGACATCATATTATTATAAAGTACTGATCGCAAACCCCTTTCATGGTAGCCAAGTAACATGCGCCATTCGCTATATTGGATAAAAATAGTATTTATTACTCAGGAAGCACATTATTAAAATAAAATTCTACTCGTAATTAGGTACATTTAATTATATCTATCATATTTCATCAAATTGCACCTAACACGGACATGCATTCATGTATTATGTATACTATGGTTGGTAATACTTTGGTTTTATGAGAAACACCCAATAAAAAACAAAGTTAGTTCGCTGAAGGACATAATCCAATAGAAATTGAAATCATCTACAAATCTTTGTAATTAAACATCACAAAATCGTATAATTGATGGTGAAACGGAAGTATACCACACGCCATTATTATTATTAAATGTTATGAAAAATAATTAAAGTATTTACTATAATTTCTGAGCGGGAAAGCTATTTTTAATTTTTCACGAGACAGAGTCGTAGTGTCGAAGGTTTGACGAACCGAAGCTGTGCTCCGGTGAGTTCTGGTCCATTTCGAATGCTGAACCTGGACCTGTATCATAGTATCATCAAAGAATGTACATTGGATGCCTTAACATCCTTGTTGACACCGCCAAACAGGCAAGAGTCTGAGCTTCATTGTCACCACGATACTGCTAATAATAATTTTGGTGTATGTAACGTTTTGAAGCTTATTTTTTTTTTGCTTACTATTTACACCACGATCGTGCAACCAAATATGTTGAAGAACAAAAACTTAAAAATAAGATTTTTCAAGTTCAGTAATTAGATAAAAATGCAAAAGCCAGTTTGCATGGACAAATTTGATGACAGTTTTAGTTTGTGACTTGTTGGACGCGGAGCAATCGAATGGGCAATTAATTAGCGTACAACTGGTGTACCGTCCGCGTGGAAAGGATTTTAGGGCAGGCTTCGAAGCGAACCGAAGCGCACCAGAGCACAGTTCCGGTTCATGAAACCCCCGAGATTATCGCTCCGCCTCATGAAATAAACCATATGAGCTAATATACATAAAATTAGAAAAATATACTTATTGATTTTTTCGGAAAATTATCGAGCGCTCCGGTTCGTAAAATATTCCTTTTCAAACGCTGAATGAGGGACAAGAAATACATAACACGGACATGGTTATTAATAATTACAAAAAAACACTTGAGTACATATTTAAATTTATACAATCATACCCAGAAGGTAATCCACTTTCGTGAATGTTCCGGTTCAGTGAAATATATTACAAAAACAACCAGATTTAAGAAACTCATATACCTCGATGTATTACCTAACTGGGAATCAAGCCATAACGGTAAGTACGATTCTTACGAAATTTACAGTTTTGTGTCACGGCCTGACTTGAGGCCTGCGACTTGAGCCTCTAACTAAAATAAAGCCCTGCAAATCCCTCAAGGCTAAATTAGAAGAAAGATATAAGGATGCTGCATATTTTTGAAATATTGATGGTATTCGGGGCAGTGACGTCCATTGGGGGTAAATATGTTGAGCGTCGTTTGGGGGCGGAAGTTACTCGAAGGGCGGCAAATCGAGTAGAATCATTTGGTATATATATATATATATATATATATATAAATACCTACCTAAACTTAGTTATAACGACAATATATTTCCATTGAAAAAATCAGCCCACTTGTTGACAATAAAATTTACAAAGTACACACTGTTAAAATTATACAAACTAAATGTGTCACAAATATCAACCAAATAGGACCTCAGACTCTGGTGATTTTGGTACCTACTGTCACGCACTGGTTTTTCTGCCCCTGTGGGGGGCGCTCCCATAACGAGTAGTGCTCCCCAGCCGCTCGGTCTGACCCTGGTAGTCAATGTGCCACCGATGGAATGATGATGACCCTTGGCAAGGCCGAACAAAATATTCCATATGTTAAGTCCCGCAGTTTGCTCTGACAGGTCCCACGACTTCTCAGAGTGAACTGTGGATGGTTAAGTCGTATAGGTATAAGGTAAAAGATTATAAGATTAAAATTTGAATTAAATATATGTTTAGATAAGGGGATAACTAAATTAAATAGGATGTAAATTATGATTTGAGTTATAAGTTTAATATGTAATGTAAACTGTAATATAATGTATAAATGAATGTAAAAATGCAAGGATTGACGAGAATAATAAAGGGAGACATATAGATGGGCGTTAATAGCATATAATAATTAAAAGTAATTAAGTTGTATCGTAATATTAAGGGTATCGATGTCGCCACGCGTCGCGCGTACACGGCGCAATAATTGTTAACATATGCTCATAGGCCTGTTGCGAAAACTTCCATTTGTACATAGGTGCAATCACAAAGTATAGCAACACGTAGGTTGTTGTTGTGGTATGTTTGGCGTGTAGGGCACCGGGGCAAGCCCCATATCCCTTTCATCTGTATGATGGCGTGTGATGGAAGTCTCCTCCCTTGCGGGTTTTTTTCTGTAATGTCTGCATCATGGCTTGTTGGTTAGATTTAAAATAGTGTTTTTCTTCTTTCTTCTTTCTTCACTCTTGTCGGCGCTCGTTCGTTTCTATCTTGGTCTGGATTTAGGTCCTTTTGCTGGTTAGTCTTCTCATGAGTTCGTTGGCGATATCGATGGCGTTCTTGAGCGCCATCAGCGCTTCATTGATTTGGTCTGGCTCCGAGTTTCTGGTGGTGGTATTCATCCAAGCTGGTCTGAATGTGTTTTGCGGTTCTTCGCGTTGTCTGGGCTGTTGTTGAAATTGCTTGTCAGCGTTTGTAAACGCATATCTGGCGTGTTTGGGGTGCCTTGGGCAACCTCTGTAGTTGGCCGGGTGTGGGCCACCACAGTTGGCGCATTTGGCGGGATCGGTCGTATTTTTCTTCTTGCAGTCCAAGGTGAGGTGTTCACCGGCACATCGGACGCACATCGGAGTTGCGTGGCAGCAGGAGGCGGAGTGGGCGAAGCCCTGGCAGCGATGACACTGTCCATCCGCCGTTCTTCTGCGTAGCGGCTCCACTTGGATAGATAATCCGAAGATGGAGGTGAGTTTGAAGATATTCTTGGAATCGCCGCTCTTCTCGACGTCGAGGAGAATCAGCGGGATCTGTTTCTTTTGGCTCCCTTGGGTCATCCTGAAGGCGTTCTTGATCGGGTATCCCAGTGCAGTGAGTTCACTGCGAATTTCTTCGGCAGTCGTCTCTTCAGGGATACCTCTGATCACTATCTTCAGTGGTTTTTCCTCATGGAGGTTATATGAGTGGTACTCAGTCTTGTCTGCGTCCAGGATCCGTACTGCTAGCCTGTAGGAGTCTGAGTCTGGCAGTGTGAGTAGGATTCCTACCTTGATATTCTTAGCATTAGAGATAGTGATACCAGCGTCTTTCAGCTTGGCCATTGTATCTCTATATACTTTTTTATCGTGCAAGATGATAGGCGGAGTTTTTTTCGATCTGTCTGTTTTTTTGTCGTTTGTTGGTTCTGCCGTTTTGAGGCTTGGCATGTCTGGCTTTTTCGGTGTCGGTTTTGCTGGTTTTTTTGCAATTTTGAGATCGGGGCTTTCGGTAGCTAGGCGTTTGCTAGCTCTCCTGATCTGTCTTCTTTCTTTTTCTTCGTCTTCTTCTCGATCGAAGCGGTCGTTGACGGCTTTTAGTCTTTTGTAGTATTCTTCGTCATCGCTCCTTTTGGTCTTGGCTGCGGCTGCATTTGATTTGGCTGCAGCTGCGTATGTTTTTGGAGTATCTTTGCTGGTGCTTCGAATTGATGGCACCGCAGGAGTGGTGTCCATCTTTTCGGAGCTGGTCGTGGTTTTGGCGGCGGATGTTGAAGGGCCGCTTGAGGCCGGGACTTTGGCTGTAGCCTCAGCGGGGGCCTGAGCGGGTTTGTCAGCAACCGAGGTCTGTGAATCGTCGTTGAAGTAGTCTGAGTCATCTATGTCTAGGTCCTCATAGTCAGCGTCGTCCTCCGTGTCGGCGTGATCGGAGGTAACCAGTTTGATGGCCTCTATTTCCTCCAAGACTCTCTGCATATTTGATTTTGGTTTCTTTTTTCTCTCTGGTTTATCCTTTTGTTTTTGGAGATCTGGCAGTGACTCATAAGGCGGGACCCCATAAGCGATGCAGAGAAAGCCGTAAATGTAGGCAAAATCTGCTGCTCTCAGCTTCCTCTTCAGCCCATGGATCTGCGTCAGGTCGGATTTAAAGTTGTCATCAATCGGCGCATGTGAGTCCGGGTTCAATAGCCCGGAAAGCGAGGGGATCTTGCTCATTTTGACTCGCTTATCGAACTACAGCGCAATATCGGTAACAATATCTGAATGTGTCTGCTCTATTCGTCGTTATGAAGGCTTCAGAGAAGATCTAGTTCGGTCGGCCGTCGATAATTATCTTGAAAAAGACCATCAATGGCGGCAGATATTCACCAGATGTCCTCCAGATCGGCGATGATAACGGTGAAACAGCATCCAAAGGTGGCGGAGGTGGCGGGATTATTTCAACGAAGGTGGCAGCTTCGTATTGAAATCAATCGGTAGTGGAGGCGGAGCAAGATGGCGGCGTTATTGCGTTCGAGAAAGGTGGCGGAACTCGCATCAATGTCCTCTGGATGGGCGATTGTAATGGCGTTGGCATCCAAAGGTGGCGGGCTGGGTCGGCGGAGGTGGCGGAATAATTTCGACGAAGGTGGCGGCTTTGTATTAAAATCAATCGGCGGAGGTGGCGGAGCAAGCTGGCGACGTTGTGACGTTCAAGATAGGTGGCGGAATTCGTATCGATTTTGTTCGAATTGTTGTAACGTAGTATGTTTTATAATCTCAGTAGTAATTTTCGTATCGGAGCTTGAAGTGACTGTTCGCGGTGAGTGCCAGTCTGCGAATGAATGCAACACGTAGGGCAATCATCGATCCGATTTTAATCACGATCCCGCGTAATTAATTTTCATACTAAATTCGATTTCAAATAGCCACGGCTGTTCCGCGCGCGGCGTTTCCGAATCGGTATTCCGGCAGCTTTCCTGCTCTGACGTACGACGGCGTCTCTGTCGTACGTGTTGAAACCGATTTCGCGATACGAATTTGCCCGCTTTGCAGTGACAGAGCCCCTCTCGCTCGCGTGTATGACGGCGTCACGCTCACGCGCGACGGGAGAATCGGATCAATGATTTTGGTCGATCAAGGAGACCACGTACCTACTGGAATAAGGCGCGGGAAATCTTTGATCGGCGAAGTATGAGTATGTACTAAGCAATTATTACTGCCTATATGTTTGGTTGACGGAATAACATCCGTCAACTAGTCGTAAGTATGTGCCTGTGGCGACACCGAACTGTAATAGATGTTAAGGTAAGAAAGATTGCGCGACAGGCACGCAGACATATTCAATTTAAGTAACGTTCCCTCTAGATATCATTTAATATTAAACTACGAGTATCATGTTGTAAATAAATTAGTGACCTACCGATTTTGTATTCTGAGACCAACGTCGAGGAGGTATTCAGGCCGTCGGAGTGCCTCAAAGATTGGCCCTCCAACGGTAGTTGGCCGAAGGATTGGTATGCGCTATCGTAGGCCTGGTGCCACGAATATACCAATTTAACTACTGGGATATGAAGCCTTACCATCCAGGCTAACTCGGGAGTACCCTTGTTTTTGAGTGAGAGGCACCGTCACGCCGCTAGAGCCCACGGGGCCGGCCGCCTCTGAGACAACCTTCCCTCAGCCATGAGGAATGTCACCGCGCGGGGGGTGTGCTGTATCGATAGGCAATTTGACGACGAATCCGTTGATACCAAGCACTTCTTCGTACGTGCATTTTTCGCTTGGCTGGGCCGGAAACAAGGCGCTACTGCTTCTGAAGGTACTTACTCTCAGTACTAGCAAGTACCAGAAAAACGTAAGTGACGCGAGGGCGGTTCCGCCCATCAGGAGGTACCGCCTAAGACCTATGATTTGGCGTAACCGGTTTTCACGTGGATGTTGCGGATAATCGATCACGGTACGATTTCCGCCAATCTTCATAGTGAAACCGTTACAGATTTTAGTTATAGAATTTATTTCTGCAAAGAATAATTTGATCCTGAATACGCACTGGACACCAAGATATCCATCGATTCGCCGCTATTATCGCCAGCCTGAGGATCTCTAGCAGCCATCCACCTGCCGTCGAACAGTCTTTATCAAGATAATCGCCGACAGCCGATCAACCTAGAATCTTCACCAGGGCTTTCATAGTGGAGAAACGATACGTTTCGAAACAGACTTGAATTGCTCTCTCTCTCACCAACCTACCTACACCCATCATCATCATACCTACCGACCTACCTACCTACCTACCATCCCGTGAATAGTGTTACTGTGGACCAGTGCCTTCGTTGTTCCCCAAGTGCCGTGAATCAGGTGTAACCGAGAGGCACAAGCGCTGACGGTTCTGTTCGGTTCAGTGTGATGTCGTGCGCGATTCGAGCCTTCAATCTCATCTTATACGTGATATCGACGACCCGGATCGCATAGTTCGACATCGCTCCCGTTCGGTACAGTTCGGTCAGTGAAACGTGCTTCAAGGCGACCGCCGGATCACCGCGCCCAAGGAACCGGGCTACAGATAACAATCTTTTCACTCTTTTTTTCTTTTTTTCTTTTTACTTACCTTACTTAATTTTTACTGCCCACTTGACTACATGATAGCCACTTACTTAAAATCTTAAATTTAAATATAAATTGCATCTATCATACCTATGCACAGAACCGGGCTACAGATAACATATTTTTTCCATCTTACTTTATCTCTCTTCTACCATTAACTCGCACTCTTTAACTACCTACTTAACTTACATGATAGCCACTTACTAAAAATCTTCACTAATTACTTATAGCTGTGATACTGACAACTATTGATAACCTAAACTACAGTAGACTATATAGAATCTTGCTGCTAGTACTGAGCAACAACCTACCATATATAACAATTCTCTGCAAATAACAATTTCTCTACCTATCATCTGCTATCTTATCATAATTTTTCTCTCCTATATCAAACCTTAACTTGCAGTCTTATAACTAACTACTTTTATATTTTAAATCTAAATTGCATACTTGTGCATAAAATCCCATCTTAGCTTACTAATTATATCCTTGCAGCCTCTGATCTCACTATTAAAATATTATATTCTACCTATTATATACCTATTATAAAATCCTTTCTTAATTACCTACTTATTGTGACTTTGACAGCTTCTTCTCACTACTAAAACATTATATCTCAGTAATAATCATACTCCATTATTCTATACGATTCCCTTAAAAACTTGCATTCTATTAACTACCAACCTGCTTTACATGATAATATCTTAAGCCTCTTATTTTTACCTAAAATATTAAATTTAAATTACATCTATCATACTTAGCCAGCCCTCACTTTTTAAAATATATATTAACTAAACCCCTAAATACGCTGGAATATACAAAGACTCACCGTCAGTATCGATCGGTGACCTGCTGTGTATATCTCCATAAATACATGAATTTTTCTCACATATTATAATTTGACTCTCTTTACCATCACTATAAAATCAAAATAAATTTAAATACGCCAGTTATAAATTTAAATACGCCAGTTATAGAATAGACAGCTCAAACTTACCCCACATAACATTTGCTGTTCCACTTAACAATGGCACCCCCCAACGAAATATCTGCCAACTTACTAATCTCAGCATTTCTGCGATTATTAACCAAGGCACCGCCACCATCTATTCATCAGGACCCTGCGATGAAGGCACTATATGATGAGACCCTGAAGAACGCAACCGCTTATCTATCCACCGACACCCCAGCAGTGGCAGTCACATCGACACCAACCACGTCCCGAGTCCAAACTCGGAGCAGCTCAAGGACTAAGCAACAACCACCGCCCAGCCAACAGATCCCAGCCTCACAATGGACCATCGCCCCAGATCCAGACTCCAGCCCAGAAGATGACGAATGTGAACTACTAGATTCCTCCGCATCGAGCCTATCCAGCACAATACGCCAACCGACCAGCAACATCTTAAGCACAATCAACGAAAATGATGTTGAGTCCCCGATCCCGTCGAACCAATCGACCCCAAAATCACAGACATATCCCTCAGTAACCAACAAGAAGGATAGAAAGGCAAAAGCCAGGGCCCACAACGCAAACAGGAGCAACACACCAAACTCCCCGCGGCCCTCGCCCCAAGAACCCAAAAGCCAAGAGACCCCCCCCATGAAGAAAACCAAAACCGACCTACCGACCGTCTCGCCATCTCTTCCATCCAGTGCAGCATCAAGCCCTAAATCCCCCGATCCTGCCACGATCTCCAAAACACCAGCAATACCGCCAATTATACTGCACAACAAGGCGGATTTCAAGAGACTAACTGCTGACATGTTCCGCGCGGGACTAAAGATTGTGGAAGGAGTCAATCAACGCTTAGGAATAAAAGTCACGTTCCCCTCCATTACATGCTACAGAAAAGCACAAGACCTACTACAGACTGCGAATATAAAATATAACTCATACGACCTTGCGTCAGAAAAAGTACTCAAGGTAGTCATGAGGAATATCCCAGTTGAATATACCGAAGAAGAAATAACAAAAGAACTCTCAGACCAAGGCTTCCCAATTCAAAAAGTACATCGCATGAGAAAAAACTCGAACCGACTCCCCATGCCTCTGGTCTTACTAGACATCGAGAAAACAGACAAAGGCAGAGAAATCTACAACATGGGAAACTTCTTAAACCTGCGAATTAAATTAGAACCATTAAATAGAAAAGCCTCAGCCGGACAGTGCCACCGCTGCCAAAGATTTGGCCACTCCCAAAAGAACTGCCACGGAGATCCCAGGTGCGTCCGCTGCGGCGAAGGACACCTTACAAACACTTGCACTCACACACGACAAATGGGGCCGGCCACCTGTGCAAACTGCAGGGGGCCACACCCCGCAAACTTCAGAGGATGCGCATACCGACCAGGTAACACAAGGAGCGCCCCCCATCACAACCCAGAGCCACAAACACGCGCCCCATTACTCCCAACGCCCAATGCATGGGCGATGAACCCGAACACCTTCAATCAGGCACCCTCTGGCCCGAAGAAGATGCCGTCACAACCCGCCTCCAAGGTCGCGGAAAAAACACATCCACACTACCCTTCCACCTCCACAACCCATCAGGAACACTCGCAGGCCCAACATTTATTGGAGCTGAGCCATGCGATGAAGGCCCTGATGGACCAGGTCCACTCTGTCCTAGCGACTTACCCAAGAACCCAATATGGCCGCTAAAATCAAACCTACGTCACTACAGACAGCGTTTTGGAACGCACGAGCTTCACTCCTCACAGACAAACACGAAATCCGACACTTCCTTGAAGAGCATGACATTGATATCTTACTTATCAATGAAACGTGGCTCAAACCTTCTCATCGATTTAACATACCTAACTACACTATACACAGGAACGACAGACTAACCAAAGGTGGCGGAACAGCCATCCTCGTAAAATCAACTATCGAGCACTGTTCAATACACTCTCAGCCACCCGCGCGCGCCACTCGTCAGGCTATAGAATCAACCTCGATACTAGTAACAACTAAGAATTACGGCTTAGTTAAATTCACATCTATTTACATCCGACCCCAGCAGGCACCAACCAGGTTAGATTACGATAGTCTTCTCGACACCATCAATGATACTCCCACAATAATAGCGGGCGATTTCAACGCCAAGCATCCTGCTTGGAACAACTACAAATCGACACCCCGTGGTGAGTTATTACTACAGTTCACTCAGGACACTCAATCAGTCATAGCAGCACCTCTCACGCCAACCATGTTCCCTGTACATGGGAGACCTAGCATTATAGACTTCGCCATCCTCCGTAATACAAACTTTTTTCCCATTATTCGCACGGTTGACGAATTAAATTCAGATCACAAACCGGTATTAATGTTCCTCGGGGACCCGTTAGATCCATTAGTTACGCCACCGAACACCTCAAGATATAAAGTATCTTGGGAGGACTTCGGAATTCATCTGGAGGAACACCACACTCTAGCATCAGATCTCACATCCACTACTAAAATAGACTCCGCAGTGAGGGACTTGACGACCTCAATACAAGAGGCAGTCAAAGCCGCCTCAACACCAATCAGCCCGGCTGAATTGCATAGATTAGATATACCTAAAGCCACTAGATTAAAAATCACAGAGAAAAACCGCGCTAGGAAGATCGCCCAAATATTGGGAGATGAACCCTCTGTTGCCAAGTTTAAAAAACTTAGGAGTAGCGTTAGGAAACTTAATAGAGAACACGCCCAGGATAACTGGAACAACAAACTCATAGAATTAACTAAGGGTAGCGACCCCTACTGGAAGGTCTCTAAGGCCCTGAGAAGGCCAAAGTGCCCGATCAACCCCCTGAAAGGTCATACTAAGACAGTATATACCACAGAGGAGAAACTCGAGGTTTTTGCGGACAGCCTCCAAGGTCAATTCACACCTAATGACATAGACTACAATAACAGACACATCACCCGTCACGTAAATTCAGTTATGGACAGGGCCAGCGCAATAATTCACGACAGGATAGATCCTCCACCCACACCGATATTACCAACCACCACTCAAGAGGTTGAATATTTAATTAAGCGACTTAAAAATCGCAAAGCGCCAGGCAATGACGGGGTGAGTAACCTCACCTTAAAAAAATTACCAGAAAAAGGAGTATTAGCCTTAACAGGGATCATCAATGCCTGTTTAGAATCACAATACTTCCCAGACGATTGGAAACTAGCAGATATTATCCTATTTCCAAAACCAGGTAAAAACCACACCTTACCTGAGAACCATAGGCCGATAAGTCTCCTCCCTACGATGAGCAAAATTCTCGAAAGAATCATAAACTCCAGACTTCAAATCACTATCTTTGAGAAAAAACTCATACCGGACGAGCAACATGGATTTAGGGCCGGTCACGCCACTAATCACCAGTTGCTACGTGTCACTGAATACATTACAGACGGTTTTAATCACCACACTTACACTGTTGGCTTGTTCTTAGACATAGCCAAAGCTTTTGATAAAGTTTGGGTCGAAGGACTCGTAGTAAAGCTATCAGAGGCCGAAATAGATCAGCCAACAATCAGGATACTGAATTCCTTCCTCACCAATAGACGCTTCGCAGTCAAACTGTATGGAGCAAAATCCTCTATCAGACCAGCAACGGCCGGAGTCCCTCAAGGCTCCGTGCTTGCCCCGACCCTGTATAACCTATACACTCGGGATATCCCAATACCAGTAGATACATCAGCAGATTCTTGCATATTAGCACAATATGCTGACGACACAGCCATCCTGTCCAAATCCATAAACAGAAACAGAGCAACAGAGTTAGTCCAAAGGTCGGCCGACCAGGTTTCCACCTGGTGCGATAAATGGCGTATAAAAATAAATGCAGATAAAAGCAAAGCCGTTTACTTCGCGCGCCGCCATGCAAAGCGAAAGCGCACCATAGATCACCTGGTTATGAACAAGACTAAAATCCCTTGGACCGACTCGGTCAAATACCTAGGTCTTACGCTAGACAGAAGACTCACATTCTTTGAACACATTTGCGATAAAAAACGCCAAGCCAACACAGTATTAGCCATGCTCACACCGATGATAGGACATAGGAGCAAGCTTGCCTATCGCAGCAAGCTGCTATTATACACAGCCATAGTCAGACCGATCATGACTTACGCATGCCCCGTCTGGGCATACGCAGGTCTTAAGTATCTAAACCAGCTACAAATCACACAGAACAAAACACTACGAGCTATCACCAATGCTCCCTGGTTCGTCAGGAACACAACACTACACAGCGATCTTAACATGGAAACCCTCCAAACCCATATCCTCAAGCTCACGAAGCAATTCTACAGCTCCATCTCGAACCATCCCAACACGACAATTTCACACCTATTACAATACGACATACACGCACAGACAGAATTTGACCGGCCAAGAAAGGTTCTTCTACTGATGCCCCCCTAGCTACCCACATCCTTACTTCCCTGCAGACCTTCCATTCTTTCTTAGCGACCGCAATCGGGACCCCATTGTGACACCTGGAGATCGAACTTCCCTCGAGTATAAAATAAATAAAAAAAGATGGTGGCCAGTCTGTCACTTGACTTAAGTGCAAGTCTCAGAACCCACCCACCCTAGGTATTAAAAAATAATAAATACCAAACCACACAGACAAAGGGCTAAGCAAAAAAGATAAATTGCTACTCGAGGGAATTGCATCAATCATCCTTTAGCCGAGACCCTGAACTCCTGCGACACAAGACCGCAGAAGAAACCAGCCTACCGAGAGGCGAAGACGACGACAACGAAGAGGACAGACACCCAAACGCGTAGGTGCTGAAATCGGACGACAATCGACGGACGGCAGAAGTGAGAATGCGCCAGCAACTTTTCCTTAAACCAATAGAGACCACTTAATCGAGACCACAAATTGGGCCTCGGTCCGGTCGCGAAGCCACCGAGGCCCAACGAACTCAGAAGCGGTACAAAAATACCCTAAGGCAATCACAACGACAGTAACTAGAGATAACGGGGATGACTCCCATTTGAGTCGGCGCCCCAGTTAAACATTGCCATTACCCCAAGCAGCAAGCAATTCGAGATCAGTCTTTTTCCACCCTTACGACCCCGAACCTGCGACGGTCGGTGGCGTGATTTCTCTCGCATTTTTCTATACAAGTTTGTCGAAACTTGTTAGGAGGTACTCACCGTGGCTCGAAAATACCTACCGGTTGATACCTACCCGAAAAATACCTACTGTCAGACTGACAGCGCGAGACGTGAAGTGTCAAACAGCGACTTAGCCGTTTTCACTCGAATTTTAATTTTTTTATTGGACCGGGTTCCCAACTTTTTCAATACCGTGCCCCGTGCTCGCGCAATCTCGGCGACAAATAATAGTGACTAATTAATTCTCAAATAATTAAATACTAAGTGTGTCAGTTATATAATTAATTAACATATAATAAATTAGGCCTTACAATATTGTTTATTTTGTTTTGTGTTTCGAACTTTCATAATTTGACTTTATAACTGTTAGTGATTGTGGAACTGAATAAATTGACGATTAATATAGTGAATATTGTTTTACTTCGACTATATTAGAGTGCCTACCTGTTCTTCCGATTCGAATGTACCTCCACTCCTGGCATCGAGCTAGCTGAGGATTCGGAGGCCTACACTACCTAAGTGTCTTACTTATTTTATCTTTACGTATTTGCTTTTAATGTCTAAATATAATTTTGTGTGTGTTTAGCGGTATATATTTTGTTAGTAATGTATCCATATAACACATTTTTTAGATATTTGAGTGATAGCTGATAAAAATACTATGCGGTGGCATTTTCGCACTGCCTAGGGGTGGTATTTTGTCTCGAGACGTCACTGATTCGGGGTCTTATGCAACAAAGATGTTTATTCATGAATATTTCTTTGTCTGCTGCCCAATTTAATGGACTGTGCAATGTGCGGTCCCCCGTATAAAGCATACAACACGCATTTGTCTCTATCCCAAATGTGTGTCATTAATGGGTCCGAAGATACGAAGCACGCTCTGCTTAAATAAACCCAGCACTATTTCCATGTTTTTAGTTATGCGATTGTAACTATATATGGATTTGTGGTGATTCTTACTGTCTTTTCCAATGCTATATTGCTATATAAAAGTAATGTGACCAGTGGATCTCCTTGTTTGAGGTATCAAATTCTACACCATGGCATTCAATACCAATTACGGCTTTACCTGAAGCGCAAGAATTATCTTTTTACCCGACAGTACCAAAAACCTAAACACCTGCGTGTTTCCCAGTCTGAGGTTTTCAAAAAAATATATATTTCAACACTTAGGTAAGTAATATTCCCAGACATATAGCGAATCTTAGCCTCCTCCAAAAACTTCCTCCATCTCCTCAAATAATGGGCCAGTATTCTTTAGGTGTCTGCATCGGTAGCTCTAGTTTTTTTAATAACACAGCCAGTTGATCTCTAATCGTCTGGTCTGGTATCTACGATTCCCCGCAGCGGTTAGGCCTACCCATTTTAGTCTACCAAGTTTAACGAATACGGAAATACATTCTTTTTAGAAGACATTGTAGAGCTCCAGTTTATATCGAATATTCCAGTCTTCTCTTTCTAGTATGAGACTATATTATATTCTACGCATCTTCTTTCTCTCTAAAACATCAAATGCACTCAGATAAGACTCCAACACTCCCACCGTATTGGTTGGATCAATGTTTGGCAGTAAATGAGGTGGGGGAGAAACAGTCGTAGTTTCTTGGGTATTTGGAGGAGAGAGTTTATTTAACGTTACAAGAATAAATAATTACAATAATGACAGCGTGAGGTTATAATCGCGGGTACGGATGTACTGGTGAGATTGATGTGATCGAGAGATTGATTATATAATGAACTGAGAGACTGGACTCGAGTGGAATGACGGTTGACTACGTCGAGTGACGGACTCGATGAGTGAGTTAGAATTTATGGATTGTTTTTTTTATTATTATTTATACTAATGCAGTCTATATATTATCACAAGAGTCATTGTGTCAATTAACGTATCATAACAGACTCTACTGATCTACTTATGATTGAGGAAATGCTGACAATCATTTTTGCTCTATTATTTTGTTTTGACAACTAAAGATACGTATTAAAGTTTGTAACCAATGTACCTAATGCTGAGTATTATGATTGCTACAAATGTATTGTACGTCATACATTTTGTACTAGAATAATATTACTTCGTTTAATATCTGTACCTATATAACAATATAAGCCTCAAATTCAGCTAGCCCTTGAATACCGTAAGGTGCTATTTTCCAATGTAAGATTTATGTACATGAAGCCGTGACTGAAGAAGAATGTCCTGGATTCAATAATTTAAAAGACCTGAAAGAAGACGAATCTCATCATCCAGCATCCAAAAGATATTCAAAGACCTAAAGCGCGACGAAAGGCCTGATAAATTGATGAGATAATTCAGGTTATCTTAAGTAAATCACAATAAAAGAACGATTGATATGATGACATTTTCATGTATAATGTTGTACGTCGGTTATTTTAAAACATTGGCTGTATTTTTTCGTTGTACCGGAAAACATTCGGTTATCGGTAAACGAACGTGTAACGGTGTAACCCTAACATTTATTATCTAAATATTATTTATCATTTCAAAGCATTTACGTCATAATATTTTTGAGATGTAAAAAAATAAATAAACAGCACATTTGGCATACATATCACAGATGGCGCTTGATTTTAATCATTTGATAAAGAATTCTTAATGTAGTGGGGGAAAGTATGATACACTTCTTATGAATCATATATTTTTTACCTTGCATTTACTATCAAGGTTATTTAAAGATTTTGGCACGCAAACTACTCTACTTGATGCTAAGACAAAAGAGAAGGGAAGAGTATTGGTGATTTGGATTCGACCAGGGTCTATGCAATCGCCTTACAACAACCCTTTAAAATTATTTGTAGCCCAAGGCGGTAGTGCTTCTGATGAATATGTTATCGTATTCATTTGGGAAATGAGAACTGTTTTCTTCAAACCTGCGATTTACAGCCGCATTTTTTTGTAGTTCCCCATGGATAGTGTTAATAGTTGAAAATGTAAAATGTTTTAATTTAATCAATATCTACGTAAAAAGTTTATTTACAATAAAAAATATACCTGTACTTAGATAAAAGGGTCTCATCTTATTAATCCATATTATTATATGGTTACGAGCAGGGAGCACAAAATTAATGGAAACCGGCTTACCCTACTGGGTGTGGTATAGCAGGCTAAATATCTCGAGTGTAGAAAAATATGAGATAAACTTAAACATGTGTTAACAAATATGCTATTTTCAATAGTTAATAATATGCATTCTAGCTTATCACTTATTGTTGTTTTAATTTAATAAAACGCCTTTTTTTGTAATAGGTACTTATTGCACTTTTAATCAATAGATTAGGACCGGTTTCGTCTGCCAAAGAGGGACATTTTCAACTCTGTCACTGTTGAAAATGTCTCTCTGAGGCGGACGAAACCGGTCCTAATCTATTGATTAAAAGTACTACAAAAAATGCGTTTTAATGAATTAAAACAACAATACAATGCAGTTCCACCATGAATTGACAGTAAACAAAATAAAAGAAAAAAAACTAGTTTATCACGTTAATATAACGTGCTTTCTATCTTCGGGATCAGTCAATGTGGTTTTTTTTACTTGGGTAACTACCCTGCTTCAGAAGTTTGATCCACGGCGTTGGCTTTTACATTTTTATTTATTAATCTGTTCTGTGGTTATGAACGAGAGCTTTATTTGGTGATGAACAGATGACAGTGCTTGTCAGTGTCTATTTTAAATTAGGTTATAACTTATAAGGTATGGCCAGTTGCTAATTTTTGATTTTGCTTCAACCAATACATTTTTGCATGCCACTACGTATATACAAACCGTTTTACGAAAGTTTATTTGGCACTGTTCGGTTACCAGGAATACAGCGGAAAACACATTTTGAAAATAGCCGATAAACTGGATTATTTGTTAGGTTAACCTAACCAAACCTAACCTAACCTAACCTAACCTAAACTTACCCAAACTAACAAATAATCCAGTATATCAGGTATTTTCAAAATGTGTTTTCCGCTGTATTCCTGATAACCGAACAGTACCTACCGTTTATTTTTTGAAAGAAAAAGAAACAAAAACAAAAAATGCTGAGGCAAATTTTGCCGTCCGTTTGCCGTCCATCAGTGTGCAAATTTGATATGGTGTAGGCTTGCTATTTGGTTGTAAAAAATAAAATAAGCATATTGTTCTCAAATTTTCAAATTTTTGTTTTAATATTACATATAATTTTATGATTATAATATATTATCACTATTAATCACTCATCTGTTGTAAATGACTTAATAAAATTATTTTATCCACTCTACGTCACTACGTAATGCGAATTACAGTAAACGACAGTAAGTACATAATATTATTTATTTGTTTCAACAATCTTGTATAAAAATAGTACTAAATCAAACTTAAAATTTGGCTTAACCAAATTATATTACACGAAAAAATAAATAAACATGATATTATATTTGTATAAAACCCACTTCGATTTTAATATATGATATTGTATTAGGTAGTATGTATTATTTATTATTTATTGACCCTCTTATGTGATACCTTCAAACTGTATTGTATAATATTAGATCACGTACTAGAAAATGAATATCTACATTGGCAACAATATAATAAGGCCAGGATCTTTGACGGGCCCTTTATCGCCAAGGTTAAGGACAGTGTGATGCTCTACAGTAGCTATTCCCAAAATTTACACGTGGATTATCATGTAAGTATATCAATCACCATACCACATTAAATTGTATCGCATAATCACAAATTTTAAAATTGTAATATTAACATAGTAAAATAGCGCAGCACGCGTTTTTTTTTTTAAACTATTAGAGCAAATCTGTGATATGTTTTTATCTCACTCTGCCGGTCGACTCGCTACGCCGGACCTCTCCTATGCCCGGGACCCACGGCTAGAGCCCTGTCAGCTTCCTCTTTGTGGGGGCCATGATAGGCATACTGTTATTTCCAATAGATATCTCTAGTATTTATCAGTTCCATGAACAGAAATCATAAGTTTATTACGGCACACTGTTCAAAACCACATACGATTACCACATAAGTCTTTCTAATATATTATTAAATGCACATGTTTTACTAATTGGACGTCCTCGTTATATGGCTGAGACATGGCCAAAGGATGGACGAGACGTATGGTAAAGAAATAAACATTCGGGAAGTCGGAAATCAATCAAAGACCTAGTTGACATCAAACAATTTAAACAGACTTGGATAGATCCACATATTGTAGTAGAAATAAGGAGAAGAATAATATTTTCTCTAAATGTGGGGGGGGGGTTATTATTAATTACAAAATATCTACAGTTTAGGGGAAGAAACATTAAAATCTGTTTGGGTGCCTTATATTAAATACTTTGATTATGGAACTGTGATCACAATCAAGGAAAAACTATAATTGTATTATGTAACTTTGAAATTAATGGAATTTTTAATCGTCGCGGTACACAAGTAACTTTTAATGGATGACAGTATCTGATACAATATTAAATTATTGTAAATTTGAATGGATATTATGTGTATCGATTTAAATATCGATCAAATATGGGTTACTGCACATCACCCATTGCGATGGTTAAATGCAAGCAAATTTTACAGGAGGACATTCTAGGTAAAAATCTCCAAAAGACATTTCGGACTTGAGGATAACCTCCGCATTTCAGACGCCGTTATTTTGATAGCATAAAAGAACTTTCTTGGGGCAGCTATCACTATGTCCTGAGAGAAGAAGAGGATCGAGAGGAATGGAAATTCTTCGTCGCTTAAAAAATGATATAATTCCATGGTGGTCACGATCCTCGGCATTGAGGGAACGACCAAGAAAAAAAAATGGTAGGTACAGGGTAAATACTTGGTTGGTTTATCAACATAATACTCAAAAGCAAAAATCACTATACATATAACACTGGAATACATTTAAATACTCTTGTGAAAATGGCTAATGATCTCGATTATACAAAATCTTATCAACAATGCGGAAAGTAAATGCACTTTGTAAATATAATAAAATTAAAAACACGTCTAAGTAAATGGATAGATTTCTAATGATATAAATAATCCGGGGCTGCTTTAGAAGATGGGTCGACACTTCCCGGTGGCAGTTCTCCTGTAACCCTCAGGGCAGTCAATAATTGGCGCAGTGATCATATTGTGGGCCTTGGACGCGTTCTTGGGTACGATGACTTCTTCCACGATCTGGTTCGCTGCTTCGCCATTATTGGAATTCTGCTCTTGGGCTTCAGCAGCTGGTGGTGAATCACTTCTGTCTTTGTTGTCTGATTGGACGTTGCCTGACATTTTGATTTCTGAAAAATAGATTTTTTTTTTAAATTAGTAAAAATAAGTTTTCAAAAGACCAATCTTAAAATTGTTCATTGAACCAATCATGACGCGTTACTCGTAAATATAGATTAGGATCAAATTTAAATGTAAATCCATCATAAATACGCAGTGACGTGCCGTGGTTTTGGCGAATTATGCGTTGCTTAGGGGCTGCACATTATAAAGGGCGAAAAATGAAGGAAAAATTGTGAATATTACAACTATTCTGAGTATTTTCCCATGAAGAAGACGATGCAGTTGATTTATTAGAATGTATCGACATCTTAGTTTTAAAAAATAACGGAAGCATAAAAAGGTAGGTACCCAATGACGGTTTATCGCAAAGCTAAATTTTTCAAAAGAGAGTCCCCAAATGTGTCAGAACCTCAGACTTCTCAATAACACATGTGTTTGAGAGTATCTTTCGTGGAAATTTTAGATGATATTGTGTAAGATTTGTATTGCATTTGTGTCAGTTTAAGCAAAATACATAATAAAATATGTAGCCTAGGAACCAGGGAACTCAGAAATAATGGGAACTGAAATACCTAACGGGTAAGACGATGGCAGGTAACCGACTCGAGTAAGGAAGAATCTGGGTTAAACTTACACACGTGTCAAGAATACGTTGTACGTCGAATTCTGAAAACTGCTCTCGGTTTATGCATTTACGCTCATTTAATGTTGGTGTATTACACACACTATTGCACGTGCATAATGCGTGCTTCATTTTCGTAGGACACTCATACATTCAAAACTTAGCATCAAGATGCGGCGTATTGAATATAGCCTATTGGTATTCTTTTTATTATCTGTTCTGTGCTAGGAACCTAACAAACTTTAATAGAATTTAGGAGTAAAATGGAAAGAGATGACATCATAGGTACATTTACTTACAGTTACTTCTTGAATATGATTACTAGCAGTGACGTCCTAAGACAAAATGCCGCCCCTGGGTAGGGCCATAATGTCACCCCATTTTTATCATCCGTGCTCGTGTCACCAAGGACATCGAAGGGCAACGGAAATAAACTAGACATCGCGAACCCGACGAAAAATACAGTCCTGTTAAACCTTTTTTGTTAAATTTGTTTCCAACCAGTGAGCTGAATTTTTTTAATGGAAAGATATTTTCGTTATTAAGTACTCAGTTTAGGTAGCTATTTCTATATATTATACCAAATGATTCTCCTCGATTTGCCGCCCTGCGTGTAACTGCCGCTCCCAATCGACGCTCAATCTGCCTACCCCTACGGGACGTCACTGATTATTAGATGAATAATAATATAACACTACATTTGTCATATCTTATATTATATTGATGATATCATGTACTTAGCTACTTATTTTTATTATGATGTCTCATATAAATATTGCCATAAACAGATATCGTATACCTGACCATTTACATATTTTCTAAATATACCAAATATCGACAAATTAATCATGCTTCAATATCTAGTCACAATATAATATTATCTACAGGTTTTTGACGTAAATTCGTGACATCAACCTACCTACCGTCTAGTGGTCGAGTACAATCTAGGTAGATAAAAGATATAGATTATAGAGATAGATTATAATATCGTCTGTAGAAAGGAAAAAGGACATAATCCACACAAAAAAAAATTTACATGAGGCACAAAAGCGTTTTTTATGGTTTTCAGTCAAAGTTAAAATACAAAAATTAATAATTTGGTTTTGCACTCGTGTATTCCTAATCTGGTATTAATTATTAACCTTAATTATTAAATTATAAAACCGTTATTTTTGTCGGAACGAAAACCGGAACCGACCCGAAAATCGGGTTTTTTGGTTTGGTAAAATAAGTTCAAACACATGATCTTACATCCAACTTCAGTTGTCGCAGACGCAACACGTCTGACGTCTTGGGTCTTGACTATTGGGTCACTAAAATATGGTCACCAGCTTTTCCCTGCACCACCCGCCACGTCTACACACCCGTTATGTAGGCGTATACCGTGGCTTGACGAACGTTAGGCGCTCTTCAAATTTGTACTGAAAGTGTCCCAGGAGCAACTTCATAGGCCTTGGTTGGCGTGCACTAGTGTGCGTGATTCCTACTTCTATATAATGTACTACGGTCAAATATTGTCACTCTAAATTATGGTAGAAAATAAATTTCTAATACAAATAAAAACATTTAAAAATTATACACTCCGAGCTGAACCGAAAATCGGATAAACCGTTATTTTTTTTTAAATGAAAACCGAAACCGAATCTATATCAACTGTGTTTAGGGAAAAGGGCGTAACCTTCGATTTTTCGAAAAGTGCTTTTATTAGATATTAACAATGTATTTAACTAAATACACGTTATGTAAAAAGGAAGTAATTCGCAAATGCCGATTTATTATCTAAATTCAGGTTTTAATTGAGCTTTAATGAAGTTTTAATTTAAGGAAAAAACTATTTACCGTCAATTTTAATGATATTTCTGTAATAACTTCTTTAATTATTAGTAGATCGGAAAGATATAACACCAAATCATCAATCATCATGCACCCAATGTCTGCCTATTTTTTTTATTAAAATTAAACCAAAATCATTCAGATAACGTTTTTTGCCTCTCTTATAAAATTTGTTCTGTGTGGGTTACGCCCATTTTCCTAAACACGTCGAATATATATTTTTTTACCTGAACTGGAACAAAACCCGTGTATTTTTCTGTTTAATATTGTCAAAAATTAATGATAAAATTGATAGAGTAGATAAATATCGAATTTGCAGATAATTTTAAACAATAAATGAAAATGGACGGCATTCTAAGTCTCCTTCAGGGCGGCATTTTGCCTAGAGACGTTACTGGAATGCTCCGATAGTATTGACAATGAAGTATCAATAATACTCGTAGCATTGTACGATAATCGTATCGTAAAAAATGTGACCACATACTAGAATCCATACCCACACTTACGTTATATCACACACACGTATAATCGTATTGATTTTATCTTAATTCAAGTACCTACCTATCTAAGTGCTTACACATGCCACAAATATTTTTATTTAATGGTCAATCAATCAGAAAATACAATATGAATAATAAATTTCTAGGAATTTAATCGGAATCTTAAAATCATACAAAAATTTACCTTTTATCTTTTTATTCACACTTTTTATGTTAGTTTGAAGTGTTTAGACATCCGCCTAGTCAAATATTTTGGATGTTTCTTTCTATATTCTATTTTTATGTTCGATACCACGTAACATCTTTACCTGGCCCAACGTTGTTAAATCAATAATTATGTTTTCTTTATGTCTAAAATGTCACCGGAAAAATGGTCTTTTTCCTAGTATAGTCAATAACTCGTGATTACAAGATTGAGCAGCGACGCGTTTCTTTGATGTGAATGACGCAATCGATTCACCGAAATATTTTAAAGGGGGCATCGGAAGAGTTCAAATCAGTCACGAAAGTTATTAAATTACCTATGTTGAAATAAAAAAAATAAAAATATGCATTTCTCACAAACTTAGTGTAAAAAAATATTACGCAAAGCTATAACATAATTCGATTTTCCAATTACCAAATTGGTAGATATACTGCTGACTGCTTGTCCATATAACTTCTTCACATTTAAACTCAGTTAGCCAGTGGTAGATTGAGGAAATTGAAACCGTGGACCTAAACCCGTTATGAAGCTATTGAAAGTGGTCTTTCATGATGCTCCGCATAGTAAGTTGCCTAGTTGTACTCCAAACACAAATTGAAAAGCAATTTGTGTATTTTCCATACCCAGTTTGGATGTAAGTGATGTTTTAAATCTAAGGCGTAAAACCCACTTAACGCAGCAAGTGGGGCTCTCGCGCAAAATTTCACAAGTGGCGCGTAAATCAACGAAAATACAACGTAATCAAATACGCCAGCGCACACTGGATTTGACGACGCATTATGCCTGCCTGCCCCATGAGTCATCGTTTTTTGGCTTCTCGGCGATACGAATTAACGAAAATACAACGTAGTCCATTCATTGAAAACGGCGAGCTAAATCACGCTTCTCGAAGCGTCGTCGATGCGACGGGCTAGAAGCTATTATTTAAGAACAGCGAACTCTTTGTTTAGTTATTGCGTGTCCGATTTTAATTACAAGCCCCGAGATATTTAATAATATTTTTATTGCTTTGTTATGAGAGACGCTGATAATAATAATTATTTTGTGCTGCTTGAGCCCCTTATTACATAGGTGAAGGGTGGTAATGCGCGGGTGGGAGGGGGCCTACTCAGTAGTGAGCGCACCGAGCGCTTTCTTGGTGGGCTTTATGCCTAAGATGTCGGTATTTTCTAACAAAGCGATCGAATCGTCCTGCTTTGTTGAAAACCGCCACTTGGTCGTATTCGTTCCTTTGTTTTCCGCCCTTGAGGGGGATGCTCCTACCTACCAGAGGCACCTAGCGGAAAAATACGAAGCTTGCAATTTGAGACAAATTTTTGATAATTTACAATTTCAACTGTATTAATTAATAAATATGTATCTGAAAACATTATAAAAAAGATAAACTTACAATTGTAAAAAAAATGTGAATTTGTTACATATTTACGTACACAGTTACGTTATTATTACATTACATATATTTTATGGTCATATTTATTATTAAAATTTAGTTTATTAAGTTTTCAATTTTTCCTCGTAGTTTTAATATTTTTTTATATTTATTTTAAAAAACATCGATTTTTATAAAAATATAAATGTGTATAACTTGAAATCCTTTTTAGTTATATGAAATCTTATTTAGGTATGGTCCCAATATTTAAGCTCGATTTGATGCGACATTTGATTATTACGACAATATAACTCGACCGCCGGCATTTTAAATTTAGCAAAACTGAATAAATATTACAACACGCTTATTATTACTATAGTTGTAGAGGAAATAAAATTTTTATTATGTAAAGTCTCAACAGAAGTGTAAAATAGAATTGAATTCACTAATTCATTACTACGGTACCTCGGAGAGTTTAGCTTCAAATAATCCGGCATGTAACATGGAGTGAATGGTGTTGATAAAAGTCAAGAAAATGTATTATACAAATTATTATATTATGGTCATAATTGACTATTTTATTTGCCCATAAGCATGTATTTTACATATAAGTAATAAAATTGCAAACAACATGATTATCATAATGTCGTTATTTACAATATAAAATGAAATAAAAATTACAATTTAATAAATATAAACATTTAGTATTAATAGTTCGTAGAATATAAAAGAAGAAATAACATATCATTAGACATTACTATTTATAAAATAATATAAATATTGTATATTAATAATTACCTATACAAAACGTCACATGAATTTCACTTACCTACCTAAATGTTTTTATTGTTATCTATGAATTATTCGGACAGCTCAAATTTAATGATTCTATATTTGAAAGTAGAAGTATTAACTACGCCTGAAAAACAAATAAAACCCAGTGAAGTCATTTTAGGGTGAAGAATTTCATTAATCAATGCATTAACAAACTCCAAAAGTGCTTTACAACATCTTGCCGCAGCAACTCGCTCACATAACAGTAAAACCATAGCATACCACATCCTTGACCAGATCGACGCCGATAAAAATAGAGGAGAAGATCTATGCCTTCAATGGATCCCATCGCACATGGGTATTGAGGGCAATGAAATGGCGGATGATCTGGCAAAGGAAGCTGGCCATTTAGAGGTACCATATCAGTGGATACCAGAAAACCTGGACTGGAATGAGGCTATAAAGAAAATGGGCCAAAGTATGTGGATAGATTTTCACCATAGGGCATCATTAGAAAAGGGGAAACGGAGTAAGTCTATTCTGCCATCACCACGGAAGGTGCCCTGGTTTGTAGAGTCTCCTTTGACGAGGAATGGGCTTAAGTTAATACTGAGGCTAAGAACAGTGCACACAATGGGCAAAAGATTTGATGTCCTCATGGGAAGAAGCGAATCGCAGCTCTGCGATGAATGTCATGTTTTATGACATTGTACATATAGCACTACAATGCCCTAAATATGAACGTCACAGAGTACAGCTGCGAATTGCGGATATCTATGAGAATATCGACGAATTGAAAGGTGTCCTGGCGGTGGGTAAAACGGAAGAGCTAGCAAAATTAAAGTTATTTAACAGAATAGGAGTGAGGACCTGATCGACGGATCCCCTTCTAGAAGAGAAAAGGCGATATGACAGCGAGTCGCAGTCAAAGCATCGGTAAAATCACAAAAAAAAAATCAATGCAGTTGTATAATATGAAGTTTTAATCTTTTTCGCTCTATAATAATCGTTGGACACCAATATGTTTAAATAAACCCATCGAATATTGTGAAAAGACGTATACTGAACGTAATAAGCGACGTGATTGTGTAATTTGACAGCGTGGATTTAAATGTCGAGAAAACCACCCAAGAGGAAACGCGTATTTTTTAAATGATATATCTATGATTATATAATTAATAAAAAGAGTGTGCTCTATTCAAATTGATATATGTTCGGCACTATAAAAATCGATGTGAAAGTTGCTAAAAATTAAATATACTGGTGTTTAAATAAGAAATAGATGTATTATCCAAGATATTTTAAAGTTTAAGTTATGTAGAATATACATTTCAATGTCATATTATTTACTAATGTGGTTTAATATCTATTGTAATCATGAGGACTTCAGGTTATCTTTATAAGGGTGACAGAGGGTCTATTTAGTGCTAACACCGCGACTGGCGCGTTTGGAGTAGTTGGCCATTAGATATACTTAACGTGTTATTTAAATGTGGTAATTAAAACGTCAGCAGTGATTGTGCTTATGGGGTCTCAAAATCTCTACGTCACCAAAAGTTTGCAGAAAAAAATATTTTCTTAAAATAAACCTTAATATTTTACGAATATTACTTTTTACGAGACTGATGATTGAATGACAACTAACAATTAAGTCAACCGCGCCAAGCAAGGATGTTGGGGGTGCGATGCATCCGGCTGGCAGATGTAAGAGGGTGGAAAAAAAATTGTTGTCAATATTAAAAAAATATATTGATTAATGTTGAAATATATAAAGTACCTACGTAGGTATATTGCGTGCCGATGATAGGCGCCAATTTATTGTTAATTGCAAGAATTAATATAAAACGTATATGTACATTTAAAACTACAATATAATTTAAATTATGTATTGTTATTTAGATCACTGGATTTAGGACTAAAATTAAGGTTTTAAAGTGGCATCTATTTAACTATACATAAAAGCATATATTGAATGGCATGATAAGATATTTGCGTGATGATTATTGTTGAAAATTTTGATAAAACAAACTATAGATTTACCTACATATACAAAACACAACGCCCGATGTAATTTTTAAATACGTAGTTTGTTTGTAAACAGTAATGTTAAAAACCAATTAATTAGAGAAACATTTCCAGCTGAAAAATACGTAATTTTCCCGATTATTATAAGTAAGTATCTAAAATAATATTATGTTTTATTGTATCATTCATTATATTTACATGAACATTTTGATATCTAAAATATATTAAAAACACTCAGTCGATCACATTATGCTTTTGAGTATATTTTTGTAGTATAAATCTGTTGGGTGTAAGTATGTTATGTTATTTCAAATATATATCGAAATTATTCCACATTGTTCTATTGATATCTAGAATAATAATATACTACTAACTACTATCATCATATTCGCATATTGTTTACTTTTGAGATAATCAATTCAGCCTATATTATAATATAAACCTAAAATATAATATTATTGATTAGTTTTAGTAATTAGAACTAAATGCAGTTGGGTGTTTTGTGTAAATAACGATAACGCATTTATTTTTTTGGTTTAGGTGATTTCAGATTTCAGATCAAGCAGTCGAAATGCATGTTGAAAAAAATTATATACCTACATACACGTAATCTACCGAGGGTTAGAGCATTTCCACAAAACCTACATAAGTACATGAAGGTCTAAGGCACTATTAAGCATGGGTGTAAGCATAGAGATATGGTGTAAGCACCATCTTTAGATTAATAAAGCCTGAGCATAATTTTTTTCACAAGCAACGAGTTGTCCACTTTTCAGCTGTCAAAATTAGATCCCAGATTGCTTGACATATTGATTCGCACTTTCTCGTTTCAAATTGAATTATAAAAAATTCTCAATTCAAATATATGTGCTATCAGTGTTATTTATAAATAATATACATTCCTGTTATTCATCAGCTGTCAACATCAGACTAGCTCTTCACACAAAAACGGGTGGTAATATCGATTTCCAAAAAATATGAAGCATTGATCTATGCATTACATTTGTAGAATGTGTGTTAATGCTAGTGTATTATTTATCATGTAACTCATCTATCCAAATTTAACCATTCCCTGTGTAAACACGACAAACGCGTCAATATGAGCACTTTATAGAACAATGACAGGTCATCTATAAATAGACAACAACGGGAGGGGCGGAAAAAATAGGACCACTCGTTGTGAATGTATCGGCTTTTTACTTGAGTCGGCAATGGTGTAAGTGATGTTTTAAACTGCGACTGCATCGTCTGCTTTGTGGAAAATCGCCACTGCTTTCAAAACTTGAAATGATCGTATTCATTCATTAATTTGCCGCCCTTAAGCACCACATGATCTGCTTGCCCCTTCAGGACGTCACTGGTCAATATTATAAACTAAACAAAATATTATGTGTTGTTATTTTTTTCTATCAAATTAATTTCTTTTATTTTGTTAACTGTCAATTCATGGTGGAACTGCATTGTATTGTTGTTTTTATTTATAATAGATAAAAATTTATGTACCTATTGTTATATTATTTCTATCGCTTTGAATTTTGTTTGATAAATATTGTTTTAAAAAAATGTATTCAGTTGAAAATGTCCCACTGAGGCGGACGAAACCGGTCCTAATATATTAATTAAAAGTGGAATAAGTACTATAAAAAAATTGCGTTTTATTAAATAAAAACAACAATATCAAATTAATCTTAACAATATATTCACTGATATGACGGTACCTAATCACAATTTGACACATGATATCGAAGATAACAATAATATAAGAAAATCAATAACACAACTACAAAATCACAGCCGTGAAGCAGGCCACAGTCACGGTAATGGCCACGAAAATGAAACAAATTTTATACTCACTTTTTTTAATGAATTATTGCAAAATTCAAGACCGTGACGATGGAGTGTTCGGAACACAATGAAACGTGAAAATTTCTGGTTGAACGTTTAAGATAGTAATATAAATACACACACATATATATATATATATATATATATATATATATCAAATCGCCCCCGGACATGAAAAGCAGACGCGCCGAAAGCTATATACAATATGTTTTTAGAGTTGTTTACGAAAGTGCGACATGTTAGCACAACTTAACTGTTTGTTATTACAGCAGGGCTTTTAAACGAAATAAACAAACGTGTAAAAATATACATTCATTCCCAAAAAATTGCAGATTTCTCAATCAAGACGCTTTCAATGATTACGGATCAGTGCATTTTAATCACGCTTTTTATCGTTAACACGTCTCTTCCAGTGGTCGAAAATGAACATTGCAACTTGAAAGTGCATTTTAATATTTTTCAGATCATCATTTTCTTTTCTAGGGTTTCCGATAACTGTAGATACGAGGGTGGTCTGTAAAATAAGGTCTCCATTTTTTTTTCACAAAGAAAAACACGTTTATCTGCAATGAAATTGTTGGAAAGCCTGGACTTTCTACTATTTTACAACGTTTTTATTAGGTCGTAGTCTTATTTGTCCGGTGGTTGTTTGTCCGGTACAAATGTTGCAATCGATTTTTAACTAACTTCCCGACTAGCCTAGACATTTGAAACTTTTAGAATATATCAGAACACGATGCCAATGCATTTTTTTATTACTTTTAGCCATTTTTAAGTAGAATTAAATTCATTTTCAGTTAATTCTGTTTTGTATGAAAAGTTATTTCGGAAGAAATCTGTAATCCAATCCACTATTATTGATTGCTAGGGTCCTAACAACTAATCAAATACGTTTTTTTGATCGTTTAAGCTAGTCAAGTAAAGTTTATATGATTCAACAGAAAATTTAAAAACTTATATAAAAAGTTCTTTTAGTAATTATTTCTACATAATTCCCGTTGCGATCGATGCATTTTTGCATGCGGTGTAGTATTTTTCGTATATCCGTGTCATAGAACTCTCCCGCCGCGGCGTGCAGGTAGCGTACGACCTCTTCTTTCAACTCTTCGTCGGTCCTGAAATTTGTCCCATCCAGGTGTGAGTTCAACGCAGGAGAGAGATGATAATCACTCCGTGCTAGGTACGGGCTATAGAGGCGGTGTGTGACGTTATCCCATCCAAATTGGTTGATGAGGTCGGTTGTTCGGGAGGTCGGAGTAACAATATAATATCAACTAAAATGAAAAACGCAAGCTTTTCCGCCGCAGAAGCCTGCTTCTTTTCAGTAATTTCTGTAATTCAGTAATTTCCAGGCCTTTCCAGGGACCTTTAGAGTATGGATAGTGTAGGTTTAAAAACAAAATCATTTACCAAACTCAGACGAAATCGTCAAGATCGAAACGGGGTCCGAGGCTTTTCTGTGCTTGAGTTAATATGTTGTTTTAGGATATGCAGGTGTCATCCCACAGCACCCGAGTTCAATAGTGGGGCTGCCACCTTAAGGCCCGTGAATATGCCCGAGTTTTCTGTAAGGGTTTTCCTACCCGTAGCTGGAATGTACCTGTTTTTAGGCGCTGGTGATTCGCCTTGCACCCTCCTCTATCTGCTACAGCATGCTGCATTGCCTCGGGATCCCCACGGATAGGTTAGAGGTAGGATTTGCTGGCATGGGCCAAAGTCTGGTATGACTTCAGAGGGGTATGGTTGATGCCAGATCAGATGTGCTTCCATTTGGAATGCTGAGTATTGAAATAAATGATAATAATATTTAAACGACATATTTAATCGAAAATCTGTATTTATTGTGGACTGCTTACCGCATTGCATTTGGAAATAATCAATTACTAGAACCACCACTGTAATTCGGAATTCATTGCCACGGCCTCAAAAATAGTCAACCTTGGTTTTTTGTATACTTTTTGTAGACAAGTGTCCGATGAGTTGCGGAAAAATAAGACAATAAGGAAAATAGTCCGGTTTTTCGACAGATTTACTAATTTTTCTCCATAAAACAAGATATGGGTATAAGTATATTGTTTTTCCTGCAACTTATTGTACAGACGAAGATTTTGAAAAAAAATACTGCTACCAAAAAGTCGTAATATTTCTTGGCTATAAAGCCTAGTTGCTTAATAAAACACAATATCTCTATAGAAATAATCATCATCAGCCTGAATCTATCATATTATTATATAAGATGCCAGTTTTACCAAACTGGTTCCATTTCAATCAATCATCTGTTGTGTTGCCACCATGGCCCCCACATCCTGAAGCGGGCCCCCAGGCTAAGATTTTTGGCGCCCCCCCCCCCTACCTAAACATACGCTAAAGATAAAGGCAGTGTGACGCTCTACAAGCGTTTTCCAAATAGTGTACGCGATAAAATGAATGTGTATATTTAGTGTTTTTTTTGTATATTTTAATACATCCATTCGAATTATGGAGTTGTCGAGTATCGATACACAATTAAAAATTGTATCGTACAATCATATAATTTTAATTAGGTGAAATAATTGAAGAAAAATAGCTTTCAAACATTTTTTTACTATTAGAGAGAATAATTTGTGATGTGTGTTTATATCACTTATCTGGTTAACTCGCCACGCCGGGCCCTTCCTGAGCCCGGGCCCCTAGGCTAGAGCCCTATCAGCCCCCTTTTATGGGGGGCATGGTTGTCACGTATGGGTAAATTATTCTACAGTGGCACCATAAGTACGCTCCAAGTGATTTGCAGTTTTAGTGTCATTGTTCGCTAGTATTGAAACATTGTTGCTAACAATGCGTATCGATTATGTCCTATGGTGTTACTTTAGATTTTAGAATGATTTACTTCTACTTCCGCAAAAATTAACTATTTATTATTAATATAAATATATCAAATAAATCCTGTTGAAAATATATGCCACTAAGTTACAAAGTAGTAAAGAAGATTTTGTATATTGTTATTTGTTATCTATCCATTTTTTTTATTGTTTCTGGTTAGCTGGAAGAATTTGTTCAATATTGTACATATGTATTGAGAGATAATACTATTTACTAATTTTTCAGTGGCAGTACTCTGATCGATAAAATTTATACGTTATTTATTCATTTATTATACTAAACTAGAGCTTAATAAGTTGATAAGTTATTCATAAATATTAACTACCAAATCCGGTTTTCTCGGCGTCAACTGATAATAGATGTCTAGGCCTAGAGGGTCTTCTTAGATAATATGTATGGTATGTGTTATAATTATGAAATTATAATGTTACAATCTGCGCCGATTTTCATTACTAAACATCGCATTATAAAGCTAGCCGCTCAAATACCGTGACCGAGACCGACACATGTGACAGCGACAGAGCGACACTACATCTCTAAGCAATAATATCGCCGGTCACTGTCGCCTGTATCTGTCAAGCGCTTGATCAGTAAAGTTAGTGTTAGCTTAACACTTTTGTTACCTACTGTAATGTCACACCAGGTTAACTAAACTGCAAATATTTCAGTTCTTATGCACTCTATCATTTTCATATCGTCGTTGTTTTGTAAAAAAAAGCGAATTAACAAAAATTTACAGGAGGAGAATTTTTAACTTTTGACATTTTTTATTTATTAATTACCTGTGAATGATTATTAATGTCTAACAAGCTTATAAAGAATACTGTGGCTATAATAGGCATTATATAATATTTTAAAAGGCCTAATATGTCACATTCGCTTTTGACTCATAATACTAAGTGGATATTCGCCCTCACAATTATCGTTTGTAAGTACTTTCCTGTGGAGATACAAATTCGCCGTTTTTACCCAATGACATTAATATGGACGAATCATCTGGAAAATAAAATGTCACTCACTTTGTGTCGGGTCTGCCGGATGGCGAAATTCATATTTTAATATCGGTATCCTACGCTCAAATGAACATTCTGCTTGCAAGCGGTCTGGCGACACCGCTGGGTCTGCCCATACAAAATTTCTGACTGTCAGATTTCGACTCCGCCGTTATTGTTGTGTTACAAAATGCCAATGTGCTAGTTAAAAATTGTAAAAAAAAGTCTACTAAGCACTCCAAGAAAGTTGGGATATCACTTTTCATGTGTTAGTATTATTTATTATTGATAAAATGCCATTTTAAGATATTGATGAATGTTTATTCAATGCAATTGAATGACAGAAACTATTGGACAAACGCCTGTGATGCGCTGGGCTCACATGCGTCTAATCTCCGAGTAAGTAACCTAGAATCTGTTTCTAACGTAATGAGTAATGATACTAATACGCCATTACAATAAAGGTTATATTACTATAAATTCTCGAAGCTTATGTCGCATAATGGAAATGGATACGTCATGTGGTCACGTGACGTCTACCTATACATCTGTGAATGACTTTCATGCACAATTTCTCGTGCGCGTCGATATGAAGTGAGTTGTCCATTTAATATGTCATTGTTTTTACCCAATGAAGCTAATGAGGTGTATATTGTTTTTTTCATTAAAATCTCGAGTTCACCAAAATGGTTGATTATTATGTCGGTTATTCATAGAATCATCGATATTGCACATAATTAAAATGTTATTATTTTCAAAATCGATAGCATTATCCAGTAAATTTTATTTATATGACATAAATTATAAATGCATATTGCAAACTGAGAATCGCATTCACGAAAAAAAAGAGATATATATACAAGTATATTATGCGACAAAGAGAGACATACTCAATTGCAAGAAATAAATATGGAATCGTAGTAGATTTTTGGGTTTCCACCGTGTGTCCTTCTTCCTTCTTTGCTCGACGTTTCGGGCTCGTTGCAGAGGCCATTATCAAGATACACACGGTGGAAACCCAAAAATCTACTACGATAAAAAAACAATCGTGAAAGCCTTAAACTTTATATAAATATGGAAGTAAGGGGTGAGATCAATATAGTATTATAACTTGTAGGCTGTAAGAATATATACAAATACTCGTATGCTTATAATTAAATTTTGATGCCTTTATTGATCGTTTTATATTATAAAACAAATAGAAAATTATGGTGATTAAATCTTATTAGAGATAATTAATAATTAATGTTATCAAAATAGGCATTTTCTTTTTAATTGCTGAATATTATGAAAAATATCGTACGACAATCGAAGTGGCATCACCGGAAGGGAATTTATAAGCATCGTATAGGGAAGGTTAAATACGTCGCATTTCTATATTAGTTTAATTTTATCAATGGTCTAATCTAGGGCCTAGGGTTAATTGGACGAGTTGGGTAAGATATAAAAGCTATTCACCAAGAATTTACAGTTATCAACATGAAAGTCATTAGTCATTTTTTATTCCTTTATTGACACCCCACCTTTATTATCGAAGCTTCATTAAGGATGGCTGAGAAAGATGCTTTATTGGAAATCATTCATCTACCTCTAGATTGCTGATTCGACTATAGTCAGGGCATATGAGACCGTATTGGAAACTCCCTGGAAAGGTAGCGCAAGGCAAGACGGTGATGAATCTGTTCATATCCATTCGGAAACAAGAATGATTTTCTCTAAAGCAGTGGTTCCCAAAGTTGACTGGGCTCCGACCCATCTAACAAAAATTTCCAATCTTGGGACCCACCTCTTAGCTGTCTTAGAGAAAAGAGGGCATAAATATTGGTAATGCTCAGATTCCCTAGTGGCAAGTCGTGGAACTACTTAATGCTGTCTTATTTGTTCTAATTGAAATAAAAAAAATATTTTTTATAAGTGTTACCAATATGAATGAAAGACTGTTGAAATAAGAAACACAATTTAAATAAAATAAAATTATTACTTAAATACCTACACCTGCAAGGTTTTTTTTACAAAGTTATTTCAATGGGAAGGATGTATTTGTTTCTTATTTTTCTTCATTACAGTTTTAGCATCAACTTCAACTTTAGTTACTTTTAATCGCAGTGCGTTTGATAGGTATATACAGGGCTTTTTTTCCATTTAACGCGGTGGAACGGCGTTCCGGCACTTTTTTTCACGGTTTTATTTCAAAATCAATTAAACGAAAAAATATTTGCGCTTAAGTAATTACAATAATAATTCGTTAAAATGATAGAATAAGGTACAGGTGGAAGCCATTTTGAATGTTGGCGTGTTAGTGTTAGTGAAGTAACTGTATAGTTTAAATAGCAAACCTGCGTATGTAACTAGCTTCATACGTATGTCTTTGCGTATTATGATTTTGATAGTTTGACGTTTATCGCATGGCAGCATCTGCGTATATTGTTATTTACGTTTGATTAGTCAGTTTGTGTTACGATTACGTGTTGTGCAACTATTTTATATATTATTTAGTGCAACCCCAAGTTTAAATATGAAAAAAATTTCCTGTTACTTCTCAACCACCGGCAGCGGCGCCGATTCCGCAAATAAAAAGCTCAAAACAGTAACAGAAACGATGACAGAAGATATGGAAATATCGGTACATGTAGATGTTCCTGAATCATCTCGAGCTGATCTCAGGGATCAAGGTCGAACTCAAAACGATTGGCCAGACTGCTGGTCATTAGATCAAAAAAACGATTTTTGCTCAAAAAACGAATGGTTGAACGTACACATAATGAAACTTGGCTGCACAATTTGCAGAAACGTTGGAACTCTTAGAACTGAAACGACAATGGGAATGAAAATATCCAAAGAATGGGCCAATAATGAAATCACGTATTCTGGGAAAGAGAGGAAGCTACAATTGGGGTCACTTCGAAAAAAAATTTTCGATCACAGAGGATCTATTGCACACAAAGCAGCGTTAAAAATCATTTCTGAAGCCAAAAAAAAGCAGATTGAAAATACTTTTTTAAAATCGTTATCTCGCGAAAAAGTAATAACAGCAAACATTTTTCGAACTGCATATAAAGTAGCTAAGGAAAATCAATCATTCAATATGTTTGAAAGTGAAATTAATCTCCAAGAACTAAATGGGATCGAAATGGGTCATATTCTCCATTCCACTAACGCATGTATTAGTAAATCATATATGTGATGAAATGAGAAAAAATGTTTTCAAAGAAATTGTTCAATCGAAAAATATAATTTCTTTGATAATTGATGAGTCTACCACCATAAGCCAAAAAACCACCCTCATTGTGTATGTTCGATGCTGTGTCGAAAGTGTTGAAATGAATTCACCAATTAATTTGTTTTTGGATTTGATTGAACTTAAAGACGTAACGGCAAAAGGAATATTTGAATCATTACTCCAATCTCTTGATTTATATGGGATGACAGAAGAATATTTAAAAAAATATTTAGTTTCGGTTGCATGCGACGGCGCTGCTGTGATGTTAGGTTCTAAAAATGGAGTGAAAAAATTGCTGACAGAAAAATTTCCTTCAATTATAGTTTGGCATTGTGCTAATCACAGATTAGAATTATCAGTAAGTGATGTTGTAAAGAAAATTTCAGGGATCAATAGATTCAAATCATTTATTGATAAACTTTATGTTTTATACCATGCGTCGCCGAAAAATAATAGAGAGTTGCATTTATGTGCAGAATCACTAGGCGTTGAGGTACTGAAAATCGGAAGAGTTTTAAGTACCCGATGGGTGGCATCTAGTTTTCGTTCAGTTTCGGCTGTGTGGAATAATTATGAATCCCTTGTGCGTCATTTTGAAGAAGCGATGAATGATCCTACAAGAGATAAAAATGACAAGTGTACTTACAGTGGCTTAAAGAACAAAATAACATCAACAGCATTTTTATTGGATCTAGCATTGATGTGCGACGCTCTCCAAGAATTGTCGGAACTTAGTTTGGACCTACAAAATCTCAATGTGAACCTTTACATTGCAAATCGAAAAATAAATGAACTCGTTCAAGTTTTTGAAGAAAGAAAACAGAATTTTGGACCCTATTATAAATGTGCTGCAGCTGCTATAAGCAATCTGCATTTTCGTGGAGTTTTACTTCACAAAAAAGTTTCTAAAAATGATCCTCCTATTGATCCGAAAATATTTTATTCCACGTTGAAAACGTCAATTGAAAAAAGGCTGCTAGATAATAAATATGTTGAGTTTGCACTTTGGGCTCGCGTACTTGACCAAAAATATTGGCCTGAAGACATTGATAATCGGTTGACATTTGGAGAGATGGAAATTAGAAACATTTCGATCAGGCTACAACTAGATGAACGAGAAATGATTCGTGGATTTCGCGAATACATTCTCGAAAAGACATATTCTGAAAAACTCTTGCGTTTGGTATATGCTCTGAATTCTATTCCCATTTCTTCAAGTGAATGTGAACGGGGGTTTTCGCAATTGAATCTTATTATTACCCCAACAAGAGCTTCGTTAAACACTAAAACAGTTTCGGCACTCTTGTTCACCAAACTCGTGGGACCACCCTTGACACTTTTCGATCCTTCAAAATATGTTGATAGGTGGTTACTTAAAGGAAGACATTCGGCCTTAGACTCTAACACTAAGAAAAGGAATCGAGATGATGTATCAGACGAGAATTGGAAAAAACTTTGGAAATCACTCTAAACTTTTATTCAAGTTCATAAATAAATACATTGCATATGTATTTACAATTATATTTTAAATTTAGTCTTATTTAGTCTTATTTGTACAATATATTTCAAATATAATGTATGTATTTTATTGTTTCTGTAGCTTTGTTTTGACTAAAATAAAAAATTATCGTAAAAATCAACCTTTTTTGGTTCGCTTCGTGACATAGCTCCTTTAAATTTCATTTAAGTGACATTTGAATATAATTTTATTTAGTAAAAAGCTTGACATAAAGTGAGTTCCGGCACCTTTTTTTTTAAAAAAAAAGCCCTGGGTATATCCAATTTATTTCGGTATTTAGTTTTAATGTTAACCATAGCCGAGAATCTAACCTCACATAGATATGAGGTAGTAAAGAGGAGGAGGACTTTCATAGCTTCATCGAACAGGCAAGGATAATTATTAGCAACTGAGAGCCAGAATTTCGTTAACTGTTCACGATTGAAACTATTTTTTAGTGACGTATCTTCTGATAAATCAATGAGTTCTTCACTTGCTCTTGTTGACATACTAGTTGGTAAGTCGTCTTGAAATGGGTTACAAATCCAACGCAACGAATGGAACTTTTCTATCTCTTCCCCAAAATAGTCGTTTCGCCGTGTTGTCGCCGACTGAGCTGTCAGTATAGCTGGCGCTAGCTCCAGCGCTAGCTGGCGATATCCCGCGATTGTGCTGCCATGTGTAGTGCATTATCAATTCAAATTATTATTATTTTATCACAAAATTTTCCGTAACTTAAGTTTATTTCAATTTTTAGGAATTATAAATAGCTGAATGAAATATCAAATTTATCACTTCCTATTTTTTTTAATTCATGTATACAGTGGCGAGGGCCCACTCAATATTCGCTTGCGACTCACTGGTGGGTCGCGACCCATAGTTTGGGAAACCATGCTCTAAAGTCCAAAATGTAATGAATCCATTGCCTTCTTGTTTGTGTCAGCATTGTCGCTGCGAAAACATCATTCAAGCTGCTGTTAATATAGTAATGTATCCGCATTGTACATGCTCCAAATAGCTGAACAAATCATAAAAAACGCCAGTATCTGAAACAAAATTCAATACATCAACAAAAAACCTTGAAATAAAAATACAATGTTCCTGTCAGGTAAACAATTATTAATAGCACGATAAACAACATCGCCGTAGTAATAACATACAATGATGTTCTATAATCTCTTGTAGATTTTATTCTAGACGCATAACGATTAATACATAAATAAATAATGTGAAGGGTGTCGCCATTCGATATAGAGATATAGACCAATACTTTTAACCGAGATTTGCTGTATTACTTAATTATGGCCAGGCCATAACATCCAAGAAATACAAAACCTCCGGGATGTCCTCTGTGTATTCCGTTTACGTGAAAAACTTTAATGCATGCTACTATGATACATACATAAATATTGAAACTAACATATTTTTTTTAAGTTTATCCCATATTTCTCCACACACGAGAATTAAACCTTATTTCAGCCTCATCTAGAAGGTTACATGTATACGTGTACGTAAAATATTTCACCGTGGCACAGTACGCCGTGAGCTTTCTTATCGGAAAGAGATGGCCGTATACTATACGATCAATGGCATTAATATGGACGAATCATCTGGAAAAAAAATGACACTCACTTTATTGTCGGGTCTGCCGAATGGCATAATCTGTTCTAACGCCATTACAATAAAGGTGATATTGCTATACATTCCTGATGCTTTTTGTTGGGTCTGCCGAATGATTCGGTTCGAACGGGTTCGCTCGAATCAACATTGACATTAGAAACACTGCTCTATCGCCATTACAATAAAGGTCATATTGCTATAAATCCCCGTTGCGTGATATCGCATAATGGAAATTGCGTGACGTCTACCTATACATGCGAATGCGCGAATTTACTTGCTAGCTACTGTATTGAGTGCGTCGTCCATTAATAATGTCATTGTATACGATCTCCAATTTATTAGATTAAAAATATTAACATTAATTCAATTTTTATAGCTGATTTTGGCAAAATTTATGAATTCAAGAATGAAAACCTAACCTAACCTAAAAAATAATCCAGTATACCGGCTATTTTCAAAATTTGTTTGCTGCTGGCTTCCTGTGAAGTGTAAACCGACAAGAACCGTGTTTTATTTAGACATGAATTTTATGTCAGTGCCTATTATACGTTCCAAAGAGGTTGGACCACATATTTCCGAAACAACATTATTAACGGTGAAGTGTGATACGGCGAACTGCATACGTACAAGTTTCCGGACACGTATCTAGAAGGCAACCCACTTACCACTATTTTCGTGTTACCTGATTCTAGTTATCGCGATTTATACGATACAGCGAAATTTATCACCTGCGCACGCACTGGTGAACTGTATACCTACCGATCATTAATTATGACTGTGCATGTCCAGCTGGTAAAACTCTGCTTTAAAAGTAAACTGCTGGAGTAGGTCTGTGATCTTGTTGATTTCTCAGTCACGATATCGCAGGTGTGTTCTCTTATAATTGTACAAAAAAAGATTTGAATATCTCTCTCTATACGTTACTTATATTCTAGATTTCACTCGTCTTTCAAATTATTTATTCTTAAATTGATGGTATGCTTGATGTAAATGAAATTATCATTAATACAATGTAGAGGTCGACAAAAAGGGTCCACGATTGGTTGGAGTCTGAATTAATTCAGTCTTATACATATTATGGACCCTGAAGGCAAGAGAACGGAAGGCAATTGATGCCTTTGATATGTGGTGTTGGTGCCGAATGCTTCGCATTTCTTGGACGGAGCACAGGATGAACCAGTCAATCATCCAGAGACTGAAGATAAAGGAACGGCTCTCGGCGATATGTCTGGGGAGAATTCTGCAGTTTTTTGGACATATTGTCAGGCGCGGACCGGACAACCTGGAGAGACTGGTAGTTTTGGGTAGCCTCTAGGGAAGGCGAAGCAGAGGAAGAGCGTCTGCGCGATGGAGCGACCAAGTGAAAGAGCTGACTGGGGGCACCATCCATTCTGTCCTGAGAGAAGCGGAAGATCGAGAAAGATGGAAAGTCTTGGTCGCTCAAAGGATGGCGAAATTTAAATGTGGTCACGATCTTCAGCCATGAGTGCACGACCAAGAAGTTACATATTATATCATTGCTTATATATAAGAAGACTGAGGATCGAGAGGGGTAGAAATTCTTGGTCGCTCAAAAGATGAAAAAATCCAAGGTTGTTGCAATCCTGAGTCATGAAGCAACGACCAAGAAGAGTGCTGATATCAAATGAAGGACCATAAATGTATGTTTTAACTCCCCACTGACATCCTCATTTAAACTATAGCTGATATACCATCATACATCGTCAGGTGTTCGACTTTAGAACTAATCTCATCACAGTATCAGAAGTATTGAATGATATGTCAAATGTTAGCATGTGGCACCCCCTGTCCCTTCTGCGTAATATTAATATTCAATATCACTGTAACCAAAATCATCAGTCATCAACGACTTCCCAATACTATAAAAATAGCGATGGACTCTCAGTACTCCATATAGACAACAATATAATCATGAAATTGACCCACAAAAAAAAAACAACGCAAGAACACTACACAAAATATTAAAAAAATAATAATAATAATAAAGACCTAACTAACTGCACATCGCTGGCATTAACCGCTCAACCACCCTGTACGAAAAATTAAAGGCATGGTTATTAATTTTAAAAAAAAAACCAAAATGATCTATCATAATAACTAGCACATATTTCCCTTGTTTAAATGAATAAATGTCGCTGCGTGAACTAGTGCTTCTAGTATATGTTTTTATACATGCTATTAAAATTACAAGATGCCATACTTAATTAATCTGTGTCCTTTCATAAAAAATCACCCACCACAAATCAAACTGTCAATCATTAGGTCAATATTTTTGAAGCGTCTACGATTCTAACTGCGACACATTGAAATGTATGGCATTTGTATTTTATTTCTGGGAAGACTGCATTATATTTTGTATGAGGTCGCTGTGGTTCAACATCCGAAACATTAATTAGAAAATTCTTTGGAAACCTTTCAAATTAACACCACCAAATATGCCACCCGCCAATATTTTAAATATTTGTTAGTTTTAAGAATTACATACTTACGTAATTATGTATATTTTTATAATCCAATAAGTAAATATACTTACATACAGACGTTTTGTGTAATCAATATTATGGTTGTTTGCGAGTTCTTGGAAAAGACATACTAATTATTAAAATTACTCAATAGTAAAATTATATTATTAACAAAACAAAACTATTTTTGGCGTCACCGGCAGTCATTATTCCATTTTCATTGTCTAAAGATTCAGTTGTTTTTAAAAGTTTCGACTTTTTGCCCGGTCTGGCCTATATGTCCATGTGGCGAAGAATTGCAGGATCCAAACCACATCCCCTGGGAATCTTATAAAATGTCTATAGAAAGGAAGAGTTACAAAAAAATATGACCAAAAACAATAAGAATAAGTAGGGATACTCCGATGATGGTTCACCGCAGAACCTGTGATGGTATGTCCGCTTATTACAATCAGGAAAAAAATGAGGAAGAGTCTAGGCCAGTGATTGTCAATCAGTGTAGCTCAATTTGGCCGTAGTGTAGCACGAAGTTTTTTTTTTTTTAATTCGGTTTATTATAAAGTATGCTTATTCACGATCAAGAGTAAGAAGCATTTGGAAACTTGGAGCACAATATCCAACGTTATTTTTCATCCTTGACAACAAACAGATACGACTGGGTAATAAACCTATTTATGCCTGTTTCATCTGACTAATATTTTACAATATCCGAAGGTGAAGAGATTGTTTATGTTTTAATTGATTGCGGTCTTAAATCAAACATCCAGAGTTATCTCTGGATATGTTATGGATATCTTCGTTAGAGAGGAATATTCTGAAATTGCAGAAAAATATTTAACAATTTTGATGCATTTTTCCACATCCTATTTATGTGAATTAGGATTTTCAACACTTACGAGGATTAAATGAAAAAAACAAGAGTAATATTCAACTGTGTTGAAGATGAAAATGAGAGTCTGCTTATCACGTATAGGTAAGTCTAAATATCAACGAATTAACCAAAAAAACACCAAGCTCAGGTGTTACATTAATGTTAGAATTAGCTTTTCAAGTTATATTGGTAACAAAAATTGATTACGACTTATATTAAGTATATATAAAAATATGTGTAGTGGCGCAAAAAATATTTTTCAAGTGTGAAATGTTGAAACTCTAAAATGTTGAGAAACACTGCTAGGCTTATTTCTCGCGCGAACTCGACAAAAGAATAAGACTACAATGCATTTTAAATTTTGCAATAACTAGCATTACTCTCGGAAATCGCAATTTACTGCCGCGGAGAACCATTCTAGTTAACTTATAAACCTGCACATGAACATTATAGGGACACCACTGCACAAGACGTGTGTTGTAATAGTCATCAAATAATGATAACAAATATCGCCGCCAATCTTATCAATAATTTAGTAGAAAAGATTTTACCGATCCCTAGGTAAATTGCCATAAACATTGGTTATCATAATGATTTTACAAAACATGACATGAAATACGCCGGTTGAAAGAAAGATACAATATTTACTTACCTTATCTATTGCGAAATTCCACGCCTTTGTTAATTTCAAATTAATAAAGGCGGGAATGTGCAATAAATTGCATTTTATTAATTTGCATGACTATTTGTAAGTACATATTGGTAAATCCAGGGAACACAAAATTAACTAAAGCTGGCTTATCCTATCGGGTGTGGTAGGAATTTTAAAGCAGGGCTTGTATTATTACTTTACGGGGACACAAAGAACGCCGACTGTCTTCAAATATTGAATGCGCGTTATGTTTACGTGACAAACTTTCATACATACTGACGTAACTATTGAAAATAACATACCCATGTTTAACACGGGTTTAAGTTTATCACATATTTTTCTACACTCGAGATCCGTACCCTGTTATAGTGCCCGGTGGTAGCATGGGTGATTTGCAGGTGTATTGATATAATTTACTACAATGCCTGTTTCAATGTTATTATTCGACCTTGTTTAGGAAAAAGGGCGTAACCCACAGAGAACAAATTTTACAGGAGAATGATTTTGGATCAATATTAATAAAAAAAATAGGCACAGACATTGGGTACATGATGATTGATGATTTAGTGTAATATCGTTTCGATCTAATAATAATTAAAGAGTTATTACAGAAGAATCATGAAAATTGAGGGTAAATGCTTTTTCCCTAAAATAAAACTTAATTAAAGCTCAATTAAAACCTGAATTTAAATATAAATCGGCATTTTCGACTTACTTCTTTTTTACAGAACGTGTATTTAGTTGTATACATTGTTAAAAGCTATTTAATCCTTATATCCAGGCAGTGGATTTTTTTGACAATGTAATGTATACATACCATTGTGAACTTTTTAAATATTGTGTAAATAAATCACTTGAAAATTGGAAAAGGTTCCTAAATTATTTCCTTTGAAGTATTCTAATAAAAGCGCTTTTCGAAAAATCGAGGGTTATGCCCTTTTTCTTAAACACAGTCGATATTCTTTTGCTGTACCCATGGTGCTACTGCAAAATGATTTACCTATACCTACTATCACCCCCTTTTATGACGGTACCCATCTGAACGCTCCATGCCAACCTACAACGCCTAAAAACCAATTCGTCACGCATTTGGTTGACGTTATCGCGGATTTACAGAGTTCATTCCTCCTGATTTGAAAGTTCTTTAGTATTGAGTATCTGATCTTCATCCTTTCAGCAGTTCATCAAGACACGCTTTTGATCATGAGAGAAATAATAATAACGCCGCGAACCTCGAACTGTACCGACCTCCTTGACGAGGCAGTTAGACGCGTTATAAATATTTACTCCGAAACTCTTCCCCTAACACGCGTTATACAAACACAATATTGTATACAACTTTGTAATTTATAAAATGTCAATAAAATATTAGTTCACCAAACCAGTGTTCATCCTGAAACAAACCCCTCCCCCTAAACATTCCACCACTCTCTCCTGCGATTCCACCATGTATTCGTTCGGAGTCTAAAGGGTGGTTTTTTAATACCCATAGGTAGGCCAGTGGGAAAGACTCCTTACTAAGCGATTATTTACCACTTAATACACAACACTGGAGAAAGTTGTAAATAAGTTGTACTTAAATAAATCATTTAATTACGAGAATTAATTTATTAATTTATTATTACAATATGTTATTAGTGTTATAAATAAATCAAATCTATATTTTTCGTGTGCATATGACATCTATGCAATTTAAAAAAACTTTACTAATTATTTATAACTTTATCACGTATCAGTGTTGCCAACCGTACTATAATTATAGTATTTGTTGTACTATAATTTTGGTCCGCGTGATATGTGCGATATAAAACAGGTATGTACACCCAAAATACTATAATTTTGAATATCGGAAAAAATATGTAAAAAGTACTAAAATTACGATATTTCCCTTCGATAAATTGGTGCAAAGTACTATAATTTCACAATATAAGAAGATTTGGAGTACCAACTTGAAAAAAAAATGCTCGAAAAACGTAAAAAAATCCCTTGACTGGTTTAAAATGAAATTTCTTGAATTCTTCGGTGAGCATTTTTGGTCGGAAGAGGTACCTAAATAAAGGGTGTCTCGGAATTTCCCAAATTTTCTGCTATTTTTTTTCTGAGAAACAAAAAACCTATACATTTTCAACAGATGACAACGCGTATTATATTTTTTTTCCAAATACTATAATTATGGAGGCTCTATACTATAATTCCACTTGGAAAGGTGGCAACACTGTCACGTATTTAAAATAGGAATGGCTTGTCCATAGAATTATCGATAACGGGTTTGCTGAACTATATCGCTAAGATAAGAACACAGGAGGGAGACAAAATTAGTTGCCATAAAACGAAGTCGATACAAACCAGAAAAACACAACAGTATGCTTTCGAAGAGAGAATTGTATGACAATAGCAGTCTTATTTTTCTGGTCGTTTTGACCGCGATCCACGCTCTTGTAACCTCGCTGTAATCATTTTTTATCCGAAACCCAGCTACAATTATATAGTAAGGAACGGAAGGCAGGTGCTAATTCAACACAAAGGCGCGTCAAGGCATCGTACAACGACTGGCTTACTTACTTACTTAGGGTAACGTGCTATTTAATTGGGCCACCTAGGCGATTTTATGGCCTATCCCCTTTATATCGAGTGCCTGTCTGTAGTTAAGCATTTCGGTTGAAAGTAATCTGGCTTCGGCGGCTTCGCGACCGACCGAGGCCAGGTTGGAGGTCTGAATATTATTGGGTCTTTAGTAAGATAAAAAAGTGTTTCTTCGAACAAACAAAACGACAACGTCCGTCGATACAGGCCACCGCGCAGTTCTTCCTCTTCTCGGCTTCCGGCGTTGCAGAATTCTTCCTTCCGTCTCCTCGTCCAGGTCTTGGCGCTTGGATGGTCGATCCAGTTCCCTCGAGTTAGCAGTTTATCTTTTTTGCCAGTCCCTTGATCTCAATGATTTGGTATTTGTTATTTTTTAATACCTAGGGTGGGTGGGTTCTGAGGCTTGCACTTAAGTCAAGGATCAGACTGACCACCATCTTTTGATATTTAGTTTATACTCGAGGGAAGTTTGATCTCCGTGTGACGCAATTGGGTCCCGATTGCGGTCGCTGAAAAGAAATGAAGGTCTGAAGGGAATTTGGGATGTGAGAAGCTAGGGGGGCATCAGAAGGAGTACCTTTCTGGGCCGGTCAAATTCTGTCTGTTCGTGTATGTGATACTGTAATAAGTGTGATATTGTAGTGTTGGGATGGTTGTTAAAGGAGCTGTAGAATCGCTTCGTGAGCTTGAGGATATGGGTGTGAAGGGTTTCCACGTTAAGATCGCTGTGGAGTGTGGTGTTCCTGACAAACCAGGGTGCACTTGTGATTGCTCTGAGAGCTTTGTTCTGTGTGATTTGGAGTCTGTTGAGATGCTTTAGGCCAGCGTATGCCCAGACGGGGCACGCGTAAGTCATGATGGGGCGGATCATAGCTGTGTATAATAGCAGTTTGCTGAGGTAGGCAAGTTTGCTCCTATGACCTATCATGGGTCTGAGTTTAGCTAGGACTATGTCGGCATGGCGTTTTTTTCCTCTAATGTGTTCGGAGAAAGTGAGTCGTTTGTCTAGCGTAAGACCAAGATATTTGACCGTATTGGTCCAAGGGATTTTAGTGTTATGCATTCATTACCAGATCTGGGAATTTGCGCTTACGTTTTTGTTTCCGTTTTTTTTAAGTTGCGCGTGAAGCAAATGGCGTTACTTTTGTCTGCGTTTATCTTCATGCGCCACTTGTCGCACCAGGCGGACACCTGGTTGGCCGACCTTTGGACTAATTCTGTAGCTCTATCTTTGTTCAGCGATCGGGAGAGGATGGCCGTATCGTCTGCGTATTGTGCTATTATGCAAGAATCTGCTGAGGTATCTGGAGGGATTAGAATGTCTCATGTATATAGGTTATACAGAGACGGGGCGAGCACGAATCCTTGTGGGACTCCGGCACTTGTTGGTCTGATAGAGAATTTGGCTCCGAACAGTTTGACTGCGAAGCGTCTGTCGGTGATGAACGAGTGTATGATTTTAATGATTGGTTGTTCGATTTCGGCCTCTGAGAGTTTAACTATGAGTCCTTCGACCCAAACTTTATCGAAAGCTTTAGCAATGTCTAAGAACAAGCCAACTGTGCATTTGTGGTGATTGAAACCGTCTGTTATGTATTCTATTACGCGCAGCAGTTGATGGTTCGTGGCGTGACCGGCTCTGAACCCGTGCTGTACGTCTGGAATGAGTTTTTTCTCATAAATAATGATTTGAAGTCTGGAGTTTATAATTCTTTCTAGAAGTTTGCTGATCGTAGGGAGGAGACTGATCGGCCTGTGGTTTTTGGGGCGTTTATGATCCTTACCGGGTTTTGGTGGGAGGATGACGTCCGCAAGTTTCCAGTCATTTGGAAAATATTGGATCTCTAAACAGGCATTGAAGATCCCTCTAAAGGCAAGGATGCCTTTTTCTGGAAGGTTCTTAAGGGTGAGGTTACCCACCCCGTCATTGCCTGGCACTGAACGATTTTTAAGTCGTTTGATTAAGTATTCCACCTCTTGAGTAGAGGTTGGGGTAATCGGAGGTGGTGGAGGATCTATCCTATCGTGTATTATTGCGCCGGCCCTGTCTGCGATTGATTTTAGGTGTCGTCCGGTGGACCTGTTTAATGAGTCTATGTATGTTCTTGACACATCTGTCTCGTATGTGTGCAAGAAAGGGTGATATGTCCTTCACCGCATCTGACGCATCTCGGAGAGGCGTGGCAGTTCATGGCCGAGTGGCCGAACCCTTGGCAATTGTGACATTTCCCAGCGGAAGGTTTTCTGCGGAGAGGCTTGACTTGGATGCGGAGTTGCCAGATCGATTTCAGGTTGTAAACTTCCTGTCTTTTTTCCGATTTCTCCACATCCAATAGGACCGGGCATGGGGGTCCGGTTTTGTCCTTTGCGCATTCTCTGCACTTTTAGGACGGGGTAATCGAGTGTCGTCGTTAGTTCTTCGAGAATATCAGATTCGGAGAATTCATGAGGGATGCCACGGATCACTATTTTGTAAGTCTTCTGCTCGGGGAGTAGGTAGGTGTGATATTGCGCATTTCGTTTTTGAAGATAGTCTTGGGCCATACGGTAACCTGCGATGGTTGGGAATGTGACTTTTATCCCGTCTCGCTGGTCAGATGACGATACGTCAGACTGCCGGAGAACGGTGTTTATTAAATTAAGTACAATACAAAGTAATTCTAATCAGTGTTATTAATGTAAATATTCTAGAGTTTGAATCAAGTAAACTGTCGGGTCTAACTGACGAGTATTCTACGGTGACTAGCAGGTCAGCGTTGCCACCTTTTTATCACCAGATTATAGTACCTACGCGGTCCAAAAAATTATATTATTTCGGCAAAAAACGCGTTGTCTTCTGTTAAAAATGTACTTAATTATAGATTTTTTGTTTTTCACAAAAAAATAATGGCTAATTTGAGAAATTGAGAGGTCCGTTTTATTTACCTCTTATGCCGAAAATATGTTAACATTCGAATTTGTGAAATGAATATTTTTTTCTCGGCTGGTTTTCTCTCTACCACGACGGTATTGTAAAAAAATGTCAAAATTATAGTAGGTACTATTGGCGTATTTTTAATGTAAAAATGAAATCTGTAAGCAAAAAAACCCTTTTCCGATATTCAAAATTATAGTATTTTGGCGTACTCCTTTTTAATATCGTAAGTCATTTACGTTGAGCTGCTTCGGGCTATAAATCCATCTTCGGAACGGTTACAGTAATAATATGCAATTCAAGAGTCTTCAACAAACGTTTAGTATATACTTATTACATATTAATAAAAATATTTTTAAATGTCAATAATTATTCATAAACAATACATTGTATTTAATTAAAAGCTTCATCTTATGATTCCTAGATGTCCTTGGTATGCAGAGAATTATTCATCTTATGTATGTATGTATTATAATTTGTAATAAATTCTTACTTACCACTATTACTACTAATATAATATTATTCATTTCAGTCTGTATGTATTACCATAAAGTAATCTTTCGATGTCGTCAGATTCATAATTTCTGTTTAGGGATTTGATTGGAAATGTGAAGGTCGTTCGTTGTAATAATTCAACAATAACTTTGTAGGTATACAATTTATATTTAGATACTGACGTAGGTATAAATATGACATTAAATTAAACAATAAAAGTACATGCGGCATATTATTATCGACAAATTTGATAAACATGTCGCGCTTAAATAACCACAATAAAATAATAAAATTACGTATAATAGTAATTAATAAAATTAATCATAATTTACATCTAAAATGAATCAATACACATATAAAATAGTTCGTACAAAAATATGATATTTTTTTAAAAATGCATATCGCCCATCGTTGATGTGAAAGAGGCTAAAGATATTTGCAAAATAGTCTTTATAATATGTTTCTTGGATTGTTTTAATTTAATAATTTGTTAAAAAAAGGAAAAATAATTCCGTAGCATGCCCTTAAACTTTAAAGAATATTCATTTTATAACATATATTCGTTTTTTTTAATCAATAATACTTTGTATTAAAATAATTATAATTGAATACAATTTATATTTCAAAATATCGGCCGGCATTTTCCGTTGGCGTCCCTACGATATCCTGGCGGGCATTCTATGATCGGTGCTTCTATCATATTCCTCGTAATCAGCTCAGCAGGCCCCGAGCTCTCCTGCTTCTCGTCTTTCTCTGGAGGCATCTCAGACCTGTCACCGGCTGAGGTCGGACCTTCGAAGACGATAGCGTCGTCTTGTAATTGTTCTGGTGGCGATGACATCTTTATTTAAGTGTGGTTGATGATCTGAAACAGAATTATTACATGCTTATTTCAAAGAATTAAACACTCTATCACATGCTAGATTCAACATGATTAATATTCCACCATTTTTTTCAGTGTATTCCCATTTTACCCCTGGTCCAGCAAACACCTAATGCAGATGTTTCAATCGATAGGAAAATCAATTTAAGTAGGTAGATAAATATCTACATAACCTCAAGGTTGGTACATAATATGTTGGATCAAAGATGTTGCAAAATTCTTCCCTTTATAGAGATGGAGCCTAAATGTATAAAATTGAAGCAAACACCACTGACTAAGTTAGCTAGGTACAAGTAACTTCGCAACTGCTGGTTTATTTTCATACAAATTCATATTACTGCTATGACATTTCTTTGCCAAATTGCACGATGAGTAGATAAACGGCTAATAATACTACACTTAAGCATTATTATTTCGTTTAAAAATCGTGTAAAATTTTCGTAAAACCATTTACAACAGCACTCGAGTAATCATGATGACAATAAAAAATGGCTGCATTTGGGCGTGTAAGAAAATCGGAGTGACAACTGAGAGATCTTAATATTTGTGGAGTTGACCAACTTAATCATGCTTTATGGCATGCGCTTTCAAAATAATTTCAAATGTCATAACAGAAAAAATAACGTATTAAAAACACTTTTATCTATAGTCCAAATTTTTTGTATTGGGCGATTCACATAAAATAATGCTGTTCGTACCTAAATTCCCCACCAAGAACCGTAATAATACAAGGGAATGGGACAACTGGACGCCGCACTGTCGTAGACACGTAAACAGAACGTAAACGAGGAGTTTTAATCAGTTTCTATTTACTACTTAGTGGTTTTAATTCATTTTACTCTTAAGGGGGGGCTGAAGAGCCGACATTCAAATATAATTTAGTATAAAAAGGACCTCGGCGTCGTAAGTACGTTAATTTATATCGACCGTTTCGCAAAAATCACTAATCACCTGAGATTTTATTTCAAGAAACATTATTATTATTTTTGGTATTGTCTGCCGCTGAACATTATTATTATTTTATAAACACCTGCAAGATGTACGCCGATCAGAAAACAGGGCTGTCTAAATAATATTTTGAATTAATATTTTTAAAATGTTAATTTCATCATAGTTTTTAATCAAACCTGTGCAAGTACGTAATGATAACTTGGGTGGGTTTTGTAGCAAACATACTATTGATATAAATACTGGTATATTATTAATATAACCCAATTTAAATTGAGCATAGGTTGATACTCAAATACTATTATAGTATGTTTATGATTTCGAGAAAATACACCGAGAAATTTCCATTTATAAAATCGGAAACGATTTTTACAGAAGAGTTTTGGAATATAATGCAACCAAAACTGGAAAAAAATTTATCATGGGTGTTGACTTCCTGAATTAGTTAACCCCAGACCCATGCCACTACGTAAACCACAGTGGATATTAAGCCATTTCCACACTGGCAACCTCATTAAATTGTACGATACTTACCATGATTGCTTAAGAAATTTTACGATAATCATCATAATTATCGTAAAATCTAACGAGGTTGCCAGTAACCTAACTTGTTGCCAGTGTGGACCCGGCATTAGATGCACAAAACTTAAATAATATATATATTATAAATAAAAATTTAAAAATATAAATATTTATGATTTATGTCTTCCACAGCCCTGATGAAATAAATATGAAATATGAGTCGGATCGAGTCATAGAGCAAATTTATTGACACAAACAACTTTGACACGACCTTTTTATATTAACTAGTAGACCAGATATTATGGACCACATGTTAAAAAATCATATTTTCAATTCTCAAGGCCAATTCTGTAGAACGTCCCCTTAACATAATGTGTTTTTTATTGCTGATTGAGAATAACCATGCCTAAGACTTTATATAAAAATAAAAAAAAACTGTTTTTCGTTGGAACTTAAACATATGCACGATTAAATCATTATTCGTGTGCGTATTTAAATTCTCACCACTATTTAATCATAATATAATAATTTAAATATAAATAATAATATTAAATATTTTTTTTAAGTACCTATAAGTACCTAACGCTTATTTATTTTCGAATTGTGTGGCGTCCAGTTGTCCCGGTGCCAAATCTTCTTGACCATAATACAAAGCTACGGCAAATGATATACATGTTCGCCGAACAGAATCATTGAATAAGTTAAAAACATTGCACAAAATAGTCACATGATACCCAGGGCGTGGTAAATCTGAGACAAACTACTAAAAAAATAAGAACCAATCAAATTTTATAACAGGTAGGTAGGTACAAGATAAAGCTATCAGTTAGCTTTTCACTATTACACTATTCAATGTATATTTTTTCTTTCTTTATAATTTAGTAAAATATATGCCATAAAATTGAATATTTTCACTTGAGATTAATCTTCATTTTCATTCTATACTTATGTAAATGTCAGGAAAATTTCTTTATTCAAAATTTCATTGATCATTGCTAAATTCTTTTATGTTACTAAAAATACATTTTTCTCAAAAAGCGCCGTTTTTAAATTGAAGTACAAATTTGTGCAGAAATTCCATCTTGGAACAAAGTTTCTTAATTTTTTTCCCGCATATAACAGCTATAATAAAGATACCACGTTACCGTACGTTTTTCGCACGAAACAATATATACTTACCTACAAGTCGGAGAGACGCAGAGCGAAAAATAGTGATACATTAGGCTTCATGTAAGTACAGTCGACAATTTAGAAACCAAAACAATATTTAGATTAGCCCTGTCTAATTCCTGCGCATATGTAGACATTGCATCTGCGCATATTCACAATTAAATGGCTCATCTAGATGGTAACGATATAACCTAATGCTTCTAAAATGATCATGACGTAGAGTTTGCAGGGTGTGTTTAAAAACATAGATGTGTTCCTATTTTATTTTGGTTTTTTTTCAGGTCATAGTTTTAACGTATTCTTTGTGAATATATTATTTTTACTCTTTTTGATATATTTTAATATGAAGTGATCGTATTATATTATTTTTTTATCTCTTCGAGAGACAATAATTGAGACAGTGCAAATAATATTATATCGAAGTCACGAAGACCTTTTTGTTTTCATTTTCCAAACTATATCCTAATTGAAGCAACTACAAATTAAATATGAGGACACCAAAATATATTTGTTCGAGGTGTCAAGAGAGGCCGGACCTGTCTAATGTATTTAGAAATATTACCACAACATTCACTTATTGCAAATATTTCACTTGTGTAATAATTTCTAATTGAAATGACCAATACACACCGTCTGTAACCTTTGATGGCCTTCATAGCAATTGTTTGCGATAACTCACCGCAAATATAATTTAAATAACAGCAATTTAGAAACTATGCAGCAAGATATAATACTTTGCCATCTAGAAATTATTACAATGAAAACATTTATCATTTCAACCATCTATTAATTATTTTAGTAATAAAAATCACAAAAAGATATGACAATGATAATGCATACTGTGTAACAGTCACATAACTATAGTACCTAGGTATGTACTACTAGAAAAACATTGTATCTAATGAGATTTGAAGGTTGTTTCTAATGGATGTGTTCAATAAAATAATAATATTCCATTTCAGTTGTTTTTGCAACACGGATTTTGCCTTTCGACCTTTTCAGGCACTATGCGCACTCACCAATGGTAAATGCACACCGACAATGAATACAGTTAAATCTTGCTTATATAATAAATTAATACAATAATAGTTACAAGATAAAAAGAACTTTTTATATACCTACAACGTTTTTAAATTTTCTGTTGAATCATATAAACTTGACTTGACTAGTGAAGGCCTCCGACTTCCTGACTAGCTCAGGCACTTGGAAGTGGAGGTTCATTAATGTGGAGGAACAGGCAGGAATCTCAGACGTGGAGTAACCAAGAAGTTACGGTAGAGAACGAAAGTCGATAACTCAAGAAAACACTGGTTAAACTTCATAACTGGTATATTATCAATGTTGTTACACAATTTAACTTATGGTCACCCTTTATTCAAAAGTTTATAATCAAATGTCAGTGAAATAATGTTTATATGTAACTAGATTCTCGTTAAACAATCACGATAAGTCGAATGTCAAAATTATTTAACGTCTACAAGCCACAATTATCCAAAAGGAAAAGATCTGAATTGTTCGCATCTGAAATTCACAAGTAAATTATGAAAAGTCATTTATTTAAATCTCGAAATTAAAAAAAAACATTTGAAAACGTCTGATTTATTTATATCTCGAGGTCCACAAAAATAACCACATTTATTACTGATTAATTAAAAATTAATTCGAATATTATTAATTAATAATTTTAAAATTAACTTGATTATTATTAACTAATTATTTAACATTATCTTAAATATTTCTAATTAGTTATGCAGACGAGATCGCGCAGGTCCCGGGGCAACAAAGCGTCACAGAGACGCCCCCCGGGATCCACAAGCAGACTGATACTGGATTTTAGAATCTTGCCTTTTTATCCGTTAGGGGTGGTCGTATTTCTTACCTATTCCCACCGATCACCGATACCGCCATATGCTACACATTTATATAAGGTTGACGGATGTCAGTCTATCAACCAAACATATAGTGATATCGATGTACATAATATGATTAATATTAATATTACTTTAATAACATTAATTACCACATACTATTAACGCCCGTCCATATGTCCCACTTTATTATTTCGCTAACCCATTGCATATTACATTTCATTAACCATTATATTACAATTATACATTACCAATTATCTTACAACCAAATCATATTTTATATTTTTTAATCTATCTTAATTAACCCTTTACCTAAGCATATTATATTTAATCAAAATTTAATCCTATTATCTTATTACCTCTATGTACATGGTCTGTGACCAACTTATCTCTTCCACAGTTCACCCTGAGAAGTGGTGGGACTTGTCAGAGCAAACTGCGGGACTTCTACATATATTAAATATTGTTCTGCTTTGTCGAGGGTCGTAATCATCTAAATGGTGGTACATTGACTACCAGAATCAGACCGAGCGGTTGGGAGGTACTACTCCTTATGGGAACGCCCCCCACAGGGGCGGAAAATTAAGTGTGCGTCACTAGCTTAAACGATCAAAAAAAAAATTGTACTTGATAGAAATACTGAATAAAATATAGAATAATGAAATCTCATTTTGACATTTCGTTTTGATTTCCATAGTAACGCACGTATATATTAATAATTTAGCTGCTAGGACCACCCCCTTAGCAACCAATAATAGTATTTTACTTTTTACGGATTTTTCTGAAATAACTTCCCATACAAAACAGAACTGACTGAAAATGAATTCAATTCTGCTTAAAGATGGCCAAAAGTATTAAAAGAATGCATTGGCATCGTATTCTGATATATTCTAAAAGTTTCGTAGTAGTCGGGAAGTTAGTTAAAAATCGATTGCAAGATTTTTACTGGATAAACAACCACCAGACAAACAAGAATACGAGCTAATAAATAACGTTGTAAAATAAAATAAGGTAAAACCCTATTACCTACGTAAAGAATCAAGTCTAAAAATAAATTTGAAATATTTAAAGTGTTTGTAAAAACCCGTTGTAGAAATAAATACTCACTTCTTACAGCAAGCATATTAAATCGTTACAAGTACTTATTATATGTTTTTAAATAAATGTAAATACCTAATATGAAATTTCATATTCTTTATATTTATTTTGTTTATTTAAAGATGTATGACATATTTATGTGGCACTCGAAAAATCAATAGGTACTAGATTAAACTCGTCGATCGAAATCATGGATTTCCGTGGAATGTTTGAACAGACAAGTTTCTATAGCAAATAAATATAAGTATAAAAACCGTTAATTGCTTGTGAAAAGGATTAAAAATAGCCTTGAAGAGACTAGACAAAGTGTGATATTTTATATTAAACAAACAAGGATAAAGAAGGTGTGATAATTGAGAATGCACGTCATATAAACATAGGCAACCATATTGTCTAGACGGAATATAACGATTGATAAACCACACATATTTACAATATTGTCACAGTGTTTTCGTCACCATATTAAAATGGCTTACATGAAAATGTGGCTGGAGGTCGCAGGTTACTTGTCTATTATCGTAATAGATTTTTGGGCTTCCACCGTGTGCACTTTTTCCTTCTTTTCTCGACGTTTCTGGCTCATTGCAGAAGCCAATATCAAGAGATGAAGCTGATAATGGCCTCTGCAACGAGCCCGAAACGTCCAGGAAAGAAGGAAGAAGTACACATGGTGGAAACCCAAAAATCTGTTACGATAAAAAAACAACCGTGAAAGTCTCAAACATTATAATATACTTGGCTATTATAAAAGGATGTCACAATTCAAACACGTTGAGAATCCGGGAATTAATACATAATTTATATTATTGTATATTACATGCTAGTTATTTGTAATGCATAAAGTTCATTTAGTTTATTTAAAATAACGTATACGTTATATTATTCCCTTTCAACAAAATAACGAGAACACACATAGCTTAACGATTATCATAAAATGCTTCATAATATTCGTATTAAAAACAGTGTAATTTTCAATCCTGGTAACCCAAATTCTAAATCCTCAGATTGAAATTATTTCCGCATAATGTGGGATTTAACTGCACACTTAAAACCGTATGTATATTACATTCCTACTCGTATTTGTATTTTGTAATTTTTTTTTAAATATTGAACCAAATATTGTCATAAAAATTAAAGAAATTTAATAATAATCTATTTCTTTTATTCAATAAATAATCAACAAATCAAATCTTCTAACATTCTTTATATTGAACATACATAATTTGAAAACACCACAGATTTATATACCTACTATAAAAAAAATCTTTTTGAATAAATACGATGAAGCGACGGGTGTCCTATGTAATTACAACACAATTATCTAGTAGTTTTACATGTAATGCTTATCAAATAATTGATTTCAAGCAGGATAGGCCATAAACCCATGTAAACCAAAGAGCACCGACGGACCTCAAATATTGGATGCGCGTTACATTTCCTTGACAAACATTAATGCATATTAATATGTAACTAATAAAATTAACAAGTGTATAAGTTTACCTAATATTTGTCCTTACTCGACACTCGTAGCCTGCTATACCACACCCAATAGGGTAAGCTAGTTTCCATTAATACTTTGGACGCGGAAGACGCGCACGGCGCGTAACGGCCAGGCGGCCGATCGATGTAATTAACGTGCATTTTAAAGGGGGCAATTAAAATCTCATTATCTCTTCAGCAGCGAAAGCGTTAATTATGTGTTTGGGGCTATCGGTTTTTGTGCTTTCAATCAAGGTATCAATTAAATGCTCTAATTACTAACCGACGCCCGGATCACATTACATTTTAGTTATAACGTACTTGCACTTGCAAATAATTTAATAAACTACATTTACTATTTCATTTACTCAACGAATAATTCACAAGATTTTAGAATGTAAGATAGGTCGTCCGTAGCTCAATTGGTAAAGCACATTGGCGCGAATCCAGTGAATACAGGATCCGTCGAGCGTCGTATTTTTTTCAAAACAGATTTTTTTTTCAAGTAAGTAAGTAGATTTTATTTAGATTACAAAACAGTTATTCGACCAGTAGCTACATATGGCTGTGAGACATGGTGCCTCATTCAAAGGGAAGAACATAAACTGGCCATATTCGAAAGAAAGATCCTCAGGAGAATTTTCGGGCACACATTGGAAAATGGAAGTTACAGGATAAAAATGAACCATGAGTTAGAAAAGTTAATAAAACATGAAACGGTGGTGAAATTCTGTCGATCCCAAAGACTAGGGTGGGCTGGACACGTTGAGAGAATGCCTGAGCACAGGACGCCAAAAATCATGACCAAGTGGATCCCACAGTGGAAACGGTCTAGGGGCAGACCAAAGAAGAGGTGGGCTGACTGTATCGAAGAGGACTGGAGAAAGATGGGGAGGGCTAGAGACTGGAGAAGAGCAGCCAGGGAAAGGAGCGTGTGGAGGACAATTGTAGAGGAGGCCAAATTCCGACCCGGGATGTAGTGCCGAGAAAGAAGAAGAAGTAGATTTTTAAAATATGTATGTTAAAGAAATTTGATGTACATAACATGCAAAATGTATGTAGAAGAAAACACGATTGGGTAATATTATTGAATAGGTATAATATGTACCAATAATTAAATTGTACGTTAATAATTTTAGAGATTGTGCCAAAAATGAGTCTAAGAACAAACTTCTGATACACTTTTTCGCGCCTATATAATATTATATAATATATACAAATCGAAAAAATATATGTTTGACTATTATTCACAGAACAATTATTATTTCTAAGTTCCCTGCTATTAATTGTGTACATAATTAACATGTAAAAATCTAGGTACGTATTACTTTATAAAAAAAGGGTTGTACAATAATGTTGTGTTTGGAGTAAAACATAATAACGTCTCTGTTCTGGTAGAACACACTAACTGGAGAATACTAGTTTTGAGTAATTTGACTTTAAAATGTTTGAAATGGTCTATCATGTGAGTTTATTAAGTAATCGTAAAAAGGATGACTTTAAAATAAAGACTGTTTATTTATTAAGAAGGTTTCCAGACGGTTAAGTTTAAAAGAAGGAACATTTTGGTATAACTAACTCAATATGTCATTTTTTCGAATTAGTGTCTTCTGCCAGAACAGTGACGAATATTAGTAAAACAAAGTTTATAATTTTTTTTTTGCATTAATTGGGTAATATTTTAAATGACCACTATCAGAGAAATTAAGAGACCGTTATTTGACAATTGAGTAGGTAGGTTAAAAGCAAAAGAACTTCTCTCTGTTTTTTTTAAATGTAAGTATAAGTAATATCTCACTGTGTAACTGATGGATTTTGCTTTAAATCTAGGTAGATACTAAATTAGACAAATCCATTTATACATTATATCAAAATCCATATTGATGTTATATCAAAAGCTTTTTTAGTGGGAGTAATGGTATTAGTCTTTCTTCTAACGTTTAACTAAACCATCTGTATTATTTAGAAGAACACTAACTGAGAGAGTATATCACAACCAATAGAAAAAACTTTCTTTGAAAAAAGTAAGCCAACCGGTCGGGAATCGAACCCGGCATCTCCAACGGGTAAACGCCCCAAACTAGTCGCATTCAGCCATTATGCTACGGAAGACATACTAATGACGACAAATATTTAAGCTATTGGCTATTAAATACCTACCACTCAGCGCTCTTCGAAATCATGTTACTTCGGCAATCGATTTTTGTTTATTAAATCAAAGTAGGTAGTTATTTTACTATTACAACGATTACTAACCGACGTCTAGGAATTTCTCCAATATTTTTTAAGCAACTTCTTGTACTTGCTAATAATTTTTAATTAACTATTTCTTTTATTCAAACGAATAATACACAAGATTTAAGAATATATCATTCTGATTATTGAACATTATATTATTTAGAAGAACACTAACTGAGAGAGTATATCACAACCAATAGAAAAAACTTTCTTTGAAAAAAGTAAGCCAACCGGTCGGGAATCGAACCCGGCATCTCCAACGGGTAAACGCCCCAAATTTTTCTATTGGTTGTGATATACTCTCTCAGTTAGTGTTCTTCTAAATAATATAATGTTCAATAATCAGAATGATATATTCTTAAATCTTGTGTATTATTCGTTTGAATAAAAGAAATAGTTAATTATAAACCATCTGTATTTTTTCACTGGATCAAAAAATAGCTAGCATTATTATATACCTACTAATATTCGCAATATAGCAGAAAAATATTTCTAGATACTAATCTAATCTGCCAGTACAATTAATATAGGTATACAACACTTACAGAACAATACTATCTTATCATTTATTATTATTATGTTGATATCGATCAATTTTTTTACATATTTTACCTTGCCGAAAAGCAATAAACACTGAAGAATTAGTCTGATTCACTCACTTACCTTTAAATCACTTCGATGCAAAATTTAAAATGTTGGCGAAATAACAAACACGTTTTGTGTATTTATTTAAATGGACAAACGTTATGCCTCGCACATTTATTGTTCATTAGTAAAATGGACGTTGACTGTTTTGTAGTTTTGTACCTCTACGTGAGAAGGTGATTATTCAGTGCCGCATAGAGGAAGGGGCGTTTAAAACTATATAATAATTTTTCAGTTATTCAATTCACGAATATTCTAATAAATTAATCAATTATTTTTTTTATTCACCACATAATTCAAAATTTTTGAGAATGTAATACTATTTTATAGAACATACAAAAATTAACACCTCAAACCGGGTACTCATCAGCTAGTCGTAACCGTTCCAAATACTGTCACCAAATCTATATTATATCCACCTGTATAAATTGTCCGCTGAGTGAGGGCACCACATACTAACATTTGACATTCGATATACCATCATAAATCATCCGGTGTTCTAACTCAGTGGTCCCTAACCTCCGGTCCGTGGATCAAATAGTACCGGGCCGCCAAGGAATCCAAGGAAGGAAATTGCCACCACAGCACTTAAATCCCTATTGCCATTTCCGACATCCTATCTGTGTGAAGCGGGGTTTTCTGCAATGACAGCAACCAAAACAAAACAACGGAATAAACTGGACATAAGCTACATACTTCGGGTGTCATTGTCTCCTATTACCCCTAGATGGAACCGTCTCGTTGCAAAGAAACAAGCTCAGGGTTCTCACTGATTTAGTGTTATAGTGAGTTAAAATGTTAAATCACTTTATATTAATTTTTTGGTGTAACTGTATTTTATTTTGAAGGCATGTTTAAATACAATTAAATTAAATTTATTAAATAAAAAACAATCTAAAATATAAACAATCAACGTCCCCCCCCTCAGCGGGCTGCGGTAAAATTATCAAACGTTGACTGGTCTACGGCGATAAAAAGGTTGGGGACCACTGTTCTAACTAAGCTAATCACACTATAAAAAGTATTGAATGACAATATGTCAATTTTTAGCATGTAGAGCCCTCACTCAGCGGGCGACTTATAATGGTGGATATATAATATCATCATAAATCATCAGGTGTTCGAATTTTGAACTAAACTCAACACAATATAAAAAGTATTAAATGCGAACTAATTATTTAGCTTCCATACTAGTTACTGTATAATATGCAATGGTTACAGTTATCGCTAATGAGTACCCGGTTTCAAATCCGGCACATGTGCATTCATTACCAATAGTAACGCAATTTGTGAAGCACTTCAGTTGTATAGTTAATATCGTAGTAATAAGGTAGGGCACAAGTTGCTCAATAGGTAAAGCACATTGGTAGGTATCTAATGGATTTGGGTTTGAGTGCCGCCCGGTTTCGTATATATTAAAAAGATTTTCTCTAGTCGATACCTATATAAATATCTGAAGTCTTTTCAGGTTATATAATATGGTTAATAAATTAATGTTTTTTTTATATATTTTCGCACGTAAAATTCTACTGAATCATCTAGTATCCATTCAGTGATTCCCAACCTGGTCAACGAGCCGTTCCAGGTGCTCCGCGAGAACTCACTAAAGACACCGCTTGACATTAATTTGGTAATAGAGTAGAAAAGGTTTAAAGTTAACTATGTATATAAGCAGTGGCGGCTCGACGACTTTCTAGGTGGTGGGGTTTAGTCACTTATTATTAAATATACATACCTACCTACTTTCTCACATTATACATTATATACCAAGATACTTATAATAATATGATATAATATAATGAGGAAATGAGTAATTTTTTGGAATAAATAAAATGATTATCTGAGTCGTCTATTAATCACATCTAAAAAGCGTGCTTAAAAATATTAACTTAATTAATACCATGGGGTCATTTGATTCGCTCCCCAGTATGATAAAATAAATTAAATAGTTAATTTAATCATGTAATTAAGTACCTATGTATATTATGACAGTGATAAAATATCGAACGAGTATTTTTGACAAAATGATGTGGGGATGGTCCCTACGAACCCTTAAGGTAGAGCCGCCCCTGTATATAAGTTTAAAGTAAAAATCGGAGGATCCAGTATGAACATCAACATTCAACACCACGCACCGTTCATTTTGTTCTTCTCCTGCCACGTGAAGGAAATTTTATATACCTACATATCGACTACAATCTGCAAACCGACCATTTGGGCAAATTGTTCAGGAATGAGAAAAAACTTAATAATTTAACTATCGAGCGGAATTTAACAATTCCAACACATGGATTTTTTTTTAACAATAAGCTACACTATAAATTATTACACTATTTTAGCTTTCCTTTTGTATAATATAAAGAGCGGAGTTGTTACATTTACGATATTGGAAATTTGGGATATGCAGTTGATTGTGTTAACACTTTTATTTATAGGGAGTTTGAAATTTTCTGTGAGCATAGAAAGCATGCTTTATGCCATCAATGAATATTTTATTTTTGGTCAAAAGTGCAGTTAGCTGCTAAATATAAAATGTGTAAATGTACTACTGTATGTATTATAGAGATCCGAGTACGTTCCTTACAGGAAGACTGTAAGTGACATTGTGTACAAGACTGCATTTGCGGCATGGCAGGCGAGGTGGACCGCTTCCCCCAAGGGGCGGCACACTTACCGTTTTTTTCCAGACGTATTCTGCAGGCACCAAACTAGAAGACTCCAACCTTTGCACTGGATTAGCCAGTTCCTCACCGGCCATGGCAACTTCGCCGCCAGACTCCACGAGTTTGGCTTGATAGTAGATGGGCCGGGTTGTACCTGCGGGCATGACCACCAAGATGTTGAACACATCCTCTGGGATTGCCCGCTTATGGAATTCGAACGAGCGGAGCTGTTTGCCAGGGTCCGTCCTCATACGGGCCCAATTGGTCATGGAGATATGGTAGCAACCGAGGCCAACTTTGCGGCATTTGAGAAATTTGCAGCGTCGTATGGGGAGCGGGATAGTCCCGACTCTTCTGTAGACTCATCCATTTCAATTCGTGACACTCAGTATGCGGGTACACAAAGCGCTTAACGTCAGCGGACAGCAGAGCCAGTCTAAAAACAAACATTTTCTTTCTTAACTTTCTTCTTTAAGCACTACGGTGCATGGTTGCAGCATCATTCCCGTGCGGCTCCGTCTCGGGACGGAATGAGCACTTAAAATCACTTCTTTCAGACACGTTTAAAGCGTCATAGAAAGCGACCGTGCATATCCACGGTTGTGCATATATGACGGGTGGTGGTGGGCACTTTAACGTATGTATGTATTATAATTTGCAAAAAATAGTCTGTTTATGGAGTGTTAATAAATTTGAGTAAAGCTCTTATACCATGTTTGTATAATTTACATAAAATAAAAATAATACATCCTTACATCAAAAACAGACACCCGATGTGTAGAGCAGGTTTGCCAACTGTCGTTGACAAAAATATGCTAGACAGGGGAATAGCGCCTATACAATAAGTGCATGGATTTACTTACAGCAATAGTGTGTATGTTAACTATCGCGATAATAACTATTTACACGTAAAAGTGCTGACTGTCTCGCCAATGCCATTCTTCAAGAGTAATCGAGACGCGATATTGTCATTTTATAGCTTGACAGGTCGTGAAAATCGGCTAGGCTCAAAATAAGTCTGCGCGGTGTAGTTCGTTTTTTTACCAGCAGGTTCGCCACTACCGTTATACTGCGCAGGCGCAGATATAGAACAAACCCCAGCTCTCGCGTGAAAATTCAGAAGCTTCCGTACGTATGTAATCTTGCAACTTGCATGATAATACGTGTTTACACGTGCAATTTCTTGTTATGACCATGATAATACCTACTATCAGCAGTAAATACATGCACGTCTAAACGGGGTATAAGGAATTAACTCATTACGTGCGTCCAACGCAACTATTGCGTTGCCCATTAGATATAATTAGCCTGTTATTTAAATGTGGTAACTAATTAGTAATTAACAAGTCCGCAGTGAATGAGTTAAGCTAGTTGGCAGAGAAGAATGCTAGATTTTCTCAAAATTAAAAAAATGCATTGAGAAAATTACAAAAATTGGTTTATAATTATGAACATTATTTTTATGAGGAAGAATACAATAATTATTGTCTCGTCACTAATAAAGAAATTATAGCATTACTGAAACATCGTATGTTACATAATGCCAGGTTGTCGAGTTTTAGGCAAATAAGTACATTAAGTTTTTTTATGAGAAATTTTAAGCTCTTTGCGGTATCCAAATATGCT